>NC_132793.1:105693333-107099166 GCF_048418805.1 Vulpes vulpes | reverse complement strand
CTGCCAGTGCAGGGGGAGTAAGTGGCAGAGTAAGGGCAACACCCACCCCTGCTGACATCTATGAGGCTCCACTGCGGCCTCCACAGCCGTTCCCACACGGGGCCATAGCCCGCAACAGCCCAGGAAATGGCAGCTGCTGTGACCTCCCTGAACATCCGGGTCTTCACCTGCACTGCACTCCTTGCTGACCTCAAGTGGCTCCGGCCCCAACAGACACTCGGGAAGCGTGAATGCAGCAGAGGTCGGGCCCAACAGGAGGACAGCAGCCAAAGCCACAGCACCTGTGCAGTTTCTATGACACACCTCACCCCCTCCCGATGTGAACAGGGCACATTGGGGCACACAGAAGGCATGTGAGGCTGGTCCTCATATAGAGGCTGGAGGGAACCTGACCATGGTTAAGCATCTGCAGAAATGACACAAGGATGCAGATCCTAAGAGGAGCATGGAGAAGGTGGTCCTGCATGGGAAAGCTGCCCCCTCCCTAGTCTACAGGCAAAGCCTGAGGCAGGGATGCTGTCGGGGCTGGTGTCAGGTGGGAAATGTCAAAGGAACATCGACCCGAGCAGCCAGCTGGAGTGAGGACAGAGGCCCCTGGAGAAGGCCAAAGGCTGAAGAAGAGGAAGTGGTGGCCCACACCCAACATGATGATGGTCCATGTTCCTCCTGGACATTTCCTCTTGGCATTTCCTTCCCCTCTTGCCATCCTGGCCCAGGCCTCTCCAGAGGATCACATGAGGTTGTGTCCACTCCAAGGCACAGTGCCCACAGCAGGGCACCCCATGCCAAACTCTCCCTCAGGACACTGTGCCGTTCTAAATGGGAAGTAGCACCCGTCATTAACAACACTGCTTCCCCCTGCTCCAGCACCAGAAAGGGGGAGAATGAAGGCGCTTTGGCCTCCTTTCTTCAACCCTCCCTGGAGGATTCACCAGATGCAGCGGGAACAGCACATGACTGCCCAGGGTAGAGCTTTGCTGTCAGACCAGGGCAGGGGCCAAGGTGGCAGCTGACCCTCCAAGATCCACTGCCAACTAGCTGTGTGACCTAAGCCCATTAATCCACACAATGAAGGCATCCCACTACCCTCAGGCCTGGATCTTCCCAACTTGTTCTTCCAATTCCTCCACCCACCAAGGTCCCCACTGGTCCATCCTCCTTCTGCGGCCACTCACCCTCCTGACATCCCCCAGGCCAGGTGACACTCTGACACACTCCCTCACACTGCCTCCCCTCATTTCACCCTACTCAATACAATTACCACCATGCCCCCCCCACACATGCCTGTGCCCAACACAGGTACCCCCAACAGGCACACTGCCTGCTGTCTAACCACAGAGCCAGATCCTGCCCCCCTGCACTCCTGCAATCACACTTCCCCATCCTATTCCCCCTACAGCCACTTTCACATCTCTTCCTTCATCATACCTCCCCTCCTGTACCCCATGGGCCCATCCCCAGCCTCACCATCAGCAGAGGACCCTGCTCCCTACTTCACAAGAAAACGCACTTCCTGGAGCAGCAGGAACTCTCACTCACTGTGGGTGGGAATGCAAAATAGGATGGCTGCTCTACAAGCAGTTTGGCAGTTTCTTATGAAATTAAACACACTCTTAGATTTGATCCAGCAATCAGGCTCCTTGGTGTTTACCCAAAGGAGTTGAAAACTTGTCGACACAAAAACCCGCACACGAGTATTTACAGCCACTTTATTCCTAATTGCTAAATCTTGGAAGCAACCAGGATGTCCTTCAGTAAATGAATGGAAAAATAAATGGTCTGTTCCAGACAATGAAGTATTATTTGGTGCTAAGAAGAAATGAGCTACATCAAGGCATGAAAAGACAGGGAAAAACCTTAAATGAACATTACTAAGTGAAAGAAGCCAATCTAAAAGGCTGCGCTGTTAGGATTCCAGCTACATGACATTCTGGAGAAGACAAAACTATGGAGGCAGGAAAATCAGTGGTTGCCAGGGGTGTGTGGGGAGGGAGGGAGGAACAAGTAGAGCAGGGAGGCTGTCCAGGGCAGTGAGGCTCCTCTGTTTGATACTGTAACGATGGATCCGTATCATTATGCACGGAATACACAACACCAAGTGACCCAGATGTGAAGCGTGGACTCTGGATGATGATGACGTGTCAGGGCAGGTCCAGTGACTGTAAGAGGTACGTCTCTGGTAAGGATGTTGATATGGGGGAGGCTGTACCTCTACTGGCAGCTGGGGCTTCTATGGGAACTCTGCACTTTCTTTTTTTTTTTTTTTTTTTCAAAGTAGGCTCCACACCCAGCATGGGGCTTGAACTAACGGCCCTGAGGCCCTGAGATGAAGTCGCATGCCCTACAAACTTAGCCAGCCAGATGCCGTCAACCCTACACTTTCTGCTTAATTTCTCTGTGATATAAAATTGCTCTTAAAAAGTCTATTAGAAAGGGAAATATGTTGAAACTAAAAATCTATATTCGCACACACAGAAAAATAATGACATGGCACTAAAAAATAACAAAGCAGTCCACCTGCACTAAATAAAAGAAAGTGAGGACTCCCACAGACCTCATGGCCACATCTGTCCTCCAGCCTCTGCACCCACATCCTCTGCTTTACCGCTTCTTAGTCTGGAGGATTCCACACAGCTAAAGCCAGTTTGTCCACGTGAGCATCAGATCCCATGCCTTCAGATGCCACTGAAGGACACGCTCCGTTAAGTCCTCCTCTCTCTAGTTATGTTTGCTTCTATTATTTTCCAGGTGAACAAAACACCTATTTCTCCAGTCTTGAAAAAAAAAAAATCTCATGCCACTTCTTCCTCCAGCTGTCACCACATCTGTCTTTGCTGTTAGCAACTTCCCTCCTCTTGCTCTTTCTCAAACCCCATGCTGTTCCCCACCTCATCCCGTCTCCAGCTTCCAGTATACCAACCTGGCCCCCTACTTCTCCAGCCTCCCTTGA
Source organism: Vulpes vulpes (assembly GCF_048418805.1). Taxonomy (NCBI): domain Eukaryota; kingdom Metazoa; phylum Chordata; class Mammalia; order Carnivora; family Canidae; genus Vulpes; species Vulpes vulpes. The sequence continues at coordinate 107,096,216 of NC_132793.1, read as the reverse complement.
ATTTGGGTATAAACTATGACTACACAGAGACAGTCGCTCCCATGTCAGGTTATGTCGTGTGGGACAGATCACTTCAGGAAAGGGAGATTATTCTTGGTTGGCCTTACCTAATCAGTGAGCCCTTAAAAGCCAACTGGGGCCCTCCCTGGCAAAAGAGGCTCAAAGTGTGAGAAGGACTCTACACAAGGGGAACTCTCCACTGCTGGCTCTGGAGACTGAGGGGGCACACAGGAAGGAGCTACAAGCAGCCCCCACCTGACGGGCATCAAGGAACCAAGGGCTCAGTCCTCAAACCTCTGCCAACAATCGACTGAGCTGGAAGCTGACAGCTCCTTACTCAAGCCTCTAGACCCCATTAGCTGGCCAGTGCCTTGGTTCCGTCCTTGCAAGAGCTCAAGAGAGAACCCAACAGTGTGACCACAAGCCTCTGATGTTGTTTTAATCCACTATTTGGTTACTTGTCATGCACCACATACATAGATATACATATCTACATAAACTACATAAACCGTCTACATAAACTCATAGATGACTAGTATGACTCCTGTGGTCAGGTCTGCAGCTGCTCTCCCCACTCTGAGCCAAAGGCAGCCCTACCATGGCCCACAGGCCAGCACAGGACCTGCTCCTGTGTCCTCATCTCCACTCCCCCGGCACATGGCTCACTTGGTCTGGCACATGGCCTCTGCACTGCCCTCTACTCAGCAGGCCTACCTGGGCCCTTCCCTGCCTGTCTCTGCTCTGCCAGGGGTCTGCTGGGTCAACTTCCCCAGCCCTTCATCTCTGCTTCAGTCTCTCTTGCTCCAGCACCTGGCAGGCCCCACATTGGGGGCCCCGCTGACCAGCCTGTTGTATAGCCCGGCCTAGCCAATCTCTCCTCCTGCCTCTCTGCCTCATTTTCCCCATGGTGCTGATCTGCCAACATCTGTTCTCCATTTACTTACTATGGGTATTAGCTGCCTCCTCCCACTAGACTAGATGGTCCTCAAGGACAAGGGCCTTTGTCTTGTCCACAGACAAATTCTAAACACCTAGAACCATGCCTTGGCAAATGGCAGATGCTCAGGAAATACTTCTTGAAAAAATGCACGATGAGAAACATATTTAAGGGCCCAGCACAATGCCTGGCACATTGCAGGCACTTGAGAACCTGTGTTTGTGATTTGCTGCCAAAAGGAAACAAGCGAAGCACAGCAAAACACAGGCAGGCAGTGCAGCATACCCCTGAACTCGGCGGTTCTAAGCACAGCCATCCTGCTGCCAGACTGGCTCTCCCAACAGTTCCTGCAGCAGCAGGTGTCCCATGTGGACAGCTGGCCGCCTATGGCTCCTGCTCGGTACATTTGCAGGGCAACACCACTCACTGCACCCTCCCCAAACTGGAAGAACTACATCAAAATGAGGTTCACCTGGAGTCAGAGCACCCATGACCTCCCAGGTGCCAAGACAATGGTTGGTGGCAGCTTGGTGGTTGTCAGCGGTTGGAAAAGAAAGGCACGCATTCCATAATCAAGGCGTTGAGTTGCTACAAGTCTACCTGGTGCATGAAGTCCCACTTCAAGTGGAGTTCCACTCCAAGAGGAGCTGAAACCCTGGAAGTACATTGATCCAAACAGGGCCAGAGGACCCAGGCTATGCGAGTGCCGGCAAAAACATTCAAAACACAAAGGTCAACACTCTGAATAATCGAGACACCTCATGGATGTGTGGTTAGTATAACAGCAACCACCCTCCTAGTATCCTTATTAAATCTTCTCTGCTTCTCTCATGTTCATGGCCACCCAGGCCTGCCCCTGATTCTGCTCTGCCCTCCCCAAAAGCCAGCCCAGGAAGGCCTTAGGCCTCAGAGCTGACCCCAGGCTCACTCCAGGAATCCCACACGGTGAGAGGGAAAGCATCCTCATCCTGCTCATACACCAAGCCCTTTTCCCACGAAGGAACTTCCGTGCCCTGAGGGGGACTCACAGAGCTGACCTCCCAGCAGAGGTCTCTGCTGCCTGTCCCTGTGCAGTGAACCTGCCTGCTCTCTCTAGTGACACACCCACAGAGCCTGCACTGCACCTGGCTGCAGCTCAGCTCCTCTTGCTCTCCCAGTCCCAGGTACCCCTGCAACCAACATGTGATGACAGCACACATGTCACAAGAGGCAGCATAGGGGGAACCTGGTTGGCTCAATAGGTAGACCATGCAACTCTTGATCTCAGGGAGGTGAATCTGAGCCCACACTGGGAGTACAGATTATTTGAAAATAAGAATAAATGTTTAAAAAGAGGTAGTGTAATGTCTTTTGTAAAAGGAGTGGGGACTTTGGAGTTGAGCACATCAGTCTATGTCCAGTGGGGAGATGGTGCCCCGGAGCCGTGAGGAAGCTACTGGCCACCCCAGGAGCATCACAGAGCCCCCCTCCCCAGGGAACACCTGTGCAGAACTTTATGTTACTGTCTGGCTCTTACATGCTTTGAGTTTGGGGTCTACAAGTGGTCTTACAAGCCCTGCCCAATCTGGACTCTCCATACCTGTCTGGTCACCTCTCCTACCCCTGTTCTCCATCCTGAGGACTTCAGGCCATGGCGCTTTCCCAGAAATGCTGTGCTTTCTCCTGCTCCTATGACTTTACACATGTTGATCCTTCTGCCTAAGGTCACTATCTCCACCTTGTGCACACAGAAGACATTTTCAAAGGCCCATTGTCCTCTCAGCCCCTGAATTTCTTTCTAGACTTCCCCAGGGACTTGGGGCTGTGTTCATGTCTCTCTTCAGACCGTCATCACACCACACAGGGCCTTCCACGGAGGCCTCCTATCTCCTCCTTCCCTCGTTGCCTGGCACTCATACATAGCTCAGCACCTGGATCACACCGCTCCTTTTCCTTTTCACAGCTCTGAAAGGGAGGTGCCCTCAGCACATTCTGCGAACAAGGACACTAAGCTGACCCAAGACCACACACCAGCAAATAGCTAGATCCAGTGAACACCAACCAGGGCTCTTCCTGGGTATGGTAGTGTGCGTACACATGTGTGCACGGGTATGCATGTGCATACACACATATGGAAAACCAGAGTCAGGCAAAAAGAAATAACACAGACACTGGTTTGCCTCCTACATGCTTGGTGCTTCACATCCACATACACTTCCTCCCTTTGACAGTGAACTTATTTCTATTTTCCAGATGAGAAAGCTAAGTTCACAGACCTACACCCTGTGCCATGGCTGTATCCCCCACAGGTTACTTCTCGCCCCCTGCCTCAGTCTCTAAACTTATGAGTAAAAATTACAGAACTTACCCAAACCCATCAGCTTTCAGTGCAGGTTACAGAAACCACTCAAAAACGTTTAAGCAGAAAGGATATAACTCAAGGACTTAGAGGATTTCAAAATCTTTATAAGGGCTGAAGTCATTTGCTCTCAACTGGGCCCCAAGCACAGCTCCCCACACAAGACAGCATTGACACACCCAGGCAGCTGCTGCATCAGAGCTGCCACTAGAATTAGGGAATTCCAGAACATGGCAGGATTGGGAAGCCACTGCCACGGCCTCCTCCTCCACTGTGGGTGCCCCTCAACAGTCAGTGAATAAACATGGGGCTGAACCACACCACTGCTGGACAGGAGAAATCAGTATAAAGGGGGAATCGTCACGGTCTCCTCCTAGTTCTGCCTCAAGCCCCTTATCAAGGGAGAATTTGATGGCAGCCAATTCCTACCCAGAACCCCACCTCCAAGAGACTCTGAAAACACACAATTTTAAGTCTCCAGCTACCATGGGAAGGAAAGTGCCCTTTGGCTGGTGGCCTGGAGGAGAAACAAGCCCACAGAATCTACCTACCACACCATACTCTCTCTTATGGTCAGGTCGCTGAAGATCAAGCAAGGAAACCATGTCCACGGGCTAAGAGTGATACCTGGCAAGCATGGGACACTGCCTGTGACTCCCTGTGCCAGGGGCACCAGCTAGAGAATGTCCCTGACGTATATCTGCCCTGTTAGTAAACAAACTCACCTCTCTAAAAAGAAAGCAAGGAGGGGATGCCTGGGGGGCTCAGCTGGTCAAGTGTCTGACTCGTGGTTTCGGCTCAGGTCATGATCTTAGGGTTGTAAGATGGAAGGAAACCCGTGTTGGGCTCTGAGCTGGGTCTGGAGCCTAAGATTCTCTCTCTCTCTTACTGCCCTCTGCCTGAGTCCCACCTCTTTCTCTCTCTCTCTCTCAAAAAAAAAGGAAAAAAAATAGTTTCTTAAAAAAAAAGGCAAGCAAGGAACACATTTCTTCCTCAGCACTGCTCATGTCACTTTCCAAGTTATCAAATCCCCAAAACCTAGAACGGTACAGGGGCTAAAATTTTAATCAAACACATTAACACCAAGTCAAAACACCATAAAGATTTACTATTTTTAAACCAGTGGTTTCACATCCTTATTGCAGACCCCTAAAAACAGTGGGATCATATATGAATCCCCAACAGAAGCAGAGAGCAGGGCCAGAAACCTAAGCTGCACACAGGAGTTATGCTCTGCCCAGAGCTTCTTCTACACACTGTCTCATTTAAGACTCTATCAGGGGATCCCTGGGTGGCTCAGCGATTGAGCACCTGCCTTCGGCCCAGGGCGTGATCCTGGAGTACCGAGATCAAGTCCCACATCAGGCTCTCTGCATGGAGCCTACTTCTCCCTCTGCCTGTGTCTCTCATGAATAAATAAATAAAATCTTAAAAAAAAAAAAAAGACTCTATCCACTCTTTACAAGAGGCACAGTGAGCCCCCACCACCCAGTACACAGGGGGAATCACAAAAGTTGGGGGAGTTCTTGAGGTCACACAGGTAAAAAATGGTTTGAACCTGGGTCTGAGCAGTTCCAGGTCCCCCAGCACACTCCTCGCCTGTGTTACATGTAGGTCACCTCTGCTGGGGTAAGTCAGATGCAGACTGTGACCCAAGGGGCTCTCCACCAGGTGGGGAAGCACACCAGAAAAGTGCATCATCACAGATCTTTGAACACAGGGGCACCACACCTCCTAGCCTCCGGCAAGCTGCTCCCTTTCCCTCAGCTTCCCTCCACAAGCCCCTTCTCATTCTTCCACTGCAGTGCAAGCATCGCTGTTCAGCAAGGACACCCAGACCATCTCTGCTGAGAGCTGCATAAAGGGCCGCCAAAGCAGCGGTAAGTGGTCAAAGCTGATTATTACCTTCCAGGCCAGTGCAGGTTAGCGGCCTTAAATCCTCACCTTCACAGAAACGATCTATATCCTATGAGAAACATGTGTATTACTGCATCCCCCTTGTCTTTGCTGTCCAGGTATCTACACAAATACTGTTAAAACTACATGGGAGGGATCCCTGGGTGGCGCAGCGGCTCGGCGCAGCCTTTGGCCCAGGGCGCGATCCTGGAGACCCGGGATCGAATCCCACGTCGGGCTCCCGGTGCATGGAGCCTGCTTCTCCCTCTGCCTATGTCTCTGCCTCTCTCTCTCTCTCTGTGACTATCATAAATAAATAATAATAAAAAAATTTTAAAATAAAAAAAAAAGGAAAGAAAATTTCCGTATTCACATCCAAATGTGTACTTTAAAAAAAAAAAAAAAAAAAAAAACTACATGGGAGAGGCACCTGGGTGGCTCAGTCGGTGAAACATCTGTCTTCCGCTCAGGTCATGATCCCAGGGTCCTGGGATGGAGGCCTGCATCGGGTTCCCTGATGGTGAGTCTGCTCCTCCCTCTCCCTCTGCCCCTCCCCCTGCTCCTGCTCTCTCCCTTTAATAAATAAAATCTTTAAAATAGTAATAGTAGGGGATCCCTGGGTGGCTCAGCGGTTTGGCGCCTGCCTTTGGCCCAGGGCGTGATCCTGGAGACCCGGGATCGAGTCCCACATCGGGCTCCCGGTGCATGGAGCCTGCTTCTCCCTCTGCCTGTGTCTCTGCCTCTCTCTCTCTCTCTGTGACTATCATAAATAAATAAAAATTTTTTAAAAAATTAAAAATAAAATAAAATAGTAATAGTAGGGGCACCTGGGTGGCTCAGGTTGTGATTCCGGGGTCCTGAGATCAAGTCCCACATCAGGCTCCCTGCAGGGAGTCTGCTTCTCCCTCTGCCTCTCTGTGTCTCATGAATAAACAAATAAATTAATCTTTAAAAATAATAATAAATAAAATAATAAAATAAAACTACACAGGAGGCATAGAATCCCTTAAACACAGTTGCTCCCTCCAAACAAGAGGAGGATCCTACTCAAATTACATTAGTAAATTTTCTTCAAGGAAACAAACACCAACATTTACAACCTACCAGCAGGGTGGTTCTCAAAGGCTGGGTGATTTTGTCCACTCTTCCAACCCCTCCCTTCCCAGGATATAAGGTGATGCCTTGCTGCATAACTGGGAAGTGGTCCTGGCAACTAGTGGCTACAGGCCAGGGAGGCAGCTAAACAGCCTTCAATGCACAGAACGGCCCCCACGACAAAGATTCATCCATCCCAAAACATCAACAGTGCAGAAATCCTGACTTAACTTTTTCAACAACTTTTGATTAAAGTCAGTACCATATCAGAAGAACTAGAGAAAATTTCACAAAACTGTGTTTCTCAGAAATGACATTGACATTAGAATCACAGATTGCTACTACTTACCAGGCAATGTGCTAGATGCTTTCTTTACCTACTTGATCTCTAACCTTAGGCAGTCTTATGCTCCATTTAAGGCTCAGAGAAGAATGAACTAACTTGCCCGAGGTTACACAGCTTGTAAGTGGGAGAGCTCACACTGAATCTAGCCAGTTTGACTCCTGAAGCAGCACTCAACATTGGCACCCTCACATGCTCACACCTCTAGGACAGCCCTCACACCACCCCCACCCCCCGTGTCTGCTCCATCTCCCCCACCAGGACTATGTCTCAGCTCAAGGTGGGAGCTGCAGCACAGGGGCTTCCAACAGCCTGCAGGAAGAACAGAGAAAAGGGACAGAGAATGCTGAGTCTGCAGCTTTCTCAAGGCAGTGGTCAGGCCCAGCCTGCCACCCTGTCACTTCTCTGGGCCACCTTCATCAAGCAGTCATGGCCACCAACCAGTCTGCCCCCTCAGGCCACAAGTTCCATGACCCCTTCCTCTGAGCCCTATTCTCCGAGATGAGCCTTCCGCAGTCCCACCCACACTTCCTCCTACAATTTCCTAGAAATTGGCTCTGTGAGGACAATGAGAACAGATGGGCACTAGGGTAAAGAATGTCACCTGGGTGCAGGAGATAAAATGGAGAAACAGAAAGACTCAGAAGCCCTGGCTGGAAACCCCAAAGGCCCAGCTCTAGCCCCAACCCTGCCCTCAACAAAACTCAATCCTTACTACGTACCAGGCCCCCTCTGTAATTCTCCTGTAAAATGTTTAGTGGGTTCCAAACATTTCTGGCACAGACCCCTTTTCTTCCTCAAAGGAATTCTAGATTGAAACTCTCCTCTCACATTGAAACTTTCACACTTTAAGACTCTAGGATGAAAAACTCGCTAGGCTCAGCCCATAAGATCATATATTTTGATGCATTTGTCATTAATATTGCACCTGCTTCCCCAAAATACTTAATAGTTGTTCACAACAATGTCACAGCCATCAAAAGGGCAAGGCCGGGGGTGTCTGGCTGGCTCAGTTGGTGGGGTAAGCAGCTGTTGATCTTGAGGTCAGGAGTTCAAGCCCCAAGTTGGGTATGGAGATTATGTAAATAAATAAATACATGTTTGAAAAATGTTTTATAAAAGGGGTAAGGAGACAAGAACCAAAGAATAAAACAGAGAGGAGACATTTAATTTCTGCAGCACAAAGCTATGAAAGATTTTCAAGAAATAGCAGCTTTCCCGTACATAATTTCAGTTATATGCAGACCCTAAAAAACCAAACAACACAGAAACAGACTCAGATACAAAGAGCAATCTGGTGAGGAAGAGGAAGAAGAGGTACAAAACAGACAAGACGGGTTAAAAGGCACAAACTTCCAGATACAAAAATAAATAATACCAAAGGATACAGTGGACAACACAGGGATGTAATGTAGTCAATGACAGAAACACCTCTGTACGGGACAGACGGCACTGGATTCATCTCTGGGATCACTGAGTCATGGACGTAAATGTTCAGTCACTCTGTGCAAGACCTGAAACTAGCATGATACTGCAGGTCAGCAACACTTCAATCTGAAAAAAACAGTAGCTTTAGCAACAATCCACGGTAACTGACGGTGTTTCCTATCAAAGCTCTAACACAGTGAGACAAGGCAGCCGACAAAGAAAAGCACAGCCGTGGTGATCACAAGTGACGGATCCCAGAGAGCTGACTCTGGGTGGGTCGATCCCGTTTCACACATGTGAGCCACTGCTCCCCGTGACCACCACACGAAGTAGGGCTCATAAGAGGACCTTTATCAATAACATAACAAGCACCTGTGCTGGGCACTTACTCATGCGATTTTAGAGAGAACTCACTCAGAGAGTGAAGTAATGTATTCAAGGTCACACAGCTAGGACGCAGGTGCAGCTCTGTTCAAGATGAATCTCAGCCCTCACCTCCAGGCTGCTTCCCAGCCACCCTCATTTTGAATCACATTTCCAAATTTGCCAAGAACCCCCACGTAGTTCTGAAAACCTGCAGACACTGATCTGAGTCAAGAGAACAGCTCAGCCACACAAACTGGAACCACAGTAACCTATTTGAGGGCTTGGCCTCAGAGGGGACAGTGACTGTCTCCCCAAAGTTCCTGGGTTCTTCCCACTGAAGTGGTCCTGGGTGATGGAGTTCTAGGACTAGGGTGGTGGCTGGATGCTTGCCTGTCCACACATGAGAGAAGAGGTGCCCCCCAAACCAGAGCCTGCACTGGGGATCTTCTCCCTCAAGACTGGTCTTAGGTTTACTCAACATGATCTCCACATTCAGATGATGAAGCAGCTGGGGCAGTGTTGAGTTCACATTCATGCCCACAGTGACAGAAGTCTCCAGCCAACCCCAGCCAGCAGAGCACACCACTTCAAAGGGACACCCAGGGGCACCTGGGTCACTCAGTCGGTTAAGCATCTGACTCTTTATTTCACCTCAGGGTCGTGGGTTCAAGCCCCGGGTCAGGATCCATGCTCAATGGGGAGTCTGCTTGAGATTCTCCTTGTCCCTCTCTCTGCCCCTCTCCTCACTCATGTGCTCTCAAATAAATAAATGTTTTTTAAAAAAGGAACATGCAGACCTACATGGGCTTTGCTATAGCACACACATGCAAGGGGCAGCTGGAGTGAACTACAGAAATGGGCCCCCCAATGAGTAGCAAGGAACAGGTTGCCACTCTCCCACCCACCCTCTCACAGCCCCTGTGCCCTTCCTCACAGCACTGCCCAGCTTCAGGGCCATAGTGGCTTATATGACTGACTGATGTGTCCCTGGCCACCACCGCCAACCCCTGGCCCCACCCAGAGTGATTACCTATAACCACTTCTCTGCTCTTACTATTCCCATATTACCTGCCAAGAGCAGACCAGGGAACACACACACAGCTGCTGAACAAAAACATGGGAGCCCAAGTAAGAGGCAGGTTCCAGGGGAGCTGTCCCCAAGGACTTGAAGTGAGACGCAGGGACCCCACAGGCCCTGCTCTGGCACCTTAGTGGCCTGGTCCCAACACAGGTGGGAAAGCAGAGGATGCCATGCAGTGACAGAAGCAGCGCCAGGTCCAGAACAAGGACACCAGCCCTGTGGAGGCACAGAGACCAAGGCTGCCTGGAAACACTAGCCCTGGGTTATGCCAGTGGGGGCCAGAGGTGGAAACATGGGTTACTAAACCTCCACTTGGCCCAGGAAACCTAAGTGATTATCATAAAGTGTCCTCCCTTCAGAGGACAAGGGTGACAAAGTAAGGCTGCTGATCTGTTAACACGGGCCACCTGTGGGTCACCCTCAGCCACAGCAGGTCAGAGGCCTGGGAGTGACAACAAAGTGTGAGAGTCAGCCAGGGAAGGACACAGAGAGGACAGCTGGCAGCAAGGGCTCAAACAGCAGAACCTCTGACAGACTAGTCCTACACACAACCGCACAGGACTCTGGGCTATGGGAAGAAGACCCAATAGCCTGAATGACCCAGGGCCTGCTCAGCAAGCCAGGACACACACAGCACATTTTGGATGGGCACAGGCAGCTGGTCTGGAGAACTTAGCTCTTGTAGAGACAAAGACAGTGTTACCTGGTAAAGAAGCTACTAAGTGGCCCCAAAATTTTCAGTTTACTCCCATCCTCAGTTCCATCAGCACAGTCCTGCTGGCGCAGCTCCCGGGTTTCCTTGCCGGAGCTCAAGGTGACATCAGTAAACTGAGGGTCATCATCACTCTCCAGGGTCACGATGGCACTGGAGCTGCTTGTGACCACCAGGTCCAAAATGTCCTCATTGCTGACAGACAGCGTGGTTGACAGCTCTGTGCCAAGACTAGACACGCTGCAGACGGAGACATCGTCGCTGCGGTTCAGGGCTTTCGAGGTGGGGCTATAGAGCTTCACCGTGTCATAGCCTGTCCTGGGGAACGTGGATGACTTCCGCACACTCTGCTCCCACTCGGTGCTGCTGGGAGCCGGTGGTGTGTAGGATGGTAGCGGGCATGCGCTCTGGCAAGCCCGCTCAGGGACGATCTCCGACTCCGATGGCTTCCTCTTCACGTGGACCACACTGCAGGGAACGGGTTCTGGGTTACTGATCTCTAGGGTAGGAATGCCCGAGTCCACAGACTTAAGGCTGTGCCGATCTTCCAAAGGACCAAGTTTCAACTTGGGCCCAGACTCTGGCAATGAGAGGGATCTGGGTGCCTTGAGATTCAAGTGTTGCAGGTTCTGAATGTGGTCTCCTGGCCGATCATCCAGAATGCCCATCAAGGCTACGCCATTTGTAGAGGTGGAGAGGTTTCCATCAGTCATCTTGGTCCAAGGAGGAACTAGGAAGCAAAAACACAAAAATGGAAATTAAGACAATATCTATAAAAGCCTAAGACACAGGTCTAATATTCTAATATTTGACACAGCTCTTCTTAGGGAGGAATCCCTGAAAAAAGTCCTACATATCCAAGTTTTAATTCAGGACCAAAACCTAGCATTTTAGCATATATTACCATAATATAAAATAATAGGACAATAACCCAAACGAAGGCTATAGCTAGGGTAAAAATACTTAAACAGTCCCCTTGCTCATTATCACCAGCATCCCACCAGTCACATATCTGACTCCTAGGCCAGCACAGGGGGTGTGAGGACCGGGCCAGGCAAGAAAGGGTTGTTTTTCATGTTTTTTGAAAAAATGATAAACAGAAGGGGCGCCTGGGTGGCTCAGTTGGAGCAGCCAATTCTAGATCTCAGATCTCAGCTCACGTCTTGATCTCATAGATGTGAGTTTGAGCCCCTCGTTGGGTTCCATGCCCAAAATAAATGACGGAGTACCTCTGTCAAAAGTACATGAATTCATAACCCATACGTAAATCAAGTTCTACTTGTTCCAAGACAGAAAAATCAAGATGTCATCACCACAACAGGGAACAACAGGACTGTGTAGGCTATGTGCCATGAGATGACCCCAACCGCATCCAAGTCAGCCATGGCCCCTCACAGTGTTTTCATCACCTGACTCACGTCCACAAGATAGGGTATATCATCCCCATCACCATGGAGGAAACCAAGCCTCAGAGAGGTTAAGAAATGGGCCCAAATCATATTATTATTTAGCAGCAGGGCTGGGATCTATGGGACAGAGCCCAAAACAGGCCATACCTACTGGATGAATAGCTTAATGTACAGTTATAAAAACCCAGGTAGAAGGCTGGCTCGAGGACAACAGATAATCAAGGAAAAATAAAACCATAAACCTACAATAAAGACTTGAGTGACAAAAGTCAAAGCTGTCAGTGACATACATCTGCCGGTGGTTCTCTGGCCTAAGACTGGGTGTGGGGGTCCCCTGGGTGGCCTAGCAGTTTAGCACCTGCCTTCAGCCCCGGGCATGATCCTGGAGTCCCAGGATGGAGTTCCACATCGGGTTCCCTGCGTGCAGCCTGCTTCTCCTTCTGCCTGTGTCTCTGCCTCTCTCTCTCTCTCTCTCTCTCTCTCTGTCTCTCTCATGAATAAATGAATAAAATCTTAAAAAAAAAAAATTCTGGGGTGCGAAGGATGGGATAGGAGGCGCACAAGCCTGGGCAACACAACCCTAGCAGACTGAGAACCCTCACATAGGTTATGCTACCATCTCTCCTCATCCTTTAAAATGTCAAAATTAAAGAAACCCGGTGTGGTTACTGAACTCTGATCTGTGGTTTAGAACAACAGAAAGAACAGTACTTTCTTGGGTTGTTTTTTAAGTAAGCTCCACGCTCAGCATGGACTCCAGTGTAGGGCTTGATCTCACGACCCTGAGATCAAGACCTGAGCCGAGACCAAGACCTGAGCCGAGATCAAGAGTAGGACGCTGAACCCACGGAGCCACCCAGGTGTTCCACTTTCTTGGGTGCTAATGGGCCTTTTCCTGGGCTCTAATTACAGCTGTGCTGACTGGCTGAGGTGAATTAAGTCACGTACCATGAGAAAAGCATCCCCAAGGCACAGCGGGCCCCCCCCCCCCCCCCCCCCCCCGGCAGCAGGTGGTCTATTGGTAGCTGCCATCATCAAAGAGATGGTGGGTGAAGGTTTTGAAGCACAGTGGGAACAATGAAAGCCACTCCCTTTTGGGTGTCCCTGAGCCTTCCTGCTCCCCTTCAGGAAGCCTGGCCCTTCTATACGTCAACACAGCAAAAGCAAATTAATTAAAAGCAGAACAGGGGAGGGAAAAACCAAAGAAATTAACCAGACAGTGCAACAGTAGAGCAGAAACAAAAATATGAATAAATCAAAATGCAGAATTCAGAAATAGAACTATATATAAAAACGTGAAATATGACCCAGAGATTAAGGAAGGATTATTTAATCATGATGATGTACTGATTATCAATTTTTCTTAGAAGGCAGAACCACATTGTACATCAAAATGAAACACAAAATTAGTATTTTTTTAAATTATGATTTAATACAAAAACTAAATTATAAATGTATTCCATCAAGTACTTTTCTAACCTACTGAGAAAAACTCCCCCGAAAGAGTCTGGCCATCACCTCCACCCATGAACACATTTTCAGTGTCACAGTTCACACTGTGCTCAATTTCCTGGGCTGGAGCCCCTATCCTGAGTCCTTAGCCATAAGCTCCCCCAGGCAAAGCTATGGCCAACTATTTCCAAGACCCTGCCCTAGGAAGTCCCTGAACTCAACCATGCTGTGCAAAAACAGGATTCACAACAGGAAGACACAGGGAGATTCAACTATACACACACTTGAAAGTTCTACATTTTTTTTAATTCAAAGGAAAATACAGTAAGAAACGTTTCTAGCACATAGTGAAGAGCTAATCTTTTGCAATGTCAAGAGTTATTGGAATTCTCAAAACACTAAAAAGGGGGAGGCGGGGCCACCTGGGTGGTTCAGTCAAATAAGCATCTGTCTTCGGCTCAGGTCATGATCCCAGGGTCCTGGGATGGAGCCCCACATCAGGCTCCTTGCTCAACACAGCCTGCTTCTCCCTTCTCCCGCTCCCCCTGCTTGTGCTCTGTCAAATGAATAAATAAAATCTTAAAAAAAAAATTTTCAAAATACCATCAATAGGCTGACAGGTCAAACTGGCAAAAAGCCAGAAACACAAAAGGAAATCCTCACAGCAAACAGAGCTGAAAGCCAAGTGACCTGCCCAGCTGACATTCTGGCTCTGCCACTTACCATGGGGAGAAGTCTAACCTTCCTGAGCCTCAACTTCCCTCCTGGCCAGCAGTCAAGTGGGCAACACCACAAAACTCTCAGCTGGTCTGAGGATACATGAAATGAGAAGGCTTGGCACACCCCACATCGGACCATAGTATGTGCCCAATAATGTGAATTTCCTTTACTTCAGCCAAAGAGCTGATGCACCTGCAAACAATGCATTTAAACTGAAGTTCTTTAAAAAAATAAATAAAAGTAAATAAAAAAATAAACTGAAAAAAAATAAACTGAAGTTCCAATACTAGAAGACACAGGAACACAAAACATGAGTGTTGAGGGAACCCAAGGACCCTTTCTCTGCATCGTCACAATGAGAGCACAAGGACGGTGAAGCAGGTCTGACAAAGTCCAAAGCCACCGGGTGGTAAAAGCCACTGGGCGGTGGCCTCTTCTCCATTCCTCTCTCCTCTGTGCTGGGGGCCGGGACAACAGCACAAGGGCCTCTTCTAGGGAGAAAGTGAATGACCTCTGAGGTCTCTGCTCATTCCAAGTCAACGGAAGTTCCTTAAACCCCACAAACAAGGTGTGAGCCTTCGGGGGGAAAAAAAAACTAAAAGCAAAAACATACTTCTGCTTGCAACATACTCTCAAAGCAAAGCCTGCAAGGCCCATAGCCACCTGTCCTCAAACCCTTCCATCTGGGGCCACCAGTCCTATGAAAGCAGAACCCACACTCCCGACCACCTGCCCTCGACAGTGCCCCGAAGGGGGAGGCTGAACACACAAAGCACTCGCTTCTCAGAGAGGCAGCAGGGTGGACTCTGGAAACTTGCCAGGAGGCCAGCTGCAGATGGCCTGCTTCCAAGTCACACGTTTTCTAAAGACAGGATCAGCCTAAATTCCCTGAGCTGGCACAGGGCCCTCCCAGACCCAGCCTTGCCAGCCTCAGCAGCCTCATGCTGTCACCCTCGCCTCTCTCAAAACCCCACAGCCTGGGTGCTCTCCCCAGGCTGGGACATCAGCGCCCCTGGGTGTCTGGCAGCATGGGCACACCCCGGAGGCCACCTCCTCTGAGAAGCCTTCCCCTACGCTCCCAGGAAGGTGCAGGTCCTCCTCCTCGTGGGCTTCCTTTGGCCACACCCCTAAAATGACTGTGCAGCTGCTCCCCTGTCTCTCTGCTGGTTTCAAAGCTTCAGGCAGGCACCAGGCTAACAGGTTCCAGACACCACTGCCTGGCCAAATGCCTGGCGTGGATTAAGGATTTAAAAATCTGTTTGCTGAGTTAATTATTACTAACAACCATGTTCTAAGAGGGCAGGTTTCGGGGACAGTCCGTTCAAGACACATTAGCTGCAGGTGGATTATGCTTCAGGAACAAGGTGAGCAGTGGGGGTAATGAGAAGAAGAAACTTCCTCCCATTAGGTTCCTGGCAGCAAGTCCAGGATGACCAGCCTGTGGCGTGTTGGCCACCGCAGTACTCGGTGGGGAAGGGTCCATGCACAACAGTCCAGGAAAGTAAAAGAGACTTCCTCCCTCTACACTTGCCTCCCGAAGCTGAGGCCAACCACCCATAGCAGTGGCCAGAGCAGCCCCCACAGGCCCTCCAGTACCTCCAGGCCCAGGCAGCCAGCCACTCAAGGCACACGATCCAAGCGTAAGGATGACCAGCAACCACCTCCCAGACAAGGAAAGACATACGAGACATCAGGTACAGATATGAGGGAAGCTGTTTTCACTACAGACAGCAAGACAATCTGCATTTTACTTGCCAGTCACAAAACCTCATTCTGTAGCAAATAAAGGGGGTAAGTGCCCCAAGAGACTGGAACACCCCTCACCCCACCAGGGCTAGGACTTCAAGATAAGTCACAAAGCCGACAGCAGCTCTGCCAGCGACTCTGAATGAGCCAATGGAAACAATTCCATCTTGAACAACAGCTTAATTTTCTTCTCTTTAGAAAGCAGTGGGATGAGATCTTGATCAAGTCTTCATAAACAAACAGTTCATGAGGCCAAACCCAAATGATTTAGTTATGTCCCCAGCAGGAAAACCTTCACTCATTGGTGGCTTCAAGGAGCAATAATGCTGCCCATCCATGCAGACAGCCGTGGGCACTCGTCTTCCTGTGGCTGCTCCCTGTCCACAGGCATCTGTTCCCTATAGCCCTCCCTGTGTGGGCTCCCCTCTCGATGCTGCAGAGGGCTGCTTCGTCACACCCCAGTTAGCACCAGGGACACCGAAGCTCTCCCGATCCTCCACGGACAGTGCACTTGCCTTTGCCGACAAGCGTGCCATCAGCTCCACCCACTGATTTCCATACCCTTAATCTTTATTTTTATAGATTTACTTATTTATTTTAGAGAGAGACAGAAAGTGCATGCAAATGCAGGGAGAGAAAATCTCATGCAGACTCCCCACTGAGCCTGGAACCCAATGTGGGGCTTGATCCCACGGGCCTGAGACCATGACCTGAGCCAAAACCAAGAGTTGGATGCTTCAATGACTGAGCCACCCAGGCATCCCCTCTAGACCCTTAAACTTAAAAGAAGACAGACACTGGGGATGCCTGGGATGCCTTGGTGGCTCAGCAGCTGAGCATCTGCCTTTGGCTCAGGTTGTGATCCCAGGATCCTGGAATCGAGTCTCACATCAGGCTCCCTACAGGGAGCCCGCTTCTCACTGCATGTATGTCTCTGTCTTCTGTGTCTCTCATGAATAAATAAATAAATAAATAAAATAAAATAAAGATAAAAGAAAAAAGAAGACAGACACTGCTCCTTTCTGTCATCCACGGCCTCAGAACACATCTGTCACAGAGCCAAATTTTCAAGAGGGCAGACCAGGGCTGCAACACCTAACAACATCAGAGCATCAACATAAAATTACAATTTAATGGGTACCAAACACTGTTCTAAGCTCCCGACATGCCATTCTGCTTCATAGACATCACAGCCCTATGTGCTAGGTATTATCCCCATTGCACAGAGAAGGAAACTGAGGCCCATGGCTTACCCAAGGGCTCCACTTTTACCTGACTCCAAGGCCCCTCAGTCAGCTCTGCTCCTTTGCAGCCCCAACGCAGACATCCAGAACCTCCCTAAATCCTCCTTCCTCCTGTGAAAAAGCAGACTGTCTTCTGCCATTTCCAGATGGGACCAAACCCAGGCTGAGCCAGACGCAGTGACCTGCCCAAATCGTACGGGCAAGGCCCCACCTGTTCTCTCTCCAACACCCATGTCACTCTGCCTAAGGGCCCTTGGGGTCCCTCATGCTTCCTGGGGAGAATTCTGGCGGCCTCCCAGGCCTTCACCTTGACCCCTGAGAACAGAACCAGTCAGAAAAAACAAGTTATATGAGGTTCTACCACCAAGGAACACCCCCTGATCTATGTGGCACCTCCCAAGTGAATTAGCCTGCTCCACACAGGGCCCCCACAAGCACCAACCACTCTGAGTCTCTTTCTCTGTTTAATGTGGTGGCTTAGACAAAAAGGACCCTGAAAAGAAAAGCATAGGATGTTCTGGAACTCAGGTACCTCGGCATTAGCAATTAATGTGGGCAGCTGCCTCTGCTCACCAAGTGTGCATTATATGTTGGGCATGGTGTTCAAAGTTCACACCCATCATCTTTGTAACCTTCACAACCCCCAGAGCTCAAGGTACCGTCATCACCACCTCACAGACAAGGAAACAAGGCCCAAAAAGTGCGTGCAATGAAGCAGCTGCGCTAGGGCCAACCTGGAGAGGACTCAGAAGTCCTTGCTCTTCCCACTGTGGCATGAGCAAGAGGCTTAGAAGAATGGGTCAATTTGCATTATGCAGAATGGAAAGGCCAACCATAAAGGTAATTTGATTTTTTTTTTTAAGATTTTATTTATTCATGAGAGAGAGAGAGAGAGAGAGAGAGAGAGAGGCAGAGACACACACAGGCAGAGGGAGAAGCAGGCTCCATTCAGGAAGCCCGACGCAGGACTCGATCCCGGGACTCCAGGATCACTCCCCAGGCCAAAGGCAGGTGCCAAACCGCTGAGCCACCCAGGGATCCCTCACTGAGCCACCAAGGGATCCCCGCTCCTTCACAATCTTAAGGAGGAAATGTGACCTTCACACCCATGAGCGGTTATGTTAAAAAAAAAAAAAAAAAAAAGGCACAGCTGGGACATTTTAAATTAAGGACTTTCAATGCACCAGGGGTGGGGGGGGGGGGGAGAGGGCACAAACCCATAATGTTTCAGCTGCATATAGTGACCTACCAAAGTGACTCATCATAAGTATCTAAAAAGTAACTGACAGGCAACTGACAGATGAAGAAGATACTCAGACCATGTAACAAAACCAGCACAACTTATAGTCTTAATTATTAATAAGAGAAAACCATTTGTCAAACATTCACCATGCACCAAACCTGCTACGTGCTATCACATGCTCTACTCATCACAAGCTCACTGAAGAAACTGAGGCCAAGTAAATCACCTAAGGTCACACAGCAACAGGAACTGGGTTCACACCATCAAAGCCCACATCAGCTTGCTGGAATGCTTAAGAATACAGAGTCTAACTTGTGATCATCAATAAGCTAAATGTCTAACAATTTTTACACTTCTCTGTAAGTTAGAGTTCAGGGAAAAGGTTTTTAAAAATGAGATACACAAGGGGGAAAAATAATGCAGGTTCTGGAGGTAGACTGGGTTCAAATCCTAGTTCCTCCACTTACAAGTTGTGTGACCTTGGACTAGCTTATTAACTCATATGCCCAAATATCCCTGGAGTAAAATGGAAACAAGAATAGACCCTATCTCCTCAGGCAAATAAAGTCTTTAGAATCATGCCTGCCATGAGTTAAGCCTCAGAAGATGTTGGCTGGTGTTACTTCTTCCTGGGCCCCAGATAGGGCCAGCCAGCTCAGGCCCACTATTTTAGCAACTCATTTGCATAAACAAAGCCAGACTCAGCCACTTCGTGTCTGCCAGCCTCACTGCATGGTTTCTTCCTGTCACTAACATCTCTCCTCACACAGGCTCTGTGGCACTAAGCTCTGGGCCTCAATTTCCCATCTGTAAAATGAGGTGATTAGCCCAGCTGATCTACCTGAGGTTCTGGCAGCTTGGCAGTCTAGAAATTCTTAGCAATTCAGGTCCTAGAGATTTCATAACCACCCTAAAACAAACATTAACAGATAACATGCACTCCATTTGCCTAAAATCTTCTTTTACATATTATGTATAAATGCCTATTTTGATGGAAAATCTTCTGCAAGGTCCCAAGCTCCACGAGCACCCACAATATACTGGGCAGGCATCCCCTGTGTTAAGGCTGGGGACATGATGGTCAGAAGCTTTGACCGACAGGGCAGACAGATTCTAAAACCAGCCACTCTGATAGGCAGGTCCTCTCTGTCAGAGAGGACTTCAGCAGAGCACCAGTGAGAGGACGTGTAGGCATGAAAGAACTTCGCCCACTGGACAGAGGGGAGTAGGGCAGCTGGTGGGAGGGATGATGGAGGGATGGAGAGGAATGGCTGGATCCAGAGGCCAAGCAAGGCAGTGCCAATGCTGGTGTGAGAGGATGGGCTGGGGGCGCATTATGGAAACTGTTTCACAAGCAGGAAGCCAGCCCAGCTCAGCATGAAGCAAAGCGCTGGGCAGGAACCTGCTGGGACCACGGAGGGCAGTAAGGTGAGCTGAACCTCGCCCAGTGACCTGGTACAGTCTGAATCTCACCCATGCCTCTCGCCAGTCGGGTAACCCTGGACCAGTTACTTTACCTCCTTTAACGTTTCCCAATGTTTCATTTGCTCAGTAACGCTAATGAGACAAGTTCTCATTAGGGCTAGGCATCAGGTGGAGCCCACAGTCTACAGGGATCAAATATATACAACAAAGACAGCCTGGGGGGTGGGCAGGTGAGGGGCAACCCAGGCCCTGCAGGGGGTTAAGAAGTGGGAAGAAGTCATACCCAAACCTGAGGCAGGGGCTGGTACTGGCCACATAAACTGGGCAAGAGGCAGTGTTCCAGGACTGCTGTAGGACTAGCCAAGTCCAGGCAAAGCACCTAGTGGTGTGCAGATGCAACCTACCTGTAGAGGGAGGGGGTCTGGGTGGCTCAGCTGTTTGAGCACCTGACTCTTAGTTTTGGCTCAGGTCATAATCTCCCGGTCCTGATATTAAGCCTGAGGCTCCACACTCAGTAGGGAACCTGCTTGAGATTCTCTTTCCCTCCACCCCTTCCCCTGCTCATGTTATGGCGCGCTCTCTCCCTCTCAAATAAATAAATTTTTTTAAAAGATAAAAAATAAAGGAAGTCAAGACAACAGCAAGGTGCTAATAGCCTTGCTGACAGGGTCCTAAAGATGCAACCCTCCTCAAGTAGCCTCAGTACATAAAATACGTCATGCCCAGGAGCCTCCTGCCATAGAACTTTCCAAAGCAAAGCTTTCAGTTCCATTACCGAGAAATGGTGCTGTACAATTTCAAGGCAAAAAAAGTGGGGTATTTTTGGCCGGGTAGGGCTCCAGCCCCTAAATGCCCACTGCCCCAGCGGGGTCCGGAGCCCGCGGGGACAGGCCTGCTGCTTCCTGAGGCTTCCACATCATGGCCTCACCCCCGCAGCTTCCTCCTGGCAGCTCGGGGCCCAGGGAGGGCGGCCGGTGGCGCGCCCCGACACACCAGCTCCCGACACACCAGCTCAGCGCCCCGTTCCCCGCCCCGCGGGAAGGACCCCCAGGCCCCGTCTCTCCAGCCTCTCCTGCACCTCTGCACCTCTGCGCCGGGGCGAGGGGCTCTCTGAGGCCAGCGGAGTCCCTGGCCCGGGGACGGGGAGTCTGAGAACCTGGGGGTTCTGTGGTCTAGCAGCGGTTCCAAGAACCGAGGTCGGGCGCTCCGAGGGGGAGGGGAGTCGAGGGCCCCAGACGCCGGCTGCCCCCAAGCGCAGGGGTCCCTGGTCTGGATGGTTCCCGAGGTGGGAGGGGCCAGGGGTCGGGGCCCCCCCGGGATGATGGGCAGGATCGCGGGGCGGAGAGGATCCCGGGGGTAAGGGTCCCAAAGTGGAGGGGTCTCCCGGGCGGGGGGGCTCTGGGCCCCCAAGGATGCGGTCAGAGACCTCGAGGGTAGAGGGGTCGGCGGGGCGGCGCGCCCCGGGCCAGCCCCTCTCCGGCCGGGAGCCCGGCGCATCGCAGCACAAAACTTTTCGTCAAGTTCCGGAAAAGGAGCGTGTCAGCGCGCGCCTCTCCGAGGGCCGGCAAGCCACGCGCCCCCGGGCCCCGCGAGGTCACCGGGCCCCACGCGCTCCCCCGGGGCGGGGCGGGGAAGCGGCGGTCGCGCGGCCAAGGGTCGCCCAGCCGGGCCCGAGCCCGCGCGCCCCGGCCCGGCCCGGCCCGCCTCCCGCTCCCACTCCCGCCGACGCAGCAGCAGGTGGCACCGGCCCCCCTGCTTCCCTCCCTCCCGGCCCCCGCCAGACGCCCCCAGTACCGGAGTCAGCGCGGCTCCGACGCCATCCCCGGGGCCGGCGGGCGCGCAGCCCAGGCCCCCGGGACCCGCAACTTGTGCGACGAGGACGCGGGGCGCGCCGCAGGCGGTGGGCCGGGCGGGCAGGTGCGCGCGAGCCGCCCGCGGCCAACAGCGGCGCGCGCCCTCGCCTCGCCCCGCCCCGCGCCCTCGCCTCGCCCCGCCCCTCGCCCCGCCCCGCGCCCTCGCCTCGCCCCGCCCCGCGCCCTCGCCTCGCCCCGCCCCGCGCCCCGCCCCGCGCCCTCGCCCCGCCCCGCGCCCTCGCCTCGCCCCGCGCCCTGGCTCGCCCCGCCCCCTGCCCGCGGCCGCCGCTCTTCCGCCCCGCCCCCTGCCGGCGGCCGCCGCTCTTCCGCCCCGCCCCCGCCCCGCCCCCTGCCGGCAGCCGCCGCTCTTCCGCCCGGCCGCCGCCCCGCCCCGCGCGCCCCGCCCCCGCCCCGCCCCCTGCCGGCGGCCGCCGCTCTTCCGCCCGGCCGCCGCCCCCCGCCGCGCCGCCGCCACCGCTGCTCGCGCTCGACGTTCTCCCTGCTGCCTGCCGCTCCTCAGCCGCTCGCCCGCCGCCCGCGGGTTCCGGAGCGCCGTTGCCGCCCCTTTCCTCTCCCGAGGGCCCAGTGGAGCCGCGAGGGGAGGCCGGAGGGCAACTCCGGGTCCGCCCGGCCCCGGGGACACCCGCCAGGGGCCTCCGTACCTGGTCGGCTCCACCCGCGGCCATCTTGGAAGTGGGAAGCGGCCGGGAGGGGGAAGGGGCGCGAGCGGGCAGGGACCAGGCCTGGGGAGCCGAGCGGCGGAGCGCATCGATGGGCGCCCCTGGCCCCGGGCAGCTGTGCGGAGCGGCCGGCCGGCCCGGCCCTAGTCTCTCGGTCTGTGGAGCGGGCTTTTCTGCTGGTTCTCCCGGAAGCAGCTGTTGTGTAGTGCCTCGCGCCGGAGTCCCCGCACCTGGCTGCACTTTGGTGCTGCCGAAGGATTTGGGGAATCCGACTCCGGTGCGCGTTAAATCACTGCTTCCGGAGACAGTGGGGTGCAGTGTGCGGACCGCTGGCCTCACTCTGTGCACTCTCTGGGGTCAGCAGTGCAGAAGCTCCAGAGGCCGGGTCTGTGACAGAGCCGTGCAGCGTGGGCGATGAGGTCACGCCCCGGCCCCAGGGCGGGACCCGAGCCGAGGGTCGGAAGCCAGCCGCCCTCCCCCCCTCCGCCTTGCAGCGCCGCGCAGAGCCCCCGAGGGTGTCGGCTGCCGGCGCCAGGGCGGGTTTATCCCGGGCACTGCGTCGTCTGGGCCTGGCACCTGGTCGGCACTTATTGTTGAGTTCTCTTCTGGGGCCGTCAAGAGCAGAGGACAAGCTTCAGTGGCTGGGACCCCGGAGCCTGAGGGCTGTCACTGGCAGAGAGCTGGATCAGCTGGATCTGAAGGAGGACTTGAACTGGGAGAGCGGTCAGGGACCGGAGGGTGGCCTCTCCTTTGCAGAAGGCATCCAGAAGCATGTGCCGGAAGATGCATTTGTTCCAGCCATGGCCATAAGCCTTGGGCCAAGGGCCCCCTGACTTGTTTCTCCTGCCTGCGTGCTAGTCCTAGGTGTAAAAACTCTTAGAGCCTACTGTTAGTTATGATGGCAGGAGGGGTGAGACCTTTTTAAATGGCAGTCTCTTAACAGAATATATTAACACCCTTTACGGTGCCTGGTGCATAACAGAAGCTTTACAAATGCTGACTTTCCTGGGTGGTTTTCAGGAAAAATGTTGGGTCTCCTTCAAACCCCATTTCCATTTATTTTTAGAAAACACTAACAAGAAAGTACAGACTTGCTTCAGGCCTGACTTAATTAGCAGTGTAATAAATAGGATTAATAACTCTGCATTTACAGTGTTCCTTGCACCTCCCCCAAATCCCTTCTCGCCCTCATTCTGAGTCTTAGGGTTTTAAAGCCCCACAATGACTGGGAACCATTGTTCTGAATCCAAAAAAAAAAAAATTATGGCCCACAGATTTACATTTGGCGCCCTCTGTCTGCCTCTTCCTCACCTTCTCCCCATCTTGCCGCCCACACCCCGCGCCCTGCCCCAGCACAGAGTCCCTCCCTGGGGCCCATCAGACACTTACACCCTCAGTGTGCCAAACAATTAAAAATACAAGGAACAAGATAAGCTGTGTGGGCATCTGCACTTGTGTCACCTGTGAGACCCTCGGCGCCTCCCAGCACCCATCTGTGACACAGAGACAACTGTGGCAGGGTGGTCAGTGCCGTGTCCCCCTCTGCTGCCTCACTGCTGACTGCCTTGGCAAAGTCGTGCAGACTGAACCCCGAGATCCACAGAAGGATTCTCAGCAGCATTGCTCCTTTGAGGGCTGCCAAGCTGTTGCTTGATGTAGACAAGCACCGGCTGTCAGGGTCCTCCGCTCAGTGCCAGGCCCAGCACTGACTGACCGGTCCTTGGCTGTGTCCAGAAGCCTTTCCCCATCTACAAGGCTTACGGCGCCTTCGCCACCCAAGATGTGTGAGGATTAGAGACAAAGTAAGTGGCAGTGACAGGTAAATGTAAACTGGCTTTGTCAGTTTGTGGCACGTTTGGGGAGCTCTTGGCACCTCTCCAGTCACACAATGTGCACAAAGTGTGTGGTCAACCGGCTAAGGTGAGGGGGCACGTGAGCCTCCCAGACAGCCCACAGAGGGACTCACATCTGACCTCTGAGCCTCCCTGGGCTCATAAGCAGGAGCAGGTGCCTGATATCCATGGAAACCACCCTGTGCTGGGCCCTGGCCACACAGGAGTGATTGACAGCCCAGAGTTCCTGCCCTCACAGGTCCCCAGTCCCGAGGGGCAGATGGACATGTCACTTCACAAATTCAGCCACATCTCCTTGCAAGGAAAACAATGAACTGACCAGATGCAGACCCCAGAAGGGTCACAAGCACGGTATCAGGACCCCTACAGGTCCCCAAGCCCATCCTTCAGAGGCAAAAATTGCAGGTGGGGTAGGAGGTGGGCACAGGATGAGGTCGGAGGCCTCTTGCCCTGTAAAACCCCTTTGCATCTCTTTCAGGAGATACGGGGATCAAGTCTCCCAAACACACGTTTTGCTCCTGACTCTTCCCCAGCCCCCTGAATGTGAGCTCCATAAATATTTGTTGAATGGATGCATAAATGCTGCTCACGGCTGCACCTGTACCTGTAGCCATCCCAGGTGCCCTGTGCTGTCCTGGCTGTTGCATGCCATTACCACAGTCGAGCCCCATAACCTGCCAGGCTGGCACAGTGACTCGCATTTTGCAGATAAGGAGACAAGCGCTGCACGGTGAAGCTGTTCAGTCCACGGTTCGCTGCTTGTTCTCCGCTGTCCAGAAGACCTTGCCCGCTCACCCTCCTCCCTCCCTGCCTCCCTGTCGTCAGCCTCTGTTCAGAGCCACCAGGGCCAGACCATCCCCACAGGTCAAAGGCAGATCGCACAGCCTCCATTTATTCCAAAAGAGAGTTTCTCCTCAGCCCAAGGGTTTTCAGAAATCCACCAGAAAGCTTATCCTTTCTGCCTTTACTCCTTGGAGTGTTAACTCCTTCACCACGGACGTGGGGGCATTCATTTCTTGGAAAACAATGCCTGGAATTTGCAGTTCTTTTGATGCTTCTGGAAACTGAGCCATATAATAAAAAATTTAAAATAAATAGAAACAGAGGCAGGGGGCAGCCCGGGTGGCTCAGCGGTTTAGCACCACCTTCAGCCCAGGGTCTGATCCTGGAGACCTGGGATGGAGTCCCACATCAGGCTCCCTGCATGGAGCCTGCTTCTCCCTCTGCCTGTGTCTCTGCCTCTCTCTCTCTCTCTCTCTCTCTCTCTCTCCTTTTCTCTCTCACTGTGTCTGTCATGAATAAATAAATAAATAAATAAATAAATAAATAAATAAATAAATAAATAAATAAAAGAGGCAGGGAGAGCCCAGGAGCACTGGAGGTCAGCCTTCCCACACCCTCAGGCCCAGAGAAGACAGCCAGGGACACAAAGATGGAAAGGTGTCAGAATGGACCAGGGAAGCCACCAACAAGCCCCTGCACTTTGGGGCAAGAAGCAGCACTCAGATCCCCACCACCAGAGCCATCAACTGGTATTTGGCAGTTTTAACAGGTGCACTCATAAGCTTCCTACCTGCAGTCGATTAAACTCCGTGAATGCAGGGAGGCAGAACTTTTAGTAGCAACACTTTCATGAACAAGAGAAGGCATGGCTCCAGCCAAGGAGGAAGCGAAAGAAAACAAGTGTAACACACAGAATGTCTCCGGTCTATTGGTACACTTGAAAGGAGCTATTCTTACCCCAAAATTCAGGCAAAAACTATTGTAAGAAAGATGTTCAGTGGTGTTATTTGCAATAGTGAAATGGACATAACATGAATGCCCGATCATGAGGGAAGATTAAATGGGGAGACTTATATGCAGCCATTAAGAAATGTTTAAAGAGTTTATTACAGCACAGGAGAAATGCTTAAGTTATAAGGGTAATACTGAATTTTAAATGAAGTATAATGAAAGAATATGGAATATGTATCATCTACAGGCATGAACAGAAACACTGATATGAATATTGGAACACACCTGATTGTCTTCTGTCCCTATATATTTAGAAACTTTTAGATTTCCCCACAAGTATATGCTCTGTTTATAATGACAACATGCTGGGATGTTTAGGTGGCTCAGTGGTTGAGCATCTGCCTTTGGCTCAGGGCATGATCCCAGGGTCCTGGGATCGAGTCCCATGTCAGGTTCCCTGCAGGGGGCCTACTTCTCCCTCTGCCTTCTCTGTGTCTCTCATGAATAAATAAAGAAAATCTATCTATCTATCTATCTATCTATCTATCCATCTATCTAATGATGATGTACTAAGATGCTCACTGCTGGATAACCAGGAGACTTTGAGAAGCATAGTAACCCATCGGATGAGGGCTCTGTGTCCAGGACCCTTCTTCCCAAAGCCTCGAGATAAGCAAAGCAAGACCCGTTCAGCGCTCATGCTGCAAGAGGTTAGGGAGACCATGCACAGCCAGACAGCCCAACACAGCAACGTGACTGTGGTCTGTGTGACCCACCCTCTGTGACAGCGTCTCTAGCCACCCTAGTGACCCCTATGATGCCGAACTGTTGCCTCGTTTTACTGGGAACAGTGAACCCAGGTGGACCTGGCCCCAAATCAAAGGTCACTCATTCCCAGAGCATCTCATGGAAATGATGGGAAAAAGTGAGTTTATAATGAAACCAAGAGACCCTGCAAATTAGGGAATGCATGGCCTTGCTGGGGCGAGGGGGGAGACCCAGGAGACCCCCTGTGGGCTCCGGGTTAGTGAATCTTTCGAGGTGTCCAGGGCCAGAGGTCTTGAAGTTTCTAGGTATGAAGGGAACAGTGGCCAGGGTGAGTCTCCACACTCCTGCACAGCACAGTGGGATTTTCCCAGTAGTCTTGTGTTTTTGCTTTGTTTAAAGATTTTATTTATTTATTCATAAGAGACACAGAGAGAGAGAGAGGCAGAGACACAGGAAGAGGAAGAAGCAGACTCCCTGCAGAGATCCCAATGTGGGACTCAATCCCAGGACCCCGGAGATCACGCCTTGACCAGAGGCAGATGCTCAACCAGTGAGCCACCCAGGTGCCCCAAATAACCTTGTTTTTTTAAAGACATCACCCAGTTGCCTGCTGCTGTCACCATCAGAAAGCACAGCCCGGTTTGGAAGCTGCGGGGTCAGGTCCCATGTGGATGCTGCATGAGGAGAGTGCAGGAGCAGCTCCTCCCCACACACTACAATCCTCCGAGGGGCACCCCTCCTGGCCACACATGTGCCTCTGTCACTGGGCCTGAGGGCTCTCCGGGTTCACACAACTACCTGGGGTTGTCCTCACAAATGAGCCTTTCTTTGCACCTGCTCTGCCCTGTACCCAGAACCCCCCGACTCCCTTCTTGCTCCAATTCCTGGTCGTCCAGTGAGTGGCTCCTGACATTACCCCAGGTACTGCCCACACCATCCCACCCCGCTTACACCTGTGCTCATCTCCAGGCCACCCTCTCAGATACACTCTTGCCTTGTAGGGTCTCTGTACAGTCCCCCAGATCCCACAGCCAGGAGGGCAAACGGCAAAGCCATACTGAGCCCGGCACCAGGAATATGTCCACTCCCATCATCCTGGCACCTGCCTTTGTCACAGAGAGGAAACTGAGGCTCAGGCCAGGAAACCTTCCAGCCCAAGGCCCCACAGCAGCTAAGTACACAGGCAGGATTTGAACCTAGGCCCTCTAGTTCCAGAGCACTGCTCTGGGCCACCAGATTATCGGGTGGACTCACCTCCTGCCCCTGGGTGGGGGGGGCCCACCCACACCTCTCTGAGCCTTGGTTTGTTGACCTGTAAAACGGAGATGACCCTGGGTCGCTACATCCTTGGGCTCCTGGGAGGACTTGGGGAGATGGGGCCCCTGGAGAGAGGAGGGCTGGAGGGGGATCAGGGAGGTGTGTAGGAGGGAACACAGGCAGCAGCACTCAGATGAGGTGAGTGAGTGCTTCCAGGGCACATGGACTCAAGTCCGTATTCTGAAGGACACAGAGTCCACCCAGCCTGCCTCAGCTCCCCACCAGGGCTCCAAGCAGATGTCTGAACTGAACATAAGCTTCTTCTATGTTCTTCTACATAGAAGAAGCCCAAGAGGGCCCCTCTAGTGCCCCTGGGGCTTAGGCAGGGAGACCAGTAGGGTGAGGAAAGAGGCCCAGGCTCAGAGTCAGGAGACTGGGGGCCCCATCCCAGGTGTGCGGCTCACTACACCTGAGTGATGATGGGGGCAGTGCATATAGCACGTCTGCTGGGAGGCCCCTCTGTTTCCACCACATCAACCTGGCCCCGGGGCGGGAAGCTCAGCAAGGCTTTGGGCAACCCGTGTAGGGTCTGGATGCCCATTTTATGCTTGGCCCACCCGAAGCAGTGGGACCTTTGTTTGAGAGCGCTGCGGGAGCACCCTCCCCACTGCAGACTCCACCGGGCAGGGTGGGGGTGGGGGGGGAGGGCGGTGCTCCCTGTCCCTTGGGATCTGCGTCTAGGAGGAGCGCAGTGGCCCCCAGAGGAGGGCCGGACTGGGGGGCCTCACCTGAAGGGGGGCTCACCTTAGGGCAGGGGTGGGGGGGAGGAGGCCACATGGGTCCCTTCTGACCCCCCCTTGGGCTCCACTGCTGAGCGAAAACCTCACTTTTCCCACTTCTGACAGACTTGTTTTCATCTTTCGAGCAATTTTAATGATGGAAAAAGTCCAATCTGTACAAAGCAGGGTGCAGGTTACAGTGAAGCCCCTAGGCCCACGGCCCCCGCCTCATGCTGCTGTGTCCGGTTTTCCATGAGCCCTTTCCAGTATAGCTCAGATCACAGCTAGTTCGTGCACATCTCCAGCGCCTGAGCTTTTTCCTGTCACGTTTATGTGTCTCGATTACCAGCAGACAAAGGTTGAGGCCAGTGAAGAGGTTAAAGAGCACTTTGGGGACCATGATGGTCTCATCTGTGTCACCCCCATCACAGACACGGTCAGTCTTTCCTGAAGCGTAGGTACAATACTGCCTGCATACCTGACCAATTTAACAAGAATTCCTCAGTATTTCTAATGATCTTTAAAAAGGTCTTTTTAAGGCACGTGGGTGGCTCAGTGGTTGACTGTCTGCCTTTGGATCAGGTCATGAACCCGGGCCCTGGGATCGAGTCTCACATCAGGCCCCCAGCTCTCTGTCTCTCATGAATAAATGAAATATTAAAAAAAAAAAATTTTTTTTAAATAGGATTTCCTGGGTGACTCAGCAGTTGAGCATCTGCCTTCAGCCCAGGGCCTGATCCTGGAGTCCCAGGATTGAGTCCCACGTCGGGCTCCCTGCATGAAGCCTGCTTCTCCCTCTGTCTGAGTTTCTGCCTCTTTCTCCTCTGTGTCTCTCATGAATAAATAAATAAAATCTTTTAAATAAATAAATAATTTCAAAATTAAAAAATAATAAAAATATCTTTTTATCGTGTTGAAATCAGGATCCAAAGGCCACAAACTGCTCGGAAGAAGATCTCATACGCTCTCTTCTAATCTAGATAGATCTCGCCTTCGTTTTTCCTGTGCCGTGTATTTGTGGGTGACACCGGATCGCTTGTCCTGTAGAATTTTCTGCACGATGGACTTGGCTGGTTACAGCCTGCTGGTGGCATTCAATGAGCTCCCTCCACCCTTATTTCCTATAAATTCAGACTTTTATCTCAAGCAGTGGTTCCCAGCCCAGGGCAATTTTGCCTCCCGAGGACATTTGGCCGAGTCGTCTGAAGTGGGTCTTGGGAAGCTCTGTGTTGGGGATGGAGGCAGGGCCAGGGGTCCCTCCCAGAGTCCAAGTGTGCACTTCCTACATGTCCCACCCAGAGTGGATGGCTCCCCTCACTTTGAGCCACGTCACCTTGGACTAGCAGGCCCTGTGCTGTCAGCATCACCACCTGCTGGTTTACTGCCATCATTAGGGCTGCAGAGTGGTGAGACCTGTTACTTTTCGTTGTAATGCAGTTATGATTTTTTTTTTTTTGCAGTTATGATTTTAATGCTCCTTCACACACAGTTCACAAAGGGCTTTCCCATCCAGGATGGAATAGCCAAAGTCGCTGCCGTGCTGGAGGCAGACTGATTATCTCTGAGTGATTTTTCTCCAGATGAGGAGACGGGTCAGAGCAGGGGAGTGATTTGCATAAGACCCCATAGGTCAGCAGTAGCACCTGGCTAAGCCAAGGCGTGGTCACCTGGCTAGAGCTCCATTCACATCAGCATGCGGTGCTCATCAAACTGTAGGGAAGGGAGCAAATGCCACAGCAAGCCTCTTTTAAAAGCTATAAAAGTTCTAGAAGACTATTATGCATCAGCTGATTCTAAAATCCCTATCCAACCTCAGTTAGCACTGTTCTATGCACGACACAGATGGTGGCCCTGTTCACATGCCTTCAGGCCCCCTGCTACCTCCAGAGTGAACCTTTCCCAAGAGACCTTCAAAGTCCCTCACAAAGTGACCCCTCCCGCCTTCCTGAATCAGGGCCCTCACCCCCACCATACCCACCTGGACACCACTGGTGAGACTCTGACAGACTAACCAGAGATTCTGGGGTGGTTTGACCAGTTGGCTTTGGTGGCCACTGCAAAGGGAATTAACACCTACGCACCACCCATATGTGTAGGCACATTACTCCTTCTCAGCCTGGTGGTAGGTCTTACTTTTCTAGTTTTGCAGAGGGAGGAAACTGAGGCTCCGGAGGGCAAATGGCTTACAGAAGCCCACATGGCAAAAGCCAGAGCTAATGAAGAGCCCGGCAGTCTGGCCCCAGTGCTGGGCTCCGCCAGCTGCTCCACACAGCCACCCTGTCCACAGGCCTGGGGGGGTGGGGGGGTGGAAGCTCCCCACTGTGCACCCCAGCCATTTTCCAGGCCCGGGGAGGCTGTGCCCAGGTAGCGGTGTCCCCAACTCTCCAGGATCTGTAGCCAAGCTGGAAAGCCAGAGGCTGCCATGAAGGAAATCACTTTGTCAGCAGCCCATTTGCAGGGTGATGGGTAGAGATGGAGCCTTGTGTGTCTCTCCCAGATGAAATGTATTATTTGTTCTGCAGGAAGGGCCCCACCCCCCACCAAGTGTATAGAATGGATGGTTGTACCTCCCTCCTCCTCGTGCTGGGCCCAGAGATGTTGCATGACCTTGGCAAGGCTGCCCAGCTGATCAGGGCCGAGTGACCCCAGGGTCGGGTGGGGTGGAGGGACTGCTTGGCAGGGAAATCTGGGGGGTAAGACAAGGAAGAGCCTTCTGATGGGGAGGGCTGCCTGGACTCACACCTTCCTTCAGAACCCTCGAGAATGGTCGTGGCTCAGGCGGGCTGGAGAGACCCTCCGAAGTTTATCTAGGAGAGATGAGAGAGGACGTTGTGAGGCCTTCCTTCCCAGAGAACTGGGGCCGCAGGAGTTTTACTGGTTTAGAAAAATAAGATTTATTACTAGCATCGGGTTTAGGGCCTAGCACATAGGATTTTGATACTTATCTGTTGACTGAATGTTTTCAAACTCTATTTATGACCAAGGTCCAAAGACCTCTTTTCCTAATTAGCAGCTTAATGCCAAGATGAAGACACCCCAACCCCAAAAGATCTCAACTTGCAGTCCCCATTTCCACCGTGAGGACTCACTAAGGTCAAGGCATGGCAGGTCATTAGGCAGCAAGGCTCCACCACTCGCCAGCCTCACCCAGATGACAGTGTCACACATGACAGCATTAAGCCTGGGGGAAGCATGTGCGAGTGGGGGACCCAGGCTCAGCATGAGGAAGTCACCCAAAGGTCCACGTGTCTCACTTCCTCCACCACTCAGGAAGGGGAAGTGCAGGTAGGGGGTGGGAGTCTGGGCACATTGGAAAGGTGGGGAGGGAGCAGGGGAGGAAGAGCCCAGGGGCACCCAACTACATGAAAGAGGCTCAAGCAACACCCTGGCTAGGGCCTCATTCCCTGGGGGAGCTGCCTGGCAGACGTAGTTTCCCAGGGCAGGGCATCGACACAGGTGCAGGCAGGTGTGTGGGGCAGGGACCAGTGGCACGAGTGCCATGCATTGCAGAGTCAAGGACCAGGTCTGCTGCTATTGGGTTTTGTCGGCTGGGGATCCCCAGTGACTCTGAGCAGCTCCCAGGCCTGTGATCGCTGCGGGGAGGGAGGCCTGGGAGCTTGGGCACGGCCAGCAGTCTAGCAGGAGAGTCACAGGGCTGGCTGGGCTGTCCGTTATCGCTGGCTTGCAGCTTGCGGTTTGTGGGAGGATGCCGTGGGTATGTGTGACACTTGTGACCGACAGGAATTGGGGCCCCAGGCCTGTAAGAAGAGCTAGTCAAGCCCAGAGAGGGGTGAGGGGCTTGCTCAAGGCCCTCAGTGACCCCTGGGAGCCCTGGGGTTTGGAGTGCTCGGGCTAGGGCCCCTTCAATGCTGCTTCCTCTTCAGCAAAGGGACAATGTACCCTGAAGCCACCCCAGGCTGGACCAGCAGCCTCTCCCACCAGGCGTTGGGGTGCCCTGTGCTGTCCTCAGGCCAGCAGTGGTCTGCAGTGGGTCTCGATGAGCCCTCGAGGGGACAGTGGGACAGGTTCCTGTGGAGGCTCTTCCCTCTGCCTGGGGGTCTGGAGGAGGAGGGACCGGGGCGATGGAAGAGGGGGGAAGTCACAGTGGTGGGAAGGTGGGCCCCAGACCCAGGAGTGAGGAGCCAGCAGCAGACTCGGCCCAGGGCCTTGGACGAGACGGGATTGCTGGGCAGGGCCCTGAGGGGGGGCATATGTCTGCATGCTACGGCTTAGGGCAGCAGGGGTGTCAGAGCAGGAGCCCCCAGGGGCCCAGGAGCAGGGGCCCAGGGGACAGAGAAAAGCATGTGCAGGGGGAGAGAAGGTGGATGGGGAAAGCTAGGCATGCCCACTCCAGAGCTTGTCCTCGGGCCAGGGGAGGAGGAAGCTTTACCTGCCTGTCACCAGCCTCCCTGCTGGAATGCACAGCTGGGGGCACAGGGCTGGGAGACAGAGGAGGACCAGCTCACCTAAGCCTTCCCGTCTGCACACTGAGGGCTGTCGTCCCCATCGGTGACTGCAGGCTGGGTGCGGGGAAGGCAGGGCCCGCTGGGTGGCAGGCCAAGGGCCGGGCCTCGTCCATCTCCTCAAACAGGTCCCCTGGATAGGAAGTGGCAGACCCAGCGTCTGGCTAAACCCCAGTAGGTCACGTGCCTGTCCCTTTACCCCAGACTTGGACACCTGTTGTGTTGAGCCCCGCCCCCACCCTCCCAACACCACCTGGGGCTGCAGCACTCAGGGGCACAGGTCTCAGCAGGGCCTGACTCTGAGGCGAGCGATGCCCCCCAACCTTCTTGTGGGGGAGAAGAGGAAAGAAAGAGGCAGCCTGTGGATGTGATTTGCTTCTGAGAGTTACCCACTGGGGTGTGGCAGCTTCTCCTTTGCACTTCCGGGTTTGCTTCTTTCCTGGCCACACCCCCAGAACACCCCCAGGACGGGACCACGTCCCGCTGACTCTGTGTTCTGGCTGCACCACTGTGCTATCAGCTTTACAGACCCTATGGGAGGTACTGTTGTGATCTCCATTTACACGGACTTGGAACCTCGTCTCCACCTTTCAGCAGGTACCTCAGTCTTCTCGCCCATAAAATGGGGCAGGTGCACCTACTTCACAGGGTTGTCCTGAACAAGGCCAAACGCCCGGAAAGATGCCCTCCCTTCCATCCCTATTACTAGCAGACATGCGGTCACCATCCAAGCGGTTACGTGGTGATGTCACTGCCAGTCACTGCTAGTTCAGTAAAGTGGGGCAACGGTCCCTGGCAATCCTCTACCCACATCGGTGACGCAAGGCTGGTGGCAGATTCTCAAGCAGGAGCTCCTTTCCTGGACTCTGTGCTCACAACAGTGCCTTGCCCATGATGCCATCCATCCACCAGCTGCTTTCAAGTTCCTAAGATAGCCATGCAGACACAAGACCCCCGGGCACTGCTCAGCCACGTACCCCACGTGCCCAGAGTCTGCCAGGGGTAGCATCTGCAGTGACAGGAGCAGCAGCATTAGCCAGAAGAGCAGTGACTCTAAACCTGGAATAAATATTTCATTTAGGGAGAGGGCTCTAGGGGCACCTGTAGGGGGCTCCATCAGCTGAGCATCTGATTCCTGATTTCAGCTCAGGTCATGAGATCTCAGAGTGTGAGATGGAGCCCCATGTAGGGCTTTGCGCTCAGCAGGGAGTCTGCTTGAGACTCTCCCCTCCCCCAACTAAGTAATTTTTTTTTTCCTAAATAGAATCTAAAAAAAAAAAAAAAAAAAAAAGAGGGCTTTATACCAGTTGGTTGAAAAGGACTAAGCTGTGATGTCATGATTCCTGGAGACAGAGCCCAATTTCCAGGTGACTACATGCACAGAGCAACAATCTAGCCCAGTACCCCCACCCTGCTCTTGCTGGTGTGGGGCACCGCTGAAGCAAGCAGGCTGACCACAGTCAAAGGGGGCCACAAGGCACCCCTCCCATGGACCAGCGAAAGCTCCTGCATAGGGGAACACCTTGCTGCACAAATACCCTCCAGTCCTGCCTCAGGTGGTTCCGGGAAGGGACTGCGCCCTGCCACCTCCATCCAACTGGGCGCTGCCATACCCAGAATCGAAGACTCCGGTTACACCCAGTCAGTGACAACAAGTGACACTGGGTAGCTGGCCAACTAGCTGGTAGACAAGGAGGCTGAATCCTTAAGCCTTGCTGCCTATAAACAATACACGTTTCAAAGGCCAACTCTACAGGGGCACCTGGCTGGCTCAGTTGGAGGAGCATGGGACTCTTCTCTTGATCTCGGACTGTGAGTTCAAGCCCCATATTGGGCGTACAACTTTAAAAAAAAAATCAACTCTAAGTATATGGGTTCTAGAAAAACACAAAGGCGTAGTATCTTTACGCTCTTTTAAGGTGAAGAAAGCATTTAAAAACATGCCCGCACATCCCCAAAACCATAAACAATAAAGAAGGCTAAAACAACACTGAAATGCTTCTGTATAGAATCCACTTGTCCTCTGCTCCGGATGAAAGACAAATGCTAACCTGAAAATAAGTACTCGCCTCAAATAACCAACGCTGAGTATCAGCTTGCACATGATGAGACAAAGGAGGTCCAACTTCCAACAGAGGCCCTGGAGGACCTCCTGGTTCCATGCAATGCTGGAACATCGCGGTGTGCAGGAGGTAACCCACAGGCTGCAGCCTCCTCTTGGGAGCAACTATACCGGGACACACGTTTACAGGTGTCACAGAAGTGCTACTCAGAATGCTGAATACACAGAAAAGGAACACTCTAAATGCTGATCAGCGAGGAACCTATTAAATCTCTGTAACGGAGTAATATAGCTATAGAAAGTTCCCTACACCTACAGTCACTGCCATGAAAGGACGTCAGAGTGAAGACCTATTTCTCAAGTTGCAGAAGAGCCGGTGTAGCATCACCCTGTGATATAGTGAATGCCCAAAGACATTCAGCTGTCTAGAGAGGCGCTGGGCACGAATGGTAGCAGCTACCATCTCTGGGTGATGGACATGCAGATGAGTTTCCCCTTATACTTTAAAAACACACTGAATTTTCTTTCTACAATGAAAACTGATTGTGTTAATATATAGAGACTTTTGTTTTCCAGAACAAAAGGATGAAGTTTTGTCTACACCTATAAACAAAACTGCTGTGTTTCTTGCAGGATTCAGGTGGGAGGTGGGGTGGTGGTAGTGGTATGTTTGAGGGAAAGTGACTCATTCATCAGCAGGTGCCCCCCTCCTTTTCCAGCAAAGCAGCATGCCAGCATTTTGAGCAATGCCTGTGAGAGCTAAATCCCCTTCATCCAGAATGATGGGACTTGTGCACCTCTATCTTACCCTGGCGCAGGTAATTAAGACAAGGCCGAGGCTCTTTATAAATGATTCTTTGCTATGATAAATAAAGACAACCAACTGTTTTTCGAATTTTT
The DNA here is from genome assembly GCF_048418805.1 of Vulpes vulpes. Taxonomy (NCBI): domain Eukaryota; kingdom Metazoa; phylum Chordata; class Mammalia; order Carnivora; family Canidae; genus Vulpes; species Vulpes vulpes. The sequence continues at coordinate 107,060,432 of NC_132793.1, read as the reverse complement.
TATTTGGTGTTAACTCCACAAGAAAACAAAAAATCAGTTACTCTGGTGTACGTGAAATCAGAACAATACAACCACGGGGAAAAAAATCTCAGCCCAGGAATGGAAAACGGATACTTCAGTGCTATGGATATGCAATGCGCTTCATACCACAGTGCGTTTCAGCGTTTTGCCAACTTTTTAAAAAATGCTTTTTCTTTATGATCATCCATTCACAAAACTAAAAACCACACTTTCAACTCTGTTGCTGAAAGCCTCTGGGCTTCAGCCACTTAGCTATGAAAACAAATAAATACATAATCTGGTAGTCCCCTTGCCCATTTATAATCCACCCCCACCCCCGTGGAAGGTGCAATGTCCTCCTGCCAGTGCGTAAGGAAGTCGGCACCCTTGCCACCTGGAGCCCTGTCTTGATAAAAAGCAGCTGTCCAAAATCAACTGAGCTAAAGGTTGTGTCTGAAATATATTTATTTGGTCTCTGCTACATAAGCAACGATTTCTAGAGTGATCGTCACTGTAGTGATTTTAGGAATTTACAACTTCCAATTCTTTTTTGCCCTTGCTGTTAAATTATATTTCAGTGCAGATGCTAATCACTTTTTAGGAAGCTCCCGGAAGAAAGAAAAATACATAAAACCTTATAAAGTCTGTAAATAAATAACAGCAACATAAACCTTACACGCACACACACACACACACACACACACCCGCACACACACATACACACACGCACACACTTTAAAGTGTCAAAAGATGTGCTGTATAAAAACAAACCCTGACATGTGGTGAGATCCAAGCCAACCGTCCATCAGGTTTCTCACAGTGAGGACACACAGAACCCGGGGTGACTCCACAGCTTTGGAGTCATCTGTGTTCTCAATTACAAGATAGGCAACCGAACCCAGGGCTCAAAGCAAATCATACATTTCTCAGCCACTCCAGCTCCCAGCTAGTGAACTGTACAGGTGTACTGCCTGCCAAGATTCATGGTGAAGCTGTCTCGTCCACGTCAGGCTTTCCTGCCATTCCTGGTGTTACAGACATGCTAAACTGATTTTACACATTAGGTTTTGTTTTTAAATAATGAGCTGGTTTAAAAAGAAAAACAATTTGGTTTTACCAACACTGCTCCTCGTAGCTTCACCTGCTGCCCAGTGGCGCGAAAACTCGAGGAGGCAGCCGTCCTGAGTGGACAGGACTCGCAGGAGATGGACTGGCTGCTGTGCCCCCACAGCAAGTGGGAAGCCAGTCCCATGAAGCCATCACACGGGTCTGGGAGAAATGATTTCTCTGCCTGCCCCCAACCCACCACATAGAACTTGCCCAGAACATTCTCTCAAACACAAAATGAGATCTATGCTCTACTAAATCACAGCCACAACGGCGGCTAGCTGCAGCAGCCAGGGCTTCTTCGGGGTGATGAGGTGGCCTTTACTGCATGCCAAACCTTTGTTATTTTGAGTTCTGGAGGCTTCAATTCAACGGCGGTCACTAGAAAAATCATAATTTGCCACTAAGACCCTCACCACGAATGACCCCAAAGGGGTGTTTTGGCATAAATGTAACTGCAACTTCAGAGGCTAGGGGCGCACTCCTCCCCCGCTTTGCCTCCCCTGCTACCCTACACCCCACAGCCGTGGCTCCTCCAGTTAGCCAGAAAGTCACAAACCATAGTATCATCCATGATATTTCGGGGGGAGAATCCTAAGATAGAAAACACAGTATTTTCTAAGTCTCTAAAAGCACACCTTGTGGTTCCTACGTCAAATGTACATGAGAGCTGATTGAATGAAGACCGTGGATGAGTCACCCATGCTTCCCTTTGGCCTTCAGAAAGGCCCCGATCCATTGCAGGGGGAGGTATTTATGTCCCAGTTCTGAGAGAACAAAGCCTAAAGGTTCCAAAGCTCGAGTCTCTGGAGAGCGGAAGTGGTTGCGGACACCGCGGTGCTAAGGTGACAGTGACCCGGCCGCCGCAGCAAGGACAGCAACCGTGGCCAAGATGCGGAAAGCAGGGATGCTTCTAGACAAGCACATGCACACCCATTCTGGATTTGACAACACAATCTAGTCTATTTCAAATAGCCAAGAATTCAACAGCTTGGAAAACAAAAAAATCTTCAACAGGATAGCTGTCCTCAACTCTAAAATAAGCAAGAAGAGAAAGATAACTGCTGATCTGAATCAGTTAATTGAAGAAGAAACCTAAGTTGTTGTTTTAGATTAACAGGCCTCACAAAAGGGTAATTTGCCATCACATATCGCTCTCAAAAAATAATTTGTACTACTCTGCAGGATTAGAGATGAGTTCGAGAAAAGAGCTCCTCTTCGCCCGGGTCCGCCCACTCGCCTCCGCCCTCTGAGCCGGAGCCCTCTGAGCCGGAGCTGGTGCTGGAGTAGATCTTCCTGTGGAAGCCGTTGGATTTTGCTCCGGCATCTCTTTCTCCTGCACACCTCGCTTCATAAACAGAAGACACCTGGGATTAAAGGAACAGTGTTCAACAGATCAAAAGCCAGACTTTTTTTCAGAAGGGCTATGTGAATACAGAGGTTATAGAGCAAATCACTGGCTTTCCTGGGAGAGCTGAAGAGTATGAAGCATCTCACGGCTTCAAAGCAAAACCCACCACACCTCAACTTCATGATCTGTGAAGGGTCCAAAGTCCTAATTCTGTATGTTCAATCCCTGAGACAAAACGTTCCACATGTGGGGGCTGCACAAAAACAACATCCGGAGCCAACCACAGGTGGGGGCCAGGCCGAGCACACAGAAGCCACCAGGAGGTGGGCACAGCCACATCCTCCCCAGGCTCCCATCCCGGGAGAGCACCCAACAAGCCAACTGACCAACACAGTTTCACGCTGCGGGGTACACCAGGTGATGTGGCTGACGGGGGAGGCAGAGACAGGACACACACACTTCAGACAGCTGTGGCAGGGAAGGGAGTTCTGAGAAGTGTCCTCACCGGAAGGCTAGAAAGCAAGCCTGTGCAAAGAACAGCCAGAGCTTGCCTGGGAGCCTGGGGGCCGGGCTGCAGAGCCAGAGTTCTAAAAACTCTTTATTGTGTGGGATTGTTCCCCACACACCAGATGGTCAGCATCTCTGTCCCCCCCGGACACTGAATGCAAATGGTAGCCCCTCCCTAGTCACGGTAACTACCAAGGCTCCCCCAGTCCAGGCAGAGTAAATTAGCAACACCACCCTCCCTACTCCATAGCAACTAGTAATGCTCCTCCCACCCCCGAAGTGATTAGCAAAGCCCCCTTCCCTCACAGTGACCAGCAACATGCCACCCTGCCCCCCCAGCCAGTTAAGTAACCAGTGACGTCCCCCACAGTCACAGTAACTAGCAATGTCCCAAACCCAGAGTAACCAGCACCCCCCAATCACAGTAAGTGGCAGCACCCCTGTCCCCCAGTCAGAGGAACTAACAACACCCCCACCACAGAAACTAAGAACCCCCACCCACCTGTTCTCAGAGTAACCAGCACCCCCTAGTCATAGTAACAACACCCCCTACTTCCAAATGGCAGCACCATCCCTGTTGGGACCCCAAGGCAGCAGCAGAAAGACGGCCATAAGGAAGGAGGGGAGAAGAGAGGTGAGGCCAGAGGCACGCAGGGGCAGAGCACACAAGGCTTTTGTGGGCAGAGTGCAGTGACAAAAGGCCATTACGGTTAGGAGCGGGAGTCGCGGAGTCCTAGCTGAGGCTCACAGCTCAGGTCTGCACTTGGCTGTGTGGCTGCATGGCCTTGACGACCGGGTCCCAAGTCTGTGCCGAATGGCGGGCGCAGTGATGGTACCTGTTGGACGCTGTGAGGACTGGCAAGGGAATGCTCAGCCTGGGGCCTGGACAGGGTGTGGGCGATGGAAGGAGGTGCAACGGCTGACTAGTGGGGCGGGCAGGGCCGGCAGGGCCGGCAGACAGCGTATGCAGGTCACAGAGGCCAGAGAGTGGCCCCCAGGCTGGGGTGTGGCGGGGTGCCGCAGGGCGCCATTCATCAAGGTAGGGAAGGAGAGGCCTGTGGGTGCCAACACTGTAGGGTGCTTTGGGGGAAAAGCCCTCATAGGACATGGAGAAGAGAGATGTGTTCCCTCTGACCCATCCACCTGCCTGCCTGACGGGGGCTCCCAGGCCTGCTGGGGAGGCAGGCCTGCAGAAACCCAATGCAGCCTGGTGCCGGGGCTGAGACCATGGTGCCACACTGGGCAGGGTCCATCCAGGGAGCACCCCAGATAGGGGGAACGGCCTCTCTGGTGGTGCCCACTCAAGGGCTTCCAGGGGGAGTGACAAGGTCCGGCTGGTAGGCAGAAGTTCCTTGTGGCAGCATGGGGAAGGACAGACTGCGGGGAGAGAAGACAGGGGTATGGGAAGCCTTGGCAGTAAGCGGACGATTTGGGAGGCAATGCAGGCGGGGGCTGAGGGCCACAGAGCTGGGTGGCCTGGGATGGCGGACAGGGGGAGCTCCCAGGGCTCCCAGGCTCCAGCCTGAGTGGCAAGGGGGGCGTGGCCGTTAGTAAGTTAGTAAGGAGGACAGTCCACTTACCCTATTAAAATCTAACAGACGCTCTTCGTTACTGGGTATGTCTTTACCATCTGGACACTCTTCTATACCATTCTCTCCCTTGGCATTTGTATAACATTCTTAATCATTTTGAATGGAGAAGGGAAAAGAGGGAAAGGGGGGGAGATTTCATTAAGACACGGTTATGAAACATACATTTTTGTTTCATTTTTTGCTGAAAAGTCAGATCAATCAGATCTACCAACACTTTGGAGAGCTGAAGTAGTCACTTAAAGCAGACACAGTCGCAGCCAACCAGCCAGGTATGCACGAGCAAAATGCTATGCCAACTTAAAAAGTCCTTTAATAATCTGTTTATTAAGTTTTTTTAAAAAATAGGCCAGCATAACCAGACATGCCTGTTATCCCACCATGAGACATTCATTCAACACACACATATTCACATCTGTAATGGGGTAAGCCCTAGGAACACAGCATAATCACCAACAAGGCCCCAGCTCACAGGGGCGTACAGAGGATGGAGGGAGGCAGACGATGTACCATATGCGTGTTCATCTAACAAACGAACAAAGAACTTCAGACAGGAGGAAGTGCGGTGGGGAAGACAAAACAGGGTAAGAACCTCGTCCGTTCCCCCTCAACTCAACACCACACTAAAGTCCATCTTTTCTGTATCTGCAGAATAGGGAAGAGAAAGGAAGCTAGTGGTTTGAGTAGGTGAGCAGCCCACAGAAGGGGATGGAACTGGAAGCTGGAATTAGAAGGAATCAAATCAATCACTTAGTGCAAAGGTTCCCAGCCCTGGGAGCTTAAGGCAAAGTCTACGAGCCCAAGGAGCAGAGCTTGCCTGAAATCCCAACTGAACTGGTCTGGGTCAGGGTCCAGGGGTCAGCAGTTCTGTAAAGATCCCAGGTGATTCGGAGCCACAGCCAGGGCTAACATCCACCAGGCTTAATCTACACCAGCACCCCACCCCCTGCCCTGCCCACCCACTCCCCCAGCATCCCCTGCAGCTGCAGAGACACAAGGACGAGAGAAGAGACCGCCAGCAGACCTGATGTGGACCCTGGTTTGAATCACTGAGTGCAAGTCCTGTAACGGCCCCAACTGAGCATCTGTTTCCCGGCGCCTGTGGTCCAGCTACCATGAGGCATTCAGTGAGATGACAGGCTACTCTTGTGTGATACCGGAGAGGACAGGACCAGCACTCAGTGACTGCTGTGCCCTCCTACCACTGAGTGCTGTGCTGGGCCCCATCATACTCTCCATGACCTCTAGCCCTCTCTGCCCGCCTCAGGACCTCAAAGTTAGCAGCTCAGGTTCATGACAATTACACGGGCTCTGGGACAACACAGACGTGAGTGGATCCTTGGTCCTGCGACTCACCAGTGATGGGGCTCAGCAGATGACCATCTCTCTGAGCCCCAGCTCCCCCATCTCTGAAACGAGGCAACCGTCTGCCCTCATGGAGTCCTGTGCAAGTCAGAAGAGGTGACATGCGTACAGCCTCAAGGATGGTGCTGGCACACTTGCTGCTAACCAAGAGCCCAGCATGCTCTTCTGCCCTGGGCTCGCCTGACCAAGGTCTCATGGGCCCCACACGCCCAGCTAGCTAGTTACCCCAGTTACCTCCTGCGCTAGAATATGCCCCTGGACATAGCCAGCTCCCACCCTCCTCCTGATCCCTGCACTTTCCTGCCCTTCTTTTAGAATTCTGTAAGTACAAAAGGAGTGTATGACGTCACAGGCCTTCGGAAAAGGCAGTAGGGATTGCTGACAACGCTCTTCAAAAGCCCCCTTCACACAGTTCCCATGTGCCAGGTGAGGACCACATACCAGGCCTGTGCTATGCACGCTCCTCTTCTTAAGTACCTCCTCAGGGAGGCACTATCTTTAGCCTCTTTTTTACAAATACAGACAATGGAGACACAAAAGGGCTGGTCACAGCCCCAGGTCTACCAGCTGGCCATGGAGGCCCTGGACTCTAGTTCCATTTTGTCTCCTGGGCCTATAACTGTTACCTATATGGTTTCACTGCTTTCTCTGTTAGACTAAAATAATACCCACACACTTACAACGAGCCTTCAAACCTCTAGAGTCCAGTGCGTGAGCTGGAGAGACCACACTTGGGACAGATCCATCATGGCATAGAGCACGCAAGGCCCTTAGGCTCTGGCTGCTTGGTTCTAGAGGACCTTGTCCCCACCCCACTCTCGAACCGTTCCCCCTTACTAGCCACACTACAGGTACGCCACACACATACTGCTTCCGCACCCACCAGCGCTAGTGCTTGGGCACCTCTCCCTGTAGGTAGCCCTGGATGTCACAGGGCTAGTGTCCCTACTCCCTCTGGTCTGTGCTGGGACATGAGCTAAACAGGAGAACCGGGATCCAGTCAGCTGGCCTCTGCATTCCCAGGGCCCCGTACCAGGTAGGACTGTCAGCAACACGTGCTACACGGCCACATGTGTGAATGCACAAGGCCAGCAGGGGGCGGCATTTAGGGCTCAGGCTTCTAGGCCAGATGGGCTCCCTGCTGAGGGTGCCCAGAGAAGCCGCCTCACGCTTCAGCCTCCATCCTGCCTTACTGTAAAAAGGGAAGGCCCCCCTCCTTCCCAGGGAGGCCGAAAGCTTCCAGGTCAGCCCCTGATTCGGAGAAGGACAGGGCCTGTTATTAACCATCAGCTGCACTCTGGTTTCTCCCACTGAGTGGGCAAGAGGCCACCCATTCTCCTGGTCAACCTGCTCTGAAGACCACACGCCCCAACCCCCACAGGCTAAGAGAGGGAGGCTCAGAACGTCACCATCCCCACAAGGCAACTGTGCAGGCATTTAAAGCACAGTTGTGAGTTGGAGGTCATTCCAAAGCCTGGCTACCATTATCTATCCACTGAGAGTTTCTCGATTTGCCACTTCACAATAAAAAAAAAAAAAAAAAAAAAAGGCATCGAGCATGAACCTCCCCTTACAGCACGGACCTGGGACTGAGAGCCTAGAGTTGGGACGGATTGGGACGGACTCCTTTCCAGACTAAGGCTGCCAAGACCGCCCTCGACACACTAACAAAGCCAGAACTCAGGATCTGAAAATCATCCTAAACCCCACAGGGCCTGGTCTTCCTTGACCCCTGGTGCTGCCTGCGGCCCCATCGTCCTCTCCCTCTGGCGGCAGGACTCTGGGGCACTCAGCCTCCCTTAGCTGTGCTCCTGTTAACTCATCTGTGACTGAATGCACCGGCACATAGAGGGATCTATGTTCAGGCCAGATTTGTGCTTCCCTCACCCTGGTGCCTCCCTGGGCATTGAGTGCAAACAGCTACTGTAGAGCGTGAAGCTTCTGGACCACACTAAGCCTGAGCTTGATGGCTAATGCAGGATTCTGGACAAACTGCCAAACCTGAGTCTTAGATTGTCCTCATCTGAAAACTAAGGCTGACCTCGCACAAGGTCATGGTGGGGTCTATGTAAAAGGAAAGACAAGCAGCGCTCCATAAACAATAAAAGGCGACCCAAATATCAGCTAATGGTAGAACAGCAGGTCTTTCATAAATGCGGTTAAATAAACAAAGATGCTATAAATGAACACTCCTTCTATGCTGTCTTTCTGATCCAACAAATCTCTGGGAAGGAGTAAGGCAAGGCAGGCTCTGGGGAAGGCGTTTTTGGGCTCACAGAACAGGGGGAAGCAATCAACCCCATGTCCCCCCAGTTGGCGAAGGCCAAGCTGCAGAGGGAGGCCAGTGCCAGCGTCCTGAGCACCAGAATTGTGCATGGCAAGGCGGGCAGAGAGCAACACCACTGGCTCCGCTGGCTCCACATTAATCACAAATGAACTGGGAGACACAAAAAACACAAGGTCGTGTGAATACTACCAGTTTACATGCCCCTCTGGCCTTCAGGCTTTAATGGCAGAGAGCCGGTCAAACGCCACAGCCCACGGTAGCCTGGGAGCCAGCCAGTAACAGTCAGGGCTGCCCTCGCCCTGGAGTGAGCCCCTGGCCTCTGCAGCCCTCACTCCTCCCCAGACTTCAGGAGTTTTTATAGCTGCTGGGCATGTCTACCTGGGAGGCTCACAGACCACAGTCATCTTCATCAAATGTGCAACTGCTCCATCTCCCCCTCCTGGTCCTCCCCTCAGGCCCCTCCTACTGCTCACACCTCCCAGAAAGTCACTGAACAAGCCCTGGCGTCCTCTGCGAAACCTCTCTGACCTGCTCTCAGATACTCCCCACCGCAGGGCCTGAGGCCAGGCCTCGACCATGTCCCTTCCAGAGAACCCACTTGTGGGGGGAGCTCAGAACCCCACTTAGTACCCTCAGCTTTTCAACCTCTTCTCCACTCTGCTGCTAGAACTGTTTTAAAACACACGCCTGACCTGACAGCCTCCAATCTGCAGTCTTTTCAATGGCCTTCCCTTCCTGTGGGTTCAACTTGACCTATATCAGCAGCACTCTCAAACCTCCCGATAGGCTTCCTCCGTCTGCCTTTCTGGCCTCAGCTCTAAGCCAGCTGGGCCCACTTGCCAGAGACCCTCTTGTCCTCGTGCAAGCTGTTCCTCTTATGGACTCTGCCCTTCCCCACCTTCCCCATCTGGGCAGCTTCCTGAAGATCCCCCTCACAGCTGATGACCCCTCCACTACCCCGCCAAGATTCACTGGGATCCTGAATAGGTCTTGGCAAAGGTCGGTCCTTCTTATATGCATTTCCATACCTCTCCCCACATCAGGCTAAGGACAGGATCCAGTGCACACTCGTCTCTGTGTCCTCAGTGCCTGACAAAGGCTGGCTACACCAAGAGCCTCTTGGTAAATGCTTTTTGGACTGCTAATCATAGTGAAAGAATGCACTGTTCTCAATGGATTAGAACTCTGAATGAGTGGATGAACCAATGCCCCAGTATAGGCCTCCTTACCTTCACACTCTGGCGTAGGAAAGAGAGGAGAGTACAAGGCTTTTTCCCACCAGGTCTGCTTCTCTTGACTCCTATTCATTCCCTGAACATCAGTGTTCAATACGGGAAACTGTTTAAACAAATACAGAAAAAAAGTTTACAAACTTTCAGGATAAAGGAGAAAGTTCAAGCATTATTAATTAGGAACTACAAATCCTGGATTTTTAAATCAATGACTTGTTTTTTGTTTGTAACACTGTTCTAGACAAGGTTCATTAATTAATTTTCTTAATATATTATTTTTTAGTAATTTCTATACCCAAAATGGGGCTCAAACTTATGACCCGGAGATCAAGAGTCACACACTCTGCCAACTAAGCCAGCCAGACATCTGAGAAGGTGAATTTAAAAAGCCAAAGTGTTCATAACATATAAAGGAAATTTTTTTTAAGGAGCACTTATATTGGGAGTGGAATGAAGATGTTTAAAAAAACAAAACAACAAAATACTTACAAGTCAAAATATCCCCCCAAAATATCCCCAGGTAAAGGCAAATTTCTAGATTTGGGAAAAGCAGAGAAATAATGGGGCAGCCCTAAGTCTCCACTGGTATGCAATACTCCAGAGAAGAGTGGACCGTCTCTTCCTTCACATGTCCGGGGGGGGGGGGGGGGGGGGGGGGGGCAGTCAAAGACGATGACACTGGATGATAAAAATCGCGTAGGCAGAGTTACCAAGCTATGTAGCTTTATAACCCAACTATGTGCTTTGCTGAGAACCAGAGGACGTTGGGCCTAAATATAAATAAGGCCTGTGGACACTGTATGCACCTCCTGCTTCAGAAGACACCTCACTCTGTGTTCAAGCTGAGAACCTGAGCAGTCCTAGCAAACAATGAACATCACTCCTCTGACAGGACTTCCTTCTTCTTACATGTAAATGGTCTTCCAGATCTAAGAATTTTTGATTCAATAATGTGTGTTTTTTATTATTTAACTAATGAGAAATACATCAATCCTTCATTTTTCACTTAATATAACTTGGCAAAAAGAAAGACTCTTAAACTAGATACTGGGGGAAACTGTACTGTCTACCCAGAGTGGCCAGTTAACCTTCACTATGTTCTCCCTCAGCTCTTTCCAACAACAGTAGTCCGTACCACGCTGTTATATAAGCAGGACAAGGCTCAGCTTCATGCAAATGAAGTCACAACAGCCAAGGTCTATAGCTAGCTCAAGGAAATTAATTGCATCTGACACATCATTCACAGAACCCCTAGACCTTTCCAGAAAGACCTTGGCTTCTCTATAAGGCACACCTACACTATGAGATGACAACTTAGTGCTATTTGGGAGGAGCAAGAGGCCTCCTGGACAGAAAAGTTGCCCTTGTCCCCAAAGGACCACTAAAGGAAGATGGACTTGGAGACAAGTTTCTACTTGCAAAAGAAAACGTCCTAGGCAGCTGCGGAGCAATCAAAGTTTATTCATTCGTGCGAGTGCAGTCACGCTGGTAATTGTGTGACCCTGTCCCAAGACCGTGGGAGTAGGGGTGAGGGGGAGAAAGGGAGGGTGGGAAACAGCCGAGCGAGCAGGCTGGAGGGGTCAGCATGATCAGAGAGGAGGCTGGAAGCTGAGGAGACTAGAGGGGAGAGGCAGGGCCCATGCCTATTCATCTGCATGCCTCAGGGCACCAGGCCTACACAATGTCTGCTGGCCTGAAGGAAAGGCTCCAGGGGATGCAGCTCCCTGATTCCCAAACGCCATCCTCTGCCTCCCCACCCTCACCTTGGGCTGAACTCACTGTTGAAGTCAAGCCAGTTTCTGCTATAGTCTTAGGATTTTTTTCTGCATCCTCCCCTTGAAAGTCAATTCCAAAGGGAGAGACTTCTTTGTCCTGTTCTGTGCTACACTGAACACATACTCAACAAACCTGCATTAAATCCTGACATCATTTCACTTCGCTAGCTCCAGCTTCCGGGTTGCACAGCAAAGAGGACCATGCATGGCTTAAGCAACCTCTATTGGACGCATGGACTCCACTTCTAGTTGGGGAGGACGGAAGGTGGAAGGGAGACCAGATGAGGACGCAGCTGTGGGTGGGCCAGGAGCCTCTGCCAGGGCACTTCTCTCCTCTCCCCCAACAGCTGCTCGGCTCACATTCTCACCTGGACGCCTGTTTTCAGATGACACCTTTGCCAAGAAGCCCACCCTGAGCCCCAGCTTCTAGTGACATGTCCTCCAAGCAGCCCTGAGCCAGCTCTGCACCCTCCACGCCTCTGGTCCACCAGCACACAATGTCATGGATGGCATGCCGTCAGAGAATGTCACCTGACCAGAGAAGGCTCTGTGCCTGTCCTCCACACCCAGACTAGCGCCCAGACAGAGCAGGCTCCCCGCAAATACTTGATGAATGAAACCGTGAAAAAACAGAGAAGACACAAATTTAAGCCAGAAAGCCTGACCAGAAATGTTTTTAGCAACCGATGGGCTACTCAGAAATTCTTCAGAAGCTGGAAGCTGAGTATGAATGCTCACTAAGTGCTCCCAGGTTTGGAAGACAAAGGTCATTGGTGTTTCTCTTTGAGTTCTACTCTGGGAAGAGTGTGGAAGAGTGGCCCTCAGCCACAGTCAGCTCCCACTCATCTAGGTGACAAAAGGAAAAGAAAGCCATTGTAAATGAAGAGCTGCAGAGGGCCGCTGAGACCAAGGAGAGATACTACGTGGCCTGAGTTTGCCTTCACTGACAGAAGTGCAAAGCAGTGGAAAGATCTGACACCAGGCTCAGGGGCAGCAACTCCTTCCTTCCCTCTTCCCTCTGGGGGAAGGAGTCCTTCACAGTCACGGGGAGGGGGACAAAAATCCATCACAGGTCATTGTGGGCAGTGAGGGGGACAAGGTGACAAACCAGAGTGGACGCGACACTGGCACAGGTGGGCCAGGTGCCACAGCCCAAGGACCGCCCCCGCCACCCTCTCCACTCATCAGAACTTTCTGATGGCCACAGCACACTGTCCTCGGGCACACTGGCTCCTCTCCTGGACTGGGCCACAAACTGAAGAAGCCCAAGCCTTCTCTGCTTTTCTGTGCTCTAAAGCACATAGCACTAAGTTGACAATAAGAAAATGACAAGAAAGCTTTTGCCACCAACTCATGCATGAATGGGCTCCCAAGGCATACTCCGCACCTTCCATTTTCTATTTCAGAAGCCAAGAACTAACTGCTGGCAGATATCCTGCACAAGTGAGAAACTTCAAGGCTCTTTGCCTCTGCTTATGCTCTTTCTTCTGCCTCTAGGCCCCCGCCTCCTCTCCCTTCTGCCCTGGGACCCGCAGGTGTGCTCAAAAGCCTCCCTCAACTCTCACCACTAGGTGGGCTCTCCTCTGGGCTCCCACGGCATTTCTGTGCTCACCTCCACTATGCCGCCTACCCAGTTACCTACAATTGCATTTGCCCAGATGCCCTAAAATGCAAGGAACTGGCTAGGTCAATCACAGTACATCTGTCCGTACAACGTAACAGTATCCAGGAAATCAAAAAGGAAGGCTGATTAGAATAAAGTGCCATTTCTGTGAAAAGAGAAAAAAAGAGGAAACGTGTGAACATGTCTTTGTTTCTACGTGCATAAATACCCCCGAAAGATGTGCCAAGACGCATGCTTGCAGTTGCTGTTCAGGAGGACCTATTCACTATGATATATACACCCTCTTATAACTTCTGAATTTGCTGTATGAATAGATTACCTTTTTCAATTAAATTATCTACTTACAAAGTGGTCTTTGTAGCTAGACTGAAATCTTCCAGGGTAGGGATGGGGTCTTGTTCCTAAAGGACATCTACCTTAGCGATGGGCATGTAACGGGTATTCAAAAAATGTTTGAATTGATTAAACTCCACTTTTGAAAAGAATCCATGCTTCTGGACACCAATTCTTTTAAAATGCCTACACTTTAAGGTTTTTCTTTTCTTTTTAAGCAAACTCTATGCCCAACATGGGGCTTGAACTCATGACTCTGAAATCAAGAGCTGGCCACGCGTCCCTAGAATTCTTACATTTTTAGTCTATCTGCTCTGAAACAGAGCCTTTCAATAGTGACCTTTACAACTGGGCTCACAGACAGCCCTCCCCCAGGAAAAGGGGGAAGAGGGCCCCCTAGACTGCCCAGACAGTGTGAGAGTGTAAAGGCACACGCTCTGGTCCCTTCTGGCCACTCTCCCAACCTTTCTGTAGTTCATCCATCCAGGACGTGAGCTCCGCCCCAGCCCTACACCATGCCACGCCACCCAGAGGCCGGGGCTGATGGCAGTGGCTACGCCAACCCTAGGAGACAACCCCACCATGTCCTCTGAGGACTTTACTAGCGGCTGAGACCTTCCAAGGCAACCCAGAATTCTGATAACACATAAATCCATCAACATACTAGGAAGCGAAGCAATATGGCAGTGGTATGTAGAATCTCGCTTCTTCCCTCTGTTTCTTTCTTCCCAATCTGGAACCAGGTGAAATACAAAGTACATAAAGGAACATTCAAGGATAAAAAGAGGGGCAATAAGCAAACAGATAAAGGCTAACGACATCACTGGTTTTTGTTCTTGGCAGCCGGGATTTCAGTGTTTCGGCGGGACTCAACTCAAGGATGGGCAGGCTACTCAGACCAGGGGCCCTCAAGTCATCTGTGGGCTTCCTCCCACCACACGCACTCAGGTCCCCCCGGTACTGGCCCCACAAGCGAGGAAGGCACAGTCCATTTCCATAAGGAGCTTATAACCTAACGAGAGAAAGTACATAAATGACCCGTGAAACATGGAAAATGCAACAGAAAAAGAGGCACAGTGCATGAAAAGGAAGAGAAGAGAGGTGTTAGTTCTGATGCGGGTGGGGGTGAGGAAGGGGAGAGAGGAGGAGTTAGATGTGGGGCGGGGGGGTGGTCTGAAGAGAGCCCCACAGTTTGGGCAGGATTTAGCTATAGCAGAGGTGGATTGAGCATGCACAGGGCCAGGGAGGGAGGGAGGACATTCACTGGCTCTCTGGCCACAAGCAGCATGACATTCAAGCACATCCCAATGTCTTTTAATCATCTGTTCCTGAACAAAGGCCAGGCACTGTTGATCAAGTAGCGGCTGAGAAATGGACAGATCGCTGTGTTCTATGAAACCGGTTGTTACCTTCGGTGATATTCTTGCACACTCAATTTAACCTCAAACCACTTCTTAGAGATAGTCACAAAGGGTACAAGGACTCCCGTTCACAAAACTACCATTAACCTTATCTTTGACACATAACTCCCATAGCTTTAGAAATATGCACTTGGTAAAAAGCGAGGTCCATCTATATACGTTCTGTAGCAGCTTTTTTGTTGCATTTGGATTGTGGGTTTTTACATGTACTGCCATCTGTCTTAGAGAACTCTATACAGATGTCATTTATTTTACATGCAAAACCTAAGTTCTAAACTGACCAGCGTTTCGGAAGCCATGTGACAGGGTTACAACCTAAAGAGACCGTCCGCTTCTGCTCGTGAAGGGCGCAGGGCCTGCTGCAGAGTGAACCAGCACCACACAATCCATCAGCTGTGAAGGCTGCAATGCTGGCGTGCTCAGTTTCTCATGATGCATAGTGCATGCATATGAAGACAAAATTTCCTATTCTTATGATTTTACAATGTCTTTTCTCAGCAAAAGAGGTCTATTGTCTAGTTCAAATGTATGAATGTCAAAAACCATTCTAAGCCCTTATGTAAAATCATAAGAATGTACATTTTCAGATGCTAAAGCTAATTTCCCAATAATTCCACCATATCTTCCATTGCCTGATGTGGCTGGTCCTGCATTCAAGTCCAACCAACTTCAATACCCCCAACACACACAGACAACCACCTACCTCTTCCAGCTGTCCCGAAGAAACTGGATTATCTTCATAAGTGGGGAACTGACAACCTGCTTTGCAACTGCAAAAATTATTAATTTCTTCCTCGCATTGTGCCATTATTTTACAATTTGCTTCTGAGCTTTCTAAAGCAATTTCCAGAGATTCATTCATGCTACATTCCAAACACTGATTCTGCTTCCCCACCGGCAGAATCCCAGCTGATTCCTCCTGAGAATCCAGGGACGTCTGAGCACTCTTCTCCATGCCAGATTTTTTTAACCTGGGGAGGAACTTGCCCGACTCCAGCTCTGATTTTCCGTAGTAATGGCCTTCTTTCTCGGCATCTTCTTCCAGCGGTTGGAGATCTGCCTGTGGGTCTTCAAATGCATCAACGTGAGAAGGGATGGGAATATTCGCTTCATCTTTCTCAGATTCAAATTCTGACTCACTTCCTCCTCCTGGGGACAGCTCAGATGCCGAAATTGGGCGGAAGTGAGTCCTGGGAGAGATCCGAATGGCCCGGTACTGGGTTCTGTCAACGCCACATATCCTGGGATGAAACACTTCGCTGTCTGAATCAGAGCAAAGGATGGATTTCGGTTTAAAACTAGGGCTGAAAGAGGCAATCCCTTCGGGTTCAAACGAACACTCAACGTGAAGAACTTGGGAGAACGGATTGCTCAAGTCGAAGGAAGAGAAGGAGTACTCCAGCCCAGGATCTTCAACCTGAAAGTTACCACATGCTCCTAGTAGGTCTTCATGGAAGATAAAAGAAAATCCTTTATGTAATCCATTTTCCCCACTCCTCGGCTGATCGTTCTGTTCGAATGACACAAAGGGCTTCCATAACTGCCTGTGACCAGGAGCAAAACTGTTCCCTGGGGTCATGAAGACGTCTGTCCCAGCTATGGTCACCACGTCGGAAGCCGCACACTGTAACAGACTCCCCTTGGCGTGGCTGGGCGGCACGACGGCCCACTCCCCATCGCTACTAAAGGTTTTGAGCTCTCCATAAACTCCTCCGAGAATGAATGTGTTCTCTTTGTCCTGGGCCACATCCCAAGGTTTAGAGGGTGTGGTATAGTCTCCACCGTCCACCTTCGACAGCTCCCCGGAAACAAAAGCTCTCTTCTCCAGGCTGTCTTTCTGCCCCTCCCACAGACGGTACTCGGACCTCTGCACAGCCTTGTGAGGCTCCCGCAGGGTCTCGGCCTCGGCCTCAACCTCTAGGCAGCAGCAGTAGCTACTGACGTCTGGCGGAAACAACTCCTCATCCGCTCTTTCCACGTCTGCCGTAGCCGATGCCCCATCTGCCATCTTTGTCCAAATGTCTTTAATAACCCCTGAGCTGTAGCCACCTCCATGTGGACCGCTTTCGCCACACCCTCGTGCAGTTTCCAAGGTTTTGTGTTCCGCCTTTTGCTCTAGCTGAATACCACAGACAGATTCTAGTTTCGATTTTTTCTTGAAAACTAAGGTGGGAATTTCTCCTAGTGTTCTACTGTTTTGCTGGCAAGTTTCATCTTGCAAAAAATCTAGAAGTTCTTCATCTACATAATTCGACGAGACTCTAGGAACTACGTAATTAATATCTTCTGTGTTAAACTGCGTGGACTCTTCAAACTGAATATTTAATGTCTCGTTGTCTGAACGTGTTTCTTCTGAATGGGACCATGGGCTACAAGTTCTTGTTGAAAGATTAGAACAGTGTTCATTTTCTTCAAAGGCACTATTTTTGGTCCATATTAGCAATCTAGACTGGGTTTTCCCAAGCGTATTAGCACTAGAATCTGTATTTTCATTTCCCAAGTTGAGAGTTTCAAACGAAAATGGTAGAACAGAATTACTGCATTGCACTTCAAACACTGAAAAACACGAGTTTATGCCAGATCCTTCATTAATATCTGAAAAGAGCTCCTGATTGCCAGCAAGCAAATGCGGATTGAGTGCTGTGCTGTCCAAGATCGGAGAGAGTCTAATTGGAGAATCTCCTCCAAAACTCTCTCCGTCGGCATCGCCAGAGCTGGATGAACAGCACTCCCAAAACTGAGCCAGATTGCTGAGGTCTTGCAGGAAGAAGCCCTCAGCGCCCGCAGAGCTGGTGGAGTCTGTCCATATTGCACGTTCCCCTTGCAACTCCATCCCATCTAACACTATGCAACATTCTGCCTCAAAATCTGTTTTCTCTTTGCTTTTTTGTCGAATCATATTCAAGATCCGACTTTCTCCTTGCATTGTTTCTGAGGCACCAGGATCCAACATGGATTGATCAATATCCACTTCATAGAAGTGTGTTAATTCTGATAGATGAATATCATCCAGATACTTGTTGTCCTCTGGGAGAGAACAGAATGAGGTCCCAGTGAGGTCAATATCCTCATCGATAACTGCAGGCATTTCTACAAAATGACCATCAATGAAAGTACCTGCTGCGAGGTATGTTTTATGAATATTATTGTTGCTGATACAAAGACCGTGCACTGATTCCGACAACTCTTCCACCGCCTCTGATGCCAGATCGCTCGTATCCTGTCGGTTTCGGTACGTGGTCTCTAGTTTACTCTTCCTACTCAAAGGAACAAAATACTCAGCGATGGGCTCGGTATACCACAGGGGTTCCTCTTTATATTCTCTGTCGTTTCTGGTCTCCAGGGACAGGTCTCTTCCTTCGGTGCTTCCAATGTCCCTTCTCGCCGGGTCCTTCAGGGGCCTCTTCCCACGCCGGCAGAGCGGCTTGATGGAGCCCCCGCCACTGCCACTGCTGCTGCCCCCCACAGGCACACCCCTCTCGGCCCTGTCGCTGGCCTTCAGCGACAGCCTACTTGGCCCATTTCGCCCTTTTTTGCTTCGAATTTCTCGGGTCTTGTGTCTCACTTTCACACACTTCACGGATGCTTTTAACTCTCCCTGATGGCCACTCGAGCTTGAGCCCGCTTCGCTTGAGCCAGAGGACCAGGAGCGAGGGCGAATCTTCCCTTCGGGCTTATGTCGGATCTGCTTTTTGTACAAAGCAGGCTTTTCTTCCACTGTGCCGTGACTGAATGTGTTCTCCTTCTCGCTTTTACTTTTGCTCCGGGTTTTCTCGTGTGCAGTGGTGGGCACTTCGCTGCTTCTTTCCCTGACGGCTTCGCCTTCACTGTTGCAGTCCTTGGGGGAGGATGTGTCTGTGCTAGCTGGTGGGGCTGTGGATGATGAAGAAGAGCTAGAGTAAGAACAGACTTTAGACTTGTTCCACACAGTCATGATTTCCTGCAGGCAAACTGGTTTCTCAGACAGTGGTGGGAATGCCTCATAGTACCTGCAAAACAGAGGACAGAGTTCAGAATCAGGCACTCAGATGTGCGAGATACAGCAAAACTACCTTCCCTCCCAGGTGGGGCAACGGGCTAGTTCACTTTAGCAGTCAACATTTACATCATCCACAAACTACCAACTTTTAAGAAAAATGAATAATACAGTGAAACATGCTCTCTGTTTAGTCACATGTATCAAGCACCTTTATTTATGTTCAGCACTGAGGGGGGCACTAAAAGAGTATTTAGAAAATAGGGAAGAGGACAGTTTTTATCTTTAAAGTTGTCATTTTAACTAAGAAGTCACAAAGGACAGATACAACACAGAGAAAAGAATGTAATCTCCAGAAGAATTATCTGCATTTGGATCTCAGTTCACGTCATTTACTATGCATGTGACTTTAAGCTCCTCATCTGATGTCTAGGTCCACATTCTCAGCTGTGAGCCGGTGAGGACAGGACTTACCTCATGAGGCTCCTGGGAGCAGGGGAAACAGGCTGGAGAGCCTGGGCTCTGAAGCCGCGCTCCCCGATTATGAACCCTGACTCTGCCCTGACCAGGGTGACCTTAGGCATGTGACACGACCTCTCCATGGCCTGCAAAACGCAGGTAATACTATCATCCACCTCACAGAGCTGTGATAGTACAGGAGCCAGAATGTACAAGAGGAGCCAGAATATTACATGGTGGCTGTCACCACACGAGTGTTCTCAGGAGAAATGCCTGGCATCACACAGGCCCTCAGAGACAGTAGGGGCTATCGAGGATGTTCAAGTGTTCAGAAAAGAGGATGCTGGTGCAGCCTAGAACCACTAGAAAAAGTGGACCACAGTAGAGCCTCAACGCCCCAGAAACAGAGCAGCTTAGGGAGTACTACTTATGAGGCACGAGAGTCTGTATGTAGACACAAAACCGGAGGAAACCAGTGAGTACGGGAAATGCAGGACAGTAAAAGTCAGGGAGGCTGCTTTTAGAGGACTTGATGACAATGAGAGTTTCCAATCTGCCGAGAAGCTGGTAGCCACTGCAG
The DNA here is from genome assembly GCF_048418805.1 of Vulpes vulpes. Taxonomy (NCBI): domain Eukaryota; kingdom Metazoa; phylum Chordata; class Mammalia; order Carnivora; family Canidae; genus Vulpes; species Vulpes vulpes. Next base: position 107,040,826 of record NC_132793.1, on the reverse strand, counting down.
ATCTCAGACCAAAACCAGATCTTGCCAAAGCAAGAATCTAGAGTTGGGTTGCCTACTACCAAAGGGACTGTCACTCTGGAGTCAACAGTCAAGGTCACACGTGAAGTGATAAAAGGCCATGTTTTCAAAGGGTCTACACCTGATTCTCCTTTTCAGCCTCTACTAGAGCTGTCTAATAGAAATACATGGTAAGCCTCACATGTAATTTTTAAGGAGTCACATTAAAAGTAAGAAGAAAAGGTGCAGCTAAATTCAATAATGTATTTTATGTAACCAAATACATCCATCACATTATCTTTTTGGCATGTAATTGGTAGTTAAAAATATTAATGTAATATTTTACATTCTTTTTTATACCAAGTCTTTGAAATCTGGTGAGAATTTACATTTATAACACATTTCAATTTGAAGTATAGCCACATTTCAAGTGCTAAATAGCCACACGCAACTTATAGAGACCATGCTGGACAGCACAGGTCCACACCAACCAATAAAAGATATAGTCTAGAAGTTCAGAAGATTCAAATAAAATGTATAGTAAGGAAGTTCTGCTTATAGTGAAGCTGATTTTACTAACCATTTACAAAGAAAGAAGAGCATCTTCAGGAAACAACCTTGAAAAGGTCAATGACTTGCCCACATTTCTTTGTAAGCAGTAGTAGACACTTGGTCTCCTTGTATGTAAAACACTTTCTCGCAGCTGTCTCCAAAGACTGGTGTGACTGCACATGAATGGACTTTAAATAATAACCTTGCCTGCTCCATTCATTTCACAAATATTGATTTAGTATGTATGATAAAGATAGGACCATCTTATCTACCTCTGAATTCTCAGTGCAAGCACATAGTAATTGTTCAAGTGTTTCATGAGTTATTAGATATGAAACTAAATACAAGACAATGAACAAAAACCGAAAACCACAGAGCAGTTATTAGTCTGATTTTAACAAATGCACACTTTATCACTGAATACAATCTTACATACATTTCCACTTGATCCTTTGCTGTAGGGGATAATTCTGCCTCTGGAGAGGGAGACCCCTCTAACTTTTTGTGAATCTTCTCTTCTGTTATGAAACAAAAAATTCAGAAAGATTTGTCTTTTATCTAGATAATAAATGCTGTTTTTAAAGTTTCTCAAGTAACTTGTCAGAAATTACACAGGCTTTGTGGCTTAAAAAGAACTCTAAACCATCTGTCCTTTTAATAAAAATCTATTTCTTCACAGCACCAGAGGGAATTCTCTAACTTACCCATAGGAACAATGGGCTGGGAGGAGAGAGCTATTCACCTCATCACTGATCCACTGCTCTAGAGGCACCTGATTAAGAGACTGAAATCCTCTATTAATTTCACCAGGAGAGAACATCTATTGAGATTCTCACAAAATTCTGCACCCATGGACTCTGCACTGCCTCATCTTGACTGATACCGATTTTAGAGAAAATCCAGTTCTCTGTTATAACATCTAGGTGAGCAAGGGCTGTGTGTCAACTAAAATAAAAGCAAAGGGCTATATGTTCAGTTTAGCTCATGGGACTGCTTTAGGTTAAAAACAAACTGTGCAAGGTGGCTCAAGGCTTGGTAGGTAGCAGAATGGCCATGAAGAGGACAAGGAGACCAAGACCCTTGACCTTGACATGCGGCTTTCATTCTAAGGGCTTGCAGAAAAGTTGCCACAAGAAGCTGTAAGGCTTCACGAATCAAAATGACTCTAATGAGCCTCCAGATTGCCTTTCCCAAAAAAACCTGAGAGTCAAGGCAGAAGTTCCTTTGGAACCTGAAATACCGTGTCAACACCTTTGGGGTATGAAGATGGGAAAGAGGAAATATTGCTCCTGATCCCTAAGCTTCTATGTGAAGATGAAACAAAACATCCCCACCCCCGCCCTGCCCCATGAGGGCACCTGTGGATTATGTTACTCCTTTGAGAGCAGGGATCAATCTACAAGTGACTGCAAAGGGTGACCCAGAAGCCACTAACAGCTGAAGACGCAGCATGATGCTGGCATGGCAACACACCAAAAACAAAGACTGGCTTCTTGTCTTTGGCCAATTCTAGGATCTCCTGAATGAAGCCTCACAGTGCCCACAGCCCACTGCGTGCAGACGGTCTTCTGGCAGCTGTGTGCTCACCTTGCTTACTCTGAAGGTCTTTCAGCCTGGAGCAGAGCTCCTCCACTAAAGTCTCGATACCGGAGCTCTGTGTGAGAACAGAAATACACATTAGTTTCCTGCCAGGAATCCGTACACCCTTGTTTGTATGTAAAGGTTTCACAAATCTTCCACGTTCCAAATGAAATACGTTATCAATGCTTAAACAACATAAAAGCTGGAACACTACAGGTCTGCCAATCTGATCCAGTCCACGTACTTTACCAATAAAGTACCCTCAATGGCACTTACGACAAAATGTGAAAATATTAATGTACCTCCCAGGATGGCCTGTCTTCCCGAGGGTCAGCAACTAAATGTCAGTCACCACTGAAAATATTTGATATCTAGGTGAGCCAGGTCTTGTACCAGACTCAGTATGAAGGAGAAAAAAAAATTTGCAAAAATCTCACATAGCTCCTCTAGTTGCTCACAGTCTAGAGAAAACAAGGCTAAGTTTTTCTGTTCTTAAGTGAACACTGATAACTGCAACAGAAACGGCAGCATGGAGCACACCACAGTGCTGAGCACACACCCAAGCTCTGTTTTGTCTGCAAGGTCATGAGCAGGGTGTTAGGCTCCAGCAGACGGGGGACATCTCAGGACAGTGCCCTCAGGAGCATGAAACCGGGAGGATCACCAGAACAGCCAAACTTTGAGGAAAAATGAATGCTGGAAACAGACACCAACAATCTTTCACTATGTAGACTTTTAAACTTTAAGAATTTTCTGTTTCTGAAGGAAGAAAGAAAAATCCCTCATGGGGTACAAGAAGAGCAAACGTGTTTCTGAGGACTTTATTCAGCGGTCAGAAGTCCCTTTTAATTCGGAAGGGAGTCTCTCTTAGGTGGGCCCGACCCAGACAGGTGCGCTTGACTCCACTCAACCCGCTGCCCTCACGGGGCCTGCAGCAGCTAAAAATAGAACTTTTCCCCCTTCACTGAACTCAGAGTGACTCAGCACAAGTATTATGGATATCCTCAACAAGAAAGCACAGAGTGCCAGTTCCAACAGCGAGAAAGAGAACACAGTGAAAATGGTTAACTGTAGACACGGACGGTTACCCTCTACCCACGGCAGATCACAGCTGTTAGTTGGGGATACAGCACAGAGGGGGCGCCAGGGAAATAGATGGGCCCCAAAAGAGCCGTTCTTCCCCTAAAGCCCCTCCTAAAACCCGTGGCAAATGTTAGTCACAAACACTGCTCTGACTACACAAACCCATCAGAAAGCCTCTGCTTACCATAATGTTCAAGGGGTGTTGAATGTGGCTGTTTTATTGCATTTCCTCCAGACCACGAACTTAACACCGGTGTCAGCTGACACGCCACTCGCTGCATGCTGTTCTGTACAGCAAGCCTATGTCACTGTGTTTCTAAACCCAGTGCCAGGCTCCAGTGCAGAAGCCCAAGCCTCCAGGGACCCCACAGCAGCTGGCCGTTCCACAGTCTACGTGCGACAGTCATGATAACGGAGGAACTAGACATTATTTCTCATGCTTTGTCTTGGAAATTACGTCCACACATCTATGAAGTTTAGTTGTTCTGGGCAGTAATGCAGGTTAGAAGTATGTGTATTTGCTCTCATACATAAATGGCAACAAAGCAGTGAGCTCACTCCCTAACTCCATATAGAAAAAGCAAGCTCTACCATCAGGCCTAGATCATCCTGTCCTGAATCCTACAGCATCCTACTTACATTACACTTAATCATTAGACTGTGGGGCTGTAATGGTGAACTGAAAAACAAAAAGGAGTACCCTAAGCAGCACCGTACCCGGTCATCCCCTGGCAGGTATTCTACAGTGAGAATTTGGTGTGGTAACAAGAAGTTCTATATACTTTCCCCAATTATGATATAAACTATTAGATATCCCAGTATCTCTACAGTCTATCATATCCCAGGGGCACTCAAGAATACTGAGAGCCTACCATATCTTAAGAAATAAAGTAAATTAGGGGCATCTGGGTGGCTTAGTTGGTTAAGCATCTGACTCTTAGTTTCACATCAGGTTGGGATCTCAGGATCATGGGATCCTGCCCCATGTCTGCTTGTTCCTCTCCCTCTGCTCCCAATAAATAAATAAATAAATAAAATAAATAAAATCTTAAAAAAAGAAAAGTAACAGTGATAACTGTAAGGAAGAACACGTTATAGGTGAAAAAAATGCTAACATCCTGAACTCATGAACTGCTTTTCCAAACAGTATCACTTACAGTCACTGCACAGTATCAAATGAATATGTAAAAATGCCCCCAAACAGTAAGTAAGATCATGCTAAAAATTCAAGTAACAGTACTCTAGACCTGGAAACTGGTGCAGCACACAGGGAGACTGGCAAGTTTCTGATGCATGAGCATTCACTGATGTAGCACTCCCTCAGTCAACCAAAGATCACGAGCACCCGTGGGCCACATATGACCCACGGAGAGAGAGAAAGAGCCCTTGTCCTCCCGGGTTTTACGCTGTAATCATGCCTGCCGCTCAGAGGAAATGGCCAAGTGGAATATATTTGGCTCTGGGGTTCCAACAGTCTAGGTCTTAGTATATGTGCTGCGGAAGCGAGCACACCAACAGTCTAGGTCTTTTTTTTTTTTTTTTTTTTAACAGTCTAGGTCTTTTTTTTTTTTTTTTTTTAATTTTATTTATTTATGATAGGCACACAGTGAGAGAGAGAGAAGCAGAGACATAGGCAGAGGGAGAAGCAGGCTCCATGCACCGGGAGCCCGACATGGGATTCGATCCCGGGTCTCCAGGATCGCGCCCCGGGCCAAAGGCAGGCGCCAAACCGCTGCGCCACCCAGGGATCCCAACAGTCTAGGTCTTAATTGTGACCCTGCCACATACTCACTGGGTAGCATGATGTTTGTGCTGCTTGACCTGTGACCCTGAGAACACTATACTTTCTCCTCAAGATTCATGAGGGCAAACTAAGATGTCATACATGTGAGGCACCATCAGAGTGCCTGTCACATCAGTCACCTGAACGTTGGTGCCATTTCTAGATTTCGTGTATGTTTTTCATTTCCCAGAATCTCATTAATGTTATCACTGCCTCTAAAACACCTTTAAATTTTGCTCTGCTTTGACTTTGAGGTTGGAGGTGTAAGAAAGATAATTAACCTGACCCAGCTCACCCCACATCCTCTGGATTCTGCCTGGACTCCGTGGCCGCTGCCAGCCCTGCTCCCTCACCGAGGCTGCCCGTGGAGGCTGGGCCTCGGTCAAATGCGGCAGCTACCATCCCACTACTTCTGGAAACTTCTTTCATTTGCTCCCTTCCCACAACATCTTCAGTCATCCTCCTCCATGCTCTTCACTGTGCCCATCCTTCTCAACACAAGGGAACAAAGGCGATCACACTCACTGCCCTGTCACCACACTTCTCCATTTTCAAACCACACTCTTAACCACCTCAACAGTTCATCTCTTACGGAGAGATCATTTGAAATGGACACTCCCTAAGTGCTGGACAGGGACCCTGCTCGCAGGCAGCAACTCGGGTTAAATGTCATCCCAGGGCTCTCCACATGACCCTACCTAGATCACCCATCACCAACTCAGTTGCCACACCCGGAAAACAGCGACACCACAGCCACTGTGCTTCCCGCAGCAGCCCCCAGACTTCTCTCCTGCTACAGCTCCTGCAGTGTTCTTGTTCTACTTTCTGGGGATTCCCTCTGCCCTACCTTCCAACTCTTCTGTTGAACTTTTTCATTTCTACTATGTGTTTAGAACAAGAAAAGATCCCTTTGTCCCCCGAATATGTCTTCTTCACAACAGTCCTGACCTTCAATGCCACGGCAGCTGGATGGAGGAAAGGGATGGAGATTCACCAATTTGTTGACTTTTAGCTTGCAATTTCCATTTAGGCATCTCCTAGCTTCCCCTCTTGGGTGCCTGGTGTCCTGCCTGGTTCTGTATCTACCAGGACAGGGAAAGCCTAGCACTTTGGTGTCCCCAGTGAACCATGTCTCCTGGGACTGAGCCCAGCACAGGCCTCGCCCACAGTGAAACACCACAGAGTGTGATGCATGAGCTCTTGGGATGCGAACTCCTGGGCTCCACCTGCCCGTACAGAGGCCTGTACTAGCCATGTGTAGGTCACAGCTAGTGATCCCTGTGGAGACACCAGACAAGGAGAGGCAATCACAGATCATCCAGTCCCAACTGCTATCTGATTGCCAGAGCATGAGACCCCACCCAAGACCAGCAACAAAACTTCCCAGTTGAGCCCTAGCTGACCCACACAACTGTAAGCAAGTAAAAATGGCTATTGGTATTAAGTCATTAATTTTGGACTACTTTGTCATGCAGCAATAACTAAGGTATACCTTTCCAAATACTCCTGTGCTTAAACCTACCCTGCATGTAGATTGAACTCTTTTACAATCTTTCAGATCTCATAGTTTAATTAATTAATTAATTTATTTATTTATTTAGAGAGAAAACAAGGAGTGCATGTGCAAGCTGGGGGTGGGGTAGAGGGAGAATGTTAAGCAGGCTCCATACCAGGCACAGAGCCCAATGCAGGGCTCGATCTTGCAACCTGAGCTGAAATCAAGCTTAATTAAAGGAGCCACCCAGGCAACCCTCAGATTTTAATTTCCAAAGCACTGTTGGAAGATTATTGAGAGAAAACCCAACTAGATACTGAGATATGACTACCGGTGATGACATACATAAAGGATCACTCACTTCCATTTTAAAAACCTTTTTAAAATTTAGAACTAAGTTAATGTTAACAAGAGAGCACCATGTGAGACAACTGAGAATCTATACCAGGTTGATAAGCTCATGCCTTCAGTGGCCAGGAAGTCATAGAAATATGTGATATGGCCATGTATAATGCAATAAGTAGCAGGGGCATGTAGATAAACACCTCTGGCCTACTGCCTTTCAAAGATTAAAAAAAAAAAAAATTAAAACCCCAAACAAAAAACTGTTTTTGCCAAGGCACCTGCATGAGGGTTGTGAGTCCCATCCTTGACCACAGGAAGGTCAACAAAAATCTACCCACTGGCTGCCTCCAGTTCTTATTTACAGCTGTTCTCTAGAATATGGTATAGAGGAAGAGAGAAATATCCACTGGTAAACATTATCAAATGCCTACTACATGCCAGAGAGGACAAGATCCCCATCTTCCTAGAATGATGGGCAAAAAAGTTATAATTTGTCACAGGAAGTAGAGGATGTCAGCCTCTGTTACAAGTAACCATCAAAGAACTTGATTAATCAAAGCTTAAAAAACGGTAAGCTTTGCATCCTCTGCAGCAGGACAGTGTGACACACCCCCTCGTGCACACAGTCTCTTTTACATCCCACACCACAACCCCACACATGCCTCCTTTTTGCCCTCTTGCCACCAAGGCTGCAGATTTTATAGCAGCAGCTTTTGTTTCTTCCCTTTCTCATATCCTCACTTGATGTTTGATATTCAGGAATTACTTGAAAAACCAAAATAGCCTACCTTTTCTAAAGACAGATCAGAAGATCTGACCCCATCAGACAGCACCCATCATAGCCACAACCAGTGTGGAGAGAGGCCTCAGCACTCCCTACTGCCGCACTTACTCAGCTTCCTACTTGGCCCTGGAAACACAAGATCTCCGGGTCTGGGCGAGATACACTAACAAACCAACCTCTTCCCTAAACCATAAAGCCTCACCAGCCCCCCACTCCACCCAGCCGTCCTTTCCAAGTCTCCACGTAGCCCTATCCACAGCAGCTCACGTTCAAAGGTCTATTCACACCTCCACACACAGATTAGTGGTTCTTCCATAATTTCCTTTCCTCAGAAATGAAAATTGCATTTTTCAAAAAAGATTTATTTAAAAAAGAGAGAGTGTGTGCAGGAGCAAGGAGAGTGGCAGAGGGAGAAGATCCCAAGCAGACTGCGTTAAGTGCAGAGCCCGACTTGGGGCCCCATCTCATGACCCTGAGATCATAACCTGAACCAAAATCAAGAGACAGACGCTCAACTGCCTGAGCCACCCCACCCAGGCATCTCTAAAAATCGCATTCTTGCAAAAACCACAGCTATCCTCCATAATGTCACCCTTTTCTCCAGCCCAAATCAAGTCCTGTCAGCTCTACCTTCAATATGTACTTAGAATCAGTTCTCACTGTCCTCTACCTTTAGACCACTGCTTTCTCGGAGTCTGCCCCGTCCTGTCCCATCCCAACTTAGTGAGACGGCCTGTGGGGTCCTATCGGCACTGAAGTGAGGCTACACTAGCCTCTGCTCCAGACCCTCCAACACTTCACTTCCCAGAGGAAAAGCCAAAATCCTCCCCAAGGCCTACAGGTCTTCTTGACCACTTCTTGACCACTTCTTGCATGCCCCCTCCCCCTCCCATCTATACCGAGGAGGTAAGGTCAAGGCTTCCTCAGCAAGGTAGACAGAGCCGTGAACTCCTGAGCTCTAGCAACCACTGACCGGCTTCGCAGGGGTCTGGGGCCTACAGAGCGAGCACAGCCTCACTTCTTGCAATGTTCAGAAACTTATACATTTTAAGCATTCCATACATGTCACTTATTACTATTTTGATACTCTTATTATCCAGAATGAGCTAAGTTCACAAGTCAGGTGCAAAGACACAATTAATATGTATTGTCAAAATTAACTTCAATAGTAGACCGCCATGAAACTCAGTCTTTATATATTCAACCCTGTACAGCATATAAACTATACACATGCAAATACTAAGATGTACTACATGCTTCTACTGGTGAGCTTCAATGTTGGAATATGAGCAACTCCAACAAGCCCCCCCCGCGGTACCCAGGGCATGAATCTCTCAGTGGGGCTCCATGGCAGCCTCAGGCCGAGCAACAGCCCAGCCCAGGACAAGCACAGCACCACTTCCAAACTTCATGAAGTCATCACTGCCTGCGAGCCTGACTTACTCCCCAAACAGGGCCTGGTGCGGTTTCTCCTCTTCCACTGATGCCCAAAACGGGCGACAAAATACTAGCTTTGATGCAGTTTTCAGGAGTTCCATTTAAATAAACAGAAATATAACTCATTATTAAAACAAAAACAAGCAATACAAAAAGCTCCAATTCCAGGGACTGAGAAAACAGTACCAAGTAAACTTGAGGGTTCTAAAAAAACAAGAGCAGGCAAACTTTAACATTGCTTCATAGTCTTTAAAAAGGGGAAAGAGCGGCACATGGGGGGGCTCAGTTGGTGAAGCATCTGCCTTCAAGCTCAGCATGATCTCAGATCCAGTCACACAGGACTCCCTGCTGAGCCTGCTTCTCCCTTTCCTTCTGCCCCTCCCCTCTGCATGCTCATGCTTGCATGCTCACTCCCCCCAACCCCTCGCTCACACTCTCTCAAATAAATCTTTAAAAAAATATTAAAATGGGGCAAGAGGTCTGGATATAGTTGACATCAGACACACATCGTGTCCACTGACAACACAGACAGACAGCTCAGGAGAGCATCACTTCATAAAACCAGGCATCTGGGAGTGGCGTGAGGTGTACCACCCCCTTTATAGGCTCTGGTACAACTCTAACCAAAGCAGATGCAAAATGTGCTAGAGAAAGCAAGTGCCCAGAGAAGGGCACGTTACTTGCAGGTGCAGATGCAGGGAATCAGCAAAGGCACTTCAGCGGGACCTCACAAACAGCAAAGCCCACCAAGGTCATGACCTCCTGGAGGAATCAAGACCAGATGCCCAAATCTTTGCAGGTGCTGCCAAACTTTATTCAATGTATAAAATTAAATTTGACATAACTGAGTTTTCTGTTTTGGTGACATCTCTTAGACAAAATATTGAGCTGAGCAGGTTAAAGAGATGTGCTGTCATATGGGGTACAATTTGTGGGGATAGATTGGGAGGAGACACAGGGTCCCATCACACGTATGCACAAGAGGAATCAGGGAAGTTAGCCACTCTACCGAAACCATGACACAGTGATGAGTCTGATGCTATGGATGCTTTTATAGCAACAACTAACATGGTACCTGTAACAGGCACAAATGAAAGTCACAAGAAAAGAATTCATCTCACAGGTAATGCATAACATCACCCCTACCTACCTACCTAATATTAGGACAGCCTCTTTGTGTTATTGTCTTGTAGTTATGTCATTAACATTTTAGTCAGAAGGTAAACTTATTCAGGGCTTTTGATTCTGATCAGATGGTAGAGACTGGATGGGAAAGTGGAGCACAGAACCACATATGTATCATCCTCGATATTTAGGCAATGAACATCATACCCACATGCAAACATTCACTGTGGCCAAAACAGAAAACAAAACATTTACATTCAAATTTCCTATGTAGGACCTCCTTATGCCAGCAGATGGATTCTAGAAAGAAAAGCCCGGGGACATACAACCTACAGTTTATGAACATTCACAGTGATTCCTTTCTGTTGTTACGGACCATGAGGAAAGAAGGTCTTTTTCCAGGTTCTTTCCACTGACTCCCTCAAACCAGGAGATCTGGCTTAAGAACTTCCTGCTTCCTCTTCATTCCCCAAGCACAAAGCCAGCTCCTTGTACATGTCTCATACGTTCATTTACTCAGCTCGTTTTCATTTGGTGAGATTAAAAGCATTCATCATTAAGAAAAAACAATGCAACAATTTTTTTATAAAATTAGAAGAACAGGGATGACTGGACGACTCAATGGCTGAGCGTCTGCCTTTGGCTCAGGTCATGATCCCGGGGGTCCTGGGATCGAGTCCTGCACTGGGTTCCCCGCAGGGAACCTGCTTCTCCCTCTGCCTAGATCTCTGCCTTTATGTCTCTCACAAATGAATAAATAAATAAGTGTTTAAAAAAAATGAGAGAGAGAGAGAGATAGATAGAAGAACAAACCGGAAAAGTAGACTTCACTGGGCTAGAAAAATAAACTTCCCAGCAAAGGAAAGCATTTTTCCCAAGAAACAATGGAAAGAACCACTCTGCTTTGTTTGCACTGCTCCTACTTCACACCAAGTCCTTTCCAGCATGCAGCACGCTCAGCTAGGATGAACCCGACACGAGCGCCATGAGGCAGGGAAGCAGGGTCTTGCATTGGGTTGGGACAGGTGCCCGTATTCCTCCTTATTCCACAGTTCATGTCAAGCACCCTTGTGTTTTCCACTCGGCTTCCCTTCACTGTGAGCCGAAGCCAAGAGTCACTTCTCAAGCAACTTTGGTCCAAAGCAGAAATAGGATCCTTTCCCAGACTGAAACTCCTGACTCACATTTTCCTCCCAACCATGACTCAGCAGCTTCTTTGGATTTTTTTCAAAGTATTTACCTGAACTAACCTCCTTTAAAAAAAACCACCTGCCATTTTCAACTCCAAATTACTTTCCTTGCAGTGTCAGATAGAAATACCTCCTGGGTAACTCTCCAACCACCCTGTTCTTTCAGAGCATTGCCTCTAGCTCCAGGAGTGGACCCCCAGGCAATGCTGCCTGTCCTTGCAGTCCACCGCCTGATCGGGTGTGCTCCTGCCCGCACCCAGCCAATTACCCTGTCCATAGCTGATCGGTGCTAGGTACTAGCCTTTAGCAATGGTGTGGGATGGGGCTAGCAGGTGGTGTTTCCCACCATCCGTGCTAAAGTGGAGAAAGCCAGACTCCAGAGAGAGATGGAATGACCCAGAAGCAGAGAGGCAAGCAAAGGAGAGACTGTGGATCATTACAGAAAATAACTTTGACTGCCAATCATTTTCTTCCTAGTTGAGGCGTTCCTCGGGCCCTGCATTTCCAGACGTGGATTCAGTAAGATATCCCTACGTCCTTTCTGTATATTATCCCACTTTTTCTTAAACTAGGTTCATAATATTTCCACTTGCTGTAATGAGCCAGTTCCTCAGACAGCCACATGAGCGGTAACTTCCAAATCCCTATCCCACAGTCTAGGAGGCAGCAGTTTCAAGAAATCACAAGGCAAAAATCAAAGGGGTGGGGGAGAGGAACACAGTGGGAGAGGACAGGAAGGGTAGGGATGCCCAGGGGAGACTCCCTAACACCTGAGTGTGTGCAATTCCATCATCCCCTGTGCCTGCACTCACTTTCAGGCACCAGGAGACAGGCACAAGGGGAGCTCAGCCTCGGTCCCCAAAGAGCACAGTCACGAAAGGAGGACAGAAATGAACAACTGCAACTGAGGAGGTGAGGCACGCATGAACAGAACACATCCGTGCCAGGGGCTCGGGCTCTCACATGTGGCGCTGAGCGGGATGAGAACACACAGCTGGGACGCACTCGTGGACAAGCCTTAAAAGGCACGTGAGCTGGGTGGTGGCCACACAGAATATTATCAAATGGAGCAAACCCGATTATCCCAACATTAGCCATTAGGTAACACATATGATTCCTTTATTAATCTTCTAATACTTCATATAAAATAGTTCTTGTGTCTTTTAGCATCCTGAAAGAACAAAATGGTTTCAGAATATAATCACCCATTTAATGTTTTTTTTTAAAGATTTTATTTATTTATTCATGAGAGACACAGAGAGAGAGAGGCAGAGACACAGGCAGAGGTAGAAGCAGGCTCCCTGTAGGGAGCCTGATATGAGACTCAATCCCAGGACCCCAGAATCATGCCCTGAGCTGAAGGCAGATGCTCAACCACCACCACCCAGGCGTCCCATAATCACCTATTTAAATTAAGAAGTTTCTGGAGGACAGAATCCTTTCAATTCAACTCTGCTATAAAAAGGCACTTAAAACCACACCATCTCAAATAACTGGTAAAAGCAAAATAATTTTCTAAGTAGAAGGATCTCAGAGAGTACATCTTACAGGGAGTAGTAAGAACTACATAGTATTAAATGAGTGATTATATTCTCAAACCATTTTGTTCTTTCAGGATGCTAAAGGACACAACTATTTCATGTGAAGTATTAGAAGATTAATATAATAAAATAATCTTACGGGGGAGCCTGGCTGGCTCAGTCAGTAGAGCATACGATTCTTGATCTCTAGGTCATGAGTTCAAGCCCCATGTTGGGGATAGAGCTTACTTAAAAAAAAAAAAAAAAGGGGGGGGGGGATCCCTGGGTGGCGCAGCGGTTTGGCGCCTGCCTTTGGCCCAGGGCGCGATCCTAGAGACCCAGGATCGAATCCCACATCGGGCTCCCGGTGCATGGAGCCTGCTTCTCCCTCTGCCTGTGTCTCTGCCTCTCTCTCTGTGACTATCATAAATAAATTAAAAAAAAATTTAAAAAAAATAAAAAAAAAAGATCCATAAAAAAAAAAATTCTTGTAATATGTTCTTAAAACAAAAAATTATATGAATCATAAGGAAATGCAGTGCCCTTAAAATACTAAACTGCTATCCCACTTCTAGGAATGGATCCAAAAGAAATAATCTAGAATATGGAAAAGCCACACATAAAAATATTCTGGAGAGCATAACAGAAAATCAAGAGCAAGCTGAACAGGAGTGCCTGCTGGCTCAGTCAGAAGAGCATGAGACTCTGGATCTTAGGAGTCATGAGTTTAAGCATAGAGATTACTTAAAAAGAAAAAAAAAAGAGCAAGCTAAGGGAGTATCCACTAATAAAGAGTGTATTATATTGCTGTTGGAATATTATTTGATGAAATAGAACTTAGCCATTACAAAGAAGATAATGTAATAAAAAGATGGAGCATGTTAAATGGGAAAAAAGGATATATAATTTGGTGGATCCTCTAATTGTAATATTACATTAAAAAATATATTTTATACAACTTCATTTATGCAGAAAAATGCCCTAGAGGAAGAAGTGATACTGTTCCCACCACAGTGGTAAGATAATGAGTAGTTTACTGTTTAAGTTTCTTTGATCAAGATGTTATATTTGTATACTTAAAAAAAAAAAAAACCACCCCCCCTCCTCACCCTGCTCCACCTCTTTTTTTCTTCAGTATTAGAAGTAAAACGTGAACCTACTTCATCAGAAGCAGAGCGAAGACACTGGACAGCAGCCTGTTTTTTCATTTCTTCTAGAGTCAGATCTGAGCACTTTTTCTTACTCTTTCCCCATTTCTTGTAAGCTCCTTTTTCCCAGCCCAGGAAGATGTCATTCTCCTAAAGCAAGATTAGACAGACTTCAATGAACAAGAGTAAATAACAAGTCTCAACACTATTTCTCACACACATTCCCTTCCAAAGAACATTCATCACCAGGAAGTTCAGAGACCACAAAACATGGTCAATCTGAGCGCTTCAGGTTAGTTATTCATTTGGTATCTATTTCCCAGGTTCTCATTATATTATTTAGAATTTATGAGCTTAAGGAATATGACTCACATTCAGTAAATGCTAATAAATAATTCAATTTATGTATGTGTATGTAAATGCAAGTACATCATACATGTAAATATATGATGCAAGGATATTATAAATGCATATGTAAATTTACGCAAATATAAGATCATATGTAAATGCAAGTACATCATAAATTCCAAACTATATACATAATTAAATGTCTCCTCTTCTGCACTTCCCACTCTTCAATAATGAGTGTTCAGATTACTACCAGATTTTATCATTTAACAGTTAAATGGTTCAATCCTTATTGCTTTACCTGTAGTCTATAAAACAACAGATATAAAACATTTCATGTTGGCAAGAGAAGTCCCCCCCCCCTTGGTTACACATGGCCCATAATAAAAGTCTGAAGAAAATTTGAAAAGCAGGAAGAAAACAAAAAATCATAACTGATCCTACCACCCAGTAAAAACTAGAGTAATTTGGTCTGCCTTATTTGGTCTTTTCTATATGCTTTAAAAATCACAGATTTGAATTCATGCTAGTTACTGTATTTGATTTAACTTACTAAATTGTACCCATCACCTCAATGTTACCACAAATTCTTTGGTTACAAAATATTCTAAGATGTAAGTTTATAGCTATTTCCCTAAAAGGGGACATTAAAGTAGTATTTTTAATTGCTTTGCTACTTTGTTTTGCCTTTTAAAAAGACTTCCATTTGAAAATAAATAAATAAATAAATAACCTTTCATTTGACAAATTATGATTAAAACCAATGTACAGACAATAAGAGAAAAAAGGTCAGAAAGACAATGGCAAAATTTTTAAAATTACTTAGAAGATGACATGACCTAAGCAAGCCCTCAGGACATATATATGAATATATGAATTAGAAGTGAAAAGAAGGAAAAGCATAATAATAAACTCAAAAGATTTTAAAAGATCAAATCATATACCATCAACTGTCTAACCCAATTTTTACTTTGATCCAACACATAAAAATTACTTTTAGGCCACCAGGTAAGAGTGGAGGAACAATCCTTCCTTCTACATCCATCGTAATTAGCATACTTTAATTTTTTGGACACATTTGCAGATTTCATGAACCTGAAAAACATATTTTCTGGCCAAGTGGTATCAATTCCAATTTTCCAAGGGAAAATGTGCTTAATGGCCAAGTAAGTCCCATCAGTATATTTCCATTTATCTAACAGGTTTGGCTGGACTACACCTGAAACCTGACATTCTTTATCAGTGATATCTTCTGGAGATTGAGTTTGTCCTCTAACAGGAGCAATGGAGAGAACCATAACAAAGACTCAAAGCTTCCAAAAGCGGAGAGAAATGTTGTAGTTCTATTGTTTATGGTATATAAAACAAAGAAAGTAGAAAACTTATTATGTAATTATGGAAAACAGAACTCTTTTTTGTTTTGAGCTACTGAGACTGGCTCTTTCTCCTTCTCAAGCATTATAAACATGTTTCTCTACTGAAGCTACATTATAGCTCAGCAGAGGTAACACACATCCAAAGGTCCTAAAAAAGTTTTATTATACAGATAGAAGGGACTTTCAAAATTCAGGCCACATGGACAGGTGCTCTTTCTGGAGGGCAGTCTGACAATACATATCAAACATCTTAAACATGTACATGTACTTTCAGTCTAATAATTCTGAGGATTTATCCTAACAAAATAGTCACCACTGTGTGCAACAGATTTAGCTACTGTGATGTTGATCAGATAGCTGTAAATCCAGGCAAATAAGAAGAAAACAACTTGGTTAAAAAAGTTAAGATTTATCCAGGTGAGGAGATATTATAGCTATTAAGGTGATTATGAAGCAGGGGCACCTGGGTGGCTCAGTTGGTTAAGTGTCCAACTCTGGATTTTTTATTTCAGCTCAGGTCATGATATCAGGGTCCTGGGATCAAGTACCACATTGGGTTCTGACTTGAGAAAGGAGTCTGCTTCTCCTTCTCCCTCTGCCCCACCCCCTGCTTGCACACGTTCCTGCGTGTGCACCTTCTATCGCGCTGAGATAAATAAATCTTTAGAAAAGGGGGGGAGAGATACGAAGCATATTTATTGACCTGGAAAGCTATACACAGTATGCGTAGAAGAAATCGTTTATACAAAAGTACAATCTCACTTTTTGTTAACACGTGTGCACGCGCGCGCGCACACACACACACACACACATATAAATGTGCACTAAAAGGTCTCAGAGAAAATGAACTAAGAGATCACTGAGAAGCTTATCTCAGTGAGGAGGAGAAGACACAGACTTTCTGATTTTTCTTGTAATTACATCATACTCCTATAGTAGTCAAAGTTGTTGCTAATGGAAAATTTACTGAGGCACGAGAATGGAGAAACTCGAAGAGTTCTTGTGGCTCTTCACTTCGGACAGATATCTGGCATCTTCAGGTTTATCCATGAATGTACTCTCACCCATCCATCCAGTGAGGACTTGACTGTTCTCCCTGGGGCACTAGGGGTCATAGGAATGAATGCAGCAGAGGCCCTGCCTGTCAGAGGTGCACAGTCTGGTACCAAATACAGACACAAAGGCAGATGCCTGGGAATGGCTGTTGCTACCATAGAGGTCTACAGAAAGCACTCAGGAGGCCTAAAAAGGGCCTGGCTGATAAGCCAACCCTTCCTACAGGAGGGTCACTGAAGTGGAGTCTTAAACAGTGAACAGAAGTTTGGGCTAGAATAAGGGAGGAACACCAAGCAGAAGAAATGCGGCGCTAGAGCAAGGGATGGCAAATTTATTTTTCTTCAGGTAGCCAGATAACATTTTAAACTTCACAGGACAAGAAGATGATCAAGGATATAACTGTAGTTACTTTTACAAAAAGGAAATACATTCTCACAATTTTTTTAATTGATGGATTTCAAATTATAATTCAGTATAATTTTTTTGTTCCCAGATCTACTAACAACAAGAATGAAATTCTTTCGGGAAGGGGATGAAATAACATTTGCTTAACTGGGTTTCAAAGTTAGCATTCCCTCAACATCAAAATCAAAGACAAATGTTCATCTGTTAATGCTCATTTTTTAAAAAAAATAACAGCTTTACTGACAAATAATACAGAGACAACCAAATTTACTCTTTAAAAGTGTGCAATTCAGTGGTTTTTTAGTATAGTTCACACTGGTGATTACATAACAATCACCACTACTTAATTTTAAAACCTATTTATCACCCCAAACGGAATTCTGTACCGTTAGCAGGCACTTTCTACCACTACTTTGGCTCTCCTGAGTCACTGGGAACTACGGACCTGCTCTCTCTATGGATCTGCTTATTCTGCACATTTCATATACATGGAATGATACAACAGACTTCCTTTTGTGGCTGGCTTCTTTCCCTCAGTGCAAGCTTTTGAAGGCTCATCTATGTTGTGGCAGTAGAGGTGCTCCACTTCTCTTTCCTAATATTCCACTGCAAGGACATACTTCCTTTCAGCTATGAAGGCACTGGCGGGCATCTGGATTGTTTTTACCTGCTATGAACATTCACATACAGGTTTTTGTATGGATGCATATCTTCTGTTCTCCTGATTATACACCTAGGAGCAGAATTGCTGGGTCACATGGCATCTCTGTGTTCAACCATCTCAAGAACAGACAGGCTATTTTCAAAGCAGCTACATATCACCATCACACCAGCAACATTTCAGGGCCCCACCTCCTCCACATCCTCACGGACTCTCATCATCGCCTGGGTTTTTATTTTAGCCATTCCAGCACACATGAAGTAGTGCCTCATCACGGCCTTCATCTCCCTAATGATTAATGAAGTGAGGCATCCTTTCATGTACTTACTGTCATTCTTCCAGAGAAGATATATGAAGGGCTTATTCAATACTTGGCCCATTTTAAAGTTATCTATTCTGAACATGCATCTCTCATTAGATACAGGATTTGCAAATATTTTCTCTAATTCTATGGGTTTTTTTTTTTTTTTTTTTTTACTTTTTCCATGATATCCTTTGAGGCACAAAAGTTTTTCATTGTGATAAAGTCTCATTTACTGAGGTCTTCTTCTACGGCTGCTTGTTTTTGGTGTCCTAAGAAATCACTGCCTCCTCCAAGTCATAAATATTCACTCCTACGTTTTCTTCCAAGAGCTTTATAGTTTAGCTCTTTTATTGAGGTCTAGAAACCAAGTGGAGTCGATGTATGTGGTATGAAGTAGGAGTCCACCCACCTTTACAGGTGGCTACTCTGTTGTCTCAGCATCTTTCACTGAAAAGACTATTCTTTCCCCCCTTGAACAGGCTAGTTAGACCATGGATATACAGGCTCATTTCTGAACACCTGGTTTCATTTCATACAGCCATATATATGCTAATATCAAGCTGTCTTGATTACCGTAGCCTTATAGTTAGTTTTGAAATTGGAAAGTGTAAGTCCTCCAACTTTGTTGTTTTTATCAAGATGTTTTTGGCTATTCAGAGTCCCTTTAGAGGTCTATATGGATTTCAGGATAAGCTTGCCAGTTCTGCAACACAGGCAGTGGGCACTCTGACAAGGCTGTGTGTGCATCAATGCACCAGGCACTTCTGTCTTAATGACATGGAGTCTTCTGATCATGAACATGGGAGGGCTTTCCACTTACGAGATTGTCTTTCATTTCTCAGTGACGTTCTCAGTGTGCAAGTCTTGCGCTTCTTTTATTAGATTTATTCTGAAGTATTTTATCCTTTTTGATACTGTTGTAAATGGAATTTTCTAATTTTTCATTCCTTAAGGTTTTCTATATACAAGATCGTGGCATCTGCGAACCACATATAGTTGTAGTTCTTCCTTTCTAAGCTGGAAGTGTCTTCTTTTTCTTCCCTAGCTGCCCTGTTAATACTGATCTGTAATAAGACTTCATGGCTTTTGTCTTTGAAAATGTCTTCAAAGATATTCCCAAATTCTGACATTAACTCACAGACATGAATTTAACTAAACATGTTAATTGCCTAAATAAAAGGCATTTATAAAATTCTGTTAGATTCTTCTCTTAATATTTGCCTTTTCACATGTCATCATAGTGTAGATTAGTCATTCCCAAGTCAGAGGTAGGTGGAAGCTTCTCAGTTGAAGAGTTACACGAATATGAAGATACAGAGGTCCCCTCAGCACCGTGTCAAGCAGAAGCCACAGCTTGGCACCACAGTGTGACCCTGGACAACATCCCGCCACAAAGCTGGGTCGGAGCGGGAAGCTGGCTTCTCGTTTTCACTTCTGACAGAATGAAAATACATAAAGCGGCTTGCCATTATTTGTGAGACAAACAATGTTAGCTGTGAGGATGACTTCAGAAATTTTGCAGATATGCGCTGTTATGCCTTGTAATTTCACATTGACTTCACTCAGAAACATTATCAAGTGTGTAGCAAAAGCTGCACAAACAACAGAGTAGTAGATACACTGTGCATTCTGGGTTTTCCACTTACTATATCTGAGAGTGCCTTTACTCCTTTTTTCTAGCTTCATATACTGTGTGAATGTATTAGGACTTAATGAAAGAGTAACACTGAGCTAATCATAAGCTTTTAAAAGAAAACAGTATAAAAACACAGTTCAAGATATTTCTCTTTTATTGTTACGTTTTCAGTCTCCTATGCTCTGCTCATTACAAGTCCACTGAGGCACAAACATAAAATATTGGCCATGTGCCAAAGGTCTACTTGTTAAACGGCAAAGTCAAGCATGATTTTTCAAAGGCATCATCTTAAAGACAGAAAAATTATCAAGTACCAAAAGAAGATATGGCTAAAGAACGTTCTCCGCGTAGAAATCTATTGCCGAGTACTTTTCCAGACATTCCTGTGAGGTGACATAAGGCTAGAGTTTTGATTGACTTTCTCTTGCTGCCTTCTGTCAAAAAGGAAACGGAGAACTGGAGAGAGAAAAAGAACACACCATTCTGAAATACAGCTGGGATGATGACGTCTCCATCAGCTGCTCAGCATCCACCCCTGCCTCCCACACCTTCCTGTTAACAGCACCCTGAAAAACCAAAACCCTGAAGTGTCTGAATGGGACTGGTGCCACCCCCATCTTTGGGCCCTGACTTGCTTAATACAAATCCACACGTTTCATCCCTTTAGCTACAAAGATTGGCTCACACATAGGCGTGTGACCCATCAGACATGGGCAGTTGAAAAGGAGCAAAATAAAATAAAATAAAATAAAATAAAATAAAGTAAAGTAAAATAAAAGGGAACACCCCCTTTGGAAGCCAGAACCACGCTCACTTTCATTTGCCCTCTGCCTTCCCGGGAGCTGGCTGCAAAACCAAGCTGACAGAGGAAAGCGAATAGAGAGGCAGGGCAGGAGCCCTTGTGACCCTGGGAAAGCTCTGAACTAAACCAGGCTGGGGCCAGCCCTACTTCTCCAAATTCAGTTATAGGAGACTTTTTCCCCTCATAAGCCAATTTAGGCTAAATTTTTGGTTGCTTGTGAATAAAAGATACAGCTAGAATTTGAGGAAGGGCCTAAGTAATATATCCACTTCTCACTGCTCAAAAAAATGGCAAATTGTCTCTAAAACACAAGCCTAATGGCAGCTTAATGACATCTATGTTTTTCCAGCTAGGTCCTCAGCCAACAGTGACAATTCCTCACTGGCCTCCTTGCCCTCAGGTGCCCAACTAGCTTACCTACCAGCACACAGGCCATCTGTAGTGCTGGTGTGCACAGCAAAGAGTCTTTCTGTCTCAGGGACTGAAATGCAACCCCCAACATGGCTCGTCAGGCTCAGTCTGCTCACCCTCCCAGTCTCATCCCCCAATCGGACTCCCAGCCCTGCTCTTCTCTGGCCTCACAACGCAGGCCCTTCCTGTTTCTGTGACCTTGCATGTACTCTCCCTTCTTCCTCCCTTCAACTGCTCAACTGGTCTCTCCTCTGTCATCCCCACTGCCATCGTTCCCTGAATGCAGTGTCCCAAGCTCTGCACAGCCAGTGTTTCACAGATGCCGAGACCAGCAGCTCTCTCTTGAAGACCGTCCCTAGTCAGCTCTGTATTCCTGGCGCCTGCTGTGGCATCTCATGGGCATCCACGTGGAGAGTTAAAAAGCAGACATGTGTATTTTACATAATGTAATTATTTATTTTTAAAAATGCAATTATTTATATTCAAAACTTTTCTCTATTCCATTTGAAGAGTTTACTCCCCACTCCCCATGAAAACCATTATGTCATGGTATCTTAGGATGTCTGTGGACATTAATTTGCATACCCATCACCAGTGCTAACTCCTACTCGGACTGTACTGTCACATTCCCAATGTGTAAGGTTTACTTAAATCAGTGCCTACTGAATGAATGTCTGTTGAAATACAGCACATGTGATAAGACACTGGAGGAACCTAGGACTGGTCATATTTTGTAGGAGTTATTGTTCAGGAGGCAAACAATCTTACAGGGGAACAATGCAAGAGCACATTCTAAGTGGCTCCAGGAATAAGCAAGCTGTGCCAAAGGCAGACATCACCAGTCCACTTAGCAATCAGTACCGGGATTATTTTTACTGAACCTCTGCCAATATCAATAATGCAGCTACATTTCTAGAGTGATGGCCTCCCAGCTAGAAGATACACTGCAACAAAGCTACAGTAGTCAAAATAATGTGGTATTAGCAGAAAGACATTAGACCAAAGGAACAGAACAGAAACCAAAAAGAGACCCTCGCATATGTGGGCAAACAACGTTCAACAAGGGTGCCACAACCACTCAGTGGGAAAGCGAGTCTTTGCACAAATGGTGTTAAGACTGGATGTCCACCTGCAAAAGAATGTCACTGGATCCAAACCTCACGCCATATACAAAATCCAAACAGAAGTGAATCAAAGGCCTATATATAAGAGCTAAATCTATAAAACTCTAGGAGGAAACATAGGGCAAAGCTTCACATTAGTTGTGGAAGAGATCTCTTGGACAGGATGCCAAAGGCAGAGGCAACAAAAGAAAAAATAGACAAATTTCATGAAAATTTTTCTATTTTGTACAACAAAGACACTCTCCACAGGGTGAAAAGGCAGCCCACAAGATGGGAGGAAATATGTGCAACCATGTCTCTGATTGGGGGGGGGGGGGGGGGGTTAACACTAACACATATGGAGAACTCCTAATACTTAACAACAGCAATAAACAGCCCGATTTAAAAATGGGCAAGACAGTCTTCCACACAAGACACCCAGATAACCAGTGAGTACAGGAAAAGATCTTCAACATCACTGATCATTGGGGAAAGTCCAAATCAAACCACAATGAAACTACCTTACACCCATCAGGATGGCTACTATAAAAAAAAAAAAAAAAAAAAAAAACAGAAAATAATGAAACAGTAATTTAGTAATTTTGTGGAGAAATTGGACCCCTGTGTACTGTTGGTGAGAATGTAAAATGGTACAGCTACTGGCAGTTTCTCAAAAAATTTCAAACAATTACCATATGATCCAACAATTCCACTCCTAAGTACATAACCCCCCAAAATTGAAAGCAGGGTCTCAAAGAGATACTATTTCATGTTCATGGCACCATTATTCTCAACAGCTACAACATGGAAGAAACCCAAGTGTCCACTGACTAATGGATAAGCAAAATGGGGCATATTCCCACAGTGGAATATTATACAGCCTTTTAAAAGGAGGAAATTGTGAGACACCTGGGTGGCTCAGTGGCTGAGCATCTGCCTTTGGCTCAAGAGGTGACCCCAGAGTCCCAGGATTCAGTCCCACATCAGGCTTCCTGCATGGAGCCTGCTTCTTCCTCTGCCTGTGTCTCTGCCTCCTTCTGTGTCTTTTATGAATAAATAAATAAATAAATAAAATCTTTTAAAAGGAGGAAATTGACATGTGCTACAACATGATGTCATTCAGTACATAAATAGACAAGTACACTGTGATTTATCCAGATGATGGAATATTATTCAGTGTCACAAAGCTCTGGGCTATCCAGCCACAAAACGATCTCGAAAAACCTTAAATGCATATTACTAAGTGAAAGGACATTCGGGAAAAGGCAGAATGACGGAGGCAGTAAAGAGATCAGTGCTGTCAGGGCTTGAGGGAGGGGGATGAACAGGTGGAGCAGGGAGGATGTTTGGGGTAGGGAAACCACTCTGCGGGATACCGTGATGATGGATATGTGTCCCTCACTATGCATCTGTCTAAACCCAGAGAATGTTCAACACAGAGTGTGAATCCTAACGTAAGCTATGGACTTCGGGTGATTACGTATTGGTGCAGATTTGCTAACAAAGGTACTGCTTTGGGTGGGGATGTTAATAATGGGAGAGGCTCTTCATGTGTGGGGCAGGGGATTATGTTGGAAATGTCTTCCTCTCAATTTTACTGGGAACCAAAATTACTGTAAAGAAAGAGTCTTTACGGGCAGCGAGGGTGGCTCAGCGTTTTGGCGCCGCCTTCAGCCCAGGGCCTAATCCTGAAGATCCAGGATCGAGTCCCACATCGGGCTCCCTGCATGGAGCCTGTTTCTCCCTCTGCCTGTGTCTCTGCCTCTCTCTGTGTGTCTCTCATGAACAAATAAATAAAATATTTTAAAATAAAGTCTTTACCAAAAAAAAAAAAAAAAAAAAGTAACTGGCAGCAGACCAACTCCCCTGCCCAGCCTAACCAGAAAAGCCAGATAAAATACAAACCAAACCAACACACAACACCTGTCTTGAAACATTAAGAGACTGCAAAAGTATCCAGGCCTTGAAAAGACAAGGAGGGGCAACTGTCCTCGTCCTCGATGAGGGCAGCTGCCGGCACAGGGGAACAGACACTGGAGCCTGCTTTCTCCTCTGGGAAATGTACCCTTTTGAGGCCCAGGGCCCTTTAAGAGACAGAGAAAGCAGTGGAGCTGGGGGAGGCCCTCAGGCCTGGACAGAAACTGCTAGTGAGGCAGGTGCCAGTTGCCCCGAAAGAAGGGACAAAAGAAGGGGCGGAAGACAGGCCACACTGCTGGGTTCTCCTCCAGACACCAGGAGCGTGCTGAAGCTGTAGGGCACACCGGGGCTTGTGTCTATGGTACAATGTGCTATTTGTCTATCTCAGTGTTATTAGACAGACACGACCTTTGTGAATATTCACCCATTCATTACCACCCTGGTCATTACGTACTCAAAAGCAGAAGGAAAAAAATCCTCTTGTATTTCTGTGCAGAATCCATGGTTGCTCCCTATCTGGAACTAAAAAAAATTTAACATAAAGAATACCTAAAGCAATCACACAGATTTAGGGACGATCATGAAAGAGCAATCTCGGAGGAAGTGTACAAAGATGAAACTCCTTCAAAAAACAAAAAGAACAAAATCATGACGACTGAATATCACTACAAATGGTTCATTTGTTTCAAACACAAGTCTCAGAATGTAGTATAACCAAAGAACATTTCCCCAAACTTAAAAGCATTTTAGAAGTAAATGCCACTTTGTATGCAGGTACTTTGAAATGATTTTTAAAATTTTATTTATTTGTTTATTTTAAGTAGGCCACACACACAGCACAGAGCCCAACATGGGGCCTGAACTCACGATCCTGAGATCAAGACCTGAGCTGAGGGGATCCGTGGGTGGCTCAGCAGTTTAGCGTCTGCCTTTGGCCCAGGGCATGATCCTGGATTCCCGGGATCAAGTCCCACGTCGGGATCTTTGCATGGAGCCTGCTTCTCCCTCTGCCTGTGTCTCTGCATCTCTCTCTCTGTGTCTCTTGTGAATAAATAAAATCTTTAAAAAAACAACAACAACAACAAAAAAAACCTGAGCTGAAATCAAGAGTGGGACACTTAACTGACTGCACCACCAAGGCGCCCAGAAGGCTGCTTTTTGACAGCTCAGCACCCTATTTACCCCCAGACTACCCCTGGGGCACCCTCTTCTCAAATTCTTGGTCCCTATGGCTCCAGGTGTCCCCTCCTCCTGGAAGGTGGGTCAGGAATCGGGGAGATGACCAAGCTGCCCTACCAGGAGGAGACCCGGCTCTGCCTGCTGTGCTCACACAAATGAGGGTGGGAGTCTGGGGCTACAGTGGAGGGGGGACGGAGGGGGCAGGGTGTGTTTGAGAATAAAGGCAATAGATAATACACAAAAGTTTCACAGTGGGGCAGAGACTACAGAAGGCCCCAGGTCAAGCTGCCACTGAGGCCAGCCCTAGCCTCTGGACATTTCAAGTTTTTATCTATTTATTTAAAGTTTTTTTTTTAAGATTTTATTTATCTATTCATGAGAGACACAGAGAGAGAGAAAGAGGCAGAAACACAGGCAGAGGGAGAAGCAGGCTCCATGCAGGGAGCCTGATGCAGGACTTGATCCCAGGACAGCAAGATCATGCATGCCCCAAGCCAAAGGCAGGTGCTCAACTGCTGAGCCACCCAGGTGACCCAAGATTTTGTTTTTAAGTAATCTCTACATCCAACATGGAACTCAGACCTACAATCCTGATCAAGAGTCGCAGTCTCCACTGACTGAACCAGCTGAGTACCCCTGGACATTTCCAACCTTTTAAACCAATAAAGGCTCCCAAATGGACTAGCTGTGTGACCCTCAGCAAGGAACTGAGCCACTATGTGTAAGCACCTCCACCTACAGGATGGAGAGCACAGGACCGCTGAGAAGGTACAGGGCATGGAAAGTGAGCACTCTGACTTGTGGCTGCCTTGCAATACATGGTGTGCTGTTCTCTACTACCACTTCTGTGTAAGTAAGTCCAAGCTGGGTTTTCTGTGATAATCAAAGGCTCCTTGGGACACCCAGGTGGCTCAGTGGTTGAGCATCTGCCTTTGGCTCAGGGCATGATCCTGGAGACCCAGGATCGAGTCCCACATTGGGCTCCCTGCATGGAGCCTGCTTCTCTCTCTGCCTGTGTCTCTGCCCCACCCCCCATTAATAAATAAATAAAATCTTAAAAAGAAAAAAAAGGCTCCTAGTAAAGATTTCATGATGTTGAGAACATTAATATCTAAAGACATAAATGTTTTAATAAACTCTTGGATGATAGTCTTGATTTGCTTAATTATAGAAGAAAACCAAGTATGTGTGGGGTTCTAAGAATGGGGTAGTGAAAGGTAGTCCTATCTTCCTAAAATAACTCTTCCTACTCGTGGCAAACTATGAGGAACTTGCTATTGACCATCAACCCAGCACAACCCTGAGCAGGAAAAGTAAACTCCCCCTTCTAAGTTACGGTTTTGATGTAGCTTCCCTGCTGGCCAATTTTAAGTAAGACTAGAAAATATTTTGGGGAGGCACCTGGGTGGCTCAGTCAGCTAGATGTCCACCTCTTGATCTCAGCTCAGGTCTTGATCTCAGGGTCATGGGTTCAGGTAGCTTGCACTGGGTTCTGCAGCAGCCTACTTAAATATATATATATTTATGCTTTTGTTTTTGTTTTTGTTTTTTTTGAAACAACTTAACTCAAATTTATTTTAACAGAGACTTTAATGCTCTGAATGTCTGGGCAATGCATGCTGCCATGGCACCCACTTTCACTCTGTAGGGACTCAACTCCTAATTCAAATGTGAACAAAAACAAATGCAACGTTTCCCTTCTCTCCAAACCACAAGTACAGTAAAAAACGGTAAATCAATTCCACATCATTTCTAAAGCTTGCCTTTACAGCTGAGTGTTATGTTATTCATTCAGTATTTATTATGTATGAAAACAAAAACAATAAAACTAATATTAAAAATGGGCATGTGATCTGGGTCTGACAGACACAAGTTTACATCCTGACTCATTATTGTGGGCCTTAGGCAGATCACCTAACCTCTCCAAGTGCCCACTTCCACACAAGTGAAAACAGAATGATACTTACCACCTTCAAGGTGTGGTATGAGGGCTGACTAAGGCAGTCCCTACAGCACATGGCTGGCACTGCGCCCGGCATGCTGTGGTGCTCTCTACATGACGAGGCTACTGATCTCAAAAAGATAAGGCATTCCAGTAGAATGCCAATTACTAAAAGTAGAGGGGAAACTAAAGCTAGAAAAAAAGCACCACTTTGCAGCCATCAGTTAGAAGTGATTCAGGCGGAAGCATCTAGGTACGGTGAAAGTGCCAGTCTCTCTGCATGGGTCACCTGATTACACGGGAAGAATGCTCAGGTTACGCTGGAGAAACCTGGCAGACATCACCAAAGCCAGCACTGACACCACGAAGCAGACTGACATCATGGGCACCTGCCACGGTGCAAGGAAAAGAAGGGAGCACCATCATTCATGGAACGTCACTGCCATCAACACATCGCTCAAGGAATGTCACTGCCAGCAACACATAAGCTGACTCTACACAGGAGCAAACGTCAGGCAACCACAAAGTTAGAAGATATTCCTCAAAAACGGCTAGTCTGTAATCTTCAAAAATATCAACATCGTGAGGCACAAAGGGAAGATACGGAACCATTTCAGATTAAAGGAGCCAGGAGGAGCAACCAGTGAAGTCAGTGCATGTTCTCCAGTGGGATCCTAGATGACAGGAAAGCTGCGACGATGGACGTTACTAGGACAACAGATAAAAAGGGAACATTGACGGATGTTCTATACTACTGTGTTGATGTTAATTTTCCTGAATTTTATAACTGTAACACAGCTATCTAAGAAAGCCCACTCTTTTTTTATAAATTTATTTGTTATTGGTGTTCAATTTGCCAACATATAGAATAACACCCAGTGCTCATCCCATCAAGTGCCCACCTCAGTGCCCGTCACCCAGTCACCCCCACCCCCCGCCCACCTCCCCTTCCACCACCCCTAGTTCGTTTCCCAGAGTTAGGAGTCTTTCATGTTCTGTCTCCCTCTCTGATATTTCCCACTCATTTTTTCTCCTTTCCCCTTTATTCCCTTTCACTATTTTTTATATTCCGCAAATGAATGAGACCATATAATGTTTGTCCTTCTCCAATTGAGAAAGTCCACTCTTAAAAAAACATGCCAATTTTCTTGGGGTCAAGGAGAACCACAAGGAGGGAAAAGAAATAAAACAAAAATGGGAAAATATGAGCAACAGGTAACTGCGTGAAGCATGCACCTAGTGCCTTGCCCTATTCTTGTCATCTGATATTTGAAATTATTTCACAAAAAGCCAAAAACAAAAATGATGAATATTTTGGGGTGCCTGGGTGGCTCAGTGGGTGAAGTGTCTCCCTTTGGCTCAGGTCATGATCTCAGGGTCCTGGGATCGAGTCCCACCGACAGGCTTCTTGCCCAGTGGGGAGTCTGCTTCTCCCTCTTCCTCTACCACCACTCCCTGCTCCTGCTTTCTCTCTCTCAAATAAATAAATAAAATCTTTAAAAAAATGATTTCTATGCTCAAGGACCTTATAATCTACTGGGAAAGATAATACCTTCTAATAACTGCAATGAGCAGCTCTCCAGAAGAGACTCCAGGCTTGGAAGCAGATGACACAGCTTCAAGGTGGGGGGGCGGGGAGAAGCAGAGGAGGATGCCCAGGGCCACGGGGCCCTGCAAGGCAGGTTCGAACCCAGGTTTATACCTACATCTAAAAGTGACATGCAGCTGAGCTCCTGATTAGTGGAAGGTGCACTTACTGAAGCATGGTAAGGAAGGAAGCAAGAAAGGAAGGAAGGGAGGGAGGAAGGGATGGAGGGAGGGAGGGAGGAAGGGATGGAGGGAGGGAGGGAGGGAGGGAGGGAGGGAGGGAGGAAGGAAGGAAGGAAGGAAGGAAGGAAGGAAGGAAGGAAGGAAAGAAGGAAGAGAAGAATTCAGGGAAACAGACTGTGGCACATCCCCAGCATCCACAGTGGAGGCGCTGCTCTCTAGGGCAGCTCAGGAACCAGGTGATGCCACAACCGCATTTATAACTGCTCAAATCGGAGACTGGTGCTTAACCCTGCTGGTTATTCCACCTCACAGGCCCAGGACTGATTAGCCTTTCTTTCTAACCACTCTGGGCAGCAGAGACCAAAGTCATGTACAAAATCGGTTTCTTAGAACTCAGGAGCTTGTGTGTTTGTTTTAACCAAGATTAGGAAAAATGAGGGATTAAATGTAGCAGGTAACGCTGGTAGCTGCAGCAATAGCCTTAAAACTGTCCATTTCTAAGCCAAGATTAGACTTACGTACTGAGGCTGCAAAAAGCCTCGAGGAAACAGACACCCAAATGCCAAGTCCTCTGGCCTCCAAACGAGGAGCTAGGCCATCACGATGTGACCCAGGGAGCAGGACTGTGAGCCAGTGTCTGAATCACAGAGGGTGGGCAAGGCCATCCACTCCTCTTCCTCCTGTTGGGGAGACTGCCCTCAGCTCTAAACCCAGACTCTCTTCCTGGGGGAACAGTGAGTGCATCCCTCCCCAGAGTCATGGGAAGGTAACATCCAGGGCAAACTGACCTCCCAGGTCATCTTTTATTTAAAACAAGGATCATTTTCAATTTGACCTTCCCCATCAGCAGGGGACTTGGCATTGGGCTGAGGGAAGAGTATTTTAGGAGCCTTTATTTCCCTTTGGAGTCTCCTTGCAACTCCAAACACATTGTTTTCACTAATCCTTTTAATTATTTTTTATTATTTTCTTTATTTGAGGGAGTGCACAAGTGCCTGCACACAAGAAGGAGCAGGGAGGGGGGCAGAGGGAGAAGCAGATTCCCTGCTGAGCAGGGAGCCCAAGGTGGGGCTCGACCCCGGACCCTGGGTCATGACCCGAGCCAAAAGCAGACACTCAACCCACTGAGCCATCCAGGTACCCCTATTCTCACTAATCTTTATCTGTCCTGCTCCCTAAAAATGAGGCAGCACCCTGGAAGGAGGATCGAACATTGGGGACAGAGAGTTGCCTTGCCCCTGAACCCCAGGCCCTAACTGAGAAAGGAACCAGAGGAATCACAAACACATCTCATCAGAGATGTCAATTCTAATCTTAACAGTAGGCCCATGTTTCGTTCCCTTCTTAATGTTCTACAGCATGCAGTACATAAATACTTGGTGCTAATAAACTTATTAGCATTAATAAAATATTCTGGACAGATACTGTTAACACACAATCCTAAGAGTACACAATTTTTGAGTTAAGAGAAGTATCTTCCTCATTCCTGGAAATAAAAATTCTTCCATGTTTGTAGATGTAACATTGTATTTGCCCCTAAAAACATATATATATTTTACATTTACTAGGAAGATGATGGAAAATAATAAGAGCCTTAGTAAGGAAATGATATAAAAGAGTGATTACCAATATAACTAATATTCTCTGATTAGGTTATATGTAACACCCTGAAAACACTAACCTAATTCTCAGCAGCCAAGGCAGTAAGCAACCTAGAAGCAGGGAAAATAGGGCTATGTCCGCTAGAAAGGATAAGGAACAACAGCAGTAACACACACTATACAGCTGGTGAGTGACCAACGTTAAACACAGTGGTGAAATGCTGTATTTATAGTACTTGGAGGCTCTTCTGTGGTTTGGAAGGCCAAAGCCACTTTCTTCTGTTAGTGAAACTTTATTCCTGCTTTCAGTGTTCGTAATAATGGTTTGAAACAACAAAAGCAGCCACAAAACACTGTTTTGTGTGACCTTTGCACACAAAAGTCACCCAGAGCTCCTGTGGTCACTGGTGACAACTGTACTGCCCTTTTGGCAGGCCACACTTCAGGAGCTCCTTTTGGAGAGTGGAACTGGAATTGGGCTTTTTCTCTCAAGAACGTAGATTTGCAGGCAGCCAGGGTGGCTCAGCGGTTTAGTGCCGCCTTTAGCTCAGGGCATGATCCTGGGGTCCCAGGATAGAGTCCCACATCGGGCTCCCTGCAGGGAGCCTGCTTCTCCCTCTGCCTGTGTCTCTGCCTCTCTCTGTGTGTCTCTCATGAATAAGTAAAATCTTAAAAAAAAAAAAAAAAAAAAAAAAAAAAACAGATCCTAGATTTGCTTACTTTCTCACTTCCAACTCAGCACTGAAATCAAATAAAATGTGTAATGGTCGACTTATGGGGTGATCCACAATGACTTAAGGCTACACTGTGTGCTTTTACCCAGCTTCTAGGGCCACTGGTTTATAACACATACTTCGGTTAAGAAGCAGTTTAACATGAAAATGAAACATTAAACTCCGGAATGTCAAGAAGTATCATTGAGTGAAACGATGCTGGGTCATGATGTGTGATGCTCCTAACCCACAGAAAGGAGCACTACTCAAACGCAGCAGGTCACCAAACCCTCACTGCCCAGGACAAGATCTAGAGTCTGAGCCAGAGCGTGGTCCATACTGAGAAAATCTAAGTACAGAGAAGCAGCTGGACTAACCAATCACATAACGCTCCCCAATAGGTTAGGAGTTTGTAAACGCTGGCAGCCTACAAGCTTTTCTGGAGCACCAAAGCGCTCTCTGAAGAGAAATGCAAACATGCAGACACAATCAGGATTTGTCACAAAACACATAAGGTAGGGAAATACCTGTTCCTGCAGATCGTAGTCATAGCTGTCGTGCAGCAGAAGACTAAGGACGTAGCGGGTATAAATCATGGCATCAATGCCACATTTCTCCAGCTCCTGTCCCAGCCAGGTCTGCACTGGGCCCAGAGCATGAAGCAGAGACATTTCAGAAACAGATACGGGGCCTGGATAAGAGCTTGAGGAGCTTTCAGATGGTAAACCATCCACAACAACTGTACAGATAGGGCGCATGAATTTAGGTTGCTGACATCCTTAAAATGTGAAGCATTTTCTGCAGTTGATGTTCTGTTGGTATCTGGAGGGGATTTTCACTCCAGTAAAAAAGAGAGATGCTTGACATCTAGGATAAGCATCTATTTTTGCTGGCAGTCAGCCATTAGAACAGAATTTCCCTCTTCAGGCATGACCAGTGAATCAACATCCTGACAGCAATACACACGCAGATGTGATTTTCTACTTTACTTTCACATTGAGGCCAAATGGAAGTCTCCGGCAGAACCTACAAAAATGAGAGAGAGAAAAAAAGGTACACATTATATAAAGATATAAATTACTGATCTTTTGTTTTTTTTTTTAATCTTTTTTTTTTTTTAATTTTTATTTATTTATGATAGTCACACAGAGAGAGAGAGAGAGAGGCAGAGACACAGGCAGAGGGAGAAGCAGGCTCCATGCACCGGGAGCCCGACGTGGGATTCGATCCCGGGTCTCCAGGATCGCACCCTGGGCCAAAGACAGGCGCCAAACCGCTGCGCCACCCAGGGTTCCCAAATTACTGATCTTTTGGAAAAAATTCAAATGAACTGTTTATTGAAATTTAATGTCTTTGAACATGGATTTCTTTTTGCTGTCATGTTTGACATTTTAAGTCAAGTGATATTTCAAAATTTTAAGCTTACTATCATTTAAAAGAAAGAAAAACTCAGAAGTTTATATTGTTGTGCTTGTACTCAATCATACCAATGTTTATTCTGCTACCTCAAGACACTGGGCTAATAAAATTTTGTTCCTCTGTAATGCTGAAAGAATTTGTATGGTAACAAATCACTAGTTCATTTTTAAGTGTAGCAAAAGCAAGCAGCTGAATAGTAATTTCATTTAAACAATGGTTAAAAATTAGTCCTTTAAAGTGAAGGTTTCATAAAGGTAATCAATCATTTCGTATAGCTACAAGCTTTGCATGGCTGCTCACTATTTTATTTCATAAAAGTGAAAGTAAAACATGTATTTGGCTCATAGCCACACCAGGCTGTATGGTTACAACTGATGTAACTTTTATTCTTTTACACCTTGGCTGATGGTTTGCTTACTGCTATGATAGATGCCATGTTCTTAATAGCTTTTTCCCCTAAGTTAACCTACTTTCAATATGTCAAACTAATCTAACAACGGCCTTATTAAATCACTCATGCCACCAGAAGATGAAAACTACCACAGTGACAAGTAAATCTCATCAGCTCAGCTTTTGCATGAATTTTAGCAGACAATAAGAGGGTTACCAAAAGTGATTTAGGAGCGACTGAGTGGCTCAGTCGGTTAAGCGTCCAACTCCTGATTTAGGCTCAGGTCATGGACTCAAGGTCAAGAGACTGAGCCCTATGTCAGGCTCCCTGCTCAGTGGAGAGTCTACTTGAGATTTTTTTCCCCTGTCACTCTGCCCCTTACCCTACTCATATTCTTATTACTTAAAAAAAAAAAATTAAAGGTATTTTTAGTTAGTAAAAGTATCAAGTCTGAAAGACGTTTCCCCAAAGACTTAAGACTCCACTTCTTGTATTTCATGAATAACTATATAGTAACTTTTACAGACTTTAAATATAAAGAAAAATGTTCAAATCTACCATAGGACTAAGTTACTAGATTAAGTTGTCAACGTATATTCTATTTTCAACATTTTTCTCTACCATACAGTCTTTTCTGAATTATGGAAAATAGATAAAGTAAATGTTTTTCTGTAATTTTCACTTGCTGAAATTTTCCAGCTGACTCTCAAAATTAAAACATATTTCATTAATTCTTTAAAATGACTGAATCTTCGGATGCCAGAGAGATCATCAATTAAACAATACACTGAATTCTGGGAACACCCCTGAAGCAAGGTGACAAGCTGGTTCTCATTCAATGACGATCAACCTAGATGGAGAACAGACTTGAAGCAACAGCTGAAGGCGCTAGATGAAAGATCTAAGGCAACTTAAGCTCACAGCAAACAGCACTTAAGATCGGCAGAGTGTAGCCTTAAGAATTCAGTAGAGTACTATCAGGGCATGCATGTGATAAACTCCCCGATCACAGGAGAAGATCATCAAGAAAACTAGAAGGAAATAGGACTTGGGGACGCCTGGGTGGCTCAGCAGTTGAGCATCTGCCTTCGGCTCAGGGCGTGATCCCACGGTCCTGGGATCAAGTCCCACCCACATCAGGCTTCCCGCATGGAGCCTGCTTCTCCCTCTGCCTATGTCTCTCCCTGCCTCTCTCTCTCTCTGTGTGTCTCTCATGAATAAATAAATAAAATCTTAAAAAAAAAAAAAAAAAAAAGGAAATAGGACTTGATGTTCAGCATGCCCAGGGATGGTGCTGTTTCCTACCAGCCAGAGTTGAAAACCAACTAATTCAGAGACACACCCCTGACTCTGTAGGGGAATTAGCCCTAGAGAGAACAGTGTGTGACTAATATATACCAAAAGGAAGACCTGAAGGGCCAAAGTATTTCTAATTTCATTATGGTCCCAGAACAAACCTCAAGAAATGTATAGGAACACAAAACTACTGAGCATCTTAAAAAGTAAGATTTAGGGGCACCCGGATGACTTGGTTGGTTGAGCATTTGCCTCCTGGTTTCAGCTTTGATCATGATCTTATTATGATGATGGGATCAAGTCCAGTATCAGGTTCCCCACTTGGTATGGAGTCTCTGGAGACTTCCCTCCTGCTCCCCTCACCCCCCCACTTGTGCTCTCTCTGAAATAAATCTTTTTTTTTTTTTAAGTAAAATTAATAATGGTTGGAATCCAATAAAAAAAGTAGGAGACATGCAGACAAGCAGGCATAAAGGAAATAGAAATGAAGAGAAAAATAAATTCACTGAAACCAACTCAGAATTGACACAAAAGTGAGAATTAGCAGAAAAGGATTCTGAAGCAGTGATTATGACAAAAGGCCATATATGTGATGAGCAGAGAACAGAAGATATAAAGACTGAAAGTCAAACATATACAGATGAAAACTACAATGTCAGAGAGAAAAAAGCAGGCAGGATGGGGGTAATGGCAGATTAACCCCTTCAGAAGGAAAGATTCCAGTCATACACTGCAAAAGAAACCATACAAAATGAAACAGAGAGAAAGGAACAAATTAATACAGCTTCAGCAAGCTGTATGACAATTTTTAAGAAACCTAACGTGTAATTGGAAGAGAAAGAGAAGGGGACAAAGAAATATTTGAAGAAATAATGGCCAACATTTTCCCAAAATGGATGACAACTAAGATCCAAGAAGTTCACTGAACTCTAAACACAGAAACATGAAGAAAGTGATACCCAGACTTCCTGCAACAAAACCATTCAAATGGTAAAGCAAAGAACCACAAAGCCTCTGGGGAGAAAAGACACATCAGGTAGAACAGAGCAAAAAATGACTAAGGACACCAAGTTTTGGAGCACCTGGGTGGCTCAGATAAGTGTCTGCCTTCAGCTCAGATTGGGATCTTAGGGTCCTGGAATCAAGCCCTGCATCAGAGTCTCTGCTTAGCCGGGAGCCTGCTTTTCCCCTCTCCCTCTGCCTGCCGCTCCCTCCTGCTTGTGCTCTCTCTCTGTCAAATAAATAAATAGACTCTTTAAAATAAGATGAAGGAAAAAAAAAAAAAAAAAAGGACACCAAGTTTCTTGTCAGAAACAGGCAAAGGAGAAAGATAATCAGTCAAAAAAATGTTGAAGGACTGGAAGAAAAACCCATCAACATAGAATTCTATACTCATCACAAAATCTTCCAAAACGAAGTTGAAATGACTTTTTTCAGACATGCAAATGCTGGAAGAATCCAGCAACAGCAGCAGATAGCTCTGGGAAGTGTTACAGGAAGTCCTTCAGGCTAAAGGAAGATGACACCAGAACAAAACATGCATCCACTCAAAGGAACAAAGTGCACCAGAAATAGAACTACATTTTTCTTTTTATTTCAATATCTTCAAAAAATAATTCCACTATTGAAACAAAAATAGTAACAATTTATTGTGAGGTTTGTAACATACGTGGAAGCAAAATGGAGGGCAACAGAACCGAAGCTGGGTGCGGGGGGGGGTTAATAACACTCCTACCAGCTCCTCCCATATTACCTGCAATGGGAGAATGCCACCTGGAGACAGATTGTGATACAACAGCTGTTAATAATCACAATAAACAAATGGTCAAACCAACCAATTAAAAAGCAGAAGTGGTCAGACTAGATTTTAAAACTGCAAGATGCAAAAATATGCTCCTCATAAAAATATCCACATTCAAAGTTCCAAGTAAAGGGATGGGAAGAGATACACCATGCCAACATTAACAAAAAGCAAGGTGCAGGGGCATCTGAGTGGCTCAGTTGGGCAGCTGACTCTTGATTCTGGAGTCCTCGGATCAGCCCACATGGGCTCCATGCTCAGTAGTGAGTCTGCTTGAGGATTCGCTCTCTCCCTCTCATGTCTGCCCCTCCCCATGCTTGCCCTCCTTCTCTCTCAAATAAACATTTTCTTTTTTAGATTTTATTTAAGAGAGAAAGACACAGATAGCAAGAGAGAACATGAACAAGAAGAAGGAGAAGCAGGCTCCACACTAAGCAGGGAGCCCGATTAGACCCTGGGATTATGACCTGAGCCAAAGACAGATATTTAACCAACTAAAGCCACATAGGCACCTCATAAATAAATCTTAAAAAAAAAAAAAAAGTACAAGGTAGAATGATTATAATATCTGACATTTTAGAGCAAGGAGTAGTAACAGAAGTAAAGGTCATTTCGTGACGATAAAGGGGTCAATTACCAAGGGATGTAACAGTCCTATTTATTATATACCTGGTAGCAGAGTTACAAACTGTGTGAATAAAAACTGATAGCATTTCAAGATATAAACAAAGCCATTATTTGTACTAGATTTCAAAATCCCCCTCTCAAACACTGAAAGAAATAAACACCAAGTCCGTAAGGATTTAGAAGACTCGAGCAATATTATCATCAAACTGACAGAAGACTGTATTCTGGGCCATAAATTCTTGTAGCAAATTTAAAAGGATTCAAATCATAGAAAATATACTCTTTGACCATATGGAACTAAATTATAAGCTAATCAGGAGTGCCTGGGTGGCTCAGTCAGTTGAGTGTTGGACTCTTGATTTCGGCTCAGGTCATGATCTCAGGGTTTTGAGATGGACACTGGAACCTGCTTGATATTCTTTCTCCCCCTTGTACTTCCTCCTTTCTTGCTTGCTCTTAAAAAAAAAAAAAAAAAAAAGTGGTTTCAACCCAAGTATAGGATTCTCTGTTGTCATTAAGAAATTTCACACTTCTTTAGACAAGTGCAAAGATTCAAGAAGTGGGTGAGAAAAAAAATCAACATATAAATGCAAAATGAAGCAAAGCACACTGAACTCCTAAGATCTCATCAAAGCTGGTTAAAAACTTCCCTTGCATTTTTACCCCTAACAGAACTCTTCTCGAACTTGTTCAATAACTGATGACATAACATTTTAAAATAATAGGACATATCTCTAGAGTCACTAAGGATTATGATCTTTTTTACTCTCTATAGTTCAAACTGCAGAGGAAAAGAAGAGCGGAGGCTGCTAAGTCTGGTACCATCAGACTACCTGGCAGCTGTCCATGCAAGAACTCTGAGTGGATCCTAGTAATAGGGTCTGAGACAGAAAAAGTACAAGATGGCTCTTCTTGTACCATAATGGTAGGTCTAAATGTTCTTAGAGCCAGTGTCCATCCTCCCTATTCTGAACCTCAAACTTAGCAGATGACCCAGGTCGAGAATATGGGGCCCTAACAAAGCTGCTTCTCCCTAAGCAGCAAGCCTTCAACAGAGGGATGAACACATGACAGAATGAGACTGTTTCCAGTTCTGAACTAAAAGGAGACTCCTAGGTATGTTGGTTCTGATTTTTGTTTAATTAGAACTTATTTTGGAGGTGCCTGGGTAGCTCAATTGGTTAAGCATCTGCCTTCAGCTCAGGTTATGATCTCAAGGTCCTGGGATTGAGCCCAGCATTGGGCTCCCTGCTCCGCGAAGAGTCAGCTTCCCCCTTTCCCTCTGTATGCTCTCACACATGTGCACTCTCTCAAATAAATAAATCTTTAAAACAAGAAAACTGGGCAGCCCAGGTGGCTCAGTGGTTTAGTGTTCAGCCCAAGGCGTGATCCTGGAGACCGCGGATTGAAGCCCGCGTCAGGCTTCCTGCATGGAGCCTGTTTCTCCCTCTGCCTGTGTCTCTGCCTCTGTCTCTCGTGAATGAATAAATAAATAAAATCTTTAAAATAAAATAAAACAAGAAAACTTATTTTGGGTACAATCAATGACATGGTCAAAACAGTGGAACGGTCTGACAAACACAGGCAAAACCCATTTAATGTTTGCCTGGCAAGTTCAAGAACACAGCTGGCAAACACCCAAATTTCAAACTGTTAGGCTCATTCCAAATGTGAAATTTAATCAATATGAAGTTAAATTTCATTTCAGTTTAACTAAATTCTCCAAAAAAATTTTTTAAGATTCTTAAAAATTTTTTATTTATTTGAAAAAGAGAGAGAACAAGAGAGAGGGAAAATAATTGGGGAGGTACAGAGGGAGAAGCAGACTCCCTGCTGAGCAGAGAGCCTGATGTGGAGATCATCCCAGGACCCTGAGATGATGACCTGAGCCAAATGCTTAACCGAATGAACCACCCAGGTGCTCCTCCAAAAGAGGTTTTTTGTTTTTTGTTTTTAAGATTTAATTTATTTATTAATGAGACACACACAGAGAGAGGCAGAGACATAGGCAGAGGGAGAAGTAGGCTCCCTGTGGGAAGCCTAATGCAGGACTCGACCCCAGGATCATGACCTAAGCCAAAGGCAGGCGCTCAACCACTGAGCCGAGCCACCTCTCTAAAAGAGTTTTTTTTTTTTTTTAAAGACTTTATTTATTTATTCATGAGAGACACACACACACACACACAGAGGCAGAGACACAGGCAGAGGGAGAAGTAGGCTCCATGCAGGGAGCCTGACATGGGTCTCCAGGATCACGCCCTGGGCTGCAGGCGGTGCTAAACCACTGCGCCACCAGGGCTGCCCCTCCAAAAGAGTTTTAAAGAAAAAGCACCACTATATATACTCCAGGATGTTTTTTTCTTTTTCTTTGCTTCACTTCATTTTTTCAACATCTGATTCTTTCTCCAGAAGTTTACAGAGTTAAGAAGGCCTTCGGATCACTGTATCTTTCTCCCATGCAAAACTAACCCGAATTATCCCAAAGACTGGATTGCATAAATGATCATTTAAAAGGTCCCACAATAGGGGTGCCTGGGTAGCTCAATTGATTAAGTGTCTGCCTTCAGCCCAGGTCATGATCCCAGAGTCCCGGGATCGAGCCCCACACTGGGCTCTCTGCTCAGTGGGGGTTTGCTTCTCCCTCTGCCCCTCACCCCACCCATACTCACTAGACTAGCACATGCTCTGTCTCTCCAATAAATATATTTTTTAAATACATAAAAAAGGGGCAGCCCAGGTGGCTCAGCGGTTTAGCGTCTGCCTTCAGCCCAGGGCCTGATCCTGGAGACCCGGGATGCAAAAAAATATACATAGCTATAATTAAATGCCCATGGAAGTTTCTATACCACTTATGTCTTTTTTAATTCTTGAAGGTAGCACAAAAGAGTGGAAAGTACATGAGCCCAGCATAACATCTAGGGTTTTGTAG
The DNA here is from genome assembly GCF_048418805.1 of Vulpes vulpes. NCBI lineage: Eukaryota > Metazoa > Chordata > Mammalia > Carnivora > Canidae > Vulpes > Vulpes vulpes. The sequence continues at coordinate 107,001,099 of NC_132793.1, read as the reverse complement.
TCCATCTCACCTTCGCTACTTAAGAGCTGGTTTCCATAACTTGTTTCCTCACCTGTAAAACAGAATAATATATATGTGCTCTCTCTACACTTCAAATCTCTCACAAGGTTGTTGCAATGAGCAAATATTTTGTGGCCTTTGCATTTCATAAAGTCATACGAATGGAAGTTATTGTTATAAACTACCCCCCTCAGGCAGCCCCAGTGGCCCAGCTTTTTAACACCGCCTTTGGCCTGGGGTGTGATCCTGGAGACCCGGGATCGAGTCCCACGTTGTGCTCCCTGCATGGAGCCTGCTTCTCCCTCTGCCTGTGTCTCTGCCTCTCTTTCTCTGTGTCTGTAGTGAATAAATAAATAAAATCTTAAAAAAAAAAAAAATACCCCCCTCAAATTGCTTATATCCTCTTAATCTTACAAGTTTCTTCACTAATCAGATTATGTGAAGAGTAGTATTTGTGTAAAATACACAGCACTTTTAGAACAAAAAATACTCGGTTTCCTTACTACTCTTAAAATAAAGAGCTATGAAATCTTCATTTAGTAGAAACTAGTTTCGGGGCACTTCCGTGGCTCAGTCGGTCAAGCATCTCCCTTCAGCTTGAGTTGTGATCTCAGGGTCCTGGGATTCAGCCCCACATGGGGCTCCCCACTCAGAGAAGAGTCTGCCTCTCCCTCTCCCCCTCTGCTCCTCTTACTAATGCACTCACTCTCAGACAGAAAATCTATTTAAAAAAGCAACAAACATCTAGTCACATCAAAGCCTTCCCTCTTGTTAGTGTGTTAGTTTTCTGCTATAAATTCAAACATGGCAGTGCAAAGAACTCAAGTGGTTAAGTTGCAGAAGATGAACCCAGAAACACAACGGACCCCCTTGCTGCCCAGTTTTCTATTTGTTTTGCAATGTACACACCTGGAGAGCAGTCTCTGCACAGAGAAGCCGTATGATCCCCAAACAGCACAGACCCAGAGGAGCTCAGCACATCCTGGGCTTTTTCTGAAGCCCAGTGTACAATTTCTAGCCATTTTAAAGTCTCAAGGATTAAAAATAGTCCTAGCGGTGAATAAAATCTTCCCCCAAACAACAGGCAACTCTGTACAGGCTTGGGAATCAATCAGAGCCTTTGGCCGTAACATGAATCTGAGCCTGGAAGTGCAAGTGCTGGGGTAGGGGCATACCTATCATGCCCTACTCACTCTCATGACACCCCCCAGGCATCCCACACCACCCTTGGTCCCCAGGAGTCAGGGCCCAGAGGCCTGGGATATTTATGATTAGACCCAAGACTAGAACAACAGACTGAATTTCAACAATAAAAGTCTTTAATTCAGGATGCCTGGGTGGCTCAGTGGTCAAGCACCTGCCTTTGGCCCAGGCTGTGATGCTGGGGTCCGGGGATCAAGTCCTGCATCAGGCTCCCTGCATGGAGCCTGCTTCTCCCCCTGCCTGTGTCTCTGCTCTATCTCTCTCTCTCATGGATAAATAAATCTTTAAAAATAAAAATAAAAGCCTTTAATTCTTTATCTAGTCTGTATAAACATTTTCGAGTCATATAATTAGTCCCAAAGGATTTGTCCACAAGGAAAAAAAGAAAACCGATCTAATACTTATTATACAAGTAAATATTTATTTAACAAATAATTAAGATTTGGTAAGGCTACAAGTTTCAAATGAGTAATTTAATAAGGGATTTTTGAGGTGGGATGAAGGTCATTTTGAAGAAGTTCACTGATCTTCCAAAATCTCTTCCCTTATTATAACAACGTGCCAAGAAACATAATGCTGTCTTTCTGTACTCTTTGTAACACCACACACATTTCTAGAAGTAATTCAAATTACAGCCCCCATTAGTGGGTGTGACGAGTCACCTAGGGTACAAGCAGCAGTGAGTCCTATAAGCTCTGAGAATCAGACATTCGGTAGTTCAGTTTCTTTAGAGCTCAAGCACAGGAGACAAGTGACCAGCTAAATTTAAATATTAGAGTATTTCCCTTCTTCTTTTGTAATATAGTGAATTTTTTTTTATAGTGAATGTTTTTAGATTTGCTGGAAACATATAAAAATTATTTCAAAAGCACCATCTCGGGCAGCCCGGGTGGCTCAGCGGTTTAGTGCCACCTTCAGCCCAGGGTGTGATCCTGGAGACCCGGGATCGAGTCCCACATCGGGCTCCCTGCATGGAGCCTGCTTCTCCTCCTGCCTGTGTCTCTGCCTCTCTCTGTGTGTCTCTCATGAATAATTAAAACCTTAAAAAAAAAAAAAAAGCACGATCTCTTTCTGACATGGTACATATCTATCATCTGTGGAATATTCTCAATTTGCTTGTGTTACAGCATAACTGATCATAAAGAGCACCAGTCAACAGTTCTAAACCGCGTTTCTCTGGGCAAAATGGAAAGGGCAGATCTTGTGGAGGGAAATCTGTTCAACAGACTTACTCTTACTCTCCAAGCACTTCTGCTTTTCTGCTCAAGTGAATCCCATCTACTTTCATTTAAAAAAAAAAAAAAAAAAACTAAGTATTTTCTAAATACAAAAGAGAAGGATGTGGCAGCCTGGGTGGCTCAGCGGTTTAGCACCACCTTCAGCCCAGGGCCTGATCCTGGAGACCCAGATGGAGTCCCACTTAGGGCTCCCTGTGTGGAGCCTTCTTCTCCCTCTGCCTGTGTCTCTGCCTCTCTCTGGTGTGTGTCTCCCATGAATAAATAAATAAAATCTTAAAAAAAAAAAAAAAGAAGAAGGATGCCCACACACAATTTCTCCACCCTAATATAATTCACAGTATTTTCGTGTGGTCATTATCAGTGTTTTTTTCCTTTCCATAGAACTTAAAATGTTTTCTGGGGCACCTAGGCAGCTAGTCAGTTAAACATCTGCCTTCTGCTCAGGTCATGATCTCTGAGTTCTAGGACTGAGCCATGAGTCTGGCTCCCTGCTCAGTGAGGAGTCTGCTTCTCCTTCTCCCTCTGACTCTACCCCTGCTCCTTCTCTGTCTCACTCTCTCTCTCTCAAATAAGTAAAATCTTTTCTTTTAAATGGCACATAAAAAAAAAAAAAAAATTGGCCACACCAGCCACATTTCAAGAGCTCAAAGCCACACATAGCTAGTGGCTACTGTGCAAATATAGGACATTTCTGTCACGGCAGAAGTTCTACTGAACAATACTGGCTTTGATTCTCTCCAGCAAATGAACTACGTTTGAGGGATCCCTGGGTGGCGCAGTGGTTTGGCGCCTTCCTTTGGCCCAGGGTGCAATCCTGGAGACCCGGGATCAAATCCCACGTCGGGCTCCCAGTGCATGGAGCCTGCTTCTCCTCCCTCTGCCTGTGTCTCTGCCTCTCTCTCTCTCTCTGTGACTATCATAAATAAAATAAAATAAAATTCAAAAAAAAAAAAAAAAGAACTACATTTGACTAAAAAAGGGTCACTGGCTCAACAGAATCCATATACCCTTCCTCATGTACCTAGGACCATAAGAGACACTCCTCATACCCAGAAAATGGGTGCTAAGCACAACCATTCTGAGACAGTACAATGTGCCAGAGGGATTGCCGGAGGGAAGTAGAAAACATCTGCCTTTGTGTTTGATAGGGGTCAAATGTCATTACAGTAGAAAGTAATCCATGGAAGGCTCAGTGACAATGTCAAACTGTATACAGAACAGCAAGAACCATGAAGCTTACTGACAAAGCAAAAAGAAAACCGAGAATAATCAGGATGGGGTGCTAAAGCTCAAAATTTGGTAAGAAAGGTTATTTAGTCAAATAAAGTATATTATGCTGCAGAAATAAACAATCCCCAAATCACAGAAGCTTAACAAAGGCTTTATATGCTCCTGCTACATGTCCGTCCAGGACTGGCAGGGACACTCAGCATAACCACAGCATAACCTCTCTGGTACACAAGATGTCAGTAGGGTTGCCGACCTTGAACCCTGCTAGTCCAGGAACCACGGGAAAAGAAAACCTGGGTCAAAGCATGCACCAGTGCTTTGGAAACTCCTTCCTGGAAGTGAGCCCCACATCTCACCAAAGCCAAGTCTCATGGTCTCACTCACTCCAAGTGTGGGTAGGGGAAGCACACTCCTCTCCCATGCCAGGGAGGAGGGAAGAGCAGTGATAGGTGTCAATAGCCTTAAGGATTACTTCAAGGGCTAAAATGTGAGGCTCCTGATAGGAGACAACTCTAAAGTTTAACATTAGGGATGCCTGGGGGGCTCAGTCAGTTAAGCATCTGCCTTTGGCTCAGGCCATGATCCTAGCTCAGTGGGGAGCCTGCTTCTCCCTCTCCCTCTGTCGGCACCCCCACCCAACTTGAGTTCTTACTCACTTGCTCTGCACTCTCCCTCAAATAAATAAATCTTTAAAAAAATTTTTTTTTAAATAAAGTCTAGCACTACTGAAACCAGCATTCTGGTCAACTTGGGTGGAACATTCAAGGCAGATGAATTAAAACACTGCAAATAATAAGCCCCACAAGAGAGACTAAAGTAACAAGCTAAGGAAGGTCTGAAGGCATGAGGACTGCTGAAACATTAACACCTAAATGGTAATGAGCCAATTCGTGCCCTAACTCCTCCAAGCAGCCATCCCTAATTACTTAAAGCCACACTGCTCTCTTCCTGTGACAGGGCACTCACTGTCCTCCTGCTCTCTGCCTTTCAATGATATGTATCCATACTACTCTCCAACTGCCTCCTGCATGTGGGTTCCTTTACAAGCAAGGCTGAAAGTTCTTCAAAGCCAAACTGTGACATATTCCACATGCTAATTAGCAGAATTTTTAGGCCTTGGCAGGTGAGCAAAACTGTGTCAAACTAAACACTCTCCCAATCTAAATGGAACACATTCTCAAAGACAGCCTTGGGAAATACAATATTCCTAATACTGGCGTGTGTGGAGAAAACGCTGAGCTCTGGTCAAGTTCTCAGCTCCCAGGTGGGGGACAACTCTAACCTAGGAGCCCCAGCTCATTCTTCCACCACCCACACGTGTGCTAGAGGCTGTGTGTGCCAGGTCTTGTGTATGCTGCTAGTGACACAAAATCAATAATCCTTAGGTCTGTTCTTTCTGTATATACCATCCTATGCTAGGGGGCTTTAGTCTTTATCCTTAATCAACTTGTACTTCTTCCTACTGAAACACACCACCTTCCACCTGCCCTTGGATCTAGTTTGGTACTTTTACAATTTATGACTTGACACTAACTACATATTTTTTAACCAGTCTTCTTCACTACAACTTTCACAATAAATTTGATAAAGTACTCAGTATACAAGAGTCTGAATTACCTGAAACTGTATAATTCCTCAATTCTGTATTAATACAATTTTCACACATACACAAAAGCATCTGTAGGGGAAGCATAAATAAAGGACATACAAAATATAAACAGAAGAAAACAGAATAATGAAAGTAGATGTTTGAACTATGACGACTGGCTTTTAGATTCTACTACTTCTCACCAAGATCCTAAATATCTGCCCAATAAATCAGAGAGTGCACACATGTAACGAGGTAGTTACACACAGATTTGCATCAATTTGGAATATAAGGGATCGTTTATTTTCTTTAGTAGGTAGCATGCCTCCAGAGCAAATCTATGGCCAGAAGAGAAAATCCATAGAGAATTCACAGCCTAAACCAGAACTTGTATCACTAAAGAAACAACAGGCTAAAAGCTGATCATACATACCTGTTTAGCCTCTGAATCTGAAAAATTATGTAGATATGGACAATCAGACCCCATTGTCTCTTTCCCATCTAGAAATGTGTCAAATTTGAGGGAATGAATAAGGCTTCTGTTTAAGATAATATAACCTGCAAGATTAGTGTAAGACATGAGTGCTTTCCACACAAATAGAAAGAACTGCATGTAGATTAAATTCCTTTTTTACTAGCCAGTCTATCAGAAATGAACTGGTTTGTGTATATTCTCCAGTGACAGTTAAAATGAATTCTTTTCATGAATGTAGGGTTGTTCTCGTAGGTAAGAGTATTTACTTGATAGTAATAGGAACTAACAAAGTTCTTACTAAATTGCAGACACATAACAGACCTGGTGAATCTCTAAGCTGAAAAGATTAGAAAAAGGAAGAACTAACTAGATAATGATGGTAGGTTAAAGGACTTGGTTCTACAGAGAATCAGTAGTACAGAATAGACGTCCACTAAAGGAAAAACAAATGGGAACGACAACACAGTCTAAGGAGAGGAAATAAAAGGGAAGCTGTCAGCCTAGACTGGATAAAGTCTCTCCTCTTGTAGAGGGTTTACAGAATCCAAAGGCTGGGTCAGCCTCCAGGTTCTCAGAGCTGTAACTGGCCTAACCAGAGGGAGATAAACTACTTATACAAAGTAACACTGCTTGATTTCTAATTTTTAGTCTGTTGCCAGTTATTTGAGGATTCATTCTTATCTGTTAATATTTCTGGTTTGAAAAACTGCACTGATTTTTCCAGACTGAAATTTCTGCAGGTTATCACATTATAATAATCACTGTCTATAATTCATCTAGATCTATTAGACATCAGAATTTGTTACCAGGGATACAGAATGGCAGTTTTATGCCTTCAAAAAAGCCCTTATTAGAGACTTACCAAAAAATGCCATTTTTCCCCTAGAAAGGGCAAACCACATGTTGGGCAGCTTACAGAATGAAAACCCATGAGGAAAATCCTTTGGGTCAGAGGGAAAGCAGTAAATGTATACGCTGACATCTAAAAGAAACAGTCTTCCTGCAAACAATAAAACAGCTACCAAACAAACTTCAAACATCAAAACAAAATTCATTATTATGAAATCCTAAAAGCTTTTAGAAAAACTGCTGGAAAGTGATCAAGCTAAATTTCAGAAATTTAAAAACTTCAATTAAGAGAAACTGAACGGACCTTCAACTCTAAGAAATAAAAATTTTCAGAAACACTAAGCAAATTTATTTAGAAACAAAAAATTTAAATAAGCAGATTTTTAGAATTTTGAAAATGCAAAAAGCTCTAACATGATAAAATTCATTTAATCAAGGATAAAGAGTTTATCAAATAAGATACTAGATCATGGGGACACGTGGGAGGCTCAGTGGTTGAGCGTCTGCCTTCGGCTCAGGTCATAATCCCGGGGTCCTGGGATCAAGTCCCAAACTGGGGTCCCCACAGGAAGTTTGCGTCTCCCTCTACCTGTCTCTCATGAATAAATAAAATCTTAAAAAAAAAAAAAAAAGGATACTAGATCATGGTGTATTATAGTTTTTCAGGATGCCTGGGTGACTCAGTAGTTGAGCATCTGCCTTTGACTCAGGGCATGATCCTGGGGTCCCAGGGACTGAGTCCCACCCACATCAGGCTCCTTGCATGGAGCCTGCTTCTGCCTATGCCTCTCTCACGAATAAATAAAATCAATCAATCAATTAATCGTTTTTCAGACTGCCCCTGTTGCTTGTCAAATGTCTGTTCATAAAAATTCTACAGCTTTCAGGGGCCTGGGCGGCTCAGTTAGTTAAGTTTCGACTCCTGATTTCGGCTCAGGTCAGGATCTGAGGTCACAGGAGATCAAGCCCTCCTGTCATCAGGTTTCCTTGCTCAGAGTGGAGCCTCGTTGAGATTCTCTCCCTCCCTCTCCCTCCTCCCCACTATGCATGCACTCTATTTAAAATACATACATATATATATATATATATATACACACACACACACACACACACACACATTTAATATATACATACTTTTTTTTTTTAAGTCTACAGCTTTCAACTACTGACCTCAAATTACAAAGTGAATTGTCTTCTGAGTTTCGAGAGTTGGGGGGAAAAATGGCCTAAAATTCTGAGGCTCACCGGTAAGAGTGGTTGGTCCATTTTTTTTTAAATACTATTATAAAGCCATAAGCTAAGTAATACATATTGCAGTTCTCCAAAATGACATTAGATAATAAGCAATTCTTTTTTTTTAAATAAATTTATTTTTTATTGGTGTTCAATTTGCCAACATACAGAATAACACCCAGTGCTCATCCTGTCAAGTGGGCATCACCCATTCACCCCCATCCCCCCGCCCTCCTCCCCTTCCACCACCCCTAGTTCGTTTTCCAGAGTTAGGAGTCTTTATGTTCTGTCTCCCTTTCTGATATTTCCCACACATTTCTTCTCCCTTCCCTTATATTCCCTTTCACTATTATTTATATTCCCCAAATGAATGAGAACATATAATGTTTGTCCTTCTCCAATTGACTCATTTCACTCAGCATAATACCCTTCAGTTCCATCCACGTTGAAGCAAATGTTGGGTATTTGTCGATAATAAGCAATTCTTTGGTAAGATTTAGTGTTTCTCAATAAGAGATACCTAGTTCAATAAAAAATTTTGTGATCATTATCTGATTCATACCCTACTAGTTAGCAATTTTAAAGGATCAGTATAAAATCCTCTATTTGTAAAATGATATACATTTCAGAACTCAGAATAGGTTCAAAGTACATGTATTTTTCATCCATTAATTATAGGTTTCAAAGATTAAATCAAGTCTTTAGCTGTGACTCTTAGATTAACTATGTAGAGTTCCTAGAAAGCTATTTAAATGAACATTGTCATCATTTAAAATGTAACCTGCTACAGTTTCCCCAAAGTGTTATTCATTATTCTAGGTGATATAAAAATTTATTATTTTTGCCATAGAAATTCTTCCTTTTGCATAAATTAGGGAAATACCAGAACTGAAACAAAAGTAGGTTTATTTATTTTAGGCGGTCTTAAAACTTTTAATATGGTAATGTGCATCTGGAACCTCTAGGGAGGAAACAAAGTAGATAGCATTTTCCATACTTATTTAATTACAGACCTTTTCTGTGTTCCTGAGAACATTTTGGGAAATACGACCTTTTAACCAGAAACACTTAACATTTTCCTAAGGGCCAAGTCATAAGAAAGACCTAGATCTTTTAGGGTCCTTACATCCTCAATTTCCTAAGGTTGAAAAGTTAAACTAAAGATACCATTTAAGAATAAGATCATTAAGTACACCCTTCTCCTTTATTTCCCTTTAAAAAATCTGCATAAATTCTATTGTGCTGTACATCAATCCAAACTCCTTTTTATATGGGATCAGAACCTTCCAGATTTCCCCCTTTCCCCTAGACGCACCTAGTCCTTATCTATAACCTTGGAATACACACATAAGGGGCTATGCCTGCATTCAATGCACTCAATGCACACCACTTAGTTGCCAGCGTATATTACAGGCACAGCAGCAAGCACACACCTGAGGGATCAAGGAGGTGCTTACAGCCATTGAAATGATCCTGGGTTTATTTCCTTCCACTGCACAAAACCACCAAGTGTTTTTAGCGGCTCAAAAGACGGAGATCTAATAGGATGCTAATGGCAAAGCCAGCACTAAGAGTCAATTCACCTGACCAGTGTGTCTGAACTCAAGATGGCCAAGCTTGGGCGCTCAGAGGGGGCTTGCTCCAGGGGTGGTGGAGGGCAAGCTAATTGAGAAGTGCTTGTAGTCCATAAACATTTGCTGGGGTCATGCACAGCTGGCTAAAAAATTTAGAAAGGCTACTGATTTTAAGTGTACTGTGAGGCACCCCAGAATCTGAGAAACACGCTGAGAAGCCCCACTACTCTTAGAGACCAAGTAGAGTGGCATTAATAGGATTGTGTACCTATGGAATTCTCCATACATCAATGATACTCAAGACCCAAAATATAAATACTTTAAAGATAATGCAATATTAACAATGCAATATTCTTGAAAAAAAATTTTTTTAAAAGGAAGTCTGTATTAGGCCTTGTTTTGACTTCCACTTTTTTTTTTTTTTAAGATTTTATTTATTCATGAGAAACACAGAGATGTGTGAGAGAGAGGCAGAGACACTGACAGAGGGAGAAGCAGGCTCCATGCAGGAAGCCCGATGTGGGACTCGATCCCAGGACTCCAAGATCACGCCCCAGGCCGAAGGCAGGGGCTAAACCGCTGAGCCACCCAGGGATCCTGAAAATATTTTTTTAAGATTTTATTTATTTATTCATAAGAGAGACAGAGAGAGAGGCAGAGACATAGGCAGAGGAGACTTGATCTGAGGACCCCAGGATCATGACCCAAGCCAAAGGCAGATGCTCAACCACGGAGCCATCCAGGTGTCCCTATTCTTGAAAATCTATTTAAAATAGTCAGGGGTCAGGATACCTGGGTGGCACAGCCAGTGAACTATCCACCTCTTGATTTCTGCTCAGGTCATGATCTTGGGGTCATGGGACTGAGCCTCACACTGGGCTCTGCACTCAGCAGACTCTTCTTGGGACTCTCTCTCCCTCTCCCTCTGCCCCTTCCCCCACCCCCCATGCACACTCTCTTATACTCTCCCTAAAAATAAATAAATAAAATCTTTAATATATTCAGTGGCCTGCACAGGTCCCAGCCTGCCTGTGGTTTAGGGCTGCTACCTGCCTCATAAAGCAAAAGGAAGTGTTCGTCTTCTGGGAAGACACAATGGTCTTCTCCTCTGAAAAAGCCTCCTACACAGTTGGCTTTAGCATCTTCCAGGAATAGGGAGGCAGGGATTGAGGCCTCATGAGTCAGGGTTTCAGCTGAGTTAGAGAAGACAATGCCTATAACCAGAAACTCCAGAGTCAGTATAGTTACCTCCAGGTAACCCAGCCTGGGCTTCATGACAGTCATAGAAGTGAATTCCTTAACAATAAAATAATAGGGGTTTTTTTTGGAAGATTTTATTTTTTATTTATTTGATAGGAGAGAACACAAAGCAGGGGGAGCAGTGGGAGAGGGAGAAGCAGACTCTCCACTGAGCAGGGAGCCCGATGAGGGACTTGATCCCAGGACCTCAGGACCATGATTTTGCTGAAGGCAGACACTTAACTGACTGAGCCACTCAGGTACCCATAATAGTTTCAAAAAATAAAAATAAAATATCTAGCAAAGTATGGCACAAAGGTGACAGATTTTGGATTGGAATTTTACACTAATTAAAACTCTTCTCAGGGCACCTGGGTGGTTCAGTCAGTTAAGTGTCCAACTCTTGGTTTCAACTCAGGTCATGATCTCAGGGTCATGAGATCAAGCCTCATGTCAGGCTCTGTGCTCAGCACAGAGTCTGCTTATCTCTCTCCACCCATCCCTTGCTCCTCCCCACCCCCAAATAGTAAAATACTTAAAAAACCAAACCAAAAAACCCTTCTCCTCAAAAAATAGACTGGCATGATGTTCTGTAGAGGTCTATACAGGTCAAAACTTTATAATCTCACTGATATGTTCAAATCATAAATATTACAAAGGTAAATGTAAAGAAAAAAGTAGCAGACATATGCACTCATATACACAACAAATATACACAAACAGCTAAGAAAAGCAAATAAACAGAAACAGTTAAGTATCCAAACACTAAACATAAAAGTCAACTTTCAAATGACTCCTCTTAAATATAAAGTTGACTATGCTTTTCTTATAGATTCTGGTCAAGTTTTCTATCACATAAAATACTTAATTTGGGGGTTAATAATATTCTACTCAAGTTAATATGAAATTAAGACAACTCTGGGGAAAAATCTAATAATCCCTGGAAATATTTAATAAACAAGAGTAATCTTATCCAGATGCATCTTTCAGGTACTACCACCTAACAACCTGTAACAAGAACCACAGGAGTGATCTGGGATTAGAGGTGTGTTCTAGATCCCTGGACAGGAGGTGCCTAGATGGCTCAGGAGTTGAACAACTGCCTTTAGCTCGGGTCGTGATCCCAGGGTCCTGGGATTGAGTCCCATATTGGGCTCCCCAAAAGGAGCCTCCTTCTCCCTCTGCCTGTGTCTCTGCCTCAGTCTCATGAGTAAGTAAATAACATCTTTAAAATTTAAAAAAGAAAATCCCTAAACATTCACGTTTCAGCTCCTCAGTGACAAGGTCAAAAACCTATGTAATTTATGCAGAAGGCATTATCTACAAACCAATTCTCCATCCCCACCAATGGTGACTTTAACTACCAGAGCAATTGAGGACCAGGCTTAAGAGGAGAGATGGTCACTACAATGGCAGATGTTACATCAGAACTTATCAGACCCACTGAATCACAAACTCCCTTCTACCAAGGTCCCCAGGTGACAAATGTACTTTTTTTCTTTTTTAAAGGAAGCCTAGGCCTAATGTGGAGCTTGACCTCATTACTCCAAGGACAAGAGTCCCATGCTGTACAGAACGAGCCAGCCAGGCACCCAGTCTTTCCCCACCTCAAGATCAGTGAGAGGCTAGTCTATACTTTCTTTTAAATGTATTCAAGGTTTCCTTCTCCTATTGTGGCAAACTGAACTACTGTTCCCAAGCAGCCCCTGGTTTCCCTCATATGTCCCATCACACAGCAGGCCCCTGTGGTCATGGCCATGGGACAGGCCGGTGGTGCCTTCCCAGAGGCTGAAAGGCCCCGCCCTAAGTCCCAGGAACTGGTGTGGCCAACGGACCACAGTAGACGTGACCTAAGCCATATCCAAGCAGCTTGAAAAGCAATCATGTGATTAGGCCTGGCCTCCGTGCTAGCACAGAAAGAACGTGTATACAGAATACAGAAACTGAGAACAAACAGGGCCACCTCCTCAGCCTAGGTCTCAAGAGGAGAGCCACCACAACTGACTCGCAGATGCCAATGCATGACATGGGCCACGAAGAACTGTTTGGTGCTCAGGCCCCTGACATTTGGGGGTCCTGTCACCACAGTACAACCTTATCAAATCTAAAACAATATCCAGGTCCTCAATCCGTCTACAAGTCACCTATAGCTAGAATTAATGCAGCAGGACCTAACTGCACATCTTTCTATCTGGAAGCCCAACTGTGCTGGTGTCACTTACGGATCTACCCTCCGTCCCCATATGTCACTACACAGCTCTTTTAGATCCATAACCACACATCTCCTGGGCTCTCCTCTGCTCAACACACTGCATTGCCTGAGCCACTATGCTCTTACGTGAGGCATCGACTGGTTCTCAGGAACGTCTTCCCAGTACCTTGGCCCTTTGTTCTTGCTTAGAATCTTAGGATCAGCCACCACATTCCTTGAGAAACCCTGCTGGGATTTTTATTGGAAATGCATTAAATACAGAGATCAGTTTCAGGAGAACGGACGGCTTTCCACTACTGAGTCTTCCTATTTATGAACGAGGACCATTTCTCCATTTATTTAGGTCTCCTTCTAGACCTTCTAAGTTTTCATGTTCCACACACAGGTTTATTTCCAGATACTCAGTCACAGACTCTCCAAGGTTTTATACAGAATCATCATCTGCAAATGCAACAGTTTTGCGTTCCTAGAGTTGCCATCCTTAGGTGGGTCATGTAGGCCTGCCCTCACCTCAGCAGCACAATGAAAACAAGTGGCATCACAGGGTGTCCTTTGTTCTGTACCCAACTATACAGGAAATGTCCCCACACTTCCTCATTAAAACTGATGTTCTCTGTAGGTTTTCTCTAGACAGCCTGCACTGGTCAGGGACATTTCCTTCTATTTGCAGTTTGCTAAGATCATAGCTATAGTTCAGTCCTCAATGTCTAGAATAGATGAGTGAAGGTACTTCCTGTCCTATAACATAAAGGTGGTTTTCCTCCAGTGACAGCAGAAGCAGCTTCTGTTTATGGAATTTACTATCGAAGTGTTCTACATGCATGTTCATTTCATTTGAACACCCCATGAGGTAGACACCGTTATTATTCCCTTTGTACAGATAATACAGAAACTGAGAATAGAAAATTGATTTCTCCAAACAGCAAGAAAGAGGAAGAGCTGGGATCTGAAAGCAGACGAGACTAACTCCAGAGTCAAGCTCCTCTCCGCTATGGACTATCTGGTAACAACTTGCAACCACTGAAAGGGTCCTTCTGGCCCCAAAGGAAGGCCTTTAGCAGCAATGATGCACACCTAACTCCAGCTATCCAAGAGTTAAATTCTGATCTTGGGAGTCCCATTTGACCACAGATCCCCCTTAAGGAGTCCTTCAAATCATTAAAGCCGGACAAATTCAAACAAAGGGAAAAAGGAAGGTAGGATTAAATGAACCAAGAACTTTATATTCACATGAAATAGGTCCCAAAATTTTGAGACTGAGCTATTGTTCCAGGGATCCTAATGCCACTGATAAATTTGTGAAAATATGCAGCTAGATGGCTAAAGAAAATCAAAGAAGTCTCAATCACACCAAGAAAATCACAGGTTATCATAGGTACCATGTGAAATTATTTAAGTTTAAGGAAACCAGTATGTTGCTGTTAAGATTTTATTTATTTGACAGAGCATGAGCAGGGGGAGGAGCAGGGAGCCTGACATGGGGCTCAATCCCAGGATGCCAAGATCATGACCTGATCCAAAAGCAGATGCTCAACTGGCTGAGCCCCCTTGGCACCCGAAACCAGTATGTTTAATGAGGAAAAGAAAAGCATAATGTGCACTTTAACTCTTTATGCCCCCCCATTTCACATGTAGTGGGAGGAGATGGGGAGGACAGCTAACGGGACTCAGAGAAAGGGGAGCCCAGTTACCCTATATTTCTTCAGAAGGCCAACGAATACGTTAAATCAAATCAATAAAAACTTTTTCTAGGAAAGCTACCATCTAACTGTGGCTGACACTACTGTACCACCCAGACCCCCATGAAGAAAGTGCTGTGGGCCACCAGGAGTGCCATGTCAGCCTCTTCAGGGACTGTCAGTCTCTTCAGGGACTGCCCCAGAGACAAAAAGCGGCCCCATCTAACATCCTTCCCAAGAGATCTCCACCTCCAACAAGTGATGTGAGCGTGCAGATCTGGTCATTTGGTGCATCTTGGGGGTGACTCCAAAGGGCTATTCTAGCTTCACACCTTCCCATGGGGTTAGCCAAGGCTGGGCTGGGCCTACAAAGGCAGCCCAATGTCTTCCTCCTTTCTACAGGAGTGGACCCCATGGGTGCCTTTTTTGTTTTTTAAGAGAAAGAGAGAACTGAGGGGGTGGGGCACAGAGGAAGAGAGAAGAAAGAATCTTAAGTATGGAGCCTGATGTGGGGCTCAATTTCACGATCTGAGCCAAAACCAAGAGTCAGACACTTAACTGCACCACCCCCACAGGTACCTCTTAATCAACATCAGCTGAACTGTCTACGGGTACTCTCCAGAGAATCTGCTTCCCAAAGACCCCAACTTGTGACACTCAGATAGGAACTGACTGCCCCATCAGATTCAAGTGACCCTTAACTGTATTTAAATATCAGAAACCAAATAAATAAATAAATAAATAAATAAATAAATAAATAAATAAATAAATAAATAAATATTTTTTAAAAATCAGAAACCACCACCATTTGGTGAATATGCAGGACACAATGGGGGTGACAAAGCAGCTTAACATGAGGGGCAATGGTGGGATGTTCTCTGGTAATTTTAAGGCTAGAAGAATGTGATTTCAGCGCATGAAATGAAGTAAGCATCTTCAATGGCCCATGTCATCATTTGCTCTGTAGATAAACCAGAATCCACATTTCCACTCCATGGAAACTCTCCGTTCCATGTTTAGGAACATGGATATGCTAATCAAAGTCCTAGGAACCACAGTCACTTTCAGCAAGTCTCTCCTTTCCATTCTCTTACAACCACTAGTCAATCTACCTCGGTTCAGACCCTAACCCAATGTCCTTATGAGATAAGGGAAACGGGGACAGGGACCCAGAGAGGAGGCCACGTGCCGACAGAGATGCATACAAGCTGAGGACACCAGAAGCCAAGAGAGAGGCACAGAATAGGTCTTTCCTCAGAACCATCAGAAGGAACCCAGCCTCCTGACACCTGCATTTCAGACCTGGAATGATAAATCCGTGTCACTGTCAGCTGCCCAGGCTGTGGCACTGCCTCATGGCAGCCCTGGGAAGCTCCTGCAGCTTCCAGTTCATGAAAAGAACATGCAATATGATGGTGAGGAGGAAGGAATGCACAGGCATCAGTGCCAGGAGCATGATGATGTAACACTCTGAGACACCGTCTCATCTAGTGCTGTTCAGACATTCCTCAAAGAGGCAAAACCTAATACTATGCCTGAAACAGGTTATAGTGGCACAGGTCAGGAGCACAGGGATTACCCAAACTCCTGCCCCCCACCACCACCTTAGGCCATAAGTGTCTAGGCTCCCTCCCTCCCATCCATCCATTCATTCAACAAACATTTGAGCACCTGCTGTGTGCCAGATACCACTTTTACAGCATGAAAAAACAGGGAGCTAAACCAAACCTCTGCATTTATGGATTAAGACACTAAAGTGTAGTCAGGATCCAGAGGCAGATGCAGACCAGGGCCATTGCAGTCCAGGTGCAGTCCTCCACTGGCCCCTCATCCAACTTGCAGCCTCGCTGTCTCACAATTTTGAAGGATCAAAGCAAAGCCTTTTTACGTTGCATTTGGCATATCCTTACTAATCAAAGCTTTTGGCTTGGCCACTACTGTTCACCATCCCCACAGACCTAGAGACACTTTGAGAAGCTGACAGACCTGAACCCTGCACCAGAGGAAAAGTGAGACCAGCTTTGGCCCCACTTTAGCCAATAGCAGACTGCAAGATGCTACCAGGTCCTTTTCAAGGTACTCCTTTGCCTGCCTTGGCAAGGCCTGGGTAAGTCCACTCAGAGGAGTTTCCATTTCCATGACAGTTTCTACCACATAGCTAGGGGAAAAAACTGTCATGAACACTGTTCCTAAACACATGTGTGTGTTTAGAAATGGGAGAAATGCAGGGGGAAAAAGAGTAAGATGTAAAGGAAGAAACCTTCGCCTGATACTGTAACAATACAGCCACTGGTGCCCACCAGTCCTCACCGGTGCAGTAATAAGCAGCAGCCCGTGAGCAGCAGCACCTGCAAGGTCCTGAGACCAACTGGGGTCAAAGCCTGGTCCCAGCTCCAGGTCTCAGGAAGACGCTCAGGGCGGGAGTGGCCTGGACATGAGATCATGCTGACCGGAACCGAATGCCAAGAGAGATGGTAACAAAGCCCTCCCTCAGGGTGGCTGAGTCCACTTCCAGGGCCTAAGTGAACATTAAAAGGTACTCTACTGAACACAGAATGAAAAGGGAGGTAAGATATTCTTACAGGAATTGCATCAAGCAAAGGTACAAGGTGGGAGAGAGCCTGAGACCAAGGTTTTGAGGGTCATTAGAGTCACCTGGCTGCATTAGCTGCATCAAAGCTCCTATGTGTGTGCTTTCTTCAACTGTTGGTTCTTCTGCAAAGGCCACATTACAGCAAAGCTCTCACTGTATAGGCTGCATCCTCGTCCTGATGAAACTCACTTTAAAACAAAACCAAAAACAAAAAGAGTCATAGGGAAAGATCCTGGTCCTCCAGACCATGTCTGAAATCTGTTCCTGTCTAAAGAGTTAAGCCCATCTACTGTACGGTGGCCAGGCCCAGTTGCTGATTCTTTTCCACAAGTTCTAGAGAAACTTTAGAGAAGCTCACTTGCCCATAGACTACAACTAATATCACCACCACCCTCCTCCAACTCCCCTCCGCTGGCTCTCCAGGCTGTCCTTGGACTTCTCTACCTACATGTGCTTCCTCCATTAGTACCACCCAACAGCAAGATGTAAGTTACCAGTATTCAATGTCAAATTTTCCAGTAGCCATATTAAAAAGGAAATGGGTAAAATTAATTTTAGCAATATATTTTATTTAACTCTATAAATTCAAAATATAATCACCCCAAACATAATCGAGGTAAAAAATCATTGATATTTTACATTCTTTTCTCCCCATACTGAGTCTTGGAAATCTGGTGTATGTATGACAAAGCATTTCTCAAGTCAAACTAGCCACAATTTAAGTGCTCAAAAACCACATGTGGCTCGAGGCTAGCTTACTGAACAGCACCATCCTACATGATCTCCAGTCCCATGATTTTAAATACCATCTAGGTAGCAATTCCTCCAAACTATACTCTGCTTCTCTCATGAATGCCAAAATTCTAGAGTCATGAGGCTACTAGACAGTTACGGGTCTGACTAGCATCTCAACTTCTAACAGGTCTTCAAAAAAATACAAAAACTGCATTCTCACAACCACCATCCTTGCTGAGACCTTCCCAATATCAGCCAAGGCAACTTCATGCCTCCACTGCTCAAGCCAAAAGGTTTGGCATCATCTAGATCCTTCATCCTCTTCTCACATCCCATACCTAACCCACCAGCAAATACACAGTCCACCTTCATAACACACCCAGAATCAGGGTCTTTCACCTGTTCCGCTCTCCCTCTGGATGATACTCTGCTCCCCAGATAGCATCCTAGCTCTTTCCCCTATTTCCTTCGAGTCTCAGCTCAAGTGGCATCCTATCAGAGAGCCCTTCCCTGTCCACCTATCCCACATGACCCTCGTCTCCTGCTTTATTTTTTCTCTTAGCAGGAATTTTCACTTGACATATGTAGCCACGTGCTTACTCATCTCATCAGGACCGAACAGTGCCATGTGAGTGGAGACCCCAGGGGGTGCCCTGCTCTGACCCTTCACAAAAACCTGCTGTGGGGAGCCAAGCTGACCTACAGCCTCCCGCTGTGGCACATTCAGAGTCACCAAAGCAAGGACATCAGGCCACCCTCAGCAATGCTGAGCAGCAGGAAGTACTAGACCCAGGCCACCCAGGCTGTCACAGACCCCCTAATAGCTCCTCCCATCGGGTTCCTCCTCCCCTCGCTCCCCTGTGCAAGGTCTCACCTGCACAGAGGTCAGCAGTCTGCAATTCCACACTCCTGCTCCCTTGTTTTCCCTCTCAAGGCAAATCCCTGTAAGCCTCCTGCATGTCTGAGCATCATGGCATCTGTGCCTAGGACACTGCAGGCAGTAAACAAGTATTGTGGGAAGGAATAAACCTCTAGGAAGAGTAGGGCAGAGGAAAGAAAATGGACTAAGTTCCAAGTTTAGAAGTTTGGGCTCCAGCTTTGTCACATGTTATTTGTAACCTTAGGGAAACTTCTTGAGGCCTCTGAGCCACAGCTGCACCCTTTATAAAATGGAAAGGACACCACCTCTCAAGGTTATCAAGAAGATACAGGAGTCTCCTGAGGTCCCTCACACCAGGCTTGCTGTGAAGGAGCTGCTGAACAAGTGTGGACTCACTCCCCTCCTTACCCACTCTCTGTAGCTCTTTCTAAGCATTCTGATCACTTTTTAACTAAATAAAGCCCCAAATAATCCTGTATACCCACTAGTGATCCCTTGTTCAATTGACCCTAACTGATGGTTAAACCTTATTTTCATTCCTGACTTGCCTGTGATGGGCTTAGGATTCATTTTACTAGATTTCAGCAAATGAAATCCCAAAGATAGGTATCTTACAGCCTGAAACTTAAACCGTTTCCCTAAAGCTTGAAGTAAAGCATGCTTTAAAAACACAAATCAACCAATACGAAATCTAAAACTGCAGTTCAGTACCAACTTTCTACCGCTGTTTTTACAGCTCCTTTAAAGATTTTATTTGAGAGAGAGCGAGAGAGAGCAAGAGAGAGCGAGAGACAGCACCTCGAG
Organism: Vulpes vulpes; assembly: GCF_048418805.1. Classification (NCBI taxonomy): domain Eukaryota; kingdom Metazoa; phylum Chordata; class Mammalia; order Carnivora; family Canidae; genus Vulpes; species Vulpes vulpes. Next base: position 106,981,567 of record NC_132793.1, on the reverse strand, counting down.
GGCACACCAGCAGAGGAAGCAGTAGAGGGAAAGGGAGAAGCAGGCTCCCCGCTGAGCAGGGAGCCCAATGCAGGGCTAGATCCCAGGACTCAGAAATCCTAAACTAAGCCAAAGGCAGATGCTTAACCAGGAGCCCTTTACAGCTCCTTTAAAATAGAGAGGGTGACAAAACATAAGAGACTCCTAACTCTGGGAAACGAACAAGGAGTAGTGGAAGGGGAGGTGGGGGGGGGGGGGGTGGGGAGATGGGGTGACTGGGTGACGGGCACTGAGGGAGAGGGCACTTGACAGGATGAACACTGGGTGTTATACTGTATGTTGGCAAATCGAACTCCAATAAAAATATATATTTTTTTAAAAAGTTTTTTTTAAAGATTTTATTTATTTTATTAATGAGACACACACACACACACACACACACACACACAGAGAGAGAGAGAGAGAGAGAGAGAGAGAGAGAGAGGCACAGAGACACAGGCAGAGGGAGAACCAGGCTCCATGCAGGGAGCCCGATGTGGGACTCAATCCCGAGTCTGCAGGATCAGGCCCTGGGCCGCAGCTAAACCGCTGAGCCACCCGGGCTGCCCAAAAAAAATTTTTTTAAGTTTGCAGCATTCTAGATCATTAGAGGTTTCTCAAGAAAATACACACGGAGTTTGCATAGACTTAATTAGTAGACTTAAAAAGACTCAAGAATGACCTATGTGGACTTGTATATGCATTAGAAAGTCTCCAAGTGGATAATTAAATTGTTAGTGGTGGTCATTCACAGGGAGGATTAGAAGGCATGAAAATGAGGGGTACTTCTTTAAAAAGTGTTTACAGGACTGGGGTGCCTTGTTGACTCAGTCAGTTAAGCATCTGATTCTTAATTTCCACTCAGGTCATGATCTCAGGGTAGTGAGATCAAGCCCCACATTGGGCTCCACACTGGGTGTAGAGCCTGCTTAAGATTTTTCCTCTCTCTCCCTCTGATCCCCCTATTAAAAAAAATTCTTCTGAAGTCTTTATAGGACTGACATAATTGGTAGGCAAAGTGAAAATGTAGGCCTCGATCAAAATTCTTAATAGTATCAAGGCTGTGATACATGGGTGGCTCAGTCAATGAATCATCTGCCTTCAGCTCAGGTCATAATCCCAGGGTCCTGGGATGGAGCCCCATATCGGGCTCCTTGCTTAAAAAAAAAAAAAAGAAAAAGAAAAAGAAAAAAGCATTAAACCAAGTGAGGACCCTGTGTGACTGACTGCACAGGTGGCTGGCTCATGAAGCCGACCCTGACGCTTTGTAATTTCTGTTACCCTAACACTGAACGTGCAATACAAAAACTTCTTCCTCAGTAGCACAAAATTATATCACAGGACTACCTGAAAGAAGAAAATATCCAGCCTAATGTCTGGAACTGTTAAAACATACCCACCAAGAAAAATTTTAACATGATCAATGACGATTTAGAGAAGTTAGAAACTTGCTCATCATTTTTTAGGCTGCTCAGAGTAAGGAGGTTATTCATGGAAGTTCACCAAGACACGTGTTAAGAATGTTCACAGCAACACTGTGTTAGAATAAAACACGGAAGTCTGTCCCATCAACTAGTTCAGTAAATTCTGGCACATTCATACAGTGGAATAGGAGGCACATTAAAAAAAAAAAAAAAAAAACCCACGGGGAGGTAGATCTGTACATAAAGAAGATCTGTCTGTGCTGATATGGAAAGCATTCCAAGATACAAAGTTCAGGATTTGCTTAAACATAGAACACTCTCTACAATGACTCCATTTTTTAGAAGCATTGGTATATTTTTTTCCTAAGACATCTGAGAAACTTATCAGTGTTTTTTTTTCCCAGTACAGGATGAGTACGGGAGGGGAAGGAGAATGAAAAAGGAGACTTTCCTCTTTTAAGATTTTATTTATTTATTCATGAGAGACACAGAGAGAGGCAGAGACACAGGCAGAGGGAGAAGCAGGCTCCCTGCGGGGAGCCCGATGTGGGACTTGATCCCAGGACCCCGGGATCACGCCCTGACCCGAAGGCAGATGCCCAACAGCTGAGCCAAACAGGAGTCCCTTTACTTTTCATCTTTTAATCTTTTTTAGATTTCTTAACATGTACTTTAAAAAATAAAACAGATTTTGGGCAGCCCCGGTGGCGCAGCGGTTTAGCACCGCCTGCAGCGGGGGGAGCGATCCTGGAGACCCAGGATCAAGTCCCACATCAGGCTTCCTGCATGGAGCCTGCTTCTCCCTCTGCCTGAGTCTCCGCCTCTCTCTCTCGCTCTCTCTGAATGAATAAATAAATAAATCTTTAAAAAATAAACAAATAAAACAGATTTTATAATAGTTACTGTTATTTGGAACAAGGTTTTGATGAATCATACGAAATATATTTTAATGGTTTTTTAAAAAAATTTTTTAAAGATTTTATTTATTTATTCATGAGAGACACGGAGAGAGAGACACAGAGACACAGGCGGGGGGAGAAGCAGGCTCCATGCAGGGAGCCCAATGTGGGACTCGATCCCAGTACCCTGGGATCATGCCCTGAGCAGAAGACAGATGCTCAACCGTTGAGCCACCCAGGCGTCCCAGTTTTTTTAATTTTTAAAAAATATTTATTTACTTAAGTAATCTCTACACCTAACGTGGGGCTCGAACTCATGACTGCATGATCAAGAGTCGCATGCTCTTCCAACTAAGCCAGCCAGGCACCCCTACTTTAATTTAAAAAAAATTTTTTTTTAAAGATTTTATTTATTCATGAGACACACAGAGAGAAGAAAGGCAGAGACACAGGCAGAGAGAGGAGAAGCAGGCTCCATGCAGGGAGCCCAATGTGGGACTCGATCCCGGGACTCCAGGATCACACCCTGGGCCAAAGGCAGATGCTCAACCATTGAGCCACCCAGGCGTCCCCCCAAAATTTTTTTTGATATTTTATTTGACAGAGGGAGAGAAATCATGGGGGGTGGGGGGCTCAGAGGGAGAGGGAGAAGCAGACTCCCCACTGAGCAGGGAGCCTGACATGGGGGCTCAATCCCAGGACCCCAGGATCATGAACTCAACCGAAGGCAGATGCTTCACTGACTGAGCCACGCAGGCGCCCCTAACAGTTTTAAATAAACTTTTTAAATTCATAAAAACAAGAAACTCCTTTGCTGGTACTAGCAAAAACAAAACAAAATAAAAATGCAATCAGTATTCAATTATCTATGGTGGTTACGAAAGAAAGCAGTGGTACATAACCACCACCAAAAAAAGAATTTAAAAAGTGTCTATTCCATTTCACCTTTCTCTCCATTAAAATCTTCACAGAAAATGCTAAGAAGCAAAATGTTATTCAGACACCTAAGAAAAAGCTAGTAACTGAATAAATAAATTAAGGGCTTGGATAAATCCTCAAACTGGGCAAACCATTTTGAAATAGTTATGTACTGGCTATTAAGATTCCAAAGGTACTCTGGAAAATGTAATTGAGCTAGAAACTCCTGGCTGAAAAGGGAAATAAGTCCCTCCTCATTTTCTACCCCCCTGCCCTACTGAAGTAACAACTGCATCACCAAAAAATAAATCTGAAAATGTACTAAGGCACATTTTCCTTACATTTATTTATCTCCATGATTTTTCTCCTCTATAGGTGACAGACTTATTTCAATATGTACTGAGCAACACTGCCCTGTGCCAGGTACCCTGAGGACTGCTGACAGTGCCCAGCTCGCTTCCCATCACTAGAGAAGCAAACGCAAACACGCAAACACACACGCGCACACACAGTGCCCGTATTCACAGAACTACCATTTCTTTACCACTCTAGCTAGAAACACACAAAGCACATTCTCAAGCATATTGCAATTATTAAACTAACCATCTCATTGCGTTTATTTTGAATGTAGATACTAGTTCATCTGCTGGGATAGCCCTATCATCCCCAATTCTGTGAGGCACGTTTTAAGAAAGATTAAGAATATATAGATTTTCAATGATGTCTTTCAAAAAAGCTCATAATCCTAAGTACAGTCAATGTAAATTAAATAGCAATCAATACATTCACCTATGTTGCTGAAAATAGGGAATTCCATATTATGTTAGAACCAACAGATTCCACTTTTTAAAGTTTCTGGATACATCTTTCAATCAGTAATACATATAAACTTAAAAATAGTAACTAAACAATTAAATGTTTCAAAATTATAGCTGGTTTTCCTCACCTAGTTTCCCCTTCGCCAGCCAGGGGGGGTAATAAGAATGATGACAAAAGGAAGAGACAAAAAGCTATGAGAAAGCCTAGTGATCAGAAATGGTTTGGAGAAAATACCAAAATTAGAATTTCAACAGTCACAGGGCTCAGTCGGTTAACTGTCTGCCTTCATCTCTGGTTCTGAGATCTAGAGGAGTCCTGCTCTCTGCTCAGTGGGGAGTCTGCTTCTCTCCCCACCCCATGCTCTCTCTCAAATAAATAAATCTTTATTAAAATAAATTTTTTTCAACAGTCACTCCAAATATTCTAAATAGAAATTCTATCATTTAATAATTACAAAAGATTAAAATGAAAACATTTGCTTTACTGAAAAATAGCATACGATGAAAAGAACAATTCCCATTTTACACTGACTTTCTTAAGCCATGTGCAAAAAACCTGGCTCACCTACAGACAGGTCTACCTGTCTTCAGAATACTTTAGGACCACTGTCGCGAATCTGCTTCGTGCAGTGCAAGAACACTCTCCAACCAAATACTCACTTTTCCACTTGTTAGTAAATCAATGAAAGAACAGGGCTGCAGGTGGAAAACCCAGAGGACTTTTTCTTTTTAAAGTTTTTTTTCTTTAATTTTTATTTATTTATGATAGTCACAGAGAGAGAGAGAGAGAGAGAGAGAGAGGCAGAGACACAGGCATTAGGAGAAGCAGGCCCCATGCAGGAAGCCTGACGTGGGACTTGATCCCGGGACTCCAGGATCATGCCCTGGGCCGAAAGTGGCGCTAAACCACTGAGCCACCCAGGGATCCCCACTTATACACACTTATATGGGTGCCCCAGACACAATTTGTGAACACTGTTACAGTAAACCAGCATATACAATCTATCATCTTATACAACCACTAGTATTCTCTACACCTGCTCAAAATAATGGTTAACAGCTGCTACTTACTGTGCACTTGCTATGTGCTGGGCCCTGTTCTGTATCCTGGGGGAGCACAAAGCTCTCAGAGCCATTCCAACCCTGCTCCCCCTCCACTGAAATCAGAGGCTGCAGAATGACTGAATTCAGTCAAGCATTTAATGAGTAAGTGCTGTATGAAATCACACTGCACACTAGAAGGAAACAGCAATGGATAAGGTTTCTCTCTCTTCCCTCAAGGAGTTTAAAATCCAGGAAAGACCACCACGTAAAGACTGAACTAAATAAAATGTCACAAGGAGAAATAACTGAGTGGAAGCATCAGTCAAGCACTGTGTGGGAGAAGAATGATGGAAGAGTTAATTCTGAAAATCAGGAGAAGCTTCTCTCATAGAAGCAGAAGCCTTGAAGCCAAGCCTCCAGAATTAAGAACTTTGCTAGGAAGAGCAAGACTCAGAGGACATTCCAAAGTAAAGGAACTGGACAAACAAGCATGATAGCCGCCAGAGGTCTGGTATTGAAATTCGAGGTGACAAGAGAGGTGCAGGAGAAATGAGGCTGAAAGCTGAACGAGGCCAGGCGGCATCAGTCTTAAAGGGATTGCTTTATCACTAATTCCCAACTGGTGGTAGGGTCTCCAAGGTGAAAATCCTTGTAGGAGTAAGCCTCCCAATAGAACTAGGCCATAACTTTCAGGTGTGGCCGAATTGGGGGGGGGGGGGGAATGTCAAGAACCTCCACACAGTGCATGGGGGGAGGCAGTACATCCTGGGGTGGAGGTGGGGGGACAGTGCATCCTGGGGAGAGCAGTGCATCCTACAGGGGTAGAACAGCCTGGTTGGGGGCAGGGCGGGGGATGGGACAGTGCATCCTGGGGGGGGGGGATGGGCTCTGACCTACCCCCTGAGCAATTCTGGTAACAGACCACAGGAGGACCAGAGAAACTAGAAAAAGGAAGGCCATTGGCAGGCCTACAGTAATAATCTATGGGAGGACAGGAAGGACAGGCTAGGGGATGTGCTAAGAGAAAAGTGATGGAAAAGAGACGTGGAGGCAGACCTGGTAAAAGGAAGACTCAAAAAGTTTCCAGCCTCAGTTACGAGGAGGACAAATGTGCGGTGAAGCCATCATGTCAGCTTATACCCGAACGAGGACAGGCCACACACAAAGTATAGCCACTTTAAGTGACGCTGCAAAGCAAAAATAGCACAGACAAGACTGTTCTCATTTCACAGAATAAAGACACGGAGTCCAAGAAAGATCTAACCAACTTGCCCCCAGTGACAGGGGGTGAGAGATGAGCCAAAACACCAACCTAAATCGTGCAAATCCAGGCCTAATGTTCTTTAAATAAGCCTCCCCAAAAGCAAGTTACTTTTTACATGTATAACAAATCTTAAAAAAAAAAAAAAAAAAAAAAAGGTTTGAACAAAAAACGCTCAGGAAAAAACAAACTTTAATCTGCTGGGAGGGCAATTTTATTTGAAAGGTAGGAAATATTTTAAAACTTGGGCTCTGCATCACTCTACCCAAGAGAGGGGTGTACAGACTTCTCAGTTTGCAGTGCAGGCTCAAGGACCCTAGGAGTTTAGACACAGACGACAGAGGTGGCCGTTTCTACTTTGTATAAAAATACCACCTAGTATTATGCAAGAGATCAAACATAATCGAAAAGAAATATTCTAAGTATTAACTATCCTAAAGGTAGTAAGACTGCACATCGACCATTGTGGTTGGTACTATTGAAATACTTTATGAAAACATACTACATAATGCAGATGACAGACTTCGACTTTATTTAGCAAACACTTGAATACTTTAATGTTTAAGCCCCTGACCAAGGTGTTAGGAGTAAAATAATGGCATGGCCACCACAGCCAGAGTTTCACATACAACGTGCAAGGAGATACAGGCAATCATGAAAGCAAAACAGAGGGTTCTGACTGCAGCAATGAATAACTCACATTGACAGGGTTTCTGAAGGGCTGCAGAGGACATAAAATTGGGTGTGGACTCTTAAAAAACCGGAGAGGGCAGGAGAGCACTGCAATCAGAAAAAAGGACATAAGCAAAGAAGGAAGTAGCCAGGCACATTTTGAGAACTGAGTGTAGTCCCATTCTGTGGGACAGTGTAGAAAGGTGACAGGACACATAAAGTTCAGAGATGACTCGGCCCAGGCTAAGGGGCCTTGAATCTAGGCTCCAAACAACAGGCAATCTTAGCTTTCTGAGCCAGAGACTGGCAAGATGTGATCTGTGTTTAGGACAGAGGACTCTGGCAGCCAGGCAAAAGTGTGTACAGGAAGGTGGGGAGAAGTCTAAAGAGAGAGCATCAGCTAAGAGAGGAGTCTGCGGCTTCGCAAACTAGTAAAAGAAGGGGACTGTTGACAGAATTATTTCACATCTCCCCTCACCTGATCATACCAACTGCCCCGTGGGGCAGTGTCATCATTTCTTCCATCTTACAGACCAGAAAACTGACTCAGAGACCATTAATTGCTCCAAGTCAAATGCTGCTAAAACAGGGAGAAAAGCCAGACACACAATGCAAAATAAAAAAAAAAATCCTACTGCCTTTGAAAAATGTTACTTTTACCACCCTATAGAGTGGTCTATAATACCATTAGAGAACTACTAAAAATCCATGTAATTTCCCTAAATGTTTCCAACTTGTATAACAAACAAGCTAATTACTATTAAAATCATTACAGATTTGCTTCATGTTTATGCCATGTTAAAGGCATACTTTTCTTTAAAAAACAAAAAACCCTCTAATTCCATTTAAATGGAATTAAATACTTAAGGGTAGTAGTCTCCCCTCCTCCATTCAATATTCCAGGGGCCAAAATGACAAACATGAAAACTGACACGTGCCCAAACTGCAGCAGTAAATGACTTTTTAAAAAATTTAACATTCATTATTTAACAAGTACAGCAATTGAATCTAGTATATACAGTAAGTAAATGACTGCAAGGAGCTGACCTAAAGGTATGCAAAGGCACAATTTTAGAAATGGTCTTTGTCACAAAGAAATGGCATAAAAAACATCCTGAGACCCATTTAAGAATGGATCAATCCGAAACAACCAATGACAGAATATTTGACCTTCAGGATGCAGACTGGTAGATTTCGCCCCCGCTTTAAGCGCATAGTCTACAAAATGGTCAAGGAGTTCTGGCAGGGGTCTTACAATGCACAGAAGAATTCTAGTTTGGGGATCTGATGGAACAGTTTTATCCACAGCATCACCTCTTATCAAAATTGCCTGCCCCCACCCCCCCTTCACCCATCTTCTACCACCGGGTTTTGGTTTTGATTTTTTGGTTTTGTTTTGTTTTTTTTTCTTTTTCTTAAACAAGCAAAGGCCCAAAGATGTAAAACCTATCTTAGAAACTTGGGACAATGAATCCAAGTATCCAACCCAGGTCATGATTAGCAGAAACCAGAATGAAATCATTGCAAGGAGCCGCACGTCCCCTCCCCGCTCCATCGCCTCTACCCTCTCCTAGGGTTAACTCTCTACACCTAGCCCAGGGAGGCCCCAAACGAAAAGGCGGTGAAAAGACAAATCAACGCTGGGTCCTAGCATGACCGGGGATCAGCCACCCGAGCCGGGCACGCCAGGTCACCTGCGCACTGCCCCGCGGCACGCGACACCCGCGGGCGTCAGGCGGCGTTTCGCACGCGCCAAGTCCGCGGACCCGGCCGGGGGACGCAGGGAGCCGGGCAGGGGGGAGCTGGGAGGGCAGGCGGAAGCCGGGTAGGGGGGAGCTGGGAGGGCAGGGGGGAGCTGGGAGGGCAGGGGGGAGCTAGGAGGGCAGGGGGGAGCCGGGTAGGGGGGGCTGGGAGGGCAGCGGGGAGCCGGGTAGGGGGGAGCTGGGAGGGCAAGGGGGAGCCGGGCAGGGGGGAGCTGGGAGGGCAGGGGGGAGCCGGGCAGGGGGGAGCTGGGAGGGCAAGGGGGAGCCGGGCAGGGGGGGAGCTGGGAGGGCAGGGGGGAGCCGGGAGGGCAGGGGGGAGCCGGGAGGGCAGGAGGGAGCCGGGAGGGCAGGGGGGAGCCGGGAGGGCAGGGGGGAGCCGGGAGGGCAAGGGGGAGCCGGGAGGGCAGGAGGGAGCCGGGAGGGCAGGGGGGAGCCGGGAGGGCAGGGGGGAGCCGGGTAGGGGGGGCTGGGAGGGCAGCGGGGAGCCGGGTAGGGGGGAGCTGGGAGGGCAAGGGGGAGCCGGGCAGGGGGGAGCTGGGAGGGCAGGGGGGAGCTAGGAGGGCAGGTGGGAGCCGGGAGGGCAGGGGGGAGCCGGGAGGGCAGGGGGGAGCCGGGAGGGCAGGGGGGAGCCGGGAGGGCAAGGGGGAGCCGGGAGGGCAGGAGGGAGCCGGGAGGGCAGGGGGGAGCCGGGAGGGCAGGGGGGAGCTGGGAGGGCAGGGGGGAGCCGGGCAGGGGGGAGCTGGGAGGGCAGGGGGGAGCCGGGCAGGGGGGAGCTGGGAGGGCAGGGGGGAGCCGGGCAGGGGGGAGCTGGGAGGGCAGGGGGGAGCCGGGCAGGGGGGAGCTGGGAGGGCAGGGGGGAGCTGGGAGGGCAGGGGGGAGCCGGGCAGGGGGGAGCTGGGAGGGCAGGGGGGTGCCGGGCAGGGGGGAGCTGGGAGGGCAAGGGGGAGCCGGGCAGGGGGAGCCGCGCGCCCCCGGGCCCCGCCGTCCCGCCCGCGGCCGTCCCCTCCGCGGACCCCGCGCCACAGGCCCGCGCGCCCGTCAGTCAGCGCCCGCCCCGCCCCCGCGGCCCCTCCCCCGCGGCGGTCTCCCCGCCCGGGCCCCCAGAGGACAATGCTGGAGGGGAGGGGCCGAGGCACGCGCGGGCCGGGGCAGCGCGGCGAGCGCCCACCCGCCGGCCCCCGGGGAGCCCCGCCGCCCGCCCGCCCGCCGCCGCCGCCCCCGCCCCGGCCCCGGCCCGGTCCGCGCCCCGCCCCGCCTCGCCCCGCCGCCCCGCCGCCAGCCGCTCCCACTGCCGCCGCACCGGCCCATTGTGCGGACTCATCGTGCGGCCCCCGCGCGCGGAGCCCGGAGCGCCCGGCGCGGGGCGCGGGGGGCCCGGGGAGCCGGGGAGCCGGGGCGCCGGGGCGGGGGCGCCGCGGGCCGCCGTGCGGGGCGCTCCGGGCCCGGCCGGGTTCCCGCGGAGCTTGCGGGCCGTCGGGGCAGCCGGGCCCCGCCGCCCCAGGCCGGCCCCGCGCCCCCCGGCCGCCCGCGCCCCCGCCCCGCCCCGCCCCCGCCCGCGGTACCTGCCGAGCGGCCGTGCGCGCGGCGGCGGCCGGCGGGGGCGCCTCCTGTCGCGGCGAGGCTGAGCGGCTGCCGAGCGCCGGCGGCCCTGGCCTGCGCCTTACGTAAAGCGGCGGCGGCTCGGGCGCCACTCGGCGGAGGGCGGGAGGCGGCGCGGCCGCTCCGCTCCGTTACCCGGCAACTGGCCTCAGCGCCCCGCCAGCCCGGCGCGCTCCAGATCCTTCCGCCCAGCCGCCGGATTACATCAGCGCCGGCCGCGCCGCCCCGCCCCGCCCCGCCCGCCCGCCCGGCCGCGCCCCGCCCCCCCGGCCGGGGGCCCCGTGGGCGGACCGGCGAGCGCACCGGCGGGCGGCCCCGGCCCCGGCCCCGGCCCTGGCCCTGGCGGGTCCCCGGGCGGGGCGCGCGCGCCGGCTGCCCGCGCGGGGCTGGGGGCTGGGGCTGGGGCTGGGCTGGGGGCAGGGCTGCCCGCGACTGCGCCCCCCGCCACGTGCGGCCGTGGGAGGGGGCCGCCCCGAGGCCGGAGCCCCGCGACCCCAGACCCCGCCGAGGCCGCGCGGCTCGCCCTGCGCCGCCCCCTCCCCCCCCTCCCCGCCCCCCCGCGGCCCCGGGCAGCCCCCGCCTTTCCGGGCGCTGGCTCCACCTGTCTGCGCCCCCTCCTAACCGCGTCCTGGGATGGCTGGAGTGGGCGGTTTAAAATAAAGACTTTAATTTTTTTTTTTTTTTTTTTTTTAAAGAAACCCAGAAGACAAGCTAAAGAGATGTGACACGGCTCTTTTTATTAAGGAGGCAAAAATAAATTCTGGAACATTCGAAAGTGGGAACCAAAAATGTGCACCAACCTTTTAATCAACGTCTCTCTTCACACCCACCTTCCTTAGATGTGATTCCTAGTCCTGTCCTTAAAAAGCAAATAATTAAGTACGATAGGCACCAGAGACGATGAAACCTGCTCCAAAGAGGAAACCCGTCCACAGGGGGAGTGACCTGCCCAGGGTTATCGTTCCGTTGATTTACTTATTGAGCACCCACCAGGTGCCAGGCACTGAGCTTTTCTGTTCAGAACTTGCGAGGCACCCGGCTCGCAGGCTCCTGGCAGAAGCAGAAGTACAGACTGGGAAGGGGCCAGCTGGGCACTGTGCCCGGTGCTGGAGGGACGACCATGGGGAACTATCATTTACATACCACCTACAAAGTGGTTTTCTGCAAACATGTCTTTTGCTCTTCAAAAGAATCCTGGATATTATCATCCCCGTATCACAGGTGAGGGAGCGAGGCTCAGGGAAAGTGATTTTTCCTAAGCGGTGCCGCTGGGGGTGAGGAGAGTTGAAGCCAGGAGGCAGGATTTGAATCCAGACTCTGGCTCTGAAGTCTGGGGTCTTCCCTTGCGCAGCTCTTTCTCATGAGCTGGCTCGCAATTTTGTATTCTGAGGTTCATCTGGGTTGAATGTACCTCCTCACAAATCACAGTGGGATGGTTCAATCAACACCTTCTGAGCACCTGTGCTGGGTTTGACTCCATGCCAGGCAGAGGTGGGGCCTGCCTTCTTGGAGCTCAGTCTAAGAAGGGAGGGAGAGGACAAGAGGGTGTGGGAAAGCCAGGGTGGTCTGGAACAAAGGAGAGGCCCGAAAAGGAAACTTGGGAGTCTAGCTGCCAAGGGCTTCCAAACCTGGACTTCACAAACCAGTGAAATCTCCCTCCCAATAGGAGGGATCTGTGGACTAATCAACATGTTACATTGGTAACCTAGCTGTCATCTACACTCATCATTTTGTGAAAGAATTTATGAACAGTGAAAAATAAAAATAGTAACAATGTTATGTCAGATATTCTCAGAGACAAACACAGCTGGCAATGTCATAGCTGTACACACACAAACACACACATGGAGTTTACTGACCTTATTTTTCTCATTTTTGCCATAGGCCGGATTTTCTAAACCATAAAGTAGTGAAATCAGAAGGCTTCTTTTTTTTTTATTTTTTTTTTTATTTTTTTTTTTTCAGAAGGCTTCTTAGGGGACAAAGTATTTAAACTGAGCAGGAATTAACTAGGATTAGTAGTGTTTAGAGGTGGTAGGGGAAGATTACAGATTAGAGAATGAAAGTATCTTGGTTACTTTGTTTCCTTATCAAAACAGCTCCCTAGCCTTCAGATTATTTCGATAAATCCTGGAAGGTTTGGCTAACTCCAACCTCAGGGCCTTTGCACTTGCTGAATCCCCTCTTCCCATATTTTTGCATAGCTGGCTCCTTCTTGTTCTGGGCTCAGCTATAATGTCATATGTTCAGAGACACCTTCCCTGATCCCCAATCTAGAATGGCCCACTTTCCCAGTCATGAGGCAACCCCCTGTCTTGGTTTTTTACTCATCATTCTTATCAGCAGATGAAATTATCTTGGTTGTATGTTTGTTTAGTCATTAAACTCAGCTTCCCCCCAAACCAAGACCTGCATGCATCCCAGGAGAGCTGTCATCTTGTCCATGGCGTTCACCAACCCCTCATGAGACCTGCCGATTTGTGGGCAAAGGCCATCTGTAATGTAGTCCGTTTGGCTACAAGGAGAGAAAACAACCCTGCTTGCTCACATGAGCAATTGGAAACAGTGTCTCAAACACGAACCCTTCACTCTTTAGAGTACCACCCTGCCCCTGACCTTTAAAGCTCCTGAGTGGTGATCAGCAGAGTTCAACCCAGAATAACAGTAGTTCCTCCTCAGCTCCTGAGGGCTATGATCTGCTGGGAACCAAAGGAGGCCAGAGGACTCTGGTGTGAAGGCACAACTGGTGTGGAAGCAGAGGAGTCCCACTTGGTGTATGCTCCGATCATTGATTTCAGGTCTCCAGCCCCAGGACCATCTGCTGCGGCTCTTTGACCCCTTGCATGAGGGTGAGGTGGTGAGAGGGAGCATATGACAACTCCTAGTGCCTCTGGCCCAAATGTTCTGGATGCCAGCAAGGATTCAGGCTGATGCCAGCTGGGGCAGTGGTTTTGTAACCACATCCATGGGTCCAGGATGCTTTGTGATGCTGCACAGCACAGGCTGGCAGAAAGCAGGAGCCAGGCTTCCTCAGCTCTCTGACCTTGGCTTTGCTCATAACCTCCCTCTCTGGAGCTCAGTTTCCCCTTCTGCACAGCAAGGGATTTAGGCAGGAAGATTTCAAAAGCATCCTCCCACTTTGTTTTTTTCCTCTGAACTTTGGAAACAAAATTTCAATGAAGCCAACTCTGATAAAAGAGGGAGGCTATGGGGGGGGGGGGGGCAGGAGGTATACAGGAAATCTCTGTACTTTCTCCTCAGTTTTGCTGTGAACTTAAAATTGCTTTTTAAAAGTCTAATTTTATTTTACTTTTTTTAAAAAAAGATTTTTTATTTATTCATTTGAAAGAGAGAGTGAGCACGAGAGTAGGAGCAAGGGAAAGGATCAGAGGGAGGAGGAGAGAGGGAGCCTGATGTGGGGCTCAATCCCATGACCCTGAGACCATGACCTGAGCAGAAAGCAGACCCTGAACTGGCTGAGACACCCAGGTGCCCCTCAAAAAGTCTGTTGTTAAAAATAAAAGAAAATGTACAAATCTCAGCTGTCACCCAACACCCACGATACCTGCCCCTGTTTACTGACCCCATCTGCGGGCCAGGTGCTCTACGCACATTGTTCCTACCCCGAGGATAGCCGGTAGATGGTCAGTCGGCAGGGGGAGGTGATTGCCATTTGCAGTTAGAGACTTGGAGGACTCTGGACAGGTTAGTGGCTTACCCCTGGACAGGCTGCTACTTAAGTGGCAGGTTAGGTGGCTTGCCCCTGGCCACGCTGTGACTTAAATGGCAGGTTAGGTGGCTTGCCCCTGGCCACACTGTGACTTAAGTGGCAGGTTAGGTGGCTTGCCCCAGGCCACGCTGCTACTAAGTGGCAAGCACCCTGATTTGATTGTAGCCCTCTTCTTGCTACTATGCAACATGTTTCCATTAAAGTCCTGCCTGAGTCCAGATTTAAAAGAAGGATGCCCAGATAAGAACCCCAAACAGAGAACCTCCCCAGTGCCTCCCCTCATTGAGGACTCTAACTGGTCACCTCAGCTCAGAAGCTCGGTCAAGGCCATCAATGAACACCCTCCTTCTTGGCCTATTCTCTTAATTTCCCCAGGCCCTCAGCCCCTCCTGACGCCTCTCTCTCCTCTCAGCGGCCCTGCATTCCCTTCAGGGGTGGCCAATCCCATTCCAGCGTCTGAAGAGGTCAAGGAGCACCTGGCCAGCTCAGTTGGAGGAGTGTGTGACTCTTGATCTCAGAATTGTGAGTTCAAGCCCTGTGTTGGGTGTAGAGATTGGTTAAATAAATAAAACTCAAAAAAAATTTTTTTAAATAAAGAGTTGAGGTCAAGCCTCTGACACAGCCTCACAGTATGACCTTGAGGAACTCACTGACCTTCACAGGGCTTCCATTTCCTAGTATATGAAATGATGGAGGGATGATGGCCCTGTCCTGCTCCTCTGTCAGTTATGTTAAGAGCCAAACAAAATTAGAGGTATGGTGTCCTCTGTAGACTCAAAGATGCCGTGTAAATGCCCAGTCTCGTTATCTTTTCTCAAGCTTGTTTCAAGAGCTTATCACATTATCCTCACTCTTGCCTCTCACCCCAAATCAAAGAAAAGTCAACAAGGTCACCAGCCACCATCCAGTCTACATACAGGTAGGGTGGCGGGTTGGCTAAGCACCCAGGCTGGACCACTGGGCTGAACCCAGGCTTTACCACTTAGCTTACTGACATAGGTAAGCTCTTTTACCTCTTGGTTTCTTTGTCTGTAAAATGGGCATAATATAACACTATCTACCTCAGAGAGCTGTAGTGAGGGAATAAGTAAATCCTCATAGGGGATCAGATGTGTCTCTGGTACACAGCAAACATGCAACAAGCACCAGCCTTTTGTTGGCTTGGCTTGGCTTGGCTACTGCCCTGCTCCTAAACCCTTCTCTGGTTCCCTCTTCCTCCACCCCTTGTCACTCCACTGCTTCACCCCTGCCACTCAGCATACTCCTGGGTGCTTCTATCCACTCTGCAGCCTGAACTCACTCTCCTCACTCTGACCTTTTTCCTAGGCCCCAGATCCACCTCCTGCACGTGTTCACCTTGCTGGTGAGGTCTCTACTGTCCACAGCTACCTCGTGGCCTTCCCCATATAATCCATACCCCCTCGCCCAGTCCCATATTATAGCTTTGCCCTCTCCCCACTGCTGAGCTAGAGTCTGCATGCACTGCCCTATTGAACCTGAACTTGCAGTTGGGCTGGGTGCAAGTCCAGCAGCTGTGCAACCTTGGACAAATTACTTCCTCTCTCGGAGCTGGCTTCAATATCTCTAAAATAGAAACAACCAGAGCACCCTCGAGTAGCAAACAGTAATCTCTGGATTTAGTCACCCAGGATATGAAGCCCGTTCTGACGTTTAGGGAAACCTCCCACCTTGCAAGTCCAAGTGGGAAGCAAGGCCAAAGTTTAGCTACAAGAGCCCAAGGCAGGATATTGACCACACCTTGCTCCCAATCTCCCCGCTTCCTCCCTGATCGCTTGTCCTTAT
Organism: Vulpes vulpes; assembly: GCF_048418805.1. Classification (NCBI taxonomy): domain Eukaryota; kingdom Metazoa; phylum Chordata; class Mammalia; order Carnivora; family Canidae; genus Vulpes; species Vulpes vulpes. Next base: position 106,965,618 of record NC_132793.1, on the reverse strand, counting down.
GGACAACAGGAAGCAATTCATGAGGCTTCCTCTGCACTGGTTTGCTCTTCCACGCCCAAGAGGACTGTGTGTCTGGGCGATTGGCATGTAAAGCACTTGGAGGTGATTTTTAATCAAGATATTAAACTGTGGGAGATCCCTGGGTGGCTCAGCGGTTTGGCACCTGCCTTAGGCCCAGGGCGTGATCCTGGAGTCCCAGGATCGAGTCCTACATTGGGCTCCCTGCACGGAGCCTGCTTCTCCCTCTGCCTGTGTCTCTCCCTCTCTCTCATGAATAAATAAATATATAATATTTTTAAAAAAAGATATTAAACTGTGAACATCACCTACCAGCAGCTTGTCGGCAGCCAGGCCTTTTGTAGGGGAGGAAGTTCCACCCAGGTTCCACCCTGGAGTGGGTGATCTGGAAGGCTGTCATCCCGTCTTCTCCATCAGAAAGGCCTCCCCAGCTGACATACCAAGACAAGGGCCTGAGAAGTAATGGGAGGGAATGCCATGCAGAGAAGCAGGTCCCACCACTGGGAAACCTGGGGTGGCCCCAGATCCTCTCCATTTACCCCCACAGCTAGTCTGGACAAGTTCTTGTACCTTGCTTCCCAGTGTATGACATGGGGTGGGTCCCAGCCAGGCAAGGACTACAAGAAACTGGCCTTTTCTTCCCACCACTGAGTGCATGGAGCTCTTACAAGAACACTAATGTGTTCTAGTCACACTTCACAAGCACTCATGGGCTAGCTCTGTGCTGCATGTTGAGGACCACGGTGAATTGGACACAGAGCCTTTGAGAACCACACTGACTCCTAGGGACTACACATCCATAAACAGAGAACCATCTGAGAGCACAAAAAAGAAGGCAGGCACACCAGCCTGACGTTTGTTGAGTATCTACTGGATCCGTTTCCTAGGGCTTCTGTAAAAAGTCCCCCAATCTAGCTGGCTTATACACCGGAAATGTGTTGACTCACAGCAGTGGAAGCTGGAAGTCTGAAATCAAGGTGTCAGCAGGGGATGCTCCTTCTGGAGCCTCTAGAGACTTCTCCCTTGCCTCTTGCAACCTCCACCGTTGGCGGCCATCCCCGGCATTCCATGACTTGCCGATGTATAACTCCAGTCTCTGCTAACATTGGCACAGGCCATCTCTCTCCCATTTCTCTCTTATAAGCATGCTAGTCATATTGGATTGAGGTCCACCATACTCTAGGATGACCTCATCTTAATTAATAGGGTCTGCGAAAACCCTATTTCCCAAAAAGTTCACTGAGGTGCTGGGACTTAGGATGACAATGTATTTTTTTTCTGGGAGGACACAGTTTAACCCCTAACACCTGCTATGTTCTTGGCCTTGCCTATTACACACACTACCTCCCTTAACCATCCCCAGGGGCTAGTGTTGTCTTACCAGTTGGGAAACTCAGACTCAGAGAACCAAAGTAATCCTCACAAGTCTGTGGTTCAGTTGCTGCTACAATCAGGACCCCAAGCCTTCAACCCCACATCCAGTTCTCCTTCCTTCTCTTCTTCCATCTATGCAATCACCAAACCTCTTCTGAGTGCCACGTGATAGGCCCTGTGCCAGACTCTTGGTAGGCACTGGTAAATAAAGCCAGCATGGCTGCATGGAACCCACAATCTAAACTATAAAATGTTTAAGTATACCATTACTAACTGTGATAAAAGTTGCAAGAAGCAGCAAACAGGACTATCTACTTAGCTCTAGCTGCTTGAGCTTAGTCAGCAAAAGGCTTCGATGCAGAAGCGATATTCAGATTATCTTAAAGAATGGGGGGGATCCCTGGGTGGTTCAGCGGTTTAGCGCCTGCCTTTGGCCCAGGGCGCAATTCTGGAGTCCCGGAATCGAGTCCCATGTCGGGCTCCCAGCATGGAGCCTGCTTCTCCCTCTGCCTGTGTCTCTGCCTCTCTCTTTCTCTATCACAAATAAATAGATCTTAAAAAAAAAAAAAAAAAAAAGAATGGGAAGAACTAGGTTCTTTATGGTCAGGAGGGCAGGGGAGGCCCAGGGGAGAGTTCCAGGTGGAGGAGTAGTGCATACAAAGGTCTTGAGGCAGGAAAGGTCATCGAGCACTGAGAAACCAAGAGCAGTCTGGGCACGGCTAAAGGATTGCAGATGACAGATGACTTTGGAGAAGTGGGGGGTGGGGTGGGGTCTGTGTGTGTGTGTGTGTGTGTGTGTGTAGGAGTGTGAACAGGGTGCAAATCAGGCCAGGCCTTGGAGGCTATGGCACGGACTTTGGAACTGATTCATAGTGCAGATGGGAAATGTGGATCTATGGCAAATATGCTACGGGGCAATTCATGTACCTACTCAGCAAGTTTGGATTGAACCCACGGGACGTGCTTCTTGCTCTGGTCAGTTCGAGCCTGAGGAAGACTAGCTCTTGGCTCTGGAGGTGTTTGGAGTCTCAAGTCTCATGAGTGCCAGGTCAGATCTTAGTTGGAAAATGTCCACGAGGCAAGGCCATCATTCAGGAGTTAGCGTGTGACTGAGGAGCAATGAATGGGGAGGAGTTGGGATTCTAAATCTTGCTTGCAGGGTGACCTCGAGCAAATTGTGCCCCTGCCTGGGGCTCCTGCTTCATTCCTCGCAAAGCTGCTGTGTGCACTCTCAGAAGCTCTGAAGTAGAGAGCAAGAGGATGATCCCTGTGGGGACCCTCTGCCCTTGACTTCAGACCCATGTAAAGTTTATATAGTATCAAGAGCCAGACTCTGGCTAAAGTTGTCTGACTTTGGGTGGCCACTGAACTTGTTTCCTCATCAAAAGGTATTAATATATATGCCTTGCACAGAGAATGAGCATTTAGAACTCTTGCTACACCTGGAATTGCCTACCAGGAAGGTCAAACATATTTGTATTGTTAGCAGTGAATGCTCTAGTTGAGGACCTACTATGTGCACCTGTGCTAAGAACTTTGACCTATGGGGTGCCTGGGTGGCTCAGTCGGTTGAGTGTCTGCCTTCGGCTTAGGTCATGATCCTAGAGCCCTGGGATCGAATCCCACATCAGACTCCCAGCAGGGAGCCTCCTATTCCCTCTGCCTATGTCTCTGCCTCTCTCTGTGTCTCTTATGACTAAATAAAATATTTAAAAAAAAAGAACTTTCATTTGTCACTTGTATTGTTTTATTTCCACTTCACCCACCACCCTACAATTTCCCATTTTACAGGTGAGGACGCTGAGACCCAGAAAGCAAGTGACTTGTCCAAGGTCATGAGCCAGGTCATCTCTCCTAGTGCTCTTTCCACTTCCAGCAGCTAGAGGTACCCAGAGATGGGATGGACGCTCTCAGGAGCAATTTACCAGTGGAGTGTTTGCACATAGCCTAATCACTGAGCTGAAATCCTGTAGGAGATACTGAACCAGCTGGTATGGTCTGGACGGGATGATATCCCAGGAGCCCTCCAACCCTGCAAGTCTGGAACAGGTGACTAAAGAGTGCATTTACTAAACCACACCCTGGGGAGGAGGCAGGGAGGGCGGTAGTCACAGGTGGAGTCAGGGGGCCTGAGGCCCAATCACTTTGAGATTTACCCCAGGGGCCTGGAAATTCCTAATGCCAGGTAGGTCATTATTGAGTCTCCTGGCTGCACTTGGTCACTCTCAAGGCCACTGCGGAGACCGGATAAAAAGGGTAGCAGGTGGGGATCCCTGGGTGGCTCAGTGGTTTAGCGCCTGCCTTTGGGCCAGGGCATGATCCCGGAGTCCTGGGATTGAGTCCCGCATCGGGCTTCCTGCACGGAGCCTGCCTCTCCCTCTGCCTCTGTCTCTCTCTGTGTGTCTCTCATGAATAAATAAATAAATAAAATATTTTTTTAAAAAAAGGGCAGCAGGTGGATACCATTGCCAGGTCATGCTTGCATGAATACGTACTGATACTTCACCACCTCAGTCCAATCCAAGTTACATTTGCTTTAACTGAATTCAGAGGACTGACTCCTCTGCTGGTCAGTGGCATAGCCTTTGAGCAAAATTCCTCCCCCGTTCTGAGCCTTAACTTCCTTATCCATAAAGTGCATATGAGGATAATAGTATCCACCTCCTAGGTTGTCGTGAGTTTGGAGGGAGATAAGCAATCTATGTAACATGCTTGTTCACTGGCACAAAATCTGAGCCAGAGGAGATAATGTTGATGATGATCATCAGGAAGGCTGGTATCATTTCCTGAGGCTTGCAGAAGGCTTTGTTGGGCTATTACAGACTTTGCCTAGAGAAAGAACCAGTGGCTTCTATGGTGAATGGATTCAAAAAGGAGCTGAGAGATCTTTCCAGACCTGGCTGAGCAGGAAGAGCCATCATGGGAGCGGACACTGGCTACTAGGAGGACAGAAAGGTTAGGTGCAAGGAGCCCAAGAGCCAGGACACCTAACTGAGACTGTTGGTCAAGCTCTACAGGTTTTGGGCTAGACAAACTGACTCCACATTTAACCAAGTTGTGTTGAAGAGGGTGTTCATGAGTCGCACCAATGGTGGCCTCTGGCCCTTTCCCCATGACAGGGAAGACGAAGCTTCCTGGCCAAGAGGACAAACGGCTGTAGTTGTAGGGACTATAACCAATGATGTGTGTGTCTGAAAGTTGTCCAAATGGAAGGCGTGCACACTGAGAGTAGGTGGCCGTCCCAGAGCCACATCCTCAAAACTGGGGGCAAGATTCTGGCCTTCGACCAGTTGGCCCTGGACTCTCCCAAGGGCTGTGGCACCGTCTCAATCTTTGGTCCATGCAAGGGCTAAGACATATGCGGGAATTTCAGCAAGACCTCAGGAAGCCTGCACAGTCACATCCAATCCCATGTGAGACGGAAGGGCTAGAAGTTGGAATGCACCAGAGGCCACCTAGCCAGGTAGCCCCAGATCCTGGCTTGTTAAATTAAGAGGATTTGGGATGCAAATTAAATTTAAAAAAAAAAAAAAAAGGAGCTGAGTTGTTCTAAAGAGGAAGGAGGGCAGCATTTACTGGGCGTGTGCTGTGTATAACTTCCCCTTCTGTTTTCCCACCAGAACTTCCGGAAAGCATGTGAGCTTGACAATGCTTTTGGAATCTGATGTGACTTTGGGGGGCATGCAGCATGGGTTTCCACCCCCACCTCCCTAGGCTATCCACATCTTGGTGACTAGAGCAGTCTGATTATGGACCATATCAGGTCATGTCACCCCACTACCCTAAACCCTCTAGTAGAGGCCAGTCCTTTTCCCACCAGGCCCTAGCACCAGGCTCCTTCTGACCTGCTCTCACAGAAGCCCCCCCCTCCAAGCCCGCTGCAGTAGCCAGGTTGGTTTTTGCTGTTCCCCAATTCTTCCCGGTTGCTCAGGGCCTTTGCATTTGATCTGCCTCCACCCATAGTGCTCTTTCCCCCACATACCTGCATAGTTACTTCCTCACTCTGTTCAAGGTGGGTCAGAAGTTATGAGTACTAGTTTCCTGGGGCTGCTATAACAAAGTCAGGGGCTTGAAAAAACAGAAATTTATTCTCTCACAGATGCAGAGGCAGGAAGTCTAAAATCAAGGTGTCAGCGAACCACATTCCCTCTGAAGACTCTAAGGGAGAATTCTTGGTCTCTTTCAGCTTCCTTTTTTTTTTTAAGATTTTTTTAATTTTTTATTTATTCATGATAGAGAGAGAGAGAGAGAGAGAGAGAGAGGCAGAGACACAGGCAGAGGGAGAAGCAGACTCCATGCGGGAGCCCGACGGGGGACTCAATCCTGGGACTCCAGGATCGCGCCCTGGGCCAAAGGCAGGCGCCAAACCACCGAGCCACCCAGGGATCCCCTCTTTCGGCTTCTGATGGTTCCAGACTTTCCTTGGCTTGTAGCCACATCACTCCAATCTCTTTGCCTACATGGTCACTGGGGCCTTCATGTGGCCTTCTCTGGCTGTCTGTCTTCTCTTCTTATAAGGACACTATTCATCAGATTTAGAGCTCACCTGGAATAATCCAGAATGAATTCATCTCAAGATCCATAACTTAGTTACATCTGCAAAGACCCTTTTCCACACACAGTCACATTTCGAGCTTCTGGGTGGACATATCTTTTGGGTCCACCATTCAATCCACTATATCCCTAGTGATCTTCCACGGTCAAATATAGCACAACCCTCTCCCCTCTCCTCCCCCTGTGTTACCTGGGTTTTTCTTGCTAGCACTAAACATCCCATGCTTCCGTGCATGTTTGTTTGTCTCTGGCCCTCTCCCTGCTCTAACTGTAAGCTCCAGGAGGGCAGGAAGGGCTCTCTCTGCTGTGTGCACTGCTGCATCCCCAGCTCCTAAAACAGGGCCACACACACAGTAGGAACCAAATGAGGATTTGTTGAACAAATAAATAAAGATCAGAGGATGCCAAAGATTTATAGCTATTTGGGTCATTCCTAAGAATTTGTTACTAACAGCTCATGATGCTATAGTATTTACAGGGAAAATGAATATAATTGATACTTATTAAAATGGATATTATATTTATGTTTACATGCCATAATTAAGTCACAGTCTGATGACAATGCTTAAGTATCATTGGAGGAAGCTAGCATTTTCCAGAAAGAAGTGACTTTAAGTGAGAAGGTATATCGGGTAAACTCATGGCACAGAGGCAAGTGGCTTTGCTTCTCAGAGCTAATATGGAAAAGTTGGACTGGGTGACTCTGCCACTTGGCACTTGCATAGCCTTGGGCAAAGTTCCTTTCCTGGGGTGCCTTGGTGGCACGGTTGGCTGAGCTTCTGACTCCTGGTATCAGCTTGGGTCATGATCTCAGGACCCTGATCTCAGGGTCGTGAGATGGAGCCCTGCATCGGTCTCTGTGCTGAGTGCAGAGTCTCCTTGGGTTTCCCTCTGCCCCTCCCCCCAAATAAATAAATACATCTTAAAAAAAAAATAAGTTCCTTTCCAGCTAAGGCCCTTTCAGCTCAGGCCGGGAGAATTAGTGGCAGGAATGCCACATGCCCTGCCTCTCCTGACCAGAGGCACCTTCTGCACTGCCTCTCTAGAGCTTGGGACTTTCACAGCTGAGCGGCATCTCTCCACCCCCTGGAGGCAATTGGAGAGGATCTGGGTCCAGCCCTCATCTCCAGCGGGAGCTCCACTCATCCTTAGCCATCATTTGAGGCACCAGAAAAAAGGTCCTCAAAAGCATGACATCCAGGATAGTGCTTCTTCTTCTTCTTCTTCTTTTTTTTTTTTTTTAAGATTTTATGTATTTATTCATGACAGACACACAGAGAGAGAGAGGCAGAGACACAGGCAGAGGGAGAAGCAGGCTCCAGGCAGGGAGCCTGACGTGGGACTTGATCCCGGGACTCTAGGATCACGCCCTGGGCCGAAGGCAGATGCTAAACTGCTGAGCCACCCAGGGATCCCCCAGGATAGTGCTTCTAATGGGTGGAGATTTTGGAGGTTGAGGCTGGTGGGCTCCACATGGCAATGCTGGGGTCCCAGAAAATGATTCTAGACTCAGAGCAGTGGGCAGCTAATGTAAGTGAAGGAGCTTTGGCAGGAGCCGAACAGAGCAAATTTGCCCTTCATAGCCCATGCACTTGGTACGCTGTGACCCAGCAATACGGGGAAGAGCAAGAGAGGAAACCCATGCCATTGAGCATCTGCTCTGTCCCTACATCATCTCACTTCATTCTCAAAAGTACTTCCGTTCCTTGTGCAAATGGGGAACCTGAGGTCAGTGAAGTGAGTCACCTTCGGCAGGGTCACCCAGCATGCAAACCTCAGTGCAAGTAGCCTCTGCCTTGGGCCCTCAGGCCTTCACATGCCCCATGCCTGGGGCACTTCTCAGCTCTGATAAACTTGCTCATCCTCCCAAGTCTAGCTCATGGATCCTCTTTTCCAGGCAAATAGCCTGTGAGGTGCCCTGCTGTCAACCTCGGCCACCATCTCCTGTCCTGCACCTGCACTGCCATGCTTTTGCTGCCCTGTCTGTTGTCCCCACAGGACTGGACCTGTGTGCTCGTTATCTCCAGTGTTTCCCACCCAGCAGGAAGTTGATGCTCAGCAAGGGCTTGTGGAACCAGGCTCAGGGCCTAGCCCAAATGCCACCTCCTCCAGGGTGCTTTTCTGGGCCTTGACCAGAGTATAGCCTTCCTCTCCACCAGGAATTCTATGGGCCCTGCCCCTGAAGAACCCTACCCCACCCATGGTCTGACCTTCTTGGCAGGATCTATTCCTGTTTGTTTGTCTATTGCCTGTCTTCTCTGTTAAGATGTTGGGACCTGGCCCAGAACAGAGCTTGGTGCATGGAGGTATTCAAGGAAGAAGACCATTCCCAGCACCCAGCAAGGATCCCAGGGTGGGGGAGGGCACTTGTTGCTGTAAGAACAGACCTGGGCATCCCATCTCCTCCCTTCCCAGACCTTCGAGCTGGAAGGGCCCAGATGTCCTCCCAACCTAACTCATGTAGCAGTGGAGACACAAAGCCCAGAGAAGGTGAGCGGTGAGCCCAAGCTCACACAGCAGAAGTCACCTGACACACCATTCTCCTGACTTTGTGCCCACTGATTTCTCATCTCTCCCAGGTTGCCTCTTGTGTCTCCCCTCTTTCTGGAGGCCACCATCTCCCTCTGAATTTTACCCAGGGACATAGCCAGGAGGTTTCTGGTGGGGAGCTGCTGGGGAGAAAGCTGGGTCTGAGTCCTTCCTTTCATGGGTCATTTTTTTTTACTGTAGCAAAATACACAAAACATAAAATATACTATGTTAGCCATTCCTAAGTATACAGCTCAGTGATACAAAATACATCCATAATGTTGTGCAACTTTTACCACCATCCAGCTCTATAATCTTTATCTTACAAAACTGAAACTGAACGCGGTGAACACTCCTCATTCTGCCCTCCCCCACCTCCATCCCCAGCCCTCGGCAGCCACTACTCTACTTTCTGTTTCTAGGAGTTTGACTCCTCTGGAAACCTCGTGTAAGTGAAATCACACAGAATCGGTCTTTCCCCAACTGGCTGATTGCACTGAGCATAATGTCTTCAAGCTTCATCCGTGATGCAGCAAGTATCAGAATGTCCTTCCTTTTTAGGGCTGAGTAACATTCTGCTGCATGGATGCACCACACTTAGTTTGTCCACTCATCCATCGAGGGACACTTGGGTTGCTTCCACCTTTTGGCTATCATAATGCTGCTGTGATGGTTCATTTCTTTTTAGGCCTGATTCCTCATTTGAAAAATGGTGTTCCTGTCCTCATACGCTTACGTGAATTAGTTTGCCTGCTATTTGCTTAACGAGTCACGGAGGCCTTTTTATTTTATTTTATTTTATTTTTAAATTTTTATTTATTTATGATAGGAACACAGTGAGAGAGAGAGGCAGAGACACAGGCAGAGGGAGAAGCAGGCTCCATGCACCGGGAGCCTGACGTGGGATTCGATCCCAGATCTCCAGGATCGCGCCCCGGGCCAAAGGCAGGCGCCAAACCGCTGCGCCACCCAGGGATCCCTTTTTTTTTTTTTTTTTTTTTTTACGGAGGCCTTTTTAAACAGGAGGGAAATGCTGGCATTTGCTGGGCACTCACTGCGTGCCATGGGCAATTCTGTGGGCTTTACGCGAATTTATGAATCAGACACTCATAGTCCCATGAGGTGGGTGCCATTATGATCCCATTTCACCGAAGCAGAGAGAAATAGAGACCCTGCCCAAGGTGGAACAGCCAGAACATGATAGAACTGTGACAGGAACTCAGGCCACTGGCTCTGAAGACTGGCCTCCCTCAGACACATGGTCTGCCACACACCTGGGCTTATCCCGTCCACCTGTCGAGAGCAAGTGTGTTCATGGATTCCCAGGGGGCCATCCTCACAACCCACCACTGCCTGCCAATTCCAGTTGCCCTAGGGAGGAAGATGGAGAAAGATGCTAGAAGGATCTACAGTTCATCTATTTGGCCGGAAGGTGCCCAGTTGTTCCTGCAAAGTAGATGTTCAACTCATCTTCCAAAAAACACAACAATAAAACTCATGTAGGAATTATGTGGAAACTCCTATTTCATACATCTTTTGGGGGGAAAAAGGCTAGGAAACCCCACATTCTGTCTAGCTGGCACCATCAAAAGGAATAGCAAACATTATATTCACAGGGATGTGTTAATTTAACACCCAAGCCATCAGAACCTATCACCTAAGGACACCTGGGTGGCTCACTCAGCTGAGCACCTGACTCTTGATTTAAAAAAAAAAAAAAGATTTTAATTATTTATTCACGAGAGAGGCAGAGACAGAGGCAGAGGGAGAAGCAGGCTCCCTGTAGGGAGCCTGATGCAGGACTCTATCCCAAACCCAGGATCATGACCTGAGCCAAAGGCAGATGCTCAACCACAAAGCCACCCAGGTGCCCCTGACTCTTGATTTTGGCTCAGGTCATGATCTCAGGGTTGTGGACTCGAGCCACACATCTGGCTCCATGCTGAGTATGGAGCCTGCTTAGGATTTTCTCCCTCCTTCTCCCTCTGCCCCTCCCACTCACATTCATTCTCTCTCTCTCTCTCTCTCTCTCTCTCTCAAAAATAAATAAATAAATACATACATACCCCCATCACCTAACTCATTTCCACAATCAGATGGAGGGAAGGTTGGATGCGTGGCCACAGAAACCTTGCCTAAAGGGGGAAAATTCCCTTAAAATGACCACGTCTGTGTCCATCAGATGCCCTCCCCATTTGTGGCTTGACTTATAGCATCACAGGGACCATTGGACTTTCTGCCTCCAGACCATCTGGCCTAATTACCCCTGTGGCTGGTACAGGACCTGAAACTGTGGCTGGTTTTGAGAAGAGCCCTCTCCTGTGAAACCCCAAAACCTCAGCTACCTTCCAGGTGGCATCCATGCTGGCTAGGACAATTGTCAGCTGCACCAGGCTTGGAGAAATCAGCTGGTTCTTTGCTAGGAAACAGATAAACAAATAAACCTCTTTTACCCTGCAGCAGTTGTCAGTTCACAGAGGTAGCAAAGCATTTATTCCTTGTTATTTTTTTCTAGAAAGAAGAGGGTAATAGAGCTAGAACTACCTGGTCCCTGACAACAGCTCTTATTTCTTGAGAGCCTACTGTGTACCAGGTGTTCGCATCCATCCACTCTCTGAACTGCTTGGTGGTCCCTTGAGGCCCCCACCCTCTCTGTCAGGTGAGCACACCGAGGCTCTGAGGGGACCAGTGAGTCTCCCAAGGCCACTGAGCAAGGAAGCTGCCGAGAAAAGATTTGAACCCAGCTCCAGTGGAAGCAAAAGCTATGCCCCATCTCCACCCTGAATGTCACTTCCATTCCCTTCCTGTTTTTTTGGCTCAATTGTCCTGGTTCAAGAGAAAGTCTGAGGTCGCAGTGGGTAGAATCTTGGTCAGGGGCAGGGGCTTGGAAAAGGTGATTCAGGGTGAAGTCAGCAAAACCTAATGTCTATTGAGTCTGAGCTACCAAGACCCTCAGAGAAAGGGGACCAACACCAACCAGGAGCTGGGGTCCATGGATTCAGGGATCAGGATTGAGATTTAGGGTTCTTAGTTTGACCATAAACAGGCCTTAGGGCAAAGGTTCAGTGCCAATGGTTTATTACGGAGGTGAGGTCGGCAGAATAATGGCTCCCAAAGATATCCACCTCCTCGTCCCCAGGATCTGTGCATCTGCAAGAGGAACTTGGCAGGGGTGATGAAGATTCTGGACTCTGCAATCGGGAGATTATCCTGGATTATCTGGTTGTTAACCTAATCGTGTGAGTCCTTAAAATTGGAAGAGGGAAACAGAAGAGTGGGTCAGGGAGACACCGTGGGAGAAGGATTTCATCTGCTGGTTGAGAAGATGGAGGGGGGGGCCAAGAGTCAAGGAAGGCCAGAAGCCTCTAGAAGCTCTTGAGGCTCTGAGTGTCTGCCAGCAGGGCAGCTGTGCCCACCAGGCTCCGCCTCCTCTATAAGGGGCACTTGGAGCACCCACCATAGGGGCCCAGGCTTCCAGTGGGCGTGGGCAGAGACGAGGAGTGTAATTCTGGCAGCCGGAGAGAGCACTCGGGAAGAGCTGTGGGTGCTAGAGACTGCAGGTTGGTAAAGGAGGCCTGCACCACAGCATCAGTGCAGGAGCACAGGGGCCAGACGGTGGATCCATGCCCTGGTGTGTCTGTCTGGTCCAGTTCCCGAATCCACAGTTTCTGAGATGTTGATCCAACATGTCACCCCCTACTCTAGGACCTGTCTTGGCTTTGATTGCCCCACAGTCCCGGTCGGCCTCTCCTGTGACGGGGTCTGCCGCCTGTTTCCCCAGCCCAACCCCACGTCCTGCCCTGCAGACACTCCACCCTCCAGATGCACCCAGCCATTTACACTTCTCGATGGGTTGTATTTTTTTTTTAAGATTTTATTTGTTTATTCATGAAAGACACAGAGAGAGAGAGAGAGAGGCAAAGACACAGGCAGAGGGAAAAGCAGGCTCCATGCAGGGAGCCCAACGTGGGACTCGATCCCAGGTCTCCAGAATCACGCCCTGGGCTGAAGGCAGCACTAAACCGCTGAGCCACCTGGGCTGCCCTCGATGGGTCCTATTTGTCACACCTCTCCGCCTTTGCAAATACTGTTCCCACTGCCTGAACACTCTCTGCACCTCTTCTTAACGGCTATGTACTCCCACGTGACCTATTTCTGGGAACCCTTCCCTGTTGCCCCGCCCCAGGCTGGGTGAGAGCTCTCTCTTGCACAGTCCCCTGCACGCTAGCCCCTCGTGGACCACCACCTCACAATGCTATGCTGGACATGTCCCACCGCCAAGGCTGTGAGCTCCCGCAGGCGGGGCAGCTGTGCCTGCCTCGGCTCTGCCTCCTGGGCACCCAGCCCAGGGCCTGGCATGCACGGACTCAGGGGAGGACTCTGCTCTACAGAACCCGAGTCATGGGAAAGGCACGCGTTGCTACCCACAGCCCAGCCCCTGGCCTCTCTGCCTGGCTATTTTTATTTCTTCCCCTGCAGAGCTGAGGCCTACAGGGCAGGTTCTCAAACCGACCAATAAGACCAGCCAGTCAGAGTGAAGGCACTTGCTGGTGCTGCCCCAGCCAGAGGCCAGCAGGAGTGGCCATGGGGGCTCCTCCTCTGGAGCACAATGCCACGATCTCAGAGAGTTGTACCTTAGAGCCACCGGGGATGGCGGGCACCAGTTCACTGCCTGGACAGAGTCCCCTAAGAGCTGTGTAACCTTGAACAAGTCACACATGTCACCTCGTCTGCCAGATGGGTGGGGTCTAGCCCTCTCTTGCAGATTGTTCTGAGGATCAAATGATAAAGCGACAACTAGAATTGAAATGTCACTTTAAATAGGTAGAACAGTCACATGGTTCAAAATTCAATATACAGAAAGGGGTATTTACAAAACCACAATGAGCTATCACCTTACATCTATCAGAATGCCTAAAATCAAAACCACAAGAAACAAGTGTAGGTGAGGATGCGGAGAAAAAGGAACCCGTGCACTGTTGGTGGGAATGCAAACTGGTGCAGCCACTGTGGAAAACAGCGTAGAGGGTCCTCAAAAAGGTAAAAATAGGGATCCCTGGGTGGTGCAGCGGTTTGGCGCCTGCCTTTGGCCCAGGGCGCGATCCTGGAGACCCGGGATCGAATCCCACGTCGGGCTCCCGGTGCATGGAGCCTGCTTCTCCCTCTGCCTGTGTCTCTGCCTCTCTCTCTCCCTCTGTGTGACTATCATAAATAAACAAATAAAAAATTTTTTAAAAAAAGGTAAAAATAAAAGTACCCTGTGATCTAGGAATAGTAATCACTCTACTGGATGTTTACTCAAAGGATACAAAAACACTAATTCAGAGGGACACATACATTCCTGTGTTTATAGCAGCAGTATCTACAATACTCGCATTATGGAAGCAATCATTATCCATTGATTGATGAACCGATAAAGAAGCAGTCTATGTATTCATTAGAATATCACTCAGCCATAAAAAAGAATGAAATCTTGCCCTTTGCAAAGACATGAATGGATCTAGAGAGTATTATGCTGAGTGAAATAAGTCACTCAGAGAAAGACAAATACCATATGATTTCATTCATATGTGGAATTAAAGAAACAAAACAAATGAACAAAGGAAAAACAAGACAAATGAAACACGGGACTCTTAACTGTAGAGAATAATCTGATGGTTACCGGAGGGGAGGTAGGTGGGGAGGTGGGTGAAATAGGTGACGGGGATTAAGGAGAGCACTTGTCGTGATGAGCACCGGCTGATGTACCGAAGGGTTGAATCACTGTACTGTACACCTGAAATCAATACATACGCTGTACAGCGTACAATAACATACGCTGTATGTTAACTACACTGGGATTAAAATAAAACAAAATATATTTATGTGTATGTGTGTATATATATATACATATGTATATATACGATTTTAAATATATATAATTTGGAATTGTCATGGCAAAAAAAAAAATAATTAAGGAGTATTTTACTCAGTGCCAACCCAGCCCTCACCCCCAGGCAGCCAGCTGGCTAGATTCCCTAAAGTCTGCCAGTGTGGCTGCTTTATCTCTCCCTTCCTTCCCTCCCTCCTCTCTATCTCTCTAACATACAGAGAGAGCCAGAGGTTGTTTATAAGACTATGTATGTGTGTGTTTATATGTCTACACACGCATACATACACCACCATTGTGGAGAATCTACTCTGCACTCTGTGCTTTGGCACATAGTTGGCGCTTGTAAAGTGGTAGCTTTGATGCTTCACTGTCATCGTCAGCTTCATAATCACCAGCTGTCAACTACCATGCATTGAATGAGGAGCTACCAAGCACATCTTATCTCCATTTTATGGATGAAGAAGCGGATGCTCAGGGAGGCTGGGTGACTTGGCCAAGGTCATATAGCTGGCTGGCTGGTGGCAGAGCCAGGAGTCAAGCCCGTGCTGGAATTGGAATCCCAGAGCCTGTGCTCAGAGCCACTGAGCATCTCTACCGTGGCCGCTGAGCTGCCCGACCCCACACTTGCTCCGGGCAAGTGCCTCTGGTTCCAGGTATGACAGGAACACCAAGGCTGTCCCCGTGAGAGCTCACATCCTTTGGACGAGCAAGAATGTACCTACCTACCCAGCCTACTACATGTCCCATGGGGCCTTAAATTCCCCTGGAGTCATCAGTGTCAGGCTGGAGGATCCGGGCCAGGAAGCGCACCCCCATGTGATGTCCTAACATCCAGAGAGTACAGGGGCTTGCACCAAAGTCACACAGCAAGGGGTGACATGCCCAGAGCCAGAACGTAAGCCAGCCCTGCCCACCCCGGTCATATGGAAAATGTTTGATCAGTGCCGCAAAGCGTGCTGACCTGTACCTTATCAGGGCACCCCGAAACATCACCACCCCAAGTCCCAGGTCTAGAATACTCTCATTAAACCCTGAACTCCCATAGGCAGGACCCCCCACAGGATAGTTATCTCTGTGGTCACACCCCTGCCACCCCACCCCAGGGCTGCTAGGACAGGGCCTGGAATAAGGCCAGGTGAATGCATGAAAAATTCTACTCCTCTGACACTAGGCATTGCTGGTTTGAATCTAGACTCATAAAATAGGAACTCTCAGTATGTTGAAATTCTGCAATATGTGGGTAGCCTTAGGAGCAGGATGCCCTGGACTTCGGATCAGGGGGCTTCTCTGAATTCCAGTGGTCCCACTTATGGCTGTGGCATACTGGGCAAGTTGCTTAACCTCTCTGAGTCTGCTTCCCCGTCTATAAAACAGAAGTAATAAAATCTACCACACAGGTCACAGAGAGAACAAAATCAGATGGTTCACCGTGGCAGATAAGTGTAAAACCATATACACCTCACAACAACCGTAACACATACTGGGCCCTGTTTCTGTGCAGACTGGGTCCCGAGCTCTCAAGGTCCTTCCTGGGGAGGACTGGGTCACTTGTACAGTTTGCTCTGAGTTTTCACTCAGTCGTACATCACTCAGTCGCCTGATATAGAACACACTTGCTAGCTTGTCAGTTGTGTCTGTTGTTCCTGAACTTGACTGCCAGGGCCGGGAGGGCAGGGGCTTCTCCATTCCATTCACCACTCCATCCTCAGCGCCTGGAACTGCCTGGATCACTCATGGAAGCTGCCTGTTAAAGATCTGTTGAAAGATCACTCACTTTGGGAACTGATAAAGGGACATCTTCTTGCATCTTGCAGATGGGGAAACCAAGTCACAGACAGGTAGGAGTGGCTTACTCTCTAAGCATGACCACAGCGTCCTACCATGGGGAATGGAGGGGCTCAGACTGCAGGCGCTGGAGCCAGATTGCCTGAGTTCAAGGCCTGGCTCAGCTGCTTACTGGCTGTGTGACCTAAGGCAGGTCACTGGAGCTCTCTGGTCCTCCATTTTCTGCCTACAAATGGAAGTGAGGATAGTTGCTGCCTACAGGGGGCTGTTGTAAGAAGACACGAGGTCTCTCTGTGAAGTGACCAGCACAGTGCAGGATGCAGGAGAGCTCCAGGAACTGTGGGCTATCAGCACCCCATCTGTAACACTCAGAAGAAACATGTCCAGAGAGCTAACTCAACCACAGTCACCCTGTTCAACTCCAGGGTCCAACCAGCTGGACTTGGAGACCAGCCACACTTGGAGAGTGAGCCAGGCTGAGCACTGGGATCCCAAAGCAGTGGGGCCGCTCCATCCTGGGCAGGGCCTGGCCTGGGGAACCTGCTCTCAGCACCACATTCAGCTCCTGGAAATGGGCATCCCCGTGTTGCTGGCCCGCTGGCCCATGCTGGCAGCAGCTGCACTGGCCTGGGCTGGGAAGGGAGCAGAAGGGGGTTGCAGACTTGGCAGGGAGCCCAGGATGCAGGACAGGAATGGGGAGAGTGCCCAGAGGAAAGGGCATCCACAGTGCTGGAAGCCTGCCTCTGCCTCAGCAGTGCTCAGGCATGGACCCCATCCCATTGGAGGCTTGAGCTCTGAAGGACCCCCTTACTTCTCTCCAGAGGGATGGCCTCCTTGACCAGACTCACAAGGACCGGATAACAGTTCTGGATAACAGAGTATCTATATACAATGAGCCACAGGTCTGCACAGCAGGGAATAATTGTGTCCAGTCACTCTCACCCAGGACAGAATTAAATTCTGGTTAGGAACTTGGAAGACCCCTCTGGAAGTAAGATTACATTGGGAAAAATTGCGTGGGACTAGCTTTTGCAAAGAGTTTGGGTGATATGGTTCAAGGAACAAGGGTTTTGATGCCAGTTAGATCTGCCTCTGCCTATTAGCATCTGTGTGACCTGGGACAAATAATGACTCCAGCCTCGGTCTCCTCATCTGTAAAATGGGCATGACAGCTCTTCATCCTAGCCATGTTAAGTGCGAAAGAGCGCATAAAGCCCTTCCTTCCAGAAAATCCTTTTCCCAGGATAGGAACACCTCATCCTTGCTGTGGGGGCCCATCAATCCCACCTTGCTACCGTTACTCATCATGAGTAGAGTGCTTTGCTGGGAAGCTGAAGCATGATTAGAACTTCACCTGACCAGTAGGGCTCTTGTATTTACCTGAATTTGGTTCAGTGCCTAGTGGCCTGGGGCTCTGTGGGACCCCCCTGCGGCTTCAGGGCTTATGCATAGCTCATGTCTAAAGGGGAATGGTCCATGTGCTTCTTTCCACTGAGGAGTGGGCCTGCTGTGGGGGTTTGTACTGAACAGGTGGCCTGAGTGTCAGAGCTAAATTTGCATCCTGACTCCACTGTGTGATTTTGGGCAAGCTGCTTAATCTCCCTGAGCCTGTTTCCTCTTTTGGAAAGTGGCATGACACAGCCCTGGAAAAGGTTAGTCAGTGTCTGTGCCGAGCTCAGGGGAGGAGGAAAATCTTCCTCCTGTCTCCGAGGAGGGGGTACCCTTTCTCCCTTGGCTCTGGGGCCAGAAGCTGAAGACTGGGGTGGAGGGAGGGACCCAGGCTGAGCCCCCAGGAAGATAGGAGATGTCTGATGAGGTGGCCTTGGGGGAAGCTATAAGCCATGCCCACCAGCCCCTGCTTACTGCCCCAGGGAGGGTCTTCCCGAGCCTCCATGTGGGCCAGCATCATGATGACAGACACAAGCTCAAGTCTACCAAGAGAGAAGCTAAAAGTCTCTGATGGGTCCAGGACCCTCTCAGCCTCTCCAAGGCTGGGGAGAGTCGCTGTTGCAGCCCAGCACTGTGGACTCTGCTACATCTGCTCCTCGCCAGCCCTGCTTGTATCCTTTTAGAATCAGAAGGGCGGTGTGCTTGGTCTCAGGGGAAGGAGTGGGCAGTGGCCGCCTAGGGAGGAAGGCAAGGCAGCCGGGCCCGGAGCCAGTAGGAGGAAGCCCAGCTGGGCCAGGAGAAGTGCCCAGGGACTTAACAGTTCAGCGTCCAGTGAGTCCCGGAGCCCTGCACTTGGACACCAGAATCTGGGTGCACTGACCACCCAGAGGGGCCCCTGCCACCGGACCCGTGAGCCAGGAGAGAAGGGGTGTGCTCCTGGGATGCAGGCCCCACTGTGCATTAGCAA
Organism: Vulpes vulpes; assembly: GCF_048418805.1. Classification (NCBI taxonomy): domain Eukaryota; kingdom Metazoa; phylum Chordata; class Mammalia; order Carnivora; family Canidae; genus Vulpes; species Vulpes vulpes. Next base: position 106,947,130 of record NC_132793.1, on the reverse strand, counting down.
GCTACCTGGTCGTGGGGGGCTGGCCACCACAGACACTCCCTCTGAAGACACTGGACATGCCCTGGGGACCACTGATGACTGCAGGGACCTCAAAGGGCAAGATAAAGAATTCTCACCTGGGCACCTAGGTGGCTCAGTGATTGAGCCTCTGCCTTCAGCTCAGGGTGTGATCCTGGGGTCCCGGGATTGAGTCTCACACTGGGCTCCCTGCATGGAGCCTGCTTCTCCCTCTGCCTGTGTCTTTGCTTCTCTCTCTCTGTGTCTCTCATGAATAAATAAATACAATCTTTTTTTTAAAAAAAAGAATCCTCGCCTACAAGGAGTGTGCTGGTTAGAGTACAGGTCAACGAGGCCAAGTCACCATCTACAGTGACCCACCCTTGTGCTCCTGTGGGCATTGCTGTGAGGCCCTTTGTCAATGCGGCTCACATCTTTGAGTACGAGATCAACCTCAGTGATGGGGGCAGGCATCATCCAATCCACTGAAGACTTTAAGGGCAAAACTGGGTTTTCTTAAGAAAGGAGAGATTCTGGCCACGGGCAGCAGCCCCTGCCGGAGAGTCTCCAGCTCGCAGTCCTGTCCTGCAGATTCCAGACTTGCCTGCCAGACCCCACAATCACATAAGCCAATTCCTTAAAATAAATCTCTGTTTCTCCGGTGGAAGCTGGCTGACAACGCAGGAAACAGGCGTCCCATCCCATTCCACCCTCCCCTTCATTCCTGGAGAGCCGACTGGGGGCCCATGAGGTCCTCCACCCAGGTGGGCAGAGGTGAACGCGGCACACACCTCCCAGGCTAGCGGGGAAGCCTGGCAAGGATGGGCCATGTGTGAGTGTGAGCCCTGGCTCGCAGCACACTGTCACTCACAGAGTTGGCTCAGCTGGTTCTTGAGAGCTGGTGGTGCCCGGGTCTTCCTCACTCGGCGCTCAGTGTACCACTCATACTGGTAGCTTGAAGCTGCCTGTGGCCGGAAGTATCCACACTACGGGAACTGGTCAAGGCTGCAAGTCAGCACACACACACCCCCGACTCCGGCTTACCAGCACAACACTGGCTAGAAGAACATGACAAAGGACCACCTTAGATTGGGGGGTTGGAGGATCCAAGGAGGGCTTCCCTGGAGGGTGACTTCTGAGGGGGGCCCAAAGACCAATCAGGATTTAACTCAATGGGAAGCAAAGGGAATAGCAGCTAGCAAGAGGGAACAGTGTGTGGAAAGGTTCTAAGGAGAGAAAGTGCCCCGATGTTTGGCCACTGTTTCGCCTGTTTGGGCTTCCCCCGAGACCAGGGGCGCCTGGAGGGCACACACTGCATGTCTTGCTCACCATCTCTGTATCTGCAGGGCCAGCAGAGCCACTCTCTGAGCCATGTGCTATCAGACTCCTTATTATGCCCGTTTCCTTATCCGAAAACTGGGGAGAGTGGGAGAGTAGGCCTTGGAGTTAGTGTAGATTCTTTTCTAAGCTCTGTGAGAAGCCACAGGGCAGAGATATGGTCTCTCTTTTTTTTTAAGATTTTTTTTTAAGATTTTATTTATTGGGATCCCTGGGTGGCGCAGCGGTTTGGTGCCTGCCTTTGGCCCAGGGCGCGATCCTGGAGACCCGGGATCGAATCCCACGTCGGGCTCCCGGGGCATGGAGCCTGCTTCTCCCTCCGCCTGTGTCTCTGCCCCTCTCTCTCTCTCTGTGACTATCATAAATAAAAAAAAAAAAAAAAAAAAAAAAGATTTTATTTATTTATTTGAGAGAGAGAGAGAGAGAACGCGCACGAGCAAGGGGGAAGGGCAGAGGCCGAAGGGGAAGTGGACTCCACACTGAGCAGGGAAACCCACATGAGGCTCAATCTTAGGACCCTGGGATCATGACCCAAGCCAAAAGCATACACTCAACCAACTAAGCCACCCAGGCACCTTTGATTAATATTTTTAAAACATCAGCCACACTGCCTTGAGGGGAGTGGAAGTGGGGAGAGCCCCTAAGGTATACCAGCAGAGTTGGGGAGTTCTCACCTGCAGGTCACCTCATGGCTCAAAATAACTGCCTGAACTGCCACCATTGTGTCTTCATCCCAAGCAGAAAACAAGAGGAAAAGGAAAAGGAGAGAGGAAAAATAAAAAAAGCTTCACCAGCTCTCCGTGCCCCTCCTTTCAGGGGCTTCCTAAGCCTGCTTCACCAACTTCTCCAGGGTCTCCCTGGGCAGCACACCACATCTGGCTGTGAGGGGTGCTGGGAGATGTAGTGTTTGGCCAGACACATTTCTGCTCCAAATAAAATCAGGGTTTCATTAGAAAGGAAAAAGGGGGGCACCTGGGTGGCTCAGTGGTTGAGCCTCTGCCTTTGGCTCAGGTCGTGATCCCAGGGTCCTGGGATGGAGTCCCTCATCTAAAATCTTTTAGAAAATAATAATAATAATAATAATAATAATTTCCTGGAGTGAAATTGACAGATCTGAGCATCTGGTGAGTTTGGCCAAAGCTGTATACACTCCTAGCTATTGCTCCAATCAGAACACAGACCACCTCCAGATCCTGATGGTCCCCTTGTGTCCCCTTCAAGCAGACTCTCCTCCCCCCACACCATTACAACCCCTGTTCTGACTCAGCTCCCTATGGATTTGGTTTCACCTCTTGTCGAATTTTCTTTTTTAGATTTTATTTATTTATTTACGAGAGATTCAGAAAGAGAAGCAGAGACATAGGCAGAGGGAGAAGCAGGCTCCTCGCAGGGAGACTGATGCAGGACTGGATCCCAGGACCCCAGGATCACATCACAAGCCAAAGGCAGACACTTGAATTTTCTATGCATGCTTTCAGGTTGGCTCTTTTTTTTCTTTTTTTTTTTTCTTTTTTTTTTGGTTTGCTTTAATTGAAAGATGACGTCGGGAATAGAGGTGAGGAAGTACTGTGGTCAAGGCCTAGCGCTAAGGGAACAGTTGCTGCAGAGCACATCATTGGAGCGGGGCTCCCACAGGCAGGGCATTTGTGTCACATCACATCCTCTCCCTGCCCATCCGGCTCCCTGCCTCCCTACGGCACGCTGACCCATTTTCTCTCCGGAAGCCTTCCTTGTACCACCTGCTGCTGTGGGCACCTCTCACCCAGAACTTTCCTTCCTAGCCCCTGGCGTGATCATGATGAAATCACTAGTTGGATTATTTTTCTTGAACATCTGTGTCCCACACACAGGTGAGCTCCACGTGGCATGCCCAGGTGTGTTGTGGCCACGACTCATATATGCTCAGTAAAGATTTGTTGAACAATTGCTTATAGGAGAGTGTGTGTATGTGTGTGTGCATGTGGAAGAGAGGAAACAGTGTGGGCCAAGGAACACTGAGGGGCAGGGGCAGCCCTGCCTGGGGGTGCTCAGGGCATGGCACCCCACACTGGGGTATACTGAGCCTGGGACTGCCCCACATGCTTTACCTTTACTCTTGCACTCCTAACCAGGATCCATGAAGAAGATGCCTCCATCACTCCCTTTAGGGACCAGGAAACAGGCCGAGGGAGTTGAGTCTGGCAACTTAGCTCAGCTTACCCCAGGCTTGCATCCCCTGGGCTTTTGGCTGAAGCACTTAAAAGCCCACCCAGGGTCAAGAGGCAAGGACATGGACTCCACCTCTCAATGCAAGGAGTAGTAAGAAATTTTGGAGTTATGGTTTTTTTTTTTTTTTTTGGAGTTATGTTTTAAAAACCACTAGTATACATATTTAGATCAATGAAAAAAATATCTGAAATTTAACTGAGTTCTTACTCCCAACCAGGCACTGTGCTAAGTCTACTTATATAGATAATATGACATAAAATATACATTTTTGTTTTGTTTTAAAATGTTTTATTTTTTAAAAATAGACTGGAAATAAAAAAGAATGAAATGTCTTATTTTTAATATATTTTTAAAGTATAATTGACAATTCGTCTCAGTGATTCAACAATTGTATACCTTACTCAGGGCTTGACAAGTATGGCACCATCTGTCACCATGCAACATTATTGCAATATTATTGACTATATTCCCCACACTGTACTTTTCATCTCTGTGCCTTATCTACTTTATCACTGTAAGTTTGTGCCTCTTCATCCCCTTCACCTGTCCCTGCCCCCTGCCATCAGTGTATTCTCTATGAATCTGTTTTTATTTTTGTTTTTTGCTTGTTTCTTTTGATTTTCAGATTCACATGTAAGTGAAATAATATGGTATTTGTCTTTCAACATCGACTTATTTTGCCCAACCTAATATCCTTTAGATCCACCCACATTGTTGCAAATGGCAAGAGTTCATCCTTCTTTATGGCTGAGTAATATTCAACTGTGTGTATATGTATCTCACATTTTCTTTACCCATTTGTTCATCAGTGGACATTTCATTTGCTTCCATACCTTGATTACTGTAAATAATGCACTACACATAAGGGTGCAGAGAGATCTTTTTGAAAGAGTATTTCCATTTTCTTCAGGTAAATACCCAGCAATGGAGTTAAAGGATTATACGATACTTCTATAAAATACACATTTATATTTGACATTTTTAAAAAATGTAAAAGTAAAAAAAAAAGATAAAAGTAAAACCATGCAGATGAAAGTTACAGGGGTCATGCTTTCTGCCCTGCATATGTTGGTCGTGGTGATGTTGGGGATCGGGGCTCCCTCTGGCACCCACGGCTCCCCAGGCTGGGGCAGGCGGCCCAGCCCAGCTCTAGCAGCTGGCCGGCTACAGGCCGCTCCCACGCTATCTCAGGCCTCTGAGCTTCTCTCCTCTGGATCCACCGTATGGGTCTTTGAGAATCAGAGCCTTCCTGCCCCTTCCATTGCCAACTGCCAGGCCAGGGCATTCTGCACACCCGTGGGGGTGTTTCTACAACAGGAAAATGGGTCGGATGTCCAAACATGAGTCTCAAGCCACCCTGAGCACCCAGAGGTGGGAGGGAAGGACTGCATGGTGAGCATTCAGGGCCACGCAGTGACACTGAGTAACTGCTGGGCTGGGGGACAGAGCTTCCTTTGTCCTCAGCCAGCCAGGGGGCTGCCTCCCCTGAGAGGCTGGTGACATAGCGTTCCCTCAGAGGCAGGAGGACAGGGCTGCAAGCTGCAGTTCACAGTTTCCCTATTCCAACTGGATGGGGAAGATGGACATAAAGGACATCTGGCAGGGACTGGGGCCTGGAAGGAGAAGGGTCTACAAGGCCAGACTCTGGTCCAGGTAGATGACTTGACCATTGTGCTGGCAGGGTGCCCATGAGGTCAGGCTTGGGAAAGGCACCTTGATGCCTGGGAGGAAGAACAAGATGGGGGCTGTGGGGATAGGGAGAGGGGGCTGATGTCAAGGATGATTAGAAAGGGCCTTGGCAGTGCTTGATGATTGCTTGAGCATGGGGGCCTTGGCTATGGGTCAGTGCTGAATTTCTGGTGGAAGGTGGTACTGTCACTGAGATGGGAGCTCAGGAGGAGGAGCAGGCTGGGGCCCCTGGCCTGTTGTCCCTGCCATTTTGGAGATGTTTGAGACATCCGAGAGAAATCACCAGGAAGGTCTGGCAGGGAGTGGAAGGATCTCACCTGCAGGAGTGACCTGAAGGGCTTTCACCCCTCCTGGTCCTCAAGGCAGCAGCTTTCACAGGGCTCCAGGAGTCAGCAAGGACTTTCCAAGCAACATGTGGGTGCAGAAGGTTAAGGACCTCAATTTCCAGGTAGTCCCCTATTGGGAGGCCAAAGCATTGCTCCTTCCCCATTTCTCCCCAAGCCCCCCACCCATGTCACCTGCTCTATGAGAGAAAAGCCCAACTCATCCATCCTGGATCACAATCCAAACCACAGTGTGGGCAGAGCCTCTTCAATCTGGACACAGGGACAGGCTTTCCCCATCTTTATCCCTACATACTTCCAGCAGGGGCAGGACCAGAGATGGACTGGCTGCTGCGGCTCATGCCAGCCATTCCAGATTCACATATATCTGGAAAGAAAGAACTCTCAGGTTTTTTGTTTGGTTGTTTGTTTGTTTGTTTGGTTGTTTTTTTAAGGAACATGAGTCTCTTTAAAAAAAAAAACAAATTTAAGTAGGCTCCATGCACAGCGTGGGGCTCGAACTCATGACTCTGAGATCAAGAATCACAGGCTCTAGGGGCACTTGGGTGGCTCAGTCAGTTAAACATCTACCTTCAGCTCAGGTCATGATCCTGGGGTCCTGGGATGGAGCCTCACATCAGGCTCCCTGCTCCACCTGCTTCTCCCTGTCCCTCTGCCTCCCACTCCCCCTGCTTGTGCTCTCCCTCTCTCAGTGTGTGTCAAATAAATAAATAAAATCTTTTAAAAAAAATAAAAAATAAAAAGTCAACATCTACAGTACATTAGGAAATTTATAGTATTGGCAACTGTGTAAATTTAGTATGAAAAATTGAGAGTCCACTTAAAAATATACAACAGGGACGCCTGTGGCTCAATGGTTGAGCGTCTGCCTTTGGCCCCGGGGCGTGATCCTGGAGACCCGGGATCAAGTCCCACATCAGGCTCCCTGCATGGAGCCTGCTTCTCCCTCTGCCTGTGTCTCTGCCTCTGTGTGTGTGTCTCATGAATAAATAAATAATATATTTTTTAATAAAATAAAATAAAATAATAAAATATACAACAGAGTACATCAGGGGTCCCCATCTTATTTTTTTTTAAGGTGGGTGTGAACAAAAAAGCGTGGAGATCCTGACACAAAGGAAAGCCCTTCAAAAGTAAACCAGAGCAGGACCAAATCACTTCCTTTCATTTAGAACTGAGATTTGTGTTTGTTTTAAGCCACAGAAATGATATCCAGGTTGAGTGAGTGTCAGCTGAGAACATATCTACAAAGAGCATTTGGAGGTCAAGGTCACCCCGCTCTGGGCAGGCCTGGCACTCTGGCAGCGGTGGTGGACCACGGGCTGGCTGTTGGCCTTCAGGGGGCCTGGCAGCAGGGTGGAAGGTTGCGGGCAGGCCAGGTGCTCCCCCCCAAAATAGGCAGAGCCCACAGAGGCCCTGGCTGGAGCCCTCACCCAACTCTTGCTGCAGTGTGCACATGTTGGGAAGATAACCGGCAAAAGACATACATACCCCTAAAATCTGTCTCTATGAGATCCCCACCAGCCACAAATGGGCATTATTCCTGAGTGCTTCCTTACTCTGTGCCAGCCACTGACCTACGTGCTTTCTGAGTTAGGATGATGGAACCGGGTAGCCTGATTCCAAGCCACGTCATGTATGAGCACAGGTGCAAACACAGACACATTCGAGACCTGGAAGCATTGATTTGATGCTTTGCAGTTTTACTTACAACTCTCTGATCTTGGGACACTGGGTGGCTCAGCAGCTGGTGTCTGCCTTTGGCTCAGGGCATGATCCCCTGGTCCTGGGATTGAGTCCCACATAGGACTCCCCACAAGAAGCCTGCTTCTCCCTCTGCCTGTGTCGCTGCTTCTTTCAGTGTCGCTCATGAATAAATAAATAAAATCTTTTAAAAAACAAACTACTCTCTGATCTTGGATAAGACTCTCTGACCCTATATCTTCATCTGCAAAATGGTTCATAAGAGCTACCATACTGACCCTTCAGGCCCCAAATCCTCCCAGGCAGTGGTGACTGCTTTATGCTCAGAAAGGACTCTGCTATCATCAGAAAAGTTTGCACCTAAATTTAGAAGGCTGGAATCTCTATTTTGAAGTGTCAGACAAGATAACAAGGGAGGAGAGCCCACCCTGACTTCTGTGGCTGTTCTGGTTGGCTCTGCTTGGAGCACAGTCTGGTATTTTCCATGTCTGGGTGTTCCCAGATGCCACCTGGGGTCTAAGCAAACTTTTGTCCTGAACCCCAAATACCATAGAAGCTGCACAAGAGCTAGCAGCCATTCAGAAGATCCCCTGATGGCCTCTTCTGGACATTTATGGTGAGTAGGTAGGAGCTGTGGGGCCTGCCTTAGAGAAATCAGGGCAGTACAGTCAAAACTCAGAGGCCTGCGTCTCCTCCTGAAAAATCACCTACTCTGTCAACTTGGGCAGCTGGCTTAACCTCTCTGAGCCTCATTTCTTCACTCTGTTGTGCCCAGCCTTTCACTGGCCAATGCCGATTGGAGATTTAAGGATGACTCAAAAAGGCCCTTCCTCCAGGCACTCCCAGTTTCATGGGAGAGGGAGCTAAGGAAATAGACAGTAACAGGCACTGTGCTGGGGCATCAGGAGGACTTCCTGGAGGAGGTGAGGTCTGGGCAGCATTTTCCTCTTCTGTCAATTGAGAGGGTCATAATAACACTTTTTTTTTTTTTTTTTTTTTTTTTTTTTTTACAGAGTATGGTTTTATTTTATTATGAAAGTAATGCACGCTCCTGGTGAAAATTTCCAAGAGAACAGAAAGGTATTAAGTGCAAAGTGTCCCTGGCTCATCCCCAGAAGAAACTACCTATTGCCCACAGTATCTTGTGTCACCTTCCAGAAATGTTCTCCGTGAATGGAAACCCGAGTGAACAAAGCATAGAAGCCCAAATAAATGGTCACAACAGCTTCCACTTCTCCCGTGTTTACTAGGTGTTCCCTGATGCTATTTGCTCTTCTTGATTAACATCTCTTGGACATATTTCTATGTCCACAATCAGCTTTCCAAGATACTGAACGAGAAGCCTGGAGAGGCATAGGGAGCATGTGACTAGGCATCTCCCACTGCCTTCGTTAGTTAGCATGTGTCTGGCTCCCGCTGGAACTTCTCTGTGGTTGAGTTTCCAGGCCCTTGGCTTCCAGATGGAGAAACTGAAGTTGACAACATCGAAGTGGGGTGCTAAGGCTGCATGGTGACCAGAGGCAGTACCACGCCATGAATCACGGTGTGCGGCTTTGGGGCCTGCGGGAGGCCATGCTGTCCTCCGTCCTGGCTTCTGGAAGGATAAATATAACCCTGGCAAGCCGGAGCCGGTGTTGAAAGCAGAGACTTAGCCTGAGAGTGCAGGCCAAAGGGCGGCCCTGCCCTCCCCCCGCAGGGCTCAGACCCACTGCACTGACCAGTCTCTCCGCATTCAGGCCTCCAGCCAGCGCCTCCCATCCACCCAGGAGCTTGCACAGAACCAGGTCTGTCCCCAGATATGTCACTCGCAGTTTTCACTCTGTGATTCTACTTCTGGGAGTCAGGGTCATAGTGATGGCTGCAAACCTTGAGGTTTCTGTGGTGTGGGCTCCAGGGGACCCAGGAGGAAAAGCATTTGGGCTACTTTGATCATCAGTTGCTGGCTCTGTGATCCTGAGCCTGGCATTTTTCCTTCTTTCCTTTCTTGTTTTTTTAATTGAAGTGAAATTCATTATTAAAAAAAATCAACAGGGCAGCCCGGGTGGCTCAATGGTTTAGCGCCGCCTTCAGCCCAGGGCCTGATCCTGGAGACCCGGGGATTGAGTCCCATATTGGGCTCCCTGCATGGAGCCTGCTTCTCCCTCTGCCTGTGTCTCTGCCCCTCTCTTTCTCTCTCTCTGTCTCATGAATAAATAAATAAATTTTTTTTAAAAATCAACATTTGTTTGTTTTTAGAGAGCATGTGTGCGTGAAAGGGGGAAGTGGCAGAGGGACAGGGACAGAGAGCATCTCCACTGGGCATAGAGCCTGACACCCAATCCCCCCACCTCAAGATCATGACCTGAGCCCAAATCAAGAGTCTCACGCTCAACCGAGTGAGGCACCAGCAGCCCCCCAAAATCAATTATGTTTAAATGGACAACTCACTAGCATCCAGTACATTCACAATTTTGTTTAACCACCACCTACATGTAGTTCTAAAGCATTTCCATCGGGATCCCTGGGTGGCGCAGCGGTTTGGCGCCTGCCTTTGGCCCAGGGCGCGATCCTGGAGACCCGGGATCGAATCCCACGTCGGGCTCCCGGTGCATGGAGCCTGCTTCTCCCTCTGCCTGTGTCTCTGCCTCTCTCTCTATCTCTCTCTGACTATCATAAATAAATAAAAATTTAAAAAAAATTTAAAAAAAAAATAAAGCATTTCCATCACCTCTAAAGGAGACCCCATACTCAGTAAGCAATTACCCTCCCTCTCCCAGCCCCTGGTGGCCACCCATCGATGGTGTCCCCGTGGATCTGCCTGGCCTGGCATCTCATAGAAATGGATTCAGACAAAAAGCCTTTGGTGATTGGCTTTTTCCACTTGGTATACGTGTTCTATGTGCATCTACGTGGTAGTGAGCGTCAGCACTCCGTTCCTTGTTAAGACTGAGAGATCTTCCACCAGCGGGGATAGATTGCATTGTATTTGTCTATTGTTCTAGCAATGGACACGTGGGCTGTTTTTACCTCTGGACTCTTGTGCATGAGATTATTATGACACTCCACTTACGTCAGCCTCACTTGTCACGCCTGCAAAATGGGGACAAGAGAAGGACCTACCTCCTGGAGTTGCTGGGAGGCTGAGTGGATTATAGATATGAGGCCCTTACCTGGCACCTGGTGAGTCCTCCATTGTTGATTCTGTTGGGAGTTTGCTCACAATCTGACGTTTATTGAGCACCTACTGTATACCATGTTAAGCGCTTTACCTGTATTAATTCATTTATGCCAATGTTTTTCCTTCATTCATTAATTCCTCCAGCAACTCTACAGGGTAGGCCCCCCTGGGTAATTCTACTGTACAGAAAGCTTGGGCCCTGAGAGGTTAGCTCAGGAGTTGTGTGTAGAGGCAGGACTTGAAGCAGCTGACCTGACCCTGAATCCCACATTCTTAATGCCTTTTTGGTCTATTCTCATGGGGTCGTTTACGCAGCCATCCACTGGGATGTCTGTAGTCGTCACCTCTGGATTGGGCACTGTGGGGGATTTTCGCCTTCTTTTCCCCCTGGACTCTTCCATGTTTCAGTAATTGTTTTTGCAAAACCAAATAATAATTTTGTAATCAGAAAATAACCACAAATATGACTTTAGATCATAACATATATGCTAAGTGAAAAGAGCCAAACACAAAATTCCAGGTACAGCTTGATCCCAACAGGTCAAAACGCGCACAGAAAACAACCAGGGGGACTGTTCCTCAACATACTAATAAGGTTTGCTGAGCCACGTGGGATGATTCTGTGACTCTTTGGCATAAGTTTATTGTCTTTCTAGCTTTTCCAACTGTATTCTGACAGCAGACAAGTATCACTCTTATATTTGTTTTGTTTGTTTGTTTGTTTTTTAAAGATGTTATTTATTTATTCATGAGAGACAGAGAGAGAGAGAGAGAGAAGCGGAGACACAGGCAGAGGGAGAAGCAGGCTCCATGCAGGGAGCCTGATGTGGGACTCAATCCCGAGTCTGCAGGATCACACCCTGAGCTGATGGCAGACGCTCAACCATTGAGCCACCCAGGCGTCCCTCACTCTTATATTTGGAGAGAGATTCTAGAAACCAAAGACCCACATTCCCTGCTGGGAGCCCAGGGTGTTTCTGCCTTGGGCTGGCTGGGTAGGTGAGTCTGAGCCCCTGACAGGCCAGGAAGCTCCTGTGGAAGCTGTCAGATGGGGCGGTTCCTGCACCGAGAGACTGACCCAGGGCTTGCTGGCCAGACACTGCCGTTTGTCGTTCTATCTCCATCCAGGAATGCAGAGATACAGAGAAAACCTCAGGACTGCTGGTGCCGAGACAGGGACCACCTCAGTCTCTAACTGTCCCTGTGCTGGCCATTCAGCCCAGCCACCTCACCTTTGCTTAGGCACTGCCTTCCACCTGGAATTCCTGTCCCCCCTGGGATGTGCTTCCCGGATCTTCATGCTCCCTCTGCTACAAGCAACAGGGCCCAGTGGAGCATTCCAGAGGGCCACCCACGATTAAAGGAAATTATTTGTCCTGGCTTGTTTTGCGTGGCCCTCGTGCTCCCCCCGTACCCCCCAGGTGGACATCTCCATAGCACCTTCTCCCTCTGCTGACACACGCTTGAGTCTAAGGCCCTCATGCCCTCCCTGGTCCTGGTTTAAAGTATTCCTCACACAGGGAAACGCGGTAGTCGTGCCTCCCTGGACAGGGCCATGCAGAAGTGAGGATGGCCAGGGAGATGGCTAAACCCCTAATGACAGCACAGCAGGGGCAGAAGGGCTGGACTATGTTCCATCTGGGGGAATCCAGAAGCTTCCTGGGGGCAGTGCCTTTTCTCAGGGCTGTGACAGACCGACGGTGGGAGTTTGACGAGATGAGCTAAGAGGAGAAAGACTTCTCAGCCAAGGAAGGGCGTGGAGGGCAGAGGACGCTGCATCTGACCCCACGGCCACCCCTGCCTTGGCAGGACACCCAGGCTAACCCAGCCCAACCCTGACAGCCCCTGCCAGGAGAACAGGTCAGAGCAGGACGGACCCTGGCGGCATTGCCTGTGAGCTGGGCGGGGACACGCCGCTTGAGCAGAGGAGGGTGGGTGGCCTGGGCTGGCCCCTTGGCCTCCCTGGGGCTGTCACTCTGGCCAGGACACCCAGGCCGCCCAGCGAGGTGTAGGTCACAGCCCAGCTGGCAGGGCGGGAGGGCTGCCCCACAGCCCAGACCACAGGATGGGTGGGAGCCCTGTCCCCACCCAGCTGTGCTGACACAGCCCCACCCAGGATCCAGGCCCAGCCTCCTGTGGGCTGGACGTGCCCCTTAGCAGGAGGAGGGACCTGGCCAAGGTGGACAACCACTCTGAACCTCAGTGTCCCCATCGGTAAAAGAGGATAAGCTTCTTCCCTCACGGCTCTCAAGCACATCCGGGGAAATAATGTTGGAAAAAGTGCATTAACCGTTGGAAGCTCGTTCACATTGGATTCTTGTTACCATTGCTACCATTATTATGACTTTGTTATTAGTGGTGACTATTATTATGGGCGAATGCCCAGTCCAATGGGAGAAGAAGACAATTCTGGATTTGATTCCAGCTCCGCTCTGAGTAGCTTCGGATCTGGGCTGATCACGCGCCTCAGTTTCCCATCTGTAAATACCTAGGAAGTGTGAGTCCCTGAGCTCTGCATGGGGCATGGCCAGCCTCCAGGAAGGCTAAGGTCAGTCCAGAAGGGCAGGTCCAGCTGGGGCAGCTCCAAAGAAGCAGCGTCCTCTTGGACCAACGCCAGGCTACTGCCCAGGGCCTCTGGGTGTGTGTCCCAGCCCACGGATGACCCCTACCTCCCACCCAGCCCCATGCCCAGCCAGCCTGCAGAGCTCACACTTGCAACCCCTCCACTGCGCACCAGCCCTGGCCATTCATGAGGCATTTCACCTAGAAGGTCAGAGACAAATAGCACTGTTTGGGTGCTGCTGCGGGTGCCGTGCTGGGTGCTGGGCCTGTGTGAACAGCAGGCCAGCAGAGACTGATAACCACAGCCAGCCAGACAACTGGAGCCTCCACCGACATGCCGGCCCAAGGGTCGGGGGCTTAGGGAGGGTCAGGCAAGGCTTTGAGGAGGTGCCCTTTGGCTGAGCCTTGGAGGGTCCATGGCCTGGCTTCTGCCCCTCCAACCACTTCTTAAGTCCAGGCTGGTTGTTGGCCAGGGACCTGACAGGGGCCTCATGAGTGCACACAGAATGGTGATTGCATGAAGGAAGGAAGAAATGAGTGACACCAGGTAGGGAATATTATATTATCTTTATATCAGACTCTGAATTCTCTCAGGGAGAGAACTTGACTCTGTGAAATCACTTAGTTGAGTCTCTTTGGGTGGTAATGGAAGCATGAAAACATCTGGGACTGAATGGCCGCCCCTCCCAGGCCTTCTTCTGGCCTAGGAGGTGAGTTGGGCTCTCCCTAGCCTCTACTGTCCAAGGGCTGGGAAGTCCCAATGGTCAGGGCCCTTGCTGTGCTATGTGGTCTCAGGCCACCCCCTGACCTCTCTGGGCCTCGGTCTTCTCATCTGTGAAGTGGGATCATGACGGCAGTGTGCACAGGGCTGTGCCAGGATGGGCGGGTTAGTGGGCAGCGTGGGAGTTGTTAGCCTGCTCCCTGCTTTCTGGAGTCCCACCGGCCGTGGGGGGCTCCCTGGAGACCCAGAGCAGGCAGTTTGCTTCATTCATGTTTCTGGGCATCCCGGTGCCAGTTGTGCTGGCTGCTGGCAACCTCTTTAATGACCAGGTGTGTCCCCACGCCCCGGTGTGACTCTGTCTGCCTGAATGCATTCATTTAGGCCTCATAAAACAGGGTGACAATGAGCCATGTCAGAGATGAGGAGAGAAGGCTTTCCAGAGGCCTCCCAATGCACTCAGGCATCCAGGAGGGCAGTCTGGGGCTCTTGGGGGAGCAGCTGGGCTCTGTCTGCCAGAAGGCCTGCAGGGCCTGGGCCAGCCCTCCTTAGAGGGGATGTGAAGGGAGAGACAAAGACTAAGGGAGGCAGAGAGAAGAGGATAGGGAGGGGAGCCAGTGAGAGAAGGAGCTTGAAAGGACCAGAGACAGGGTCAGAGTCAGTGTCAGAGACACAGAGACAGGGTCAGGAGGGTGGGAAGGCAGGAGGGGCAGCCTATGCCCAGCTGCTCTGGCCCGTGGGCCTGCGCAGCCCCACCAAACCGCATAGGAGCCAAGGTTGTGGGGGCAGGTGGGAGGGAGTGGCCTGCTTGGAAGCCCCCCTGCAGCTCACCCACAGCTGCACAACCCACAACTGCACACGTGCCCCTGCGATGTGCACACCTGGTCAGCACAAGGCAGGGGCTACCAGGCTGCGGGGAAGCAAGTACGAACCGGGGCATGCAGGTGCATACCCGGGACTGTCCCCTGAGGCTACACGTGTCCAGGGTGCACAGATTCGCCTGAGCAACTGGTGGGGTCCTGGAGATGCGGATAACAAAGGCAGAAGGAAATTGAGATAAAACCAAATGTCCTTATAACCTACAGCCCATTGACAAATACTTGAGGCTGGCAGAGCTTAGTTTCTTCCAGGAAGCTCCCAACCATCTAGATGTTATGCCTGGATAGAGGGAAAAGCAACCTTGGTTGGACAACAGCAGGGCCTCTGGTATCCTGTGAGTCTTCTTTAGCATATGAAAATCCTTCTGGAACTCCCTTTATCTTTACTTCCCCCAAAGCATATAATCCCTTACCCCTCACAATGGAGAGGGGGCAGCAGCTCTTCCTGACCCTGGAGTCCTGTCCCCGTGCTTTAATAAAACCACCATTTTGCACCAAATACGTCTCAAGAATTCTTTCTTGGCTGGTGGCTCTGAACCCCACAACCTCACCAACATCTAAAAACTAAATCACTGTGAAGAAACCCCCCCCTGTAAGTAGGGCCAGCCCTAATCCAGAGGCAGCCCATCCAGGTGCCTTCCTGAAGTTTTAGCAACAAAAAGCATTCTGTTTGTGATAAGAAAACCATTTCCCCCCACACCCTGATTGGAATGTCCCTGAATAGGTTCATGTTGACCTTCTGAGAAATCAACCTGGATGCTATGTGACTCCCGCGGTTCTTTTGTCTTTAAGCGAGTTTTTTTCTTTTGCCTTTAAAAGATACCTGTAATTGCTAATCGGGGCTCTCTTCCTCTTCGGAGGCGGAGAGCCCGTTTGCGCAAACGTCCAATAAACCCTCTTGCTAATTGCATCTGCCTGTCTGGGGTCTGAGTCTCTGGGGCGTCCGCCGGGACACGTTGGCACCCGTGAGCCAGGGTCCAACATTTGGGGGCTCGTCCGGGATCCGAGACGCCCCAGGCTCAATCCTAAGACCGGTAGGAGGTAAGACCGAGCTCGCTAAATGTCATATCTGTCTCGTCTGTTTGTCTGACTGGCCGGGTCTGTATTGTGCCGGGTCTGTATTGTGCCTGCAGGACGCTGTACTCTGTATTTGGACCAGCGGGGGAGGCAGACGTGCCCGAGACCCCTGGTCCCCCTCCGGAGTCGGACTCTGGAGTGGTCTGGAAGAGGAACGGAGCCCCGGCACTCCCTCCTCTTCGGGGAGGGTCGTTGTTCGCGACCGCTCCCATCTGAATCTGCCGCGCCAGTCCTGTCATCTGTGTACGTCTGTCTGTTCTGTGTCTTTCTTCCTGTCCTCCTCCTCCCCGCTCACCTCTTTTCTACACCCGCGGGGCAAACTGTAACCACCCCTTTAAGCCTCACTCTAGATCACTGGAAAGAAGTCGCAAGCCGAGAACACAACCTTTCGGTCGAAGTCAGAAGACGAAAATGGGTCACCTTCTGCTCCTCAGAGTGGCCGACCCTCAACATCGGGTGGCCCAGGAATGGAACTTTTAATATTGATATTATCTTGCAGGTGAAGGCCCCGGTCTCTCAGCCAGGACCCCATGGGCACCCTGATCAGCTCCTGCAGACTCTCCTCACCACAGAGGAGAGACAGTGCGTCTACAGAAAAACGTCCCCGGGGCGGATGGGAGGCCGCCCCAGCTGCCTAATGAAATTGAGGATGTTTTCCCCTTGGTTGGCCCGACCTGGGACTACGACACTGCTGCTGGTAGGGAGCGGCTCCGTCTCTATCGCCAGGTACTCCTAGCGGGTCTCAAAGGGGCAGGGCGATGCCCCACCAATTTGGCAAAGGTACGTGCTATAGTGCAGGGAAAAGATGAGATGCCGGCAGGTTTTCTGGAAAGATTAATGGAGGGCTACCATATGTATACTTAGAGAGAGAGAGAGGAAACGCAGTAAAGAACTGACTGGGATACTGGCCACCGTAGTACAGGGCTCAGGGCAAAGTAAGTCAGGACAGAGTAAGGACCTGGGAGACAAAAGAAAACCACGGGTTGAACGAGACCAGCATGCCTACTGCAAGGAAAAAGGACATTGGGTTAAAGATTGTCCAAAGAAGGGCCTAACGCAGGGACCTAAGAAGAAGCCCATTCCCGTACTGTCCCTAGAGGATGAAGATTAGGGATGTCAGGGCCAGGAGCCCCCCCCCCCCCCCGAGCCCCTCGGATAACCCTTAAAGTGGGGGGCCAACCAGTGACCTTCCTGGTTGCTACGGGAGCTCAACATTCAGTTTTAACTGAGGCAGAAGGACCCTTGAGCTCTATCTAGAAGATGCATTCTTTTGCCTAAAGTTAAGCTCTCAAAGCCAGCCTATTTTTGCCTTTGAATGGAAAGATCCTGAGACGGGATTCTCAGGACAACTCACTTGGACAAGGCTACCACAGGGATTCAAAAACTCCCCCACCTTGTTCAACGAAGCCTTGCATCAGGACTTGGCAGACTTCCGAGTTGGCCATCCGGACCTCGTTCTCCTGCAGTACGTGGATGATTTTGCTCATAGCGGCTAAGACGGAACAGGATTGTGTAAAAGGTACGGGGGCCCTGCTCGAGAGACTGGGAGGACTGGGGTATAGGGCCTCCGCCAAAAAGGCCCAAATAGGCCAGAGACGAGTGACCTATCTGGGATATCTCCTGGAAGGAGGCCAGAGGTGGCTGACGGAGGGCCGCAAAAAGGCTGTAGCCCTGATCCCAGCACCCACTAATGCCAGAGGGCTACGAGAGTTCCTCGGCAGTGCCGGGTTCTGCCGCCCATGGGTACCCGGGTTTGCAGAGCTGGCGGCTCCCCTATATCCTCTCACGAAATCCAACACCCCCTACCACTGGGGAAAGGAGCAACAATTGGCTTTTAACAAAATAAAAAGGGCCTTATTGACTGCCCCTGCCCTGAGCCTCCCAGATGTAACCAAGCCATTTGCGCTATATGCTGATGAACACCAAGGAATAGCCAAAGGGGTCCTAACTCAGAAACTGGGACCCTGGAAAAGGCCCGTGGCATACTTTTCAAAAGAAAATTAGACAGAGTGGCTGCAGGATGGCCGATGAAACAGCACGAGCCGCTGCACTAGGCCCACAGGAGGATGGACAGAAGCCTTCCCCACCAAACGAGAAATTGCCCAGGTGGTTGTCAAGAAAATCCTAGAAGAAATTTTCCCCTGGTTTGGACTGCCCAAGGTAATAGGGTTGGACAACGGCCCTGCCTTCGTCTCCCAGGTAAGTCAGTTGGTGGCCAGATTACTGGGGATAAATTAAAAATTACATTGTGCATACAGACCCCAGAGCTCAGGGCAGGTAGAAAGAATAAATAGAACAATTAAAGAGACCCTAACCAAATTGACATTGGAGACTGGCACTAGAGACTGGGTCCAACTCCTCCCTATGGTTCTGTTCCGAGTCCAGAACACTCCCGCGCGCCATGGGCTAACTCCTTACGAGATTCTCTATGGAGGTCCCCCACCAGTAACGGACTTACTAGATTCTGCTATTGACCCTCTTGCTAACACTCCCGGTTTACAGGACAGGCTAAAGGCGCTCCAGATTATCCAGCGCCAGATCTGGAAACCCCTTGCGGCTGTCTACCGCCCCGGAGACACAACCGGCCCACACCCGTTCCAGATCGGTGACTCCGTCTACATCAGGAGACATCAGTCCAGGACGCTTGAGCCCCGCTGGAAGGGCCCATACACTGTACTACTGACCACCCCAACCGCCTTAAAGGTAGACGGCATTGCTGCTTGGGTCCACGCCTCACACGTCAAGCGCGCCCCATCAAGGAGCACCGTTGACGCCAGCCAGGACGGACCGGGCGAGCCACCCCAATGGAAGCTCCACCGCACCCAAAACCCGCTCAAGATAAGACTTTCAAAAATTGTTCAATGACAGTTGTTATATTCCTACCTCTCCTAGCGCTCTTCACCTCCGCCAAAGGTGACCCTCATGCCCTCAAAATGTTAACCTGGCAGGTACTAACGTCTGGGGGTGACGAGGTCTGGTCTATAACTAAGACCGCCCCCGTGGGAACCTGGTGGCCTAACCTATATCCTGACCTATGCAAGCTAACCATAGGGGCCCCTAGCCCATGGGACCTAGAGGGATACTTGGACACCTCTAGAGCCCCTAACCGAGAAAGCCCTCCAGGGCAACTGGGATTAGACCCATGGGGAGGATGTGGCACGCCTGACAGAAGGGCCATGCTAAGCACTCTTCCCTTTTATGTCTGTCCCGGGTACCACAGAGATCGCAGGCTAAATCCCACCTGTGGAGGAGGGGAATACTTCTATTGTAAAAATTGGGGGTGCGAGACTAGGGAGACACAGGATGAGAGGCCCTCCTCCTGGGATTACATCACTGTCAAGGCTAACTATACTCACCCGGGGTTACCAGGAACTCTGCAATACTACCGCCCCGATTTTAGGGACTGACTCTTACCTGGAGCCCCAGCCGGGAACTTGGTGGGCATGCAACAAAGGCCTCACCCCCTGTGTGTCAGCTAAGGTTCTAAATAGCTCAAACGACTTCTGTGTCATGGTGCAGATCATACCCAGGGTGTTCTATCACCCTGCTGAAACTCTAGAAAATCAGTATGATGAACATCCCACCCGTTTTTGGCGCGAACCTGTCTCCCTAACCCTAGTCGTTATGTTGGGACTAGGGGTCGCTACTGGGGTGGGTACTGGCGCAGCTGCTCTGATCCAGGGCTCACGACGTTATATAGAACTCCAGGCAGCTGTAAATGAGGATCTATGGGCACTAGAGCAGTCCGTTTCTAAGTTAGAACAGTCCCTCACCTCACTTTCAGAAGTAGGACTTCAAAACAGGAGAGGCTTGGATTTACTACTCCTGAAAGAGGGAGGACTGTGTGCGGCCCTGGGAGAGGAATGCTGTTTCTGTGCAGGCCATTCTGGAGTCATCAGAGACTCCATGGCCAAACTCAGGGATAGGCTAAATAAAAGACAAAGGGACCGGGAGGCCCAGCAGGGCTGGTTTAAAAGCTGGTTTAATCAGTCTCCCTGGTTGACCACCCTAATCTCTACCATTATGGGCCCTCTAGTTATCCTGCTCCTGCTGCTAACTTTCGGCCCCTGCATCCTTAACCGGCTGCTCCAGTTCATCCGAGAAAAATTGTCCATTACCCAAGCTCTGGTATTAACAATGTTGGGCCCTCCAAACTGAAAAAAATAAATGTTCCCTAAGATTTTAAGGTTAAAATCAGCCCAAACAAAGAGGAGGGAATGAAGAAACCCCCCCCTGTAAGTAGGGCCAGCCCTAATCCAGAGGCAGCCCATCCAGGTGCCTTCCTGAAGTTTTAGCAACAAAAAGCATTCTGTTTGTGATAAGAAAACCATTTCCCCCCACACCCTGATTGGAATGTCCCTGAATAGGTTCATGTTGACCTTCTGAGAAATCAACCTGGATGCTATGTGACTCCCGCGGTTCTTTTGTCTTTAAGCGAGTTTTTTTCTTTTGCCTTTAAAAGATGCCTGTAATTGCTAATCGGGGCTCTCTTCCTCTTCGGAGGCGGAGAGCCCGTTTGCGCAAACGTCCAATAAACCCTCTTGCTAATTGCATCTGCCTGTCTGGGGTCTGAGTCTCTGGGGCGTCCGCCGGGACACGTTGGCACCCGTGAGCCAGGGTCCAACAACTGGAACCATCTGGGGCTTCAGTGAGGGTCCCACAGCCCCATTTTATTTATTTATTTATTTAGATTTATTTATTTATTTATTTATTTATTTATTTATTTATTTGAGACACAGAAAGAGCTAGAGGCAGAGATATAGAAAGAGCTAGAGGCAGAGACACAGGCAGAAGGAGAAGCAGGCCTCCTGCAGGGAGCCCGACCTGGGACTCTATCCGGGTCTCCAGGATCACGCCCTGGGCTGAAGGCAGACACCAAACCGCTGAGCCACCCAGGGATTCCCCACATCCCCACTTTAGAGCTGATCCTGCCCATCCTGCATTTATCCCACAACCCAGACAACAGCTGGGGCCCCTCCCCGTGGAGACCTCCCATGAGGAGTTTCCATGTCCTGGGCTCCACTGCCTGTTATCTCACTGCTCCTCATGGGGCCTGGTGGGACACTCAGCTTCCTATTCTCATTACACACCCCAAATCCACTCCTAAGCAGTATCGTGAGCAGAGCAGAGCTTAGGGATTATGGGGGGCGGGCAATGCAGAGGGAGCTTCCCGGGGACTGAGGCACAGACATGCACAAGGGGCAGAACCCACCACCTGCAGAAGCCATTGCCACGTGGATGGCCCTCGCGGTGGGCAGCAGCCCTGTTGGGGGCCTGGCCCGTTTCCCTCCACCTTCGTCCAAGTCCAGGGCAGATCGGAAGGGGGGGCTGACCCCATCCCAGCAGCCCTCCACCAAGGAGGGCTCGCACAAGTGAGCTCTCTGGCTTCCACTTCAGTCAAACCACCTCTGTGGAAAAGGGTTTGTAGCAGCTTATAAAATCCTCGGGAGCAGAGCCAGCTCGGGACGCGCGCAGTCAGGCCACGACAAGATAGTCACGGGATGACTTAAGGTTGTCAATTTTTATACATTCACAAACTTTTTTCCTACTTTCACTTTTCAAATTGCAGTTTCTATTGAGATATAATTTCTATTACAGAAAACCTGTCATTTTTTGGGCACCTGGGTGGTTCAGATGGTGAAGCGTCTGCCTGTGGTTCAGGTCGTAATCTCCAGGTCCTGGGATCGAACCCCATGTCAGACTCTGAGCTCACAGGGGAGTCTGCATCTCCCTCTGCCCTACCCTCTGCTTGTGATCTGTCTCTCTCTCTCAAATGAACAAATAAAATCTTTAAAACAAGCAAACCTGTCATTTTACAATATATAATCCAGGGGCACCCGAGGGGCTCAGTTGGTTTTGGTTCAGGTTGTGATCTCAGGGTCATGAGATTGAGCCCCACTCAGGCTCCACACTAGGTGTGGAATCTGCTTAAGATTCTCTTCTTCCTTCTTTCTCTGCCTCCCCTTCAAAAAAATTAATAAAATGAAATCCATTTTAGGGGAAATCCAGAGCCAACGACCAGGAAAGAATTCTTGACAGGTCTTTGGTGCAAAAAGGTGGTTTTATTAAAGCTCTGGGGCAGCTGCTGCCCCGGGTCTGCAAGGGGAGGCTGATTATATACTGGGGAGTTGGAGGTAAGGAAGAAAAGGAGGTTTTTAAAAGAATTTTCATATGCGAGAGAGGACCTAGGAGCTATTAGAGGCCTTGCCATTATCTGGTTAGGGTTGTTTTTCCCTCTAGCAAGGCATTATCCTGAAGACAGTAAGGAGCCTCCTGGAGGAACATTACACTTGGCCTGACTTAAGGCTTGTCATGGGGCTGCAGTTTAAGACATTTAATTGTATCTCCATTTCCTTCTGGAAGTTAGGTTATTGATAAGAATGCTTTCTCTTGTAAATTACTAAGACATTTGTTAGCCAAAGGGAGACTCCTAGGCTGCCGGATGGCAATCTTTATAAATTAACCATTTGTTTTTCCTTCCCTTAGCTTTAGAGCAGCCTGGAGCGCCTGAGGAAGGTCACACACATCCCACCTGGGATTGTGGCAGGAGCTACGGGATGTCAGCACGTGCTCTGCCCTCAGCTTGCCTTCTGCTCCCTCATCATCACCATTACCACTTTCCATTTCTAGAACATATGTATTGAACTTCGAAAGATACCTTGGACCCAGTGGCAGTCACACCCATTCCCCTCCTCCCAGCCCCTGGCATCCCTCCAGCCACCACCAATCCACTTTCTGTTTCTATTGACTTGCCTATTCTGGACATTTTATATAAAAGGCATCCTGGAACATGTTTTTGAGATTCACTCACATTGTAGCGAGTGGCAGGATTTTGTTCCTTTTCCTGACTGAATAATATTCCATTGTATGAATAGACCACCGTTGTGTGTCCAGTCATTTGATGATGACTGTGAGCTGTTCTTTTTTTTTTTTTTTTTTTATAATAGTCACGGAGAGAGAGAGAGAGAGAGGCAGAGACACAGGCGGAGGGAGAAGCAGGCTCCATGCACCGGGAGCCTGAAGTGGGATTCGATCCCGGGTCTCCAGGATCGTGCCCTGGGCCAAAGGCAGGCGCCAAACCGCTGCGCCACCCAGGGATCCCTTTTTTTTTTTTTAAATTTAATTTTATTTTATTTTATTTTTTTTAATTTTTATTTATTTATGATAGTCACACACAGAGAGAGAGAGAGGCGCAGAGACACAGGCAGAGGGAGAAGCAGGCTCCATGCACCGGGAGCCTGAAGTGGGATTCGATCCCGGGTCTCCAGGATCGCGCCCTGGGCCAAAGGCAGGCGCCAAACCGCTGCGCCACCCTGGGATCCCTTTTTTTTTTTTTTTATTTAGACTGTGAGCTGTTCTGAACAAACTTTTAAGATATGTCATTCACAAAATAATTTTGGAAACACCAGTATGCGGTGGACAACTGTCCTTTCTTGTTTTCCCTATTCTGAGACTTAAGTTCTTCCTATGTTTAATTTTTTTTAAGGTTTTTTATTTTTATTTATTTGAGAGAGAGCACAGAGGGGAGAGACTCCCTGCTGAGGAGGGAGCCCCACATGGGGCTCGATCCCAGGACCCTGGGATCATGACCTGAGCCAAAGGCAGAGGCTTAACCAACCGAGGTCCTCAGGCTCCCCTAAATGTTTTTTTTTTTTTTAATTTTAAGAAAACCGTAGTGACTCCAGACAAAAGTTTTAACAAAATGTCCTCGGTGGAGCAAGGGGAACGGAGTTGGCAACTCTAAATTGAATCCCAACCCTTTCTAGTCTTTTGGTGCAGGAACCGCAGGGCTGATGAACCACAGCGCTGGTTCAGCTGTGACATTTACTGAAGGCAGAACTCTTCACTTATCATTAGTGTTTTTCTTGCACCAGTGTTTTCAGGAGTTTGCATCTAGGTGGAGAAGAAGGCATCCTGGCCTGGCCTGTGGGGAAGTGGATGGCCTTCGTGCACATCCTCCCTGCCCTGAGGGTGGTTCTGAGCAGGGCAGGGGCTGGGAGGAGGACCAGGCCTCCACTGAGCCCACGTGTGGGGTGGGGCGTCAGGCTCCCTGGTCTCACTTACTGTCCTGTTTCCTGCTGTCAACTGCACACTGCTGTTACAGGTGAGATAAGGCGCCAGTCACCTGGAAATGGGCCGGGGCGGGGTGGTGAGAAGGTCATTGCTGAAGAGACTCCATTCAATGCACTAAAAGTTACAAGCAAATAAATAAATAAATAAATAAATAAATAAATAAAAGTTACAAGCACATAGAGTTTATTATAACAGTAATACAATAAAACAAATCAGGTTCTTTTTTTTTAACATTTTATTTATTTTTTCATGAGAGACAGAGAGAGAAAGGCAGAAGCAGAGGGAGAAGCAGGCTTCATGCAGGGAGCCCGACGTAGGACTTGATCCAGGACTCCAGGATCAGGCCCTGGGCTGGAGGCAGGCGTTAAACCGCTGAGCCACCCAGGCTGCCTGCAAACCAGATTCTTAAAAATAGGAGAAGAAAGAAAAAAATCGCCTGTTATCTCACGCCAATACAAGCACTTATTTGCATTTTGATGAACTTTTCAATCTGCCTCACCATTAAAAACAAAAAAGATTAAAAAGCACTTTTTTTCTGATTACACTGGTTGTACAGCTTCCCTGTAGCTAAGATGTAAACCAAAAGAGAAAAAAAGGTAGGAAAGAAAGTGAAATGACTCATTATACCACAACTTAAAGATGCAACGAACAAGTTGCTGTTCTTCCTTCCAGGCTTCTTCTAAGCTACTCTATTTCTCACAATTGTATCCTACATGACTTCACACCAGCTTTTCCAGTTTTGTGGTCTTTTTCACCTAAAATCATGGACTGAATTTTTTCAAGGTGTTAAAAAATATGAAAATATTTTAATGCTACATGTCTTAATAGGGGTTACACATAACATAGGAATCATAACAAATCTTGATTTTTTTCATTTACGATCTCTTTCACACCCTTGAAGCCATCAGGCAGCTGTCCACAGCCCTCACTGCTGACTGACCTATGCAAATACAGCAAGTGGGGGGTAATCATTCTTCACTTACCAGGTCCCCTCCTGATAGGCGGCTCTGTGCTATCGCAAATGATACTCCAAGAAATGCCCTTTTGTAAGTCAAATGTTTCCTACAAATGGGCTTACTGGGTAAAAGAGCATAAATAGTGTTAAGGTTCTATTTCAGCATAACATTGCAGAAATTTTCCCACATAATTGTGTAGGTGTGAAAATAACCAGACATCAACATCCTTTTGACGTAAAGCTGGAATGTCAAGTCCAACTCTATTGGGACATATGAAAATAAATGACTCAGTAGAACAATGACAGCACACGAACCCTAGGGCTTCACTTCTGTGAGGTACAGTCTTAGAATCCCAGGCATCCCCACCAAACCCTCCTGGAGCAGAGAAATGTTGGTGCAGGGACAGCAGAAGAGGCATTAAGTACACTTATGATCCTATATAACCTTCACCATTACTTATTTCCAGAATTTTTTTTATTGTTTTGAACAGAAACTCTACCATTAAAAGGTTAGACCCCACTCTTCCCTCTACTTCTGTCTCCATGAATTTACCTATTCAAGGGACCTCATACAAGTGGAATCATACAGTATTTCTTCTTTTGTCTGGCTTATTTCCACTCAGCATAATGTTTTTGAGGTGCATCCATGTTGTAGCAGGTGTTCATAAGTTTATCATTATGAACTTCTCCTAACCCTTTCTACTCTTTTGGTGCAGGAACCAAAAGATAGATAGATAGATAGATAGATAGATAGATAGATAGATAGATGATAGATATTTCTGGATAGCAGGAATGCTATCCAGCATTCCACCTTATGGATAGACCATATCTTGTTTGTCCATTCATCTGTCAATATACACTTGAGTGTTTCCATCTTTTAGCCATTGTGAATAGTGTTTAACACTGTGTAGGAGTATCTGTTTGAGTCCTACTTCCAGTTCTTTTGGGGCATATACGTAGGAGTGGAATTGCTGGATCACCTATGTTTAACTTTTTGAGGATCTGCCAGTCTGGTTTTCACAGCAGCTCCATGACTAAATGTTACGGGGGAAAAAAACAAACAAACAAAAAAAAAACACCTCTTATCTTTAATATTGCTAAACTGTCAGTATTGCCCAAAGCAATGTACAGACTCAATGCAATCCCTATGAAAATCCCAATGACACTTTTCTGTAGAAATAAGAAAATCTAGCCGAAATTCATGTAGAATCTCAAGGAATCCTGAATGGAACAAAGTTGGAGGTTTCACTCTTCCTAATTTCTTTTTCTTTTCTTTTATTTTCTATTTTTTTTTTTAAGATTTTATTTATGTATTCATGAGAGACACAGAGAGAGAAGCAGAGACATAGGCAGAAAGAGAAGCAGACACCTGGCAGGGAGCCTGATGCAGAGCTTGATTCCAGGACCCCGGATTAAGACCTCAGCCAAAGGCTGATGCTCAACCACTGAGCCACCCAGGTGCCCCCTAATTTCAAAAGTTACTTACTTGAGACATCTTTGGTGGGAAAAGGTGATTTTATTAAAGCATGCGGACAAGGACCCTGGGGACAGGAAAAGCTGCTGCCCCAGGGCTGTAAGGGGTGGTGATTATAGACTGGGGAGTTGGCGAAGGTGAGGAAAAAGGGAGGTGTCCAAGAGGATTTTCATCTGCTAAAGAAAACTCTCGGGATCCTGGAGGCATGGCTATTATCAAGCTAAGGTTGTTTTTCCCTCTGGCAAAGTATTAACATAAGATAGTTGGGAGTTCCTTGTAAGAATGTGACACAGATCCCACCCAGGAGTGTGTGCATGGGGGGGTGGGGGTTGAGGTTGTGAGGTGTCAGCTTGTGCTTTGTCCTCAGCTGCCCTACTGCTCCCTCATCCACTAGACCCATATATCCACACAAGCAGCACTCTACTCTGACATTTGTTCTTTCCTCTGCGGAGAGCAGGCCGGGCACATAAATAAATGATGCTCAAAACATGTATCTGAGGAGCAAAGGCATCCTGCGAAGTATGTTTACTTGTAACAATTTTTCAGAGAGGTAGTGTTACTTCTCCAAGAGTGAACAGCCAGAAAGAAGCAGGGCCATGATTTGAACTAGAAGTTGGGTCTCTTTGGTCCACGAATCTTGAAACCTATTGTGTAGGGTAGGTGGTGTTGGCTTGTGTTTCTCTCTGGGTGGCACAATGGGACATCCCTATGCATTAGCTCCTGGGAGCAGGCTGTTGGGTTGGCAAGTTCTATGGCATCACTGTCATTGTCATAGAGGGTGAGGGTCCCCTTTCTCTCCTGCTGGAGGTTTACTCCTTTAGGTCCTGGTTTATGGGGCATCTCCTCTAGGAAGCCTTCCCTGACCTGCCCCAAGCCAGCTAGTCTCCCTCCTTCTCTAGACTATCCTAGGCTCTGTACAAAGTCCTACTAAAGTGTCCAATTGTAGAGAATCCTAAGTACAAACGAACACTTTGGGGGAGGATGTCAGGCTTTCCCAGATGTGAATCCCAATTAGCCATCACAGAGTGTGAGACCCTGGACGTATCACTTCTCTCCCTTGGGAGCACCTTCTCTCATCTGGACAGTGGATGCACTAGTACCCACCCTGCCTGGGCTGCTATATGTGACACCACAGACCAGGTGGCTTAAACAACAGACATACAGCATCTCACATTCTGGAGACCAGAAGTCAAGGTCAAGGTGTAAGCAGGGGTGCTTTCTCCTGAGGCCCATCTCCTTGACTTGCAGATGGCCATTTCTCCCTGGGTCCTCACATTGCTGTCCCTCTGTGGGTGCTTGTGTCCTAAGCTCTTATAAGGACACTGATGAAGGAACAGAAGGCAAGCTGAGGGCAGAGCACGTACTGACACCTCCAACCCTACCCAGCCCCCAAGTCCCAGGTGGGATGTGTGTGACCTTTCTCAGGTGCTCCTGGCTGCCCTAAAGCTAAGGGAAGGAAAAACAAATGGTTAATTTATAAAGATTACCATCCTGCAGGCTAGAAGTCTCCCTCAGTTTACAAATGTCTTAGTGATTTATGAGAGAAAGCTTTCTTATCAATAACCTAACTTCCAGAAGGAAATGGAGATATAATTAAATGTCTTTTAAACTGCAGCCTGGTGACAAGCCCTTGAGACAGCCAGAGTGTAGGGTTCCTCCAGGAAGCTCCCTACTGTCTTCATGTTAATGCCTTGCTAGAAGAAAAAACAACCCTAACCAGACAATGACAAGGCCTCTAACATCTCCTAGGTTTCCTCTTTAACATATGAAAGTCTTTTTTTTTTTTTTTTTAGAAATCTCCTTTTTTTCTTTACTCCCAACTCCCCAATATATAATCAGCCACCCCTCACAACCTGGGGCAGCAGCTCTTCCTGCCCCCAGGTCCTGTTCCCAGAGCTTTCATAAAACCACCGTTTTGTACAAAAGACATAAGACGTGTCAAGAATTTTCTTGGTCGTCAGCTCCAGACCTCACCTACATTCCAAGGCTACCTCAGACACCAGTCAGATTAAATGAGGACCCACCCACATGATCTCATTTTTGAACTTGATTACCTGTGGAAAGACCCTATCTCCAAATACAGTCACATTCTGCAGTGTGGGGGTGAGTGGATTCCGGAGACACACAGTTCAGCTCATAGCACTGCCTTTAATCTGACACTCAAATTCCTGCTACACTGCCTCTGACAAGAGTTGCCCAGCTTTGGCTTGCACACCTCCAGTGGCGGGGAGCTTTCTACCTCCTGAGGGGATAAGTGGTGGACAGTGATTTTCAGCAGTGGCTGCTATCCTTCCGAGAAGCCTCACATGGAGGCAGAATTCCTTTAGCTCTCTGTACACAGAGAAGGCTATTTCAGTGTCTTGAGCAATTCAAAACAGGTTGTTTCGCCCTAAACAGCAAGAGAGCTTGCTTGTTTTGGAAGGCAAATTCAAAGGCAGATTCCTGCTGGTAGACTTATCTGTGTTTTGTTATCTGCCTTGAACAGAAGTGGCTTTGGAACCCCAGAGTGTGGACGCCTGGTTTGCCCAGATAAATGTCACGTCTGCGCACCCAAAGGAAGCTATAAATAGGCCACCTGAAGGAGAGGGGGTGGCTTTCAGGGTGGCCAATGTGAAACTGAAAATTATTTTCTTCCCACCCAAATGAGCTGGATAGTTCTTGTGGGATCCCATCCAGATGGTGAGAGGAGCCACTAGGGACATTCAGATCAAGTCTTACTCAATTCAGTTTGACTTTATTATTTTTTTTTTTAAGATTTTATTTATTTATTCATGAGAGGCAGAGAGAGAGAGAGGCAGAGACACAGGCAGAGGGAGAAGCAGGCTCCATGCAGGGAGCCCAATACGGGACCCGATCCCGGGACTCCAGCATCATACCCTGGGCTGAAGGTGGCCCTAAACCACTGAGCCACCCAGGCTACCCCAGCTTGACTTTATTTATTTATTTATTTATTTATTTATTTATTTATTTTCCCAGTTTGACTTTAAATATCCATTCTCAGCAAAGGAAGCAATTACTTTTTTTTTTTAATTTATTTTTTTTTTTTAAATTTATGATAGTCACAGAAAGAGAGAGAGAGGCAGAGACACAGGCAGAGGGAGAAGCAGGCTCCATGCACCGGGAGCCCGATGTGGGATTCGATTCCGGGTCTCCAGGATCGCGCCCTGGGCCAAAGGCAGGCGCCGAACCGCTGCGCCACCCAGGGATCCCCGCAATTACTATTTTTGTACCCCAATTTCACTCTGCTATTCTATTTTTTTTCTGAAAAATTTTCACATTCCAAACATAATACACGTGTATTATAAATAATATGGAAAATGCACCATGTAAGGGAGAGGAAAAATATTACCTTTAATCCCATCACCTAAAAACTCTGTTAATATTTTGATGTACCTCTCTCTCATCAATGGGATTATGCCTTTTATTTTTATTTATTTATTTATTTTTAGATTTTATTGATTTGAGGGAGAGAGAGCAAGCACAAGTCAGGGGGAGGCCAAGGGAGAGGGAGAAGCAGACTCCCCACTAATCAGGGAGCCTGATGCAGGGCTGGATCCCAGTCATGATCCTAATGACCTGAGCTGAAGGCAGACACTTAACCAACTGAGCCACTCAGGTGCCCCTGGGATTATACTCTTTAGAAACAGTTTACAGGGAGAAGCCTGTGTGGCTCAGGGTTGAGATCTGCCTTTGGCTCAGAACATGATCCAGGGTCTGGAGATGGAGTCCCACATCGGGCTCCCCGCAGGGAGTCTGCTTCTCCCTCTGCCTGTGTCTCTGCCTCTCTCTCTCTGTGTGTGTCTCATGAATAAATAAATAAAATCATTTAAAAAAAAAGAAAGACAAAGAAACAGATTACACTGTATCTCTTGCACCCACCAGAGGTGTGTAGAGTGGTGAATAAGACAGCCAAGGGCCTGT
This sequence comes from Vulpes vulpes, assembly GCF_048418805.1. NCBI lineage: Eukaryota > Metazoa > Chordata > Mammalia > Carnivora > Canidae > Vulpes > Vulpes vulpes. The sequence continues at coordinate 106,917,035 of NC_132793.1, read as the reverse complement.
CCCCTTGGAGCTCACAGTCCAGAGGGGAGACAGAAAAAACACGTAGATGAATTTTCAGGCCGTTTCCAATGTTAGTGTTAGATACAGGACTGCAGCGAGCACTGGGCCCGTGGAAATCCTGAATGTACACATGTTGATTGCATAGGATGACTTTCTAAATGACTTTCTTTCTTTCTTTCTTTTTTAAGATTTTATTTATTTATTCATGAGAGATATACACAAAGAGAGAGAGGCAGAGACACAGGCAGAGGGAGAAGCAGGCTCCCCGTGGGGAGCCTGATGTGGGACTCGATCCCGGAACACTGGGATCATGCCCCGAGCTGAAGGGAGGTGCTTAACCACTGAGCCATCCAGGCGTCCCTCTAAATGACTTTTTAAAAGTGGAATTTATGGGGAGGCTGGGTCGCTCAGTGGTTGAACGTCTGCCTTCGGCTCAGGGTGTGATCCCAGGGTCCCGGGATTGAGTCCCACAGTGGGCTCCCCGCAAGGAGCCTGCTTCTCTCTGCCTGTGTCTCTGCCTCTCTCTCTCTGTGTCTCTTATGAGTAAATAAATAAAAATCTTAAAAATAAATAAATAAAAAATAAAAGTGGAACTTATGGCACAGAGTTTCTCTCATTATAAGCAAACTATAACAATCTTCTTCATGTATATTTGTATGAGTAGCATGTTGGTACCATCTAATAAATACCTCCTCTGCCTGTGTTAGACCCTATAGATTCTCTGGATTCTCTGGCGTTTTACAGCTTTCCCATCTAGGTGAATCCCTCATCCTTCTCCCTAGAGAGCTTATATACCCCAAGGAACAGAATCCTCTCATTCCCTCCTCAGGCAGCTCCTTCCATCTCTGTGTGGCTCTGCCCAATTTTGAAATGAAATTGGTCTTCTTGGGCTTCCACCACTGGCTCTCGAAAATGCGGAGCAAATGAAGTGAGGAAGCCAGCCTGGGTGGCTCAGCGGTTTAGTGCCGCCTTCAACCCAGGGCGTGACCCTGGAGACCTGGGATCGAGTCCCACATCAGGCTCCCTGCATGGAGCCTGCTTCTCCCTCTGCCTGTGTCTCTGCCTCTCTCTCTCTCTCTCTCTCTCTCTGTGTGTGTGTGTCTCATGAATGAATAAATAAAATATTTTTTAAAAAATCAAGTGAGGAGTCTTCTTCGCATAAGCCCTGCTGAACTTGCGGCCAGCTCCACATCCCCTTGGAGGGCTGACCTTGCAGCTCCCACACCACCCCCCACCTGAGTGGGCAGTTCCTTTCTTGGGACTCCACCCAAGTGGAGTTACCTCACCTCCCCCAGGGAGCCTTCCCATACCACCCCTTCCTGAGGAGCAGGTGGTCTGGCTCTTCTGTCCTCCTGCTCCCGTCCCCGCTCCAGGAAGCACATATTTCTTCACTCAGCAGCTTCAGCTCCATTTCTGTTCCCACTGGGTGTTGGATAAAAAGCTGTCATATAAATGAATGGAGGACAGGAATCCATAGAGCACCTGTATCTCGAACAAACTCTGTCACTGTGGGCACATCGTGTGCTGGATCTGGGCCCGCTGCCCTGAGCTGTGTAGTGGACGCGGAATCAGCTATGCACGTGCTGAGTGAGCACAACCTGCCCTGAGAAGGGGCCGCTCCAGCTGAGACCCCAAGGAGGACGCTCCTCATGTGAAGGGGGCAGGCAGCAGAACTCCAGGAATAGTGGCTACAAAGATCTTGAGATGGAGCAAAACCAGGGTGACCCCCCCAAATTTATCAGAGGTCATGTGAAGGGCCCTAGCTTCTTCATTCAATCACTACTCACGGAGGGATGGTGTGCACTGGCCCAGCAGTGGCTGTGGGTCCAGGTACCCCGGGTCAGGAAACTGGCCCCAGCACTGCCCCCCAAAGGGCTCAGAGGCCAGTGGGGATGATCAGGCGATTAAAGATATACACATCAGGAAAGGCTTCCTGCCTGTGTGCCCTGACCTCATGAATTCGGTGATTGATCCATTGAATCATGGTTTCACGGACTCACAGGCTGATTTCTTAATACAGTGGATGGTTTGTTCATTCATTCATCTAACAAATCTTGATTGTGGCCTTCTGTGAACCAGGCTCTGTGCTGGGCTCTGGGGAATGGCCATGATCAAGAGACACAGCAACTTGACTCTTGAAGGATACCCTCTAGAGGGACAAGACAAATGCTACTGACATGGGGGTAAAAATCAAACTGGGCCCTGAGATAGAGTCAAGCACTCAGTTGGGGCCGATCCTGGTCCAGGGAGGACCCACTCACGCACGCTCAGGTGTGAAGGAGAGCCAGGAAGCAACCCCCACAAGGATCAGAGGATCAGCCCGTGGAAAGGCCCAGCACCAGAGTGAGCTTGGCATGATCGGGAAGCCCGCTCTCCAGGGCCGTCTGCCTGCTGAACATGTGTCTTGTCCACAACAAATCACCCCTTAATTTGAAGGGGCTGCCAATGAAGACGTGCCCCGCCTCCGGCCACACACGGTGCCTTCGTCTTCCTGCAAACCGGCAAAAGCAGCCTCCCCGGCTGGCACAGCCTCCTCCCGGGTAGGCCTGCGGAGCTGGCGGCTGTGTGGCAGGAGAACAGGGCCACATTGTGAGCTTTCCACAGGACGCCGTGGGCAAACAGAAGGGTGGGCAGGCTGGGCGCTCAGAAGCTCATTGAGCCCTCAATCGCCCGGCCAAGAGCACAGCCAGGAAGAAACAGGTCTTTATTAAGGGAAGGCCCGGCACGGCCTGAAACGGGGGGCATGCCAAGCCCATCCATCTGCAACCTCTGTGAGGCTGGGCTGGGAGGGCAGCGGGGCCGGACGCGGAGCCACGAGCGCCCAGAGAACCAGCAAGTCTACCTTTACGGTCTGCAGGCAGCTCGCCTCCCGGGGAGGGATTCACACACGGACGCACGTCTTCCTTTCCTGCACTTCCCTCCCCTGGGACCTAAAACGTGTTTTGAATTCCCACGTGAAGGACGGTGGTCCGGGAATGATGCCATGTGAGCCTCCGTGCGCCTCGACATCTCAGCTCAATTGCTCTCCACGATCCCTAGGAATAGGTGCCCCTAGGAATCAACTGGGGCCAGAGCATACCAGTGACTTGGCCAGGGTCCGAGGAGTAAATAATGGAATAGGGATGGAACTGGGTCTGCCCAGCCCCAGGCCTGTGCATTTCACCATTGGTGTGTGTGTGTGTGTGTGTGTGTGTGTGTGTGTGTTGTCTGACCATTCCAGGGCCAATCCAGAAGCTTGACCTGATCGGGACACGTAGGGCGAGCTGGCTTTGGGAACAGCCAGGCTCACTTAGAGCAACTTTTGGGGAAATAAGCCCCAAGGTGCCCTCTGCCAATGCAGGAGTGCTCTTCAGGCTGTGGCATTTCTTTCATGGGATCAGGGCCTCAGGGAGCTGGGTCAGTCCCTGGATGGCTGGTGGGCAGGAAAAGTAGCAGAGGCCCAGAGACAAGGAAGGAGCAGGGGGGGATGCAGGCAGGGAAGCTCAGGGGCCTGCTGAACCTCTCTGCCCCACAGCAGACCCACCTGCCTGGGGAAGGGGGGCCCAAGGTTTATGGGGCTATAACCTCCTCACTGCTCACCCACCTCCAACCAGAACCCTCCCAACTCTTCCTCCCCAGTGTGGTCCCCAGAGGATCTCAATCAAATCTGCCCCACCTCTCCCCTCCTGTAGGCTTCCCCGGGGACAGATTCCAAGGCTGCAGGACAGATTCCAAGGCTGCCCTGTCTCTGCCCTCACCCCCTGCCTCACCCGACTTTGGACTTGGCCCGCTAACAGAGCTCTGCCAGCACACTGGGTTCACACCTCTGGGCCCTTGCCCCTGCGGTTACTCTGCTGGAATCCTTCCCCTGACTGCTCCTCTGGCAAGTTTTCTTTCTTTCTTTCTTCTTTCTTTCTTTCTTTCTTTCTTTCTTTCTTTCTTTCTTTTTTTCTCTTTCTTTCTTTCTTTCTTTCTTTCTTTCTTTCTTTCTTTCTTTCTTCTTTCTTTCTATTTTATTTATTTATTCATGAGAGATAGAGATTCAGAGAGAGAGAGAGAGGCAGAGACACAGGCAGAGACAGCAGCAGGCTCCATGTGGGGAGCCCGACCTGGGACTTGATCCCTGGTCTCCAGGGTCAGGCCCGTGGGCTGAAGGTGGCGCTAAACCACTGAGCCACCCAGGCTGCCCTCTGGCAGGTTTTCTACCCTCGCCAAGGCTCTGGCCCTCCAGCCCCTGTGCTTCCCCTGCCCAGCGCTTATCACAGGGGGGTTGATAACTCATCCATCCCACTACCAGCCATTCCCCATTCAAGGGTAGGGTGGCGGGTCCCATTATTCTGGCTATGGGGCAAATCACCCAAAGACTTCCTGAAACAAGGATTTGTTAACAGATTCCAGGGGTGGGGGATTTGGGCTCATCTCGGCCCCACGTCATCTGGGGCCTCATCAGGAATCATCTGAGGGTTCATTCATGTGGGGCAGTTGATACTGGCTGTCCCCATGGGTGCCTTCCCATGTGGTCCTTCTGTGTCAGCTAATTTGGGCTTCCTCACAGCATGGCAGCCAGCTTCCCTCAGAGTGAGCATCCACAGAGATGGAGGCAAGTAGAGGGTGGACCCAAGCGGAGAGACTGCTTGGTGGGAAACGTGTCTGGGGCACCATGTAAGGAGTGAGGGTAGGACCAGGGTTTATTTCAGGCGATTCAGGTGCCACCCAGTCCAGCAGCCCTGAGTCCAGTGCAAGACCAGACGCCAGCTCTGGAGAAGTGACCAGAGGCTGGATGTCTGGGGACACATGGCCTGAGAACACGCACTGGCATCTGGGAAATGGAGTGATGGGTCCTGCCCCTCCTAGGACATGTGGGCAGACTCTTGAACCTTGGCAGGTCTGGCAGAGTGGGATCAGTGCACATTGGTGTGGACTTGCCCTGTCATTCAGGTGACCCCCTGTTGGTGACACCCTTAAAGATCTCTGGGGTCACTGGTGGCAGCTTGGCACTGACTGGACTTACTTGCTGAGTGCTACAGGGTATCTGGATGTAACTTCCTCTGAGTTTTCCAAGGTGGCTATGCAGTGACTCCCATGGTCCCTGGGATGAAGGCACAGTCTTTAAAGTGGCTTCAGAGGCCCCTCCTGCTCCTTGTCTTACACTAGCCTCAAAGAGTCAAGGCCCCAGAGGCTCCCGCTACCTAGTCAACCATCAACAGAGCAAGATGCCCATGCTCTGCAGGCCTGCAGGAGTCAGACCAATGGCCCACCTGCAGGTTCTTGCTCCTGTCTCATATTGGCCTTTAAAAAAAAAAATGTAAAGTTTCATATGCCTAACTGATTTTTCACTAGTTCATTTTACAATGATGACTTCACTGTATGATGTGCTCTCCAAATCCATCTCTGCTCTGTGTGTTTGCACATGCTGTTCCCTCTGCCTGGAGGGTGCTTCCTCTCCCATTTCTCTCTAGAAAGCTTTGACTCACCCTGTAATGTTTAGTTCAGCTATCACTCCCTCCAGGGAGCCATCCCTGACTACCTACCCCTACTCCAGACCTCACATAGAATGCCAAGATTTCTTCTTGTGATGACTAAGATGACTCTTCAGCACACTCTTCCTCAGTGTCCCTTGAAGTCAGGGCCTGGGTCTTACTGGCCAGTGGGCCAGTGTGCCCAGTGCACATTACACACCCCAAACAGTGTTTGTTGAATGAATCAGTAAAGGATGCATTTTAAATGAAGCCATCTACTCTGGTCCAACTTCCATCTCTACCACTTTCAGTCTATGTGATCTTGGATAGTTTTCTTGACTTCTTTGGGCCTCTCATCTCAAAGTCTGGGAGAGTCTGAAAGCTACGTGTGTCTGCCAGCAGTTGTCCATGTGTCTCCATCTAGCAGTGACTTTTTCTTTGTGGCTGTTCTCACCAGATACCGAGACTGGGAGAAATATAAGAAAGCACGACATTCAATGGGTAACCTGGGACGAAGAGGCAGCATGGGGGGTGGAAGGGGAGCATGTGCCACGGTGAAGGGCGAGGGGCATGGCCTTGAGTGGGTTTCCTCCCTCTGCCTGGCCTTGGTTTTCTCATATGTAACAAGATGGAGGTGAGCTGAAATTTGAAGCCACATAGGCTGGCCCCTGAACCAGGCACTAGTGGCTTCACCCCCGCTGCCTCCTTCTTCGCTCTCTGCCTTCTCAGGAGATCCAGCCACCCCTCCACCCCACTGACACCTCCTATAGCCCCCACACTCCTGTCTTGGGATTGAGTGAAGTGTGTCTCACACACATGCATGCATGTACACATATCTTCACCTGAGTGTGGCTTTCTGTACTCTCTCTTCATGTGAGGATCATGTTCTCCAGTCACTGCCCCAGATTTAGCCAGCCAAAGTCAAGACAAGTGACTAGGAAGTGGAATCCCCACAAATAAAATCCTTAACACCTGATATCAGAGACTTCCTTCCCTGTCTTCACTCCTAAACCTCACGGAGAGACACCAGGTGCCATGCCTGTTGCTGCCTCAGAGCCTTTGCAATTGCTGTTCCCTTGTGCATTAGCTGTTCTTCCCCTCATCACGGGCTGGCCGCCTCCCTCTCCTGGTTTAGGTCTCAGCATGGATGACATCTGCTACCAAAGATCCTTTCCATCCCAGGCCATCCTGGGAGTGGGAATGGGGAGTGTCCCACATGGGGAACGGGATGGCACAGTCGCAGGTGGGTGTGTGCTGGAGTGGCTTTCTGGGGCACACAGGGCATCTCTGCTCACAGCCAGATTAGAAGCGAATGACATCTGTGCTTCTGCTTCCCATCTGAAAGCTGGGTACTCATCCAGCGGGGCTGAGCAAGAGAATGTGAGCAGGGGGCACAGCACAAGGCAGAGTCTGCACTGACTGGGGCTGCGGAGACAGGTTGCCCGGGGCTCACGGCCCAGGGTCCTGCTGCCTGGAGCACAGCACTCAGGCTGTGGGAGCCAGGAAGCCAGGGGGTTCAGGAAATGGGTCGAGGCCTCTTCCCTAGATGGGAAGACAGACAGTGTCAAGAACAAAAGGAACGGCCCTGCAATGAGACCACCTAGGCTCATCTCAAGGGCATTAGGCTGTGTGAACAAAGGCAGTCTCAGATTACATGCTAGATGATTCCATTTATATACCGCTCTTGAAATTTTAAAAATATATCTAGTCATACCGAGAGCGAGTGGGTCAGTGGTGGCCAGGGGTTGGAGTGGGGAGGGGGTGACCAGCAGGCAGAGAGCACAAGGGAGTTCTCTGGGACGATGGAACAGATCTGTACCTGGGGCGGTGGTTACAGAGAACTAGGTACAAAGGGGAAAAGCAAGTGCCCCCAAGGGCAGGAGGAATCCGAATAAGGGCTGCGTTCAGTTAGTGGATGGTGCCAATGTCAATTTCCTGGGTCGATCATTGCACAGCGGTTATGTAAGACGTGTCACCGAGGGGAGCTGGCTGAAGGGCACACGTGAGCTCCCTGAACTATTTTTGCAACCTCCATGCAAGCCTAAAACTATTTCAAAATAAAAAAGTGTTTTTTTAAAAAAGATTTATTTATTTGACAGGGACAGAGAGAGAGAGAGAGAGAGAGAGAACACAAGCAGGGGGAGCGGCAGGCACAGGGGGAGGGAGAAACAGGATCCCCGCTGAGCAGGGAGCCTGACGTGGTGCTCCATCCCCAGACCCTGGGATCATGACCTGAGCTGAAGGCTCAACCGACTAAGTCCCCCAAGCACCCCTAAAGATGGCTTTAAAAATGAAAAACACTGAGACGACCTCATCTAATAACAGCAGAGCGCACATTCTTCTCAGGCTCCTGTGGAACATTTGCCGGAGCCACGTTATGTTTAAAAGAATGGCATCCATGCAGTGTGTACTCTCAGACCACAGTGGAAGTAAGCTAGAAAGTCTTAATGGAGAGATAGTTGAAAAACCCCAGATTCTTGGAGATCAAACAACAGTCTCCCCCCCCCCCCTTTTTTTTTTAAGATTTATTTATTTATTCATGAGATACAGACTGAGAGAAAGAGGCAGAGACACAGGCAAAGGGAGAAGCAGGCTCCTCGCAGGGAGCCCGACGTGGGATTCGATCCTGGATCCCAGGATCACGACCTGAGCCAAAGGCTGGCACCCAACCACTGAGCCACCCAGGTGTCCCAAACAATAGTCTTCTCAACACAGGAGTAAAAGAAGAAATCAGGAGGAACTTGAAAATATTTGAACTGGGTAAAACTGAAAACACAACTTATATAAATTGTAGCAAAAGCAGTTCTTAGAGGGAGGCTGGTAGCATTCAACTCATAAATTAGAAAAGCAGAAAAATGGGGTGCAGGTAGCTCAGTCGGTTAAGCATCTGATTCTTCTTCTTTTTTTTTTTTTTTAAGATTTATTTATTTATTCATTCAGAGAGAGCGAGAGAGAGGCAGAGACACAGGCAGAGGGAGAAGCAGGCTCCATGCAGGAAGCCCGATGTGGGACTCAATCCCGGGACGCCAGGATCACACCCCAGGCTGCAGGCGGCGCCAAACCGCTGTGCCACCGGGGCTGCCCAAGCATCTGACTCTTGATTTTGGCACAGGTCATGATCCCAAGGCACTGGGATTGAGCCCCACATTGCTGTTGGGTTCCTTGGTCAGCGGGGAGTCTGCTTCTCCCTCTTCCTCTGGCCACCCATCCCGCTCCTGCTCTCCCTGTCAAATAAATAAATAAGATCTTAAAAAGAAAAAAGGGGATCCCTGGGTGGCTCAGCAGTTTAGCGCCTGCCTTTAGCCCGAGGCGCGGTCCTGGAGTCCTGGGATCGAGTCCCGTGTCGGGCTCCTGGCATGGAGCCTGCTTCTCCCTACTCCTGTGTTTCTGCCTCTCTCTCTCTCTCTCCCTCTCTCTCTATCATAAATAAATAAGTAAATAAATCTTAAAAAAAAAAAGATCTTAAAAAGAAAAAAGAAGAATAGCAAATTCTTTTTTTTAAGATTTTATTTATTTATTCATGAGAGACACAGAGAGAGAGGCAGAGACGCAGGCAGAGGGAGAAGCAGGCTCCATGCAAGGAGCCTGATGTGGGACTCAATCCGGGGACTCCAGGATCATGGCTGGGGCCAAAGGCAGGTGCCAAACCGCTGAGCCACCCAGGGATCCCCAAGAAGAGCAAATTCAATCCAAAATCGACAAAAGGAAACCCATCTACCCTGAGAAGGCCCTGCTCCAATCTCACTGGTCTTGCACAATGTATTAAGAATTTCCAGGGGCATGTTCCCCATGTGGCTGCAGTGGACATGGGGTTGTCCATGTGGGCAAGAGCTTCTCCACATGCCCTCCCGCCCACCGTCAGGAAGGCAGCCAGAGCAGCCAGCTGTTGCGACCATTGCCATGGCACACCGGGCTGAATCTGCCCAGGGGTGGTGGCTATAATTCAGTAACTCTGCCACTAAGAAATGGTGCCTGAGGCTCACGCCCAGCACCCCTACCGGGGGGAAGGAAAGGTGGGCAGGAGGCTTGATGGTGAACCAAGAACACAGGGGGATGGGGTACTGACTGCAATTCTCACTGCTGGAATGTTCTCCACCCCCTCGCCACCTTGCATCTGCTAAGATGGCCATTATAAACTAATAATTAGAAGGGTTGGTGAAGATGTGGGGAAATCGAAACCCTGTGCATTGTTGATGGGAGTGTAAAAGATGGTGCAAGCGCTGTGGAAAACAGTGTGGAGGCTCCTCAAAAAGTTAAAATTAGAACTATTGGGGCAGCCTGGATTGCTCAGTGGTTTAGCACTGGCTTCAGCTCAGGGCGTGATCCTGGAGACCTGGGATCGAGTCCAGCTCAGGTTCCCCACAGGGAGCCTGCTTCTCCCTCTGCTTGTGTCTCTGCCTCTGTGTGTGTGTGTGTCTCTCATGAATAAATAAATAAAATCTTAAAAAAAAATGGAACTGCCATAATGATCCAGCAATCTCACTCCTGGGTATTTACCCAAAAAAGTTGGAAGCAGGGTTTCAGAGAGATATTTATACCCCCACGTTCAAAGCAGTGTTATTCACAGCAGCCAAAAGGTGGAAGCAACCCAAGTGCCCATCAGCAGATGGATGGATGAACACAATGTAGTCCAGACACACAATGGGATATTACCCGATGTTGAACAGGAAGCACATTCTGACACCTGCTACCACATGGATGAACCTGGAAGACATTGTTCCCCGCAAAAGAACCCTGTCACAAAAAGACAAACACTGTAGCACTGCAGTCACATAAGGTGCTGAGAGCAGTCAGGTTCACAGAGGCAGAAAGCAGGTGGTGGGTGCCTGGGCTGGGGGTGGGTGGGTGTGCGGATTAGTATTGAATGGGGACAGAGTGTGAATCTTGCAAGGAAAGGATTTTAGGGATGGGCGGTGGTGGTGGCTGCACAACAGCATGAATGTGCTAAACAGCACGGAACTGGACACACAAAAAATGGTTAAGATGGTAAATATATGTTACGTGTTATTTTATCAGCAATTCTTTTTAAAAGAATAAAAACAATGATTGAACTAAAGCAATCAATTAAGGGGACCCTGGGTGGTTCAGTCGGTGAGACAACTACCTTTGGGCTCAGGTCATGATCCTGGAGTCTTGAGATCAAGCCCAAGAGTCAGGCTCCCTGCTCGGCTGCTTCTCCCTCTCCCTCTGCTCCTCCCCCTGCTCATGCTCTCTCTCCCTCTGTCTCTCTCTCTCAATCAAATAAATAAACAAAATCTTGGGGATGCCTGGATGGCTCAGCATTTGAGCGTCTGCCTTCGGCTCGGGGCATGATTCTGGATCCAGGGATCGAGTCCCACATCTGGCTCCCTGCATGGAGCCTGCTCCTCCCTCTGCCCGTGTCTCTGCCTCTCTGTGTGTGTCTCTCATGAATAAATAAATACAATCTTTAAAAAATAAAATCTTAAAAAAAATAAATAAAGCAAGAAAGAAGACAAGAACACTTAGGTTTCCAACTTAACCATCTTGCAAAGCAGTAGTGCTGCTGGCACGGGGGACTCCGCTTGTGCCAGCTACTCTTAATTTCCGCCTCCCAGCCTGGGACCTCCCAGCCCTGGATCTCCCACCCAGCAGACTCTTCCCTCAGTGAGCAGAGTCCCAGGCAACAACATGCTGTCACGAAAGCCCACCTGGGAGCAGTGACAGGGACTTTGTGTGTGTTGGGACAGCAGTCTGCCTTTCTCTCCCCTCCGAGAAAACTGCAATAGGTCTCCTGGTTTTGGCAGGACCGGGAACTGGATTCCGGGGGCCATATGAGCTGCAGGCTCCTCCTTGCCCACCGCCTGCCCACCTCCAGTGTGCGTCTTCCGTGCATCCCTCACATTGGGAGGGCCTGCTCTGGGCCAGCCATTGGGCCAGGCACCCCGGACTCAGGGGCGCCCCAAGCCGACAAAGGCCAAGCTCCAGGCCGGCCGGCCGTAATGGGGAAACAGGCAGACAGACGGACAGGCGCATCAACAAAGGAGCCTGCTCATTCTGGGTGCAGAACAGACGCAGAGGACGGCAAACAGGGTGAGGGACGGGGCAGGGCCGCTGTTTGCCGCCCCTGCCCCACACTGTATGTGCCCCCTGCCCACTGGCGGCTCCTAGCCCACCTCCCCCCCACGCACCCCGGGCCAGAAGAGCAGCCTTGAGGTGTTGCCGCGGCCCCCCCCCGCCCCACTGCGGGCCCCCCGGGAGGGACCGGGCCTGAGGGCTCTGATCCTGCAGCTTCCAGGGCCCCACGGCCCGACCCGGGGTCGCAGCTGCGGAAGGCGGGGCGGGACCGGCCGCTTGCAGGGCGGCCTTTCTCGCTGCGGCGGCGCCCCCTGCCGGGAAGGCGCGGCTCCTGCAGCTCCCCGGCCAGCCTCCTGCGCGGTCCCGGTGCCGGAGCCGGTGCCGGTCCGCAGGAGGGGCCTGGGCCGGGCCTGGGACGCGCCCCGGAGCTCCGGCCTCCGGCCTCCAGCCTCCGCCTCCAGCCTCGGCCGGGCCCACCCGACGCCCCGCGGCTCGCCTCCCTCGGGGATGAAGACACAAAGGGGAATCTCTCATTCTAAGATGCATTCCCTTCCCTATGGCTGGAGCTCACCGTGGAGGTCCGCTTTGGAAAGGGATTTTTAACCTTTTGGCACATGAAGCAGTCTCTTCAGAAAGATAGTTCTGGGGGGCCCTAGGGGGCTCAGTTGTTGAAGCGCCTGCCTTCGGCTGGGGTCATGACCCTGGGGTCCTGGGATCCAGTCCTGCATCAGCCTACCAGCTCAGTGGCTAGTCAGCTTCTCCCTCTCCCGTTCTCTCTGCTCATTTCTCTCTCAAATAAATGAATAAAAGAGAGAGAGAAAAAAAAGAAAAGGTAGTTCTGGAAGTTCTCTATCAACATCCCTGGGGCACAATGGAGAAGTGGCCCTCTTAGAGCGCCCAGGAAAGCTTGTACCAAATTAACAAATTCAATCCTGAGCCTACCTGAACCTGGGATTGGACCGAGTGGCCATCTGACCCGCTCACCTGCTGGCCCATCGGGCTCTTGAAGAAGAAAAATCAGGTCTTATTTTCCTTGGTGTCTTCAGTCCTCCCTGGGTGCTCCAGTTCCCAGCAGACACTTGACTGAATTACTGTATTCACCTTTCTGCCTCCTGATCCTTGTGGGGCACCCGGTTTTTGCCTGGCCATTGGTTCACTCTGGCGGCCTGAAGGATGTTACTGCTGTCAGTACAGCCTCCTGCAGCAGGCCTGAAGGAGCCCACACCTGCCAGAGGGAGGGGGGTGCAGACCATGCTACCTCTCAGGATTGAGAGTCTGGAGGGGTGTGAGCAAGGGGAGAGAGGAGGCCCAAGTCAAGGTCACTGCAGGGGTGGGAGCCAGATCCTGTAGGGTGTGGCAGGCCATAGAACAGAATTCAGATCTTATTCTAATGTCTCCAGAAGCCAATGGTAGGGGGCGTCCCTGGGTGGTTCAGCGGTTTAGGGCCGGCCTTTGGCCTGGGGCTCGAGTCCTGTATCAGGCTCCCAGCATGCAGCCTGCTTCTCCCTCTGCCTCTCTCTCTCTCTGTTTCTCTCATGAATAAATAAAATTTTTAAAAAAAGAGAGAAGCTAATGATGGTATCAGGCAATCTATCTGGCCTGTGGTTTTTGTTTTTTAGATTTTATTTATTCATTCATGAAAAACAAAGAGAGAGAGGCAAAAACATAGAGGGAGAAGCATGCTCCCTGCAGAGAGCCTGATGCAGGACCCCATCCCAGGACCCCAGGATCACTCCCTGAGCAAAAGACAGACGCTCAGCCAGAGCCACCCAGGCATCCCTGGCCTGTGGTTTTTAAAGACACCTCTGGCTGCTGCTTACTGTGTGCAGAGTGGCTTGGAGAGGGGTTGAAGGAAGCAGAAAACCACTTAAGAAGCTGCTGAGCAGCCCAGGTGAGATGGGTTAACTGTGGTATGGACATTTGGTGCATTTGGGATGTGTTCTGGGTGGTCCTTGTAGTCATACTGATGAGTTGGATGTCAGTTCTATTTTTTTTTTTTTTTTTTTTGAGAAAGAGAGAGAGAGAGAGAGAGAGCGCGCGCACAAGCAGGGGGAGGGGTAGAGGGAGCCGGAGAAGCAAACTCCCCGCTGAGCAGGGAGTGTGACACGGGGGCTCTATCCCAGGATGCTGGGATCATGACCTGAGTTGAAGGCAGACACTCAACCAACTGAGCCCCGTTAGCTCTATTAACAAATCATTCTAAGCTGAAGTCCTTAGAAGACACTGCTGTGTGAGAGTCCATGAAGTTTTGTTTCTGATAAAGAAGGTGGGTCTCGAAGCAGGTAAGACCTAAGGTGGCCTCCAGCTGTTTGTGACTGTCTGAGGTCTGAAGACAGCTGGTGACCTGGGCTCCCTCTCTGCTGTCCTGAGCCCAGCTCTCCTTATTTGCTTTCACCAGCAGTGGGGAAAAAAACCTAACCAACTAATGCTTTCCCATGTGCTGCTTCCTTTTGAGGCAGCCAAAGTAGTTTAAAATCTTAAATTCAGAACATTATTAGTTTGCTCTCCTTAGGTCTTTTGTTTCAAGAAATACCTGTTTGTAAGTTTTATTTGCACACACCCTGCACATTTGTCTACATGTGGTCTGTGGCTGCTTGTGTACCACGAGGGTGGAGTAGTTGGGAGACTGGGGAGCCTTGTGGTTCTTTCCATCTGGCCATTTAGGGATATGGCTAGCCTGTCCTAGTTCATACAGTTAGCAGGTTCACACCGGACTGAATCTACGAGCTGCACTTTTTGTTTTGTTTTGGGAGACAGTGAGTGAACCCAGGTAGGGAGCTCAAAGCAAGGCTCGATCTCAGGACCCTGGGACCATGACCTAAGCTGAAGGCAGACATTTAATGGACTGAGCCATCCAGGGAATCCCTGGGTGGCTCAGCGGTTTAGTGCCTGCCTTTGGCCCAGGGCGTGAATCCCGGGATCGAGTCCCACGTCAGGCTTCCGGCATGCAGCCTGCTTCTCCCTCCTCCTGTGTCTCTGCCTCTCTCTCTGTGTCTATCATAAATAAATAAATCTTGGAAAAAAAAAACCAAAACGGACTGAGCCATCCACTTTTCTATCTGCACTTTTCCATTTACATTGAATGGATCCACCTCCTTACACATGGTCCAAGACTCGTTTCTCAAAGTTCTGGCTAGGAGGAAAAGCCACAAGGTACTGACTAGCTCATTAGTACCCAGTTTCATGAGTGTTCATAAACTGGCTCCCGGATGCCCGAGGCTGCCCTTGGACTAGGTGGAGGTCCTATGGACTCCCAGACACTCTAAGCAGAGCTGTGCTCTATAAGCAGGTGTGGGAGTGAAGAACAGATGGACTCCTGGAGACTGGTGGGGTACCTCCTCTCGAGCTTTATTAAACCCCGTCCTTGTTTATTCTTCTATTAAGTGGGGGAGCTCCAGACCCAGCAGTAGAGATGAATCTGCTGGGGTCACCCATGATGAAAACTAGTGTCCCCCCCAAATTTTATTGACTTATTAGAGTGAGAATGACCTTCCTTAAATCTCCAGTTGGTCAGGGATAGTGGAGGAAGGAGCCAGGAGGTCTGAGGGTAGCAGTGCCAGAGCAGGGGTGTGCCTGGCTCCCCCAACCCTGGTTCTTGAGACAAAGGAGCTTCATTTGTCCCACACTATGCAAACCAGCTTCGAGTCCCCCATTCCAAACAAGGCCCTGCACTCTCTATTTAGAACCTTCAAGAACAAGTGACCACAAGAGTTTTCAGAACCCAAGGCTGCTTAGAGATAAGCTGCACATGTAATCATGTAAGTTGTCATCTAAACCAGGGTTTTTTTTAAGTTTGTATTTGGAGTGCCTGGCTGGCCCAGTTGGTACAGTGTGCAGCTCCTGATCTCGGGGTTGTGGGTTCATGCCCCATGTTGGGTGTAGAGATTACTTAAAAATAAAATCTTAAATAAAATATTTATTTATTAATTTTAAAGATTTTATTTATTCATGAGAGAGAGAGAGAGAGAGAGAGAGAGAGAGAGAGAGAGGCAGAGACACAGGTAGAGGGACAAGCAGGCTCCATGCAGGGAGCTGGATGTGGGACTGGATCCCAGTCTCCAGGATCAGGCCCTGGGCTGAAGGCGGCGCTAAACTGCTGAGCCACCTGGGTTGCCCCATAAGTTTATTTTTTAGTAATCTCTATATCCCACGTGGGGGTCAAACTCAGAACCCAAGATTAAGAATTGCACACTCTTCCCACCGAGCCAGCGAGGTACTGCCAGGGCTTGTTTTTTAAAGTATTGTCAGAAAATGATATGTGGGGATCCCTGGGTGGTGCAGCGGTTTGGCGCCTGCCTTTGGCCCAGGGCGCGATCCTGGAGACCTGGGATCGAATCCCATATCGGGCTCCCAGTCCATGGAGCCTGCCCCCACCCCCCCTCTCTCTTTCTGTGCGACTATCATAAATAAATAAAAATTAAAAAAAAAAAAGAAAATGATATGTGATTAACTTTAAAAAATGTCAAGCTGGGGATCCCTGGGTGGCACAGCGGTTTGGCGCCTGCCTTTGGCCCAGGGCGCGATCTTGGGGACCCGAGATCGAATCCCACATCAGGCTCCCGGTGCATGGAGCCTGCTTCTCCCTCTGCCTGTGTCTCTGCCTCTCTCTCTCTCTCTGTGACTATCATAAATAAATTTAAAAAAATATTAAAAAAAAAAAATGTCAAGCTGAATTTCATTCTTTTACTGGTTATTATACTTTAATGTTCTCAACCCAGTTTACTTTATAGATAATGAAAGTAAATAAGTACTATATGTTCTTTATATATTAATAAAGTGTTACTCTTTAGCATACTTGTGAACTTAATGCTTTCTGGAATTTAGAGTTTTTATTATGCAGAGATCAAATCTCAGCTTTAAAATTCTAATTTTTTCATAATCTGCCCTAATTACTACCTGCTTTTTAATATTAACCACAATTTTATTTTATTTTTAAAGATTTTGCTCTTTGATAGAGAGCATGAGCAGGGGCAGTGGCAGGCAGAGGGAGACAGAGAAGCAGAGTCCCCGCTGAGCACGGAGCTTAATATGGAACTCAATCCTAGGACCCTGGGGCCAGGACCTGAGCCCAAGGCAGGCACTTAACCAGCTGAGCCACCCAGGGTGCCCCTTAACCACAATTTTAAAGAGCATTTTAGCTAGGGCACCTGGTTGGCTCAGTGGCTGAGCGTCTGCCTTTGGCTCAGGTCATGATCTAGGGGCCTGGGATGGAGTCCTGCATCAGGCCCCCTGCAGGGAGCCTGCTTCTCCGTCTGCCTATGTCTCTGCCTTCCTCTCTGTCTCTCATGAATAAATAAAAATCTTAAAAAAAGAGAGATTGTCCTTTAAAGAAAAAGGCATTTTAGCAACATGGATATTAAATAAGAAAGCTATTTTCAGGGGCAGCCTGGGTGGCTCAGTGGTTTACCGCAGCCTTCAGCCCTTCAGCCCAGGGCGTGATCCTGGAGACCTGGGATGAAATCCCACATCGGGCTCCCTGCATGGAGCCTGCTTCTCCCTCTGCCTCTCTGTCTCTCTCATGAATGAATAAATAAATAAAATCTTTTTTTTTTTTTTAAAAGGAAAGCTATTTTCATATTCAGTGACGTCATAGGGATATGCTATTACTTCCCAGTGATGGCCAGTATTAAATGTAACTTACATGTGCTTTCAGCTTCTAAATTCAGAGATTCTTTGTCATCAATGAGCTTCCTGAATAAAAACTGTAAATGTGCGATATGGAAGGTCCATGAAAGCTAAGGTGCAGATTGCATTATCGGATTTATCATGATGTACACAGCTAAGGGAGGCTATACCTGCCCTGTCAGCCTCTGAGATCTTCGATAAATGCCACAAAAACACCCTAAGCTGGGTGCATAGTTGAGGTCTACTGTCTGTGAGGACCAATGGAGAATACAGATTAAGATTCAAATCAAGATCAAAGCCTGTTGTAACTGCAAGATTCTATGCTGTCGGTGAAAAAGACAAAAATCCTAACACTGGTCATTCACACGTGTGATTTAACTATTCACTTTGAAAGAAACATAAAATTCTGTGAAATAGTAGCTGAGTCTTTTCACATTTTTCACATCCTCAAGGAGGTACTCCCAAGCCACTTTTCCTTATCCCTAAAATCATGAGCAACAGGTCTATTTTCAAACAAACAAACAAAAAAGGGAATAAGTCCTTTTCAGAAGAAAAGCTTTTTCCGATAAAAGTTAGAATTTTTATTAATATTTAAGTTATAAGCCAAAAATGTTAGCAACCACAGACGTTTGCCGTGGACAAATTAAGATTCTGAGGCCCCAGTGTCAAATTCAACTTCAGAATTAGTTGCAATAAATCAATACATCTTCTCAGAAAGTGTATGATCCTTCCGTTTACGGCCCATGATGTGAAAAGCTTCATAGGACGTGAAATAACTTACCATCTACCCTGAAACTAAGCTACAGAAAATGGAATCGCCATTAGGATGGAAATAACAAGGCTCTGAACACCTCAGCAGTTCTTCTTAAGTGTATAAAATATAGAAACTCTGGAAAGGTGAACACTGTTGGCCGAGCTGTAAAACCCATAAAAGGAACCGTAATGCCGCAGCGCCCCGATGAGCTGGTTCATTTCGCTTCCCCGAGGACCCCCCGACCAGGCCGCCCTCGTTTCGGCTCGGAAGACACGGAAAACCACACGCAATCACGCAGGCGGCGAGGCACGCGGGTGTGCAGCAGGCAGCCCCCCCGACCGGCGCCGTCCCGCGGACTCAGACCTGAGGTCTCTCGCTGCAGCAGGGAAAGTGGTCTTCGGTCCGGAACAGGACGGGCGGTTCGTAGGCGCCCGGCTGGGGCCTGCCGGAGGACGCCTTGTGGAAGAAGGAGGGCACGGCGATCGTGTGTAGCAGCTTCCGGAAGGCGCTGGGGAAAGCGCCCAGCTCGGCCTCCGCCCGGGCCACCTGCTCCTCCATCCTGGCCACGCTGGCGCCGATCATCGCCACGAAGGCCTCCAGCCGGTCGATCTTGCTGTACACCTGCCGCATCTCCGTGGCCTTCGCGTAGATGCGAGGCACGCCCTCGCTGACCACGTGGGACGAGTCCCCGCGCAGCATGTCCAGCATGCCCACGAACTCGTCCACCCTGGTGAGCAGGTCCTCCAGGCTGGCGTCCAGGGCCTCGACCTCGGGCCGCGCCCCGGCTCCGGGAAGCAGGCAGGCGGCGTAGCCCGCGGCGGCGCGGCGCAGCAGCGGCAGGTCGCGGCCGGGCGCGCCCAGCTCGGAGCCCTCGTCCTCCCACGGCCCCGAAGCGCTGCTGTGGCTCTGGGACACGTTGCCGCTGTCCCCGCTCCAGGCAGCTCCCTGGAGCTCGGCCTCCTCCTCGGCCGGCCCCTCGCGCGGCGACGCCCGACCGGCGGGACGACCCTCCATGGCCGGCTTCGGCCGGGCCGCCCGCCCCGCTTCCGGGCCCGGCCGTTCTCCTTCCGGCCCCTCCGCACGCATGCGCGCACCGCCCCCCGCCTCGGGCTTCCGCTCGCGGACGCGCGCGCGCCAGTCTCTCCCCGCCCCTGGGCGCTCGTGCACGCGCAGCGCTCACCCGCAGGACTCTAGAATGCGAAGAGGTAACAGGATATAAGATGCGCACATCCTCAGCGCAAATTTTTTTTCTTTTAAGATTTTATTTTTATTTATTCATGAGAGACACAGAGGGAGACGCAGAGACCTAGGCAGTGGGAGAAGCAGGCTCCTGTGGGAAGCCTGATGTGGGACTGGAATCAGGACTCTGGGATGACGACCTGAGCCAAAGGCAGGCGCTCAACCCCTGAGCCAGCCAGGTGCCCCCTCAGTGCATCTTTCGCATATGTTCACACAATCCTGGAACCTCCACCCGGATCAAGATATAGAACATGTCCAAGACCCATGAAGAGCATCCTATTATCCCTAGTTTGTTCTTGCTGCTTATATTGAAATGAAAGAGGAGAAAAATAAAAGTATGGTCCCTGAAACCTTGCTATTCTTGGTGACTTTAAGAGTTCTCAGCTTCTGGGACGCCTGGGTGGCTCAGCAGTTTAGGACCTGCCTTTGGCCCAGGGTATGATCCTGGAGTCCCAGAATCTAGTCCCACATCGGGCTCCCTGCATGGAGCCTGCTTCTCCCTCTGCCTGTGTCTCTGCTTCTCTCTCTCTCTCTCTCTCTCATGAATAAATAAATAAAATCTTTAAAAAAAAAAGAGTTCTCAGCTTCTTTCCATATTTTCCCCAACACTTGGTATTGTCAATATTTTCACTTTTAGACATTCTACTGGATGTATAGTGAGTACTATCTCATTGTGGTTTTGATTTGCATTTCCCTGTTGAATCGTGAACTTTAGTGCCTTTTTATATACTTATGGGCCCTGTGGATATTCTCTTCCGTGAAGTGCTGGCTCAAGTCTTGTCCATTTTTAAATTGAACTATTTGTCTTTTCCTTATTGACCTATAGAAGTTCTCAATACAGTTTGAATATGAGTCCTTTGTCATATATCTTCTCCCACTCTGTGGCTTGCATTTTCATTCTCTTAAATGATGTCTTCTGATGAACATGTGATAATTTTAAGAAATTCCAATTCATCAAACCAGGAACATCTGGAGCGTGAAAGAGGACACTCAGGATACAAGATATAAAATATTGGGCAAACTATATCATGTAATTATTATGGACTATAAGGATTATAAGATGATCATGAAGGATCATATGTCCAATGCTTACCCTAGTGCAACAGGTGGTAATTGACACGCAGAGATATGTATTTGAGTTAACCAACTTGTCCAAGGCAAGTAATTGGAGGGACTAGGACCTAATGCAGGATGTGTCTGACTCCAATACCTTTGGCATCAAATAACCTCTATTCACTGTCATAATAGTTATAAAACCATCACCACTTACATCTACTGGTGCTTTGGTATTTGCAAAACACTTTCCTGCGCATCATCTCACTTATGCATCTTCCCACTGACAGAGATTCAGGCTGGGATCACCGGTCTTTATGAGACTGGAAAAATAGAAGCTCTGATGTGTGGCACTATGCAAACAGCATCCCTCCAAAGTACTGCTATTATGGCACCAGTTGAACAAGCCTGGAAACAGACTCCATCTACTTCACAATGGCATACTCTTGGTGCTCAATAACTTTTTAAGTGAATATTGAAACAACATTTACTGGGCCCATGCTGTTTTGCAGGTCCTGTAGGTGGTGGGGACCGAGACCAGAACCTGTCCTCAAGGAACCTCCAGTAGGCAGAGGCTCTTACATTTTCAGAAAGGAGGCCTTCTCTCTAAAACATTCCCTAAGGCCCTACTTGTGTCCAGGCTGCCAGGAGGGGTTAAGGACAGAGCTTAATCGGAAGTGGTCCTTTATCGTAGGTTGCTCACAGTCTGATGAAGATGATGCAGGCAGGCTGGATCCAAGGATCCACAGAGGGTGCCCTGCAAGACCAACTTTGCACAGGACAGAAATGAGATGTGAACCAGAGAAAGTAAAAACAGAGTTTATTGAATAGTGTGAGTGACATAATAGCAGACAGCATGTCTAGGAGACTCAGAAAGGAAAGGAGCGTGATGAGCCTATATTGGAAAGAAGTCTAGTATACATGTTCCTTCAGGAATCCAGGGTAGGGCCCGATCAAAAGCAAGTGGCAGGTGAATAATAGGTGTAATTCTATAAATCATTGAAGGTAGGGGTTATTGATGCCAGCATCAGCTAAGATTCGTTCAAGACTAACGCCCTGGAACATGTTTGCGATCTGCCTCTTTGTAGATGTTATCAGGTGTTTGGGGGCTTAGGACAAAAGTTCAGAGAAAGATTAACTTTCTTGTTTCCCCTTTGAAGTGGGAACATAGCTTCTTTGGTTAATTCAGATGCAAAATATAGACCAAGAGTAACTGTGACCTAGCAGAGAAATAGCAGAGATAGAGCCTTTCTAAAATGGACTCCCTTCAGCTCCCCTACCTCAAAGAGAGATAAACTACTGACCAGAGCCACCCGAGGCATCTGGAGAAACATCCCCCCAGAACAAAAATCTGGGAGGAAGGGGTGGGGATTACAGAGAAAAGGCCAGGTAGGATCCCTGGTTTTTGACGTAAGGGCCTGTCTCAGAAGAGGGAGCATGTGCTGTAGGTAAGGGCAGCGACTGGAGACCCAAAATAGCTCAGGTTCAAATTCTGACCTAAGCATGATTTTAGCCAGTTTTTCATCTAAAGGTCCATTGTGAGGTGAAATGAATTAATCTCAACATTTTTAAAAAAGATTTAAAAGTTTATTCATTCATAAGAGACAGAGAGAGAGAGAGAGAGAGAGAGAGGCAGAGACACAGGCAGAGGGAGAAACAGGCACCTGCAGGGAGCCCCAAGCAGGACTCCATCCCAGCACCCTGGGATCACGACCTGAGCCAAAGGCCTATGCTCAACCACTGAGCCACCCACGTGTTCCTAATCTAAGCACTTAGAGCAGTAAGCATCAGCCCATCTTATTCAAATTCAAGGGAGGGAGAATTGCTTTCACTTAAAAAAAAAAAAAAATAAAGGGGCGCCTGGGTGGCTCAATTGGTAGAGCGTCTGCCTTCAGCTCAGGTCATGATCCCAGGGTCTCGGGATGGAGCCCCATCGGGCACCCAGCTCCGCAGGGAGCGTGTTTCTCCATCTCTCTCTGCCTGCCTCTCCCTCTGCTTGTGCTCTCTCTCTGTTGAATAAATAAATAAAATCTTTTTTTTAAAAAAAGAGAAGCAGGCTCCCCGTGGGAGCCCGATGCAGGACTCCATCCCAGGACCCGGACATCATGATCTGAGCCAAAGGCAGATGCTCAACCACTGAGCCACCCAGGTGCCCCAAATAAATAAAATCTTTTTAAATAAAATAAATTAAAAGAAAAAAGCCTAGGGATGCCCTAGCGGAGGAGGTAATCAAAGCACTACCAGGCTCCCAAAGGCTGACTGGAGAAGGGAGGCAGGGCAGGGCGCGGGAAGCAGGTGGTGGAGGACGTGCGCGCGCCCGAGGCAGGGTCCCTCTGCGTGCGCGCACCCGCACACAGGAGTGGGCCCAGGTGTGGCCGTAAAGAGGCCGGGCCTTGTCGTGAAAGTGCCGCAAACACGCCCACCCCGGTGATGGCTGCAAGTACCCCCGCAGTGGCCCGATTAAACAGCTTCCGCTTCCGGGGTGGTGGTCCTGTTGTAGGGGTGACGGCGAAGCCTCAGTCCTACTGTGTCAGGAATTGGGCAGTGGGAGCAAAGTTGAGGTCAAGAGGAAAATGAGCGCGTGCTACCTTGGCTAGGAGTTCATGGTTTTTGAGGCTGCCCCCAACCTCCGCTGGTCATTAGAGAAAAATTAGAATGACTTCAGGTTCGTCTTTGGAAAACTGAAAAGCCCCTTCCAAAGGGACAGCTGCTGGAGGTAGAGCCGCCTAGGCGCTAAGGAGGGTGGTGCTGGGGAGACCAAAGAAAATCTGGCCCATGCAGCAGAATAGGGGAGGGTGAGAACACAGGGAAAGAAACGGAGAAGTGTGAGGCTGTAGGCCTTGGCCGGAAATGCCCAGGTTCTTCTACAAGACAGATGCGTCGGAGGACCTAGTCTGAAAGAAGTGACATTCTTGTGGGTAAGTTTTTTTTTTTTTTTTTTTAACACCACTGCAGAAATCTGAAATTCAGGGTCTTGATGGCAGATTTCTTCCAGTTGTGCTTTACCTTCACAGCTGATGGATTCTGGTCATCTGGTAGGGATGGGCTGCCCCCCTCAAGGATGCTGAAACAGCTTGTTGTTTACTGTTTTTTTAATTCTGTCTTATTCTGTTAGGTTTTTTTTTCTTTTTAAGATTTCACTACTTATTTATTTGAGAGAGATAGCACAACTGGGGAGGAGAGGAAGAAGCAGGCTGCCCACTGAGCAGGGAGCCCACTGAGGGCTCTATCCCAAGACCGTGAGATCATGACCTGAGCCAAAGGTGGACACTTCACCGACTGAGCCACCCAGGCACCCCTGTTTCTGTGTTTTTTAATCCACATGTAACAGTCTCCCTTAGGGCAGGAGAATTCGTCCCTTGGAAGCATAGTAAGTCAGTAAAAGACTGACATGGAGCTTTTGCAGTGAAGCCAGATAGGCTGTTCCTTGGCGTGGTACCCAGGAGAACAGGGGGCTCATGTTCCAAGTCCCAAACTGCCAATGGCTTACAAGTGAGGGTTTCTAAGGGCAAAATTTGGGGCGGGGGTCTGCTGACAAGGTGGACACAGTTGATGGATTGGAGGTAAAGTCAGGTCGTGTTCACAGATGTTACTTAGTTATTCTGGTCCCATGGAGGTCAGTCTGTTTGCTCTCGAGAGACTCGGAATCTAAGAAATGTCTTTATTTCTTATGTTGGAGATTTTGGATTAAGTATATCTGGTGATTCTGTAGTTAGGATAGTGTTGATCAGCTGCTTGTATGTGCATAAACTAGTGGGGTTGCATCCTTCACGTTCCTTTGAATGATCAGCAAGCATTCCAGCTCTTGGACCTGGGTCTGTGTGTTTCCTGGCCCGTCCAGCTGTGCCTGGGGACGATAAGACCTCTAATGTTTGTCCTTTCATCTGACCTAACAAGATGGGTGTTGGCATCAGCTGGTGACCCTGATGTGGGTTTAGATCGTCCAGTGTATTTGATTCCTGAAGAATAACTGTATGGGAAATACTCTCATAATGGAAATGGGGCTTAATGCAGAGTTGTTTCAGTGGCCACGTTCGTTCTTGTTACTTTGCTGTGTTCAAAATGTTGGGCGTGGCCAACATTGTGTTTTGCTGGTGCCATGTGACCTGATTGTCGTCTGGAACTTTGGGACATCTGTAGATGTGGGGCCAGAATCTTCTACCAGTGGAGGTGCCTGGAAGGCACTGCTTGGGTGTGGCTGGTGCCCAGTGTTGGGGTGAGACTGCTTTGGGGAACACTGGGAAAAACTGTGAGGCAGTTGGAAGATGGTTGGGTGTGTATTTTGGAACTTTGATTCCTGTGAGACACAGGAATAGAGCTATGTCTTATGGCATATCGTCTGGTGTATGTGGTATCACCCATCAGGTGAGTTTATTTAGACAACGTCGCTGGCCCCAAATAAAAGTTGGAATAGAGGGATCCCTGGGTGGCTCAATGGTTTAGCGCCTGCCTTCAGCCCAGGGCGTGATCCTGGAGTCCCTGGGGTCGAGTCCCACATCGGGCTTCCTGCATGGAGCCTGCTTCTTCCTCTGCCTGTGTCTCTGCCTCTCTCTCTCTCTCTCTCTCTCTCTCTCTCTCTCTCTCTCTGTGTGTGTGTGTGTGTGTGTCTCTAATGAATGAATAAATATAATCTTAAAAAAAAAAAGTTGGAATAGAGAATGATAGGATACGCTTCACTGTCGGAATGCCCTCAGTTAACAAGGGTTTCGACTATCAAATCAAACAGACCATCTACAAAGAGCCTGGGGACACTGGAGAGAGGAAGAGGCATCATCAGGACCCATTAAGTCCCTTCTAGTTTATCAGGATAGACCTGACCGAGATTTGAGATTGAAGTCAGACATGTGATAAATTAAGTGCTCATTCGCCTTGCAAAACAAAGATCTATAAAACACCTTTTTAAAAAAAATGATTTTATTTATTCGTTTTATTTATTTATTCATGAGAGACATACAGAGGGAGAGGCACAGGCAGAGGGAGAAGCAGGCTCCATGCAGGGAGCCCAATGTGGGACTCCATCCCAGGACCCTGGGACCACACCCTGAGCCAAAGGCAGATGCTCAACCACTGAGCCAAGCAGATGTCCCAAAAACCTTTTTTTAAAAGGTGACATTCAGATGACCAAGGCCCCTGTGTGTGTTAATAAATTTCCTTTGAAATGGACACGCTCCTTTCAGTGCTGCTGCCCATCCACATGTGGGACCAAGTTGCTTGAAGTTTGGGTTCTCTGTGAGCCTGGAACTGTGAGGGAGAATTGCTCATGGCAGCTGCCGTGGGGATAATATGACAAAACACTCAGCTCTCAGCAGAGATGCCTGGTCCCAGCCCCTGCCCCTCATCATGCTAGAAAGTGTGTTTAGTCTCTCAGGGGGCATAACGTGCTTTCTTTCCAGCCGAGGCCAGGGATGTGGGAGCAGGAGGAGGGACTCAGCACTATGTGGAAGGGACTGGAACTTGCCCTAGAACGCTCAGTACAACTTCTGAGAGTAGAAGCCAGTGGGGGCATCAGAAGCTCAAGAACGATTGACCTGCAGCCCTGGGGGGGTTCATAGGGGCCTGTTGATGTACATTGCAGGTTAGTTGCTCCATGGTCTCTTAATTCCAGGAGTTGGCTGAAGAAGCACCTCTTCTTTGGGATATTATGGACCTTGACTCAGGAAATTTAGTTATAAGTTGTGTCACTGATTTTTTTTTTTTTTAAGATTTTATTTATCTGTGTGAGAGAGGGGCGGGGAGAGAATGAGTGGGGTCAGGGGTAGAGGGAGGAGCAGACTCCTGTGGCCAGGGAGCCTGATGTGAGACTCGATCCCAGGACCCTGGGATCATGACCTGAACCAAAGACCAGACACTACGCACTTAGCCACCTAGGCGTCTCATTCATTCATTCATTCATTCAAAGATTTTATTTATTCGAGAGAGAAAGAGAGAGAGAGAGAGAGGCAGAGACACAGGCAGAGGGAGAAGCAGGCTCCCTATGTGGAGCCCAATGCAGGACTCAATCCCAGGACCCCAGGATCATGCCCTGAGCTGAAGGCAGACTCAATTGCTGAGCCCCCCAGTGCCCCTCTAGGCGCCCCTTAGAAATAGATGCATTGAGGGTGAAAAACTTGCTGCACTTGTGTGTGTGTGGTATATAGATGTACACAGTGTATGCATGCTTCCTCTTGATTAACTGACCACAGATTATATTTCTTCATTGGAGTACATTTCATCTCTTCATTATCCTAGGTCTTGATGCTAAGCCTCCTTCATGGTCAGAGCCCTAAGTCTTCCGAATCATTTTAAACCCTTGGCTGTAATGCAGAGCACTACAGTGACAGGCTGATGGTCTTCATTCATGCTTGTGATGCAGAGTAACATAGAGGCATACAGGGCTTTGTGTGGATTTCCTATTTTAACTCATAAATTTCCCCCTAATTGGATTGCATATCCGTGGAATTCAAACAACTTCTAAGTCAGCTAGAAAATTTGAATTGCGGGATCCCTGGGTGGCGCAGCGGTTTGGCGCCTGTCTTTGGCCCAGGGCGCGATCCTGGAGACCTGGGATCGAATCCCACGTCGGGCTCCCGGTGCATGGAGCCTGCTTCTCCCTCTGCCTGTGTCTCTGCCTCTCTCTCTCTCTCTCTGTGTGACTATCATAAAAAAAAAAAAAAAAAAAAATTTGAATTGCCTTCTGTCAGCAGCTCTGAAATCATTTGTCATGGACAAGCCTGTCGTGCCCAAACTCTTTGCTGTGGAGTCTGAAATTCTGTGTTCTCTTCCAGAAGGCTTGGGAAATTCTCCAGCCACCACTTGCAGCAGCTGGCTTGTGATGCCTGAATCTTCACTCATGTTTTGTTGCGGTACTTCTCAGAGTTCTGTTTCTTCTGAGAACAGGTGATTATCCACTATCCACGTAGCTCACTAGGCCACCTTTCAAGTTTCTTGCTTACAGGTTGTCTTACCGGAGAGGCCCCCATGTTCCCTCTTTAAAAACAACACGGCCGTCCCTGTTACTCTCTATGCTCCTTTATTTTTCTTCTCACCACCTGCCACATGATGATTAATTTGTGTATTGCCTGACCTCTCCCTATAGAATGTCAGTCCCTTGAAGACAGGAATTTTGTTTACTGCTAAATTCCTAGCACAAAGACCAACGCTTGATTGGCCATATGGTTGGTACTCAATGCTCATTGAATGAATGTGTACCAATTTGGTATGTAAATTTAATTGTGGGTCACTTGGATGGCTTGGTCGATTGAGCATCTGACTCTTGACTTGACTCTTGGTTTCAGCTCAGATCATGATCTCTCAGTCATGGGATCCAGCCCTGAGTTGGACTTCATGCTGAGCACGGAGTCTGCTTGTCTCCCTCTCCCTCTCACTTGTATGCTCTTGTGTGCTCCCTTGCTCGCTCTCTCTTTCTCTCTCTCTCTCTCAAAAATAAATATATAAGTCTTTTAAAAAGGGCACCTGGGTGGCTCAGTGGTTAAGCATCTGCCTTTGGCTCAGCTCATGATCCTGGGGTCCTGGGATCCAGTCCTGCATCAGGCTCCCTGCATGGATCCTGCTTTTCTCTCTGCCTGTGTCTCTGCCTCTCTCTGTGTGTGAATAAATAAATAATTTTTTAAAATAAATCTTTAAAAAATATTGTGTCTGCTTACCAGGGCAGATAACTCAACCCAAAGTTTCTCAGCCAGAAACCAGTGTCCTTGATTCCTCCTTCCTCCTCAGCAATCTCTTCCCCCTTCCTCACTATCACTGACACACATCGATTCTTTGCCAGATTGTACCTTAGGTTCCCCCAACTCCCTCCAGCTGCCCTAGACCACTAGCACAGTGCTCTCCTAACTGGCCTCCCTGCTTGTCTTATTGCCAGTCCCTCTCCTTCACAGTCAGCAGCAGATTGGGCTACGTTGAGTCCCTGCTTATAACCATTTCCAAAATTCATTTTGCTGCACAAGTCTTTACTTATTGGTATTATTTACCTCCTACTATGTATCAGACGCTGTTCTAGGCATTGAGGGCTGTGAACGGACATTCCAAAAGTTCTGCCCCTGGAACTTCATTCTAGTGCTGGAGATAATGGTAAGCAGGGGAAATTGGTAGCATGTTACCTAGGGATGAGTGCTAAAGACATTCATTCATTCGAAATATGTAGTTAGTTCTTTCTGTTTTTGTTTTTGTTTTTTCCGATTTACTTATTTATTTGAGAGAAGGAATGTGCTGCAGGAAGGGGGCGGTGGGAGGGTCAGAGGGAGAGAGAAACTCTAGGATTCTGCACTGAGTGTGGAGCCTGACTCGGGGCTCAACGTGGGGTGTGATCTCACGACCCTGAGATCATGACCTGAGCAGAAACCAAGAGTCCACCCAGGCGCCCCATATATATTTCTCATATGTACAAGGATTTCTCCATCCCTCAGCGTGGGCTCACTCTGGTTTTCCTCTGTCACTATCCAGAAGTGAGCCCTCTCCCTCGTCCTCAAATGTTCACATTTAAGATGTTCATCTTCCTTGTGACTAGCCTTCCTCTTACCTCTTACAGACTCTAACTCCTACTTCTGTCAATGTCTGCTGTCTGGACACAGCCTCTGCAGCTTCAGGGTATGGGGTCTTCACACTCCACTCCCTGCGTGAGGGCACAGAGAATGTAGGTACTCGGAATGTGCAGGGCTGCAGTTTTGCCAGTTGGATGCAATTCCTAGAGTTGTGTGCATGTCTGTGAAGACAGTTGGTGCTTGTCATTTGTGGTAAAGACACCATGAGCACTGAGTTAGCAAATATGGATCACTGCCTTTAAGGGATGAGCACGCTTAGGTTTCTGCCAGGGTCTGGCCACATTGTCATCAACCGACCAATACATAATATAGTTTTGGGATGTCAGGGTGGCTCAGCGGTTGAGCATCTGCCTTCATCCCCAGGGTGTGATCCTGGAGTCCCAGGATCGAGTCCCACATTGGGCTTCCTGCATGGAGCCTACTTCTCCCTCTGCCTGTGTCTCTGCCTCTCTCTCTCTCTCTCTGTCTCTCATGAATAAATAAATTGAATCTTTAAAAAAAAAAAAAAACCTAGTTTTATATGTGTTTGTGTTTGAAGATACCTTATTTAGCATATTTTTGATTCATTAATGTTGAACTCCCAGCCAACAGCACTGTAACCCACGCTTCATGGAATCTTATCTAACACACGTGTTTTCTCTGTAAGGCACTTCACTATTTTTGTGGTTAGAAATGCTGGGAAGAACTTCAGCACTTAGGCTTGCAGCCCATTTTAAACTGAAGTCACCAACAACCCCTCCACTTCCCAAATGCAGACTGTGAGAAAGACACTTGTACGAGGTGAGCAGAAACAAGAAGGCAGGGTTCCACGTCATTCTTCCTCAGCTGCACATGTCAGTGAGTGACCAGGAAAGCTCCACGAGTATTGATTTTGGGGCTACAAATATATTTTACTGAGTAGGTAAGTTTGTAAATATAAAATCACCAAATGAGGGCAGACTACACACTCAAACAGCCCGGTGTAGATGTCTTGGTGAGGAATAGGGAGCCACAGTGGCCCATGTCAGGGCTCAGCCTGGGCAGGGTGGAGAGGACATCCCTACAGAGGGGCAGCCTGGCATAGGGGTCAGAGCCCTCCAAGCAGGGTGAAGACATCTATGGAGGGTGGCTGGAGGGAGGGAAACCCAACCTGGGAAATGAAAACCCAGGCAGGGTTAGGAGTCCCCAAGGTGGTCAGGGGTCAGAGCCCAAGTCGAGTGAGGGGAGCAGCCACACATGGGGATAACTCCGTGCAGCTTGTCAGAGCCTG
Organism: Vulpes vulpes; assembly: GCF_048418805.1. Classification (NCBI taxonomy): domain Eukaryota; kingdom Metazoa; phylum Chordata; class Mammalia; order Carnivora; family Canidae; genus Vulpes; species Vulpes vulpes. Next base: position 106,887,104 of record NC_132793.1, on the reverse strand, counting down.
AAGGGGGTAAGGAGGGCATCCATAGAGGAGGCCAGACCTGTGATGTGACTCAGCCCAAGGGGTGAGAGGGTGTGCATTCAGGGTCTGACTGGCTTATCAGGGCTTATCAGAGGCTTATCAGGGAAAAGTTTTCCATGCAGGAAAAGGGGTGCCAGCAGTGGGAGAGAAATATGAGAAAAGAATGCCAGAATGAACTCCGTGGTATTGGATTGAAGTTAGAGGTATCTGAGTGAACTTGTGGTTCTATGTATATATTATACAACTATGTAGAACCATAATGTGCGTATATGAATTAATGTACACACAAATATTCTCACATTCTGCCTATTGGAAGCGTCAGGAAGCAGTGACACCCCAGTAGTAATGAGCATACCTGGCTCTCTGATCTTGGCTTTTTAATTTAATTTAATTTTTATTTATTATTTTTTAAAGATTTTATTTATTTGGGAGAGCACAAGCAGCGGAGGGGCAGAGGGAGAAGTGGACTCCTCGCTAAGCAGGGAGTCTGATGCAGGGCTCAATCCCAGGACCATGGGATCATGACCTGAGCTGAAGTCAGACACACAACCGTCTGAGCCACGCAGGTGCCCTATTTTATTTTAGAGAGAGAGAGAGCACTCACATGTACACAGAAGGGAGGGATGGGGGACACAGAGGAAATGAATCCCAGACAGAGTCCCTGCTGAGTGCGGAGCCTGATGGACCCTGACCTCACCACATGAGCCAAGACCATGAGTGCACCAAGCATCTGTAAGCCAAGATGCTTAACAGAATGCACCACCCAGGCGCCCTGTCATCTTGCCTTCTAAATACTGCTTTTCCACTAAAAGGAACTAGAAGTGCTTGGAGAAATGGTCAGTTCTAGAGCCAGGGCAGGGAGAGCATAAGATGTATCCAGATACCTTGCTGTGATAGAAAGCAAGGGGTGTTCAGACAAGGTTGGGATAGGTCAGAACACAGAGCCCAGCTTGAATGGGTCCCGCTGCCAAACAGGATGCAGTGTGGTCATCAGAACAGTGGTGGTAACAGTGATAGTGCTTAAGAATCACTTCTTGCCAACTCAGACCTGAGTCATGAGGAAACAGCAGATAAACTCAAATGGAAGGAAACTCTACAAAATAACCTATAATCATCGAAAGTGTCAAGCTCACGAAGGTCTGTGAAACTGGGGAACTGTTCCTGATTGAAGAAGACCAAACAGACACGAGAACTAAATGCAGCAGTGAGGCGTGTTTGCTATAAACGTGATCCTTTGCTTTATAAAAGACGCTATTAGAACAATTGGCAAAACTTGAATGGGGTCTTGAGATGGGCTGGTGGTCGTGTGTCCATGTCATTTCCTGATCTCAGTGGCTGCACTGTGATTCTGTAGGAGAGTGCCTTGTAGGGGGACAGTCATACTCAAGTACTCGGGCTGATGGATCATGTCAGCAGCTTATTCTCAGATCCTTCTGAAAAATTAAATTCTTTGTACTCTAACTTCTGTAAGCTTGTGATTTCCGTAAGTTTCCAAATTTAGAACATTTCTAAAGTGATTAATAAAATAACGCTAAAGACCTTTTTATTTTTTAAAAATACGTATTCAGGGGATCCCTGGATGGCTCAGCAGTTTAGCACCACCTTCGGCCCAGGGCCTGATCCTGGAGTCCCGGGATCGAGTCCCACATCCGGCTCCCAGCATGGAGCCTGCTTCTCCCTCTGCCTGTATTCTGTTTCTCTCTCTCTCTCTCTCTGTATCTCTCATGAATGAATAAAATAAAATTAAAAAACCCAAAAATATTTATTCATTTGAGAGACAGTGTGAGTGAGCATAGGGTGGAGGGTCAGAGGGAGAGAGAATCTTAAGCAGATTCTTTGCTGAGCCTGACATGGGGCTTGATCTCATGACCCTGAGATCACAACCTGAGCTGAAACCAAGAGTAAGATGCTCAACTGACTGAACCACCCAGGTGCCCCAAGACCTTTTTAAAAGCTTAATGTTGGGATCCCTGGGTGGCACAGCGGTTTGGCGCCTGCCTTTGGCCCAGGGCGCCATCCTGGAGACCCGGGATCGAATCTATCATAAATAAATAAAAAATAAATAAATAAATAAAAGCTCAATGTTGTCTCTGAAATGTAGCCACAAGTCTCTATCTTTTACTCAGTATTTATCATGAACAGCAGAAGGCAACCAGGTCTGTAAGCCAACAATGTTTCTGAATTTGTCAGGAAGTTCTTTCTAGATTCATCCTTCTTTTTTTTTTTTTTTTAATTTTCCACATTTTTTTTAAAAGATTTTATTTATTCATGAGAGACACACAGAGAGAGGCAGAGACCCAGGCAGAGGAAAAAGCAGGCCCCATGCAGGGAGCCGGACACGGGACTCAATCCCAGGTCTCCAGGACCAGGCCCTGGGCTGAAGGCGGCGCTAAACCGCTGAGCCACCTGGGCTGCCCCAGATTCATCCTTTTAAAAGTCTGCCTTTTTTCCTTTTGGTTAAGAATTACTAATAAAGTCACTACTGTTATTATATATGGTAATGTGTTATTATATATGGAATAGTTATTAAAATTATTAACTATTACAGTAACTATTGCTGTTGCACATTCTTTGCCTTCAAATAACGAATTTGAGAGCTTTATGGACGAAATCGGTCAGGGTTCCTAGGGGCACAGAAGCTGACCCGGGACAGGTAAGGCAGTTTCCAGAAGCACGGGGAGGGCTCAGGAAGAGGTTCAGGGTGCCGCTTCCAGGAACAGCCCACACTGCAGAACTGGACGGAGAGGAACTTTGCCTTGCCTCTGAGCTCAGGACGGTTCAGTTCATCATACCTGCTTCTGCCCCAACACCTTGCCTCTACCCTGCCTGAGTAGACCTGGCTCCTTGAACCCTCCCTTAGCATCACTAGCTCTTGTCAGTCTAGGCACGGGTGACTCCGATTGGTGGGTTCCAGGTCATGTGACAACACTTGTTGCAGGAATCTGGTATTTTCAACCAGACCGGTTAGACAGACTTGCGGCCCAAGGTGCACAAGCGATGAGGGGTGCAGATGTGGAACAGACAGAACAAAGGACAAGTATGCACCACAGGGTGGTTCTGGGGCTGATACTGGCTAAATGTGGCTTAAGCGCTGTGGTCTCGTATGTCCCAGAATCCGGGGGGTCGCAGCCCTGGGGCATCAGGACCTCTGGGCCGGGGTCAGGGCGCCTGCTGGCTGCTCGCCCGGGGCCCGTGCTGCCCCCCCGGGGCTGCCCCAGCACGGCCGGGGGTTCTGCTCCGGTGGGAATGACTTCAAAGCCGAGGGGAGACCTCTGCTGCTGGTATTGCAAAGGTGATGGGCGCCTCAAAACCAGGTCCGGTTACCAGCCTTACTTACACCCACGACCTCGACCTCACCTGGGCATGTTTCTAAACGTGCTTTCTTTTTTTTTTTTTTTTTTTTTTTTAAGATTTTACTTATTTATTCATGAGAGACACAGAGAGAGGCAGAGGCACAGGCAGAGGGAGAAGCAGGCTCCACGATCCCAGGTCTCCAGGATCATACCCTGGGCCGAAGGCAGGCGCTAAACCGCTGTGCCACCGGCGTCCTTTCTTTCTAAAGGCAGTGTCCCATGTTGCAAACAGAGTGGCAGGCAGCTAGAAAAACACGTAAGGACCAGACTTAAGCAGGGACTCTAGCCCTCAGTGGTCATACATTTCTTTTTTCAAGATTTTATTAGACCGCAAGTGCATTGGCGGGAGCACGAGTAGGGGGGAAGGGTCAGGGGGAGGGACAAGCAGACTCCCTGCGCAGTGGGGAGCCCCTCCCATGACTGATCTCACCATCCTGGGATCATAACCCCGGCTGAGGTCAGACTCAACCAACTTAGCCACCCAGGCACCCCTCGTATCATTCAGTTCTTCTCTGTTAACTGTGTTTTACAGCCTTTGGCAAAAACCGAAACCCCCAAACCTAGTATCAGTGCATTAAAAAGCTGTGACTTGAAAATGCGTTTGGAGAAACAGAGGGGCGGGGGTTTGAGGAGTGGCTGGCCCACTGTCCCCCGGGCTTCTGAGGGTCCAGCACAGGGTGGCACCCTCAGGGTGCTGACCCACCCGCAGAAGCAGGAGCGGGGCCTCGGCCCACTGGAGCACGGGGGGCAGTCCGGAGGTAGCCCCCTACCCACTGACCCGCATCCTACCCTCTCCATCTCCCCCCTGGGCAGGAGCACGAAGTGACAAATCCACGGACTCATTGTGTTGGGGTGGGGGCGCTGAAGGGGTCAGGAAATAATCCATTTCCACCAGAAGGGGAGCTTTTCACAAGTATTTTATTGATGCTGGCCCAGAGGGTTCTGGAAGCCAGCCTGCAGGGCATCAGGGGAGCCCCGCCCGCTCGAAGTACTGGTGGCAGGCGGCCGTGAGCGTGGCCACAAACACGATGAACTCGCTGAAGTCCACTTCGGCGTCCCCGTTGGCATCCAGGTCCTTGAGCAGTTTGTCCACGGAGTCCCTGTCCCTTTTAGTCTAGAGACAGAGGCCGGGGTCAGCGCCACTGCTGGCGGGGCGGGATGGGGGTGAGGGCGTTGGGGACACTGAGGCCCGAGTCCCGGGGCTCTGGGCAGTTGCGAGCTGCTGGGACCCACCCTTGAATTTAGGGCCGGTCAGAACTGCGTCATGCAGCTCAGGAGGCAGCGTGTGTCTCACTGGCCAGTTGGGGAGAGGGTGTCCTTTGGACTGTTTTGATAAGCTGTAAAGGGGGTACCCACCAGCTTTGCCGGGTCACCTCACCAGATCACATGGGGGCCTGTGTTCTACACCCTCCTAGGCAGTGAGCCTCTGATCCTCAGGGCCAGCCCGGACACAGGGAAATCTGGGGCTGCAGAGCCCCTGGGCACTGTGATGTGTGTGGGGGGGGTGGCAGGGAAAGTTGGGGCTACAGAGCTCCCCCTCCCTGGGTACCCGGGGGCGGGGGGCAGTGGGCAGGGTGTGTGTGCGTGCGTGCGTGTGCATGCCAAGGCTCTAGGCAGTCTATGGGAGTCTGCCCCAGTGCGCGGCCTCACCAAGGACCACCCGGTGCAGGGGTGTCCCTGGCCCAGTGCCCCACAGCCACCCACTGGGGCTCCTGAGATTTGTAGCCAACAGCCCACCCCCCAGTATGGCAGCTCTGACTGCACCCCAGGCTGGGCTTCCGTGTCAGCTGGACCCCGGAGACGGGAGCCCTGAGCCCCTGCTTTTGCCAAGTTCCTTCGTTAGGATCCCCCCCTTAACCACTGGTTCTCAAATTGTGTTCCCAAGCCACTTGCCTCTGCCCCTCCTGCAATCCCCAAACTTTTGGCTTAAAATCCCCACAGGTTAGACTCAAACTTGGCAGTTTATCAGAGCATCTGTCCCCACGCCCAGTCCCCCACCCCCACCCCGGGCAGGGGCGTTCTGTGAGCACTGGAGTTTGAGACTCTGCTCTAAGTTCAAAAAGAAATTAAACTGCATCTCTAGGGTTTGACACACATCAGCTTTCAGCTCCTGCAAAGGGAAAAGGCTGAGAGAGGGAGAGTGTGTTGGGTGGGGATTTCTTGCCTCCACATTTCTGTATTTTTACATTTTCTACCAGAAACACGTTATTTATAGTAGACAAAAACAAACTTCATTTAAAGAACTGTATCCTCACTGCCCTTACATATTGAAAGACTGTGTTTGAATTGAAGACTGAAACTTTTAGGCTTCCATTTTTAAGAATCAGCTCAGGGTAGACCCATTAGAGGGCAGGTAAGTGGGGTTTGGTGGGTTCCAGGGGAGCCAGGAGGGGGAGGGGAGAAGTGGGAAAGAAGGGAAGCTGGAGCTGAGAGCTCCCGGTCTGAGAGGAAGAGATGGATGGTGAGCAAGGGGAAAGGGAGAGAAGGGAGGATGGAAGGGGAGGAAGTGAGGGAGGAGGGGACAGGAGAGCAGCTGGAGGGTGAAGAACAGAGAGGAGCATAGTGGGGAAAGGAGGAGTGGGAGCAGGAAGGGAGGAGGCAGAGGAGGGCGGGGCCTCTGTTTTGAGGTCCCCAGAGGAGGCCTCCCTTGGGCAGAAAAGTGCCAGGGTGGGACCTCCTCGCGTCTGTACCCCTGTCAGCCCCACTAACACCAGGCCCGGGAATGCTGGGAGGACGGCCAGAGCAGACGGAACAGCAGGAGTGGTTGTGGCCAGCAGCCTCAGAGGGGTGCAGCTGTGAGGGGCCAGCACACCCAACCTCACCGTGGGTCCTGGATCCCCCCCAGTCCTGCAGCCCAGTTCAGGCTGCCACCCCACCCCCAGCTCTCCCCCTGGGCTCCCCCACTCTGGCAGCAAGTAAACTGCTGCTCCAACTCCAGGTTTCAAGGACTGACCCAGGAGCCACACCTGCTCCTGGCTCTCCCCCAGGGCAGCCGATCCATTCCTGGGGTGGGGGGGGGCTCCTCCTTCCAGAGGCTCTAGCCCTGGTGGGGGGCAGTTCAGCCATGCAGCCCTTTGGGCCTTCCCTGCCCGCCGGCCCACTGTCCTCCCTGCCCTCCCCACGTGCCCCCACCAGGTCAGTGCTCCCACTGTCCTCCCTGACCCTCTCCGTGGGCCCTCACCTGCAAGAAGCCTGGAAGCTCCTTCTCCATGAGCACCTTCAGCTCCCCCTTGGTCAGGCTCTGCTTGCTGCCCTCCACCCCTGCGTACCGGGCGAAGACGCTAATGATCATGCCCATGGCGGTCTCCAGTTCGGTCATGGTGCTGGATGTGGACCCACCTTCCCCCTGGGAGCTGGCGTGATGGAGGAAACGTCCCCAGAGCCTTTCTGGAGCTTTATAAAGGCCAGCCTCTATTGACAGAGGGTGCGACCAGCGGACCAAGCAGCAAACCCTGCCCTGCCCCTCCCTGTTCTGCATTGCTCACTTCTGAAGAAATGCATCACAGAGACTTCCTGTCCAAAGCCTCCCCCCAGCCTGCACCTCACGGCACCCACATTTCCCTGTGCTTCCGTGTGTCCTGGGGTCATTCATCACTGATTTACTGAGCAAGGGTCAGGGGACAAGGGGGTCTGTGGAGTAGGGGTGTGCCTGGCGAGCATTTGTTAAATGAGCAAGGAATGGATGGAGCAGTCCTATCCGGTTACATCTGGCCCCATGCAGTGGAGGAGGCGGGCCTGGCACTCAGGGGCCCAGCTTGAGGAAGGCCGCCTGAGGGAATGGACGAAAGAGCAGGATTTTCCAGAGGACAGGCGCCTCAGTCCCGCTCCCCAAACCCACAGCAGACACTGCTAGTCCCCCAAGCAGGTGAAGGGCCACCCTGGCCTGCTCTGCCAGGCTCCTCAGAACCCCCTGCCTGTTCTTACTATCTCCCTGTGCCCTGCTGGGGGCAGGGGGCTAGGGGGGTCATGTGATTTCCAGACCTGAAGGCTGTCTCTGTTTCCTGATGGACAGTGCCAGGCTGTGACCAAGCCAGGACTCTGGGAGCACAGAGTTGCCCCTCCCTCGCTCCCCAGAGGTGGCATAGGTCATGGGGCTGTTGCTGGAGATGCCTGCAGGGCCTGGCAGAGGGAGCCCCTGGACAGAGCTTGGGGGTCGGTGGAAGGGAGATAAAGCCATTGCCATGCAGCGGGCTCAGCCCCAGCCTGGCACTGGTGGGAAGCAGCCCGTCTTCCACCAGTCCTTTCTCGTTTGGACACATTGCCTTTCCCAGGTCTCCTGCAGAGGAGGCTCAGCGTGGCCCCGCAGGTGGTCATTTGGGAGCAGATATGGTCAGCCCACTCTGCTGTGCTGGGCAAGTCCCTCTTAGGATGAGACTCCGGGTCCCCAGCAGATGGAGGGAGCTGGGGGGAGCCTCCAGAGGGAATTCCGAGGCCTGGAGCCTCTGCAGCACCACGAAAGGGTGTCAGAGGCCCTGTGGTGACAGTTGGTGAAAGGGAAGTAAGTGTTCAGGGCTGTTGCAACAGGGCTCATGACTATCCCAACAGTGGGGACACTGGCTCAGCGCCCACTCACAGCAGAGCTGGCAGGGATGTTCAGGAGCAGAGTCAGTGGGGGTCACAGAGTGGGAGATTACTGAGGAGGCAGACAGGTTGGGGGGATTCTGGCCGCAGGCAGGCCAGGGCTTACCGGTCTGAGCAGGGATGAGGAACTTGGGTCAGGTGTCAGGATGGGGAGGGAACTTCCTGACTCTTGCTACAGCCCCGGGGTGAGGCAGTTGGGAGACAAATTGGGCCCAAGGACAAGGCAGGATCACAGAGTGGGCACCAAGCAGCCTGATGAACGGGAGAGGCTGCCAGACCCTCTTGGCTGAAGACCTGGCACAGAAAGGGGCCCGGCGTGGGGCCAGGAGGGGCCCAGGAGGTGCCGGCCTGTGCTCTCTAGGACAGGGCTTCCCTGGAGCCGGGGCGCGGGGTGCCAGTGCAGCACCTGCGGAGCGCTGGTCCTCCCTGGCCTTCTCAAAGCACAGTCACCTTCCCTGCTGAAAGAGGATGCTTCTCCCCCACCCCAGAACATTTAGTGATGAGTGTGTGGTTTTTTTTTCCAACATTTTGTATTCAAAATCATTGCAAAAGTCAAGGCAAGGTCACTCAAAGACCTCTCTTGGTGGAGATCTTTGTAGGCATTAAAAAAAAAAAAAGTGGTTCGATTATCACTGGTAGAGTGAACACAGGTGGAAGAAATGCGGGGATGAAGGTCACTAAGCAGCTCGCTCCCCTCAATAGCAGATGCATGGTGGTGACACGACGGGACACAGCTAACCTCCCAGACCAGCTCTTCACTCTTAAACATTTAACAGAAACTGCTGTTACAAAGAAAAACTACCTACAGCCCACTGAGAAGTTGAAACAGGTCGAGTGACATTCCTCCAGGAGCTCAGGTGCCTCGATGTTGATACTGAGGGCAAAAGGCAAGCCTAGCCCAGGCCCAGGATCCTGTCAGTCTACTGGGACATATAAAATTCTTTTAGAAACTTCCTTCATCTCTACCTCCCAAGATCCATGTTGGCAATCATCCCCCAAGCCTATGACCCACCGACATGCATCTGAAGGGTCTCAGGACAAGGGTTTTACTGGATTGTATTAAATGACCTTCTTCTTAAAATGACCTTCTCCCTCTTCTATACAAACCTTCCATTTTGTACTACTTCTGGGAGCTCCCATCTACTTGCTACTTGGGGGGCCATCTGGTTCCTGAATCGCTTAACAAAGCTAATTAAGTCTTCAAATGTACAGAGTTGGATTTTGTTTTTTTTTATACTGCATTCATCTGGAAAGCTAGTTTTTTGTTTATTCATTTGAAAGAGAGTGTGAACAGGGGGAAGGGCAGAGGCAGAGGGAGAAGCAGACTCCCTGCTGAGCTGGGAGCCTGGGGGGGCGGGGCTAGATCCCAGGACACCCTCCCCCCCATCATGACCTGAGCCAAAGGCAGACAACTGAGACACCCAGGCACTCTGGAAAGCTCGTTTCTTTCCTAGCAACTGTGAATTGCATCATGCAGAAACACCTCTCTGTCCCTGACCATTGCAGGGTGATTTTTCTTCCCACCCTGGGACTGAGTGCCCCAAGATCACTGGTGCCAGGCCCTCCTTTATAGCATGGCGATTCTGGGGGGCCTCCAGGGTCAGCAAGGAAGCAGACTGGGGTCACAGATCTGGGAGACTGTGTCTCCACAGGCCCAGCCCCCAGCTTACTGGGAAGGAACCAGCATGGCTCTTCTGAGCAGGGTGAGCTGGGAGAGAAAAGTGCTCCTGCATTGGCACAGACCGCCCCCCCTCCGCCCAGCCCACTTTATGCTCCCCATAACCATAGGGCCAGACCTCTGCTTGCGGGCCCTCCCACATCTAGCACCAGAGGCCAGATGAAGAAGTGGAATTACGAGCTTTTACGCGGGGCAAAGAGGAACCACCGAGAAAGACAGAGGGGCCCAGGTGATCGTCACCCGGGAGGCCCTACCCTGAGACAGAAGGCTGCCCACTCTCCAGAAGCCCAGGATGTTGTCCTACTTCTGAGGAAATGGCTCTGTGGGTCCAGGAGCTCTGGGGAAAGGCACGTGTGGGGAGGACTTGCCCCAGGAAACCCCAGAACTGTGAGCTTGACTCTCGAGTCCAGGTCCCCCTGAGAAGGATGTTTGTGCTCAGCAAACATGACCGAAGGCCCCTCGTGTGTGGCCCCAGGTCAGCACAGGTCCCAAACCATGTTGGTGCAAGTTCTGAGTCCTCCCAGCCCTCCCTCCCCACCCCCACTACTCCCGGCTGCGGGGGGGTGCACACCCTGGCCTCTGGAGGGCCTGGGTGGCAGAGGCCCACAACAGGGAGGCGGGAGTGCACAGGCGAGGAGGCCCTGGCCCAGGCAGCACCTAGACAATGATGGGAAGCCCGCAGCGGGACGCAGGTGTGCAAGAGCCAGCCCCGTGGGGATGGGATGGGATGGATGGTGAATGCAGCAGAGAGCAGAGACACGAAGAACTGCCGCTTTGGAGAGCTGGGGAGGAGCTGTGGAGGGAATAGGACACCGAGCAGGAAAGGCCCTGCAGGCGGGCCTCGCTGGGGCCCTGTCCCAGAGGCCTGGGGCTCCTAGCCCTTGCAGCACAGCGGAGCTCCTCAGTGACTTTAAATGCTGGCTTCAGGGCCCTGTTGCCCTAGAGCTGCAGTTTCATGAGGCTGTGCTGGTCCAAAGCTTGCCAGCTGGCCACACAGCTAGAGACTCAGGGTCTTGGAGGGTTTTCAGCTGAAAGAGATCTGGTAGGATTTACCTTTTAGGCTAACTCAGCAGCTGGTATGAGATTTGGATGAGGAGGATGAGGCTGGAGGCAGGGAGGCCAGCAAGGAAGCTGCAGAGTAAGGAGCCCTCCAGGGATGCCGGTTGGGGAGTCCCACAGCCCCTGCCCAAAGCACATGGGGGAACTGGGAGAGGCCTCAACAGGGTGAAGAGAGAAGGAAGAGGAGGGGCCTCACCCTCTGATCCATCCTTTGCAGATGGGGAAACCGTGGCTCATGGCGATGACATGGGTGAGCTAGCCTAGGCTCCTCTCCAGTTTCACTGCACAAACAGCCCTGGTATCAAACCGTTTTTATCCACGGTAATGTATCAAATATTTGCTGAGGGAGGAGGTGGGGGGAGCTGAGAAAATGAGTTTCTCGAGGACAAGCTGAGTGTCAGGGGTCTCAAACCACGGAGCCGCAGGGGCAGGGGCCTGGTCTCAAGCCTAGGCACATGGCTCCCGGGGAAGGGGGCAATGAGCCCTGGGCTCCGGCGCAGCCGCCTGCAAATCCTTCTTCAGTCTAGAAAGCAAAAGGACTCCACCTGCCACCACCCCCCCATCCCCCTTTGGTGCCTTCTGAGGTCTGGACATGACACCCGGATCAGTAGCAGCTGTGATGCCACCATGTGGATTCTTGGGGTTTGTGATTGAGAGCACTCCCAACAGGCTCTGTTCCCAGGGCTGATGCCCACAAACTAGGTGCTGAGAACAGCAGAAACTGCTTCTCTCACAGGCCTGCAAGTCCAAAATCACGGTGTCAGCAGGGTGGCTCCTTTGTGGGGCCTCAGAGGGAGACTCTTCCTGTTGCTCTCCTACCTTCTGGAGAAAGCCTGAAATCCTTGGGGTCTCCCACCACACAGCCCCTTAACTCCAGCTCCTGCCTCAGCTAAATGCTGCCAAAGGGCTTTGATGGAGAGAAAAAGCCCACCCTCTTTGCCATCTCAGGAGGGCTGGAGCCCCACAGCCTCCAGCCCAGAGCACACAGGGCTCACCTCTGGCCTCCTCCAGAGCCACACCTCAGGAAACTGCTGTTTTCTTCTGCGAGTCAAGACTTGCAAGTGATGGGTATCAGAAAACCCAGGACAGTTTGGGATGATAAGAATAAAAGTCCAGGCTGGCCAAGACAAAGGGCGCTCAGGACACGTTTCTGTGTTCAAACCCAGGCCTGGCTGACCCTATAATGTGTTAATGCCCTTCAAATGGCTCTCTCAGGAGATCCTCCTGACATTAGCATGAATCCCCTACCCCCCGCCCCAGGTCTCTGTCTTAAGCAGAAGCACAGGGGGTCTTCCCTGCCGCCTGTCCCCACACTACACTTCCTAGATCCACCAGGGCCGTGTCAAGGTCCATGCCGAGTTCTCTGAGGCGCAGTGGGGGAGCCGAGGCCCAGGTAAGACAGGGCTGGGTCTGAGTCTGCCCCTGCCATGTGCTGGCTGGGGACCTCTGTGAGCCCAGTTCTCTCCTCAAGAGGAGATGAAGCATCACCCCAAGGGTTGTAGTGGAGAGGGACAGCATCCCACCCACAGGCTGCCCGCCAACAGCCACAATGGTTAATGTCAGTTTGGCTAGTCTACAGGGCCCAGCTGCGTGGTTCTACATGTCTAGATGTTCCTGTGAAGACATTGCTTACTGGACTCAGTGAGGCAGAGGACCCACCATTCTGCAGGTGGGCTTCACCCCAACCATTGACATCCTCCAGAGAAAAGACCAAGGTTTCCAGGAGAGAGAGGAAGTCTACTCAAGACTATGACAGACACCCTGCTTGTTTCTGGGTAGCCTGTAGAATGCGGACTCGAGACTGTGACATTAGTGCTTATTCCAATCTCGTCACTGGCCTACTCTGTGATTTTGGACTTGCCACATCCCCACAGCTGTGTGAGCCAATTCCTTAAGTCTCTGCTTTCTATTCCTAACTTGGAAACTAGACAATCTGACCCCGTGGGGTAGCCCTGCCAGCCTGAGGAGAGGCCGGCCGCTGACTCCCCAATCTCAGATTCGTCAGCAGCCCCTGCCCTGCCTGAAGTAGGGGCTCCTCCTCAAGGGAGGACGGTGGGCAGGGTAGCACAGGGAGGGAGAGGTGGGTCTGGAGGCTGCAGCACCTCCACCCCTGCACCCAGTCCTCACCCGCATGCATGGTCAGGCTGGCACCAGCCTTGCAGGGTGTTGTGGAGACACAATGAAAGTGAGTCCACAACCCATTCCCTCAGTGGCCACGATTGCGATGGGCACATTTTAGATTCATTTTGTTTCCATTTTGTTAGATTTCATTTTGAGCCCAGAGAGAACTGGGCTCACAGAGATCCCCAGCCAGCACATGGCAACTGGGACTTGAAACTGCTACCACCAGGAGCCAGGGCTCCCCAGGCTTCCTTCCGAGACTCACAGGAAAGACCACAGGCCACAGGGCTGGATGTTTTTAAGACTGTTAACATTTGACCTTTAGTCTTTAAAATTTTTATTTTATAATTTTAGGACTGTGTTTTAAATATAGGGAAGTGTAAAATGCAACCAATAAAGATAGTGGACCCTACTCAGCTAACTTTTGTTGACATTAACAGGTAAATACAGTGCTCCTGAGCAGGCTTAGAAAATCCAGCAAGACTAGAAGGCACACATCAAGACTGAGAAGCTTGCCTTCCCCAGGCCCCCAGTTTCCCACTCCAAGGGAAGCACTAACACAGTTGCTTGTGATTCCTTCCAGAAAAATGTCCATGTACCCTCAGCTTCTAGGAACCAGCATCGCACGAGGCATTCAGTGACACCATTTTTAGGCTCATAAGCACCACCCTCCATCGTTGGCCTTGATCTGCACCTTATATTTCCACCTAGCCCCTCCCAGCAAGTGCTCAGAGGTTTGATCCTCTTGGCCTCCTGGGTCTCCACCCATCCTTCCAGCCTCCCCCAGGGCCTCCTTTCCAATGACACTGGATCCACAGCACTGCCCCAGCAGTGGCTTGGAAGGTCCATATGGCTGGGGTAGGGAGTCCAACCCATCCTCCATGTCCAGAGCCCAACCAAGGGAAAGGTCCTGGTGGTGCCAGGACAGGGATGGAGGTATCCGAAGCCAAGACTGAAGGGGTCATGGTCATGGTGAGGGCCAGCATCTGGTCAGATTCTGCAACTCATGACATGTTTGTGAAACTCCCCACGCCTGGGTGAGGAAAGCCAGCTAACGTTTCCCCAGGCACACGGCTGTCCGGACCTAAACAGACCAACCAAGTTTCCTTCTTCCCACACTTGCCATCCTCCACCCTGGTGCTCCAGCCACAAATGCCTTGGCCTTTCACATTCAAACTTTTTCTGTCTAATCATCCGTCTTTCCTCCATTAACCTGCCACTGGGTGAATGTGTGAGTGGACTGAGGCTGAGCGGTTGTGAGACCTCATGGTCTGCCAAGCACAGCTGAAACAGAGCGCTACGCTACGCTTCTGTGGGCAGAAGGAACAGAAGGGATCTGTTGACACCCTCTACAGATATGCTCTGCAGCGACCTCTGTTGGTTACAGGGCTGACCGGCCTGCACATCTCACCAGCCGAAGGCACCTGCTGGGTAGCATTTGGGGCAGGGCAGGTCACGCCTGAGCCTCCTGAATGATGAGGCCTCTGGACTGTCAGCAGAGGGCTGCCCAGGGGATGGGGGTAGCAGAGCGGTGGTGAGCTCGCTGTCATCACCAAGTGAGTGGCTGTTCCACCAGAAAGCCACAACCTTGCCATTTGTGTGGACTCTTCGGGTCACCTTCCCAGGAAACCTGGGGGGCGGCAGGGGGGGGGAAGGCCTCTGGATCACGGCTCATAAACCCATTCTCACCCAGCACAACTTCAGAATCAAGTAGATTGCTTCAGGAGGGGTCGGTGAGATAGGGCAGGGTGTATCAGAAGTGCCTCCACAGGGCTGGAGGTCTCCAGCACCGTGGAGGTCAGGATTCTCAGGGGGAAGCAGGGAGGCTGCTGGGGAAGGGGCATGTGGGCTGCAGTTGAGTGCTCCCCAAGGCAATGTTCTAGAAATGGAAGATCAGTGCTGATGCACCTCTGGCTGGTGGCTTAAGAGAGAACTGCAGGGAAGTTTATGCTAACTCAATCAGAGGCTGGAGGGCAGGAGAGAGGCATGGAGAGCCAGGGGGTTAGGGACCACTATGCACCAGGGTGGTCCCATCAGCAGGTGCCTTCCCCATGTCACACATCAAAGAAGAAACCCTCGCTCGAGCTACTCCCCACTCACCTCATTCCTCTGTTTTGCTCCACAGCAGAACTCCTTCAAAGTGCTCCCCATTCTCCCTCACCATCTTTACTCCTTTCAGGTAATGGAGTGCCCCAGTCAGAAGCATCAACATGGGCAAAGGCCCTGGGGCCAGCACGTGCTTGTCATGGCTAGGGAACAGCAGAACAGCCTACCTGACTGGAGCAGTGAAGCAGCCTAACACCCAGGAGCTAGAGGTGGGAAACTGCAGAAACTGAAGGTCGGAGGTGGGAAACTACAGAAGTCTGCCCATCTTGTCCTTTGCAGTCTGTGGTCCTGACTTGGGATTTGGTTTAAGG
This sequence comes from Vulpes vulpes, assembly GCF_048418805.1. Lineage (NCBI taxonomy): Eukaryota > Metazoa > Chordata > Mammalia > Carnivora > Canidae > Vulpes > Vulpes vulpes. Next base: position 106,871,877 of record NC_132793.1, on the reverse strand, counting down.
GATAACTGAATTCTCAGACAGATGCCAGAAAGTTACTAAGGGAGAATACCAAGGGGAAAATGGACAGCCGGTCATCGGAGAGTCCAACAAGCCTGGCTCCAGCTGACAGCTCGAGCATGACAGAGGACTGCTTCGTCAGGCAGGCATATTCTACGGGAGCACATTAAGGAACTCCTCTGTCCTTGGAGTCACAGGGCGTACCATGCAGTTCAATCCACGTGGGTGAGTGTGTCACCAGATGACCATGCGGGAGTACCAAAGGTGGATTTCATCTGCTCAGTACCTTTCGCAGCTGGGGAATGTGTCTCAGGGCCTGTCTGGAACCCAGCCACTGTCTGCTGTCTAAACAGACTTAGTCCTAATGCAGGATTCACGTGAAAGTCCCAGGGTAGCTGGGCCTCCCCTTAAATTCCCAAAGCCTAGGAAGAGGCCAGACACACCTGCCTTCAAAGCTCTGCCTCGAGGGCCAGCACTGAAATTGTCCACTGGATGAGTGGTTACTTGACATGAACTCTAGACAACTGGAACGTCAAGCCCCAAGGAAGCTCAGAGAAGAGAGTGCAAAACCATCATCTTCTGGTGGCCCAGAGTCACAGAGCCAGCTCCTCCTCCAGAGCGATTCCTGGGGGTTTTGCAGCCCCTGCATCCTCACCTGAACAAGGAGGACAATAAAATGACCTCTCAAATTTCTGAAAATTAGATAATGTATGTTCAGTACCAAACCCCAAGTAGCTTCTAATAGACTTTTGTTTTCTTTTTTTTTTTTTTTAATTTTTATTTATTTATGATAGTCAGAGAGAGAGAGAGAGAGAGGCAGAAACATAGGCAGAGGGAGAAGCAGGCTCCATGCACCGGGAGCCCGACGTGGGATTCGATCCCGGGTCTCCAGGATTGCGCCCTGGGCCAAAGGCAGGCGCCAAACCGCCACGCCACCCAGGGATCCCAGACTTTTGTTTTCTCATTCCAGACGTCCAATGTGCTGCCTGCCCCTGGACAGGAGCTGTAGGAACATGGCTGTGGGCCGACAGCACAGATGGGACACTTTCGGGTCCTTGAGTGATTTTAGAATTGGATCTGTTCCACCCCATTTGCATCCCAGAGACTGACTTTATTCCTCAGGAGTTTGATGCAAGCAAAGATAATACTAACCACTGCCAGTTAGAAAGGGAAATGGATTTTAAGATGTAAATAAAAGGATGTTTGCCTTAACAAAGACCTCACACTCAAAAACTGGGGACTCCCAAGAATCCCCCCCATTTTCACCACTACCCCTCTCCATTTGACACTGCTGCTGTCACCCATGATCCAGCCTGCGGGGACAGCCAGGACAGGGGCCTCAGAAACTGCGGCTCCTATGGAAGGGGTGTGCAGTCCTCAGCCCCAGCAATCCCAGCTCTGTTCAGCTGCACCAACGGTGCTCCTAGCATCATTAATTGGTTAAGCCAGAGCACAACATACAGTTGTCCTTCTAATAAAGGACTCCAAACTTGGGGGGCTGGTCCCACAGGCCATTGGCTGTTGCAATTCCAACGGTGACAAACATCATGAGCAGCCAAATGAAGCAGAGGCAGGGAGGTAGGCCAGGTCCTCTGTTCTCCCCTGCACAATCATGGAGGTGGAATCTCTACCCTCACCTAACAGGCCTTGCCTCGTCCACCTTCCACAACCACACGCGAGTTTCCTAAACCACAGTGTTGTTGACCTGCTCAAGCCTTTCCAGCTAACCACCACTACCTCAGAGACCTCTCCTCCTTGAATCGTGGTACCCTGACCAGCAGCACAGGCATCATGTGGGCGCTTGTAAGAAATACATGACATTAAGTCCTTTACAGGACTAGAATCTGCATTTTGAAATGACCCCAGAGTTTCAGAGGTACTTTACATTTGAACAGTGCTGCTTTAGGGGCTCGGCACAGAGCCAGAAGCAGCCCCAACTGTGAGACTTTTTTTAGCGAGTGGTAGGTCATTTCAAAAACTTAAAAAAACTATATTTTTTCTTGTCACACATTCAAAAACATTTGACTATTCAGAATATACCAGTATATCTCTTGGTATGAAGAACTGAGAGCACATCCAGGTGCAGCCCAGAGCACAAAGACCCCAGGTGGAGAAGCAGGCAAACACAGGATCAAGTTTAAACTCTTCCAAGTCACATGCAGATGGCTACAAGCATGCCTCCTACCTCCCGCTCCCTGCAAAAACCCACAACCCCCCTCTATCATGTCACATTTCTACCTACTGACAGGCTCCCAGGGTGGGTTCCAGAACACTTGTTCCCTGTGCCTGGGGTGCTGTTCAGGGCTGAGCTCACACTTCTGGGTCCAGACCAGGAGACACTGGGTCTGAAGAGCTTTCTCACACCCCCAATGCTCAGTGGACTCCCTCTTCAGTGCTCCCACCACAGTAAAAACACAGGGTACAACATCTCCTGGGCCACCTGCAGCAGGCCTGGGACCACAAACCATATCATTACTAGGGCCACCTTTCACTTTCAAAACTGCCCCAGTTCAACAAATGACATGGCTACCCTCAACAGGTGCTCAGGCCCTGAACCTCGGGACACAGCTGGATCCTTACACATCCACATCATCTCTCAGTAATGCCTTCAGAACACCATGCACCCACCGGTGCCTGCAGGGACCACCCTGCCCCAGGACCCCCAGCTGTCTGCTCCTCACTCCGCCCTCAACTTCAATTCTTAATCCAGCAGCCAGTGAATCTCCTCATTCCTGGTCAGGTCCCACCACTCCTCTGCTTAAAGCTTCATTTCCGTGTCACCTGCAGTCAGAACGATTGTCCCTTCTGACCTCACCATCTGCCACTTTCTCCCAAACCACTTGTGTCTCCTGCTATTCCTCGGCTCTCTGCCCTGTTTGTCCCACCCACCGAGAGCATAGAACATTTTTCCCCTAGATATCCTTGTGTATATTACACACATCCGTCCTTGCTCAAACATCACCATATCAGGTATGTCACTCGACCACCCTATATCAAACAGCAACACCTCCCTCCCCAATACCCCCTTCTCTCTAAGAACTTACCACTATTGGATATATATGAATTTTTTCCTGCCTTAGCACAATGAGGCACTATCCTAAGCTTACAAACGTCAAATCCAAGCGTATAAGCACTTTGTTCACTGATGCACCCCCAGCACCTGTCGGTACTCAATTTATGTGGGATATATAAATACCACCAATGGGGGCACTGTATTGTGATTCTGTTTACAGACCTGTCTTAACCCATGGGATCACCCCTCCTAGAAACTCCTAGCATCCAGCAGAATCTGGAGTGGCACCCGGTCACAGTGAACGTTAAGGGACTGAATGAACTTCAGCCCCCTGGAGGCAGAGGTCAGACCAAATGCTTTCCAGAGGCCCCTTCCTGCTCTGTCTTTTCTGTCCTGTTACAGTGCCCACAGATAGAACCTTCCCCTGGCCTACAGGCTTTTGAGCACATTCCAAAATAGGAAGCACCGGACACCCATTTGACAATAACGACAACCAAAGGGAAACTTTCATTCTGAAAACAATTTATTTATCTCACCTTTTCCTGGCCAAGTCAATGGCTTTGGTTATTTGCACAAAGGTTCTAAAAACTGGCTTTCAGCGCTTCTTTTCTAGGCAAGTGAACTTTATAGTAAGAAGCTAGAGCTCTGCTCTCAACCCCTTTGGGGTCTGCTCTGAGGACCCAAGCTGGGTACCACCTAAGCCTGGAAGATGCTACCTGTTATCAATTTGGGGCCCACCATTGGTAGCTCCATGCTCTTCTACCCAAGCCCTCCAGATCACGTAGATGTCACATGCAGTTGTGGCAGAGAAGCTCCTGAAATGCATGATTATATCAAAATGGTTTACCCTGAAGTCAGCCAATACACACAGTACCTAGAATTCATCCCCTATTCTAGGTTACTCACCAGACAGGTTACATGATGTGCACCAGTTAACATGCCACAGAAAAATTACATTTCTGGAAAAAAAAAAAACAAACAAAAAACCAAAAAACAAGCAAACAGAAAAAAAGAAAAGAAAAGAAAAAAACCACAGCTCTCCTCCTCTGATACGAGAGACTGCAGAATCCCAAAATGCGGATGCCATCCATCTCCATGCCCAACAGCCCCAGGGGCTTCTCAATCTGATCCAAAGCAGCAGCATCCGCATCCTTGACCGGTCTGGGCTCTTGCTTCAGCAGCTGCAGCCAGGCAGGGTCTTCTCTCTTGCAGAAATCTGACCTCAAGCCTCTTTCATGTGTCCCCAAATTCCAGGAAGCATTTAAAAAAAAAAAAAAAAAAAGCAGAGCACAAGAGTATACGTCGGAACTTTAAAAAGACAATAAAGTCAGAGCAGCCTACAATCTAGGCCTATTCCCTTAGGTAACAGTATTTACCTAGAAGCTGTCTTCTCTAAACTCAATACACCTGATAATCATAATCATCTCCGCATACACAATACTGAAATCCTCTTCCCAGAATAATACTAGAGACTTAGTATTCAACGTGTGAAAACATCGTAGAGAAAGTGAAAGACTCTTGGTTTCATGAAGCCTCTCCGGTCAGTCCTCTTTACCAGCTGAACGGAGTCCATCAGCGGATAAGCTGGAGTACAAGTGGGGCAATTCATCATCATCATCACAACCTAAATTCTAGAACTCGTATCCTGGGGTCAAACAAACGCAAACAACTGTGCAGAATGCTACCGCCTGCTCTCGGGTCGTAGGAAACGCTCCGACCTCATCACACCAAGAAAAGTCCTGTCCTGCACTTGCATTCACGCTCCTCCAGCTCGCCTCCCGGGCTTGCTTCCACCCGGCGGAGGGGGCTGGCCCACCTTCTGCAGACGTTCCCCACGGCGGTCTCTACGGCTCACAACACACCAAACGCCTTGCGGCTAATTCCCAACGTAAAACCGAGACCCCGCGTCCATCCGCCCGGCGGGGCGCTCCGCGGCGGGGCTGCACGAGCCCGGGTCCAGCCAGCCGCCCCCGGCGCCCCGCACGTGCACGTACCCGCCCCCGCGTCCGTCAGGCGCAGCCGCAGCCGCAGCTGTCGATCTGCCGGTGCAGCTCCACGATCCTCCGCCCCATCAGCGCGGCCTCGGCGGCCTTCCGCTCCGCCTTCTCGCACAGCCTCAGCACCCGCTCCTCCGCCTCGCCGCCCGCGCGGCGGCCGGGCCCCAGCACGCCCTCGGCCGAGGCGTCCACCTCGCTCTGGAGCTCGTCCAGCAGGCTCGCGACCTCCAGCAACTTCCGGCGGGCCCGCAGGTGCGCGCGCACGTGCTCGCGCTGGAGGGCGGCGACGTCCCGGCGGGCGGCGGCGCGCCCGGGGCTCGGGGGGCTCGGGGGCCGGCCGCAGGGCTGCTCCGGCCCCCGCCGCTCGTCCGCGTCCGCGGGCCGCATCGCGCCGCCCCCGCCCCCGTCCCCGCCCCGGCGGCCGGCTCACGGCCCGCGAGAGGCCGAGCGGCTGACGGCGAGCGTCGGGTAGGGGGCCGAGCTCGCCGTGTGGAGCAACAGGTTGCGCCGAGTTTTCGCAGCAGAGACGGCGTCCAAAATGGGGCCCCTGCCGTCTGCCAGCGCCGCGCTCACGTGCGTCCCGTTTACGGCACGCCGGGGCTACTTTGCGGCCGGCCGTGCGTGCGTGCGTGCCGGCGCTCGCGGAGTGCGGACGTCGCCCCGGGTCCAGCTCACTAGCGTTTCAAGCCCCCGAGAACCGGCCGGGTCCGCGCTGCAGGGATCCTTCGCTGCGGCGAGGAGCGAGGGGGCGAGCTGGGCGTCGGGGCTTCGGTGCGCGCGCCGGCGGCTCCCCGCCCTGGGCTCCCGGGCACGGTGGCTCTCGGCCCCGCCCGCAGCCGCGCTGTGCGCTGCGGATGTTCACGGCCGGGTTCGCCCCGCCGCCCGCCGCCCCGCCGCCCCGCCGCCCCCCGCCCCCCGCCCCGCCGCCCCGCCGCCCGCCCGGCTTCTGCTGGAGCGTGGGATTCACTGAGCCTCGCTTGATCCCGGCCGGCATCGCCTCGCCCGGCTTGGCGCTAGGAGCGCCCTCGCGCGGTCGTTCGGGAGGAATGATTCATTCTCCATCAGGCTGTGTGAGCCCGTCCCTGTCACTGCAGGCTCTGCAGGCAGGTTCTGGGTGGTTTCCGCAGAACCCTCCCCTGCCTCGGCATACAGAAAGAGCTCAGTAAGTGCTGATGTATCGTTTTTTCTCCCCGGCATTTCTTTTTTTTTTTTTTAAATTATAGTTGACACAATGTTACATTAGTTTCAGGTGTATAGTGATTTGGCAACTGTACATTAGGCTATTCTCACTACAGGTGTAGCTACCATCAAAGATATTTTTTAATGCACCCATTGTCATTGTGGGACGGACGAGGTAAATTTCTAGGCTTTTCACTCTGTGCACCTCTAGCAGGTGATATTGGGGAGACCCTCCTTGTGGGTTGGCCAGAGGTCACGTCTCTTCTAGGCTACTCTACCGTGCACGTGGCCCCTCTTCAGAGGCAGCAGCATCATGTCCAGTCCTCATCGTTTTAACCCGGACATCACTGTCTGCTCCTAGCCAGAGAAGACTCTACTTAAGGAGTTCATGTGATTAGATCAGGTGTGCCTGAGTAATCATCCTTTTGCAGTATAATGTAACATAGTCACAGGAGTAATACTTGAGTTCACAGTGATACCAGAGAGCAATAATATGGCTCACGGGAAGCCGTATTAAAATTACGCCTAGCATAGGCTCCTAGGAATCCTAAGAGCTTGATCTCACAGCAGCCATATATGACAAAAGTAGCAGTAAGGAAGTCTAGAGAGCTAAACATAACAAGAATTGCCCGGCTTTTGGTACAAGAGCAGAACAATAAAATACATAGGAAATCTACTGAGTTTTTGAGGCAGTCGTATTAGCAAAAGTGCTGCCACCCTAGTTGAAGAAAGCTCAAGGCTGTTCAAAATGTATAAAGGCTTCTAGACTCCCAATTTTCTATCAGCAGAAAGTAGGCTCAGTAGCCAAAACTGACATCTTTTTCAATGCCGTCTTCAGAAGTGACCAAGAAGTGTGATGGAGAAGAGAGAACATGTTGGAGAGTACAGACACGTGTTGTGGAGGACAACGGATAAAGGCAGGGTCAGCAAACTACAGCCCTGAACTAAATGTTTTTCACATATTTAAGGAGCAGTTTAAAAAAGAAAAAGGAGGGACACCTGGGTGGCTCAGTGGTTGAGCATCTGCCTTTGGCCCCGGGGTTCCGGGATCAAGTCTCACATTGGGCTCCCTGCATGGAGCCTGCTTCTCCCTCTGCCTGTGTCTTTGCCTCTCTCTCTCTGTCTCAAATAAATAAATAAATAAATAAATACATACATACATACATACATACATACATACATAAAAAAAAAAAAGTGACACAGAAGGTATGTGATGTACAAAGCCTAAAAAAGTTGATTCTCGGCGATCCTTGAGTGGCTCAGCGGTTTAGCACATACCTTGGGCCCAGGGTGTGATCCTAGAGTCCCAGAATCGAGTCCCACATCAGGCTTTTGCACGGAGCCTGCTTCTCCCTCTGCCTGTGTCTCTGCCTCTCTCCGTGTCTCTCATGAGTAGATAAATAAAATTAAAAAAAAAAAAAAAAAGTTGGTTCTCTGGCCCTTTACAGAAAAAATGTGCCAACACCTGCATTAGTGAAGCTTTTGTAGGTTGCAGGGCCAAGACCTAATCAAGGAATATTCCTTATCCTAAAGTAGAAAGACCAGACGATATTTGCCCCACAGCATGTCAACATTGCTGCAAGTCAGTTACTGCCACCATTCAGCCTCCCTTACAAATGGGCACTGTCCTGCCCCATCACCTCGGTGTATTGGCTCTGTGTAGCTGTTAGAGACTGCATGTTTGCTGGCCACCCCCCCCCCCCCCCTCAGATTCATATGTTGAAACACTAATCCAAATGGTATTTGGATGTGGGTCCTTTGGGAGGTAGTTCGGTCATGAGGGTGGAGCCCCCATGATAAGATTAGTGCTCTTAGAAGAAGAGACGCCAGAGAACTGGCTAGCTCATTCTCTCTCGGATACAGTGGGAGGGCAGCTGTCCACAAGCCAGGAGGAGGGCTCTCCCTAAATGCCAGATCTGCCAATACCTCAATCTTGGATTTCCAGCCTTCAGAACTGTGAGAAATAGTTTGTCGCCTTAAGCCACCCAGTCTATGATATTTGTTATAGTAGTCTGAACTAAAATATAGGGCAAGAACTTGTCTTTTTCAAAAGTTCATAGGCCTCTGGGCCATGAAAAGCCATATTTAAACCTGGTGTGGATCACAAGGTATCAGACTTCTAGCCAAATGCCATGCCTAGAGGAGATTTGGGGGGATCCTTAGATGAGGTTGAGGAAATTTTACGTAATTGGGGACATACCCAATGTGGTTCATACCAAGTCGGGCTCCCTGCATGGAGCCTGCTTCTCCCTCTGCCTATGTCTCTGCCTCTTGCTCTCTCTGTGTCTCTCATGAATAAATAAATAAAATCTTAAAAAATATATAAGTCATCTGTCACTATAGCCAGTTTTAGATATCACTGCCATATGCACAAATGATGTTCCCCAAACTTTACATTTTACAATCAAGATCACATTGCTATGGCCAGCTGCAGACCACATCACACCACATTGAGGATTCTGGAAGAAAGGGGATCTTTCTTGGTTACAGCAGCAGAGAACTTGGCAACCTGAAGAAAAGTGGAAAAGATAACATGTACCTAAAGAACTGTATAATCAAGCTAAGGAGATGTGAAGGCAGTGTTGAAAGTTGCCTGGATTCTTCTAGTTGTTTATAGTAGAATGTAAGAGGGAGAAACATCTGTTACATATAAAAAAGCCAGGACTTGCTGGGTTTGCTGGGTTTCTCATTCCCAGCCTCTCTGCATAGCAGACAGTGCTAACATTAAGGAAGGGCTCTGGACAGAGATTAAATCCTTGCTGTCAGGAAAACAAGGTTAAAGATGAGACCTAAAGGCATGACTAAAAATGCTGTGTTAAAACCTCAGGTAGATTTATGGTGTTGCTTCATAGAGCCTTTTTTTTTTTTTTTTTTTTTTTTTTTTTAAGATTTTACTTATTTGTTCATGAGAGACAGACAGAGAGGCAGAGACACAGGCAGAGGGAGAAGCAGGCTCCACGCAGGGAACCTGATGTGGGACTCGATCCTGGGACTCCAGGATCATGCCCTGGGCCGAAGGCAGGTGCTAAACCACTGAGCCACCCAAGGATCCCCATCGTAGGGCCTTTCAAACACACAAAAGGCCTGCTGAGGATCTCAAGATAGATCTCTTGCAAACTGTAGGATCCGGGGGTCCTGGGATCAAGTTCCCCGTTGGGCTTCCGGCAGGGCACCTGCTTCTCCCTCTGCCTATGTCTCTGCCTCTCTATCACTGTGCCTCTCATGAATAAATATATATATATATATTAACTTATTCTTAAAAAAAAAAAAAAAAGAATCTTATGTCTCCTCTCCTGGAATCTGGATGGGTCTTTGTGGCCACCTAAGAGAGTATGGCCCAGGTGACTGCAGCTTTTTTTCCAACTACCCAGAGCCACCACACTGGACAAATGATTGGGAGAGAACCAAGGAGATGCCCCACAGGCCCCAGCTTTCCTGTTTTCCAAGCCCAGGCACTAGGCACATGAAGTGAAGGAGCATTAGAGATGACGCCAGCCCAGCCAACCCTGACAGCAATTCCGCAAAACCCTGAGCCCAAAATGCTGGACTGAGTCCTCCAAATTCTTGACCTATTAAGTTTTATTTTTTAAAATTAAAAAAAATTTTATTTATTTATGAGGGACACAGAGGGATGGGCAGGCTCCCTGCAGGAAGCCTGATGTGGGACTTGACCCTGGGACTCTAGGATCACTCCCTGGGCTAAATAAAGGCAAGCACTCAACCGCTGAGCCACCCAGGGATTCCCCGACCTATTCAGTTTTAGAGTGATCTGTTATGTAGCAAGAGACCACCAGAACAGAGGGCCAGAAGCTGCAGTTTGGTGAGGGCTTGATGTACCTTCTGCCACAAAGCTGAAATTACCTACTTGGCAGCTTGAAAAAACACCCACTTATTATCTCACACTCTTAAATTCAGAAGTCCAGTGTGGCTAAAGTCTCTGCTCATGTCACCTGGGCCACCTTACTTTCTGGAGACCCTGGGGAAGACACCATTCCCAAGCTCATTCAGGTTGTCGGCAGACTCCACAGTTGCTTGGGTTCGTAGGACTGGGTCCCTGTTTGTAAGCCAGCAACATGCATGGAATCCTTTCTGTGCTTTGAATATCTTGGCTTTCCTCTCAAGCTCCAGCTCTCTGCATTGAAGGCCCATTGGATTACAGTGGGCCCACCTGGATAATTAGAGCTGCAAAGTCTCTTTTGCCTTGTCATGTCACATGTTTGTGGAAATCACACCACCAGGTGTGGCCATCATGGGAACCAAAGTTCTGACAAAATCTCTGACGATGAAAGCTGAACCTGAGGAACCCCAGGCCTTGGTTTCTCTCCACCTAACTTGGTGACCTGCCACCAATGTCACTCCAAAGTCATACCTCATGGTGTGTGACCTAGAACAGAGGAAGGAGCAACATGAGCACGGTATAACTGAGAACGCCAGTTCTTTCCATAGCGTTGGGACGTAAGCCCCTGTGTACCACCTGCCCTCTCACAGGGGGTCTTTTAAACACCCGTGATTTCTTTTAAAGCAAATATGGATTATTAAATAAAAACGTTGTGGGGGGGCACCTGACTGTCATAGTTCGGTTAGGTGTCCATGACTCTTGATTTTGGCTCAGGACAGGATCTCAGGGTTGTGAGATCAAGCCCTGTGTCAGGCTCTGTACTCAGCATGGAGCTTGCTAGGGATTTTCTCTTCTCCTTCTATCTCCCTTCCCCTGTGTAAATAAATAAATACCTAAGATCTTTATTTTTTTTTTTTAAAGCAAATCTGGAGTGACAGTGCCTCCATTCTACAGGTCTTACTGTCTTTTCCTCTTCATGTTCATTCACAATAGTAAAAAGTTGTTACAGAAGAGATTTTCTCACCCCTTGGCTTCCCATCGCTCCCTACTTTGGATGGAGGAGGGCGGCTTTGTTGACATTGTGAAGGAGCTCAGTTTTAGGGTTCAAAGAGAGAAGGGCTGGCGCTGAAGGAAGAACTGAGGGCAGAAGGGACAACAGGGCACAGTGGCAGCAAGCAAGGACTACCAATGGAGAACAGGATCCATATGTCCACCTGGAACGGACTTGGTGAAGACAAGATGTGCCACCAACCCAGGGCCTCTGAATGGTCAACAGATAGCAGGGTGGCCCATCTGGAGATGTACTGCACTTACCCACATGGCTTAACCCACAGGAGTAACCGAGCAGTGAAGTTCAGGGTTGGGAGTGGGAACCCCCCGGAAGCGAAACCCAAGTGCACTGTGAATTCTGAACTGGGAGTAAAGCACCGTGATGGGGAGCAGGCCCTACACCAGGCTCACTGGAGCTGCCACTGGAGCAGAAAGCAGGAGAATGGCAAATGGCTAATGTATCCAGAAAGCTGGGAGTCTGTGTCTGTTTCTCACCTATGTTTCACATCATCATCCCAGGAAGTACCGGGGAAGGGTTTTGTAAGAAGAGTGGTGCGTAAATCTGTATCATTCCATCCTGCATCTCACAGAGAAGTTGGGTTGATCCAGGAGAAGGGAAGAGGAGACACCCATGAAGAGCTGACAAGAAGACACAGGCAGGGTGGGGGGTGAGGGGGCATGCATCCCAAGACCACAGCAGGAGCCCCTCAGTTGGTCTGGAGGTGGCCTGGCACAACCAGCTCAGGACTCTGGCTGGGGAAGGAAGGTAGGAGAGGCCCTGGGGGTGGATTTGGACTGCCTGCTGATGGCATGTGCTCCCCAGGGAAAGGTTACAGCAGTGCCGATGGCCGTGCTGTACCTTCCCACTCAGTGGCTTGAGAAGCCTTAGGAGGTAAGAATTCTTGGGGCATCTCATGTGGCTGAGCGGTTACCAGAAGCCACAAAGACCCTCAGTTCCGTGAAGGATGGAGGCAGGCACTGGAGCAGCCAGCCCAGGGAGAGACTTGGGGCTGGCCATGCTTCCCACGGCCTGACCACCCCCTGCATGGGGTCCCCAGCACAGGGCACGCCATCATGTCCCCCAGCTTAGAAAGGGAAGGCCCTCCCTTGAACCTGTGCCTATCCACTCGCGTTTTTCAGGAGTTGTAGGTATGCACTGTTTCCACTTCTTACTCCCTTCAGGTTGGACTTGGTGGCACATCTCAGCTGCAGTGGAGCCGCTTGAACAGGGACAAAAGCCCTCTACAGGCAGCACAAGGCCTGTGCGCTGGTGCAAACTCCAGCAGAGGTGGGAGGTGGTCAGCCAGCGCAGGGGCGGCCCTGGAAGGCTTTGATACATCAAGAGCAGGAAGCGACTCTCCTCTGTGCATTTCCCCTTCTCAGGAGCCTGCACCACGGCCACCCAGCTAGAATCAGCTGACTAATTGCTTTCCCTGCCGCCCGCAGGCAGCCCAACAGCACCCTCTCCTGGCTCCACTTCCCCGTGACCCTCAAATCCGCTGGGGGCTGGAGTCGGGGTTCTCAGGGTTGCGGTGGGTTCTCTCCCTGCAAAACCCTCCTGAGCTCCCGGCCGACTCCCTGAGAAGCCTGCCTTCCCTGACCTAAACCAGCTCAAACCTCTGACCCTGTTCAACCTTTCATCAGAGTAGCCAGCACAAAATATGGCATAGATTTACTTGCCTGTGGTCCATCTCACCCACTGGAAGGAGGGTAAGGGCAAGACCTACCCTACTTTTCTGGTCTGTTCTATCTACCACTGTTTCCCTCGCCAGTTTTGACGGATTCCTGGGGCTCAGGATATGGAAAGGGTGAAAGAGCCAAGAATGTCCTTTTTCTAGGAATGGGATGTGGGCTTATAATAAATCACAGGACCTCATATCTTTTAGAGCCTGTTTCAAAAAGCTTGCTCATTTCCTCCCTGGGCAGTAAAACAGGTTATTAACTCAACAAATATTCTAAGCTCTGGACCTAAAACAGTGAACAAACCAAAGTTCCCATGCCCACAAAGTTTACATTTTGGTAGGACTCACTGCTAGGTTTCCTAAAACCTTCACCCCCGAAACAAAACCATAATACTAAATAAGTTTATTATTTAAAAAAATATTTATGTATTTTAGAGAGAGAGCACTAGCAGGAAGGGCAGAGGCAGAGGGGGAATCTCTAGTGGACTCCACACTGAGTGTGGAGCCCGATGTGGGGCTTGATCTCATGACCTGAGCCGAAACCAAGAGTAGATGCTTAACTGACTGAACCACCCGGGCACCCCTAATTTTTCTTTAGGGAGCAGGAGGTGCAGAGGGAGAGGGAGAATCTCAAGCAGGCTCGATACAGAGAATGATCCTACTACCCTGAGATCATGACCTGAGCCAAAATCAAGAGTCGGATGCCCAACCAACTGAGCTACCCAGGCACCCCCCCCCCCCCCCCGCCCAAATAAATGTTTAAAATAAAGATCTGTTTAAATGCAACGTTGAGCTGGAAAAAAGTGTGGACTCCTCAGAGGCCCCAAATGGAATAGAAACAGCAGGTAACTCAGTGAATGTGAACATTAAAGCCAGACTCTGTGCTGGAGGCATCTGCAAATCTTGGTGCACTTGCCCAGGATGGTCTGGAGCTCCATGACGTTAGGAAATGTGGCTCAGATCCCCCTTCAGAAATGAAGATCTTGTAATCCTAGCTGCTGTGAGAGTTTCTTCTTTCTTTCTTTCTTTCTTTCTTTCTTTCTTTCTTTCTTTCTTTCTTTCTTTCTTCTTTCTTTCTTTCTTTCTTTCTTTCTTTCTTTCTTTCTTTCTTTCTTTCTTTCTTTCTTTCTTTCTCTTTCTTTCCCTATTTATTCATTATGAGACACACAGAGAGAGAAAAGAGAGAGAGAGAGATTGAGGCAGAGATACAGACAGAAGGAGAAGCAGGCTCCACGCAGGGAGGCCAATATGGGACTCGATCCCAGGACCCCAGGATCACCCCCTGGGCCGGCAGGCAGACGCTTAACCACTGAGCCAGCCAGGCCCCCCTACTATGAGAGTTTCATGGAGACAGTCCACACTGACACTCATCTTCAGACGCTGCCCAAACGGAAGATGCTGCCTCACTCAACTTCACGATGCTCCTCCTGGGGCGCCTGTGTTCAGTGAGTGATCTGTGAAGAGGTACGAAGCTTAGTCCTCTACCCCGACTGCCTGAGAACCCTAGAGAACTGTCAAAGGTTTCCTAGTGATCTTTTGCTACGTAACAACACTTAGAAGCTTAAAAGAGCAAACATTTGTCATGTTATAGCTTCTGTGGATCCGGCTAAGAGCTCTCAACTGAGCTTGTAGTTTGTAGTCAAGCTGTCGGCTGGGCTACTTAAATCTCACCTGACCCAAGGAAGGGGGTGTGATCTGCTTCTAAGAAGACTCATGGCTGTCGCCTGGCATCACTCCCTCACTACATGGGCCTCATGACATGGTGCTAGCTTCCCCCAGGATAAGCAATCCTAAGAGAAAGAGATGACATCCAAGATGGAATCTGTGGTCTTTTCATAACTCAGACTGACACCCACCCCATGGCCCAGTCCAGCCCATCTCCTATCATTCTAAATAGTTTTACTGAAAACACGGCCAGGCCCATTAGTTTAGGAATTATCTATGGATGTTTTTGAGCTACAATGGCAGAACTGAGAAGTTAAGACAGAGACCATAGGGCTTAAACCCCTAAGACATTTACCATCTGTCCTTTTACAGAAAGTTTACAGGATGCCTGGGTGGCTCAGTGGTTGAGCATCTGCCTTCGGCTCAGGGCATGATCCTCGGGTCCTGGAATCGAGTCCTGCATCAGGCTCCCCACGGGGAGCCTGCTTCTCCCTCTGCCTGTGTCTCTGTCTCTCTCTGTGTCTCTCATGAATAAATACAGTCTTGAAAGAAAGAAGAAAGAAAGTTTGCTCACTTTTTATTTATTTTTTATTTATTTTCCCCCCTCACTTTTTAAAAGATTTTATTTATTTTAGAGAGAGAGAAAGAGAGCATGAGCAGGGAAGAGCAGAGAGAGAGAGGAAGAAGCTGACTCCCCACTGAGCAGGGAGTCTGAAGTGGGGCTGGATCCCAGGACCCCAGGATGGTGATCTGAGCTGAAGGCAGATGCTTAACTCACTGAGCCACCCAGGCACCCCTACATGTGGTGTTTTAAAACCTTGAATCCCTGTGGGGTGTGTAATTCAAATGAATATAACTAGACAAGTGACAGCCGATGAAGTGGTGCCGGTTCAGTGTAGGTCCATGGTACTCTTTCCAGACCCTCAGCGCAAATTCCTATCCTTTCAAGCCTCAGAGTGCCAAAAATGCACTAGGGGGAGCTGTTAGTGATGGTGACCCTTAAACCAAACTACAAAGGAAATAGAAGAACAGAACCAGGGATGCCTGGGTGGCTCAGCGGTTGAGCGGTTGAGCGTCTGCCTTCGGCTCAGGGTGTGATCCCGGGTCCCTGGGATCGAGTCCCACATCGGGCTCCCTGCAGGGAGCCTGCTTCTCCCTCTGCCTGTGTCTCTGCCTCTCTCTCTGTGTCTCTCATGAATAAATAAATAAAATCTTAAAAAAAAAAAAAAAAAAGAACAGAACCATGTTCTGAGTTTCAGGTCAAATCAGACCTCACCAGGTTGTCCAAACTCTCCTAAGAGTTCACATTATATGGCCAATAATATGATTTAACTTCAGAGGGAATTGTTGTTTCTCTCCCAGAGAAATGACAAGTTCTAAACTGCATACAGAACGTCTGCCAGCCTTCTTCCAACGAAGCAGGTGGGACTCCATCAGCAACTCCACTCTTGGACAACTGACAGGGTCTGGCTTGGCCCAGTTTTCCAGCAGCGATTAGGTCACATG
The DNA here is from genome assembly GCF_048418805.1 of Vulpes vulpes. Taxonomy (NCBI): domain Eukaryota; kingdom Metazoa; phylum Chordata; class Mammalia; order Carnivora; family Canidae; genus Vulpes; species Vulpes vulpes. The sequence continues at coordinate 106,855,950 of NC_132793.1, read as the reverse complement.
GGAGGCAGTAACATGTACCGAAACAGCCAAATTTACAAACATTGAGAAATTCCAAGGAAAAAACCATAACCATCTCATCGATTTATAGTCTAAACTCAAGCTGCCTTGCAAGCCCTTCCCAAGTAAAAGTTCTTTCCAGAACAGAATATGTTTGACCATCTGTATTCCTACAGTGGTTACCACATAGATTAGATGCAGATTTAGTGGTGTATGTAGAAGGGAACAAGAAGCTCTCAAGTTTCAACTTTTCCAGGATGTCAGCCAACCAGTCAACCAGAGTCTGATGCTGAACCTCCTGGGCAATTGGGAGAAATTTATTATCAAGATGTTGCCTGTGAGGATTGTAGAACTCTTGGCCCATACCCACTCTGTTCGAACCCTGGCATTCAGACACCTGGCCAAACTCTAGCATGGCTTCCAGCATCTTAAGGCTGTATCCCTAGGATGAACAAGACCCCCAGCCCCAACCCCACCCTAAAGTGCCTACAGGGGCAAAGCTCAAAGTTGCTGGGAAAATCTGCTATTTGTTCCAACCAAAACCTACAGATAGAGAAGCACCTGAGATCCCTGTTATAGCAGCTACTTTAGAGAGCTTGCACTTATAAATCCTCTTTCCACTCTCTGAAGTGTCAATCTTCTACTACCACCCGAAACAGTCTCCTTGAGCACCTGAAAGCCATCTCTTTGGCCTCACTCTTGGTCTGCGCAGGTTAGGGCTTCACTTGGGTGGGTGCCCAGTCCAGCTGGCACCAGGGCCCCTGCCATGAAGACAGACGTTTGATTCTCTGGATGTGCTCCAGCGAGCCAATCCAGATGGCCTAGTCACATGGACCAAACTCCGCCTTTAACCCTTCAGTGCCTCTCCCCAGCACACCCAAGCCTTTAAAAAGTCTGCTGCCCTTTGTTTCAGGGAAGTTGCATTCAGATCACTCTGGACTGCTTTAACCTTTGACCCCTGTGAGACTCCACTGTGCGGGGATAGAGGTGCAATGGTGCAGAACGACACCTCTGGTCAAGCGAAACGCTCAAAACTGCTGGCAAAACATAGGGACATTCAATGGTGGACTTCTGTTTCACACTTTCCAATTTTGCTCTCCTCCCTGGAATTCTGCTTTATAGCCTAGGGTTTTCTTTGGTTCCATCCCCCTAGCCAGTTGGCAGCTCTGCACCTCTTATCGTTCTACTGCTGACCTTTAGGTCTCAACTTTTTTTTTTAAGATTATTTGTTTATTTATTGAGACACACACAGAGAGAGGCAGAGACACAGGCAGAGGGAGAAGCAGGCTCCATGCAGGGAGCCCGACGCGGGACTTGATCCCGGGTCTCCAAGATCACGCCCTGGGCTGCAGGCGGCACTAAACCTCTGCGCCACCGGGGCTGTCCTAAGTCTCATCTTTTAAAAAAATCAAATCATGGAATATTTTTCCATCTCTTTGTGTCTTCTTCAATTTCTTTCAGAAGTGTTCTATAGTTTTTAGGGTATAGATTCTTTACCTCTTTGGTTAGGTTTATTCCTAGGTATCTTATGCTTTTGGGTGCAATTGTAAATGGGATTGACTCCTTAATTTCTCTTTCTTCAGTCTCATTGTTAGTGTATAGAAATGCCATTGATTTCTGGGCATTGATTTTGTGTCCTGCCACACTACCAAATTGCTGTATGAGTTCTAGCAATCTTGGGGTGGAGGCTTTTGGGTTTTCTATGTAGAGTATCATGTCATCGGCGAAGAGGGAGAGTTTGACTTCTTCTTTGCCAATTTGAATGCCTTTAATGTCTTTTTGTTGTCTGATTGCTGAGGCTAGGACTTCCAATACTATGTTGAATAGCAGTGGTGAGAGTGGACATCCCTGTCTTGTTCCTGATCTTAGGGGAAAGGCTCCCAGTGCTTCCCCATTGAGAATGATATTTGCTGTGGGCTTTTCGTAGATGGCTTTTAAGATGTCGAGGAAAGTTCCCTCTATCCCTACACTCTGAAGAGTTTTGATCAGGAATGGATGCTGTAAAAAAAAAAAAAAAAAGGGAATGGATGCTGTATTTTGTCAAATGCTTTCTCTGCATCTAATGAGAGGATCATATGGTTCTTGGTTTTTCTCTTGCTGATATGATGAATCACATTGATTGCTTTACGAGTGTTGAACCAGCCTTGTGTCCCGCGGATAAATCCTACTTGGTCATGGTGAATAATTTTCTTAATGTGCTGTTGGATCCTATTGGTTAGTATCTTGTTGAGAATTTTTGCATCCATGTTCATCAGGGATATTGGTCTGTAATTCTTTTTGGTGGGGTCTTTGTCTGGTTTTGGAATTAAGGTGATGCTGGCCTCATAGAACGAATTTGGAAGTACTCCATCTCTTTCTATCTTTCCAAGCAGCTTTAGTAGAATAGGTATTCCATGCTCATGGATTGGCAGAATTAATATTGTGAAAATGTCAATGTTACCCAGGGCAATTTACACGTTTAATGCAATCCCTATCAAAATACCATGGACTTTCTTCAGAGAGTTAGAACAAATTATTTTAAGATTTGTGTGGAATCAGAAAAGACCCCGAATAGCCAGGGGAATTTTAAAAAAGAAAACCATATCTGGGGGCATCACAATGCCAGATTTCAGGTTATACTACAAAGCTGTGGTCATCAAGATAATGTGGTACTGGCACAAAAACAGACACATAGATCAATGGAACAGAATAGAGAACCCGGAAGTGGACCCTGAACTTTATGGTCAACTAATATTCGATAAAGGAGGAAAGACTATCCATTGGAAGAAAGACAGTCTCTTTAATAAATGGTGCTGGGAAAACTGGACATCCACATGCAGAAGAATGAAACTAGACCACTCTCTTTCACCATACACAAAGATAAACTCAAAATGGATGAAAGATCTAAATGTGAGACAAGATTCCATCAAAATCCTAGAGGAGAACACAGGCAACACCCTTTTTGAACTTGGCCACAGTAACTTCTTGCAAGCTATATCCACGAAGGCAAAGAAACAAAAGCAAAAATGAACTATTGGGACTTCATCAAGATAAGAAGCTTTTGCACAGCAAAGGATACAGTCAACAAAACTTAAAAGACAACCTACAGAATGGAAGAAGATATTTGCAAATGATGTATCAGATAAAGGGCTAGTTTCCAAGATCTATAAAGAACTTATTAAACTCAACACCAAAGAAACAAACAATCCAATCATGAAATGGGCAAAAGACATGAAGAGAAATCTCACAGAGGAAGACATAGACACGGCCAACATGCACATGAGAAAATGCTCTGCATCACTTGCCATCAGGGAAATACAAATCAAAACCACAATGAGATACTACCTCACACCGGTGAGAATGGGGAAAATTAACAAGGCAGGAAACCACAAATGTTGGAGAGGATGTGGAGAAAAGGGAACCCTCTTACACTGTTGGTGGGAATGTGAAGTGGTGCAGCCACTCTGGAAAACTGTGTGGAGGTTCCTCAAAGAGTTAAAAATAGACCTGCCCTACGACCCAGCAATTGCACTGTTGGGGATTTACCCCAAAGATACAGATGCAATGAAACGCCGGGACACCTGCACCCCGATGTTTCTAGCAGCAATGTCCACAATAGCCAAACTGTGGAAGGAGCCTCGGTGTCCATTGAAAGATGAATGGATAAAGAAGATGTGGTTTATGTATACAATGGAATATTCCTCAGCCATTAGAAACGACAAATACCCACCATTTGCTTCAACATGGATGGAACTGGAGGGTATTATGCTGAGTGCAGTAAGTCAATTGGAGAAGGACAAACATTATATGGTCTCATTCATTTGGGGAATATAAATAATAGTGAAAGGGAATATAAGGGAAGGGAGAAGAAATGTGTGGGAAATATCAGGAAGGGAGACAGAACATAAAGACTCCTAACTCTGGGAAACGAACTAGGGGTGGTGGAAGGGGAGGAGGGCGGGGGGTGGGGGGGAATGGGTGACGGGCACTGAGGGGGACACTTGACGGGATGAGCACTGGGTGTTATTCTGTATGTTGGTAAATTGATAAATAAAAAATTGATAAATAAAAAATTAATTTATTAAAAAAATAAAAATATCTAACATTAACAAACATTAATTTAAAAATCAAACTAGTATAAACATGCTTTTCTGCATACAAAAGTGCCCCTTTAGTCACTAAAAATTCACATTGACAGACCCACAAGCAAAAGTAAGGAGTCCAAAGCATAAATCTGGTTATATCACCTTGGCCTAATATCCCCTTTTGGTTATCTGTTACGCTTCGGAGAAATCCCAAACTCCTAACCAAGGTCTATGAGGCCCTGCTAAATTGCCCCTGCATACTTATCCTACCTCATCTTCAACTGTCTTTCTCCTTCCCTAACACACTCACTATATCCAGTCACATTGGCCTTTTCTCTCTCCCTGGTGCATCGCAAGTTCATTACAGCAGCAAGGCCTCTATATCTGCTGTTCTCTCTAGCTGGAATACTTCTCCCTAGATTTTTTGCATGGCTGGCTCCTGTTTAACATTTAATTCTCTGCTCAAATGTCACCTCCTCCAAAAGCCTCCTCTAATTGTCTCTCTCTCCAATAATCTCTGACACAGTAATATAGTTGAAAGTCTTAGACATATCCTCGATGTCTGAATTATTGTGCTCATTTATTGGTTCACAAATTTATTTTCCTTCTTCCCCAAATAAAATAAAAGATCAATATAAGTAAAAAAAGAAAGAAAAGAAAAGAAAATCATTCTCCCGAAGAGCGCGCGACCCTGTATCTCGGCCCACCTTTCGGCACAGCCGGGCGGGGCGCCCACCCCGCGCTGGAGCTGTCCCGCGGGCCCGCAGGTGCGCGCGCAGGTGCTCGCGCTCGAGGGCGGGGACGCCCCGCGGGGTGGGGGCGCGCGGGGCTGGCGGGGAGGGTCTGGCCCCAGCCGCGCTGCACGTTGGCCCGACAGCGAGCCCCGGGCGCAGGGCCGAGCTCCGCCGGAACGCAGCCGCGCTGAGCAACAGCGGGCGCGGGAGTTTCGTGGACTTTTTAACCGAACGTCCCCACACTTGTCGCCTTCAAAGAGCGGAAGTCACGTGCGGCACAGCCTCCCCGCCGTGCGGCAGCGCAGCGCCCTGTTTCTTTGCGACCCCTTTCGCGACGGAAGGGGCCCCCTTTACGGCCGCGCCCGCGGCGGGAAGACCGAGGGATGCGCTGGCGCCGGGGCCGGGTGTCCTGCGGTCGCGGGCGGGTTCCCGCAGGTGCGAACCGTCGGCTCGGGCCGTGGCTCTGCGCTGCCGAGACCCTGGGGGTCAGGTCGTCAGGCGGAGGTGTGAGCCCAGCGTTGCAGAAGCCGTCTTCCGACCCTGGGCCCCCCAGGGCTGCGATCCGCCCCGCCCCTCGCTGTGTCCCCGCCTTTCTCCCAGGGCCTGCCGCCCAGCGGGGCTTCAGACTTGGGTTTTTTGGTTTTTTTTTTTTGCCTTACCGTGCTATTTGGGGGCGGGGGGCATAAGTGGATCACCCTCTGTTCTAGGCCTGTGGTCCCCAGACAGACTAAAAGGAAAGATTGGCGGCGGGGGTGGGGGTGGGGTGGTCCCGCCGGCACAGGTGCCACAGGTGCCACAGGTTTGGGCTGAGCTTTCCAGTGGATCAGGTGAAGCCGGCGGTCCCACTTCTGAATACCTGTCAGGGTGATTGAAACGACCAACTGGGAAAATGGGCGTGAAGGTCCCTCGGAGGATTGAAAGAAGCGGCAGGCAGTACAGTTGCAAGTGGTATTGTTGTAGACTGTGTATCTGGTGGTTGAGGGAAAGTGCTGCAGTTAGATCTGGGATTTGGGCCCTGGCTTCCTAACGTGCTGGCTGGGAGACCTGGGGCAAGTCAGGGAGCAGCCCGGAGATGGCCCTCTGGGCGTCGGTGTGCCCACCTGTACTTCGTGGGGTCGGACACCAAGACGTCTAGGGAGGCATAAGCATAATAGGCACAGGGCCCCCAAAGATGCCCATATCCTTTTAATCATTCATTCATTCATTCATTGGAGACAGAGAGAGAGAGGCAGAGACATAGGCAGAGGGAGAAGCAGGCTTCCCCCCTGCAGGGAGCCCGACTCCGGACTTGATCCCAGGACCCTAGGATCATGACCTGAGCCTAAGGCAGATGCTCAACCACTGAGCCACCCAGGCATCCAAAATGTCCGTATCCTAATCTCTGGAACCTGTGATTATGTGCGGAGTTATATAACTTATTTTGTAATTATAAATATATTACACGGTAAAAAGGACTTTGCTGATGTCGTTTTAAAAGGGTCCTAAAATAAGGAGATGAGCCTGGATCATCAAGTGGGCCCCATGGCTACCCGTAAAAGCAGAGAATGTTTTGGGTTGGATTCAGAGAGCTGTGGTAGAAAAAGAAAGGAGGAGTCAGAATTGCAAGCATGGGATGATCGGACAGGCTGACGCTGGCTCTAAGATGTTAGGGGATTCGGACCCTGGCTTCACAACTTGCTGGCTGGGAGATTTGGGGCAAATCTAAAGCCCGAAGATGATTTGCTGTACTACTGCTGGTTCTGGGACGCAAGTGGCTGTGTTACAAGGACAAGGGGGAGGCATCTAGGAGCTAAGGGTGGCCCCCAGCTGGCAGCCAGCAAGGAAACAGGGACCTCAGTTCTACAACACGGAACTGGATTCTGCCAACACCCCTGAATGAGCCTGGAAGTGGTTTCTTCCAAGAGCCTCCTCGTCAGCTACCAAAAGCTTGATTTTGTTCTTGTCAGACCCAGAGCACAGAAACCTGCTAAACCAACCTGGACTTCTGACATTCAGAACTGTAATAATATATTGTGTTGATTTGAGCTGCTAAATTTGTGATAATTTTTTATAGCATCCTTAGAAAACTAGTGCTGAGGGAGAGGGAGGGTCTGCTTGGAAGTAGGGCTTGAAACTTGGTCTGCAGAACGGTTAGATGAAGTTAGGAAAAAGTCTGTCCTGCGATCCCTGGGTGGCTCAGCGGCTTGGCACCTGCCTTTGGCCCAGGTCATGGTCCTGGGGTCCCGGAATCAAGTCCCACATCGGGTTCCCTGCATGGAGCCTGCTTATCCCTCTGCCTGTGTCTCTGCCTCTCATTGTGTGTCTCTCATGAATAAATAAATAAAATCTTAAAAAAAAGTCTATCCTGAGCCTAAGGATGGGGGAAAGTGGATAAAAACACTCATGGACTTGCCACAACCTTATTCTCTGAGCTCTCTTTTCATACATTTTGGAGTCTTTCTCCTCCACCCTTCCTCCACCCCTGGCCAAGGTAGGTGCTGCAAATATCTTCTCTCAATTGATGCTTAACAATTTTTTCAAAGTAGTCTTTATGTTTTAAAGTTTTAGGTTTACAGAAAAATTGAGAAGTGTAGGCTTAACCTCCCACCTTGATTAAGGTCCCTTGTTAAATGTAAAATTTTAGTTTAAAAAATAATTTAGAGGGCATCCCGGGTGGCTCAGCGGTTTAGCGCCACCTTCAGCCCAGGGCGTGGTCCTGGAGACCCGGAATGGAGTCCCACGTTGGGCTCCCTGCATGGAGCCTGCTTCTCCCTCTGCTTGTGTCTCTGCCTCTCCCTCTCTCTCCTCTCTGTGTATTCTCATGAATAAATAAATAAAATCTTAAAAAAATAATTTAAGGGCACCTGGGTGGCTCAGGTTATGATCTCCGGGTTCTGGTTTCGAGCCCCATGTCAGGCTCTGAGCTCAGTGCAGAATCAGCTTGTCCTCCCTCCCCACTCTGCTCTTCCTTGTGCATTCTCTCAAATAAATAAATAAAAATCTTAACAAATATTTTAAATTATGGTGAAGTATGCATAACGTGAAAGTTACCATTTTTGCCACTTAAAAGTAGACAGATTGGTGCCATTGAGCACATTCACGCTTTTGTGCAACCATCACTACCAGTTCTGTCTCCAGAACTTTTCCTCTTACCAAACTGAAACTGTATTGTTAGACACTAACTCCCCCTTCTCTATTCAGCCCCTGGCAACCACCGTTCTAACTTCTGTCTTTGTGGATTTGAATGCTCTAGTTTTGTTTTTCTGAAGATTTTATTTATTCATGAGAGACACAGAGAGGCAGAGACAGGCAGAGGGAGGAGAAGCTGGCTCCCTGCAAGGAGCCGGATGCGGGACTCGATCCTGGGAATCCGGGATCAGGCCCTGAGCCAAAGGCAGATGCTCAACCGCTGAGCCATCAAGGTGTCCCAAATGCTCTAGTTTAAAAAAAAAATGAGGCGAAATGCATGTAACATACAATTAATCACTTTAAAGTGTAAAATTCAGTGATATTGTGTGTATTCATGGTGTTGCACAATCGCCAGCTCTCTCTAGTTTTAAAACTTTTCCATCACTCCCCCAAAACACCCGTTACTGTTCAGTGATTACTCCACATTCCCCCTCTGCTCATCCCCTGGTAATATCAATCCCCTTCCTGTGTCCATGGATTTGTCTATTCTGGATCTATCATATATACCACTCTATTAGGGTTGTCACAACGACGTATCACAGAATGGGTGGTTTAAACAACGGAGATGTATTTTTCTCACAGTTCTAGAGGCTAGAAGTCCCAAGACCAAGGTGTTGGCAGATTTGGTTTCTTCTGGGCCTTCCTCCCTGGCTCACATGCAGGTGGCTACCTTGCCACTATGTCCTCACATAGCCTTTTCTCAGCTCCCCAGCATCCTTGGTGTCTCTTCCTCTTCTTTTAAGGACACAGGTCATATTGGATTAGAATTCCACACTTTTGACCTCATTTAACCTTTATTACTTCTTTAAAGTCTACTATGATCTGAATGTCGTGTCCTTCTCCACCCCCCACCAAATCCCTATGTTGAAATCCTGGTTCCCAATGTGATGGTGTTAGGAGGTGGACCGTTGGAAGGGCTTATGTCATCAGGGTGACATAATGAGATTTTGCTGAATGGGATTAATGCTCTTATAAAGAGCTTCCCAATGCGTTCACCTTCACTTTTGCCTTGCGCCCCATGAGAGCTCATCAAGAAGTCACCAGCTATGAACCAGGAAGAGAGCCTCACTGGAATTCAGCCATGCTGGTGCCTTGATCTTGGACTCCCAGCCAATTTTGTTTCTAGAAACCTCACTAAACTCTACTACTAATGCTGATGGTTTATCTTTTTTTTTTTTAAGATTTTATTTATTCATGACACAGAGAGAGAGAGAGAGGGAGGGAGGGAGGGAGGGAGGGAGGGAGGGAGAGAGAGGCAGAGACACAGGCAGAGGGAGAAGCAGGCTCCATGCAGGGAGCCCAACATGGGACTCGATCCCGGGTCTCCAGGATCACGCCCTGGACTGAAGGCAGTGCTAAACCGCTGAGCCACCCGGGCTGCCCTGACGGTTTATCTTTAGATTATTTCAAATCCATGAACTGTGAGAAATAAGTTTCTGTTGCTTGTAACCTACCCAGTTTGTGGTATTTTGTTGCAAAAGCTACAGTGGACTGAGACAAAGGTCCTGTCTCCAAATACAGTCATGTTGGGAGTGATGTGGATTTCCACATATGAATTTGGGGCACACAATTCAGTCCATGACATCGTATGAAAGGAATCATACAGAGGCACCTGGCTGGCTCAGTCAGTAGAGCATGCAACTTTTTAATTTTTTTTTAAAGATTCTATTTATTCATGAGATAAGGAGAGAGAGGCAGAGACATAGGGAGAGAAAGAAGCAGGCTCCATGCAGGGAGCCCGATGTGGGACTCGATCCCGGGATTCTAGGATCACGCCCTGGGCCGAAGGCAGGTGCTCCACCGCTGAGCCACCCAGGCGTATCCCCCCATTTTTTAAAAAAAGATTTTATTTATTTGAGAGTGAGTGTGACTATATGCATGTGCCTGCACATGCACACATGAGTGGGGGGAGGGGCAAAAGGAGAGGGAGAGAGAATCCCTAGCAGACTCTGTACTGAGTGCAGAACCTGATGTGGGGCTCCATCTCATAACTATGAGATCACAATCTGAGCCAAAATCAAGGGTCTCTGACAGTCAGCACACTGGGCCATCCAGGTGCCCCCGTAGAGCATGCAACGCTTGATCTAAGGGTTGTGAGCTCAAGCCCCACGGTGGGTGTAGAGATTGCTAACAAAAATAAACGTGTGTGTGTGTGTGTGTGTGTGTGTGTGTGTGTGTGAGTAAAGGGATAGAAGTTTATTAAGTGAAGATACAGAGAAAGCTCTCAGAAGTGAAAGGGGTCCCGAAAGGGTGGCCCAAAAATAAATAAACTTAAAAAAGATTTTTAAAAAGGGAATCATACAATATATGGCCTTTGTATATGGCTTTTTCATTTTGCATAATATTTTCGAGTTTTTATCTAAGTTGTAGCACGTATCAGTACTCATTCCTTGTCATGGCTCAATACTAACTCATGAGTATACCACAATTTGTTTATCCATTCATCCACTGATGGCCATTTGGGTTGTCTCTACCTTTTGGCTATTATAAGTAATGTTGTTCCAAACGTTCTTGTACAAGTTAATATTTTAGCTTTGGTGAAGACAAAATATCAAGGTTTCCTTTAATGCCCTTTTCCTCCTGGTTTTATTTTAAGAAATCCTTGGCTACCCTGAGGTCATAAAAATTTATTCTTTTACATTATCTTCTAAAAGATTAGTGTTTGTTCTTTCATATGTGAGTAATCCAGCTAGAAATGAAGTTTGAGGCAGGGACCTGATTGCAGTTTTTCCTGTATGTGTGCTTAGTTATCCCAGCCCAACTTACTGAATATTTTATCCATCCCCTCTGGTCTGCAATGTAACACCTGTCAGGTCTCAAGTCTCTATACTTGCTTGTGTCTGTTTCTGTTCCATTGATCTCCATCTCTGGGCTTTCACTGCATTGACTTGATTACTAAATTAGATTTATAGTAAGTATTGATATCTAGCTAAGTATTACAAGGCCCCTGCCCCCCCCACCTGCTTCTCCTTCAGGAATGTCCTGGCTTTTCTGCTTGTTCTGACTTTCAATTATTTTTTTAAGTTTGACCAAAACAATCAAACCCACGTGATGAGATTTCTTTGGGATTGGATTGACTCATCTCATTGGGCCAATTTGGGAAAGAATTAGAATGCCAATTTTGTCAGCCTATTTAGTTCTGTAATGTATTTCACTATAATTTTATAATTTTGTGCAGAAAGATTTTCCATATGTCTTGTTAAAATTGTCCCAGGCACCATTTGTATTGGGTTGAATTATGTTTCTCCCTTCAAACTCATCTGTATTCTGCCTCTTAGAATGTGATCTTATTGAAAATAGGGTCTTTATGGGGCCCCTGGGTGGCTCAGTTGATGAAGAGTCTGCCTTTGGCTCAGGTAGTGATCTCAGGGTCCTAGGATAGAGCCCTCAGTGGGCTCCCTGCTGGTGGGGGGGGGAAGTGTGCTTTTCCCTCTGCCCCTCCTCCCTGTTCTTGCACTCTCTTTCTCAAATAAATAAATAAAATCTTAAAAAAAAGGGTCTTTGTAGATGTAATTAGTTAATATGAGGCCATACTGGATTAGGATGGGCCCTAAATCCAATGACAGGTATCCTTACCTGAAGACCATGTGAAGACACAGAGAAACACGCAGGGAACATGGTTATGTGACAACATGGGGGCAGGGATTGAACTGATTCAAGGACCGTCAAGGATTGCCAAAGTCGCTGGAAACTGGAAGAGGCAAGGAAAGAGTCTGTCTTTGACATGTTAAAAGGGGGGAGGGGGGGAGGCTTCTAATACCTTGATTTCTGATTTCCAGCCTTTTAAATAGAGAATGAATTTCTATTGCTTTGAGCCACTCAATTTGTGGCCAATTACAGTCTCCCTAAGAAAATAATACACCATTAAAAATTGTTTTGGTCCTATTATAAATGACACTTCTTATTTTATTATTATTATTTTTGAGAGGTAGTTAGGTTGAGTTTTTATTTTTAAAATTCCAGTGTAAATAATATACAGTGTTATACTAGTTTCAGGTGTACAATATAACGATTCAACAATTCTGTACATTTTGCTGTACTCATCACAGTTAGTGTGCTCTCAGTCCCCTTCATGTAATTCACCCATCCTGCCACCCACGGCCCCTCTGGCACCTACTAGTTTGTTGTCTATAGTTAAGAGGCTGAGGGTTTTTTTGTTTGTTTGTTTATCTCCTTTTTCCTTTGTTCATGTGTTTTGTTTCTTAAATTCCACATATGAGAGAAATCTTATGGTATTTGTCTTTCTCTGACTAACATTTCATTTAACATTAAACCTTCTAGGTTCACCCATCTTGTTGCAAATGACAAGATTTCATTCTTTTTTTTTTTTTTTTTTAATGTCCCTGTCCTATTCCATTGAGTATATATACCACATCTTCTTTATCCATTCACCTATGGATGGACTCAATAACACCATTTATTTATTTATTTATTTATTTATTTATTTTTAAAAGAGTTTATTTATCTTTTTAAAAATTTTATTCATGAGAGACACACAGAGAGGGAGTCAGAGACACAGGCAGAGGGAGAAGCAGGCTCCATGCAGGGACCCCGATGTGGGACTCCATCCGGTGTCTCCAGGATCACACCCCGGGCTGAAGGCGGCGCTAAACCTCTGAGCCACCTGGGCTGCCCAATGACACCTTTTAGAAAATATATTTTCTCTTCTTGCTGAGTAGAAACACCACTGACTTTCTTTCTTTCCTTTTTTTTTTTTTTTAATTTTATTAAAATAGCCAGAGGGAGAAGCAGGCTCCCTGAGGGGAGCCCAATGTGGAATTTGATCCCAGGATCCGGGGATCACTTGATCCAGAAGGAAACGCTCAACCACTGAGCCACCCAGGTGCCCTACGCTACTGACTTTCATGTATTGATTTTGTTTTTAGAAACCATACTAAACTCTACTACTAACAGTGATGATTTACCTTTAGATTCTTTCAAATCTACGATGTTTTAAAAAACTATCACTGGGGGCAGCCTGGGTGGCTCAGCTATTTAGCGCTGCCTTTAGCCCTGGGTCTGATCCTGGGAACCCCGGATGAAGTCCTGTGTCGGGATCCCTGTGTGGAGCCTGCTTCTCCCTCTGCCTGTGTCCCTGCCTCTCTCTCTCTCTCGGTGTCTCTCATGAATAAATAAATAAAATCTTAAAAAAAAACTATCACTGGAATAGAACAGTAATAGTTGTGATCATTTAAGAAATATGTAGAGCCTGGGTGGCTCAGCGGTTGAGCGTTGATCATGCACCTGCCTTCGGCTCAGAGCATGATCCTGGGGTCCTGGAATCGAGTCCCACATCGGGCTTCTTGCAGGGAGCCTGCTTCTCCCTCTGCCTGTGTCTCTGCCTCTCTCATGAATAAATAAAATCTTAAAAAAAGAAACATGTCCACAATTCATTTGCTCCTTCTCTTGTCATAGTTCTACTCCCCGCTGAGTTATAGGCAGAGACCACACTGGGGGAGTTGCCTCCCAAGGTCATCTTTCTTTGTACAAATAAGAAGGTGAGGAGAAATAATCTCCAGAGCACTGACTCCCTATTACTGCTTGGGATGAGTATTCAGATGGGATTTTAATATTATAACGAAGTCGAGGTAACTGTAGGGCACTTCTGGAACTTTCTGATTCATCTGAGCAGCTGTCTTCCTCAAATGTGTCTTCTTCTGTCCCAGCAGTCTGTTAGCTTGTTTCTAAAGGGTAAGATTGACAGCTAGGCAGAAGCTTCTACTAGAAGTTTCCTGAGTTTGGGGGGCAGGCTGGTGACAGAACTTGATTACCCTCCCCAGAGTGTGGACAGACTTGCTGCTAACCAGCAGAATACTGTAGAAGTGATGGTGTAGCACCTTGAACAGTGAACATCTTTGAGCTGTAAAAGGACCACAGCTTTCTTTTTTTTTTTTTTTTTATTTTTATTTATTTATGATAGTCACAGAGAGAGAGAGAGAGAGAGAGAGAGAGAGAGAGAGGCAGAGACACAGGCAGAGGGAGAAGCAGGCTCCATGCACCGGGAGCTCGACGTGGGACTCGATCCCGGGTCTCCAGGATCGCGCCCTGGGCCAAAGGCAGGCGCCAAACCGCTGCGCCACCCAGGGATCCCAGGACCACAGCTTTCATCTCTGCTTCTCTGTCTTGGAGCACACAGTACATCTGGCCTCCAGGTGCCATCGGAGGCCATAGACAAGAGTGAGGACACGGTGCCCAGCTGAGCCCATTTAGTCCCTCCTGGTCTTGGTCTCCAGGAGGAGCTACTCAGAGAGGCTCTTACTTGTCTATTATCTTACCAGGCCACACGTGACATATGCTTTAGGAGGGGCACCCTTCCAGGGGCAGGGCCACTTTGGAAGCCTGTTTCCTGCTGCTGTAGATGTGGGGCTCATCAGGTCCTTCGGAGGCTGAACAACCACTGGCTTTAGCACACCCTGCTTGGAATTTCTTTGTCAATATAATTTCCTCAAAATCCCTAGATGTTTTGTTTATTTTCAGCCAGTTCCAATGTACATGTAATTACAGCACATTACAGAAATCTTGTCAAGACTAGTTTTTTGTTAACTGATCCCCATGCTCTGTCCTTCCCCTACTATCTCACTGATGCCCATGTGGAACAAGTGGCTTTGATAAGAGGGTGACAGTAGTAATCTGGTCTTTGCTGCTTGAATGGCACCTGCTATCTGGGGAAGAACCTTTAAAGAGCATACTTGAGGGACACCTGGGTGGCTCAGTGGTTGAGCGTCTGCCTTCGGCTCAGGTCGTAGTCCTTGGGTCCTGGGATCGAGTCCTGCATCAGGCTCCCCACAGGGAGCCTGCTTCTCCCTCTGCCTATGTCTCTGCATCTCTGTGTATCTCTCATTAATAAATAAAGTCTTAAAAAAATAACATGCTTGAGAGAGACCTTGGGGTCTCAGGCTTGTCTCATCTCTAAGATGGCTTCTTCTCGAGCCATCTCTCCTTTTTAAAATTTAAAATTTAAAAAAATTAAAATTTAATTTGTATATATAAATTCTCTCCCTAATATACACACATCTATCTCAGGACTCTCAGATCAAGAGTCACATGCTCCACCCACTGAGCCAGCCATGGCCATCTATAGCCATTTCTCACAACAGTTTCAGTTTGGGTTGCAGAAACTCTTGCCATTTTCAACCCCAAATGACCAGTAATGATGGCCTCTCACATCTCCTTCAAAGAAGCTATTGTAGAAAGCATAGTTGACAACCTCCAGCTGCTACTACTTTGGCTCTGCTGTAATGGTCATGCCAAGGCCATGGCCATCTGCCCTCAGGCTACATTCAGAACTAAATTTACCGTGCTC
The DNA here is from genome assembly GCF_048418805.1 of Vulpes vulpes. Lineage (NCBI taxonomy): Eukaryota > Metazoa > Chordata > Mammalia > Carnivora > Canidae > Vulpes > Vulpes vulpes. The sequence continues at coordinate 106,840,684 of NC_132793.1, read as the reverse complement.
ATCACCCCATCTGTCCCACTGATGAACCAAGTAGAAATCAGCCTAGGGCATGATTCTAAGGACAATTTTCCCATAATGTTCTCCACCCCCAAATCCTCTTTTGGTCCTGTAGGAACTGGTGGGCCATTGCCTGCTCCCTGCCCTCCAGCCCAACCTTGCTCCTTGCTGGGCTGTCCCCAGAGAATTGTGCCAAATGGTCCTCAGGTCCATGAAGGGTAAGCTGCTGGTTTCTTCATGTTCCACGTGCCTCGGTCAGGAGAGGGGGCCGGCCTTACCCCTGGCCATTGCTATACCACTTGTCGTCCTCATTCTTGTCTAAAGCGGCATTCCTTTAGCGTACGTGCTGCTCATCACCCTCTGTTCCCCACCCCCCACCCCCTTGGAAGATTGTCATCTTCCAACCCTCCTCCCACACTGGATCACTCTCATTCCTTGTACACTTTGGCACCCAGCTCCTGGGTTTCCTTTCCACCCCATGTCCTGGCATCATCTTGGATGAGTTCCATGGCCATCCCGTACTGGGGGCCCCAGGCCCTCGGCCTCCCCAGAGCTGATGAGCTCCTCGATGTCCCTTGGCCGCTTGCTCCCAAGGGTGACTTAGGGCTTGTTATTGCCCCAATACAATAATTGTATTGTATTGCTCAGTACTTGCTCAGCCCTCCTCCTTCCTTACCATGCCCCATCCTCCTAGGTGACATTTGCACTATAGTCACCAGCACCTTTGCTTTTTAACCTCACTGACCCCTCAATGTGCTTTAACAGCTAGTTTCTCTTGTAGATCTCCTCCTTTTCATTTCCCCACCTATCCCTTCAGTGTATACCATCCATTGCTGTGACGATATCCTCCTCAAAACTCTAACCGTTTCCGCCTTCTTTCCTTTTCCCCTCACTTTACCCCTCTGTCAAAAACACAGCTCTTAATCAGTTGCGTGCTGTTAGGGACTGCCACCAACAAGGGTGCAGGAAAGCCCAGGGCTTGGGGGAGTCTAGTTGCAGCTGCTACAGGTGGTAAAGAAATGTTCTTTGAAGATGCAAAGTATATGGGTGATTTTGGGAATAAGAGATTGGAGGATTTTTGTGAATCATGGAGTTTGAAGGAAGGAATGGGCATGGGGATCCCTGGGTGGCGCAGTGGTTTGGCGTCTGCCTTTGGCCCAGGGCGCGATCCTGGAGACCCAGGATCGAATCCCACATCAGGCTCCCGGTGCATGGAGCCTGCTTCTCCCTCCGCCTGTGTCTCTGCCTCTCTCTCTCTGTGACTATCATAAATAAATTAAAAAAAAAAAAATTAAAAAAAAAAAAAAAAGGAAGGAATGGGCATGTAAACAGGACAAAGGAACTGCAGAGCATTATGGGCATCAGAAAAGGGTTGGACAAAGGAACTGCAGAGCATTATGGGCATCAAAATAGAATTGACTAGGTGAAGCTCTCACCTATCTTGGGCAGAACTGAAGGAAGCCCTGGATGGGTTTATTTATCTGGTCACAGTGCTAACCAGGTAACCATGTTTATCTCTTGCGTGGAAGAGGGAAGATTTCAGGACCAGGGACTTGAATTTGGGCTCTTTCACCTTGGAGTTGTTTGAGGGCAGAAGAAAGTGAACAGCTACAAATGAATGAGTGAGAAAGATAATTGTTTGCAGATGAAAGCCCCGAGCAAGTAGGAGGGATGTGAAAACAAGTGAGCCTCTAGGACTAGAGAGAAGGAAGGACAACCCTTGCATCAAACCGAAGGAGAGGAAGAAAGGGTCAAAGTACAAGCATCAGTCACCTTAGTGTGGCTCATATGACCATTACAATCCCCAAATCTTGGGGGCTTAAAACAACTAAGTTCTTCCTTGTTCATGCTATGTGTTCATCATAAGTTGGCAGGGCAACTACACGTATCAAAGGAACATAGGCTGATGACTAACCACTACTTTTTTTTTTTTAAGATTTTATTCATTTATGAGGGGGAGAGAAAGAGAGACAGAGAGAGAGAGGCGAGAGAGAGAGAGAGAGAGAGAGAGAGAGAGAGAGAGATCCAGGCAGAAGGAGAAGCAAGGTTCTATGCAAGGAGCCCAATGTGGGACTTGACCCCGGGACTCCAGGATCACGCCCTGAGCTGAAGGCAGGCACCAAACTGCTGAGCCACCCAGGGATCCCCCAACCACCATTTTGAGTGCTGCTGGTCCTTGTGCCACAGAGGAGACAACTCTGGAGGGTCTCTTGTGGGGAGATTCTGGCTTGGATACAACATGTGCTACTTTCCCTCACAAGATACTGGCTAGAAATAGTCTCTCATTCTCCCTCTCTGCAGCCCCCTGCCCCTGCCCTCCACTCACCACAAGGGGTCTAGAAGTTCAATCCTACTAATGGCCCCTAAGCATTCTGCTCCAGATGAGCTTTAGTTCTGGAAGTCACGCAGAACACCCATGCAGGAAATAAACTCAGGCCAGTATCTGCCCAAGATCACACAGAGAGCAGTAGCAGGATGGCTGGGAGCCAAATCTCCTGTTTCCCAGTCCCCCTCTTCCATGGCAGCCAGGACTCTAAGGTTTTATCTTCAGTAAGGTTAAGAACTCCTTGGAATGTCCTCCCTTCATTGAAGTAATTTTTTTTTTTTTAAAGTAACTTTCCACTTTATTTTCTAAATAAGCTCTACACCCAATGTGGGGCTTAAACTCATGATCCTGAGATCCAGAGTTGCATGCTCTACCGACTGAGCCAGCCAGGCGCCCCCGGAGTCATTTTTGTTAGTGCTTGTCCCCAAGTGCTGATTGTATCCTTGGTTATTGTCAGTCCTGGCATGTCTACTGGAATTAAACTTGCTTTCTTCCCCGGGGTCATGTCGGCTGATGAAACATCTAGATGCACAAGCCTCTGTAGGACTGACTACTGTTTTCCCAGCCTGATTCTTACCCAGGGTAAGGCGTGAGACCAGCAGATTGTGAACATTCTGCATACTTTGCCTCCATTTCTTATCAGAACTTCTGTTACCTAGTATCTTGCCTATCTCCTCTCAGATGCCTTTCCAGGCCTCTATGCTCCCACAAGCCCCATGTTTCTTTAATAGCACACTGGAAACATCTGAACAAAGATAGGTTCCAGCTTAGGGAGGCTATGCAAGGGAGAGAACCTGGCCAAGGACCCCAGCAAGCCTTTCTGCATAGCTGTGACCAGAACTCTGAAGGACAGCCAAGAAAGGGACAGAGAGCCTGGAGCTCATAAAAGACATACAGATATAGAAGAAAAAACTCTGGCAACCCTGGTCATACTCAATGATGTGACTGTACAATCCTGTAAGACTGCCTCTCAGAAACATCCTCTGCTTAGAAAATGCAGATTTGATTGTTCCAATTGAAGTCTATCCAGGATAGACCAGGAGCTGGGGACCTTGGAGTTGGTTGCTTACAAGGATAAGGAACTAAGTAATTTAGGACGAAAGTTCTCACACCTCTAAGGATTATCTAACTACTTCACAATTTATAGGACAATAAACAGCGAACACCATGCAGCTACTAGAAAAAAGAACACAGACCTATAAGCTTAGATAGGGTAAGACTGTCAAACCATATAGATGAAAACACACACACAAAGGACATTCACAGGTTATACAGTCAGCTACCATCTATGTAAAAACAAAAAGGAACTCAAATTTCCAACCCAAGGTTGGAGAGTTACATATGTATATGCTCAAACATGCATATTTGGAAGGGTATACAATGTACTGGTAAATGGTTGTTTTCCTAGAAGACAACTGGGAAGATGGGGACAGCAACAGATCACTTTTTTAGCTTTTGAATTTTGTGCCATTCGTATTACTCATTTTAGTTTTTATTTTTTAAGTTATTTTTAAAAAGATTTTATTTATTTATTCACGAGAAACACACACAGGGAGAGGCAGAGACATAGATAGAAGCAGGCTCCATGCAGGGAACCCGATGTGGGACTTGATCCTGTGACTCCAGGATTACATGCTGGGCCGAAGGCAGACGCTTAAATGCTGAACCACCCAGGTGTCCCCATATTACTCATTTTAAAAGTTAACTAGCCAAATGCAATGTGGTATCCTGAAACAGAAAAACAGGCATTACTGAAAAACTGGTGAAATCATAAGTCTGTAGTTTACTTAGTATTGCACCAATGTTATTTTCCTAGTCTTAGCAAATTACAAGTTTAAACTTTTTTGGTGGCTGTTGTTTCCTGGTTCCTAATTTCATCCTATCCACTTATGAAGACCCATACAATTTGGAACTTCTGACATTTTCTCAGTTCCTTGAGCCTGGATGTCTGTTCTTTTCTTCAGTTTCTCAGCAGTACATCTTTCAAAGCCAAGTTCCCCAGTTATCTGCTCTGAAGTGCTTCTTAACTCTTCCAGAGACAGGACATGTAGCTTGGGACACATGGTTTCCTACTGTTTTAGTGTTTACTTACTGATTGGGCTTCCCAGGAAGCAGACTTCAAGATGAAAATTACATTAAAAACATTTAACAGTCAGTGCAGGTTGCTTATTAGGGCTTAGGCGCCATGGGAGGCCTGTTAGACTAGGCAGAGAAGCAGCCCTAGAAACAGCCTCAGCAGACCCCACAGGCAGCTCACACAGAGATGCCCTTCAAAGTCGTCCCAGCTTGTAGCAAGAGGCAAAGAGTCCTTGGATATGGGCCACCCAGGAAAGGGGGCATGACCTCAGCTAAGGCTACTCTTAAGCAGAGGTGCTTCTGGAGGGCTGACCAGCTACACGCCATCTGTCAGCAACACTTCTAGCAGCTGAGGAGTAAGCGCATCATATCTGAAGGTGCTGGGAGTGGTGTGGTCCACACCCCCCCTTACCATAGCATTCCCTAATGTGAGGGCTAATGTTCCAGTTTTTTAGGTTAGGCGACTGCAAGTACTATGACCTGTCTGAAGGCAATGGCCCCAGACCACAGGATTACAAGAGGTTCCTTCCTACACTAGAAACTGAGTCTGCCCTTTTTTGATCAACATGTAGATACTAGCATGCAGAGATAAATCTTCCCCATGACCAGAGGCTGAGAGTGTCAAAAACTAGAAGAAATTCATCCTCCATTTGGTAATGATGACAATCAATGAGAAAGATTTTGAGAGAAATAAAACTTTAGTCAATAAGTTTTTAGGTCCTTTGTCTTTTCAAGCAAATGAATACTTTTATTAACATGTTTTTTTTTTTTTTGTTTTTTTTTTTTTTAATTACACATGGTAGGGTTTTGACCTCAAATGCTTTGTCAGGTCTGCTACTCAAATGAACTTATAGCAGGACACCTATCAACCTCAAAAATACCTAGTCCCTGTCCAGTTTAGGGTCCAATGCAGACAGTCCTCCTTTCTTTTCCCAGCCAGCCCCTCAAGAGCCTTTGCAAATATCTCTTCCATTGTGAATCCCCTGAAATGCATCAGAATATTACATCAACTTGTACAAAAACCAAGATCTTGTCTATTCTAGGTTCCATATCAAATAAAACTGAGTTGGGTTGTCCAAATAAACTGACCAGACAGGTTACATCAGATAGTGCGCCACATAAAATTTAAATTTTGAACAAAATACATCTTTTCTCCTTTGGTCTCACACAGAAATTAAAGTCCGGAAAATACAGACACTATTATCATCCTCCACACCTCCTTTCGACTCCTCAGTCCTAGCCAGGTCAACCCCATTCACATTCCCAGTTGAAGTCTGGTCCCTTCTTCTTCAGCTTCTTGAGCAGTTGCTGCATGAAGGAATCTTCCAGAAGTAAGCAGCTCCTTCAGCACCTCCAGAGCTGGAAGACTCCAACTCTTGAGTCTCATGTGACACAGACTCAAAGATCCAGGGAGCTATATCAAGTCACACAAGAAAGCACAAAGCACCTCAAAACCTAGAAATCACCAAAGCCCAAGAACAAACATCACTGCTGCAAGAGCTTACAATCTCGGCCCTAATTCTCATGTGAGAGCATCTTCCAAATAAAAGTTACTTTCCCAAACAAAAACATTTAACAGTCAAAACTTATTTTGAGGTCACCAACCACAGACCATAGCAAAAACGTAGTGTAAGTGAGGACAGAGTGTGGGGTGGGGTGGGGGGTGGGGGAGGTGGGGGAAGAGAGAGAGAAAACAAAAGGCTCTCTGGTTTCAGCTTCTCAAGGATGTCAGCCAATCTCCCATCAGTTGACCAGAATCCGTTGGCTGTAAACCTAAAGCACAGTTCGGGAGTAGAGGGGAGAAAGCCGTCATTAAAGAGGTTAATTCTGAAAAAGAAAACCAAACGAATCAAAACCCCTCACCAACTCAAACATGCAGGACGCCCCCCCCCACCCACTCCGATCTTCCGGCAAACCCCGAAACGGCCCAACAACCGCTCCCCTCGGCTGGTCCTCTCTCTCCTCGCCGAGGCTCGGCGGCCCCGGCGTGACTCTGCCTCCCTCAAGGCCTGCACAGGTGGCTCTGCAGGGCACCGCGGCTCCCGGGTGCAACCGGACACACTCCGGCCGCCCTGCTCACACGCAGGGCACAACCGGAGCGCGCCGCGGCCTCTGCCCCCCCCGCGCCGCCTCCCTCCCGCCTTACCGCCCTCCTCCTTCAGGACGACTCGCTTCTCTCTATCCGCCGCACCAGCTCCACCAGCATCTCTGCCATCTTCGCGATCTCCTTGGCCTTCTCGTCCGCCTTCTCGCCCCTCTTGGCCGCTCTGCCGTCCACCGCGTCGCCGGGATTCTGCAGGTGATTCAGGGCGCTCTCCTCCGAGGCCTCCACCTGCGTTTTTATCTGGATGAGCATATTGTCCATCTCCCACAGCTTGCTCCTGTTGCGCATGTAGGCTCGGCCGTGCTCCCGGGTGAGGGCGGCGATGTCTTCCCGCATCTCGTTGATGACCGGCAGCAGGAACTGCTCGAAATCCTCCTCGGGCTCCAGCACTTCCACCTCCTCCGGCTCCGCCAGCTCGACGATGTCCAAGGGCCGCATCCTCTCTGCCTCTCCGGAACCGCGCTTACCGACGTCTGCTGCGGAGAGAAAATGGAGACTCGCTAGGCTTACCGACAGAGTTCCAGAAAATCCTTGAAAACTTTTACCCTTTTTAAACTTTTTTCGCTTCACAGGAGCCGCGGAAACGAGCGACTTACGAGGAGAGGAGCCGCGAACAAAATGGAGTCCCAGCCGTCAACCAGCGCCCTGCGCGTTGCGGCCCCTTTCGCGACACGGCCGTGCCTCTTTACGGTCACGCCGCTCGTGGAACGAGGCGCGGGCGCGCGCACGTCGACGGAGGATGGGCGGAGCAACCACGCCGCGCGGCCGCGAGCGCGCACGTACTGGCGCGCACTGTGGTTGATTTGCGCTTGCCACTGTCCCCTAGGTCGCGCCCCTGCGCTGCCCTCCTTTTGGGGTGAGCCGTTCTGGGCGCGCCCTCCTCTTGGAGGGCTTCTGGAGCACTCAGTCATATATTTTTTAAGGCTTAAACGCGCCCTTCCTGCAATAAACAAAGATAGAAAGGCCGTGGCATCCCCATTCTAACACCCATAGCCCCTTGTGTTTTAGTAGGGCGGCAAACCCTTCTGAGCTGTCAGGAAAGTGCATTTTCCCGTCATCTTCGGCTTACAGTCGGAAATGCCTGCGTGTGTTTTCACCAGGCGGGACCCCCCTCGCTCCAGGGTACCAGGCCCCTTCTGGTACCTTCATCCCGAGGCTCCGCCAGACCCAAAGCTCAGGGGGATGTGAGGAGGGTTTTCTTGGCTAGCCTTTGCAGGTGTCACCACCGGTCGAGGGTCCTCTGGGGGTCTGTGTCCCTGAAGCCCTGGGCGCAGCTTGGCACGTGCTAGTAAACTCGCTTTAAGGGGCGCCTGGGTGGCTCGGTGGTTGAGCATCTGCCTTCATCTGGGTGGTGGTCGGGGGGTCATGGGATCAAGTCCTGCATTGAGCTCGTCCAAGGGAGCCTGCTTCTCCCTCTGCTTATGTCTCTGCCTCTTTCTCTGTGTCTCTCATGAATAAATAAACAAAATCTTTTTTTTTTAAACCCTACTAAACAATTTTGAGAAATGATAATTTTCTAGCCTGTGGATGGGGTCATAAAACAGGAGTTAAAACTTGAGGAATCCAGCTTGCACAAGTGCGGAGCCTTTGGCTTTTGTTTTGCACAAATCTTAGTTGTGACTATGGCAAGAGTTAAGGGGGAAAAGAAACAATAGTCATGAAAATGCTTTGTAAATACCAAATATATACACATGTAAGGTCCTTATATTTTAGATATTTGTCAGATTCCTTATCTTTTGTTGCTTTACTAGAAATCCAACTTTTGGGCTTCCTCAGTATATCAGAGGCAGCTAGCTCATCAGGTTTTTTTAAAGATTTTATTTATTTATTTGAGAGAGAGAGAGAGGCAAAGACATAGGCAGAGGGAGAAGCAGGCTCCATGCAGGGAGCCTGATGTAGGACTCCGTCCCTGGACCGCAGGATCACCACCTGAGCTGAAGGCAGATGCTCAACCGCTGAGCCACCCAAGCATCCCTCATAAGTGTTTTTGTATGCATAAAAATATATAGCTCCAACAACAACAAGAGATACCATTGCACTCTTGTTAAAAAAAAAAAAACCCAATCCAGAAAACTGACAGCACCAAATGCTAGTGGGGATGTGATGTGAAGCAACAGGAACTCTCATTCCTTGCTAGTACAAATGCAAAATGGTACACAGTCACCATGAAAGACAGTTTGGCAGTTTCTTATAAAACTAAGCATACTCTTTCTATATGGTCCAGCAATTGTGCTCCTTGGTATTTCCCCAAACGACTTGAAAACTGACACCTGCACAAGATGTTTATAGCAGCTCTATTCATACTTGCCCAAACCTAGGAGGATTTAAGGTGTCCTTTATTAGTTTTTTAAAATGATTTTATTTATTTATTTCAGTGACAGAGCATGAGAGAGAGTACAAGTAGAGGAGAGAGGAAGAAGCTGACACCCTGCTGAGCAGGGAGCCCCAGGTGGGGCCAGATCTCAGGATCCCAGAATCATGACCCGAGCCAAAGGCAGCCACTTAACAGACTAAGCCATCCAGTGCCCCTTAAAGTGTCCTTTAAGAGGTGAATGGAAAAATAAACTGTGGTAATCCAGACAGCGAAGCATTATTTGGCCTTGTGAAATTGAAGAAGGGAAAACCTCATTAAAACCTGAATCAGGTTCTGCAAGGTGAGCTCTCATGGTCTCCTTGTCAATAGCAAATCCAACAGGAAGAGGCACAAGAAACCTTGCAGGTGGATCTACTTAACCTACTACTACTGTCCTTGGCAGGAGGAAGAAGGGCTTACCTCTTCCCTTAGCAACAGTCCAGCCAATAAGAAGCCACTACACTTCAAACTCCCCATTTACTCCAGTGGATTTCCTGTTTACAACAGCCCTCCTAACTCCCCCTTTCCTCTATAAAAAAGTGTTCTTTTTTACTGTGGGTGCTAACCTATGGTTTTGCCACAGGTTTCTTGTCCTGGGTTGTAATTCTCTGCTGGTCCCGAGTGAACCCATTTTCTGCTGGTAAAATAACTGGTAGTGTTATTTTCAAGGTTAACAAGGCTCTTTTTTCAGATATCAGCGTGAGTGTCTGCTCTCACCTCCTTAGGATCTTTGACCATTTGCTAAATGAATGAAATGAGAAGTTAATAGTGTTTTTCATATTTTCTATAACCTTGTTAATGTGTTGTCCGTTTGACCTACCAATGATGTCTTTATGTTGATGGATTTAACTTCTTGTAATTCTATCACTTTTTTGCACGCACATATACACATGCAGATATTTTATTCACTTGCACAGAGGTTAGAATCCTCATATAATTCTTATCAATAGAAGTTTCAGGAAGGTTCCCCTCCACCCCCAAGTCTGCTTGGCTATTTTTTCTTTCTCTTTTGTTTTATTAAAGTACTATTTTTCACAGATTCTCATTGCAACTTGTTTTCACATTTAAATTTTCTGAAATTGTGCTGCATCTTTCATTTGCTTCGATTTTTAAAAAAGATTTTATTTATTTATTCATGAGAGACACACACAGAGAGGCAGAGACAGAAGCAGAGGGAGAAGCAGGCTCCCTGCAGGGAGCCTAATGTGGGACTTGATCCCAGGACCCCAGGACCATTTCTTGAGCCAAAGGCAGATGCTCAGCCACTGAGGGACCCGGGTGCCCCCATTTGCTATGATTAAAAAAATTGATTCACATTTTAATTGTATTCACATTTTTAGCATTACCTAAAAGAAGGATAAATCTTAAAAATTGATGGCTTCTTAGATTTGACATAATTCCTTATCATTTCAAAATCTTTTTTATAAATTTATTTTTATTGGTGTTCAATATGCCAACATATAGAATAACACCCAGTGCTCATCCCATCAAGTGCCCCCCCTCAGTGCCTGTCATCCAGTCACCCCCACCCTCATTTCAAAATCTTAATATGATTTTGCTGCTTGCTCAGTTATCTGTTTTCTATAGTATCTGATCCTGTATGTACCTTGCTTTAGAACAGGATGTTCTCACCTGAGGGTGATTTGTCCCCCAGAGTATATTTGGCAATGTCTGGAGGCATTTTTGACTGGCACGGCTTGTGGGGGAAGGGCTGTTATTGGCGTGTAGTGGATAGAATCCAGGGATGTTCTTAGCATTGCCTGGCTAATTTTGATAGTCTTTTGTTTCTTGCCCTTTTTTTTTTTCCTTCAGTCACCTTCCATTTCTTTAAATATTTCATAAAAAGTCATTTTATATTTTATATATGATAATTCCAATATCAGTTGCTTTTTGTTCCTGTGACTCATTCATGGTGTTTTGTTCCTCTGTGTATGTGTGTATAATATTTGACTGAACTTAATTTGAGGGAATCCTAACAGGTTTGGTTGAGAAAGCTACTCCAGCAGGGATTTGTGGTTATTTCTGTTGGGCACAAACCTCCAAATCTGGTTGAGGGGAATCTCATAATTACAAATTCTCAGAATTCTTGTTTCAAATTTATATTTATATTTTTGTTAGTTGTTTTCACCTATAACCATAATATATAACTAGTACCTTTGCACAGGTTGGAAGACTTTCAATGGCATGATTGCTTCAACTCCTCCAAGACCTAGTCTCCCATCCCCCACATTTCTGCTATTGGTAGCTCTGGATTTGATCTTTGCTCATGCATTTGGTTTTAGTATTCATTTCCCTCCTGGCCACCTTTGGGGATTTCTCTTACATTCTTGCAACCTCAGCAATGCATTTAAAGGAAAGTTTGTTGTAATCTCTGCAGCCTTTGGGTGTGGCGGAAGAGCGTTTTAGAATGTTCTATCCACCATAACTTCAGAAGCAGATGGCCTCCCTCCAGCCTAGTTTTCCTGCTCTTGCACCCCATTGCATGCTTGGCTGAGAAGCCAGAGGACATCAGTACTTTCAGGATACTGGAGCCCCACCTCTCCTGGGGCATTAAGGGAGAAGGTACTCCAGGAACCCTAAGCTGTTTGCACTTCAAGGACCTGGAGACCAGCCAGCCCCACCTTATCCCCTTTCCGAGTGGAGGCTGGCAGGATTGGGTAATGAAACTAATGGGATGGAGGCTTATGGCCCTCTCTTCTCCCTCCTGGTGGAGTACCTAGCATATTTGACACTCAGAAGGGATAACTTTTTAAAATTTACATTTTTTATTTAAATTCAATTTGCCAACATATAGTGTAACACCCAGTGCTCATCCCATCAAGTGCCCTCCTTAGTGCCCATCACCCAGTTATCCCATCCCCCCACCTACCTCCCCTTCTGCAACCGTTTGTTTGTTTCCCAGAGTGAGGAAACTCTCATGGTTTGTCTTCCTCTCTAATTTTTCCCACTCAGTTCCCCTCTTTTCCCTTGTAATCCTTTTCAGGAGGGATAATTTTTTAAAATTTATTTTTTATTGGTGTTCAATTTGCCAACATATAGAATAACACCCAGTGCTCATCCCATCAAGTGCCCCCCTCAGTGCCCGTCACCCGTTCACCCCCACCCCCCGCCCACCTCCCTTTCTACCACCCCTTGTTTGTTTTCCAGAGTTAGGAGTCTGTCATGTTCTGTCTCCCTCTTTGATATTTCCCACTCACATTTTCTCCTTTCCCCTTTATTGCCTTTCACTATTTTTTATATTCCCCAAGTGAATGAGACCATATAATGTTTGTCCTTCTCCGATTGACTTACTTCACTCAGCATAATACCCTCCAGTTCCAACCACATCGAAGCAAAGGGTGGGCATTTGTCATTTCTGATGGCTGAGGAATATTCCATACATAGACCACATCTTCTTTATCCATTCATCTTTTGATGGACACCGAGGCTCCTTCCACAATTTGGCTATTGTGGACATTGCTGCTAGAAACATCGGGGTGCAGGTGTCCCGGTGTTTCACTGTATCTGTATCTTTGGGGTAAATCCCCAGCAGTGCAATTGCTGGGTCGTAGGGCAGGTCTATTTTTAACTCTTTGAGGAACCTCCACACAGTTTTCCAGAGTGGCTGCACCAGTTCACATTCCCACCAACAGTGCAAGAGGGTTCCCCTTTCTCCACATCCTCTCCAACATTTGTGGTTTCCTGCCTTGTTAATTTTCCCCATTCTCACTGGTGTGAGGTGGTATCTCATTGTGGTTTTGATTTGTATTTCCCTGATGGCAAGTGATGCGGAGCATTTTCTCATGTGCTTGTTGGCCGTGTCTATGTCTTCCTCTGTGAGATTTCTCTTCATGTCTTTTGCCCATTTCATGATTGGATTGTTTGTTTCTTTGCTGTTGAGTTTAATAAGTTCTTTATAGATCTTGGATACTAGCCCTTTATCTGATGTCATTTGCAAATATCTTCTTCCATTCTGTAGGTTGTCTTTTAGTTTTGTTGACTGTTTCTTTTGCTGTGCGAAAGCTTCTTATCTTGATGAAGTCCCAATAGTTCATTTTTGCTTTTGTTTCTCTTGCCTTCATGGATATAGCTTGCAAGAAGTTACTGTGGCCAAGTTCAAAAAGGGTGTTGCCTGTGTTCTCCTCTAGGATTTTGATGGAATCTTGTCTCACATTAAGATCTTTCATCCATTTTGAGTTTATCTTTGTGTATGGTGTAAGAGAGTGGTCCAGTTTCATTCTTCTGCATGTGGATGTCCAATTTTCCCAGCACCATTTATTGAAAAAACTGTCTTTTTACAGTGGATAGTCTTCAGGAAGGATAATTTTTAATATCCTCTACTTTCTATGGCAAATTATTTGCAGTAATAAATGTGAAATTAAACTATTTGGGATATTGTGGGCATTTCTTATTCCAAAATACATCCAGATATTGCTTCAATTGTCTCCTCTTTTGCTTAAAAATTTTCTTTATTGAACTCCATGGGGGTCAGTGCCTTTCAAGGTGCCCGCTTCTCATTTCCTAATGAAATTAAGAGTAATTATGGGCCAATTGTTGGTTTCACAACACAAAGGGTTTCAAGTTCCTCCAAATTCCCAAAAGAAAAACAAGCAGAACTTTTTACTCAATAGCTTTGATGGCTACCTAGTGGTTTGATCTTTGCTCTTGTGATTTGTGAAATAGTGGGAAATCTATATATTAGTCACTGTCCCAGATTCCTGACACAGAGCTCCTAAAATCCTAAGTGATAAGAGCCCTAGGAAAAACTACTGTTCTAATATTTGGTCTTTGACTCTGGTTCCTGACAGAGCTCCTACATCCCTTGGAATTTTCTGGGTGATAGGTATGTCTTTCCTTCTAATGATGTGACTCTGGATAGTCAATGAAGCCTCCATAAGAATCTCAATCTTATGGGTTCAGAGAGCTTCTGGATTGGTGAACACATCTACATGTGGAAGATGATACATCCCCACTCCATGAGGACAGAAGCTCCTGTACTTGGAACTCTTGTTTCTATCTGGCTGTTCACTCATATTCTTTATTATATCCTTTATCATAAACCAGTAAATATGGGTAAGGGGCGTCTGGCTGGCTTAGTCTGTAGAGCATAGACTCTTGATCTCAAACTCTTGAGTACAAGCCCCACACTGGGTGTAGAGATTACTTAAAATCTTAAAAAAAAGACATATACATATACATATATATATATTCTGCCTTTTAAAATTGTTGTTTCAAAATTAAAGTATTAAGAAAATAAAATGTTACATCAGTGGTATAATTTACTGGTTTTCTAAATTGTGCCTTTTGGTTTTATTTATATTTTATTAAAATCTATGTGCTAACATTAGACACTTAGTTACATGAAATTATTTCCTAAGGCAGCCCAGGTGGCTCAGCGGTTTTGCGCCACCTTCAGCCCAGGGCGTGATCCTGGAGACCCGGGATGGAGTCCCACGTCGGGCTCCCTGCATGGAGCCTGCTTCTCCCTCTGCCTGTGTCTCTGCCTCTCTCTTTCTGTGTCTCTCATGAATAAATAAAAAAAAAAATCCTAAAAAAATTATTTTCCTACTAGACTAATCTGTAATGAAAAACGTGTTTCCCCATTACTCTCACACTACTATCCACACTTACAATACCTTGCTTCACTTTTTTTTTTAAAATTTTTATTTATTTATGATAGTCACAGAGAGAGAGAGGCAGAGACACAGGCAGAGGGAGAAGCGGGCTCCATGCACCGGAAGCCCGACATGGGATTCGATCCCGGGTCTCCAGGATCGCGCCCTGGGCTAAAGGCAGGCGCTAAACCGCTGCGCCACCCAGGGTTCCCCCTTGCTTCACTTCTGACACCATTATATGTGGGGTTTCCAGCAAGCAATTCTCCTGCAGCACTAGCAGGGTGTCGTATAATTTGGCTCAATTCTGATACCATCTACCTAGATTTAGCGTCAGATCCCACGAGTTAGGGGCTCAATCCTGTAAGAGTGTGCCCACTTTAGACACCAATAAAAAATTCCAGGTTGTTACTTGTACTTCTGACAAATTAACTATAAATCAGGGTTCCCATGACCCCCTCCTTACATTTGCTACAATAGCAGAGAGAGCTCAGGGAAACACTCATATTTACTGGTTTATGATAAGGGACATAATAGAGGATATTAATGAACAGCCGATAGAGACAATTCCAATATCCCACTATCCAGGGAGTTTCTGTTCCCATGGAAGTGGGGATGCCTCTGAATCAGCTTCTATGTAGAATAAATGTTTATAAAAGGAAAAATCATTAGGATGATCTAATTGGAGGCTCACATATTGTATTCATCTCCTGTGGCTGCTGTAACACATTATCACAACTTTAGTGATTTGAAACAATACACATTTGTTATATTACAAACCTGGGATCAGAAGTGTAAATCAAGATGTCATCATGGCCTCAAACCTCTCCCTCTTCAGAGGAGAATCTGGTTCCTGGCCAGATTTTAGCTTCTAGAGACACCCAAGTTCTTTGGCTTGGAGCGCCTCCTCTGTCCCCAGCCTCTAGCTTCTGTGGTCACCTCGATTTCTTCTTGGACTCTGATCCTCCTTCTTCTTATAAGGACCTTATGGTTTCATGGGGTCCATCCAGATAATCTGGAATAAACTGGCCATCTCTAGATCAGTCGTGTAATCCTATCTGCAAATCTCTTTGGGCACTTAAGATGGCACTTAGGTTTACAGGATTAGGATTTGGGCATCATTGGGGGCATTATTCAGCCCACCTCATATATATTCTCAACACTAACTGCAGTGGTTGTATTTTGAGGGAGGGGTATTTTATCACTGACATTGTTTAGAATTGCCTGTACATAGTGATAACAGAAAGCAGACAGATTTAGTCGGTTTTATTATTTTTATTTTTTAATTAATTTTTAATTTATTTAAATATTTATTTATTTATTCATGAGAGAGAGAGAGAGAGAAAGAGAGAGAGAGGCAGAGACACAGGCAGAGGGAGAAGCAGGCTCCATGCACCGGGAGCCCGACGTGGGATTCCATCCCGGGTCTCCAGGATCACGCCCTGGGCTGAAGGCGGCGCTAAACCGCTGAGCCACCCAGGCTGTCCTTATTATTGTTTTTATTTTTATTTTTATTTTAAAAAAATTTTTTAAAATTTTTATTTATTTATGATAGTCACACAGAGAGAGAGAGGCAGAGACACAGGCAGAGGGAGAAGCAGGCTCCATGCACCGGGAGCCCGACGTGGGATTCCATCCCGGGTCTCCAGGATCACGCCCTGGGCCAAAGGCAGGCGCCAAACCGCTGTGCCACCCAGGGATCCCTTATTATTGTTTTTAAATCCCCTATAGATATTGCATTCTTTTTGCTTGCCTCCTAATGCCTCATCCTTGGTCTTCTACTACTCTACACACATACACCCCTTGTACCCCCAGGAGAATCTATAACATTTTTCTTTTCCATCTGTTCAGATTAGCAAATTCAAAGATGCAGGTCTGCAAATAGGTTCATGTCCAATGTGGCAGCTCCAGGGGCCTTGACAGCATAATGCCAGGCAGTTTCAGCTAGATAGATTATGTGGGGACTTGACTTTCCCCAAGTCGGAAACTGAATAACCATTTGCTGTGGATCCATTGACACGTGGCAAGGCCATGGGGGGAAACATTGGAACTCCCAGTCATATGACTTGGGTCTGAACCTTGAGGAAAGGCAGGAAGAGGGATCTTTTATCCTTCTTGATGTTCTTGTCGGGGAGGTGATGCTGTGGACCCAGAGGGAGCCTGCAGCACAGACCATCTTTAATGAGTCCTAGAGTCCTCTCTGGATGCCTGGAAGTCCACTGGGGTGAGCGGGGAAGGGTGGGATGTGGGATGGTGGGCATTACAGCTGCTCAAACACTTGTGGTCCTGGGAGAGACTGATGCTCAGAGGTTAAGTCACGCCCCATTCCCAGGGTTGGCAGAAGGCTGGTGTATGCCTCTAAGGATGTCAAGAGGGATAGGACTCCTCTCTCTTTGCTATTTGCACTTGCTGGCCCACAAGAGCACAGACTGCCGTACTTCTTCTGGTCTCTTTTTTGCTTGTTTCTCTGAGACCTGAACTGAAGCCTGAGGTTTTCAGAAGTGGTTAGAGAGAGTGGGGATGTTAACATGGCCCACAGGCTTTATCTTATCTGGGAGGAGGAGGAGGAGGAAGGAGCATAGGTGACAAAGACCTCTGTGCGGTAGCGAAGTATAATGATTATTTTATTTTGATATCCAATAAAGAAATACAGATTTATTCATGATTATCAGGACAAAAATCTCAGGAAATAACTGAGATTAAATTGAAACGACTAGAGAGAATAAAACGAAAGCTTGACCAATTGAAAAGGAAAAAAAATGGGGCACCTAGGTGGCTCAGTGATTGAGCATCTGCCTTTGGCTCAAGTCATGATCCCGGGATCCTGGGATCAAGTTCTGCATTGGGCTCCCTGCAGGGAGCCTGCTTCTCCCTCTGCCTATGTCTCTGCCTCTCTCTCTGTGTCTCTCATGAATAAATAAATAAAATCTTTAAAAAAAGAAAAGAAGAAAAGAAAAAATGAGAAAGAAAACAATACAGTAAATGAAAGAGAGAAGAAATAAAGTCCAATCAGCAAGCAATCCATTAAAAACCAAAATTCAGCTGAGTACATTTTGAAGCTCTTACAAGCTTTATGATGATTCATGAATCACGCGGCATTCCATCTAGCAGACAGAAAGACTCTCAAGAGCTGTGCAAAATGAAAGATTTGTGTAGGCAGAAAGGGCCAGACAAGGAAGTTACCAGCAGAGTGGATTGTCTGAGGTAAGCTCATCTTCCTTTAGGGGACAGCATGGACCCATCCAGCAGATGACCTCACTGGTCACTGCTGACCAGGTGATTCCAGATTGACTGGTTTGAGACAGAACTGCTGGAAGAAGCTGAAACTGTAATTAAATTAGGTGTTAAGTCTTCATTTGGTGATGTGGGCTTAGCACAAGTGACTCCATTCTGTACCTGCCATTGAGAGGTGGCACTTCAAAACAAAACACTCACTGTTTTGTTTTGAAGATTTATTTATTTACTTAAGAAGGTGAGAGAGAGAGAGGGGCAGCAGGAGAGACAGAATCCCAAGGAGACCCTGTGTTGAGCCCAGAGCTAGACGGCAGGATCAATCCCAAGACTCCAAGATCATGACCTGAGCCAAAGGTAGACACTTAACAGACTGAGCCACCCACGTGCCCCAAGTTTTATTTTTATTTAAGTAATCTCTACATTTAATGTAGGGCTCACACTCATGACTCTGAGATGGAGTCACTTGCTCCTCCACTTGAGCCAACAATGCGCCCCTTTTCAACATTTTCAATAGTTTCTGTGAACATAACAATATATGTATATATGCACGATATATATATAGAATATATGTAACATTTTATATATGCAGTATTGTGTATAATATATATAATTATCATAATATATACTTAAAATATTTTATTTATTTATTAATGAAAGAAACAGAGAGAGAGACATAGACACAGGCAGAGAGAGAGAGGCAGAGAGAGAGAAGCAGGTTCAATCAGGGAGCCCGACATGGACTCGATCCTGGGTCTCCAGGATCACGCCCTGGGCTGAAGGCAGGCGCCAAACCACCCAGGGATCCCCATAATATATGCTTTTATTTTATTTTATTTTATTTTATTTTATTTATTTTTTAAAGATTTTATTTATTTATTAATGAGAAACAGAGAGAGAGAAAGAGGCAGAGACACAGGCAGAGGGAGAAGCAGGCTCCATGCAGGGAGACCCGACATGGAGACCCGACATGGGACTTGATCCTGGTTCTCCAGGATCAGGCCCCGGACTGAAGGTGGCGCTAAACCGCTGAGCCACCCAGGTTGCCCTAATATATGCTTTTAAAGGAAATGCACATATAAACATCAACCAGGTCAGGCAATAAAACCATGCCAACACTTCCAGAGCTTCTGGTGTGTTTCTTCTGAATTCAGTCCTCCTGCTACCCACCTTCCCAGAGGTAACCTTTCCTGTGACTTTTGGTTAGCTATATCTTTGCTCTTCTTTATTGTTTTATTGGCTCTGAATGCAATAGTAAATAATATAGTGGTTCCCCCTATTTTTGAACTTTGTATAAATGGAATCATAGTTTCTCCTTTGTCTCTTGCTTCTTTTACTCAATATTTTATGTATGGGAGATCCACCTATGTTGATGCAGGTAGGTATAGCTCACTCATTTTTTAAATTAAGTTTTAAATTTTTATTTCAGCATAGTTAGCATACAGTGTAATATTAGTTTCAGATATACAAAATAGTGAGTCAGCACTTCCATACAATGCTTAGTGCTCATCACAAGTCCACTCCCTAATCCTCATCGCCTGTTTCATCCCCCTTCATGTTCCTTCTGTTAACACCAGTGTGCTCTCCATAGTTGAGTCTGTTTCTTGGTTTATCTCTCCCTCCTTTTTCCCCCCTGTGTTCATTTGTTTTGTTTCTTAAATTCCACATATGAGTAAAATCATATTCTTCTTTCTCTGACTGACTTATTTGGCTTAGCATAATACTCTCTAGCTCTATCCACATTGTTGCAAATGGCAAACTTTGATTCTTTTTTGTGGCTGAATAAACTATATATCTATATGTCACTTCTTCCTACTTCTTTATCCACTCATCAATCAATAGACGGTTGCTTTCATGTCTTGGCTATTGTAAATAATGCAGCAATAAACATAGGATGTGTTTATTTATATATATATGTTATATATATGCATATATACCTTTGAATTAATATTTTTGTATTTTTAATTTTTTAATTTTTTGTATTTTTGTATTTTTAAGGTAAATATCCAGTAGTGCAATTAATGCACTGTAGGATATTTTTAACTTTTTGAGGAACCTCTATACTGTCTTCCAGAGTGGTTGTACCAGTTTGCATTCCCATCAATAGTGCATGAGTGTTCCTTTTCCTCCACATCCTGTTGTTTCTTGTTTCTTGTGTTGTTGTTTTTAGCCACTCTGACTGGAGTGAGGTGATATTGTAGTTTTGACTTGCATTTCCCTGATGGTCAGTGATATTGAGTATCTTTTCATGTGTCTGTATGTCTTGGAGAAATGTATGTTCACATCTTCTGCCCATTTTAATTTTTATTTTATTATTATTTTTTGCCCATTTTCAAATTGGATTATTTGGGGGTTTTTTGGGTCTTGAGTTGTATCAGTTTTTCTTATACATTTTGAATACTAAACCTTTATCATCAGATGTCATTTGCAAATATCTTCTATTCAGTAGGTTGTCTTTTAGTTTTGTTGATTGTTTACTTCACTGTGCAGAAACTTTTTATCTTGATGAAGTCCCAATAGCTTATTTTTGCTTTTGTTTCCTTTGCCTTAGGAGACATACCTAGAAAAATGTTGCTATGGAGATGTCAGAGAAATTACTGTGTTCTCCTCTAGGAATTTTATGGTGTCAGGTGTTACATTTAGGTCCTTAATCCATTTTGAATTTATTGTAGTGAGTGGATAAAGAATATAATCCAGTTTCATTCTTTGGCATGTTGCTGTTCTGTTTTCCCAACACCACTTATTGAGCAGACTTTTTCCCATTGCATTTTCTTTCCTCCTTTGTTGAAGATTAATTAGCCATATAACTGTGGGCTTATTTCTCTTTTCTGTTCCATTGATGTATGTGTTTATTTTTGTGTCAGTACCATACGGTTTTGATCATTACAGCTTTGTAATATAACTTGAAGTCTGGAATTGTGATGCCTCCAGCTTTGTTTTTCTTTTTCATGATTGCTTTGGCTATTTGGAGTATATTGTGGCATAATACACATTTTAGGTAGTTTTTTCCAGCTCTGTGAAAAATGCTGTTGGTATTTTGATAGGGATAGCATTGAATGTGTAGACTGCTTTGGGTAACATAGATATTTTAACAATATTTGTTCTTCCAATCCATGAGCATGGAATGTTTTTCCATTTCTTTGTGTTATCTTCAATTTCTTTTATTAGTGTTTTATAGTTTTCAGAATACAAGTGTTTCACTTCTTTGGTTAAGCTGATTCCTAGGTATTTTATTTTTATTTATTTTTACAGATGATTTATTCATGAGAGACGCAGAGAGAGGCAGAGACATAGGCAGAGGGAGAAACAGGCTTCCTGTGGAAGCCCAATGCGGGACTTGATCCCAGGACCCCGGAGTCAAGACCTGAGCCAAAGGCAGATGCTCAACCACTGAGCCACGCACGCAGGCACCCAGTATTTTATTATTCTTGGTGCAATTGTAAATGGGATTGTTTTCTTCATTTCTCTTTCTGCTGTTTCATTATTAGTGTACAGAAACACAACAGATTTCTGTACATTGATTTTGTATCCTGAAACCATACTGAGTTCCTTTATCATTTCTAGAAGATTTTTGGGAGAGTTTTTAGAGTTTTCTGTATATAGTATCATGTCATCTGCAAATATAGTTAATTCATTTTGATTGTTCTATGTCAGTAATTCTCAATTTGAGCATGCATCAGAATAACCTGGAAAACTTGTCAAAACACATTGTTGGGCCCACCATAGAGTTTCTGATTTATTTGGTCTAGAGGAGGACCTGATAATGTGTATTTCTTGGGATGCCTGGGTGGCTCAGTGGTTGAGCATCTGCCTTTGGCTCAGGGCATGATCCCGGAATCTTGAGATCGAGTCCCACATCAGGCTTCCGCCTGCTTCTCCCTTTGCCTGTGTCTCTGCCTTTCCCTCTCTGTGTCCTTCATACATAAATAAAATCTTTAAAATACGTATTTCTTTTTAAAAAGATTTATTTATTTATTCATGAGAGACACAGAGAGAGAGGCAGAGACACAGGCAGAGGGAGAAGCAGGCTCCATGCAGGGAGCCTGATGTGGGACTTGATCCCGGGACTCTAGGATCACATCCTGGGCCAAAGGGAGGCGCTCAACCACTGAGCCACCAGGTGTCCCTCTTTTCTTTTTTTAAAAGTTCTATTTATTTAAGTAATCTCTGCACTCAATGTGGGGCTCCAATTCATGACCCAGAGATCAAGAGTCACATGCTCTTCTGACTGAGGCAGTCAGGAGCCCCTGATAATTCATATTTCTTTTTTTTTTTCATTAAAATTTTTTTTTAAAAAAAGTAGGCTCCACACTCAGTGTAGAGCCCAATGCGGAGCTTGAACTCATGACCCTGAGATTAAGACCTGAGCAGAGATCAAGAATCAGATGCCTAACTGACTGAGCCACCCAGGCACCTTGATAATTTTTTTTTTTTTTTATAATTTGTATTTCTAACAGCTTCCCAAGTAATGATGATATTCCTGGTCCTGGGATCACACTTTGAGACCCACTGCACTCTCTATTTATCCATGCTGCTGCGGATGGATCTTCAGGTTACCTACAATTTATAGCTATCATGAACAATGAATAACGCTCAAGGGCAATGGTCATAATCTGTTAGTCCCATCTGTTCCTGAGAACAAAGATCTTGGGTATTTTTGAGAAATTTTTGCTGGGATCTCCCAAAACCTTTTGGTACCTGGAGATCTCTCTATACATATCTATCACACAGAGACACAAACTGTACTATCCAGGGTTGTACTGGGTTGAATTGTGTTCCTTACAAAGATACACTGAAGTCCTGATGCACAGGGCCTTATCTGGAAATTGGATTTTTGCAGAAGTAATCAACTGAGGTCAAGCTGGAGTAGGGTGGATTAATCACGTTCATCCAATATGATTAGTGTCCTTGTAAGAAGAGAGGAAGAGACACATAGGCAAGATGGTCCTGTGAGCATGGCAGTGTTGGAGAAACTGGAGGGATGCATCTACAAGTCAAGGAATGTCAAGAATTGCTGGACCTACCACAAGCTAAAGAGCAAGGAAGGATCCTTCCTTTGAACTTCCAGGGCCCAGCGTGGCCCTGCTGACACCTGGATTTTAGACTTCTGGCTTCCAGAACTATGAAAGAAGTCACTTCTGTTGTTTTAAGCGCACCGGCTTGTGGTACTTTGAAACGTTAGCCCTGGGAAACAAATACGAGGGTGGTCTGAAACTTGCTTTTCCCTCAAAGATGTGTCAAGTACATTTTCCTAAGCCAATCAGTGGGTTCCTTTGCACAGGGCCCATCAGGGCCTGATACTCACCATACCATCTCACCTTGTCACTGGCCTTGTTACCAGCCTCCTGGGTCCCTCTGGTATCTGCCCTTCCTTGGTGGTACCTGGAGAGATTTGTTTACTCAAGACTCTAAAAGCAATACAAGTGGAAGTTGGACAGTGATGCGGAGCTACTAAATACACTTCATGTTTTAGCAGTTCCTATAAGTCAATGATGCGTTTACTTACAGCTACACACTTACACAGTTGCAATTCTGAAACTCAAAAAGCTCTGAAAAGGAAACATCTCTTCTTACTTCCTTTGATGGCAAACCTTGGCTGAGATGATGTGAGGACATTTGTAGCACTTACATTATTCCATTTACTGTGAAAATCATATTTTCACTGCATAAATATCAGTGTTTGTGTCAGTTGGCCAGGGTCCCAAGAATAAAGTCACATAGGCTGAAGACTTAAACAACAAAAGTTTGGTCTCAGGGTTCTGGAGGCTGGACGTTCTCAGCATGTGGGCAGGGCTGGTGTCTTTCTGAAGCTTCTCTCCTGGCAGTGTGGACGACTGTCTTCTCCCTATGTCCTCACATGGTCATTCTTCTGTTTGCATCCTAATATATATTTTTTAAGATTAAGATTTCTTTCTTTCTTTCTTTTTTTTAAAAGATTTATTTATTTTTTCATGAGATACACACACACACACACACACACACGGGAGACAGAGACATAGGCAGAGGGAGAAGCAGGCTCCCTGCAGGGAGCATGATGTGGTACTCAATCCCAGGACCCTGGGATCACGACCTGAACCAAAGGCAGACACTCAACCACTGAGCCACCCAGACGCCCATTAAGATTTATTTATTTGAGACTGAGAAAGAGAGAGAGAGAGAGAGAGAGAGAGAGAGAACAAGTAGGGGGAGGGGCAGAGGGAGAGGGAGAAGCAGGCTCCCTGCTTAGGGAGCAGGGAGCCTGACTCAGGGCTCCATCCTGGAACTCTGGGATCATGCATGACCTGAGACAAAGGCAGATGTTTCACCGACTGAGCCACCCAGGCACCCCCTAATTTCCCTTTAAAATAAGGATTGAGGGCTCGCCTGTGTGCCTCAGTGGGTTATGTGCCTGTCTTTAGCTCAGATTATGATCCCAGGGTCCTGGGATCCAGCCCGTGTCAGGTTCCCTGCTTACTGGAGAGTTTGTTCCTCTCACTCCCTCTGCTTTTGCACCCTGTTCATGCTCTCTATTGCTCTCTATTGCTCTCTCTCTCTCTGTCTCTCAAGTGAGTAAATAAAATCTTTAAAAATAAAATAGCATAAAATAGGGATTGGATTAGAGCCCATCCATATGACCTCATTTTACCTTAATGACCTTTTAAAATACCCTATCTTCAAATACAGCCATATTCTGAGGTCCTGGGGGGGTGGTTAGGACTTGAACACACAAATTTTGGGAGACATAATTCAGCCCATGGCAGTATTTAATCACAGGTACTGCCCCAGATCCAATGCAGGGTATTCCTTGACACAGGGCATGTGCACTTTATCTCTAAGATCTAAAGAAGTCTGAGGTCTAGGGCATCTGTCTGGCCCTAGACTCACTCTGTAGAAGGACCTCTATTACACGCAGATCCTGAGAGCATCTAAGGTATAAAGTGGGTCATCTCTGACTGCTCCTTCTAGGGTCCAGATGAGGTAACCTGTGAGAAGTGACCTAGTCAGGGATGTTCTGTGAGCCACTGACACTCCTGAAATTTCCCATGCCTGGAGTCCTCCTCCACCCACAGCCCGGGCAGGACTTTGTGGCTTTCTGTTTGGAATGAGTCCAGAATCCTCTGGCCATACCTACTTCTCTCCCGTGCTCCTGGCTAGGGCAGCTGAGGGTCAGAGGGGTCCCTTGGACTCAGGCCCACAAGTGGTCATTGGTATCACCTCCTCCACCCTTCATGGGCCTGGAATTGGTGTCAGCAGCCACATAGATGCCTCACCTTCCAGAGGACAGCATCCAGGAGTCTGTTTTCACCTTTCCTTCAGGTTCTTCAAGATCTGCAGCTCCTTAGAAGGCTATAGTGGATACACCATCCTGTGTGTGGCTGTGGCCTCCACTGGGCCCCATCTTAGGTCCCTCCAGCCTGATATATCAGTGCAGCCACCTGGACAAGGAGCCAGGGCCAGGGTGCTAGTCCCCAGTGACACTGCGAGAGGGACTTGAGCAATCCAAGTCATGGTTCTCATCAGTTAAGTGGAGTCAGGAACCCAGACCACATAATGTGCTGAAGGTTTCCAGGTCATGTCAGGTACCCAGGACAGAGCCTGGCACACACAGGAATGGCAATGAGGTTACACAGGAAGGGCCCCTAAGGCTGCCTCTGATGGCAAGGACACTCTCCTGGACTGTTGGTCCCATGAGGCTAGGAGCTCATGCAGCTGAAGGTGCTGGGAATCCCCTTCAGGCTCCAACTCCCACCCCAGGTCCCTGTCCTAGGAGAATGTCGCATGAGATCAGATACCTGCATCATTTCTGACACAGTCCATGGAGGGCCACCCAGGAGCCATGAAGTGAGAACAGAAATTCAGCAGATCCTGCCGCCTGCTCTCAGCATCCAGCCTGTTGGGGCTCAGGACTCAGATCAGCCTGCTCTTTCTATGACTCCTGCCCTGGCCTGGGGGTAACCTTTCCATAGCCATTCTGAATGGACACCAGGCTCCCATACCACCCAGGGGCTCTGAAGGCCCCCTAACCTTGAAGTACCCTTCCCTACACCCCATCAGTAGGCACAAATTAGGCCCACAAGTAACACTGGTGGCCTGGGTAAGAGGGGATGGGGCCTGTGTGGCAGGTGCCTTTGCTTTCTTGCTGGGTATTTCACTGCCTTATGGGAGCTTCCTGAAGACTCCTGCACATGCATGAGGAGTGTGGATGTATGTACAGATATCACCCAGGTTGGAGGATCGCAGAGGCCGGCTCTAGCGCCTGAGGAGACAGGGTGGGTCTGTATAATGCAATTTTCATTTAAAGCACAACAAACCCCCCAACCTGACCATTTTCTATATTAGCCTATCAGGTGGGCAGCTGTTCATCCCCCATCCCTCCATGCTGCTTTTCTATGTCTTAGGTCGTCTTCCTTTTCTTGGGGTCCTTGGGGCCTCAGAGTCTGCCCTGGGCTTACTGCTATGAAAGTGAATGAAGAATGTCCAGATTTCCTTCGGGTAGATGGTGACCTTGGTGCCTTGCAGGGGTGTTGAGTGAGAGCTGGAGCTGCCTGGGGGAGCAGAAGTGGTCTGTCCTTAGAGGTACATGCTTCCCCAGGATGTTTCCACCCAGCAGCCCCCTCATATACCGCACCTGCCTCCACTCTGTTGTGGCTTCTTCATGAAGGCCCTTGGGTGCCCTCCTCCTGCTGGGACTCCCACTGCCATGGGCTCCCTTGCATTCTTGCCTTCCCATGAGGGTAATAGGTAGGTGGTCCTGGCCATACAGGGCCTCATTCCCCATAGGGTGTAACATTCAATGCCTAAAGCTTTCTTCCTCAGGTCATCTGGTGGGGCCTGCTCTTTGTATTACTGGGTTCCACTAAATTCAACCATGGGAGGGAAACTTCTTCATCCATTCATCCACCCACCTGTCCAACCATCCATCCATCCAAGATCCATCAGTCTGTCCGTGAATCCATCCTTTTCACTCATTCAAACACTGACACTTTCATAGACCTATCCATCCATCAATCCATCCATCCATCCATCCATCCATCCATCCATCCATCCATCATCTATTCATCCATCTATCATCCTCATCCATCTACACATCTACCCGTCCATCCATCCATCCATCCATCCATCCATCCATCCATCCATTAATCCACCAATTCATCGTCTTATCCATCATCCATCAACCATCTAGCAATCCATCTACCCATCCATCTATGTATTCTTCCATCCATCCATCATCCATCCATCCATCCATCCATCCATCCATCCATCCATCCACATGACTAAATGTCCAGCTATGTAGTTGGCACTATGCTGTGTGCAGTGCACAGAGAAGATCCATAACAAACAGGAAAGAGGGGGAGAGGACAGCAGAGGAGGAAACTGATCCAGCCCTGGACTCCATAGAAGCTTGAGTAGGAGCAGGCCAGAGGGAAAGGCACAGGGTGATGCAGGCAGAGGGAACAGCATGGGAAAGACCGAGAGGCACCAAATGCCTGTAGTTCCCCAGGAGCTGATGGTGTGTGTGTAGTGTGAGGCACAGCATGGCAGATGTCAGAACCCCCTGGGATATGCTTCCCAGGTCAGACTCAGCCAGGACAGAGGCAGGGGGTATGGTCTACGGACACACATGCAGGCATGCACACACACACTGACCTCTGTAGATTCAGAAGGGGACAGATTCAGAGAAGCTAAGGAGCCTGCTCAAGGTCCCATAGGCCATAAGGGGCAGGGCTGGATCTAACAGGTCGGCCCAACCTCTGAGCCAGGCTGCGGGCTGGTGGGATTCCCAGGCAAGGCCTGAACCAGGGGCTCCCAAACCTCTGTTCTGGGGAGGCTCTTGCCTCTTCCAGCTCCAGCGGTGTAGTGTGTTCACATCCCAGGTCCCTGTCAGTGAACGCTCCTCCACTGCCCCACGGGACCCCAGCCCCTGCAGCACAGCCTGCAGAGATAGGAGCACAGAGAGAGTGAGCTACCCCGAGCCCCAGATCAGAGCAGGTAAAGCAGGAGTGGGGGTGGAGCAGCCTCTCCCTGGGCACAACACACTTCCTCCTTAATTCTTACTGCAGATCCCCAGACAGGAACTGTGTCCCCATTTTAGAGATGACGACACTGGCCGGGATCAACATGCTTCCCCAGGCACTGCAATGGAGGAGCACACTTGGGGGTGGTGGACACAGGAGCTGCCTCCAGCATCCAGACCCCTTCTCCCTGGTATGGCTCAGTGGGCAGCCCCAGGGATGAGGCCAGGCATCCTTATCCCTCCCCTGTGCCAAGTAAGCACAGACCCAGCCTCCTGTGCAGGGAGGGAGGCAGGTGGCCCATTCTGGCCTGAAAGAAGGGAGCCTCTGTTGTCCAGGAGGTGGGAAGGTTCTGGAGAAGCTTCCAGGAGAAGAAAGCACAGGGGGGCAAGGTCCTTTTTGCCTCTACCTTTCCAGCTTCTGCCGATATATCTGCTTGGGAGGCCCATGCGGTGGGTGACCACAGGGACGAGCAGAAGCAAAGAGCCAGCACGCTGACCAAGGCCGGCAGCAGGACAATGTGACTCAGCAAGGGAGCAGAGGAAGGAGAAACAGCAAAAATGCAGGAAGAGGGGGGTGAGGTGCCCCTGGGCCCCCAACAGCACCTACTCCATGTTGAGCCAGAGCTCCCACAGGCATCTCTTTACCCACATCTTTGCCAGAGGGGATTTTCACCTTGGGCTTGTCTCCCTGCTGGGCCTCAGGCCACAGCTAGGAGGCCTGTCCCAGGGATCTGAGGGCACTTACCTGCAGATTGACCCTCACTGGCTGAGACAGGACAGGGTCCTCGACTTCCTCATACAGGTGGTGGAGCCACAGCAGGACACGGCGAAGGTCAGCCTTGGCCTTCCCTCGATGGCCTTCAGGGACAGAAAGACCCACATTAGCCCCAATCCTCTAGTCAGGGCCCAGCACTTCCTACCCTCCACCTCCCTGGGAGGCAGCTGACCCAGTCCCTGCTTGATGACAAGGAAACCAGCCTCAGAGAGGTCTAGTCACTTGCCCAAAGACACAGCTGGTGGGCACCAGATGGAGGATTCCAGCCCAGGTCTGGCAGCCTCCAAGGCCTCCCCCCACACCCAGAGACTAATGCTGAGGGGTGTCTGCAAGTCTCTGCCCTCGTCTGCTGATGTGCTCCTCACTAGGCTCATCCTTAAGCCTCCCAGTGCTTGCTGGACTGCTCTTCCCTGCCCCCTGTGTGCTGTGGTGTGGCCTCAACCCTCCCAGGTCAAGGCACAGGGAACAGGAGGGATGTAGCCCTTGCACAAACTTCTTTATCCCAGGGACGGAGGAAGCAGGTGCTGAATATAGCCTCCATCAGCTGGGGACCCTGGTGGCCACAGTGACAAAGGCCATGTGCTGAGCCCACTGGACCTGTGGCACAGGGGAGAAAGGAACGAGGCTGTGTTGGGTCGGGGGAATGTGGGCTCCTGGGTCCTGTAGAACAAGGGGTTTGTAAAATCTCTTGGATGTGTTCCAGGGTGGTATTTGTGGAATCAGCTCGAGGGTTGGGCACATTGTCTGTGTCCTGTTGGGGGTGGGGGTGGGGGTGGGGTTGACACGTTGATGTCCATGACCACATACCTACTTCATAAGGTGGCCCTGAGCTCGGGGACAGCAGTGGGGGTGTCTCACTGCATCCCTGAGGCTCCTCTCCCTCTGTCTCTTACTCACTGTTCCCCAGAGTGGAGAGACCTTCATTCAGTGAGTCTGGGGACACCCCCAGGCCAGACCCTTCTCCTCCTATTGGGAGCCAGCTGTCTAGAGGAGACCAGTTGTCTTGTGTGTGGCCACACACAGAAGGGGGAAGGGAATGCTCCTCCTTGTAGGAGAGGCTGCTGGTCCAGGGTCCTCTATGACAAGGGGGGGTCCTGATGATGGGGTTCAGTGTTATAAAGCTACTTGGCTGCAGACATGTGCCAGGGTCCCAGAGATCCACTGGATCAGATGGTGTTATCTGGCCTGTTGCCTCTTCCTTCCTTCCCTTCTTCTTAATTTGAGGATTCCTACTGAGCCATCTTTGGTGCCTGCCAGGCCCTGGTGGGGCTCTGGGGACAAGAGGGTGCCTGCGGGGCAGCCAGCCCTGCCTGTGAGCTGCTCACAGGGCCAAGGGGAAGATAAGGTGCAGCTGGAGCTTTGGCAACAGGATGGGTCAGTTCATGGCAGGTGTCATCTCCATCAGGCTGGGCTGGGGGCTTATTGTGAACATTAATGTCACTGGCTGGTGACTTGGCGGCTTCCCTGTCTAGTCTGAGAACTCTGTGAGTCCAGGGTCCTTGCCTACCATCGTCTCTGCTGATTACCCACTGCCTGGCACAGGAGACATTTGTTCAGTGAATGAATGGAAGCCCCGGATAGTCAGGCTTCCTGAGTTCAGAGGACGAGTGGGACTCAGTTGTTCCGGGCTCCAGGAGGAGTCCCTGAGGAAGCAGACTCCACGGCAGGCTGAGCATCCGGCAAAGGTGGACGATGGTTGGGGTTTGGTGGTGGGGGTAGAAGGGATCCTCAGAGACTGGGTGTGGACAGGTCCTCCTCTGGGGCCCTGCCGACTGGGTGTCCTGCCTACTGAAGGACCCCGGTCCCCCCACTGCCTCTCTGTGGGCCTGGGTCTCCCCATTGGGCAGATAAGGGGAACAGGGGACCATGCAGAGCCAGGACAGCTCTGAGAGGAGCCCACTTTGTCCGGTGATGGGCGTGGGGCCAGGTTGACATGGGGAGGGAGGAGTGACTCTGGTTCCCTGGACACCCGGCTCACGTTTCTGGAGATCCTGCAGGTGCTCCGTGTGGTTGGAGCTGTAGTTCCAGCCCGGGATGCTCAGGATCTGCAGGTGCAGACATGGGGGCAGGGTCACGGCTTCTTGCTGCCTCGGGGGCCTGGAACAAGCTGGGCAGACTCTGCAGGGCAGACACACAGAGCCAGGATGAGGATTGGGCCCGGCACCTCCTCCTGGCACCAGGAGCTGTGCACACTCTGGCCCCCATTCCGGGCGATCCGGCTCCTGCCAACGCGTGCCCCTGAGGGAGGACAGCCTGAAGCCCCTGGTGGTCCAAGCGCCTCGGGCACCCCCGTCTAGCCTTTGCCCACGGACATCCTTCCACCTGAATGCCTTCCCTCCCACACGTCCAGGGGCCCACACCACAGAGTCTAAGAGTTGGAAGGATCCTGAATCTCTAGTCCAGCTGTTTCCAAGTACAGGTGGGGAGACGACCGCCCAGAGAGGTGATGTGGTTTGTTCTAGATCACAGGGCAGGTTCACACAGAGCCTCGGTTTCAATTCAAGGTCTAGGATGCCAGCTCCTCCCTTGTTTTGTCATCCTTGGTCCCCTGCTCAGAAGCACCCAAGGTCCTCCTTCCAGGAGAGGACCTGTCCTTTGCCCAGTCCCACTGCCTCTGCTCCCTGAAGCCTGGATCTGTATGAGCATGGCCCCCCAGCCCATAGCTCAGAGAAATCCTGCAGGAGAGGCCTGGCCCTTGCCCATCCTCAGGGTGCAGCACACAGCAGGCACTCAGCCCAAGTTTTGTGCACGTGTGAGCAGCAGCCTGCCCGCTTCTACAGCCCTGGGAGGGTCCTGCTCTAACACTGAAACAAGGATAAATCATAACCACATTCTCTTCCAAACCTCTCAAGTGAGTAGAAAGGAACAGTTCAAGGATTAAGGGAAGGATACGAACTGTATCTAAATGATTCATTCTTTAAAAGCTGCTGCAGAGAACCATATTTACACATGATCATTACTTATTGTTTCTCATCTTCAATTATTTCTGTAAAGACATAGGCTGTTTTAAATCTGAAGAAGTTTGACCGAGGGACGCCTGGGTGGCTCAGTAGTTGAACATCTGCCTTTGGATCAGGGCCTGAATCCCAGTGTCCTGGGTATAACTTCCACATTAGGGTCCCCGCGGGGAGCCTGCTTCTCCCTCTGCCTATGTCTCTGCCTTTCTCTATGTGTCTATCATGAATAAATAAAGAAAGTCTTAAAAAAAAAACAAAGAATTTTGAGTGGAGGCAATGCATGAATTTTGCACATCAGACCATGAACTTGAACTAACCTTGCCTGGTGACAGCACACCCAGAAATCAAATAAAACAAGTCTTTTAATGTTCATCTACTAGGGGTGAAGCCATCTAGCCATACATGTCATATTATGGAAGATAAAGAGTCCTCAGAGCAGAAAGTGAGGGATATTCAGGGAGAGGATACAAAGAGGAATCTGTGTGATTCTCAGAAGTGCTCGCTACTCCATGTATAAGCTTGGGTGAAGCCTGAAAGTATTTGCACACACTTTGCCCACACATTAAACGAGGGCTTGGATCAGAGACCCCTGAGGTCCTTTCTGATCAAAGTTTCCAGATCATGGTGGCCCACACGGTCTCCAGGTCCATCCCAGCCAGGGGGGCTCATTCTGGGGTGAACACTCCCTTACCATTCAGCTCTCTTAATAGCACTACGGGTGGGTGCTGCAGCGCTAGCCCACACCTCTGACGCAGGCTGGTGGTGAGAGACTGGGGTCCCAGCAGGAGCCAGAGCACAGGGTAGACAGTAGAGGTGTCATTCAGGGTGAGATCATAATCCAGAGCCCAATCAAAATTGTTCCAAAGCCGGCGATGGAGCATGACCTGCAGGGAAGAGCTGTCTGACCGGCCCCGCCGCCCACCTGCTCCCACCCCTGGGTGACCAGCAGGGCCCACTTCCTACCTCCACCTGCCCGTTCCCTTGGCTGGACACGCCGTGTGCCTGCTTGGACAGCAGCACCAGCCTGCTTCTGCCGTCCTCAATGAAGGCGGACTGAGCCATGGGGTAGTAATTCTGTGGGCACAAACTGCCAGGTTGGCGGTCGGGGCAGAGGACAGGAAGGCCTCTCTGTCCGGGTCCCCCTCTGGCCACCCCACACCCTCCACCCCACGCACAGAGCACCAGCTCAGGGTGGAGAAGGGAGACAGAGGTTAGAGGCTCTGACGTTGGACACCAACAGACTGTCACTCCAATCCAGCTCCACTGCTTCTGACCATATGAGTTGGGGACTAAGCCCACTGAAGCTCGGTTTCCCCACCAGTACAAAGGGCCCAAAAACACACTGTGCACAGTCCTGCAGGAGTGATGAGGGGGTGTGTGGGGTCCAGCCTGATAGGGGAGCTAGGTGGAGAGTTGCTCCAGAGAGAAAGGGCCATGTGTGTTCTGGGAGAGCGGCCCCTGTCCCCAGGCTCTGTGCTCTGCTGGAGCCAGATGTCCCGGGTGGACCCATGGGAACTGTCAGCAGCCCCTGCACAGCAGGTAAGGGCTAGCAGGTAGGGACGAAGGGCCCTGAGCTCACAAGCAGAGCAGGGTGGGGACACATGCCTCTGGGTCCCCTCAGGAGGAAAAAGAACTGATTACTGAGGGCACAGGAGGCCCCCAGCAGGGGCCTCACCTGGATTGTCCCCCCTGACCCTCACAGCCCTGGGTTTGTTCCCTTTCTTGGGTCTGCAGGGAGCCATAGGGAGGCCGGCCCAGCTTGTCCAGGATCACAGGGTCAGAGGCCTAGGACGTGGGAGCCCATCTGGCTTCAGGCCACACTCAGAGCTTGGAAGAAGCTGCCAGGGAAAGTCTCTGCAGCAGCACCTGGCATGGGTCAGGCACACTCAACCTGATTCTCAGAACACCCTACACGAGGCGTTCATTCTCCACAAGAGGAAATCGAGGCACAGACAGGGACAGGGACAGTCCAGCGCATGTGGTGGCCCCGGATTTCAGACACTGCAGTTGGCCCAGCCTGGGCCTCACTCCTAACGGCACACGTGGGCAAGGGGGTTCTGCTGGAGTTTTGTCCAGAGGCCTCCGCTGCTCCATGGTGAAGCTGCAATGGGCCTCCTCCTCCTGTCTTCTGGAAAAGCACCATCAGGGAACCCCACCCCCACTCCCCATCGCTCCGGGACCACAGAGCAAACAGGCATCCTAGAGCACACCCGGGCGATGCCATTGCTCGAGTATTTCTGGAAGACTCTCCGCTGCATCTGGTAGCCGTTGTTGTCTGAGTGGAGGACCTGCTCGTTGTGGAGACTGGTGCTGGTCCTCAGGATGGCCTCGCGGTTCAGCTCCAAGGGGCCCACCTGGTACTCCTGCTCGATGCGCCGGCACGGCAGCTCCGCTCCCTGGGCCAGGGGCACGTGGGCGAGCCGGGAGTAGATGGCATATGTGTGATTCCTGTCCCCCACCTTCCTGGTGCAGAATAGGGAATGGGTGGCTCAGGCTCTGGGTTCCTTTTGAATGCCCCTCCCTCCCTCCCCTCACTCTCTCTCCCTTCTCCTTCACTCCTTCCCTCCCTCCCTCCTTCCTTTCTTCCCTCATCCAGGGTAGGGGGGCAGGGGGGCAGGGGGGCAGGGAGCATTCCTCATCAACATAATAGGAAGAACCTGGCCCCCCGATAATGTGGAGCTGGGATAATGTGGAGCTGGGTGCCTCACCCGGATGGCTTAAGTGTGTGCTCTCATGAAAACACAAGAGTCCCCTCATTGTCCCTGAGTTTCTGTCCCAGCTCTGAACCTGGACACTCTGTACTAGGTCCAGCACATGTGATGGAGCCAGGATGCCCTAAGCTCCCATCCAGAAGGACCATGTGCCAAGCACGGGCCCAGGAGCAGGGATCCGGCAGAAACACGGACCCTCATTTCCTCCCACACCTGCTGGCGAGCACCAAGGAGCCCGAGCCCACCTGTAGAAGTATTGCCGGATCTCAGGCATGAGCTTTCCCGCCAGAATCTGCATTCCCACACTGTTCAATGGGCGCTGTGCTGACTGGGTGGGTGTAAATATGTAGTTATTAGAAATGCTGTCCTTCAAACTATGATTGTTGACATGGTATTCCATGAACTCCTGGGTCACCCGCACTGTGCGGTTACTCCCTCTACAAAGACAAGAAACGGGACACAGCATTATCTTCATGCACACGTGTCCCATGCATCGTCCTCTCATCTGGAAGCCGGTAAGAAGCCCTCTATGCACCAACCTCCACCAGAAGCAAAGTGATCTCTGCAGAGCCTCAGTGACAGTCAGGAGGCCATTCGGTCACACGGGTGCACTTGCCTCAGATAAAGCCCCTGGGACTCGCCCCTCCCCTGAGCCAAAGCTGCCTTAGATCTTTCCACGGGCCAGTGGGGATCCCAAAACGGGAGGGGGACAGAGGCCTCACAACAGGCCCCTGAGAGTCAACGAGAAACAGTCATGCTGCCCCAGAGGAATCGTCCCACGGAATGGTGCCTGCTTATCAGGTGGCCAGCATTGGTGGTTGCGTCATTGGATAAATGGATGAACAAGAAAGATAGAGGATGCTTGGATGGATGGACAGATGGATGGGTTAGTGAGTGATGGATGGGTTGTGGGTGGTTAGATAGATGGATGAACAAAATTAGTGGATGGATGGTGGTTGGATGGACGGATAGATCGAGGGTGAGGGATGGGTAGATGGGTAAGTAAGGAGATGGATGGATGAATGGTTTAGAGGTTGGTGGCTAGATACCCTGCGTCTTTTGATGGGATCATTAAGCCCATTCACGTTCAGAGTTACTATTGAAAGATATTAATTTAGTGTCATCATAATGCCTCTTCAGTCCCTGTTTTTCTGGATTATATCTTTGGACTTCCTCTTTCTTTTACAGAGTCCCCCTTAATATTTCTTGCAGAGCTGGTTTGGTGATCACATATTCTTTCAGTTTCTACTTATCTTGAAAGCTCTTTATCTCTCCTTCTATTCTGAACGAGAGCCTTGCTGGATAGAGTATTCTTGGCTGCATGTTCTTCTCATTTATGACCCTGAATATATCCTGCCAGCCCTTTCTGGCCTGCCAGGTCTCTGTGAAGACATCTGCTGTTAATCTCATATTTCTCCCCATATAAGTTAGGGATCTCTTGTCTCTTGCTGCCTTAAGGATTTTCTCCTTATCTTTGGAATTTGCAAGTTTCACTATTAAATGTCGAGGTGTTGAACAGTTTTAATTGATTTTAGGGGGGACCTCTCTATTTCCTGGATCTGAATGCCTGTTTCCCTCCCCAAATTAGGGAAGTTCTCAGCTATGATTTGTTCAAATATGCTTTCTGGTCCTCTGTCCGTCTCAGCGCCCTCTGGAACCCCAATTAAACGTAGATTTTTCCTTCTGAGGCTGTCATTTATTTCCCTTAACCTTTCCTCATGGTCTTTTAATTATTTTTCTCTTTTTCCTCAGAGGAGACTTCTGTCAGGGACCCGCCCCTGCTTCACATCCACTGTCCAGCCTCCCGGGAAGTGCTGCTGGGATGCTCTGGGCACCCTCCGTTCTCTGCACCAGAGTGGGACTGGGATTAGCTGAGGCTCTACCAGTGAAGCCTCTTGTCCAGCCCCCTCTGAAGGACTCTAAGGTCTACCCATTTCACCCCAGTGACACATCTGCCAGTGACTCCCTCAGGTGAGCATGCCAATGTCACGTCCAG
The DNA here is from genome assembly GCF_048418805.1 of Vulpes vulpes. Taxonomy (NCBI): domain Eukaryota; kingdom Metazoa; phylum Chordata; class Mammalia; order Carnivora; family Canidae; genus Vulpes; species Vulpes vulpes. The sequence continues at coordinate 106,804,573 of NC_132793.1, read as the reverse complement.
CGTGACCCTTTCTGGCTAGGTATGACAAGTCACAGGATTTCTCAGATCTCACTTTTCCTATCTGTACAGTGGGAACAAGTGGAGACGGAAGATCGGAACCACTTGCTATGGGGCAGCCACCGTGCTCAGCACCTTATGTACATTATCACATTTGGTAGCCTCGCCACCCTGGGGTGGGCATGAATTTCTCATTGTCCAGGGAGGGAATTATGCTCAGAGAGGGCAGTCCTGAGCCTGAAGCCACCGGCAGAGGAGGACTGAATCTACACAGGACACTAACGCTTCTCCCGTCTGCCCTTTACCCTCTGCCCTTTGGCTCTAAAGCCTACTGAACCCACCAGCTGAGCGTTGTCAGGACGTGATTCTAGCCTTGGTCCAGTGTCCACACACACCCACCACCTCAGTGTTCTCCTCTGGAAAGCGACCTCTAGCAACCAGGGGCTGGGGAAGTGCACTACACAGGAGGTTTCAACCTGACGTCATGCTGAGAGGTGTGACATTACCTCAGAGACTGCCCAGCGGAGCCTCTGGAGCTGCTTCAGGGCCCAGGCCGGGTCCAGGTGCTGGTGGGGGGCAGGCCACATGTAGCGTGTGAACATGGACTCCCCGGCATACAACAGAGCACTGGCTCGCCTCGCCAGCGCCTTGAGCCCACTGCGGGAGGCGTAGAAGCCCGTCCAGGCCTGAAATGGATCTGGAGAGAAGAGCTGGCAGTTGGCATGAGTCTCCCTGGCATGGGAGCTTCCAGACCCCAAGCCCAGTAAAGCTGGGGAAACTGGAGCCTGGGGTCTGGCTCTGCTTGGGTCACCTCTAGAGGCAGCCAGAGACTCCTGTCCAGCCAGGTCAAGAATGGCCCGCGGATCCCTGTTGAGGGGGCTGGGGCAGGTGGGAGGATCAGGCTGGGCTGGGCCAGGCCTGGATGGGGGACGAGACAGTCCAGGGAGGACCTGGGAATTTGAAGAGCCTGGGCCTGGGAGACCTCTGAGGAGTGCAGGGGGAGGTGGGAGCCCAGCAGGCAGCACCAGCTGGCACGTGCCCTGAGTGCTGGCAGAGGCCTTTGCCTATGACTCAGGGAAGCCTGCAATCAGTGGGGTTCCACTGGCAGCCCAGGGAGCTGGAATGGGGGAGAACTGAGGGATCCCCTGGCTGCTGTGCTGACCTGCACCCAGAGGATGACGCCTGTTCGGGGCTCTGGTGAGAGGAGGGGGTGCGGGGTGCCTCCCCAGGCCCTGGCTGGGTCTCACAAGCTGCTTGACTCTTCCCACTGTTCTCGTCCCCTGCCTCCTCCCAGGCTGGCCTGTGTCCCCATTCCCTGACCTTCCCCACACGGCCTGAGGACACCAGGAAGGGTAGCCCCACGGGCCCGGGGAAAGGCCGCAGGCCATGGGGTCAGGTGGACGTGCTGTCCACAGCCCCTCCAGCAGGCTGAGTGTCCTGGTCAGGCAGGGGCTCTCCACAGCCTCAGCTCTAAGGCCCCTGTGATCCATCAAAGTAGCTCCTCCCATCTTCTCTGTAACCATACTCACACTGAAGGATATCCTCTTACCTCCAGCACTAGCCAGCTCTCCGTCCACAAGGTCTAAATTGTCCTGTTCTCAGAATAATTAAGCCCCACATTCTCACCACACAGACAACAAATCAACTTATGGGCAAACCAGGGCAGTGCCTGTCCAGATCCACCTGTATCAGGGCCCACCATAGCATCTCTTTGGAAGGGGAAGGAAATGGGAAGATAAGCAAATGGAAGCTGAGGAGTCCTTCTACAAGTGTCCCGCCCACACCCTAGGGTGTGGGCGGGACACCAAGGTTGAGGCAGTGGACACTGCTACTTCCTATGGCTGTCCCCACAAACCTTCGAGAACCCGCTTCATTGATGACAAAACTGGGCTCATAAAGGTAACATCACTTGCCTCAAACCACACAGTTTGTGAGGAAAGGGACTGTGATCCGAACCCAGGTATGGGTCTGAGCCACTGCCTGGCTGGCCCTCCTCAGGCACTCTGGCTGCTGGTCAGTGTTGCAGACCAGACTCCCCTCCAGACATTTTTCTGGTGAACATTCAGCATGCGAGGGCCCCTCCAAGCCTTGGTTTTCCACCTGTCTGATTGGTATGGCCACACATCTCAACCCTCCTGTCCTAAGCAACCTTTCCAACTAGCCCATGGCCTACTGGGGGTAGCTGGCTGGGAGTAGAGGCTACATCAGCTCCCTAAGCTGTCCTGGCCCCTTACCACTCTACCTCACTGCATCCCCACATCCCCTTGGCTTCTCCTTCTGTCAGGAGCAGAGCAGGACCACAGAAACCCTTCCAGGGCTCTCCCATTTTATGCAATAAAGATGTTAGAAGGTCAATGGTTTGGTCAACACTGTTCCCCAGTGATTTGCCAGGACAGGGGTGGGGTGAGGATGGTGTTCTCTGCTCCCTCAGCTCTGTGTCATGCTGTTCTTGATCTAATTCTAGATCTAGATTCTAATTCTAGCTTGGACTGTGGACAGGGAGCTGGGGTGTGCAGGGAGCTTAGCATGGGGGATGGGTTGGGACAGGCCTGGGAGTAGTGCTGCTAGGCTGCCTTCACAGCACCCTGCAGGCCCTCAGTTAGCCTCCTCACAGGGATGGACCGATCATTTGCATGGCAGGACCTGTCCCAACAGGACTAGGGATGACACAACTGTGAATGGCTATATCTCCTTGCCCTTCTTCTGTGGCAGACCCTAGGCTAAGGGCTTTTCTTGCCTCATTTCATTTTTACAACTCAATGGATTGAGCACCATGAACCTCTCCATTTTATTGACACAGTTTGGTTCCAGGACTTGCATGCAGCCAGGGAGTAGGCTCACTCCAAGACTGGTCCCTTTCACCCTTGGGCTGTACTGTCTAGAGCCAGCACAGTCCCTGCCTCAATAACATAGGCATGAAGCAGGTGGGGCTCCCCAACAATTTTGAAAATACTATGAAAGATAACCATCGGGACACCAAGAACCCACCTGATCTAGGCCTGATGTCAGGAAAGGAGAAGGTGACATTGCAAGATAAGTAGGATTTAGGTGGAAGAATAGGGGTAGTGGGAGTGGAGCACTCTCAGCTGGAAACTATTGTGTGCAGCCAATAGCAAGAGGTTCAACGTGATGGGCACAAGTGTGGAGGCAGCTAGGATGTCGGTCGGGGTGGGGGCAGGGATCATCTCAGCCCCAGGGACCCTCACCAGCTCCATCAGCAGGGCAGGGCAGAGCAGACACGGAGGTGGGCACCCTCCTCGGCACCAGATCTGCATCTCAACCTGCCCAGGCTCCTACCTCAGGAATAGGGCAGGAAGTCCCCGTGGGTGTGGACGCGCCATGTGACAGTTGGGAGCCTGCACCGGCGCGAAGTAGTCGGCCAGCCTGGCGTACTCCACGGAGATGCCGAGCTTGGGCGAGTTACTGTTGATGAAGTCCAGCAGCGGGTCCATGTTGGAGAACTGCAGCAACGCGTTGAAGAACTGCTTGTCACAGTCCTGCAGGCCGGGCCATAGCGCGACCCCCGTGATTGCGGGGCTGAACCCAGTCCAGGCGGAGCGGCCCCCCTCGGCCATCCAGGGCCCTCCGCTCTGCCTGGGAGAGGCCCCACCAGCTCCCGAGTACATCCTTGTGTCCATCTCCCTTCCTTCCTTCCTTCCTTTCTTCCTTCCTTCCTTCCTTCTTTCATCACATTTTACATCTTAAGTACTTGTCTATCTTATAACTGGATGTTTGTACCTTTTGAACACCATCACCCAATTCCCCCACCTCCCCACCCGCACACCTCTGGCAATTATAAATCTAATCCCTATTTTCATCAGTCTGGTTTTCTTAGATCCCACATATGTGTGAGAATACATAGGATGGGCATTTGTCTGTCTAACTTATTTCACTCCTGGGCTTTTCTTAACACATACCTATATTTCTAATTTTCGACATCATTAATTTTAATGATATGATAATTATGAATGACAGTGATGACAGCCACAACTCACATTTACTGACCTTGAACTCACTTTCAAAAAGATAAAGTCAAAAACAAAACAAAACAAAAAGATAAAGTCAGGGCACCTGGGTGGCTCAGTGGTTGAGCATCTGCCTTTGGCTCAGGTTGTGATCCCGGGGTCCTGGGATTGAGTCCTGCATTGGGCTCTCCACAGGGAGCCTGCTTCTCTCTCTGCCTATTTCTCTGCCTCTCTCTGTGTCTCTTATGAATAAATAAGTAAAATCTTAAAAAAAAAGAGATAAAGTCAAACACCATGGATAAATTCCTAATAATCTATCTACCAAGACTGGAATCAAGAAAAAATAGAAATCTCAACAGGCCAATTATTATGTGAATTCTACCATTTATAGAAGAATTAATACCTATCCTTCTCACACTCTTCCAAAGTTATAGAAAAATAGGGAACATTTCCAAACTCATATTCCAGAAATAACATTATCCTGTTACTAAAACCACATAAAGGAAAATTAGAGGCTGATGTCCCTGATGGACACAGATGCAACAATCCTCAACAGTTATTAGCAAACTGAAGTCAACAACCTGTCAGAAAGATCATATGCCATGATAGAGTAGGACTTATTTCAGGGAATCAAGGATGGTTTGACATCCACAAATGGACCAACAGGATGCATCACATTAATAAAATGAAGGATAAAACTTTTATGATGCTCTTCCAGATGCAGAAAGAGCAACTGACAATATTCAACAGCCATTTATGATAAAAACTCTCAAAAAGTGAGCGTAGAGGGAACATGCCTCAATATAAGAAAGGCTGCTTATGACAACCCCAAATCTGGCACCATACTCCATGGTGGGGAGCTGCAAGGTTTTCCTCTGAGATTAGGAACTAGACAAGGATACCCATGTTGTCCACATTTACTCAACATTGCATTGGAAGGCCTCGCCAGAGCAAGTAGGCAAGGAAAAGAAGCAAAGGGCATCCATATGGGAAAGGAAGAAATAAATGTCACTATTTGAAGATGGCATGGTATATAAAAAACCTGAAAGACTCCACTGAGACATGCTTAGAACTAATGAACAAATTCAGTCAAGTGGCAGGATAAAAAATCAACATGCAAAAATCAGTTCCATTTCTGTATGCTAATAATCAACTATCGGATAGAGAAATTAAGAAAACAATCCCATGTATAATTGCATCCCAAGAATAAAATACCTAGGGAGAAATTTAACCAAGGAGATGAAAGACCTGTATGCTGAAAACTGTAAGACATTGATGAAAGAACCTGAAGAAGCCACAGATGATAGAAAGATATCTTGTGCTCATGGAGGGGAAGCATTAATATTGTTAAAATGTCCCTACCACTCAAAGCAATCTACATATTCAGTTAAATCCCTGTTAAAATTTAAATGGCATATTTCACAGAAATAGAACAATCTTCAAATTTGCATGGAACCACAAAAGATCCTGAAGAGCCAAAGCAATTTTGAGAAAGAACAAAGCTGGAGGCATCACACTCTCTGATCGCAAACTACGTTGTAAAATCATGGTAATCAGTACCAAATGGTATCTGCATAAAGTCATACATAGAGATCAACAAAACAGAATAAAAAGCCCAGAAATAAACCCACGCATATATGGTCAGATAATTTGAAATGGAGGAGCCAAGAGTATACACAGGGGAAAGGACAGTCTCTCCAATAAATGGTGTTGGGAAAGCTGGACAGCCACATGCAAAATTATGAAATGTATCATACACCACACACACTAACTCAAAATGGACTGAAGATTTTTTAAAAAATTATTTATTTATTTATTCATGAGAAGCACAGAGAGAGAGGCAGAGACACAGGCAGAGGGAGAAGCAGGCTCCATGCAGGAAGCCTGACCCAGGACTTGATCCTAGGTCTCCAGGATCACGCCCTGGGCTGAAGGCAGGGCTAAACTGCTGAGCCATCCAGGCTGCCCTGGATTGAAGGTTTGAATGTAACACCTAAAACCATAAAACTATTAGAAGAAAACAGAAGGGGAAAATTCCTTGACATCTGTCTAGTGATAATTTTTTTTTCAATTTTACACCAACAGTAAAACCAACAAAAGCAAAACTAAACATTAAAAAAAAAGCTTCTGGGCAGCCCGAGTGGCTTAGCGGTTTAGCGCCAGCCAAGGGTGTGCTCCTGGAGACCTGGGATGGAGTCCCACGTCATGCTCTGTGTGTGTGTTTCTCTCATGAATAAATAAATAAAATCTTTTAAAAAAATAAAAATAAAAATAAAAAAAGCTTCTGTGTTGCAAGGACACCACTGATAAGATGAAATGACAACCTAATGAATGAGAGAAAATATTTGAAATCATATTTGAAAATCAAATACCTGATAAAGAATTAATATACATAACATCTAAGAACGCATACAACTCAATACCCAAAAGCAAAAAACCATTTAAAAACAGAACACCTGAATAGACATTGTTCCAAAGAAAACCTCCAAATGGACAACAGTTGCATGACAAGATGCTCCATCCACATCACTCACCATTCAGGGAAATGCAAAGTAAATCCATAATGAGATATCACCTGACAGCCATCAGAATGGCTTCTGTCAGAACAACTAAAAAGAACAAGTGTTGGCAAAGGTGTGGGTGGGACTGTGCATTGGTGTAGCCACTACAGACAACAGTACAGAGGTCCCTCAAAAACTGAAAAATAGAACGACTTTATGATCCAGCAATCCGAGTCTTAGTATTTACCCAAGGGAACTGAGAACTCTAATTTGAAAAGATGTATGCACCCCCATGTTCATTTCCATGCTCCTCTATGTTCCCTTAAAAAAAGATTATTTATTTATTTATTTATTCACGAGAGAGAGACACACACACACACAGAGGCAGAGACACAAGCAGAGGGAGAAGCAGGCTCCCTGTGGGGACCTGATGCAGGACTTGATCCCAGGACTCTGAGATCATGACCTGAGCCAAAGGCAAACCCTAAACCACTGAGCCACCCTGTCGCCTCTCTTCATGTTCTTTTACCCCATTATTCACAATAGCCAAGATTTGGACACAACCTGAGTGTCCATCTGTGGATGAGTGGATAAGGAAGATGTGGTGCATATATGCAAGGCAATCATGTTCAGCAAAGAAAGGAGGAAATCTCAGTTTTGGGACAAGGCGGATGGAACTTGACAGCAGTATGCTCTGTAATATAAGGCAGACAAGGACAGACAAATGCCATGTGATCTCACTTACAGGTGGAATTAGGGATGGGGAGTGGGTGAAATGGGTGAAGGAGTCAAAAGGTACAAACTTCCAGTTTGAAGATAAGTAAGTTCTGGGGATGTAACATACAGCATGGTGACTAGTTAATTATACTGTATTATGTATTTGAAAGTTGCTAAAAGAATAGATCTTAAAAGCACCCATTCCAAGAAAAATACTTTGTAACTGTGTATGTTGATGGATGTTAAGTAGACTTACAGTGGGGATCATTTTGCAACATAGACAAAAATGGAATGCTTATGTTGCATGCCTAAAACTAATACACTGTGATATGTGAACTTTATCTCAATAAAAAAGCGAGAGTTGTAGCATTAAAACAAGACACCCCCCCGCCCCAAACAGTCACGGTAACTCTAAATTGTCCTTGTTGAAAGTTTGCCATGGAGAGTAAGATAGGAAATGAAGTTTTGTAGAACACATGTGAGTGATAGGGGTCTGGCTGGGAGGAGGTGAGGCCGGCAGTTGTTGACAGTAGTCGAAGCCTGAGCCTGGTGAAGTTGTTCACATGGGTCACCTGGGCGCCTCGAATTATGGCCCGCACAATAGCAGCACCCTGCCCGCTCCGATGGCTTTCCTGAAATTCCTGGCTCCCCAAATAGGCTGAGCCCAGCCCAGGCAGAGTGGCCCCTTCTCAACCCCCATCAATGGCCCTCCCACTTTTTTGGAAAGAATGTGGTTGGGTGAGACTGGACAGGAATCCAGGGCTGTGGTCAGGACACTGAGGCCTGGGATCCCGCCTAACCCAGGGCCAGAGGAGGTGCGGTGTCCGGAACCAGGTGGTCCACGCCTTCACATTTTTCACTAGGGCCACGATATAGTCTCTGATGTTCTGAGTGACAGGCTCCATCATGTTCGGGTATATCCTATTTGGGGGTGGCTCTGGGAAGACAGCAGTGCTGTCCCAGTTAAAGCCTTCCCTGTAGGGGAGAGAAGCGTTAGCGGAGCCCCGCCCTGAGAGGGGAGCCAGCTCGGGGTCCAGGAGGACAGGCAGGTGCGGCCAGACCACAGGGCAGCTCAGGGTGTACAGACCGGCGCTCAGGCCTCCTTCTTACCCCTGTGTGATGGGCAGGTCAGTGGTGGCTGACAAGAGCTCTGCTGACAGATGGGGCTCAAATTCATGTGTCACAGTTTGCCAGCTATGGGGCCTGGAACACGGCCCCTTCCCTGGGCCCACACTGCCTCCCCCGCTCCATGGAGCCCACAGTCTGCATTCCCACTGCATTCCCACTGGCGATCTCGAAGAGTCCTTTGATCTCTGGACCTTGGGGCCACCACGGTGCCCTCAGACCCGAGTCCAAAGCCTGGAGCAGGGCTGGAGCAGGTGAGGCAGTGAGGCACAGTGCCCTGGGGGCACGAACTGTAAGGGGGAGCCCAGTCTCAGGAGGTGACATAGAGATAAGTCAGTGTCATATTTCAAAACTCAGAATTAATGCAAAACAAATGGTGATGAATAGAATACCAACATTCCCCCAAGCGCAAGGGCAGTATTCAGATTTTCCCTTTTGTCTCAGGCTCTAATTCGGTCTCATGACACAGACCCTACGATCAACTGTGGGGGTCCTCACTGCCTCACTCAGGGCAGTATGAGGTGACATAGGGGTACCCCATGCCAGCCTCCAGGAGTGGCCACTTGGATCCTCAGAGCCTCTGTCTCCTCATCCATAAATGTCCTGATGGTTGTCATGAAGAATCAATGAAGAACATCAGTGGAAAACCCTGGAGACCTTGCCTGGCACAGAGTGGACCTGACAGAAGCAAATGCCAGGTCCTGCAGTCATTCACCTTGCCTGCTATCTCCCCTGTTCAAGGACAGGGAGCCGGCTTACCCATAGCCTCCCAGGTAAAGGGCCAGAGTGGGTTGGACCCAGGAGCCCACAGCCTGGCTGCACCCATGATGTAGAGGCCTCGGAACAGGCTGTCCAAACCAACCTGACCCTGGGATCCTGGCTGAGTGACCCTGCCTCAGTTTCTCTTTGTGTAAGCTAGATCAACTCCCAAGAGGGTGGATGGGAGGGTGAGTCGTTTCTCAGGTAATACAGGGAGACTACATAGAACAGGGGGCACCTGGGTGGCTCAGCGGTTGAGCATCTGCCTTTGGCTCAGGGCATGATCCTGCGGTCCCGGGATCAAGGCCCACATCTGGCTTCCTGCATGGAGCCTGCCTCTGTCTCTGTCTCTGCCTCTCTCTCTTTCTGTCTTTCATGAATAAATACATAAAATCTTTTTTTTTTTTTTTTTTTTTTTTTTTTTTTTTTTAAGAACAGGGCTCCCCAGGAAGGTGCTCACGAGCAGTAGTTGTACTGGTCCAAGACATGCGTGAAGATTTCCTGCTGAGCTGACAGGGATGGGGAACCTCGCCACCCAAACTGCAGCCTCTGCAAACCCGGAGGGAACAGAGTGATGGTCCAGGGGCAATACGGTGGCCCTGGTTCTGCCTCCCCCAGCTCCACTTGGGTCTCCCTCAGTGGTTCCAGGGGCCATCCCCTCTACTGCCTCCTCTAGATTCCCTCTGACCCCCCAAAGACACCCATGTTTGTGGAAATTGCCCTCTAGTCGGAGCCAGCCTGCTTGCTCACTGCCCCCCACCCCTACCCCCCGCCCCAGGGAAGGACCCTCTCTACCAAGGCCTGCCAGCGAAGCTCATTCTGGCTCTGCTTGACGACCTCCTGGCACAGGAGCCGCTCACCTCTCACTAATCCTCTGGTCTGTTTCTTCATTGCTCTCATGACTGGGACCTGCTCAGGGTTACAAAGCAGGAGGAAATCCTGGTTCTATTAGGCACTGGCTCTGGGACGATGCACACGTTCCCTGAGTCCCCCGGGACTCGGTTTCTGCATGGGAGGAATGGGGAGGGCCCCACGCAGCTCACAGAGTCAGCAGCGGCAGAAAGAAGCTGACATGGGAAGTGAACTCTACGCACAGCGTGGCATGAGGTGGGGCTCAGGACCATGTTCTCCTCTTGCCCAGCTAGAGCCCACCTGCACCTTTGTCTACCGCTGCGGGCCGCAGCTAGCATTTGTCCCAGAGCGTTATTACCCGAGTAATCCCGGACACGATACTCGCTACAGCAGGGGCTTGGTAACGTGCCCTGCACACAGAGGGAAGGACCAGGGGTGAGAGGCAGCAGCGGATGTGGCTCACGGCTCACCTGCGAGTTCTGCATGGTGTCCTTCAGAGCATAGTCGATGTGGGAGATGACGTGGGCATGGAAGCCCGCCAGGGCAAAGAGGGTGGGGGTCGTGGCAGATGCACCAAAGGAGTCGATTTGCCAGGAGAACCTCGGCCGGATCCCAAAGGTTTTGTACAGGAAGCCGTGTCCTTCTGCAAAGAGAGCCCTGCCTTGCTGGTGACAGGAGGGTGGTCCCTCCCCACCTGCTCACTCAGGGCCCCTGCCTTTCCAGGGGGCTGGAGTGCCATCCTGGGGTGTGCTGCAAGAGGGCCTAACACAGAGAGTGCCACAGCAGGATCACCCGATGTTCCATGTACTCATTCACGACTGTAGAGCCACCCCATGAGTCTGATGTCAGGTTGAGTGCTGCAGGGGAAAGAAATTCCAGACTAATGCCAGACATTTATTTTTGTTCCCCAGGTCTCCCACCTATGGGGCTATGTCAGCAAACCCAGGGCCTGGGCTCCAGTCTGCATTTGAAGGAGAGAAACCAGGTCTCCTGGAGTAAGAGAATGTCACACTGCCTCTCATTACTCACTCCCAGGCTTGGGGACGCTGGCGCTGGCCCACAGGACCCCAGGTTGTGGGAAAGAGTCATGATCAAACCAGAGGCCAGGCCAAGTCAGGAGGGGTGCCTGCTGGCAGGTGTGGGTGGCTAGGAAGTCCTGGTTGATTCATGCAGGAGGGTATGAGGACTAGCCAGGGGGCATAGACCTGGTGTGGAGCTACTGGTGGCCTGGGTCAGCAGGGGAAGGAGGCAGAGGGTGGGTGTGTAGGAAGCAGAGGAGACCAGGAAGGAGCAGCAGTGGGAGGGAAGACCTGGGGATTGTGGGGCCTGGGATTATGAGGGAATGGTCAATAGCATCACTGCATTGAGGGCAGGCAGCTTGAGGAACAGCCCTCTCCACAGACAGGGAGCCAGAGCAGGCCACGCCTGACGATGCCTGTTCAGTGGCCCCTTCCCGTCCACTCACAGAATCCTTATTTTGTTCAGGGGGTGCCATGTGCACCCCAAGGGATGGATTGTCATGGACTCAGCTGCTCAATACAAGCTTATTCCCTTCTGCCAGATACTTGCATTCTCAGCCTGTCTGGAATCTCGAGGTGGGCATGGACCACGGGTGGAGCCCAAAAGATGGGTGTGTTAAGCCTGGTCTGCTTTTGGGAAAGATTTCCCACCTGCATTAAAAAGAGGGAGTCAGGGGATCCCTGGGTGGCGCAGCGGTTTGGCGCCTGCCTTTGGCCCGGGGCGCGATCCTGGAGACCCAGGATCGAATCCCATGTCGGGCTCCCGGTGCATGGAGCCTGCTTCTCCCTCTGCCTGTGTCTCTACCCCTCTCTCTCTCTGTGTGACTATCATAAATAAATAAAAAAATTTAAAAAAAAAAAAAAAGAGGGAGTCAGGACGAAGACCCTTCGTCTCTTTTCTTGCCTTGAGTGTGGATACATGGTGATGTGATGCCTGGAGCTGGGCCACCCTTTGGGGCCTGGAGGGGAGGCGCAGGAGACCCAGGGAAACATGAAGCAGCTGCCCAGACTCCAAACCGATCCCAGCTAGTGTAGTAAATGGGACGTGCTTAGGTCAAGACGTGTCAAGTCGCTGCTGCTCAGGGTCCCGGGCCCTCCAGCACAAGCATCCTGACTCCAATGAAGAGGAGACCAGTGAACAGAAGTGCTAACTGTTCGTGGCACGGTGTTCCGTTACTGGGAGGATCGGGCGCAGCCGCCCCTGAGCCTCGGCAGGTGTAGAGCCGCTCGGCTCGGCCCCGCCGCCCACGGCCCCGCCGCCCCCGGCCCCGCCGCCACCGCACGTGCCTCCCCGCCGACCCCCGCGCTGTGATCCCAGTAAAGGACTGAATTCCTCCGCACCCCTAGAGGGCGCCTTGGTCACATGATCACATCCTGGCCAATGAGAGAGGAGCAGGAGCTTTGGACTACATCCCCCAGCGTGCACTGCGGCAGAGAGGTACCCGCAGGGGTAGGGGCTCCGAGGAGGGGGTGCTGGGGCGGGAAAACCCGGGTTTTTTCAGACGTGTCTTTCGCTCCGCTCCCTCTGCTGCTGCAGGTGGCATCGCAGCCCGGAGCCCTGGCCGGGCTCTCTCGCACCAGTGACTGCCTGGGGGTGGAGCTCTCCCTGGGCGCCTGCGCCTGGTCCCGCCCCGGTGAGGATCCCAGCTGCGGAGCTGAGTGAGCGGGCCACTCAGCGGTGGGGGGGAGGGCTGCCATCCTCGGGGCTGTGGCCACACTCAGCATTTCCTGGTCGCCCAGGTGCTGCGGGCAGGTGCCACTCCCCGCAGAGAGATGTCAGGTCCAGAGTAAGGTGGTGTGGGAGGCAGCCAGAGGCAGGAGGTCGGGAGGGCGGGTGGGTGATGCTCCGGCCCTGCGGGCACGAGAGGGGGCTGGTCGTGGCCAAGAGGTGCCTCAAAGCAAGGGGCAGGGGCAATGATGGTAGCCGTCAAAGTCCCAGAGGGGGGATGGTCATGGCAGGGGCGGTGGCGTGGTTTCGTGGAGTGTGGATGGGGCTGTGCGGTCACAGAGCTGGTGGTGAAGTGATGATCCTGATATCGTCAGGGGAACACGTGGGATCAGGGGGTTGTCGCTGTCGGTGTGAACGGTGCTGGCCGGTGATGCAGGTAGTGGCAGTGGAGCTGGTGATGTGATGGAGGTACTCAGGGTGTGGTGGCAGTGCTTATAGAGAAGGCTTGAAGGTGGCCGTGCTGGAGCTGTGGCCCTGTATGTACGGGTGGGGAAGGCAGCAATGGCATCTAACCTCACTACTCATTTTCTGGGAACCACAGACTCCACTCCCAGTGCTCTAATGAATTGTCCGAATTTGATCCTCACAACTACCCTGGGACGTAGGCAGTGCCATCACACTCATTTAAGTCATGAGGAAACAGAGGCCCAGGGAGGTGACGTCCCTTGCCTGGGTCACAGGATTGGGAATGGGCAGAGGCAGGACAGCGCCAGGCCATGTGGTCTCTAGTCCATGTCCACACCCCTGCACTCAGCAACACTGGCAGGAGGACACCACTTGCCAATGCCTGTTTCTACTGGCCTCAGGGTCCTGCTCAGAGGGGAAATCGGGGCTCAGACCTGGGCTCAGACACCCAGTCCCAGACTGATTGGAGGCCCCAGGAGATCCGGGGGATGGGGAAGAGGGACCTCACCTGTGAGCTGTAGGATCTGGTCATCAAAGTGGGCCACGGTCTCATCATGCATGACCTGGCCCCCGATGACAAACTCCAGGCGTCTTGTGGCCAGGAGATGGCGGACCTTGGTGACAAGCAGAGAGAATGAAGCCAGGATAGAACCCCACAGTAGGGCTGGGTCTGTGGGGACATGCCTCCAGCGTCTCATGGTGTCCTCCATCAAAGTCCTCCCGTGCCTTCATTCTGCAAGAGCCGCAGGTCAGCACTGCCTCCCACCCCCCGCGCCGGCACCTGGCCCTTGGCTGTACTTGATCTCTGTTGTGTCCACCTCTGTCTCTACTTCTGTCTCTACATCCATGTCTACCTTTTCTCTACCTCTGTTTCTACCTCCTTGTCTATCTTTTCCTGTGTCTCCATGTCTGTATCTACATCTGTTACCTTTTCGCTGTGGAAATAATTTGAAATTTCTGAAAGACTTGCAAGAAGTATGCAAGCGGCTCCCGGGTAATCTGAGCCCTTCCGCAGATTGGTTCACTGTGAACCTTCTTCACCTGTTTGCCGTAGCGCTCCCCCATCTCCTTGTACCCTGGGAGGGTTTTCTCTAAACCATTTGAAATTACCAGTTAGACATAGCAGCCTTCGGCCCAGGTCCTTCACTGTGCTTGTCAGGAGAGGGTGCTTATAACCATAGTGTAACATAGTGTAAGGCTGCACATAGGACATTTGACACGGATGCAGCAGTGTAGCTAATCCAGTGTGAGAAGCAGAGCCCGCGCCCATGATTGCGAGGCTCCTCCTCGGGATTCCACAGGCTGCAGGGTGAAGAGCCCCCAGTTTGATTGGGGGGACTGACTCTCTGCTTTGCCTTCTCAGCTTTACTACCCTGGGCACGTCTCTAGCCTCCCTGACGTTCACGATTGGTGACTGCTCTGAAGGAAGGTGAATGGCAGGGAGGGGACCAGGTCCACAGCGTCCTCCCAGGTGTTCCTGTCCTGCATCATCTGGCCTGTCCACTCCGAGGAGGGGGAGGTCACTCCCATTTGCGCAGGCGGGCCCCCCAGCTCACAGCGTGCACCCCTGCCTGAGGCGGAGCCGGGTCCCAGGCTGCCTCCCTGTGGGGTGAGGCCTCTGTGACCCTGCAGCCTGTGATGCCTCCTGCAGCCTGTGATGCCTTCTGCAGCCCACTAACTCAGGGACTGTGGCACCTGGGAGGGCAGCCAGCTGCGTGCCCGTGGGGCCAGGGGTCAGTGGGGTCAGTGACGCAGGAGGTGGGGTTAGGGCCCCTCCGGAGTGCTGAGGTCAGAAGTGACCCCATTCAGCACCAGCTGAGTGCCCGGTTGGCTTGCCAGGCTGACACTTTACACCAATCACCACGAGGCTGATTAAAACCCAACCTGTCTATTGTGGACATTGCTGCTATAAACATCGGGGTGCAGGTGTCCACAATAGCCAGACTATGGAAGGAACCTCGGTGTCCATTGAAAGATGAACGGGTAAAGAAGATGTGGTCTATGTGTAAGTGGAATATTCCTCAGCCATTAGAAACGACAAATACCCACCATTTGCTTCGACGTGGATGGTGCTGGAGGGTATTATGCTGAGTGAAATAAGTCAATCAGAGAAGGACAAACATTATATGGTCTCATGCATTTGGGGAATATAAAAAATAGTGACAGGGAATAAAGGGGAAAGGAGAAAAAATGAGTGGGAAATATCAGAAAGGGAGACAGAACATGAAAGACTCCTAACTCTGGGAAACGAACTAGGGGTGGTGGAAGGGGAGGTGGGTGGGGGGTGGGGTGACTGGGTGACGGGCACTGAGGGGGGCACTTGACGGGATGAGCACTGGGTGTTATTCTATATGTTGGCAAATTGAACACCAATAAAAAATACATTTATAACAAACAAAACAAAAGAAAACAAACCAAAAAACCCCCAACCTGTCCTGGGGAAAGGGTCTGAGCACAAACCTGAGGTAACAAGCCTGGGAACCGCCCAGTGTGTCTGGGCCTGAGCTTCAAGTCACACAGCCCCTGGCACCCCACCCTCCCCCAGGAGGCCCCTGCAGGTGGGGGTACCTGGCGTTTCTGCCTGTAGGAGGCGATGCCTTCCCACCACAGCCGGAAGTACTCCTGCTCCACGGCGATGAACCTGCGCTGCTTCTGGAGCATCAGCTGCTCCACCACCGTGGTATAGACGTTGGCAGCATAGGCCCGCAGGCTCTCCTGGGGAGGGGGCTGCCGTCACACCAGCCCTTGGGGAGGCTCCCGGACTCTTGCCCCAAGGCTCCAGGAGCAAACTCCAGAGTGACATCGTGTCCCTGGGCCCCGCCACCCCCTGGAGGCATGCGCCCAGGGCTCTTCCTCTGCTTCTTCCTCTGCTGCTCACATGGAGGACCCCGGGTGCCCTGTAGGTGCTGGACACCCAGTGCCGGCTGGGCCTAAGAGGGCCTCATGACCCTCCCACCTCTGCTGAGATCCTGCTGTTCTCGGGACAGAGGTGACGTTCCAGACCATGACACACGACATGGGCGGGAGGATGTGCCAGCCTGAACCAGGGATCAGGGACAGCTTCCCGAGGGGGCCCTTAGGGTGTGGAGACAGCGCAGTGCAGCCATGGGGTGACAGGGGTGGGGGTCTAGGGTGCCCTCGGGGCCTGCCTGGGCTGAGATGAGGGGAGCTGGTGTTGATACCAGAAGCTGAAAAGAGCTGCCCCTGGCCCCCTGGCTGGTCCTGGGCACCTGCCTGCCCACCCCCCCTCCCTGGCTGGGGGCTCCCAGGATGCAGCCGCACCTGTTTCTCATAGCTGTCTCCAGGCTGGCACACGGCGGTGCCCAGACCTGCTCCTTGAAAGGAGTGAATGGGCCTGGGCTGAGGGGCTTCAGGAGTGGGTGGGGGGGCGTGTCATTCCTGGTCATTCCTCAGGCAAGTCACCAACCTTCTCTGGGCCTCAGTTTCCTTCTCTGTAACTGAGGGGTGCAAGCTCGTTCCCCCCTTAAGCCATCTCCACAGGCAGACAAGTGTCCCCCAGAGGCTGCCCAGTGAGTCCAGGACCAGACTCCCCCACTGCCCAGAGTCACATCCTCCTGCTGCCTCTCTCTCCTGATGAGTCCAGCTGCCCACTTAGCAATGACCTCAGAAAGTTACCGAATCCCTAATCCCAGAGACTGTTTGTTCTCTACTGGGTTTCCTGCCTCTTCCCACAAAGGAGCTGGAGGCGGCCTGGGTGTCAATATCAAGTCACCAGCCCAGTATCCTGGAGAAATCGGAGGCCTCAGCCCCCACCCCCTGGACTCCATTCCTTCCGGCAGCTGCTGTTGGGTCCCACTGCTCCCCATCCTCATGACCCGTTCCCTCTGCCGTGTTCTGGCTGCTGTGGTTCATCCAGCTGCAGTGAGCCAGCTTCCTCCCTCCACCAGCGCTGCCTGGCCACATTCTCCAAGCACCTCCAGCCTTTCCCACCCCAGGCCTTTGTCCATGCTGTTCCCTGCCTGGGAAGCACCTGTTTCCCTCTCTGTCTTGCTGAAAGGCTCTCAGAGACCCCTTCATGGCTTCCCACCCTTGCGTCATAGCATTCACTCTGTTAGACACTATTATGTGTGTGTGGTTCACATCGTCCTCACCCACAGCTCGGCCCGCCATGAGGCTTTGTAGGGCTGCTGCAGGATTCAAACCTGAATGAGGAGGAGCTCTGCCTTTCTCCCTGAAGTGCACGTGAAGGTGATTGTATGACATGGTTGTGACCCCTGTTCCCTGGAGGACCTGAGTGGTCTCCAGTGTGCAAGGTATGAAGTTCAGTCCAGTACACCTCCCAACCCCACCTGTCACCTCATAGAATCAATTCACTCCACCTTGATCAGGGCATGGGCACAACCCCTGCTGCCTAACAGCCTCAGGGTTCTGACCTGTGAAATGGAGATGTTTTGGTCTATTGGAGGTTTTGTTAAGTCATCTGGAAAGTAAAGTGACCGTCTGTGTCTGAGTCAACATGTGTACTCAGTAACAAACAGCAGGTCTCCCCTCTCTGGGCTCTGGGGCTGGCTGCTCCTTGGACATATTTTTAGATTTTTATTCCTTAATAAACCCTTTTCCTGCTTCTGTGCCAGGCTCTGGGTTGGGAGGCCAGAGAACAGGAGATGTGCTGCTCAGGATGCCCTTGTGGTGGAAGTCAGGCCTTGGCCTGGTGCTGCCCACGGGGGAGCTGCTCCAGTTATTTGAGGGCTCCTGGAAATCGCAGAGGCTTACCTGGACAAGGGGGTGAAGGAACTGTGCCTCCAAGTCCAGGAAGGAAGATGGAAGGGTCACGGGCTATGGGGCAGAAAAACAGAGTGATCCAGGGAGCTGGGTGGGGTGGCCAAGAGGCCCGGGTGCTGAGGAGTTGGCTGGTTGTCCACCTAGACCTACTTTGCGGGCTATAAGTAGGATGGAGAGAGCCCAGCCAGGTATTGGTGCCATCACCCTGCAGTGTGGCCTCTGCTGGGCTTAGAAACGGTTGTTCTGAAGCCCATGGTTCTTGGGGGGGGGGGGTCACAAGGGAGCCCTCACACTGGGTGGGGATGTGCTGTGCTGTGGTCTGTGCCTGAGCCTCAGGGGACAGACATGGAGAGCCCACCTCTCTGTGGGGCCAGAGCTGGTGGCGATCCATGCAGGTGGCTCCATCCTGGCCTCTTCCCATCCCTCTGAGTGATTCAGGTCCCCACCAGTGACAGCCCCATGAACAGCGCTGCACCTGAGGGCCTGGCTGAGGGGGCCATGTCCCCCTCCCCTACAGGCCTCTGGAGGAGGGCTGGCTCCTGAGCTGCTGAGCAGGGGGCCTCGGCCTCCCTGCTGTTGAGCCTCCGATGGGGCTCTGTATGGGAGGAGCAGGGGTGGCAAGTGGGCTGGACTGGCCCACCCAGACCCCTCCCCTGCCTAGCCTGTGTCCTGAGGCGAATCACTCACCGCCTCAGGACCTCACTTCTCCTCTGCACAGCAGGGCAGCGTTGCCTGCAGGTGGGGAGTGGCCATGATGGGAGCTTCTGCACTCTCCTATCTTCCTTTCTCCCGGGTGGCCTCCAAGGCAGGCGACCCGAAGTACGGAGGACACAATGGACACAGCCTGTGCAGAGGGGTGGCCTATAGCACCTGATGTGACAGCCGCGCCATGGCGCCCTGCGTGTCTAAGGGCTTTCAAACACCATCCCACTGAGTCCTCACCACGGCCTGCTGCCCCTGCGCTCTGGCTCCCATTGCACGGAGCAGGAACAGAGGCCCAGGGAGGGGAAGCAGCGTGCCCAAGGCCACCTGGCCCGCAGGGGCAGAGCTCCCAAGTCCCTGCTTTTCTTAGGGTCCGGTCTCCTTGGCCCATGTTTGCTGTCATAAGAGACTGTCCAGCAAGCAGAGGCGAGAAGCCGTGGCTGGGACCGGGGTTCCGCATAGCCTCAGGCAGGCTCCTGGGGCTGCTCTCTGAGCTGATGGGCTGCGCTGGCTGTGTCCCCAGCCTCGTCATCCCCCACCTGCTCCCCACCACGCCTGGCCACACGGAAGGCCCTCCTGGCATTGCTCATCTACTTCCTGAGGCCTAAGGGTCTCCTCCCACCTGGGAGATCTTTCTCACCTACCCTGTCTCAGGTGCCCTTGCCTCTAGAAATCCTCCTCAGCCCTTCCTTTGGGGGCAGGGTCCACACGCTTCCCGTCTGCAGGACCAGGACTCTTCCTGTTGGTGATGATGGTAACTTTAGCTGTGCAGTCGTGGACAGAACTCCCCTAGCCAAGTGCAGGCGTGGGTGGATGGCTGGCTCCTCGTCCTCCTCGGCTCACCATGGGGTGGGCAGCCTGTCCTGAGAGCCTTGTCTTCCTCCCTCTGAGCCTCCCTAGTTTCTGCTCCTGGCGGGGCTGGGGTCCTGCATGGTCGTCACCCTGGGAGGGTTGGAGCAAAAGGTCCAAGTCCCCTCCTGCTTTCTGCCAACCCAGGATCAGCTACATCATTCGTGGGGCCTGGTGTAAAACGAGGAGCTATGGCTTCAACTGCAGGTGAACGGGTGCTTGAAATCACTCAGTGAAACACTTTTGCTTTTCTTCTGGGCCCTCGTGCAAACGTCCTCATGTTCCCACATCTTGCTGTTTCCATTTGCTATTCAGTGTTGTGTCCCATGGCTACAGGGATACTGGTGGTTGGGTGCAGAGTCTCACTGTCCTGGAGGTGTCTGGTCCCTTCTGCCAGCCGACAAGCTGATGTGCCCTGGCCGCCCAGGAGATGTCACCGGCCACCTCCCCTTCCCGCGGGCACACTGCCCCACCACACGAAGGACAGGCCACACGCCGTCCTTGGTGGGCATCTTGCCGAGGCAGCTGGGTGCCTGTACCTCCTGGCAGAGCTACCTGCTGAGGGTGAGACACCCTGGGATGCAGGCGTCTCACCTATAACCCCCCCCCCCCAGCTTCCATCTCATTTTGGGCCTGCCAGGGACACTGGAGCAAAGGACAGAGAAGAGCAGGGAGGGTGGGGTCCTGGGTGCCGGGGGTGGTGGGTAAGCCAGTAGCCGAGGACCTGTGCTGAGACCACGCTTGAGCCGAGGTTCCAAGCCTCCATGCATGCGCAGTTCCATTGGATTTGCTGGCAAAACAAATGCAACCCTAAATGATGAGGAATTTCTTGCCTGTGATCACAGAGAAGGAAACTCCCAGCACGGGCCTGTTCTGAGCACAGGGCCCTGTGGTCGCACACCCTTGAACCTGGT
The DNA here is from genome assembly GCF_048418805.1 of Vulpes vulpes. Taxonomy (NCBI): domain Eukaryota; kingdom Metazoa; phylum Chordata; class Mammalia; order Carnivora; family Canidae; genus Vulpes; species Vulpes vulpes. Next base: position 106,784,296 of record NC_132793.1, on the reverse strand, counting down.
AGTGCTCCAGCCCCTGGTGGTGATTGCTGGTGAGGGGGCTGCAGCATCTGATGCTAGCAACTGCTGCCGAGGAGCAGATGGTAGGGTGGGCACTCCACGAGGATTTTCCCCGTGTGAACTGCTTTCATCCCCACAACATCCTACAAAAGAGACGCTCTTGCTGCTCCATCTTCCTGAGGCTCAAAGAGGTAAAGTGACCTGCCTAAGGTCTAACAGCCAGTATGCAGCAGCTGCCCTTCAGTCTGCTCCAGGTGCAAAGCCACGCCCTGTAAGTGGTGCTTTTCTACGGCAAGAACAGAGACCACAAACCGGGGGTGACTGTGTTGTGCTGTCACCTCCATGCCACAGGCCCGGGTTGGAGAACCAGGGTGGAGTTAGGAGTGGCCCCTCTTGTTCGCAGAGGCTGGGGTATCCTGTTCCTGTCTTACACACTGGGGTGCTTTGCAGGATGAAAAAGGTGCTAGCAATGACACGGGGCAATCTAAGACATCTGATCTTGGCATCAGTTTGCTAGAGCAGCCTTGACAGAGGACCTCACCCTGGGCAGCTTCAACAACAGGGAACAGTTGTCTCACACTTCTGGGGTCAGAAGTCCAAGATCAAGAGGTCTGCAGGCTTGGATCTGTTGGAGGCTGTGAGCAGAATCTGTTGTGGGCCTCTCCCAGCTTCTGGGGGTTCTCTGGTGACCTTTGGTGTAGCAGGGCTCGTTGGTGTACACGTGGCAGTCTCCCTGTGTACATGTCTGTGTTCCAGCTGCTGGATTGCCTGCTAGAGAAGGGGCACTGTGGGATGGGCAACAGATCCTGATTACCTGAGAGAAGTTGGGTGGCTGCTTCAAACTGGAATCCAGCGGAGTCACATGTAATAACGAGATCATTGAAAATGGCACCCAACCTGCCTAGATAAGACCTTGAACGACTTGATCCCTCATCAGTTATGATTTGGGGCATTCCACAGGACATTCCCCTGGAAACTATGGTTTGTGAAATAAGCCTGGTACTCACAGCAGCAGTCACGTGAGAACTGCAAGGGCAGGTTTAGTAACAGCCACCACACCCAGTGTGGGGCCGATTGTGTGCCGTGAGAGTAGATCACCCCTAAAGCTAATACGTTAGCTCCAATTAGACCACAGTACAATGAGCTGCCTCCTTGGTTAGCCTGTGAGAGACCAGGATGGAGGCCAGAGAGAAAGGTTACTTGACCAACAGGTGGTAGAGCCACACCTGAGCCCAGGGCTCTTGGCTCCAGACCTGGTGGTCTGTCCACATAGCGGGAAGGAGGCAGGTATTAGAGCTCTCCTTTTGCAGATTTGGGAGCCAAGCATTTTACCCAGAATGACAGGGTCTGTGAGGGGCAGGAAGGGGCCCTGATGTCCTGGGTGCCACAGTGACCAGCAAATCCTCTGGAGATCATCACACACAGGGACAGTGACACAGCACTTGCGATAGCCCTGGTCGATTCCACACGCTCATCTGCATGCTTCACATGCTAACTCATGTTCACCCCCTCCAAGATCCTCTTAGGCAAGTGTGCTGACTACCCCATTGTACAGAAAGATTCCGCGTTGGTCCAACAACCCATAGCTGTGAAGAGCAGAGTGTTCTATCATGTAAACGTGGAAGTAGAGTTGCTCTCCACCACCATGTGCTCACCAAGGTGTGTGTCAGGTGTCACAGGTTCATGCTGCTGAAGCAGGCCTGGGGGAGTCAGTGTAGCAAGGGATGTATTTAATGAGCATCTGTGTTCATCATGCATTTCCTTATCCATTCATTTGTTCACTCATTCATGTGAGAGCGGTATCAGTTCAGGCCATGCACTGTCCCACGCCCTGGGGAAATTGTAGTGAGCAAAGCTACAGGGCCTCTGCTCTCGAGAGAGGTAAGAAGAGTTGACTAATAAGATGCTTCCCTTTTAAAAATTTTTATTATTTTATTTAAATTCAGTTTGCCAACATATAGTGTAACACCTGGTGCTCATCCCATCATGTGCTCTCCTTAATGCCTGTCACCCAGTTACCCCACCCTCCTACCCACCTCCCCTTCTGCAACCCTTTGTTTGTTTCGCAGAGTTAGGAGTCTCTCATGGTTTGTCTTCCTCTCTATTTTTTACCCATTCAGTTACCACTCCTTCCCTTATGGTCCCTTGCTCTATTTCTTATATTCCACATATGACTAAAACCATATAATGATTGTCCTTCTCTGACTGACTTATTTTACTCAGCATAATACTCTCTAGTTCCACCCTCTTCAGTGTAAATAGTAGGTATTCATCCTTTCTGATGGCTGAGTAATATTCCATTTTCTATATACACCACATATCCTTCATCCGTTCATCTGTGAAAGGACATTGAGGCTCCTCCCACAGTTTGGCTATTGTGGACATTGCTGCTGTGAACATTGGGGTGCAGGTGTCCCATTGTTTCACAACTTTTGTATCTTTGGGGTAAATACCCAGTAGTGCAATTGCTGGGTCATAGGGTAGCTCTATCATTCAGTTCTTGAGGAACTCCCACACTGTTTTTCAGAGTGGTCGCACCAGTTTGTGTTCCCACCAACAATGTAAGAAGGTTTCCCCTTTTCCACATTGTTGCCAACATTTGTTGTTTCCTGTCTTGCTCATTTTAGCCATTCTCATTGGTGTGAGGTGGTATCTCATGGTGGTTTTGATTTGCTTTTCCCTGATGCCCAGTGATATGGAGCATTTTTTCATGTGCTTATTGGCTATGTGTAAGTCTTCACTGGAGAAATGTATATTCATGTTTTCTGCCCATTTCTTGACTGGATTGTTTGTCGTTTGGGTGTTGAGTTTGATAAGTTCTTTATATACATCAGATGGTTTCCAATGGTGTCAAATATAAGAACAGTATAAAATGAGGAGGAGGATCCAGAGACAGGCATCTCCAGATGGAGGGTGGTCATCCAAGGCCTCTCGGAGGAGGTGACCTTTTAGCTAGGATCTCAATATTAAGAAGGATGCAAGGAAGGGAGTCCCAGGCAGAGGTCACAGCAGGTGTAAGCCTGGGAGTGAAATGAGCTTGGTGTATTCTGGAGCAGTGAGGAGGTCAGTGTGGCTGGAGCAGAGAGCGAGGGGTGAGGGCAGGGATTTAGCTGGAGAGGGGTCAATGGTGATACAAGATCTCCCTTCATGCTCTGTGGAGCGTGCCTTTGGGGGTCAAGGTGGAAAGCAGGAGAGGACTTTGGAGGCTACTGCGGTGCCCGGCTGAGCCTTGCCACTGCCACCAGGAGGAGCTGCAAATATTTATTCATTCCAAGACCACTGAGCACCTTGCAGGAAAGGACAGGTACACATACAAGGTTGCATCAGGGGCGCAGGCATGGCTGAGGTAAAATGGGGAGGGGCTGCAGAGTGCCAGAAAGATTAGATCAGGGGCTCTACTGGATGATCCAAGGAATGATTGTGTTCCTGGCATGATGATGGCTCTGTGATTGTGTAAGAAATAAGCCTGCTGAAAAGAAGGGGGTGGTTATAATTTAAATTCTCCAGAAAAAGAAAATGAGCCTGAGGGAAAAGGGAGGAATGAAGCCAGGGCAGCAGAATGGTGGTAATTGTTGAATCTGAGTGATTCCAATGTTGAGTGTGAGTGATAGTTTCCATAAACCTAAATCTGAGCCCTCTCCTCCCCCGCCAAGGTTTTCAGGTGAAGTGAGCCATTGGACACATTGGGAGTGACCGTGCCCTTCCATGTTTACAACCTTTGCCATTCCTGTCCTCCCATTTCTTCCCCCTTCCCTCCTCATTTCTGCAACTTTTCAGGGATGGGGCTGAGGAGCTGGGAAAGCTCCTGTCTTGCCCTGCTCTTTCTCATAACGGCCACGAGAGGGCGCCATGGGCCTAAGGCGGCCGCTGTCCCTGGTCCTGAAATTCTGACCCGCAGGCGAACCACGTTATGGGTCCCTGAGGGGCTGCTGCCACATTTGCTGGTTCTTTGAAAACACATTTACCCTCCAGAACTGTGCTCCAAGACTTTTACATCTCTGAGGCTGCAAAGGGAAGGGACCACTAAGTCCACAGTGTTTTCCATGGCTGCCTCCACTACTGGGGACCCTCCCCTGGCCCCCATATGGTGCCTCCACCCCTGTCCCTGTTTTGTCACCTCATTGGCTTCCCAGCCAAAGTCCTAGGCAGGTGCATTGGGTGGGTAGGGCCCAAGTCACATACATGTGCCCTAGCTGCAAGGGGGGCATCTTCTACTCCATTCCTCTAGTGGGAGGTGAGCTCAGATTCATAAGGCAGAGGATTTCCAGACTAAGAGGGTTTAGCTGCTGGGAACCTAAAAAAAGTAACAACTATCTTCTGTGCTTGTAGGAGGCAAAGAAGCATGATGCCTCATAAGAGGCAGGGCTGGTACCATGAGGCTGCAAGGAGACTTTGTTAAATGCTGATACCAGATGGTGCTTGTTATTCCCTGGCCTCATAGAATCCTTGAAGCAATCCTGGGAGGCAGGAATGATTCCCATTTTCCAGATTAGGAAATGAGCCAATGCTGCTTAAGGCCATTAGCTGGAAGCTGATGCACAAGCCCGGAGCATGGCCCAGACACCAGCTGGGTGGTGTCCAGGGGGGAGTGGAGAGCAAATGATGTGGCTGCCTGAATCCACCACTGCCTGTCTGCTGTGCAGGAAGCCAGCATGTGGGTACTGAGGCTCACATATCGGATGCCACTCTGGGGCACATGAGGGTACCCACCAAGCTGGTGTGAGATAAAGGGAGCAGGCAGAGGCAGCTGGGATTCCCAGTGGAACCAGCAAAGAAATGGATGTGGGGGCCTTACCTGGGTCAGGTACAGAGGCCCCCTGGGTGGCACCCCATCCTGACTGGCTGTCCTATCCACTGGCTTCCCCCTGCCCTCCATGCTGTCTCCCCCCATATCATGCTTTACACTTTACATAACATGTGGAGCAGCTACACTCCTCAGACCCTCAGCCCAGCCCACAAGGTGGACTGGCCCACTTCCAGCAGGAGAATGAGAAGACATCTCCTGATCAAGGGTTGATGACACAGAATTCATCCAGGCTTGCAAAAGTAAATTTTGGAATGACCTCACTTGTGCTTGAAAGGCATGTGATGCTCTGGAATTCAGAAGCATCCTTGGGTATAAATGGAGAAGTCATATGAACACACTCCCATGGCCTAGAAGAGCATGATCAGATAAAGAATAAACAGTGGTGTTGGCCACTGCCAAATCTGCTCAGCTTGGGGTATATAATCTTTGAACGTGGTCCTAGACTGTGGAGCCTGCCAACCTCCTATGAAAAAGCCAATAGAGTGACACAGAAAATGTGGGAAGGGAGTCAGCTTGGCTGTCATCCTCACAAAGTCATGGCCTCCTGAGGTGCTGGGGCCTGGTGCTCATGGCGCCTCCACTAGCTGCCCTGGGGCCCTGTCCAGGGGCCTAGGGGAATGGGGATGGGGAGTTAACTGTAATGTTAATGGTACCTAAGGCTGAATGGCCCTGAGGTCTACGGTTCATGATTGATGATGGTATCCAAATGCAGGATGGAAGATTTTATAAAAAATATTTTATTTATTTATTCATGAGAGACAGAGAGAGGCAGAGACACAGGCAGAGAGAGAACAGGCTCCCTGCAGGGAGCCCGATGTGGGACTCAGTCCCAGGGCCCTGGGATCACACCCTGAGCCGAAGGCAAACGCTCAACTGCTGAGCCACCTAGGAGATTTTTAAGATTCTCTAACCATGTTGTTTGTGTCTCAATACATTTCAAAGGTGAAATGGTTGCACATATTTATAATTAAGAAAAGTCCAACAGTAGGAAGTGGGCTTCCTAAATGATGGCCTGTGTGTGGGATGCTTTAGTGGAGGGCTGTGAAGAACTATGCTCCTCAGTGACAAGTGGGGACCCTACTTGTATGTATGGGAAGATGCCCCAACACACACATGGAGATAGAGGTACTGAGAGAGAAGGAGAAAGGGAGAGGAGCTGAGAGATGAGGCATACACAGGGAAATGAAATAATTAGAGCTGGGTTTTTTTGAGAATCCAATGGGTCAGGCACTGCACTCAGCATGCTGTGCTTGTTCCCACCTCACCTCCACAACTTGCAAGTTGACAAGTGGCCACAGGGACTCAGATCATCCCAAGGTCCTGCAGCAGGAGGACAACTCTCAGTCCTGGCTACCAGGGTCTACTGTTCTCCTGGGGGAGGCAGAGACCAGCTCCATGGCCACTTGTCCCAATCCCCATGGAAGGACTGCAGACAGCTCCTCTCTGCCCCATCCCCCTGTGCGGCACCTGGCTTGAATGGCTGCAGTTTCTTGCTTTCCAGAGCTGGTGGCCACTTTGCAAAAACAGTTTGCAGCTACCTGGAAAAACTGAACTCACTCATGCTCTATGGGTCAGTGGATCTGCTCCTGAGCATATGAAATTCTTGGCATGTGCACCAGGAGATAGGGCCAAACCCGGTAACACCAAAAATGGGGAGCTTCCCAGATATGCATCAACAGTAAACTAGATAAGGGAAGTGTGGTTTTTTATGAGATGAAATGCCATGGGCCAGGGAAAATGAGTGACCTTTAGGGGTACATAGCATCACAGAGTTTTCAAAACAAAGTGTTCAAAAACTGTCCGGTGGCCAAAAGCAAGACCTGCTCTCTTTCATTTAGATTGCAAAACCAGGCAAAGCTGAATGATGCATCCTTTAGAAACACTGACAATAAAGAAAGCTATGGACTTGTTGATGGAATGTTCCATATGGTGGTTGCCTTAGAAGGTGAAGTGGATGAGATCCCAGTGAACTCCTGCTTCAAGGGGAGGGCCATAGGGGGCTTCAAGTGTCCTAGAATATTCTATCTCAACCTGGGGGCGGGGTGAATGCACAGAAATTAATTTCATTACTTTTATGTGCATGTAGGTTTTGTATAGACAGAGAGGGAGATCTGTGTGTTATATACTGTTACATATGTGATATATTATCCGTGTGCATGAAAGGATAGGGCCAACAGTGAACAAAGGAAGGATGATGTCTGTGCCTGGGAAACACGAAAGCATCATTCCTGTCACCTGTACTTCATCCCTGGGTTGAAAAGACACCACTGTGAACCCAGATCCTAGAGGGAGTGTGGCTCAGGGTGCCAGCGAAGGCTAGGCAAAGTCCAGAGGTGCTGTGACACTGCGCTAAACCACTGCAGGGAAGCTTAGGTGGTGGTTATGCAGCCAGCACCTCACGGTGGAAGGCAGACCCGCACTCTATTCTGTGTCTTACATAAAGTCAGGTTTCCCTCTGCAGGTCTGTTGACTAAGACAGACAGCTTCCTTTGTGTGGGGACAGATATGCGATATTCCCAAGGATTGTTGAACTTGAGGCTCGACTAAGCCCAAGGAGGTGGCGTTTAGTGAAACACTTGTTCTAGAAGAGATTTGCAGAGGTCAGCTCCCTCCTTTTGTCTGATGAGGTGGGTTTGCCTATCGTCCTGAATGGTACCTAACTTGCTGAGTCTTGCAGCTCCACTTAACGTGGACAGAAGAACCCTGCAGAATCTTAGCTCAGAAAAGGGCACATTTCTTCCTTAGCAAACGTCCAACCCATGGAAACAGCAGCAGGTTTGTGCAGAGCTTGCTTGGTCTGGTCAAGTGTCTGTCTGGGGCAGGTAGGGGACAGAGGGCCATGCCTTCACAGAGACACCATCCTTGCCCATGTGAAAGTCACTCTCAGGTCTGCAATGGCTTCCCCACTAGGGTGTGGCTCTTCCCCCAGCCCCCCACTTCACCCCAGCCTCCCAGGTATGTGAGGCCTGAAGGAGGCACTCATTGTCTTCCAAAGGGCTTTGAAGCTGCTGGCGGGGGGGTGTGGTGGGCAATTCAGACCCTATTTCCAACCAAAAAGGAAGGACCCCTGTCTGCTCCCAACTTTCTCCACCAGCTCAGCTCCAGAGGACTTTATCTTTCCCAGAAGATCAAATTCTTCCCGTGGGGCCGCAGGTTCTCCCTACTGACAGATGCTGCAGAGTGGCCCCAGAAATGCTGCCTCGTTGGTGGAGGCTTGCAGCTCCGGTCTTGGGACACAGACCAGCTGCTGGAAAGGCTTTCAGCTGTAGCTGGCAGGAATCTGCCCCCACACCTCCACACCTCTGACAAGAGTAGCTCCCCCGCCCCCATGGGGTGTGGGGCCTGGGAAGCAGCTCAGATGACCCAGCTTGTCCCATGAAGCAGGAGCATGGACTGACAGGAAAGAGAGCCCCCAAAGAAAGAAACAGCCTTCCAAGGAGGTTCTGTCCTTTGGCCCCTACCCAACCTCCCACGGGTTGGTAATTGGGTGTGCAGCGGCCACCTCTTGGCCAGGAACAAGAAGGCCACACCCCAAAATACTGACCCATGTCTTAGGGATCATAAAGCTGGAATGTTCCTCTTCATGAGGGTGTGTTCTCTGCTACCCCACAGGCTCTCCTATGGGCTCTCATCTTCACCTTCCTTAGACGCTGAGCTATCTTGCACAGATGCTTGGGAGGGTCTGTCTCAGAAGGAAAACCTCCACGTCCCCAGTGTGGATTGCCCCTGAGGAGGGGGAGAAGGAAGCCCAGTGTTTTCCTCACCCCAGCCCCATTGGTTTACTGAGATAAAGAAGCAGATACAATGGAGGGGCTCTGGTCCAGGGTCAAGCATGGCAGTCCTGGAGGATGGCAGGAGCCTGGCTCCTGAGGATGTCATGGAGCTGCACTACTACTTCTGGACTGTAGACTCTAACATTTTGGGCTCAACCTTAGCCCCTTAGGCTCCAGCCATCAGCAGTCCATTGAGCCAATTTTTCTCTTACTCGCAGCCAAATGCTTCCCTACATGATATGCATTTACTTGCACATACACGTCCCCACAGAGACTCTCATAGTGGACAAGAAGGAAGTGTGGGCAAGAGTCTCTCTCTGAGACTAAACACCACTGGCCAGCCGCATCCTTTCCTCTGTGGTCTGTAAGTACCAAAAGGAGCAAGTTCATACAAAGTAACAGAAGCAAATAAACGCATAACTGAAAACCACATCCCTGTGGTTGCATCTTTGGGTTGATTCCAGATTTGTTTTGTTCAGTCTCTCCTGCTAAATAATTCTGCAGTGAGTATGTTTAGGGATATGAGTTTATTGTTCCTTCTTCATCTAATGTACCGAACATAAGTCCCCCCAAATGAAAATGCTGCATCAGGGAGGAAGACTGTTTGTAGCTCTTGCTGTCTAATGTCACACAGGCTCCCCAAATGCCACACTGGTGCCTGCAGGTGTTCACCCGCCCCTTCTCAGGACCAGGAAATATGTTATGGATTGAAGAACATTGATCTACAAAATTCAGGCCTATTACCTCTCACAGTGCATTAGGGAAAACTCACATATTTTTAAAGCATGTATAGAAAGCTCATTTCAGAAAGCTCTACTAGTGCACCTGTGTTTCAACAAATGCCTGAGTGACACAAACAAACCAAATCGCATTACAATTCATCCCAGGGGCAGTATAGCTGGGGACCTACGGGGTAAATTACCTGCATGAACAAGATGCTTTCAAGGTGTGGTGGGTGTGAAATCAGATATTCCTGATTTGCAGGCCCTGGGAGACAATATCTGGATTGTCTGGATTGTCTATCTCTGGAAATTACTGTCCGCAGGGTCACAGGTAAAAAAAAAAAAATGGGGCATATTTCTCCTCCATGGGTCCACTCTCCTCTGCACCTATAGGCTCAATGCAAAGAAATAGGCTTAGAGCAGTGGATGCTTATCCAGGGTCAGGGGCCTGGCTCTCTTCCCAGCTCTCCTGTAATTGACTCAGAGATCTTCGGCAAGTCACTGTACCTCCCTGGCCACAGTTTTTTCTGTGTCATCTCTGAGGACCCCTCCTCTTCCAGGGATCCCCAAGTCCCTGCGTGTGGAGTCAGTCAGAAGATGAATCATGAGATGTAGGTAGGTGCCAGTGCCTGAAACACTGGGGAACTGTGGCAAGTGATCTCTCTCCCGGGGGCCTCCATCAACTGGGTACAAGTAAGCCAGGCTTTGCTTTCCTCTTAGGCTCACCACGTGCATTCAAACTGGTAACTAAATCCAAATGGTCAACCAAGTATCTACATTGTTGATTTTGTTCTAAAGGGTTCAATAGAGGCAGGAAGCTTCCAGGGCATCTGTACAATGCACCAGCCCCTATGGGGGTGTTTCTCCAGAAATTTGAGGATCTATAGGGGAATTGCCCACAAGGCATGGAACCAGTGCACAGCTGATGGGAAGGGCCCTGAGAATAATGGCAGCTGTCACTGCTTTGGTGCCACTGTGTGCTGGCCATGGCATTCAGACCTCTGTAGATGTATCTAAGGAAACGCAAGGTCAAGGTTGTGGTTGGAGTTTTATAGCAGAAGAAGGTGTCAGGTCAACAGCAGAACTGCAGTCTGACCAGAGTCCTCCAGTTGGCCACAGTGAGGCAGGGTGTGGCTGGCTCATCCCAGATCCAGACATCACACCTGGAAGCGAGGGAGCTCCAGAGGGGTTTCTGACACATCAGAGGTGTTCAGTAAGTATTTATGGTGGTACTTGTAACAGAAATAATGCTAGTGAGATGGCTCCAATATGCCTGTAATGCTTACAACAATCCTCTAGGAGATGCAATTAATTTAGGCTCAGAGAGGTGGAGTGACCAGCCCAGGGCCAATAGCTTATGAATGGCAGAGTCAGACCAAGCCCTCTCCCGCTGCACCTTCATTAAGCATCATGGTGGTTGCTTCCTTTCCAACCTCAGAGAAGGGAAGGTCAGGGACCCCAGCTCAGGAACCTGAAGTTGCATGTTTCTGGGACGGTCTTGTCAGTCCACAAAACCATGGAGATAATAACTCGTTGTTGTTTTAAGCAACAGTTTGTGATGCAGCAGTAGGGAACTGGGACACTGACTCCGGTCCCTTCCTTCTCCTGCCTCCTATGCCTGAAGTTCTTTCCTCTGCGTTTTCATGACTGATCCCTTCCTTTCAATGATCTTTCTTCAGAAGGCACTTCTCAGGGATCCCTGGGTGGCGCAGCGGTTTGGCGCCTGCCTTTGGCCTGGGGTGCGATCCTGGAGACCCGGGATCAAATCCCACATTGGGCTTCTGGTGCATGGAGCCTGCTTCTCCCTCTGCCTGTGTCTCTGCCTCTCTCTCCCTCTCTCTGTGTGACTATCATAAATAAATAAATGAATAAATAAATAAATAAAAAAGAAGGCACTTCTCAGAGAGGCCTCGCTGAATCTCATTCTGGTGGCTTTTTGGTTACCTTTGTGCTCTGTGTTCACAGGAATGAGATCTGCTATGGGTGTTGGCAGAGCTGTATCCTCGGTGCTGTTGGTGTTCAGCGGTTGGCTTTCCATCTAAATGCCAGAATCATGATACAGAGACTCTTATAAACATTTTAAATTTAAAAAGTCTAAATTGGGGTATAAATGTCATACAGTAAAGCTAACAGATCCTGGGTATTCAACGTGATGAGTTTTGACAAATGTGTATGCCTGCCATCACCTCAGAAAGATCTCTTGCTTCCTGTCTGGTAGACTGTCCGCTGCCTCGTAGAGCCAACCATTTCTGATTTTTGAAGAGCCAACGCATCAATTTGCCTGATCTAGAATGCTGTATGAGTGGAGTCTTCCACTGTGTCCTCTTGTGTTTGACTTCTTGGGCTCTGCAGGTCCATGAGACTCATCTGTATTTTTGCATGAATCGGTATTTCATTCTTGGACATTTTTTTAGAATTCCATTTTCAATTTTCTGTGGGCTCTTCAGTCCTGTCTCTGTCTCTCATTAAATTTTCAGCAATTGCTCTAGGATTGTACTATATACATCCTCAGCTGTTCACAGAGGACTTCGTCAATCTTGGGCCACTTCAAAGAATGTAAGCACCCCACAAACAGAAAGGTACACTCCCTTCATCCTTTTTGCTATTGTTATCGTATGTATTATATCTAAGGTACATTATAACCCCCGCAATGTAATCAGTTCTCTGTGCATAATTGCATGCACTGTAAAGAAATGAGGAGAAATAAGTTTCTTACATTTACCCATGTACTCACCATTTCCAATGATCTTCATTCCTTCTGGAAGGTTCAGGTTTCCACTTTGCATGTTGGTTGTCACTCTGGAGGGCTGCCTTTAGCATTCTTTGGAATGCAGGTCTGCTAACACTGTATTTTCTGAGTTTTTTTTTTCTTCATCTGAAATGTCTTTATTTCATCTTCATTATTGGAGAATATTTTCATGGAAGATAGCATTTTTTCAGTGACAGATTTTTCCAATACATCCCAGATGTCACTCCACTGACTTCTGGCCTCCATTATCTCTGATGAGAAGTCAGTGATGGTCACACGGTCCTTCCCTTGTCTGTAATATGTCTTTTATTTTCTCTTGCTGCTTTTGAGTATTTCTCTTTGGTTTTTGGTAGTTTAACCATGACATGTGCCTTGGGATATTTTTCATTGTATATGTTTCTTCCTGAATTGGGAACATTTTTAGCCATCATTACATTTGTCTGCCTTGTTCTCTCTTGTCACACTTTCTGTGACAACACTGACCTACACTTGTAGACTCTGGTATTGTCCCACAGTACCTTGAAGGTCTGGTTTACATTATTTTGATATCCTTCCTCTGTTCTTCTAATTGGGTAGGTTCTACTCATCTCTCTTCAAGTTCAACTGAAGATTCCTTGTAGAATATGTACTGTTTTTTAAGCACATTTTGTGAATTTTTTTTATCCCAGATACTATATTTTATTTTATTTTTTGAAGATTTTAGAATTAATTTATTTGAGAGAGAGAGAGAGAGAGAGAGCATGAGCAGGGTAGAGGGCCAGAGGGAGAAGCAGACTCCCCACTAGCAGGAAGCCTGACATGGGGCTTGATTCCAGGACCCCTGGATCACGAACTGAGCCAAAGGCAGATGCTCAACCAAGTAAGCCACACAGGCACCCCCCAGATACTATAATTTTAGTTCTAGATTTTCCATGTAGCTCATTTAATAGTTTGATATTATCTATATCAATTTATCATGAACATATTTTTCTTCACATTCTCAAGCATCATGACAAGAGTTGCTTTAAAAGTATTATTTAAAAAATTTTGTTCTTTATTAAGTACACTACCCCCAGTGAGGGGCCCAAACTCATGACCCCAAGACCAAGAGTCTCACACTCTACCAACTGAGCCAACCAGGCACCCCATCTGCTTTAAAATTATTATCTGAAAGTTCCAACATTTGGGATCAGCTGACTCTCTTTTCTCTGAGTTGAGTTTCTTCTCCTATCAAGTAATTTTGGTTTCTGTCCTGAATGTTGTGAGTACTAGATAGTTTGAATTCTATTCTGTTACTCCTGAGGGCATTGCCTTTTATATACATTTAACATGTAAACTCACACTGTAAGATGTCTCCCTTGCAGAGGGGAGTGGCTAGAATCTCAGTGTGGTTCTTGTACATTTGCTGGGCTATTTGGTGTTTGCCTTGTGAAGCCAGAGTTTTGGGTAAAGCTCACACACAGAATTTGGTGCTCCCATGTATGCTTTTCTCCTCATTCCTGTGCCAGTTTCCAAAAGTTGAGTCTGCTTATTTCCCAAAGCTCTGTCCACTTCATCTCTCTCTCTCTCTTTTAAAGATCTTATTTATTTACTTGAGAGAGAGAGAGAGAGAGAACGCATGAGCAGGGATTAGGGGTGTGCGGGGGAGGGGCAGAGGGAGGGGGAGAAGCAGACTATCCACTGAGCAGGGAGCCTGACCTGACTTGGAACTCCATCCCAGGACCCTGAGATCATGACCTGAGCATTGAGTGCTCTCGAATTAAATGCTGGATATTGAACCTGCCAAGTGGCAATAGACCCTTGCTGGAGGGATGGGAATGGGAAAAGGCTAAGTCACTCTATCCTGTTCCCTGTGTTGGCTTTTCCAGGGTATCTTGAAATCATTTAATGTCTTATTTGCTACCTTGTTGTCTCTGTCCCCAACAGGATGGAACACAAGGCTCCAGGGCAGGTTCTAGCAGTTTTATAGGAACTCAGGGATGGGACAGAGAGGAAGTTTGGGAGAATGGAAGGGAGATGACAGGGAGGGGAGAGGAAGAAAAGGGGAGAGAGAGGGAAGGAGAAAAGGACAGGAGGGGAAGGGATGGGGACTGCCCAGACTGAGGCACAGATCTCCTCCCGACCCTGATCCTGTGGGTAGCTCCTCCCGGCAGGCTGGCTATGTGTCACACAGGGTGTGTGTGGGAGGACACTTGCTATTACGCTTCACCAGAATTACCCAGAGGATTCTCTTCCATATAGGAGGCACCCTGGGCGTCGACATTTAGATTCAGCCCATAGAGCTGAAGGTGCTGGGAATCCCCTTCAGGCTCCAACTCCCACCCCGGGTCCCTGTCCTAGGAGAGGGTCACATGGGACCGGGTACTTGCACCATTTACAATATAGTCCATGGAGGGCCACCCAGGAGCCCTGAAGTGAGAACAGAAATACCCCGCAGATTCTGCCGCCTGGTCTCAGCACCCAGTCTGTGGGGCTCAGGACTCAGGTCAGCCTGCTCTTCCCATGACTCCTCCCCGGGTCTGGGGAAAACTTTCATCCTGAATGGACACCAGGCCCTCATGCTACCCACAGGCTCTGAAGGCCCTTGCAGTACCCACCCCTCCCACCCCATCATTAGCCACACAGTAGGCCTGCACGTAACACTGGTGACCTGGGTGAGAAGGGATGGGGCCTGTATGCGGGTGCCTTTGCTGTCATGCTGGGTATTTCACTGCCTTATGAGAGCTTTCTGAAGACTCATGCACATGCATGGGGAGTGTGAGGTGGGAGGATCACAGAGGCCAGCTCTAGTGCCCGAGGAGACTGTGTGGGTCTGTTTAATGCAATTTTTATTTAAAGCACAACAAACCCCCCAACCTGACCATTTTCTACATTAGCTTATCAGGCAGACAGCTGTTCATCCCCCATCCCTCCATGCTTTTCCATGTCCTGGATCATCTTCCTTTTTCTGGGATCCCTGGGGCCTCCCTGGGGCCACAGAGTCTGCCAGGGACTCATGGCTAAGAAAGTGGATGAAAAATGTCCGGATTTCCTTCGGGTAGATGGTGACGTTGGTGCCTTGCAGGGGTGTTGAGTGAGATCTGGAGCTGCCTGGGGGAGCAGAGGTGGTCTGTCCTTAGAGCCACCTGCTTCCCCAGGACATTTCCACCCAGCATCCCCCTCATATACCACACCTGCCTCCACTCTGTTGTGGCTCCTTCATGAAGGCCCTTGGGTGCCCCCCTCCTGCTGGGACTCCCACTGCCATGTACCCCTTGTATTCTGGCTCTCCCATGAGGGTAATAGCTAGGTGGTCCTGGCCATACATGGCCTCATTCCCAATAGGGTGTAGCACTCGGTGCCTAAAGCTTTCTCACTCAGGTCTTTGGGTGGGGCCTGCACTTTGTATTACTGGGCTCCACTAAATTCAACCTTGGCAGGGAAATTTCTTTATCCATTCATCCCATGGATCATTCCACCCATGATCCTTGGTCCATCCATGAATCCATTTGTCCTTTCACCCATTCAAAAACTCATAATTCCATAGACCCATTCATCCATCCACCTAGCAATCCATCCTTCACTCCATCATTCATCATCTAATCCTCCATCAATTATTCACCCATCCACCCATCTATCCATTCACCACCTATTCACCCATCAATCAATCCTTCTACCCATCTTTTCACACAAATACCCTTCCATATACCCGATTATCCATCTATTCATCCATGATCAATATATCATCCTCATCCATCTACACATCTACCTGTCCATTTATTTATCCATCAATTCATCCAACCATCCATTAATCCGCCATCTATCCATCATTCATCACCTCTCTACCAATCCATCTATCCATCCACCTATCATCTATCACCTATCCATCATCCATCCAATTGTCACACATCCATCCATACATTCATCCACTCATCCATCATCTTATCCATCATCCATCAACCATCTACCAATTCATCCACCCTTTCATTTATGTATTTGTCCATCCATCCATGATCCATCCATCCATCCATCTACACATGATTAAGTGTCCAGCAATGTAGATGGCACTATGTGTGTGCAGTGCACAGAGGAGATCCACAACAAACAGGAAAGAGGGGGAGAGGACAGCAGAGGAGGAATCTGATCCAGCCCTGGACTTCATAGAAGCTTGAGTAGGAGCAGGTCAGAGGAAAAGGGACAAGGGCCATGCAGGCAGAGGGAACAGCATGGGAAACACTGGGAAGCATGAGCTGCCTGTGGTCCCCAGGAACTGATGGTGTGTGTGCAGTGTGAGGCACAACATGGTAGGTGTCAGAACCCCCTGGAATGTGCTTGCCAGGTCAGGACTCAGCCAGGACAGAGGCAGGGGGTGTGGTCTTCAGACACACATGCAGGCGTGCACACACACTGACCTGTGCAGATTCAGAGGAGCTAAGGAGCCTGCTCAAGTTCCCACAGGCCATAAGGGGCAGAGCTTCTAAGCCAGGCTATGGGGTTGCTGGGATACCCAGGCAAGGCCTGAACCAGGGGCTCCCAAACCTCTGTGGTGGGGAGGCTCCTGTGTCCTCCAGCTCCAGCGGTGTAGTGTGTTCACATCCCAGGTCCCTGTCAGTGAGCGCTCCTCCACTGCCCCCACGGACCCCAGCCCCTGCAGCACAGTCTGCAGAGACAGGAGCACAGGGAGTGTGAATTACTCCGAGCCCCAGATCAGAGCAGGTAAAGCAGGAGTAGGGGGGGCAGCCTCACCCTGGGCACAACACACTTCCTCCTTAATTCTTACTGCAGATCTCCAGACAGGAACAGTGTCCCCATTTTAGAGATGAGGACACTGGCTGGGATCAGCATGCTTCCCCTGGCACTGTCCTGGAAGAGCACACTCGGGGGTGGCAGGCACGGGAGCTGCCTCCAGCATCCAAACTCCTTCTCCCTGGTATGGCTCAGCAGGCAGCCCCAGGGATGAGGCCAGGCATCCTTATCCCTCCCCTGTGCCAAGTAAGCACAGACCCAGCCTCCTGTGCAGGGAGGGAGGCAGGCGGCCCATTCTGGCCTGAAAAGGAAGGGACCTTCTGCTGTCCAGGAGATAGGGAGGTTCTGGAGAGCTTCCTGGCACTGACAGGAGAGAAAGCACAGGGTGCAAGGGCTTTTTTGCCTCTGTCTTCCCAGCTTCTGCTGCTATATCTGCTTGGGAGGCCCGTGCGGTGGGTGACCACAGGGACGAGCAGAAGCAAAGAGCCAGCACGCTGACCAAGGCCGGCAGCAGGACAATGTGACACAGGAAGGGAGCAGAGGAAGTAGAAATGCAGGAAAAATGCAGGAAGAGGGGGGCAAGGTGCCGTTGCGCCCCCACCAGCACCCACTCCAGGTTGAGCCAGAGCTCCCACAGGCATCTCTTTGCCCATGTCTTTGCCAGAGGGGATTTTCACCCTGGGCTTGTGTCCCTGCTGGGGCTTCTTAGACAGGAAGCCTGTCCCAGGGATCTGAGGGCACTTACCTGCAGATTGACCCTCACTGGCTGAGACAGGACCGGGTCCTCGCCTTCCTCATACAGGTGGTGGAGCCGCAGCAGGACACGGCGAAGGTCAGCCTTGGCCTTCCCTCGATGGCCTTCAGGACAGAAGGACCCACATTGGCCCCAAATCCTCTAGTCAGGACCCAGCACTTCCTACTCCCCACCTCCCTGGGAGGCAGCTGATCCAGTCCCTGATTAATGACAAGGAAACCAGGCTCATAGAGGTCTGGTCACTTGCCCAAAGACATAGCTGGTGGGCACCAGATGGAGGATTCCAGCCCAGGTCTGGCAGCCTCCAAGGCCTCCCCCCACACCCAGGGACTAATGCGGAGGGGTGCCTGCAAGTCTCTGCCCTCGTCTCCTGCTTTGCTCCTCTCTAGGCTCATTCTTAAGCCTCCCAGTGCTTGCTGGACTGCTCTTCCCTGCCCCCTGTGTGCTGTGGTGTGGCCCCAACCCTCCCAGGTCAAGGCACAGGGAGCAGGAGGGATGTAGCCCTTGCACAAACTTCTTTATCCCCGGGAAGGAGGAAGCAGGTGCTGAATATGGCCTCCATCAGCTGGGGACCCTGGTGGCCACAGTGACAAGGGCCATGAGCTGAGCCCACTGGACCTGTGGCACAGGGGAGAAAGGAACGAGGCTGTGTTGGGTCAGGAGAATGTGGGGCTCCTGGGTCCTATAGAACAAGGGGTTTATAAAGTCTCTTGGATGTGTTCCAGGGTGGTGTTTGTGGAATCAGCCCGAGGGTCAGGCACATTGTCTGTGTCCTGTTGGGGGTGGGGGTGGGGGTGGGGTTGAGACACGTTGATGTCCATGACCACATACCTACTTCATAAGGTGGCCCTGAGCTCGAGGACAGCAGTGGGGGTGTCTCACTGCATCCCTGAGGCTCCTCTCCCTCTGCCACTCACTCACTGCTCCCCAGGGAGGAGAGACCTTCATTCAGTGAGTCTGGGGACACCCCCAGGCCAGACCCTTCTCCTCCTATTGGGAGCCAGCTGTCTAGAGGAGACCAGTTGTCTTGTGTGTGGCCACACACAGAAGGGGGAAGGGAATGCTCCTCCTTGTAGGAGAGGCTGCTGGTCCAGGGTCCTCTATGACAAGAGGGGGTCCTGATGATGGGGTTCAGTGTTATAAAGCTACTTGGCTGCAGACATGTGCCAGGGTCCCAGAGATCCACTGGATCAGATGGTGTTATCTGGCCTGTTGCCTCTTCCTTCCTTCCCTCCTTCTTAATATGAAGGTTCCTACTGAGCCATCTTTGGTGCCTGCCAGGCCCTGGTGGGGCTCTGGGGACAAGAGGGTGCCTGCGGGGCAGCCAGCCCTGCCTGTGAGCTGCTCACAGTGCCAAGGGGAAGATAAGGTGCAGCTGGAGCTTTGGCAACAGGATGGGTCAGTTCATGGCAGGTGTCATCTCCATCAGGCCGGGCTGGGGGCTTATTGTGAACATTAATGTCACTGGCTGGTGACTTGGCGGCTTCCCTGTCTAGTCTGAGAACTCTGTGAGTCCAGGGTCCTTGCCTACCATCGTCTCTGCTGATTACCCACTGCCTGGCACAGGAGACATTTGTTCAGGGAATGAATGGAAGCCCCGGATAGTCAGGCTTCCTGAGTTCAGAGGACGAGTGGGACTCAGTTGTTCCGGGCTCCAGGAGGAGTCCCTGAGGAAGCAGACTCCACGGCAGGCTGAGCATCCGGCAAAGGTGGACGATGGTTGGGGTTTGGTGGTGGGGATAGAAGGGATCCTCAGAGACTGGGTGTGGACAGGTCCTCCTCTGGGGCCCTGCTGACTGGGTGTCCTGCCTACTGAGGGACCCTGGTCCCCCCACTGCCTCTCTGTGGTTCTGGGTCTCCCCATTGGGCAGATAAGGGGAACAGGGGACCATGCAGAGCCAGGACAGCTCTGAGAGGAGCCCACTTTGTCTGGTGATGGGCGTGGGGCCAGGTTGACATGGGGAGGGAGGAGTGACTCTGGTTCCCTGGACACCCGGCTCACGTTTCTGGAGATCCTGCAGGTGCTCCGTGTGGTTGGAGCTGTAGTTCCAGCCCGGGATGCTCAGGATCTGCAGGTGCAGACTTGGGGGCAGGGTCACGGCTTCTTGCTGCCTCGGGGGGCCTGGAACAAGCTGGGCAGACTCTGCAGGGCAGACACACAGAGCCAGGACGAGGATTGGGCCCCGCGCCTCCTCCTGGCACCAGGAGCTGTGCACACTCTGGCCCCCATTCCGGGCGATCCGGCTCCTGCCAACGCGTGCCCTGAGGGAGGACAGCCTGAAGCCCCTGCTGGTCCAAGGGCCTCGGGCACCCCCGTCTAGCCTTTGCCCACGGACATCCTTCCACCTGAATGCCTTCCCTCCCACACGTCCAGGGGCCCACACCACAGAGTCTAAGAGTTGGAAGGATCCTGAATCTCTAGTCCAGCTGTTTCCAAGTACAGATGGGGAGACGACCGCCCAGAGAGGTGATGTGGTTTGTTCTAGATCACAGGGCAGGTTCACACAGAGCCTCGGTTTCAATTCAAGGTCTAGGATGCCAGCTCCTCCCTTGTTTTGTCATCCTTGGTCCCCTGCTCAGAAGCACCCAAGGTCCTCCTTCCAGGAGAGGACCTGTCCTTTGCTCAGTCCCACTGCCTCTGCTCCCTGAAGCCTGGATCTGTATGAGCATGGCCCCCCAGCCCATAGCTCAGGAGAAATCCTGCAGGAGAGGCCTGGCCCTTGCCCATCCTCAGGGTGCAGCACACAGCAGGCACTCAGCCCGGGTTTTGTGCACGTGTGAGCAGCAGCCTGCCCGCTTCTACAGCCCTGGGAGGGTCCTGCTCTAACACTGAAACAAGGATAAATCATAACCACATTCTCTTCCAAACCTCTCAAGTGAGTAGAAAGGAACAGTTCAAGGATTAAGGGAAGGATACGAACTGTATCTAAATGATTCATTCTTTAAAAGCTGCTGCAGAGAACCATATTTACACATGATCATTACTTATTGTTTCTCATCTTCAATTATTTCTGTAAAGACATAGGCTGTTTTAAATCTGAAGAAGTCTGACCGAGGGACGCCTGGGTGGCTCAGTAGTTGAACATCTGCCTTTGGATCGGGGCATGAATCCCAGTGTCCTGGTTATAAGTTCCACATTAGGGTCCCCGCAGGGAGCCTGCTTCTCCTTCTGCCTATGTCTCTGCCTTTCTCTATGTGTCTATCATGAATAAATAAAGAAAGTCTTAAAAAAAAACAACGAATTTTGAGTGGAGGCAATGCATGAATTTTGCACATCAGACCATGAACTTGAACTAACCTTGCCTGGTGACAGCACACCCAGAAATCAAATAAAACAAGTCTTTTAATGTTCATCTACTAGGGGTGAAGCCATCTAGCCATACATGTCATATTATGGAAGATAAAGAGTCCTCAGAGCAGAAAGTGAGGGATACTCAGGGAGAGGATACAAAGAGGAATCTGTGTGATTCTCAGAAGTGCTCGCTACTCCATGTATAAGCTTGGGTGAAGCCTGAAAGTATTTGCACACACTTTGCCCACACATTAAACGAGGGCTTGGATCAGAGACCCCTGAGCTCCTTTCTGATCAAAGTTTCCAGATCATGGTGGCCCACACGGTCCCCAGGTCCATCCCAGCCAGGGGGGCTCATTCTGGGGTGAACACTCTCTTACCATTCAGCTCTCTTAATAGCACTACGGGTGGGTGCTGCAGCGCTAGCCCACACCTCTGACGCAGGCTGGTGGTGAGAGACTGGGGTCCCAGCAGGAGCCAGAGCACAGGGTAGACCGTGGAGGTGTCATTCAGGGTGAGATCATAATCCAGAGCCCAATCAAAATTGTTCCAAAGCCGGCGATGGAGCATGACCTGCAGGGAAGAGCTGTCTGACCGGCCCCGCCGCCCACCTGCTCCCACCCCTGGGTGACCAGCAGGGCTCACTTCCTACCTCCACCTGCCCGTTCCCTTGGCTGGACACGCCGTGTGCCTGCTTGGACAGCAGCACCAGCCTGCTTCTGCCGTCCTCAATGAAGGCGGACTGAGCCATGGGGTAGTAATTCTGTGGGCACAAACACTGCCAGGTTGGCGGTCGGGGCAGAGGACAGGAAGGCCTCTCTGTCCGGGTCCCCCTCTGGCCACCCCACACCCTCCACCCCACGCACAGAGCACCAGCTCAGGGTGGAGAAGGGAGACAGAGGTTAGAGGCTCTGACGTTGGACACCAACAGACTGTCACTCCAATCCAGCTCCACTGCTTCTGACCATATGAGCTGGGGACTAAGCTCGGTTTCCCCACCAGTACAAAGGGCCCAAAGACACACTGTGCACAGTTCTGCAGGAGTGAGGAGGGGGTGTGTGGGGTCCAGCCTGATAGGGGAGCTAGGTGGAGAGTTGCTCCAGAGAGAAAGGGCCATGTGTGTTCTGGGAGAGCGGCCCCTGTCCCCAGGCTCTGTGCTCTGCTGGAGCCAGATGTCCCGGGTGGACCCATGGGAACTGTCAGCAGCCCCTGCACAGCAGGTGAGGGCTAGCAGGTAGGGACGAAGGGACCTGAGCTCACAAGCAGAGCAGGGTGGGGATACATGCCTCTGGGTCCCCTCAGGAGGAAAAAGAATTGATTACTGAGGGCACAGGAGGCCCCCAGCGGGGGCTTCACCTGGATTGTCCCCCCTGACCCTCACAGCCCTGGGTTTGTTCCCTTTCTCGGGTCTGCAGGGAGCCATAGGGCAGCCGGCCCACGTGCCCAGGATCACAGGGCCGGAGGCCTCGGACGTGGGAGCCCATCTGGCTTCGGGCCATGCTCAGGGCTTGGAAGAAGCTACTGGGGAAAGTCTCTGCAGCAGCACCTGGCATGGGTCAGGCACACTCAACCTGAATCTCAGGACACCCCACACGAGGTGCTCATCTTCCACAAGAGGAAACCGAGGCACAGACAGGGACAGGGACAGTCCAGTGCATGTGGTGGCCCCGGATTTCAGACACTGCAGGTGGCCCAGCCTGGGCCTCACTCCTAACGGCACAGGTGGGCAAGGGGGCTCTGCTGGAGTTTTGTCCAGAGGCCTCCGCTGCTCCATGGTGAAGCTGCAATGGGCCTCCTCCTCCTGTCTTCTGGAAAAGCACCATCAGGGAACCCCACCCCCGCGCTCCGGGACCACAGAGCAAACAGGCATCCTAAAGCATACCCGGGCGATGCCATTGCTTGAGTATTTCTGGAAGACTCTCCGCTGCATCTGGTAGCCGTTGTTGTCTGAGTGGAGGACCTGCTGGTTGTGGAGACTGGTGCTGGTCCTCAGGATGGCCTCGCGGTTCAGCTCCAAGGGGCCCACCCGGTACTCCTGCTCCATGCGCCAGCACAGCAGCTCCGCTCCCTGGGCCAGGGGCAAGTGGGCGAGCCGGGAGTAGATGGCATATGTGTGATTCCTGTCCCCCACCTTCCTGGTGCAGAATAGGGAATGGGTGGCTCGGGCTCTGGGTTCCTTTTTTTTTTTTTCTGGGTTCCTTTTATATGCCCCTCCCTCCCCTCACTCTCTCTCCCTTCTCCTTCACTCCTTCCCTCCCTCCCTCCCTCCTTTCTTCCCTCATCCAGGGCAGGGGGGCAGGGGGCAGGGAGCATTCCTCATCAACATAATGGGAAGAACCTGGTCCCCTGATGATGTGGAGCTGGGATAACTGTGGAGCTGGGTGCCTCACCCAGATGGCTTAGGTGTGTGCTCTCATGAAAACATAAGAGTCCCCTCATTGTCCCTGTGGGTTCCTGTCCCAGCTCTGAACCTGGACACCCCCTATGAGGTTCAGCACGTGCGATGGAGCCAGGATGCCCTAGGCCAGAGCAATCACGTCTTTCTCAAGCTCCCATCCAGAAGGACCATGTGCCAAGCACGGGCCCAGGAGCAGGGATCCGGCACAAACATGGACCCTCGTTCCCTTCCACACCTGCTGGCAAGCACCAAGGAGCCTGAGCCCACCTGTAGAAGTATTGCCGGATCTCAGTCATGAGCTTTCCCGCCACAATCTGCATTCCCACACTGTTCCATGGGCGCTTTGCAGAGTTGATGGGCATAAACACAAAATTATCAGATACAAAACCATATTTCAAATCAGCATTGGCATGGTATTCCATGAACTCCTGGGTCACCTGCACTGTGCGGTTACTCCCTCTGCAGAGACAAGAAATGGGACACAGCAGTATCTTCGTGCACACATGTCCCAAGCATCGTCCTCTCATCTGGAAGCCGGTAAGAAGCCCTCTATGCAGACACCAAGCTCCACCTGAAGTGAAGAAAAGTGATCTCTGCAGAGCTCAGTGACAGTCAGGAGGCCACTCGGTGACACCTGTGCACTTGCCTCAGATAAAGTCCCTGGGTCTCGCCCCTCCCCTGAGCCAAAACTGCCTTAGATCTTTCCATGTGCCAGTTGGGATCCCAAAACGGGAGCTGGACAGAGACCTCACCCTAGGCCCCTGAGAGCCTACAAGAAGCAGTCACGCTATCCCAGAGGAATCATCCCAGGGAATGGTGCCTGCTTATCAGGCTGCCTCCAGGGCCACCCTATACCTTTCAGAGGTACCCCAAGGAGGACCCACAAAGACTTTGTCATGCTGACCCCAAGGTGTCCAGATGTCAGGAACCAGCACTGTCACTCATTTCACCTTCTCCTGACTCTCGAGAGCAGGGAATATTAGCCCGTTTTGCTACCGAGTCACCTAAGACTGGGGCCCTGACATCACTGGCATAGGATCACATGTCTGGGAAATGCTCAGGCCAGGACTCAGGTTCTGACTCAACTGTATATTCTCGCTCCTTCTATTCTGTTCCAATGTTTTGCTTGGGTCGGAGGAGCGGGGAGGAGTGGGTGGGAACTCAGAGCCTTGTAGACCTGTGTATGGTGTACATCTCTGTGTGGTCTAAGTCGAGGCACAGCCACGTACCCAGGATTAGGCATGGCCCTGCAGCCACAGAACATGGAGAAGTGTCACTTCCTCAGCCATTTTTGGGTTTTCTGTGCTAATTTTGGGGGGATGGACAGGGAAGGCAGGGGAGTCATCCGTGAAGGGCCCCTGTAGTCCCTCTGGAGTGGCTAGAAAAAAATCCTTCTCATGAGTCAGGCCCCCAAGGCTTTTCCCTCTGGCTGCAGGCTGCCCCCTTCTCCTCATCAGATCCCCCAGGCGTCATCAGCCAGAGACTGGATGGGCAAAATGTGCTCCATCTGTCGTGGGAATAACACTCAGCCCAAGGAGGGCTGAGTCCCTCATGCACCTGACAGCATGGATAGGGAGATTGAACACAAGATTCTAGGGAAGGAAGCCAACCCCAAAGGGCCAACTGGAGTTGATCCCAAGGTATGAAATGTCCAATTTAGACACATCCAGACAGAGAAGGGTGAGAAGGGCCATGACTATGGTGATGCTAATGGCCTGTGAGTGTCCTGATACCATAGATGGGGACCATTTCTATGGCTGAAGTGCATGGTCAGTGAATTATATCCACAGTGCTGTCATGTAAGAAGAGAAGCTCAACCTCAACACAACCTGGCCTGGGGTGGTCTGTACATGGTGGCCTCCCATTCGGTCCTCTGCACAGGAGACTGCCTCCGTGGAATTAGCTGTCCCCTCGTCTGTGCCCGTGGATGCTCTGGCCCTTCCAGTCCTCAGGCCCAGCTCCAGATGCCTCCTGCCCACCAAGCGTCCTCTGTGCCTCCTACTCTCCATTCCCACAGCTCCTTTTCTCTGTGACCAGGGTTCAGGTGCTGAGCTAGCAGTTTACCCTGGAGGGGATTTCAGAGTCTTATGAGAAATACCCAGTCCTCACTCCAGCCAAAGGTAATAGAGACACTTGGGGGCCAGGTGGATGGTCGGCAACCATGAGCTGTACACCCAGAAATGTTGGGTGGGGGATGTGGCTGAGGATGAGGCCTCCCTTGGGTGCACACAGGGAATGTGAGGTGGGGCTGGTCCAGCAAGCACTGTCTAGCTGGGGGGCGAGGCCTGACTCAGAAGCATCCCAAGGCCAGCCTGGGGACTCTGCCCTCCACGTCCTGACCAGGGAGGCTCAGAAGTTGTCTGGCCCTCCCCCGGTTCCAGGTGCTCCCCACACCCCCTATGCTGGCCAGTGGGCCCTCCTCCTACCTGCCACATCCTCTCTCAAGAGGATCTTTGGAGTGATGAGGACAGAGCTGTGATGGGCCCCACTGTAGGGGACTTTCTCATGCTCTGTGGCTGCAGAGCTGTGGACAGCTGCCTTCAGGCTGAGCTCCAGGGGCCATTCACCTCACACCTATGCTCCCCCTTCCCTTCTCTTTCCTTCCCCTCACTTTCTGCCAGCTACTCTTCCCAGACTTCCTGCTCCTCCTCCACTTCCAATCCTGTTTGGATGTCACATTGAGAAACATAATTGGCTGTTCTGGCAGAGGCAGTTGGGGAGGCATGACAACTATCTGGGATGTGGCCTGATGATGGAAAGGGCTGGCCCCAAACACTTGAGAGTCCTTTTCTTGGGGTGACCTGCCTTCTCTGCTGTCAAAATAGTTGCTAAATGCATGGATATGTAATGCATGTATAGATGGGTGGAGATGGACAGATAAGCAGATACATAGATAGATTAAGTGGTTAGTGGATAGATGTAGGGGTGAATGAGTGGTAAGTAGGTGGATATATGGATGGGTGGAAAAGTTGATGAGTGGATGGATGACCAGTGTGTGGTTAGGTATGTGGGTGGGTAGATATATGGTGGATGGAAGGGTAGTGAATGGATGGGTGCATAGTTGAGTGAGTAGATGGATTGTTGAATGTGTGATTGGATAAATATATAGAAAACTGAGAGTACGGTGGATTGTTGGAAGGAGTGTGATTGGATAAATATATAGAAAACTGAGAGTACGGTGGATTGTTGGAAGGAGGGTGGTGGGATGGATGGGTGGATGTATGTATGGATGAATGATGGATGGATGGATGAGAGGGTGTCTGGAAGGGGAGGATGGGTGGGTGGATGGGTTGTTTTGTGTGTGGCTATAAAGACGGTTGTGGGGATGAGAAGATAGATGGGTGATTGGGCCACTGGTAAATGCATGAACAAAAAGTTAGTGGATGGATGGATGGATGGATGGATGGACAGAAAGGTGGGTAGATGTGGATCAACAGCCCTGATATGGTCAGATTCAAGAAGGGCTCTATTGTACTTGTCTAGTCTCAGAACTGCAGAAATAGAGGGTAACAGAGGGAGGGCCTTCACCACCTTCTGATGATTTCCCCTAGCAGATGAGGACACTGAGACAGGTGGGGAAATGACGTGCCCAGGTCTCAGTGCTCGTCTCTGCCTCAGAGCCACCATGGCTGCGCCTCACCTCTCCCAGATGCTGTGCAGTAGGTTAGTGTCCCGGTCCAGGAACACAGTATAACAGTCATTCTCCACACGAATCAGGTGCCTGTCCCTTGGACCAGCAGGTGTCTTTTTCTTGCGGCCAAAGTTGGAGGTTCTGGCCAGACTGGCACCCAATTGGTTTGTCTCCTCCTGGGTCCCCTCTGTGCTCCTGATGCTGTAGTATCGGTAACTGAGCCCTGGGATTGTGGTCAGCACATGCAGGTCATATGCAGATTGTGTCTTCTTTGATTCCTGGATCTGCAGGCCAGAAGGATAGGGCAATGTGGTTGGTTTCAGGCCTGGAAGACCTTCAGCGTCCTCAGTAACCTGTGACTTGCACACCTCCCAGTCGAGGCGCTCACTGCTCACGGGCAGCAGGGTCTTTGCATCATTGGACTGTGCTGAGTTCCCTCTAGGCATCCTCCCTGCTCAACAGGACCCTCCCCATCCCCATCTCCCTCCCTGGCCCTTCACTCCTCAGGGTCCAGCATCAGCAGTGCCCTCCTTTCTCAGCACCCTGTTTTCTGCCTCTGAGCCTTTGCTCATGATGTGCCCTCTCCCTGGAGGGTCGGCTCTCTGAGGGGACCCTGATTTCACATCCTCCAACTTTCCCAAGGGGGTGTTTCCCTGTTCCCCTCCTGGCCTTCCCATTCCCCTTGTCACCTGAACTGGGAGGGTTGGAGGAGGACACAGGGTACACTCAGCGGAACCCCTCACTCTCTAGGGGAAACACGCAGCATCCCAGTCCCTGGGGGTAGCTTTGGGGTCTCCATTAGTCACCCCAGGATGTCTGCACACAGCGTCCCACCCAGGCCTTGTGGGACATTCAGCAGACACCCCGTACCTGCCCCCATCCTGCTCTGGAGGACTTCCTCTCAGAGCCACCACCATCTGTCACATTCCATACCATCTTATTTGTTTCCTGTTGTCACCCAGGGTGAGAATATGAGTCCTCCGCAGGCAGGGACTTCATATGCCTGGTTATTAAGGAAACCTGGCCCCTAGGGCAGGCCTGACACAAAGCAAGTCTCCAGAAATGTTTGCTAAGAGCATTTATCTGCATGCTGTTGCATGTGGGGGAAGAAGGGGGTGCTAGGAATTGGGTCTGTGAGAGCAAGCCTGTCCCATCTCCCTGCCCACGTCACATGAACTCCTCCTTCTGCGTCAAGCAAAGCCAGCTGCCCTGGCTCCCCAGGTCATCACTCCATACCACACGTGTCCTTTAAGTGTTGCAACAGCCTCCCCACAGTGGCACTGCCGTCCTGAGGATGAGCACCCAGCCCTGGCAGGAGCAGAATGTGCCCTCGGGAGTGTCTGCTAAATGGCTGAGGTCAGCAGCTCCTGCCCCTCTGCAGGGAAACACTGGCATTGGGGGACAGGCAGGTCCCTGGGGCCCTGCTGGCTCCTGGCTGTGGAAGGACATGAGAACAGATCACAGGCATGCTGGCATCTGGGTGCGCACACCTTCAGGCAGGCCAGTCTGAAACATCAGCACCTCCACCAAGTGCCCCAGGAAGCCCCCTGAGGGTCTTTCCCACACAAAGTGGAAGTTGGCATTCAGAATATAAAGATGCCTCATGGCGGGGAGTGGGGTGGGGAGAAGAGCCTCCCAAACAGTGCAAATGACCCAGGAGAACCTCCTGGGAAGGGACAGTGGGGCCCTTCTGGCCACTTCAGAGGCCCATAGCCTAGTGCCACCCTCCTGGTGGATCCCATGGAACCTCACTGAACAGGGTCCCCATGGGGATGTCCTCCAAGGGAGCACCCATTGTCACATGTTCACTTAAACTGTTCCCATTTCTAGGGATCTCTGGGTGGTGCAGCGGTTTGGCGCCTGCCTTTGGCCCAGGGCGCGATCCTGGAGACCTGGGATCGAGTCCCACGTCGGGCTCCCGGTGCATGGAGCCTGCTTCTCCCTCTGCCTGTGTCTCTGCCTCTCTCTCTCTGTGTGTGACTATCATAAAAAACAAAACTGTTCCCATTTCTGGACGCACCCTCAGAGAGCAAGTGTCAGCAACAGCAATTGTGCCACATGCAGGAAGTCATACCCATACCTGTGCAGCCACTTGCTGGCCTGACTCATCTGTGACGCTGACCCTGGAGAAGCCCACAGGCAGGGTAACAATGGTGGTGACCGTCCAGGCCAGGGGGTTGTAGACCACGGCAGAGTGTCCCACAGGTTCCTGGTCTGCACACAGAGAACTGAGTTTATCTGCTGCCATTGGACTCACCCAACATACCTGGGTACCCCTGGCTACATGGGAAACTGGAAGCAGGAGAGACACATCCCAGTATAGCTGCCAGGGTAACTGAGGACAGGGACTAGTGGGCTAGTCACTGCTACACCCCGGGGCCCCATACTCTGTTCAGTGCTCTGTTCCCGGTCCCCAGGCAGAGAGGCTGGAAGGGAAGACACAGTGTCCCTCTGACAGAGAGGGTCCCCATGCTCCTCATACATCACCCCTGACAGCCCCACTGGACTGAACAGGCCCGGAGATGTACAGTCACCTGGCCTGCTACTGAAGTGTGGCTGCCAAGCTTTGAGTGCTTGGCCTCGGGATGGACGGGAGAATTTTTGGGAGGCTGGAGGGTCCAGTCCAATCGCCTAGCCCAACGTGTGAGCCCCAGCGATGTGCACCTGGGCTCCCTCTCTGTTCCATCCTTTATTTACTCAGTGAGGTAAACTCTGGCCATGTCTGATGATTCCTGAACACATCACACACTTCCAGGCCCGAGCCCCTGCCCAGGCTGTCCCCATGGCTGGGACACCTCTCCTGACCTCCCTCTGCTCACTGCTTGGGCAACCGCCCAGGTGAGGTCACGGGAATGGCCGGTCCCACCTGGCAGGGAAATCCGACCCCAGGTTCCAGCTCTGTTGCAAAGGTCTGTACCAGCCACCCCAGGATCTGTCGGCTGGGACCCTGTGTGCTGCAACCTGGTCCCCGTGGGCCTTCCTCAGTTAGAGAATCCAATGGCATTGCACACAGACTCAGAGGGGAGGGAAACGCCGGCCAAGGGAGCAGCGAGGGCCGATGTGAGGGGTGCCCCATGACAGAGTGCATGCTGGGCTGGGGAGCAGGGAAGGCTCAGCAGGCCTTGTGCATGTCACATTCAGGCACTGGGAGAGACACCACGGTGTCCTGGTGCCTGGGCCTTTCAAGGGGGAGGTTCTCAAACCTCCTCAGGCCCAAACTGGCATGACCAGTTATCTGTACATGTGGAACCCTCACCATCAACGAGGCTGGACATCAGCACTCAAACTGCACTGAGGAGGGAGTTGGGGGACCCAGGCTAGGCTCAGATCCCCCAGGACACCTGCATGCTCTGTAACCCTGCAGCACGGGGCCACGGTTTCAAGCCCTGCTCTGCTCCTTCCTGGCTGAGTGACCCTGGACAGGTCCATAGCCTCTGGCTCTGCTGTGTCCTCAGCTGCACAGTGAGGATAACAGCCCCGAGCTTACAGACCCTCCCGGCATTCAGTAACCACTGCGTGCAGAGCGCTGAGCAAATGTGAAGTTGAGGTGGCCGCTAGGCCTTACTCTCATGGCAACGTCACCCTTCTTCCCACACACACAGGACACACAGGCTCTGAGCAGCCAAGCACTTGCCAAGCTCAGGCCAAGGTCAGGGTTGCACAGGGATATGTGGTGGCAGGGTCTGAGGCTCCGGTTGTTCAGATCCTCTCCCTGACCCCAGGCTCTGTGCTCAGAAATGGTCAGAGCCGCCCCCCACCACTGACCTGCAGGCCACCGTACATGGGCCTCGCTTACCCGAGTGGGCTGGGGTCCTGTCACGGACGATGGAGGCCATCAGTTCCCGCACACCCTGCATCCCTGAGCTCAGATTCTCCTGGTACATGTCTCTCACCTTGGGGCTCTGGGTCCCAGTGATGGCATCATGGTGCTGGACCTGTGTCCCGACAGGATTGGGGGAAACATGGGATCTGGCCTGCCTCTGCACACCACCTACCCGGGTACCTCCTAGGTGCTGGCTCTCCTTCCCGCTCCCCAGGGGCTTGTGGAGACCCACTGAGTCCCCTAGCTCAGGAAGAGAGGAGACTTCTGTCAGGGACCTGCCCCTGCTTCACCTCCACTGTCCAGCCTCCCGGGAAGTGCCACTGGGATGCTCCGGGCACCCTCTGTTCTCTGCGCCAGAGTGGGACTGGGATTAGCTTTCCGGCCTGAGGGAACCTGAGGCTCTACCAGTGAAGCCTCTTGTCCAGTCCCCTCTGAAGGACTCTAAGGTCTACCCATTTCGCCCCAGTGACACATCTGCCAGTGACTCCCTCAGGTGAGCTTGCCAATGTCACGTCCAGTATGACCCTTTCTGGCTGGGTATGACAAGTCACAGGATTTCTCAGATCTCACTTTTCCTATCTGTACAGTGGGAACAAGTGGAGACAGAAGATCGGAACCACTTGCTATGGGGCAGCCACCGTGCCCAGCACCTTATGTACATTATCCCATTTGGTAGCCTCGCCACCCTGGGGTGGGCGTGAATTTCTCATTGTCCAGGGAGGGAATCATGCTCAGAGAGGGCAGTCCTGAGCCTGAAGCCACCGGCAGAGGAGGACTGAATCCACACAGGACACTAACGCTTCTCCCGTCTGCCCTTTACCCTCTGCCCTTTGGCTCTAAAGCCTACTGAACCCACCAGCTGAGCATTGTCAGGACGTGATTCTAGCCTTGGTCCAGTGTCCACACACACCCACCACCTCAGTGTTCTTCTCTGGAAAGCGACCTCTAGCAACCAGGGGCTGGGGAAGTGCACTACACAGGAGGTTTCAACCTGACATCATGCTGAGAGGTGTGACATTACCTCAGAGACTGCCCAGCGGAGCCTCTGGAGCTGCTTCAGGGCCCAGGCCGGGTCCAGGTGCTGGTGGGGGGCAGGCCACATGTAGCGTGTGAACATGGACTCCCCGGCATACAACAGAGCACTGGCTTGCCTCGCCAGTGCCTTGAGCCCACTGCGGGAGGCGTAGAAGCCCGTCCAGGCCTGAAATGGATCTGGAGAGAAGAGCTGGCAGTTGGCATGAGTCTCCCTGGCATGGGGGCTTCCAGACCCCAAGCCCAGTAAAGCTGGGGAAACTGGAGCCTGGGGTCTGGCTCTGCTTGGGTCACCTCTAGAGGCAGCCAGAGACTCCTGTCCAGCCAGGCCAGGAATGGCCCGCGGATCCCTGTTGTGGGGGCTGGGGCAGGTGGGAGGATCAGGCTGGGCTGGGCCAGGCCTGGGATGGGGGACCAGACAGTCCAGGGAGGACCTGGGAATTTGAAGAGCCTGTGAGCCAAGGGTGTGGGAGACCTCTGAGGAGTGCAGGGGGAAGTGGGAGCCCAGCAGGCAGCACCAGCTGGCACGTGCCCTGAGTGCTGGCAGAGGCCTTTGCCTGTGACTCAGGGAAGCCTGCAATCAGTGGGGTTCCACTGGCAGCCCAGGGAGCTGGAATGGGGGAGAACTGAGGGATCCCCTAGCTGCTGTGCTGACCTGCACCCAGATGATGACGCCTGTTCGAGGCTCTGGTGAAAGGAGGGGGTGCGAGGTGCCTCCCCAGGCCCTGGCTGGGTCTCACAAGCTGCTTGACTCTTCCCACTGTTCTCGCCCCCTGCCTCCTCCCAGGCTGGCCTGTGTCCCCATTACCTGACTTTCCCCACACGGCCTGAGGACACCAGGAAGGGTAGCCCCACGGGCCCAGGGAAAGGCCACAGGCCATGGGGTCAGGTGGACGTGCTGTCCACAGCCCCTCCAGCAGGCTGAGTGTCCTGGCCAGGCAGGGGCTCTCCACAGCCTCAGCTCTAAGGCCCCCGTGACCCAGAGCAGGGCCCAGGGCTCACCGCACCTGTCCAGTCTCCACATAAACACTGTCTCTGCTGGGGGGTTACAACAAGTCACGCCCATTCAGGACAGAACACCTGCTGGACATCGCCCTGTCTGGACCTACCTGGACAGTACCCCTACCTGGATCGTAACCATGCCCAGAGGCACGTGGTCCTGGAACTGCACCTGTAACCAGCCCACATCAATTTGCCCCTCCCACCGCCACCCTAGCCAAGCTCACACCCTTGTAGTCCTCACACAGGATGGTAGCCAAGGCCCTGTGGATGTGGCCTTCATCTCAGTTGTCAGCCTGTCTACCTCAGGGTAGCCACGCCCACCCTGACGGTAATCCCGCCCACTTGCACGTGTCTCCTCTGTCTGGAATCCACTCCCAGGTCTCTGTAGTATCCCTTCGCACCTCACCTGTAACAGCCCTTCAGTTCAACATATCCAATTTCACCTGGACTGTACCCATCCCCTCCATCACTGTGGCCCATCCCATCTCCACTGTAGCTGCTTTGTCTTGAGTGAGCCACATCCACATGACGAATCCCATGGCACCCTGTCTTTATCCCTAGGTCACCCTTGTGTCCCTCCCATCTCCCTGACAGCCCCGCCCACATCATGGCCTGTCACCCCACCCACTGAGAGTAGCCTCGCCCACTCCCCTGTGACCGGGCCCACACTCATGGGCCCGCTTCGCTTTGCCTGTCACCCCGCCCACAGCTAGAAACCTCCCTCCTCTAGTGCAACCTTGGGCACATCCCTGTAGCCTCTTTCCCTGGCGGGATTTTCTGGACGGCCACCAATGCTGGTCAGACAGAAAAAGGCCTGACAGCCTTGCAGCTCCCCCTGGTCGCCGCACAGAGAGAGGTGGGGGCCCAGGGGCTGGAGCAGCCGTCCTGTTGGGCGGGTCAGGGCAGCGCCCCGCCCCCGGGAGGCAGCTCCCGCGTGGGGCTCCTTGGGGCATCTCCTGGAAGGGAAGGGAATGAGGGCAGGGAAGCAGGAAGCCTCCCAGGCGTCCCGGGAATGTCCTGCCGTCCTAGGATGCCCGGGCTCCTACCGGAGGAATAGGGCAGGAAGTCCCCGTGGGTGTGGACGCGCCACGAGACGTTGTGAGCCTGCACCGCCGCGAAGTAGTCGGCCAGCGTGGCGTACTCCACGGAGATGCCGAGCTTGGGCGAGTTACTGTTGATGAAGTCCAGCAGCGGGTCCATGTTGGAGAACTGCAGCGACGCGTTGAAGAACTGCTTGTCACAGCCCTGCAGGCCGGGCCACAGTGCGACCCCTGTGATTGCCGGGCTGAGCCCAGTCCAGGCAGAGCGGCCCCCCTCGGCCATCCAGGGCCCTCCGCTCTGCCTGGGAGAGGCCCCATCAGCTCCCGAGTGCATCCCTGTGTCCCTTTCCTTCCTGGGAGCCTCTCTCCCTCCCTCCCTCCCTCTGTCCCTCATTCCTTCCCCCATCCCTCCTACTTTCTTCCTCCTTTTTCCCTCTTTCCTTCCTTCCTTCTTCCTTTCCTCCTTTTTTCTTCCTTCCTTCCCTCCTTTCTTCTTTCCTTCCTTTCTTCCTTCCTTTCTGCTTACTGTTCTCACTAAAATCTTGTTAGGTTTTACATCATGCTCTACATTACACCTCCAACACATGTTTCTCATATAACTGAAGTCTGTACCTTTGACCCTCCCTCACCCCTCAAGTCTGGGAACTAAAAAACTCATCTCTTTTCTCTACATCTGATGCTTTTAGAACCACATTAAATGAGGTTGTGCAGGGTTGGAATTCTCTTTCTGACTTACTTTACTCTGTGGGCCTTTCTTAAAGACCAGCAGTATGACTCTTCATCAATATCATGAACAATAATAATATGAAAATTAGGAATGCCAGGGATAACAGCCATCACCCACATTTACTGACCCTCTGTGCACTTTCCCATAGGCACTCAAGACATAAGAAGACAGAGTAGGGAGTGCCCAGCCAGGGTGTGAGCACAAATCCCCATCTTAGTTGCCCTGCTAAGTAGCTGTGCGGCCTCAGGACGATCCCTTGACTTCTCTGGTTCTCAGGTCTCTCATTGTCAAAATGGGATACCAGCAGTGTCTGCCTCCTAGGCCCATGGGCAGACTAAGAGGATGAGACAAATGCATCACATAGAAGGTGCCTTGTGCCCTGGGGAGGCTAGTGAGGGTTAGATCTGAATGTAATGTTGAGGAGGAAGCCAAAGAGGAAGAGGAGAAGGGAGTTTCTGACACTCGGACACTGACACTGGGCATGCCTCCCCTCAGTCTCAGCCTGTGAGTCAGGAACTGTCATGATCCTCACGTTAGAGATGAGGAAAGTGAGACCCAAAGGGGTTGAGGCACACAGGGTCTGAGCAGGGGTTCAGGATTCCTACCCCAGCCTCATGTCCCAACACTGAGATGGGAAGAGGAGGATCGAGGATCCAGGTGGAACTGGGGGCTGGCAGGGGCCAGGGCTGTATTTCAGGTGGGAGAGGCTTAGGGAGTCCAGGGTGGTGGCAGGAGCTGGTGGAAGGGGTGAGGCCTTGTGGTGTGCAGGGAAGAGGCACCGCCTCGGATCTGAGATGGCTGTCTGGCCTGTCCCCTGGAAAGAGCATGGTTGGGTGAGACTGGACAGGAATCCAGGGCTGTGGTCTGGACACTGAGGCCTGGGATCCTGCCTTACCCAGGGCCAGAGGAGGTGCGGTGTCCGGAACCAGGTGGCCCGCGCCTTCACATTGTCCACAAGGAGACTGACATAGTAATTGATATTGTCCCAAGTGATGGGTACAGACTTCGGGTGAAGTACCCTGTCTGGCGGTGAGTTCCGGAAGACAGCAGTGCCTTCCCAGTTAAAGCCTTCCCTGCAGGGGAGAGAAGGGTTAGCAGAGCCCCGCCCTGAGAGGGGAGGCAGCTCGGGGTCCAGGAGGACAGGCAGGTGCAGCCAGGTCACAGGGCAGCTCAGGGTGTACAGACCGGCGCTCAGGCCTTCTTCTCACACCTGTGTGATGGGCAGGTCAGTGGTGGCCGACAAGAGCTCCTTTGACAGATGGGGCTCAAATCCACATGTCACAGTTCGCCAGCTGTGGGGCCTGGAACACGGCCCCTTCCTGGGCCCACACTGCCTCCCCTGCCCCATGGAGCCCACAGTCTGCATTCCCACTGGGGATCTCACGGAGGCCACTGTGGTACCCTCAGACCTGAGTCCAAAGCCCAGAGCAGGGCTGGGGCAGGGTGAGGCTGTGATGCACAGTGCCCTGGGCTGCGAGTGTAAGGGGGAGCCCAGTCTCAGGAGGTGACATGGAGGTAAGTTGGTGTCATACTTCAAAACTCAGAATTAATGCGAAACAAATGGTGATGAACAGAATACCAACATTACCCCCAAGCGCAAGGGCAGTATTCGGATTTTCCCTTTTGTCTTAGGCTCCAATTTGGTCTGTATGACACAGACCCCGAGATCGACCCTGAGGGTCCGGATGCTCCAGTTAGGGTCCCCCCTGCCTCATTCCAAGCAGCATGGAGTGACATAGGGGTGAACCGGGCCAGCATCCAGGAGTGGCCACTTGGATCCTCAGAGCTTCAGGTCTCCTCATCCATTAATGTCCTGATGGTTGTTAGAATCAATAAAGGACATCAGTGGAAAACCCTGGAGACCTTGCCTGGTGCACATCGTGGGCTAGAGAAGAGGTCCTGAAATCCTTCACCTTGCCCAATAATCTCTCCTTTTCCAGGATAGGGGAGCTCAATTCTCTATGGCATCAAGGTCGAAAGGGCCAGAGTGAGTTGGACCTAGGGCCTCTCAACCCAAGAGCCCACAGCCTGGCTGTACCCATGCTGTAGAGGCCTGGAAATAGTCTGTCCAAACCAACCTGACCCTGCCACTGCGGGCCCTGGGACCCTGGCTGAGTGACCTTGCCTCAGTTTCTCTTTGTGTAAGCCAGAGTGTCCCAAGAGGATGCACGGGAGGGTGGGTCGTTTCTCAGGTAACACAGGGAGAGTGCTTTGAACTGGGCTCCCCAGGAAGGTGCTCACGAGCAGTAGTCGTACTGGTCCAAGACATGCGTGAAGATTTCCTGCTGAGCTGACAGGGATGGGGACCCTCGCCACACAAACTGCAGCCCCTGCAAACCCAGAGGGAACAGAGTGACAGCCCAGGGGCAACACAGAAGCCCTGGTTCTGCCTCCCCCAGCTCCACTTGGGTCTCCCTCAGTGGTTCCAGGGGCCATCCCCTCTACTGCCTCCTCTAGATTCCCTCTGACCCCCCCAAGGCCATCCATGTTTGTGGAAATTGCCCTCTAGTCGGAGCCAGCCTGCTTGCTCACTGCCTGCCACCCCCGCCGCCTGCCCTGGGGAAGGACCCTCTCTACCAAGGCCTGCCAGCAAAGCTCATTCTGGCTCTGCTTGACGACCTCCTGGCACAGGAGCCGCTCACCTCTCACTAATCCTCTGGTCTGTTTCTTCATTGCTCTCATGACTGGGACCCGCTCAGGGTTACAAAGCAGGGGGAAATCCTGGTTCTATTAAGCACTGGCTCTGGGACGATGCACATGTTCCTTGAGTCCCCCGGGACTCGGTTTCTGCATGGGAGGAATGGGGAGGGCCCCACGCAGCTCACAGAGTCAGCAGCGGCAGAAATGAGCTGACATGGGAAGTGAACTCTGCGCACAGCGTGGCATGAGGTGGGGCTCAGGACCATGTTCTCCTCTTGCCCAGCTAGAGCCCACCTGCACCTTTGTCTACCGCTGCGGGCCGCAGCTAGCATTTGTCCCAGAGCGTTATTACCCGAGTAATCCCGGACACGATACTCGCTACAGCAGGGGCTTGGTAACGTGCCCTGCACACAGAGGGAAGGACCAGGGGCAAGAGGCAGCAGCGGATGTGGCTCACGGCTCACCTGTGAATTCTGCATGGTGTTCTTCAGGGCATAGTCGATGCGGGAGATGATGTGGGCATGGAAGCCCGCCAGGGCAAAGAGGGTGGGGGTCGTGGCAGATGCACCAAAGGAGTCGATTTGCCAGGAGAACCTCGGCCGGATCCCAAAGGTTTCGTACAGGAAGCCGTGTCCTTCTGCAAAGAGAGCCCTGCCTTGCTGGTGACAGGAGGGTGGTCCCTCCCCACCTGCTCACTCAGGGCCCCTGCCTTTCCAGGGGGCTGGAGTGCCATCCTGGGGTGTGCTGCAAGAGGGCCTAACACAGAGAGTGCCACAGCAGGATCACCCGATGTTCCATGTACTCATTCACGACTGTAGAGCCACCCCATGAGTCTGATGTCAGGTTGAGTGCTGCAGGGGAAAGAAATTCCAGACTAATGCCAGACATTGGTTCTTGTTCCCCAGGCCTGCCACCACGTACTGTGTCAGAAAACCCAGGGCGGGAAGCAGAAGAGACGATGAAGGAGCAGCAGTGGGAAGACCTCTGGGTTGTGGGGCCTGAGCTTGTCAGGGAATGCTCAACAGCATCACTGGATCGGGGGCGGGTAGCTTGAGGAACAGTCCTCTCTACAGACAGGGAGCCAGAGCAAGCCAGGCCTGACGGTACCCTGCCCAGCTCAAGAGATCAATTTTCATTGGCTTTAGCTATTCATGGCTAGAAAGTACCATTGTTCAAGCCGGGGTCAGGGGAGACAGTGTGAGCAGGTCATTAGACAGCATCCCTTTCCATCCTTCTGGTTTACACCAAGGGTAAATGGGGCCCCTGTGTCATGGAGTGACCTCAGGTCTTGGCTGCAGTCACAGGCCTGAGTGAAGACCCGGCCCATCCACTGACTTTTGGCTCTTCTTTGGTCAGGATCATCTGAGCACATGGAAACTGGAGACCGTGTGCCCACACCGTGTGCCCACAGCAGCCTGCGGAGAGGACAGGGTGAGCTGCTGCTCCTGAGGGCATTCGGTACATGGAGAGGAAAGTGTATCTAGGACAAAGGTGCATGGTAATGGTGGTGGTGGTGATGGTAGCCGTAGTGGTAGCTGCACCGGGCAGAGACAGGGCTTGTGGCCTAGGAGGTCCCTGAGGGGTGATGGCCATGAAGTGGGAGTGGGTGGCGGTATTTGCTGGGGTGTGGATGGGCCTGTGAAGTCACGAAGCTAGTTGTGATGATGCTGGAAATTATGATGGTGGTCATCGTGATGCGGACACAGGTGGTGTATGTGGGGCAGTGGCAGTCAGTGTGGTTGGTGGTAGTAAGATGATACAGGTGGTAGTGGTGGTGGCCCTTGGGGGAAGGCTGGAGGGTGACCGTGCTGGTGCTGTGGCCTTGTATGTACAGGTGGGGAAGGCAGCAATGGCATCTAACCTCACTACTCATTTTCTGGGAACCACAGGCTCCACTCCCAGTGCTCTAATGAATTGTCCGAATTTGATCCTCACAAGTACTCTGGGACGTAGGCAGTGCCATCACACTCATTTAAGTCATGAGGAAACAGAGGCCCAGGGAGGTGACGTCCCTTGCCTGGGTCACAGGATTGGGAATGGGCAGAGGCAGGACAGCGCCAGGCCATGTGGTCTCTAGTCCATGTCCACACCCCTGCACTCAGCAGCACTGGCAGGAGGACGCCACTCGCCAATGCCTGTTTCTACTGGCCTCAGGGTCCTGCTCAGAGGGGAAATCAGGGCTCAGACCTGGGCTCAGACACCCAGTCCCAGACTGATTGGAGGCCCCAGGAGATCCGGGGGATGGGGAAGAGGGACCTCACCTGTGAGCTGTAGGATCTGGTCATCAAAGTGGGCCACGGTCTCATCATGCATGACCTGGCCCCCGATGACAAACTCCAGGCGTCTTGTGGCCAGGAGATGGCGGACCTTGGTGACAAGCAGAGAGAATGAAGCCAGGATAGAACCCCACAGTAGGGCTGGGTCTGTGGGGACATGCCTCCAGCGTCTCATGGTGTCCTCCATCAAAGTCCTCCTGTGCCTTCATTCTGCAAGAGCAGCAGGTCAGCACTGCCTCCCACCCCCCGCGCCGGCACCTGGCCCTTGGCTGTACTTGATCTCTGTTGTGTCCACCTCTGTCTCTACTTCTGTCTCTACATCCATGTCTACCTTTTCTCTACCTCTGTTTCTACCTCCTCGTCTATCTTTTCCTGTGTCTCCATGTCTGTATCTACATCTGTTACCTTTTCGCTGTGGAAATAATTTGAAATTTCTGAAAGACTTGCAAGAAGTATGCAAGCGGCTCCCGGGTAATCTGAGCCCTTCCGCAGATTGGTTCACTGTGAACCTTCTTCACCTGTTTGCCGTAGCGCTCCCCCATCTCCTTGTACCCTGGGAGGGTTTTCTCTAAACCATTTGAAATTACCAGTTAGACATAGCAGCCTTCGGCCCAGGTCCTTCACTGTGCTTGTCAGGAGAGGGTGCTTATAACCATAGTGTAACATAGTGTAAGGCTGCACATAGGACATTTGACACGGATGCAACAGTGCAGCTAATCCAGTGTGAGAAGCAGAGCCCGCGCCCATGATTGCGAGGCTCCTCCTCGGGATTCCACAGGCTGCAGGGTGAAGAGCCCCCAGTTTGATTGGGGGGACTGACTCTCTGCTTTGCCTTCTCAGCTTTACTACCCTGGGCACGTCTCTAGCCTCCCTGACGTTCACGATCGGTGACTGCTCTGAAGGAAGGTGAATGGCAGGGAGGGGACCAGGTCCACAGCGTCCTCCCAGGTGTTCCCGTCCTGCATCATCTGGCCTGTCCACTCCGAGGAGGGGGAGGTCACTCCCATTTGCACAGGTGGGCCCCCCAGCTCACAGCGTGCACCCCTGCCTGAGGCAGAGCCGGGTCCCAGGCTGCCTCCCTGTGGGGTGAGGCCTCTGTGACCCTGCAGCCTGTGATGCCTCCTGCAGCCCACTAACTCAGGGACTGTGGCACCTGGGAGGGCAGCCAGCTGCGTGCCCGTGGGGCCAGGGGTCAGTGGGGTCAGTGACGCAGGAGGTGGGGTTAGGGCCCCTCCGGAGTGCTGAGGTCAGAAGTGACCCCATTCAGCACCAGCTGAGTGCCCGGTTGGCTTGCCAGGCTGACACTTTACACCAATCACCACGAGGCTGATTAAAACCCAACCTGTCTATTGTGGACATTGCTGCTATAAACATTGGGGTGCAGGTGTCCACAATAGCCAGACTGTGGAAGGAGCCTAAGTGTCCATCGAAAGATGAACGGGTAAAGAAGATGTGGTCTATGTGTAAGTGGAACATTCCTCAGCCATTAGAAACGACAAATACATAGAAGATGGGCTTGATTGAGCTCATAATATTTTTTGTAGAGTTTTTCCTGGCTGTGGAAAAACTCAGGCTGGTAAGCATTTCTCTGTTTAAAGTCCTACAAGGCAATTTGAAATAATTCATTCTTCTTACCCAACTTCTAAGTGCTCTTTTTCTTACCAAGCCTAATATAATTGAGGGAAATGTCGAGGTGCTGGCTTAAGGCTGCACACTGACATCTGGATCATGTTCAAAGCCTTATTAACATTGTACCTAAAATGATAGGCCATTTTGCCTCAGTTACTTGCCAAAATAACCATTTCTAAGTTAAGGAAATTTTGAGGTAGTCTTAACAGCATTCTTGTTGTATTTCATTTTAGATTGTAAGCTCAATGGCAGGGACACTATATTGTTAAATAAGCTTTTATATAGCAACCATTGCAGTATACTCTTGGTGCTTAATAAATGTTTATGATTATTAAGAATAATAATAAAAAAAAGAAACGACAAATACCCACTATTTGCTTCGACATGGATGGAGCTGGTGGGTATTATGCTGAGTGAAATAAGTCAATCGGAGAAGGACAAACATTATATGGTCTCATTCATTTGGGGAATATAGAAAATAGTGACAGGGAATAAAGGGGAAAGGAGAAAAAATGAGTGGGAAATATCAGAAAGGGAGACAGAACATGAAAGATTCCTAACTCTAGGAAACGAACTAGGGGTGGTGGAAGGGGAGGTGGGCAGGGAGTGGGGGTGACTGGGTGACGGGCACTGAGGGGGGCACTTGACAGGATGAGCACTGGGTGTTATTCTATATGTTGGCAAATTGAACACCAATAAAAAATACATTTATAAAAAACAAAACAAAAGAAAACAAACAAAAAAACCCCCAACCTGTCCTGGGGGCGGTGTCTGAGCACAAATCTGAGGTAACAAGCCTGGGAACCGCCCAGTGTGTCTGGGCCTGAGCTTCAAGTCACACAGCCCCTGGCACCCCACCCTCCCCCAGGAGGCCCCTGCAGGTGGGGGTACCTGGCGTTTCTGCCTGTAGGAGGCGATGCCTTCCCACCACAGCCGGAAGTACTCCTGCTCCACGGCGATGAACCTGCGCTGCTTCTGGAGCATCAGCTGCTCCACCACCGTGGTATAGACGTTGGCAGCATAGGCCCGCAGGCTCTCCTGGGGAGGGGGCCGCCGTCACACCAGCCCTTGGGGAGGCTCCCAGACTCTTGGCCCCAAGGCTCCAGGAGCAAACTCCAGAGTGACATCGTGTCCCTGGGCCCCACCACCCCCTGGAGGCATCTGCCCAGGGCTCTTCCTCTGCTTCTCCCTCTGCTGCTCACATGGAGGACCCCGGGTGCCCTGTAGGTGCTGGACACCCAGTGCCGGCTGGGCCTGAGAGGGCCTCATGACCCTCCCACCTCTGCTGAGATCCTGCTGTTCTCGGGACGGAGGTGACGTTCCAGACCGTGACACACGACATGGGCGGGAGGATGTGCCAGCCTGAACCAGGGATCAGGGACAGCTTCCCCAGGGGGCCCTTAGGGTGTGGAGACAGCGCAGTGCAGCCATGGAGTGACAGGGGAGGGCGTTCAGGGTGCCCTCGGGGCCTGCCTGGGCTGAGATGAGGGGAGCTGGTGTTGAGACCAGAAGCTGAAAAGAACTGCCCCCGGCCCCCTGGCTGGTCTTGGGCACCTGCCTGCCAACCTCCCCTCCCTGGCTGGGGGCTCCCAAGATGCAGCCGCACCTGTTTCTCATAGCTGTCTCCAGGCTGGCACACGGCGGTACCCAGACCTGCTCCTTGAAAGGAGTGAATAAGGGCAGTCCCCGTGGCTCAGCGGTTTGGCACCGCCTTCGGCCTGGGGTGGGATCCTGGAGACCCTAGATCGAGTCCCATGTCCAGCTCCCTGCATGGAGCCTGCTTCTCCCTCTGCCTGTGTCTCTTTCACTCACTCTCTGTCTCTCTAATAAATAAATAAAATCTTAAAAAAAAAAAAGGAGTTAATGAGCCTGGGCTGAGAGGCTTCAGGAGTGGGCGGTGGGGGTCATTCCTTGGTGCCCTCAGGCAAGTCACCAACCCTCTCTGG
The DNA here is from genome assembly GCF_048418805.1 of Vulpes vulpes. NCBI lineage: Eukaryota > Metazoa > Chordata > Mammalia > Carnivora > Canidae > Vulpes > Vulpes vulpes. The sequence continues at coordinate 106,741,354 of NC_132793.1, read as the reverse complement.
GCCTCAGTTTCCTCCTCTGTAACTGAGGGGTGCAAGCTCGTTCCCCCCTTTTAGCCATCTCCAAGGGCCCACGAGTGTCCCCCAAAGGCTGCCCAGTGAGTCCAGGACCAGACTCCCCCACTGCCCAGAGTCACATCCTCCTGCTGCCTCTCTCTCCTGATGAGTCCAGCTGCCCACTTAGCAACGACATCAGAAAGTTACCAGATCCCTAATCCCAGAGACTGTTTGTTCTCTACTGGGTTTCCTGCCTCTTCCCACAAAAGAGCTGGAGGCAGCCTAGGTGACAATATTCAGTCACCAGCCCAGATTCCTGGACAAATCTGAGGCTGTTTTCTCTCCTTTTCCATCATTCATCATTCATTCCTTCATTCCTTCATTCAGTGATTCCTGGTGCACCTCTTGTGTCTGAAATGTATGGAGTGTCAGGAAATAAAATGATCGAACCTGTGCCCTGTGAAGCTAGCCTTTAGTGGGGACAAGGACTGTCCACTAGCCCTCAAGTAATGTGGCAGGAAGGGAGGATGGGGAAGGAAATAGGGCACAAACAGGGATGCCAGGGAGGCCTGGCCAGGAAGCACCTTTTGTGGAGCCCCCCCAAAGGATGGGGCAGATTGAGTCCTGCAGGTGTGTGGAAGGATAGCCTTCTGGGCAGAGGAACAACCAGTGCAAAGGGTGGGAGGCCTGTGCCATCCTATGGAAGGGGGACGTGGAGGCTCCGAAACGGGACATAGTCCACCCAGGGTGCCCCAGTCTCGCACTGGGACCATGGCCTGAGTCAGGTTCCCACCTCTTCATCCCACTTTCCTTGTCACGGATGGGGACACTGAAGCCAGAGAACAGCAGCACCGAGCCCTGGTCAGTGTCCTCTGTCTCCAGCAGAGTCAGGACTCACACAGGCTGGTCCCCCGCCCCCCCCAGGTGGCAGCTGACCCCAGGCTTCTAAGCCACACTGGGATCTGACAGGAGAAGGAGGCTGAGCTCCAGGGGTGTGTGGGGAGCAGAGACCAGGCACCTACCTGCACCGTGTAGATCCAGCCCACGTCCATGTGACTGTGGGGCACCACGAACACCCTGATGGGGCTCACGGGCTGAGCCACCAGGAACCGCAGCAGCAGCAGCTGTGTGAGCACGGGGAGCCAGCCGACCGACCACATGCTGCTGCCAGGGGTGCCGGGGGCTGCTCTGGCTGTCCCCGCAGGCCACCAGGGACGGGTCCCCTAGACAGACAGCAGGGATCAGCACACTTGGGGGAGGAGCTGACAGGAACAGGAGGAGCAGGGCCAGCAGAGGTGCTGCTGTCACCTGAGTTAGGCCAGGGGTGGCACATGGACACCAACTTTCCTGCTCCGCCCTCCCCTCCAGTCCTGTCCTCGCTTCCACTTCTTTTCTTTTTTTTTTTATGATATTAATTATTTATTCATGAGGGACACACAGAGAAAGACACATAGGCAGAGGTTCCCTGCAAAGAGCCCAATGCAGGACTTGATCTGAGGACCCCGAGATCACACCCGGAGCCAAAGGCAGATGCTCACCCATTGAGTCACCCAGGTGCCCCAATAATGTCCACATCTAAGCAGAATCCCAAGCCCCAGGGCAGCTCTCCAGGGATGCTTCCCCCCTTGGAGCCCTACCTCTAGGAAGTCAGCCTCCATACCCAGGTCCCTGTAGCAGCTCTGAAGGGGCCACACAGAGAGGGGCTAAGGCGTCCCACCCACAGCCTGGACTGGCTCTGCAGCTACCCCTCCTGACCCCGCCCCCATCCAGCTCCAAGAGTCCCAGCCGAGTCCTTACTGGAAGATGCTCATGAAGGATGCTGAGCCAGACTCACCCAGCTGCATCACTCCTGAATTCCTCACCCCAGAAAGTCTGGTGCTGATTTAAGTTGCGGTCCTCAAAACATTAGGAATCCTGTCTCCCCAGCGTCCAGTCAATGACCAGAAGCCTCCTTGGGGAAGGGGTGGAGGAATGCTTCCAATAGGCCCCTGCCGGGCCCTGCAACTCCTTTCTCCTAGGGACCCGGGGTCTCCTTCCATCTATGGGTTTTGGGTTTGGAACCTGAGTCGGGCTGGCACCTGAGCAAGGGGTCTGGACGTTTCATCGGGATGGGTACCCTCAGTGTCTGGACCCAGTCATCCTGAGTGGCTCCTGAGACAACAGGCACAGGGGGTGTGTCACCTGTCTGTTCTTTCCCCCCAGGAGCACGTTTCCCGTACCCTCCGCAGCTGGCAGTGGGTCCCGCTGCCATTCTGACCTCACTGGGTTCACGGGGACCAACCTGGCCTTGCTTCTGGCTGCTGGGTGCTGGCCCCTGGGCTCTTATGTGTGTCCTCTTACCTGCAGAGCCCCCAGCACACCCAGTGCTGCCCTGGCCCCACTTCATTGGCCGGGCTGGTTGGGGGCAGTCCATCTCCGAGCTCCCTGTGTGCTGTAGCTTGGTAAGACGAGTGTCCCTGGGCCTCCCGTGAGCACTGTCACCCAGAGGCTTCTCACCTCACACACTGTCCCCTGGGAGCCCATGCTCACCTGCCCAATCTCTGATCCCTCCCTCTCCCTCCAGAGGTCACGGTGGACCTGGCACTTCCTCTGTACGCAGAGTGGACGACTCTCTCTCCGCTGCCTCCCCGAGCTTGGTCCGTAGCGGGTGAGCATGGTCTACTGGAGCTGCAAGATACCACAGCATGGAGCTCCAGCTCCAGACATAATTTGTCAGGGTTGCAGGCTGGGTGCCCCCAGGGCTGGGGAGAGCGTGGGGGCCGCTTGGGTGCCATCCTCCGAACGCCAGCTCTCCCTGATGAGGGGGCTGGCCTTCCCTGCAGACGAAGCTGCTGCAGAGTAGGAGCAGAACTCTCTGGGAACAGGCCCTGGAATGCTCAGCCTCAGGAGGCTATTTTGGTTTCTGGATTCTGTGACTTCTGTGACATCTGTCCCTGGTCACTAACCGTTTTCTGGAGAAAGCCGGTATGAGCCGTGTTTTCCGTGCTCCAGTGAGATGCCCCTCAGACGCTGCACAGTTGAGTCAAAGCCCCAGGAAAAGCACACACGGTGCTGGGTGCTCCCTGGGGGCAACGTTAATGTGTGCCCAGTGCCACACATGGGTCCTCTGGCCTGTGCCCCCGATCCGGGCCACCGCACCCACTAGGTGCCCAGGACTTGTTCTGGGTGATCTAGAAAAAGGAACGTCCTGAACTTCCTTTGTGGGTCTGTAGGAGGTTGTGGGATAGGTGCACCTGCACCATCTCCCAATTAATCCCTGTGACTTCAGTGTTATCTGTGCTCTGCAGCAGCTGGGACGGGCCTGGAGGCTCTGGCAGTCTGTTGGTCAAAGTGCCTGGGGGCTGCTGCCAGTGCCACTGACTTTCTGGGCCACAGCCTCGATCCTGGAAACCTCTTGCCTCCAACCTTCCATAGCTCCCAGTGTCTCCCCTCCAGAGCCTGATCCTCTGCCTGAGTTTTAGAGCCTTTCAGATTTCTTCACCCTGCCTTTCTGGCCTCACCCCCACCCCCTGGACTCCATTCCTTCCGGCAGCTGCTGTTGGGCCCCACTGCTCCCCATCCTCATGACCCGTTCCCTCTGCCGTGTTCTGGCTGCTGTGGTTCATCCAGCTGCAGTGAGCCAGCTTCCTCCCTCCACCAGCGCTGCCTGGCCACATTCTCCAAGCACCTCCAGCCTTTCCCGCCCCAGGCCCTTTGTCCATGCTGTTCCCTGCCTGGGAAGCACCTCTTTCCCTCTCTGTCTTGCTGAAAGGCTCTCAGAGACCCCTTCATGGCTTCCCACCCTTGCGACATAGCATTCACTCTGTTAGACCCTATTATGTGTGTGTGGTTCACATCGTCCTCACCCACAGCTCGGCCCGCCATGAGGCTTTGTAGGGCCACTGCAGGATTCAAACCTGAATGAGGCACTTTCTCCTGGCACTTTCTCCCCGAAGTGCACGTGAAGGTGATTGTATGACATGGTCGTGACCCCTGTTCCCTGGAGGATCTAGGTGGTCTCCAGTGTGCAAGGTATGAAGTTCAGTCCAGTACACCTCCCAACCCCACCTCTTACCTGCTGCAGGAGCACCAACCAGTCCACTAGGTGCTCAGAGAGATGGGCTTCCCCAACCTGCCTGGCCAACGAAGTGGGGCCAGGGCAGCACTGGGTGTGCTGGGGGCTCTGCAGGTAAGAGGACAAACATAAGAGCCCAGGGGCCGGCACGCAGCAGCCAGAGGCAAGGTCAGGTCAGTCCCCGTGAACGCAGTGAGGTCGGAATGGCAGCGGGACCCACTGACAGCTGCGAAGGGTACGGGAAACGTGCTCCTGGGGGGAAAGAACGGACAGGTGACACATACCTATGCCTGTCGTCTCAGGAGCCACTCAGGATGGCTGGGTCCAGACACTGAGGGTACCCATCCCGATGAAACATCCAAACCCTGAAGGCAGCTGTCCACAGCCCTGCAGCCACAGAGCATGAGGAAGTCCCCTGCCGTGGGGTCCATCACAATTCTGTCCTCATCACTCCAAAGATCCTCTTGAGAGAGGAGGTGGCAGGTGGGAGGATGGCCCAGTAGCCAGCATAGGGGGTATGGGGAGCACCTGGAACCAGGGGAGGGCCAGACAACTTCTGAGCCTCCCTGGTCAGGACATGGAAGGCAGAGTCCTCAGGCTAGCCTTGGGATGCTTCTGAGTCAGGCCTCGTCCCCCAGCTGGACAGTGCTTGAGGGACCAGCCCCACCTCAAATTCCCTGTGTGCACCCTTGCACTGGACCGTCCCTGTCCCTGTCTGTGCCTCGGTTTCCTCTTGTGGAAAATGAACGCCTCGTGTGGGGTGTCCTAGGATTCAGGTTGAGCGTGCCTGACTCATGCCAGGTGATGCTGCAGAGACTCTGCCCAGCAGCTTCTTCCAAGCACTGAGCGTGGCCCGAAGCCAGATGGGTGCCCATGTCCTAGGCCTCGGGCCCTGTGATCCTGGGCAAGCTGGGCCGACCTCCCTATGGCTCTCTGCAGACCCGAGAAAGGGAACAAACCCAGGGCTGTGAGGGTCAGGGGGGACAATCCAGGTGAAGCCCCTGCTGGGAGCCTCTTGTGCTCTCAGTAATCAGTTCTTTTTCCTCCTGGGGGGGGGGGGGCCCAGAGGGATGTGTCCCTACCCTGCTCTGCCTGTGAGCTCAGGTCCCTTTGTCCCTTCCCGCTAGCCGCCACCTGCTGTGCAGGGGCTGCTGACAGTCCCCATGGGTCCACCCAGGACATCGGCTCCAGCTGAGCACAGAGCCTGGGGACAGGGGCCGCTCTCCCAGAACTCACATGGCCCTTTCTCTCTGGAGCAACCTTCTACCTAGCTCCCCTATCAGGCTGGACCCAACACACCCCCTCCTCACTCCTGCAGGACTGTGCACAGTGCGTCTTTGGGCCCTTTGTACTGGTGGGGAAACCGAGCTTCAGTGGGCTTAGTGCCCAGCTCATATGGTCAGAAGCAGTGGAGCTGGATTGGAGTGACAGTCTGTTGGAGTCCAACGTCAGAGCCTCTAACCTCTGTCTCCCTTCTCCACCCTGAGCTGGTGCTCTGTGCGTGGGATGGAGGGTGTGGGGTGGCCAGAGGGGGACCCGGACAGAGAGGCCTTCCTGTCCTCTGCCCCGACCGCCAACCTGGCAGTGTTTGTGCCCACAGAATTACTACCCCATGGCTCAGTCCGCCTTCATTGAGGACGGCAGAAGCAGGCTGGTGCTGCTGTCCAAGCAGGCACACGGCATGTCCAGCCAAGAGAACGGGCAGGTGGAGGTAGGAAGTGAGCCCTGCTGGTCACCCATGGGTGGGAGCAGGTGGGTGGCGGGGCCGGTCAGACAGCTCTTCCCTGCAGGTCATGCTCCATCGCCGGCTTTGGAACAATTTTGATTGGGCTCTGGATTATGATCTCACCCTGAATGACACCTCCACGGTCTACCCTGTGCTCTGGTTCCTGCTGGGACCCCAGTCTCTCACCACCAGCCTGCGTCAGAGGTGTGGGCTAGCACTGCAGCACCCACCCGTAGTGCTATTAAGAGAGCTGAATGGTGGGTGGGGGGACTGAATTGGGGGGTTATTTTCTAATTTTTTTTGTACATTTGGAACAGTGACAATAAATAAGCCCCCTTTAAAAAAAAAAAAAAGAGAGCTGAATGGTAAGGGAGTGTTCACCCCAGATGAGCCCCCCTGGCTGGGATGGACCTGGGGACCGTGTGGGCCACCATGATCTGGAAACTTTGATCAGAAAGGAGCTCAGGGGTCTCTGATCCAAGCCCTCGTTTAATGTGTGGGCAAAGTGTGTGCAAATACTTTCAGGCTTCACCCAAGCTTATACATGGAGTAGCGAGTACTTCTGAGAATCACACAGATTCCTCTTTGTATCCTCTCCCTGAGTATCCCTCACTTTCTGCTCTGAGGACTCTTTATCTTCCATAATATGACGTGTATGGCTAGATGGCTTCACCCCTACTAGATCAACATTAAAAGACTTGTTTTATTTGATTTCTGGGTGTGCTGTCACCAGGCAAGGTTAGTTCAAGTTCATGGTCTGATGTGCAAAATTCATGCATTGCCTCCACTCAAAATTCGTTGTTTTTTTTTTTAAGACTTTCTTTATTTATTCATGATAGACACATAGAGAAAGGCAGAGACATAGGCAGAGGGAGAAGCAGGCTCCCTGCGGGGACCCTAATGTGGAACTTATACCCAGGACACTTGTATTCATGCCCCGATCCAAAGGCAGATGTTCAACTACTGAGCCACCCAGGCGTCCCTCGGTCAAACTTCTTCAGATTTAAAACGGCCTATGTCTTTACAGACATAATTGAAGATGAGAAACAATAAGTAATGATCATGTGTAAATATGGTTCTCTGCAGCAGCTTTTAAAGAATGAATCATTTAGATACAGTTCGTATCCTTCCCTTAATCCTTGAACTGTTCCTTTCTACTCACTTGAGAGGTTTGGAAGAGAATGTGGTTATGATTTATCCTTGTTTCAGTGTTAGAGCAGGACCCTCCCAGGGCTGTAGAAGCGGGCAGGCTGCTGCTCACACGTGCACAAAACACGGGCTGAGTGCCTGCTGTGTGCTGCACCCTGAGGATGGGCAAGGGCCAGGCCTCTCCTGCAGGATTTCTCCTGAGCTATGGGCTGGGGGGCCATGCTCATACAGATCCAGGCTTCAGGGAGCAGAGGCAGTGGGACTGGGCAAAGGACAGGTCCTCTCCTGGAAGGAGGACCTTGGGTGCTTCTGAGCAGGGGACCAAGGATGACAAAACAAGGGAGGAGCTGACATCCCAGACCTTGAATTGAAACCGAGGCTCTGTGTGAACCTGCCCTGTGATCTAGAACAAACCACATCACCTCTCTGGGCGGTCGTCTCCCCATCTGTACTTGGAAACAGCTGGACTAGAGATTCAGGATCCTTCCAACTCTTAGACTCTGTGGTGTGGGCCCCTGGACGTGTGGGAGGGAAGGCATTCAGGTGGAAGGATGTCCGTGGGCAAAGGCTAGACGGGGGTGCCCGAGGCCCTTGGACCAGCAGGGGCTTCAGGCTGTCCTCCCTCAGGGCACGCGTTGGCAGGAGCCGGATCGCCCGGAATGGGGGCCAAAGTGTGCACAGCTCCTGGTGCCAGGAGGAGGTGCCGGGCCCAATCCTCATCCTGGCTCTGTGTGTCTGCCCTGCAGAGTCTGCCCAGCTTGTTCCAGGCCCCCCGAGGCAGCAAGAAGCCGTGACCCTGCCCCCAAGTCTGCACCTGCAGATCCTGAGCATCCCGGGCTGGAACTACAGCTCCAACCACACGGAGCACCTGCAGGATCTCCAGAAACGTGAGCCGGGTGTCCAGGGAACCAGAGTCACTCCTGCCTCCCCATGTCAACCTGGCCCCACGCCCATCACCAGACAAAGTGGGCTCCTCTCAGAGCTGTCCTGGCTCTGCATGGTCCCCTGTTCCCCTTATCTGCCCAATGGGGAGACCCAGGCCCACAGAGAGGCAGTGGGGGGACCGGGGTCCCTCAGTAGGCAGGACACCCAGTCGGCAGGGCCCCAGAGGAGGACCTGTCCACACCCAGTCTCTGAGGATCCCTTCTATCCCCACCACCAAACCCCAACCATCGTCCACCTTTGCCGGATGCTCAGCCTGCCGTGGAGTCTGCTTCCTTAGGGACTCCTCCTGGAGCCCAGAACAACTGAGTCCCACTCGTCCTCTGAACTCAGGAAGCCTGACTATCCGGGGCTTCCATTCATTCCCTGAACAAATGTCTCCTGTGCCAGGCAGTGGGTAATCAGCAGAGACGATGGTAGGCAAGGACCCTGGACTCACAGAGTTCTCAGACTAGACAGGGAAGCTGCCAAGTCACGTGCTGGGCCCTGACTGGAGGATTTGGGGCCAATGTGGGTGTTTCTATCCCTGAAGGCCATGGAGGGAAGGCCAAGGCTGACCTTTGCCATGTCCTGCTGCGGCTCCACCACCTGTTTGAGGAAGGCAAGGACCCGGTCCTGTCTCAGCCAGTGAGGGTCAATCTGCAGGTAAGTGCCCTCAGACCTGGGACAGGCTTCCTGGCTGTGGCCTGAAGGCCCAGCAGGGACACAAGCCCAGGGTGAAAATCCCCTCTGGCGAAGACATGGAAAAGAGATGCCTGTGGGAGCTCTGGCTCAACCCTGAGTGGGTGCTGTTGGGGGCGCAAGGGCACCTCACCCCCCTCTTCCTGCATTCATGTTGTTTCTCCTTCCTATACTCCCTTCCTGGGTCACATTGTCCTGCTGCCGGCCTTGGTCAGCGTGCTGGCTCTTTGCTTCTGCTCGTCCCTGTGGTCACCCACCGCATAGGCCTCCCAAGCAGATATATCCGCAGAAGCTGGGAATGCAGAGGCAATAAGGGCTGTGCCCCCTGTGCTTTCTCCTCCTTTCAATGCCAGGAAACTTCTTCAGAACCTTCCCATCTCCTGGACAACAGAAGGTCCCTTCTTTCAGGCCAGAATGGGCCGCCTGCCTCCCTCCCTGCACAGGAGGCTGGGTCTGTGCTTATTTGGCACAGGGGAGGGATCAGGATGCCTGGCCTCATCCCTGGAGCTGCCCGCTGAGCCATACCAGAAAGAAGGGGTCTGGATGCTGGAGGCAGCTCCTGTGCCTCCCACCCCCGAGTGTGCTCTTCTAGGACAGTGCCAGGGGAAGCATGTTGATCCCGGCCAGTGTCCTCATCTCTAAAATGGGGACACAGTTCCTGTCTGGGGATCTGCAGTAAGAATTAAGGAGGAAGTGTGTTGTGCCCAGGATGAGGCTGCCCCCCCTACTCTGCTTTACCTGCTCTGATCTGGGGCTCGGGGTAGCTCACCCTCTCTGTGCTCCTGTCTCTGCAGGCCGTGCTACAGTAGCTGGGGTCCGTGGGGGCTGTGGGGAGCACTCACTGACAGGGACCTGGGATGTGAACACACTACACCGCTGGAGCTGGAGGACACAAGAGCCTCCCCACCACAGAGGTTTGGGAGCCCCTGAATCAGGCCTTGCCTGGGTATCTCAGCAGCCCCCAGCCTGGCTCAGAGGTTGGGCCGACCTGTTAGATCCAGCTCTGCCCCTTATGGCCCTTGGGACCTTGAGCAGGCTCCTTAGCTTCTCTGAATCTGCCCCCTCCTGTATCTACCACAGGTCAGTGCGTGGGTGAACACCTGCATGTGTGTCTGCAGACCACACCCTCTGCCTCTGTTCTGGCTGAGTCCTGACCTGGCAAGCATATTCCAGGGGGTTCTGACACCTACCATGTTATGCCTCACATTGCACACACACCGTCAGCTCCTGGGGACCACAGGCAGCCTCATGCTTCCCAGTGTTTCCCATGCTGTTCCCTCTGCCTGCATGGCCCTTGTCCCTTTTCCTCTGACCTGCTCCTACTCAAGCCTCTATGAAATCCAGTGCTGGATCAGGTTCCTCCCTGCTGTCCTCTCCCCCTCTTTCCTGTTTGCTGTGGATCTTCTCTATGCACTGCACACAGCATAGTGCCATTTACATTGCTGGACATTTCACGTAGATGGATGGATGGTTGATAGATGTAAAGAAGAATGTATGTATGGATCGATGGATGAGTATGGACGTGTGAGTGTTTGAGTGAAAGGAAGAATGGATTCATGGATGGACTAATGAATCATGGATGGATGGATGGTTGGACGGGTGGGTGGATGAATGTATGAAATTTCCCTCTGAAGGTTGAATTTAGTGGAACCCAGTAATACAAAGAGCAGGCCCCACCAGATGACCTGAGGGAGAAAGCTTTAGGCATTGAGTGCTATACCCTATGGGGAATGAGGCCATGTATGGCCAGGACCACCTACACATTGCCCTCATGGGAAGGCAAGAATGCAAGGGGTCCATGGCAGTGGGAGTCTCCACAGGAAGGGGGCACCCAAGAGCCTTCATGATAGAACCATAAAAGAGTGGAGGCAGGTGCGGTATATGAGGGGGTTGTTGGTTGGAAACGTCCTGTGGAAGCAGGTGGCTCTAAGGTCTAAGGACAGACATCTCTGCTCCCCTAGGCAGCTCCAGATCTCACTCAACACCCCTGCAAGGCACCAAGGTCACCATGTACCTGAAGAAAATCCGGACATTATTCATCCACTTTCATAGCAGTAAGCCCAGGGCAGACTCTGAGGCCCCAGGGACCCCAAGAAAAAGAAGACGACCTAAGACATGAAAAAAGCATGCATGTAGGGATGGGGGATGAACAGCTGTCCACTTGATAGGCTAATGTAGAAAATGGTCAGATTAGGGGCTCATTGTGCTTTAAGTAAAATTTGTTTTATAGGAATGCCTAGGTGGCTCAGTGGTTGAGTGTCTGCCTTTGGCTCATGGTGTGATCCCTGGTCCAGGGATTGAGTCCTGTGTCAGGCTCCCTGGAGGGAGCCTGCTTCTCTTTCTGTCTACATCTTTGCCTCTCTCTATGTGTCCATCATGAATAAATAAATAAATCAATCTTTAAATAAAAATTGCATTATACAGACCCACACAGTCTCCTCGGGCACTAGAGCCGGCCTCTGTGATCCCCCCACCTGGATGATGTCTGCCCACACACTCACACTCCCCATGCATGTGCAGGAGTCTTCAGGAAGCTCCCATAAGGCAGTGAAATACCCAGCGTGACAGCAAAGGCACCCGCATACAGGCCCCATCCCTTCTCACCCAGGTCACGAGTGTTACGTGCGGGCCTACTGTGTGGCTAATGATGGGGTGGGAGGGGTGGGTACTGTAAGGGCCTTCAGAGCCTGTGGGTAGCATGAGGGCCTGGTGTCCATTCAGGATGGAAAGGTTACCCCCAGTCCTGGGCAGGAGTCATGGGAAGAGCAGGCTGACCTGAGGCCTGAGCCCCACAGACTGGGTGCTGAGACCAGGTGGCAGGATCTGCGGGGTATTTCTGTTCTCACTTCAGGGCTTCTGCGTGGCCCTCCATGGTCTATATTGGAAATGGTGCAAGTACCCAGTCCCGTGTGACCCTCTCCTAGGACAGGGACCTGGGGTGGGAGTTGGAGCTTGAAGGGGATTCCCCACACTTTCAGCTGCATGGACTCCAAGCTTCATGTGACGGATTGTCCAGTGAAACTGGACTGTCCTTTGTCATCACAGCCATCCTTAGGCACCCTTCCCGTGTACCCCATTGCCATTCTTGTGTGTCAGGCTCTGTCCTAGGCACCTGATATGATCTTGAAGCCTCTAGCATGCTGTGTGGTCTGGGTTCTTGACTCTGTCAGCGTGATCCATAACTTTCCCTGCCCCCTTTGCTGGGCTCCACCACTCACTCCACCTTGGGTCCCATTCTTCTCTGCTTCCTCCACCTTAGCCCTCTGGTTCCTCTGGGTGTCCCACCCCAGAGGCTTCGCCAGTGGTGTTCCCTCTGCCTGGAAACTCCTACCAAGTGGCCTGCACCCCTCCGTCCCAGACTTCATTCAGGTCTCGGCCCCAGGTCACCTTCTCCTCTGACCACTCTGTGGCAGGTGTCACCAGTACTGCCCTCTCCCCTGCCAGTCTCCTCCCCTTCCGGGCTTTGCCTTCCTTCACAGCCCTGCCCTTTGCTGTCATGGCTGGGATCATCTGTCTCCTACCACTGGATGTGTGCCTCACAGAGGAGGAAGCTTCTGGTTTTCCCCCTTGTATCCCCAGGCTGGAAGCAGACATAGGCACACGTGGCCTTGATCAATGTTTAATTCCTGAATCAAAGCTGCAGGGATGAAGGTTGTCTATGGCGTCTGCTTGGAGAAGAATGAAGAGGGGGAGATGGAGTCACCCTGACCCCACTGACCTTGTGCATCCAGGGTAGTTGGCCTGGGACTGACCAACACGTGGAAGGGCCCATCCCCAGGGACCCTCTGCCCTGGGGCCCCTCAGCCCAGCCCCAGCCTTCCCCAGGAGGGGCCCCATGTGCAGTGTCAAGGCTCTGGGTGATGAGGTCAGTCATCTATAGTGAGCCCTGGGGTGTGCTGGGGCCTTACAACCCCCCTACCTTACAGTAGCCCAAGGGCCTTACATGACCCTCACCCTGAGGGCGCTCAGGGTTGATGGTTCAAAAGCCATGACATGGGGACAGATTGATCTGATCTGAGGATTATCTGAAATCCTGCAAGGACCCGAGGGAGCTGGGTGTCCCTGGTAATAAAAGCTGACATGGGAGATCCGGTCACATCAGCCGAGGCTGCCCGGAGGGTACCGCACACCTGCTCCCGGCCTCCTGCAGCCTGAACTGGGCTGAGAGGCTGATATGCAGCACTGGGACCTTTACAACTCTGGGGGGAGAAGTAGGAGTTTGATCCAAGGCTTCTTTTAAGCTGGAATATTAACCATGAATTATTCAGTGATCTGGATCCGGTTTTCTGGCAAACGTAAGCCTCACTCTGCTCCCTCTTGCCCTGTGCCTGGGATGCTGCTCTCTGATTCTGATGCATTAACCCAGCTGCTGCCATAAAATGTACGTGGCTGGTTCTGGAACAGACAAAACGAATACCCACTGGGTCTTTGAACTGCAGGCAAGGGGCTGGAATCAGTGTCCCTTCCCCTCAGGCACACACTGAAGGACATCCTCAGGGTCATCAGAGCTTGCTCTTGGGATGGGCAGTGCAGGTCAGTTGGGGTTTCCACTGGAAGGATTGATCAAGCCCCTACAGGAGTCACATGGGCTCATGTATGTCAGCACCATGAACCCTCATGACGCTTTGAGCTCTTCCTTCATTCAGTAGGAGGCTCTCCCCTGGCTCTGGGCTCACCTCCAGAAAGAGAAGCCAGCGGGGAAGATCTGTGGTCCTGGCCATTGTCAGGGAGGCCGGTCCTTGGCGCCTTTCACAGATGAGGAAGAAGAGGCTTAGGGTGCCCCAGGGGACTGTGAAGTCACTCCTCCCCTTTTCACTGGCTCCCAAATGCTCCTGAAGGCTGGAATCTGGCCTCTAGAGTGGAAGTGGCACATCTGCTCTAGGCACTCCCCGAGGCGGGTTTCATCATGTAAGCTTCCCCTTCTATAAAACAGTGAGAAAGGATGGGATCTGATGTGGCTTAGAAAGCCAGTAGGAATTGTCCAGAGACATTCCCTGTTTCCATGTCTCTGTCTCCTTCCTGGGTGGCAAGGCAGCAGAGCTGGCTCAGCCTATGTTATCCAAGAGTTACTGGGCCAAGTAGAGTAGGCCTGGGGTGTGGTGCCTGCTGAAACTACCTCCTTGTGGCATCAGAAACACATGTACCCAGCAGCCCCTGGGCCCCGTTCATCTACTGAGGAACCGTCCTGACAGCTCCCACTGCCTGCCACTAGGCCTACACTTGTACAGAGCTCGATGCTCTGTCTGCCCCCATAAGTGAGCCTGTCCACCCCCAGGGCCCACCCACACCTGGGAACTTGAGGGTGGGGGACAGGGTGGGGGTGCTGCCAGGACGGGAGGGGTGTCCTGGGGAAGCTCTGGAGACAGATGCAGGGGGAAGTGTGAAGGATTGGGAGTCTCAGACCCTGCTCCAAATATTGGCTGCAGGGTCTGGGTCAAACCTTCCTGGTTCTGTGTCTGGTCTCCAGAGCAAGGGTCAGCTGTGACGGGGAGAGCCCCAGCTGTGATTGGGGTTGTGTTCACTATGAACAGCTACAGGACTTTGACCTTCCTGGGCCCTTTTGTTTTGGGTCTTGCCCCAGCCTGAGCAACCAGCAGGCTTAGCTGTTGGACCCAGTGGGAGAAACATGGTGCAGGAGGGAGCTTTAAATGGGGCTGGGGGGTGACAGGCTGGAGCAGTGCACCATGAATAGACTGGAGAAGGCTCAGAAATAATAAGTCTTTGTTCTCAGAGCTCACTAGCCCCTCTTGTCTTGAGTCCCTTGCTGGTTGGGCTCAGGGACCTTGTTGCTTTGTAGGGAGGGCAGAACCCACTGAGAGCAAAGTCCTGGCCACTGCACAGTGATGGCTGGCTGGCTCCAGAGGCCGATGGACCTGGATGTATCCTAGGCTTTTCTCTAACCATGCCTCAGTTTCTCCATTTGCAACACAGCAGTAGCAGTGACTCCTACCTCATGGACAGCTCGTGGTGTACGGTGGTGCTCAGCTCGTGGTGTATGGTGGTGCTCAGTAGGTACTGGCAGTTGTTGGGTGCAGGGTACAATGAGAGCAACAGTGGGCCACTGGAGGATGATTGACAGGAGCAAACACTGGCCCAGGAGTGTGTACAGCGACCCAGTTCTGTCTGCAGCACTTCCACCTACTGAGTCGTATCAACGGGCAGGAGTGAAGAGCCTCAGAGGGCCAAGATGGGTTTTGGGTTCCAAAGATAAAACCGATGTAGCTCCCCTCACCCCTGTAGGGCATGAAGGGGGGGGTGAAGAGAGAACCCAGAAAGCCAGATGGGCAGACTCCTACAGCGACCTCTGGGATGGGCCATTCTGTAGGATGTCCCTCGTCAGGGCTTTGAGGGGGGCTCGATGAATGGTATTCCCTTCCAAACCACCCAAGTGATCACACTCAATGAAGGCAGATGGGTGTTTCTGTTTGCTAGGACCACCACAGTAAAGCACCACGGGCAGGGGCATTACAGCTGACAGTTATTCTCTCACATTCTGGAGGCTGGAAGCCCAAGACCCAGGCATGGCAGGTTGGTCCCCTCCTAGGCCTGTCTCCTTGGCATGGAGATGACCGCCTTCTCCTTGTGTCTTCACACGGAGGTCCCTCCATGTGTCTGTCTCCTAATCCCCCTTTCTTATAAGGACACTAGTCAGATGGGATTAGAACCCACCCTAACAATCTCATTTTACCTTAATTACATCCAGGGGCCTATCTTTAAATACAGCCACCTTCTGAGATGCTGGGATTAGAGTTCCACGTATGAGTTTGGGGGGACACACTTCAGCCCCTTACTGTGGGAAACTGAATGGCACCTCCCTAAGCAATGTGATATTGGAGAGCATGGCTCGGGTGCTTGGCAGCAAGAGGACCGGTATCCTGAACCCCTGAATCAAACTCACTCACCTCGTCATGCCCAGGACCTCTGCTGTGGGCATGGCAGCACCCCTGCCCACCACCAGCTGTCTATCTGGTGCCCTAGAGGAGTGGAGCTGAACGCAGGCTATCTCTGGGCCTGTTATTGCTGAGAGAGAGATGGTCAGGGCAGAGGCTGTTGTTCAGTGTCATCACCCTGGGAAGAGAGAACAGGGCAGGGGAGGCCAGGTCTTCACTAGGGAGCTCCTTTCATGTGCACAGAAACCTCAGGCCGGAAAAGGGAACCCTCTTACACTGTTGGTGGGAATGTGAACTGGTGCAGCCACTCTGGAAAACTGTGTGGAGGTTCCTCAAAGAGTTAAAAATAGACCTGCCCTACGACCCAGCAATTGCACTGCTGGGGATTTACCCCAAAGATTCAGATGCAATGAAACGCTGGGACACCTGCACCCCGATGTTTCTAGCAGCAATGTCCACAATAGCCAAACTGTGGAAGGAGCCTCGGTGTCCATCGAAAGATGAATGGATAAAGAAGATGTGGTTTATGTATACAATGGAATATTCCTCAGCCATTAGAAACGACAAATACCCACCATTTGCTTCAATGTGGATGGAACTGGAGGGTATTATGCTGAGTGAAGTAAGTCAATCGGAGAAGGACAAACAGTGTATGTTCTCATTCATTTGGGGAATATGAATAATAGTGAAAGGGAATAGAAGGGAAGGGAGAAGAAATGTTGGGAAATATCAGGAAGGGAGACAGAACATAAAGACTCCTAACTCTGGGAAACGAACTAGGGGTGGTGGAAGGGGAGGAGGGCGGGGGGTGGGGGGGAATGGGTGACGGGCACTGAGGGGGACACTTGACGGGATGAACAATGGGTGTTATTCTGTATGTTGGTAAATTGAACACCAATAAAAATTAATTTATTAAAAAAATTAATTAAAAAAAAAAAGAAACCTCGGGCTGGGGGGGGGATGGGATAAGTGTGGTCCCTCATCACATGGTCAATAGGACTGAAGTTTCTATGTACCCGGATGAGGAGCGTGCTGAGTGGGCCCAGTGAGAATCTAGCGCCCGGGGCTAGAAGCCTGCAGGGGGCAGCAGTGGAGGGCACCCCTGCAAGAGCACTGCCCTGCAAGATGCCCTGCAAGAAGAGGGACGTTCTGGCACACACAGCAGACACCAGAACAGGCACCGAGGATACGGTAACTTCCTGGAGGGAAGGACAGGAACAACTCCATGCAAGACTCCCCCAGAGGACACCAGAGACTTCCTTCCACAACCTTGCACCATGGCTTAACCCTTAAGAGGTTTATTCATTCCAACACCAAGAGGCCCAGGGGTTGTCCAGAGCCAGTGAGAAAGAAGCTCACTCACACCACCAGGCACCCTGCCTCTTGCCACCTTTCCACTTGGCCATTCTTAGTGGGCAGCCATTGTCCTCATGCATATAGCCTCATGGTGACAAAATGGCTGCTGCATCCCTGTGCTCCTGTTTTACATGCAAGAAGAAGGAGGAAGGGATGAAGAGCCTGAGGTTGGTTCATTTTATAGGATCTTTCTGGAAGACTCCTCCCCACCCCACCCCCAACAATCTTCACTTTTGTCTCATCTTAGCTGCAAAGGATGCTGGGCAGTTTTCAGACACCCCAAAGAAAATTGGGAATCTTTGAGTAAGGAACCACTGGAGGAGGGATAGGGGTAAGAACTAAGATTGTGCCACAGGTTTTATGACAATGTTATGGGTGTCAAAGCAAGTAAAGGAGCCACTCCCAGTGAGAGCAGGTGACCAGTGGATACCTCGAGTGAGTAGTGGTTCCCTGCTGGCTGAGCACAACCCACCACGTGTGAGGAGACGCAGAGATTGCACAGAGCCCTCAGGAGTCGTGCTGTGAAGGCTCCTGTGGCATCCGTGTTCGGAACTGGGTGTTCTGTTAGCACGTTCGGAGCCTGTGGGCACGAGGCTCCGAGTCAGGCAGGCTTCGGGCCAGCATAGCTCCGCCACGGATGCGGTGTGGCCTCCAGGCAGTCACCTAACCGTTCTGAACCTTCTCTCTGAGATTTGTGCATTTCAGACTCTGCTCAGTGACGGAGATGAATTTGCTCTTCTCTTGGGTTTTGCCCCATCAGCACAAAGAGGTTTGCACACCCTGGAGGTCCCCATGGTAATAAGAATAAAGACATTTCCAGAGGACTGGCCAGGAGCCGGGCACATTCTAAAAACTTCGCATTTTCTCAGCCAATCCTCACAAAATCCCTGCAAGGCAGGTGCTGTCATTACTTCCATTTTAAAGACAAGGAACTGGAAGCCCGGCGAGGACTTGTACGTTGCCCAGCATCCTCAGCCAGTATGTGGTCGAGGTGGGATTTTGACCACAGCCTGCAATCTCCTGCTGTCTTCTGCCTCCCGTGAGAGATGATAAGAGCATTTAATATTTGAGTAAAGATTTCAGGCTTCCAAATTGATTTTGTGGGCTTCTTTTTATTTAAACTTGTGCTTTTCCGAACAATCTTCTAATGTGGGCGCATTCTCCCCATTTCACGGATGAAGAAACTGAGTCTGGGTGAAATCAGTGTGTTTGTCAGAGGAAGGCTGTACCAGAGCATCGTCCAGAGGGTATGGAAGTGGGGTATACTTGGATTTCTCTTGCCAGCTGTGGGTCATTAAGAGTGTAACTTGCCTCAGGGAACCTGGTGGCTCAGTTGGTCAAGTGTCCAACTCTTGGTTTCGGCTCAGGTCATGATCTCAGGGTCATGGGATCAAGCCCTGGATCAGGCTCTGTGCTCAGCAGAGAGTCTGTTTAAGATTCTCTCTCTTTCCCTCTCCCTCTGCCCCTATCCCCACTTGCTCTCTCTAAATAAATGGATAAAATCTTAAAAAAAAAAAAAAAGAGAGAGAGAGAAATGTACCTTGCCTCTCTTGCCTCAGTTTCTCTGTGTGTACAATGCAGCTGATAAGACCAACCTTGAGGGTTGTTGGAAGGAATATGTGACCCACTGGAGGGGAGGCTCGGAGCCTCCCTGGCACATCATGGGCCTTCCCAATGCGGCAGCAGCACCTCCAGGCAGCAGGCTCCAAGTCCAGTGCTCTCCCATGCCCAGCCCACCCTACATCTTGCCGCAGCTCTGAAGTGGGGGTGAGGGCCCTGCTGGCAGAGGAGAGTGTGTGCCATCAGACCTGAATCATGAAACTCAGCCAAATGTCCAGCTGGAGCCTCACTGTCAAGTGTCACTTGTTGGGGACTGGCTTGGCACTCTGGGACGGCCTTGTCACGATCTGTTTCGGGCAGCCCCTCACCTGTGTGTTACTGCATTTCTCCTCCTGATGGTATTGGCGGGGTTGCCACTGATGTGGGACAGAAGCCACTCTACTCAGCACAGCGACTTGAGAAACCTTGTCCAGAGGAGGATGGACAGTGAGACGCTGACAGACAGACGTGCTCTTTCACTGGGATGCAGATGGTACCAGTCTCCACGGTAATGCCAGCCATTGACAGAGGGCTGCTGTGACCCCATGGGTCCCCAGGGCAATCTGTGACCCCTCCCCCAGGAGGCTCATCCCTGCAGGTTTCAGGGGCGAGGGCATGGACGTGTCTTTCAGGAGGGCCACTGTTCAGTCTGCTGCCGGCTTAGAGTCCTGCAGGTGTTCCGAGCCTCAAAGACTTGGGAGACCAGTCTCTTTTGCATCCCATTCCCTTCTGCCGCCCCCTGAGCCTTAGGAAAGGGCTATGAGGGGTGTCCTCAGAGGCATTTGCGCTGAGCTAGAGCTGCAGGTGTGGCAGGACACCCTCAGGTAGGCCAGACCGGGGACAGTTAGGTGTCCCAGGGCCAGCCTGGAGGGGCCAGGGCTGATGGGAGGCCCGACCAGTGCAGAAGTCTGAGGGTCAGATCAGGGGCTGGTCCAATGAGGGTCTTCCCTCTGCCTTTCCATCCAACTGCTCCAGGTAAGAGGTGGGGTCCTGGGGGGATGACGGACTGGAGCTGGGAACAAGGGAGGCCTTGGGGCAGGTCTTGAGACAGAGGTGAAGGGTTCTAGCCCAGGGCAGGGACAGAGGAAGTAAGGCTGAACTCTAGGGTCTTGGTGAGATGAGCAGTGGTGATGCCTTCTGCGGGGACAGGGGAGGGAAGAGGAGGCCCAGGTGTGGGGAGGGACCGTTTGCTGTTCTGGACAGGTGAAGTCTAAGTTCCTGCCCAATGCCCATTGGATGCAGGTTTTGATTGCTGGTAGTGGAATCTGAGGAGGCCAAAATGCAACCTCTCAGCCCAGATATGGAGCCAATTAAAAGATAAGAGACAGAGCAGAAGTGACCTCAAAATATTAGTCTTGTCACCGAGAAAACTGGTAGTGGAAAATGTGGCTTACATCTGAGGACGAGGGGTTCCTCAGGCCGAGCCCTAGAATCTGCCAGACTCAGCCCGAGCCCAGGCAGCCCTGACGACTGGCGGGCTCCCTGTGGGCAGGGAAGAGCGGAGACTCAGCAGCCCGGGAAGTGTGGGAGATGCGGGTGGAGCCCCGTCCGTCCGCCTGCCTTCCAAGCCCACATGTTCAGCCACCCCTGCCCCAGCCCAAGGCAGAGCTCAGCACAGCGGACACTAGCGGGGCAGGGTGTGCAGAAACTCTGGATGGAAGGAAGGAGGAGCATGGAGGGGGGATGCGTTTCTGCAGGAGGGCTTTCCGGACAGCCCGAGAGCTCATTTCTTCTCTCTTTTGCGTCCCAGGGATGTAGACCAGCCACAGATGCTCTCAGAGCCCCCGCCTCCCCGTTTGCTAGATGAAGGTGCCATACACTCAGAGTCTGATCACAGCAGCACCCAGCATGGAGGGAGTGCTTGTGTCACATGCCACCTTCCTACTGTCCCTGGAAAGTTATCACTTTTGCCATGTCCCAGAGGAGAGGGTGAGGTCCAGGGAGCCTAAGGACATTTTCTGGGCTCCCTGTAGCTACCAGTTTGCCCAGCCTGGCTTGGCTCCTAGGGCTGACTCTAGGGCTCCGCATTAGGCTGAGGTCAGATGGGTCACGTGTCCAGCATAGTGCCTACCCCTTAAGGCAGGTTCCCAGTGGTGATCCCTGAGGGTAGGCGTCACCAGAACAGGTCAGTCCTGCCCTCCACCGGAGGCCCTGCCCCCCTTCTGCCAGGTGGGCCACCTGGGGGTGGGGAAGGGTGCGTATGTGCATCAGTGTCTCTCATCACCAGGGGCTGGCAAAGGGGAAGGCCACATAGAGTTATTTCTGGGTCTGTGGGGGCTGCTGGGGGAGCTAACTGCAGCAGGGCTTTTTAAAGAAAACTGTGCCTTGTCTATAAATAGCCCCCCTGACGCGCTCTGAGCTTCTGACGGTTTGGGGACGTGAGGTGGGTAGCGCCCTGCCTGGGTACTGCTCCCCATACCTATTGAAGGATTTCACAGGGGAAGGAAGTTTGGGGTCAGCCAGAGCAGGATTTCACAAACTAGTGGCATGTCCCCACAGAAACCCCAGGGGTCAGCATTGTTGACAGCTGTTCATTTTGCCCAGTAAGGGCTTCTGAAATCACTTATCACCATCGTGTCATAAAAGAAGCACTATGACAATGCCAAAAAAGTAGAAAACACATCATCTCAGACTGAAGGGCAGGCCAGTAAATGGAATACTCCCCTGCCCCCTTACAACAATTCCCGTTTACTACCTCAGTTCCGTAGGTTAGAAGTCCAGGTGGGCTCAGTAGGTTCTATGCTTCAGGTATTACAAGGCCAAAAGCAAGGTGCCATCTGAGCTGGGCTCTTACCTAGAGGCTTTTGGGAGCTCAGACAAATTGCATTTGCAGGACTGAGTTCCCATTTCTTTGCCGGCAATAGACAGGGAGTCATTTTCATCTCTTAGAGGCCTCTCTGTTTCTTCGGCATGGTTCCTCCATCCTCAAAGCCAGCCGCAGTGTGTCAAATCTTTGTCCTGCTTTGTTTCCTCTCTCTCTGACTTCCCCTTCTGCCCAAGTACATTTTTTTAGAGATTTTATTTATTTCTTCATGAGAGACACACAGAGAGAGGCAGAGACATAGGCAGAAGGAGAAGCAAGCTCACTGCGGGGATCCCAATGCAGGACATGATCCTAGGACCCTGGGATCACAACCTGAGCCAAAGGCAGATGCTCAACCACTGAACCACCCAGGTGTCCTCCCAATACATTTTTTAATGGAAGTCTGTCTTTGGGGTTCTAGCTGCCTTAATCCTTCCAGAATCTTATGAAAACAGGGATGGACAGCACGTGCCCACAGAGCCTGGTGATGGGGAGTACCAGAGCCTGAGGCTTTGAGGCACCGCCCTACCCATTCATCGTGGGTGAACAAACCCGATCAGGAGGCTGGGCCTTGGGCTCAGTTGTGCGGATACAGAGTTGAAAGGAAAAGCAGCCCCTCTATGAGATGCAGCTTGCTTATCTGCAAGTAAGGCTAGTGTTGCCTATCTCTATGTGACACCAAGGATGGTACAAGAATGATGGATAACAATTTGCTGACTCATACAATAAGTCATTGTCATGATCCTCTCTGCAAGTTGCACAGCTAGGTTGGTCTGGAATGCCTAGTGCCCCCTTGGGCAGGGCTCTGGGGATGCACTGGGGATGGTGGGTGGCTAGGGACATGATGAAGTGAGTTCTGAGCACACCTGCCAGGCAAAGAAGTCTCCAATGATGATATGAGTGTACCCCTCAAAATAGGTTGAAGTCCTACCCCTCATACCTCAGAGCATGACCTTGTTTTGGATGGAGTCATTATGGGTGTCACTAGTTACCCTGAAGTCATACTGGAGAAGGGTGAGCCCTAATCCAGTATGACTGGTGTCTTGAGAAGAACACACACACCACCACCACCACCACCACCACCACCACCACCACCACCACCATCACCACCACCACCATCACCAAGTGGCAACAGAGGCACAGACTGAATTGTCACAGCTACAAGCCCAGGAAGCAGGATGACCAGCAACCCCAGAAGCTAGGGCAGGCAAGGGAGGACTCCCCTGCTGGCTTCAGAGGGGGTGTGACCCTGCTGACACCTGACTTTAGACTTCCAACCTTCCTACAGTACTTGGCTATGGAGCCCCAAGAAACTGACACAAATGCCTGTCACAGCACTGGCACACACAGTCGGAGCCTGATACGTGCTTGCTGAGTGAATGAGGAGTGAATGATGTGTATTGAGGGCTTGCTCTATAGCAGACACTGGGCTGCAGGATCTGATGATGGTTGAAAATAGTTGTACAATTACAGTTCGCAGGACACTTGAGCAAGCATCTGAGGCGAGTGCTACTACGGTTCTCACTCTACATAGGAGGAAACCAAGACAGAGCGACAAGCCCCTTGCCCAGGGTCATGTAAGCAGCTGAGCTAAGATGCAGAGCCAAGTGGCACAAACCCCAGAGCTCTTGCTGGGCAGCACTGCAATATTGCCACCCAGCCTGTTGACCAATACATAATAGGTGATCAATAAATGCTCACCGCCTCATACTTGTCCACTGCCTTTCCCCAGATGTGCTGACAAAGTTCTGAGATTCTGCAAGAGTCTTCAATTCAAACAAGAGAAGTGTCACTTTTCAACCTGTCTGCCAGAGTCTCTGGGTGACTGGTCAAGATTTACTGAAGCAGAGCTGGTTTGATTCTATCCTTAAAATTGTCACTTCCTCCAAGATGCCTTCCCTGACCAGCCCCCATTTATATTAGTATCCTGTTGCAGAATGAATTGTTTCTCCCAAAAAGATCTGTTGAGGTTTCTAACCCCGGTATCTGTGAATATGACCCCTTTGGAAATAAGATCTTTGCGGATGTGGTCAAGTCAAGATAAGGTCATATTAGATTGGGGGGTCGGCTCTGATGAGACATAAATGTGTCCTTATAAGAAGAGGCACAGAGACTCAACCAGGGAAAACTCCAAGTAAGGGCAGAGACAGATTATTGTGATGCATTAATGAGCCAAGGGATTCTGGGAGAGAGGCCTTGGAACAGAGTCTCCCCTAGAGCTCCCAGAGGGAGTGTGGTGCTACCAACACCCAGATTTCAGACTTCTGGACTTTGGAACTGTGAGGGATTACATTTATGCTGTTTTAAGCCATCCAGTTCATGGTGCTCTGCGATGGCAACCACAAGAAACAAACATGCACCAGGCTTGGCCACAAGCTGACTTGAGCTCATCCTGTTCTAACCTCCATTCCACCTTCTTCCAGCAATTTCTAGAGCCCAGGTATCTGAACTTCCTCCTCAATTTAATAGTTAAAGTGACTTGAACATTCTCCCTTCAGAGCAAGTCAATATATTGCATCCCCGTGGATGCGGGTCAGGGAGGTGAAGTCCTGGAAAAAGTCCAGGGCTCTGGAGTCAGTCCCTTTCCAGGGCTGAGACCTAGGACCAACCAGATAACGTTTTTGACCTCCAGGAACTTCTTATAAAAGTGGCCATAATCATATTGCCTTGAGAGGTGTGAGGTTGAAGTGGGGAAAGATGTGCCAACACTTGGGCAGTACCTGATTCCACAAGGTCTTTAACAAATGCTTCTTAACCTGAATAGAATATCATACCCCTCTGTTGAGTGGTTCATCCCATAAATGAAGTTGAATTTCTACTATGGTTAGTACCATAGGTTCACAAAATTGCAAAGATTAATTATACAGTGTTTTCACCTGCTATTTAGATAACATCAGAAAAGAACAACACAATTATACCAGGTTTCATGCTTTCCAAAAAGAAAAACAAAGTCAAAGGGAAGAAAGTTATTTTCTCCTTGCATAAAATTAATTTGGTGCTGGCTAACACGGTTCTGTTTTTGTTTTCTTCCGCTTCCTAAATAGAAGAGGCCCAATTTATACATCCCATCTGTATTTGAATGTTTTTAGAACGCCTCAAAGTTAGTGTTGATTTAATTTATTTTCATGAGAGATTTGCAAAATATTTTCCTAAGTTATTCTGAACTGTAGGTCGTTCATGAGGGGAGTGAATGGGGGGTGTCTGTGGAGTGTGTGCTCCTGGAAGGAGAAGACTAGGCAAAGCAGGGAGGAAGTGGGGGCCTGCAGGGTTCTTCCTTGGCCTCTCCAGTCCAAGTATTCCCTTCCTACCCTTTCCAGGGTGTCCTCCTATGTGTGTCCTTTCCCTGACACCACATTGTCGCTAACTTGGTTTGGGGGTCCTCTGTGAACTGGTCTACCCTCGTCCATCCTCACACGCTGCACCTGTCCCCTTCACACTCACCTGGCTCACACAAAGTCCCTCCAGCCTGGCGGAGCATAATGGAGCAGGACAAACAGGTGCCCATCTATGCAGCTGAGGTGGCTTCCCTCGCCCTCCCTCCAGGTTCCTAGGAAGAAGCTTTGGTTTCCCTTGCTCCTCCTCCTCCTTCCCACCCAGTGAGGACTCTCCTCTCTCCATGCCTGTACAACAGCTCCTTGAAGACACTCATCTCTGTCCTCACTCTTTGGACAGACTCCATCTCACCCTGGGGTCTGTTGCACCGAATTGAAAAACAAAGCCTCCAGGAAGAGTTTCTCAAAGATGAACACGTTTAGTGAGTAGATGCTTATTAAATATTTGTGAATTAATGAATGCATGAGTGAATGAGTGAATCATGTATTCTTTGCAGAGTTTTTTTTAGCTTAGATGTAACCAAATTATAGTAACTGCAGTAAGTCTTTTTAAATCCCTCACATTTAGAGCAAAATAAATTATATTATTTACAAAATTCCCCAAGATGCAATAAAATACAGTGAAGTCCTTTCTGTAATCCTGACGTGACCAGCTAATGCTGTTAAATCAGAATTTTTTAGTGTGCTTTTATTGGACCTGGTTTCACTGAGTCTTATCATAAGATGACACATTTGCTTTTGAACTAAACTGAACTGTGAAATGGAAACTACAGTTACCAGCACCTATCATTTGTCCAGTATCACCCTAAGTCCTTATATATGTTATGTACAGAATCAGGCCCAATAATGTCTCATTGTCAATCTCCTCCTCCCCTTCAGTAATCACGACCACCACGACCACCACCGCCATCGCCATCATCTCCACCATCACCCCAAACCATCTCTGATCCTAGGACTCCAAACCATTTCCACCATCACCACTACCACCACCACCACTACCACCACCACCACCATCACCATCGCCATCATCTCCACCACCACCCCCACCACCATCTCCACCATCACCATCACCACCATCACTACCACCACCATCACCATCGCCATCATCTCCACCACCCCCCCACCACCATCTCCACCATCACCATCACCACCATCACCACCACCACCACCACCATCATCACTACCATCACCATTGTTACTGCCACCACCACCATTACATTACCATCATCACCAGAAAAACTAACAGTTATTGAGCACTTAATCCTTTTCAGACATTAGTCTAAGTGTCTAACGTGTTTTTCTCAGGTAATCCTCACCTAACCCCTATGAAACAACTGTTATGATCTCTATTTTTATAGATGAGAAAACTGAGATTATAATAAACTTAGGGACTTTCTCAAATATAGAGCTAGTGAGTATCAGAGCTGGAGATCAAATCAGATACTTGGTCTCATCATTCATTTGACAAATATTTTTTGAGAGGATCTTATACAAGTCATGTGCCATTCCAGGGGTTAAGGGATACAGAGCTAACAAGATAGGAGCAGGAGACTTACATCCCAGAATATGTGTGTGTGCATGTGTATGGCACATATGCATGCACACATTCTTGCATGTTGTAACTCTGCTTATGTGTGCATATGTGCATGCATATGCTTGGAAGCAAGCATGTGTGTGTGCATGTGGGTGGGCCAGGGTCAGAGCACAGACAATGAAGAAGTAAACAAATGAATGGAGATAATTTCAGAGAGATACAGATGCTGTGATAAAAATTAAAGCACTTTGTTGGGACACAAATTGAGGGGGCAGAGCTTCTTCACACTAGATGGTCAAGGAATATATGACATTTGACATTTGAAATAAATGACATTCAATCGGAGAAGGACAAACAGTGTATGTTCTCATTCATTTGGGGAATATAAAAAATAGTGAAAGGGAATATAAAGGAAGGGAAAAGAAATGTTGGGAAATATCAGGAAGGGAGACAGAACATAAAGACTCCTAACTCTGGGAAACGAACTAGGGGTGGTGGTTGGGGAGGAGGGCGGGGGGGTGGAGGGGAATGGGTGACGGGCACTGAGGGGGACACTTGACGGGATGAGCACTGGGTGTTTTTCTGTATGTTGGTAAATTGAACACCAATAAAAATTAATTTAAAAAATAAAATAAAATAAAATAAAAATTGAAATAAATGACATTTGAACCAAGACTGGAAGAACAAGGAAGGGTGGATTTGGGGATGGAGTTCCAGAGGAAGGGGACAGCAAGTGCCAAAACCTCACACCAGCCACTACCCAGCCATGTTCTAGGAGCAGAATGAGGCTGGTGAGTTTCCAGCATCTTAAGCAGGGAACAGGGTGGTGGGGTGAGATTGGGCCATGGGCAGGGCCAGGCCATGTGGGTGTGGGTTGGAGTCTGGGTTTACTCTGGGTGCTAAAGGAAAGGTGTTAAGCAGGCAGGTGGCGTATCTTTCTCATGTATTAAAAGGCCATTTGGGTGACTTTGTAGGGAATAGGTTGAAGGGAGCAGGGAAGGAGATGGAGACAATAGTCTGAAGGTGCTGGGGGTCATCCAAGTGAAAGATGGGAGCTGTGTGGACCATGATAGTGGCCATGGAAATTCAGGAAGTTAGAAGCATTTGAGATATGTCGTGCAAATGGAATCAACAAGAACAATGGATCAGCTAGACACGTGGGGTGCAAGGAAAGAGGCTAAGAACCACTGATGATGTGAATACTCACCCTCACCAGGCACTACTCAAGTTTGTTGTTGGAATAGAAGGGAAGAAAGGGTAGGTACTGCTCTTAGGACCATGGAAACCAAAGGAAAGAACTAAGTCACAGAGAGCTAAGGTCATGCAGTGGGAAGGTGCTGGAGCCAGATGCAAGAAGAGATGGAAAAGCTGGTATAGAGTGGCATTGCTCACATCTGTGCAGGTGGGTACCAGGGCAGGTACAAGCTCCCAGCAGCGGTGCCTCAGTGGATCAGAGATAGACCCCTTGAATGTGATTAAGTAAGAACAGATTCATTTGGCTAGGTTTCTGGTAGATTTACTGAACATGTCATTTCCTATAGTGTTCACCACCCCACTAACTCATTTTTCAGCCAGAGGATCAATTGTTTTTTTTTTTTTTATTGCACTTGCTAATTTCTAAATGGCATTTCAACTTTCCCTCCTGAATATTTCTTTTTTTAAAAAATATTTATTTATTTATTATTTATGATAGGCAGAGACACAGGAGGAGGGAGAAGCAGGCTCCATGCCAGGAGCCCGATGCGGGACTCGATTCCGGGACTCCAGGATCACGCCCTGGGCCAAAGGCAGGCGCTAAACCGCTGAACCACCCAGGGATTCCCCCCTCCTGAATATTTCTTGTGCTTTATCTTTGACACATGGTGCGGCCCTGTGGATGATTATGGGGAGAACCAAGACACAAACTGGTTCACCATTTCTCAAGAAGGGCTCTGGAGGGCAGCCCGGGTGGCTCAGCGGTTTAGCGCCTGCCTTCAGCCCAGGGCATGATCCTGGAGACCTGGGATGGGGTTCCACGTCAGGCTCCCTGCATGGAGTCTGCTTTTCCCTCTGCCTGTGTCTCTGCCTCTCTCTCTGTCTCTCTGTGTCTCTCATGAATAAATAAAATCTTAAAAAAAAAAAAAAGGGCTCTGGGTTGAGGCGTTCAGGTTATACCTTTTGTTTTCAAGTTGGAGCGTTTTAATGTTGCAATTGTCCTTTCTCAACCACAGGAAAGCTAGTTTCACAGAAGAAACACCAGAAGTTCAAGATGTTTTAAACACTGCAGTTAAAACAATGGTCAGATTACCCTTCTTAAGAGTCAAACACTAGTCATTGTTTTATGCTCTGAAGCTCATTCTAACTTGTTTGAGGTCTTTCCATGTTACAGAATTTTCAGAGCTAAAAAATACTTTAGTAATCATGCACTTTACCTTTGATAGACGAGGAAATGGTTCAAGTAATGAATGATGTGCCCAGAAGGTGAGAGCTGATATTGAGGGGACAAGTTTAGGGTAGGATATGGGGATTGGTAGGTTAGGTCTTACTTAGTATATCAGTTGGCTATTGGTATAACAAACCACCCCCAAGTTTGGTGGTTTAAAACAATGGCCATGTATTTGCTCCGAATTCTGCAATCTGGGCAAGGCTCAACTGGGTGGTTCTTCTGCTGGTTAACCTTAGGTTACTCAGTGACCTCTGGCAGTCATTCATATGCTGGCTGGGCCAACCCGGTCCAAGGTGCATCAGCCAGATGATTAGAACAGCTGGATCCTGGCTGAGTCTCCCCCATTCTGCACAGAAAGTCCAACAGGGTAGCTAGTTTTCTTTGTAGGGTGGTTCAGAGCTGCAAAAGTGCAGAAGTGGAAGCTTTAAAAATCTCTTAGGTTACCCAGTGTCACTTCTGTCTTCTTCTGTTGGTCAAAGCAAGTTACAGACTGGCCCGGGTTCTAGTAGAGGGGACATAGACTCTACTTCTCACTGGAAATAATGACAAAGCCATGGTATAAATGGGCATGTGGAATGGGAGAGATTGTTTTGAGGTCATTCAGTTCAAATCAGCAGGGTCTGGCTCCTCATCCAGACAAGAGTTCATGGACTGCCTGCTGAACTACACTGAATTACTTACCTGTGAGCAGCAGAAAAGGCCAGAACCCAGGATGGTCTGGCCTCTGATTCAGGGCTCTATAAAGACCTAATAGGCCTTAGATGAGACTGGCCATCCATGACAGGCTACTGCTATGTCAGCTTGTGAGTGGAAGTCTCTTACCAGCTGTGTGACCTTGAGCTGGTTAATAAAGCTCCATGTTCTCATATGCATCCTAAGTGTATCACATCTACTTTGAGGTTTGTTCTGAAAGTAAATGGTATACAAATGCACAGTGCCAGCCCTTGAAAATCCAACAAATGGTAGCAATAATTATCAAAGTCATCTGTTCAATTATTAGAGCTTTGGGATTAGAAAGACATAATAATAGCAGCCAACATTTACTGAGTGCTTACTATGTCCCAGCCCTACAGTGAGTACTTTACCTGGGTTATCTCAATCCTCCGTAATCTGATGACCAGGGTATTTTATTGATTCATGTGGCAATAGGAAGAAAATGAGTGTTCAGGAGGTAGATCCATGGCAGGTCGTAAGTGATGGAGCAGTTTTTGAGCTTGGTCACTCTCACAACCAAGACCTGAGCTTTTAACAACCACATTTGCATATTAGGCAAACATAAGCTTTCTGGACTTTGGTCTGTCTGGGTAGAGAGGATAACATAGGGTTTTCAGGTTTGTTTGTGCATGTCTGGCCCAAATGTGCCTGTGGATACTTGATAAGTCACCCTAGTTGACCACTGCTTCTGTTCTTGGACAGTTTTTGGGGCACCAGCTGGATGAGTCAGGAGGGAAGGGCTGTCTTTCTCTCTATTCCCTCTTTGCCTCTCCCATAGGAGAGGTCAGCTGAAGTTTGAAGCCAAGGGCAGCCGTGAGACTAATGGTTTTCATGGTTCAGAATGTATTGTCTCTCTTCCCCTGGGTGCCTGAAGTACTCAGTGGCTATATTTCCTGAGGAGAGTTCATGGTGCTGACATACATGAGCCATGTGACTCCTTTCAGAACAAACCTCAAAGTAGATGCAATACGCTTTGTTGAAGAAAATGACCTTGGGCTTCTCAGGGCAGAGTCCTACCTATAGCCAGGGCTCCACCACATTGTAAGCAGCTGGTCCCACATGAGGCTAGCTCAGAAAGGGAAAGTGGTCTAGTCTTCATTGGCACATTGGTTCTGCTCTCCTGTAGGACCTCCACAGCAGCAAGGCACATGTCCCTGACCTCAAAGTGCCCAAAGTTGACAAGGTCAGAGATGGGCCCCCATTCACCTAAGGCCAGCCCTACATTTATGGGTTCCCTTAACTCTCTGAAAATAGGGCATTCTTGTGAAACCTTTTGTGAGCCAAATGGGATAAAGCCAAGTAGTAATTATCATTCATTTTTATGGAAAAAATTTTTGAGTGTTCTCACCCCAAGAAAATCAACTCTCTTAGGTTTTTCTGGTACCTTAGGACAAATATTACTAATGGATACACACAAGAAATGGAGAAAAACCCAGAACTCACAGACACAGCTCTGAGCTCTGGCAGTTTGAAGCCCAAATGCTGTGTGGACCCTGGAGAAGTCACTGAGGGTGCCACTTGCTGCTCAGATGCGCTCTGCCCTTCACCTGCTCCTCTCCCTACAAAACCAGTACTGAACATGATTTTTGCGTTTTGCCATTTTGTGTTAAGACAAAAATCTGGGGACCCCTGGGTGGCGCAGCGGTTTGACGCCTGTCTTTGGTCCAGGGCGCGATCCTGGAGACCCGGGATCGAATCCCACGTCGGGCTCCCGGTGCATGGAGCCTGCTTCTCCCTCTGCCTATGTCTCTGCCTCTCTCTCTCTCTCTCTCTCTGTGACTATCATAAAAAAAAAAAAAAGACAAAAATCTGGATGTCTTTCAAGTAGTGAAAACAGGAACTAATGTTGGGTTCTTGTTAAACCGAAGTGGATAACAGCAAATTCCAGAAGCAAGTCACAGCCACAGGGAGGACTGCTGTTCCTGGCAGCCCTGCACCAGGGAGGACAGAGAGGGACCCCAGTCACCTCTTCTCCAGACCAAACCCTCCCTGATTCCACTTCTGAATCCTCATTTATTCCAACCAGTGACTTCTGGGCACCTGTTATATACCAGCTCTGGGCTGCGCCCTGGACCACTCAGACAGAGAAGCCCCATTGGCTTACATGATGGAACCTGCCTTGGGGAGTGCCTAGAGCAGATGTGCCACTTCCACTCTAGAGGCCAGATTCCAGCCTTCAGGAGCATTTGGGGGCCAGTGAAAAGGGGAGGAGTGACTCTACAGCCCCCTGGGGCACCCTAAGCCTCTGCTTCCTCATCTGTGAAAGGGGCCAAGGACCAGGCTCCCTGACAATGGCCAGGACCACAGATCTTTCCCCCCTGGCTTCTGTCTCTGGAGGTGAGCCCAGAGCAGGGGAGAGCCACCTACTGAATGAAGGAAGAGCTCAAAGCGTCATGAGGGTTCATGGTGCTGACATACATGAGCCCATGTGACTCCTGTAGGGGCTTGATCAATCCTTCTGGGGGGACCCCAGCTGACCTGCACTGCCCATCCCAAGAGCAAGCTCTGATGACCCTGAGGATGTCCTTCAGTGTGTGCCTGAGGGGAAGGGACACAGATTCCAGCCCCTTGCCTGCAGTTCAAAGACCCAGTGGGTATTCGTTTTGTCTGTTCCAGAACCAGCCACGTACATTTTATGGCAGCAGCTGGGTTAATGCATCAGATCAGAGAGCAGCATCCCAGGCACAGGGCAAGAGGGAGCAGAGTGAGGCTTATGTTTGCCAGAAAACCGGATCCAGATCACTGAATAATTCATGGTTAATATTCCAGCTTAAAAGAAGCCTTGGATCAAACTCCTACTTCTCCCCCCAGAGTTGTAAAGGTCCCAGTGCTGCATATCAGCCTCTCAGCCCAGTTCAGGCTGCAGGAGGCCGGGAGCAGGTGTGCGGTGCCCTCCGGGCAGCCTCGGCTGATGTGACCGGATCTCCCATGTCAGCTTTTATTACCAGGGACACCCAGCTCCCTCGGGTCCTTGCAGGATTTCAGATAATCCTCAGATCAGATCAATCTGTCCCCATGTCATGGCCTTTGAACCATTAACCTTGGGTGCTCTCAGGGTGAGGGCCATGCAGGGCCCTTGGGCTACTGTAAGGTGGGGGGTTGTAAGGCCCCAACACACCCCAGGGCTCACTATAGATGACTGACCTCATCACCCAGAGCCCTGACACTGCACATGGGGCCCCTCCTGGGGAAAGCTGGGGCTGGGCTGAGGGGCCCCAGGGCAGAGGGTCCCTGGGGATGGGCCCTTCCACGTGATGGTCAGTCCCAGGTCAACTGCCCTGGATGCACAAGGTCAGTGGGGTCAGGGTGACTCCATCTCCCCCTCTTCATTCTCCTCCAAGTAGACACCATAGACAACCTTCGTCCCTGCAGCTTTGATTCAGGAATTAAACATTGATCAAGGCCACATGTGCCTACGTCTGCTTACAGCCTAGGAATACAAGGGGGAAAACCAGACGCTTCCTCCTCTGTGAGGCACACATCCAGTGGTAGGAGACAGATGATCCCAGCCATGACAGCAAAGGGCAGGGCTGTGAAGGAAGGCAAAGCCCGGAAGGGGAGACTGGCAGGGGGAGAGGCAGTGCTGGTGACACCTGCCACAGAGTGGTCAGAGGAGAAGGTGACCCGGGGCCGAGACCTGAATGAAGCCTGGGACAGAGGGGTGCAGGCCACCTGGCAGGAGTTTCCAGGCAGAGGGAACGGCATGTGCCAAGGTCCGGGGGTGAGACCGTGCTCGGGTGTCAGAGGAACCAGGAGAAGGCTGAGGTGGAGGAAGAAGAGAAGAATGGGACATGAGGTTGGAGTGGGTGGTGGAGCCTGCAGGGGATGGGTTCTGGATCATTCTAAGTGGACTTCACACCTATTTCACTCCTTCAGTTACCCTGAGTCAGGTGCTTTGGAGGATTTGGAAATGAGTTAGTCCTTCCTCCAAGCAGCTCGTGGTTGGGTTTTGGTTTGTTTGTTTGTCTGGGTTTTTCTTTGGTTTTGCTCCAGCCTCTCAACACAGGTCTTGGAGATCTAAACACTAGGTCTTTGGATTCTCTGGGCTCAGGGAAGAGATACTTTCCCTGTGGATGGCTGTTTGAGCCACCTGTGTCCCCACTGGGCCCTCACACAGCCTGGGTGCTCCTTGGGATCACACATAGGAGTGGATGAGCTGGCTGCTCAGGGTGGCTCACCTGCTTCCCCTCTGCCCAGGCTCCTTGGCCTCTGCACAATGTCAGCTCCCTTGCCTCAGGGTGTCACCTCTCATGGTCCCCTTGCTAACTGCTGTCCCTCCTTCTTCTATAGCATACTTGGTGAGTCAGTTCCACTTCTCACTTCTTTTTCGTAATGCTTGGCATCTTACATCTCTATTTTTCTATATTTTAAACTATGAAATATTTGATATGTACAAAAGAATATAAGATAGGGGTTGTGCAGATTATGGAGCATGGTAGCATTTGTGAACTCTATGCCAAGCATCCAGCATGATATTCGGTCCTTCTGTTCCACCCTAAACCCGCTGCCTCCCTGTCTACAGAGGGATCATTATCCTGAATGTTTTCTGTATCATTCCCTTGTTTCTTTACAGCTTTATGACAAAGCTATAGCTTGAAACCATCTAGTGTAGTGAGTACTGCTTTTGAACTTTATATAAATAGAATATTCTTTGAGTGGTTTTTTAAGGACATTCAATGTGTGTGTCGACGTGTGTCGTGGTTCTGCATTCATCTTCACTGCTATGCATTGTTCCCCCACGTGGATGTGCCAGCAGTTACCCATCCTCTAGTGAATGGACATTTGGGTTGTTGCCCTTACTTTGTTGGTAGGATGATGAGCCACAACCATGACTATATGCATCTCCCAGGATGTGACTGGAAGAATTTCTCTAGGCATTTATGAGAAGTTGCTGGGTTTGGGGTGTGTACAACATCAGCTGTATTTTGTACTGACAACTAGTGTTCTGAGGCATTGGTTCCAGTGCACCATCCCTCAGTGACCTGAGACCATGCCGACTGTCCACATTCACACACTTTCTAGATTTTTACCAAGCTGGTGGGTATGGTCTTTCATGTGATTTTGATTTCTTTTTCCCTGGTTACCTTTTCATATATTTCCAGGAGTTTCTCATGACCTCACATCTATGAAATACTCATGCTGGTCTTTGCAAAGCCTTGTATTGGTTTCTTTGACTTCTTGTTGACATTTAGAAGTTATTTGGGCATTTCCTATATTAATAATTGTTCATTTCCTGGGTAGCAAATGCATTCTCCCTGCATGTGGCTTGGATTTTCACTCTGTTTATGATGTCTCAATTTTGTGGTTTACTGTAGTAAAGTGTCTTCCTCTTTTTGACTTGTTTAAGAAATCCATCCTACTCTAGGGTCATAAGGATAGCCTTCTATAATGTCTTCTAAATGTTTTCAAGTTTTGCCTTTCATATTTAAATCTCTAATTTACTCAGAGTTGATTTTTGTGTAGGGTTTGAGGTAGGGATCTAAATGAAGTTTTTTTTTCCCTCCCAAAGGTAGAACAACTCCTCCAGGACTACTGCATGAAGTCTACCCTTTCTTGCTCGTCTAACCAATACATCCTTTCCACGTTACACCAGCTTCCTTGTGTGTGTGGTCTGAATTCTGTTCTGCTCCACTGACCAATGTCATACTGCTTGAAGCTTAGAGCTTTACGATGAAGTCCTGCCGTCTTATAGGGCACCCCCGCCCCCTCCAGTACTGCCTCCTCCCAAGTGCATTCTTCTTCTAAAAATAAGTAACTAGCTACAATATTCCTATTTCTGCATTCATAGAAACACTCAGCTCTTTGTCATCTTGCCCTTGCCTCCAGTGCTGTTTCATTTCTCTGGGGTGCCGTCTCCGCCCTTTGCCTGCAAAAGCCCTACTCGGTAGTAGACTCTGCTCTAAGCATCATGGTCCTAAAGGCTTCTAGAGCAGTCCCATAAAGAGCTAGGTAGTTGTTCTTTGGGTTCAATTATCCTCATGCGCTGTGTTGCACTTGCTTGCTGCTTACTCATACCCCTCAATCCTAGCTGCCTTCCCTTCCCCCATCTAGCTCCAATCCCCAGCTGGCTCCCTCCCCCCACTGGCTCCCACCACCCCGGGCTGCTGCCCCCTTTCCTGACAGCTCTCTACCCCTGGCTGGCCCCAGCCACCCCCCACCCTTGGTCCTGACTCCCTCATCACCCACCCCACATCCACCACAGGAGCTGATGCACAGAGGTGCTCAGGGATGCCCATCAGAACTAATCATATTTCCACCTCAGCTGGCCTCATCTTTCCCTAAAATGCTCCTTCCCACAATCCTTCATCTCATATTTGTAATAGGTGAGTTTTCTTAGTGAAAATGAAAGGAAGAATGTTCAAGCAAAGCCTATCTTATACCCATTTCAAAGACCTGTTCTCAGAGAATCCCATCCTCAGAGGCCTGGTCAGGCTGACCACCACACAGGATTATCTTTGACCTGAGTCTTTACGCCCATGAATGTCTATAAAGTTAGAGTTCTCTTTTCATGCGTAGTGGGTTGATTTTGCACTCCTGGAAAGATATGTCCAAGTTCTAACCCCCAGTACTAGTGGGTGTGACCATATTTGGAAATTGAGTCTTTGCCGATGTCGTTAAATGGAAGGATGTCAGGATTTAGAGTGGGCTGCAGATCCAAAGACTGGAGCCCTCATAATAGAAAAGATACTGGACAGATAAAGAGGAGGCAGAAATATACCTACAAACCAGAGGATGCCAAAAATCACCAGCAGCCTCCAAGAGCCAGGACGGACATGGAATGGATTTGCCCCTAAAGCCTCTGCAAGGAACCAACCTACTAACTCCTCAGTGTTAGCCCTGTAAGACTCATCCTGAACTTATGGCCTCCAGAACAGTGAGACAATAAATTCCTATAGTTTTAAGCCATCAAGTTGGTGATGATTTGTTGTGGCAGCCCCAGGAAAAGTAATGTACCATGCAGAAGTTATCCAGCAGGAGACAGTTGGGAAAGCCAGCCTCTGACCCTTCCCTCCCTTCTAGACAGCATTGCTGTGTCAGCTCGAGCTGACGGCACCATAGCCCTGGGATGAGGGCTCAGGGACCCGACAGCTCCATTTTCCAGGGAGAGAAAGCATCCCCCCCCCTCTCATATCCTGACTCAGCACTGTTTTCCTTCTGAACCCTACTGGATCCTGCAGTGAGCCCGGCTCAGCCCTCTGGAACCAGACACCTCTCAGCCCCACACACCCTCATCCCCCACCCCACTGCTGCTGAGTCCTGGAGTCCAGCTTGTTCCTGGTTGGGGCAGCATTTGCTACACTGACACAGACTCACAGACTTGCTGCCACTCCTTGGGCTCACGTGTGACAGATGTGCCATTGGCAGGGGGGTCAGGTTATGGGATGGCCTGTCCATAGCTTGTACTCAGAGAGCCGCTTGCTAGCTAGTCAACACTGTGGCTCTCATCTTGAGGACTTCCCTTCTGGCCGTGGAGGCCACTTGGCAGGACAGGCTGAGCAGCTAGAGAATTAGGGCCCTGGGTTAGTCGGTGACTGGTGAGTCGCACCTTCTCCGGCACTTGCTCCCACTGTGGACAGCTTCTCCTGTCACATGGGCAATAACCTCCTCTATCCCTTCCTCCTCCTTCAACACCTCACTCCCCTGGCCCCTGAACCTGTTCGACCCCTTCTGAGACACTCAGCGTCTCCTGCCTCCTCCAGGAAGCATGGCCGCGGCCAGGCCACCACCACCTTGGCCTATGCCACTGTATCAGCCTCTGGCCTCACCTCCATGGCAGCCTCTGTCTACACAGCAGCCAGAGAGTGGTTTCTGAATCAGACCATTCTAATGGAGTCATCCCCTTGCTTCCCATCCTCTCGGCCATAGCTTGGCACTCAGCGCTTTGGTTCATGTCTGCACTGCATGCTCAGCTCCTGGCTCTCCAGCTGCACTGGACAGGTGGGCAGTCAGGAGGGAGCTGGATGTGCTATGCACCCCCATTTCCTGTTCCTGGAACCCCAGTGGACACCTTCCCACTCTTTCAGACTCAGTACAGGTGATGCCTCCTCTGTGGAGGCCTCTCTGGAGGCATGTGGGTTCACATGGCTTCTCTGGCCCACCCTGACCCTTCCTGTGTACTTACGTGAATGGCATCCCTGCCCACCCTGCATGCTTTGTGGCCCCTGCCATGAGCTGGGAGCATCCTGAATTTGGGATTGGGTTTGTCTTGTTGCCTCTTGTACGCTGAGTGTCTGGGTCCAGTCCAGCCTAGGTGGCCCTTGGTCTGGGGAATCCTGTTGCTTTTGTGTTGCTGGGTTCCAGTCAGCTCCTCCCCAGTGGGATGAAAACTCTTTGAGAGCAAGGCCCAGGCCTTGTTCCTTTCTGCCGACAGGGGCCTGGCCCAAGTTCTTACAGGAGAGAAGTGCTCAGTGAATGTTGAATGACTAAGTGATTGCACAGATGAGTGAATGAATGCAGGATGAGTGCCAATGTCAGGTACCCAGGAGGTGCCTTCATATCCTTATCGACCCATCCTGTCTGGCCCACTATGGTGGGTTACTGGGGGATCTGCAGAAAGGACTAGTGTTCCTTTTCCATCCAGACACTCTGCGGGGCCAACCCAGCTCCCCTTGGCTATAGAGCTGCAATGGAAGCACTCTGCGTGGACAGACAGGCCAAGTCCTGTTCCTGGGCACTGGCCAGAGTGCTGAAAATGCACAAAAGACTCAAGCTGAGAAATCAGAAAGGCTGTAAACTAGCTTAAAAATGTACAAACCCAGGGGCTCTATGAAGCCAGGCAGCAGAAAGGTGGGTGCAGATGGGGCGTGGGGGCAAATGAACATGTTTGGATTGAAAAAGGCCAAAGCATCTAACAGCCAGGGTGGTTTGCTCTAACATTCCAGCATGTTCTGGTGATTTATGGCTGTTGCTAGGTAACAGTACACCGAGTACACCGAGGCGGGTGTGATTTTAAAGCCAGGGCTCCCAACCAAAGAGTCGACAGAAAGGGAAAACCATTAATTGGGCTGGGGGGCTGAGGGGCTGGGTTTAAATGCAGCCCAGAGGATCGGATACTGTAAGAAGCAATTAGAGCAAAGCCAAGGATATCCACCCCTCCGTGTTTGCAATCCTTCACTGGGGTATTCAACTGCAGGCTGCCGGTGAGGAGAAACAGCTGCTGACGTGGGCTTCTCCTTCAGAAAGGCACCAGCATGAATTTATCTTTGAATTTGCAGTAAATCAATTTAGTACGTGTCAGGTTTCTAACACAGCACCGCTAGTATACAAAATGTATGAAGTGTGTAATCCGGATGGTCAGGATTAATTGTCCTCATTTTACATCACAAATGGCTCCCACCTCTCATTTGCGAACAGATACCGATGCCTGCTGGGGTTCAAGAGTGAACACAACAGAAGTCTCCCCCACCTTCCCTGCCACTGCCACCTTGTGAAGCTGACTTTCGGGTTGGGGGAGGTAGACACCAAGTAATAGTCATAATTAACAAGCACATAATATCTTATGCAAAAAAGAAAAAGCAGAGCTGAGTAAACAGGAAGAGGAGTTGCGGGGGGGGTGGTGGTGGTGTATGCAGAGGGGAGTGGCTGGTTGCAATTGTAAGTAGGGGGCTCCCAGCCGGCCTCACCCAGGAGGTGACATTTCAGCAAAACCTTGAAGGAATGAAGGACTGAGTCTTAAAGACAGCCAAAGGAAAAACAGTCCTGGTGGAGGGACAGTCCAGCAGGTGCTGGGAGAGCAGCAGGGAGGCCAACATGGCTGGCAGGCATGGAGTGAGCTGGTGGGAGAGCAAGGAAAGTGAGAAGGTGGTATAGGATCCTCAGGCCACTGGGAGCACATGGTGGTAGGAAGAGCCACAGGCTCGGTGGGGAGAGGGAGCCGTGGTTCCCTGGGCCATTCTGTAGCAGGGGCTGTGCTGGGGGTGTCTTGAACCTGAAGGGTGTGTGATTCATTTATCTGGTTCATGGGCAAGGAGGCTGAGCGGCACCTGCAGGTGCCACCAGGTGCCATGAGGTGCATTCTGGCTGGCACCGGGTCCAGAGGCTGATGAGTGGCTGAGCCTGGACTTGGACTTTCACTTGCCCAGTCCTTACCTGCAGAGTCCTTACCTGGTGGCATCTTACCTGTCAACCACAGAGGGAGGGACGTGTGAGGAGCAGAGGTTGACAGCAGGCACCAGGGGCAAACGGTGAGGGTCAGATGCTCTTTTGTGGGCTTCCCTGTGTGA
Source organism: Vulpes vulpes (assembly GCF_048418805.1). Taxonomy (NCBI): domain Eukaryota; kingdom Metazoa; phylum Chordata; class Mammalia; order Carnivora; family Canidae; genus Vulpes; species Vulpes vulpes. The sequence continues at coordinate 106,701,932 of NC_132793.1, read as the reverse complement.
CCTGGGACAAGTGACTTCACCCTCCAGCCCCTGTTTTCCTTGCCAATCTACAGAATGGAGGTGGTGACAGCTACTTGCCAGAAATGGCTGTGGGTTTTGAAAAAGGCCAGCTGGTCCAGCACTGGGCACAGAATAGACACTGAATGATTGCATTCTCCCTCCCATGAAGAAGAAGCATGCCTTCACTGAACAAGTGGATTCAGTGTCAGGTTACAAACCCTGGAGGCAAGCCTAGGTTCCTACCACCCCCAGCTGGGTTAGCCACCCTCCCTTCTGTGCATCCAGAGTCCCCTGTGACTCTTTACCTGCACAGGTGGGGCAAATACATAGGGACCTGGACGCTGGCCTCCATCATGTCCCATAGCTGGGGCAGGCATCACTGTTGATGGACAGTGATCATGATCGACTTTGACCATGATCACCGATGGACTCGGCCTCTGGATTCTGCTCAGGCGGGCACTCCGGGCAACCAATGTCCACACTCAGAGTTGGCATGAGCTCACAGCCTTTATCTTAATGCTTCACAACTGGTTCCCTGATGCCAGGGATGCCAGCCATGTCCTACTGGCTGGGAGCACCCTGGATAAAGGGGTGGGGTCTGATGCACCTCTGGGTCCCCAATGCCCAGTACAGGGAGGGTGCTCAGAAAATGTGATCAGGAGGGAGAGTAGGAAGGAAGGAGAGAAGCAAGAAGGAAGGTGGGAAGGTAGAGAAGGAAAGAGTGAGCATGGAAAGAGGTACATGTGGGCTGAGTGGTCTGTGGAGCCTTCTGGAAGAGCTGGGAGGTGAGCTGAACTTGCTGCATGTCATTTGGCAGGAGGGTGCAAGGAGACCCTCTGTCTGAAGCAGGCACCTGCCCCTTCCCCTGTACCAGGACCCTCGGGTTCTTTCGGAAAGGGCGTAAGGCACAGCCCCGGCCAGCCCAGCTTCATCCAGGGCTCTGAGACAATGTTCCCATTTCTGAAAGGGAGGCGACAGTGCCCAGTAGGTGGGGTTGTGATCCATTCACTGTCTGCAGATGCTCTGGAAGGTGCTTCATCAATGGTACTGGCTCCAGGGACCCTCCCTGCCTTTGTTCCTGCTCTTTCCTCCTGCAAACTCCCACTTCCTCCTCTAGCCCCAGCTCAATGTCCCTTCCACCTGCAGCCTTGCTGACCCCACGTTTGCCCTCAATGTTTGGAACCCTCAGTCCCCTGAGACCATCTCTTGTAATAGCACATCAGGCCCCCCTCTCTGGACTGAGGGGTTGAGCCCCAGCTGATTTATACCCCGCTCCAGAGCCCACTCACGAGTGGCTGCTGAACAAATGAATGATGGGAGGGAAGAGGAGGAGGGAGGGGGTATGTCCTGTGGGGTGCACAGGAGATAGGCCAGGAGACACCCAGTGTCTCCCACATGAACCTCACCTCCCTCCAGCCCCTCAAGAGGCACTGGACATTGAGTATAGCCAAATGCTGTTTCAGCTCATGAAGAGTATATTCTAGACAAAGATGGAACATGGACAAATAGACAAGCAGACAATAATATCATGTCTACTATGCTATTCTAAAATACTACACAATGATGGAATTGCCATCTAGGATGTGGTCACATCAGGATAGACCTACCTAAGGAGGGGATATTTGAGCTGAGGCCACAGGAAGAGAGGAAGCCAGCAGAAGAGCCAGAGGAGAATGAGATCCTAACTCAGCTCAGCCACTCATAGTCACCCGAACACTCTGGTTAACTGCCAGGCTGTCCCATGACACCCACCTGGGCAAGTGCTAGCGAAGGGCCTTACACCATGCCCGGCATACAGTAGGTGCTAATCATGGGGCAGCAAGGACAGCTTCGAGGGCCTCCAGTTCTGGGAGTGGGCACTCCTCCAGCTTCCTGGCGCAGAGAGGCTCCTTCAGGGGCCTCAGGCTGTCTGTGACTGCTCGATGCTCCTCTCCTGTCTGCCACTCCTGGGTCAGAATCCTGACCCCAAGATCCAGTCCCACACCTGGGGCCCATACCTTGCAGACAGGCCTCCCTGCCCCTTTCTGAATGAGCTACAGCTTGTGCCCAGACTCCCAGGGGCTCTCTCTGCAGTGCAGTTGGGTTTGGGATCCTGGAAAGCAGAGCCTGAGAAGCACTCTCAGAAATGGGTGCAGGTGGTTTATGTGGAAGGGGATCCCAGGGCACATCATCTGGTCTCTGCTGCAGGAAATGAGGGCTTCAGTCCCCTGAAATGTATCCAGAAGGTTCCAGAACTGATCCCTGAAAGGCAAAGACAGAGACAGTTCTCCAGGGCTTTGCCTTCTAAATTGGTGGTGGGTGCCTCAGGCCTCAGGTACTGATTTCCTACACTGCAGGCAATGCATAGCCCAAGACCCAGTGGCATTTCGAAGGCCTGGGGATAGAATGCAGCATGAAGCCAGAGCTTGAGGTGAGGCCATATATATCAGGGCGAGTTGGAGCCTGGGCTGATGGTCCAGCACAGCTGTGGCTAGAACCAGAGGTGGGCTGAGGCTCTCATGACATCTTCCCCAGCCCCGTTCTCATTCTTCATCACCATGACCCTGGGCAGGCCACGGACAGGACTGCTCTGGCTGCAGGGACTGGTCTAGAGGTAGGCGTGTCCTAGCTGATGCAACCAGAGTGCACCCCAGGGGTTTGTAGCTGAGGCAGGTGATGAGGGGCTCTTCTACTCCGGCTGAGATGCTATGAGACATAGCCTCTGAGCTGCTGCTGGCCATGGGCTCCCCACACCCCAAAAGTCAGCCTGCAGCAGGGGAGAAGGAGGCTCTCCACTGGGAGCAACAGAGAAGAGGGGCAGACAGAGTCCTACGGCATTTAAACCCTAGCTTCCACTTGTTCTTTGGACTGGGTCCACCTTCAAAGGCTTGGGTTTATGTCCCCTTTTGCTAAGCCAGTTCAGACTGGCTCTCTGTCACTTGCAGCTCAAGAGTGCTGAGCAATGCTCATCATCCTGAGCACCACCAGGCCCTCAAGGAGAGTGGTTCTCAGGGCCTGCAGAAGGCCAGCAGGTAGAGCCTGGCACAGCTGCTCCTGCCAAGCCCTGGTCTAGGATGCCCAACTGCTCCCTACTTCCCTGGCTGTTCAAGGTCCTCTGGGTTTCAATAGCCTCGTTGGACTTGCCTCTCTGGGTCCCAAGGGATGCTTGGAATGGTTCTGCTGCCCTGCATGACTCCCTGGCTCACCCACCTCCCCATCCCCGCTGCCCCCAGTTGGCCTTGCCCCATGTGCCCATGGCATAGTCTGTACCACTCCCTATGGGAGGCACCATGGGGGGAGGTAACGGGGGGGATATCCCATTCTCAGCATAGGGTGGAGTTCACAGCCCAGCACTGGAGCTGGGCTGCCTGGGTCTGAGTGTCTCCTCTGCTCATGTGTGATTTAACAGGTCATTCAACCTCTTTGAGCTTTAGCAGCTCCATTTCCCATCTGTGAAATGGAGATGCTAGCAGTCCTTACCCATGGAGGTTTGGGAGGTGGAGTGGAATGGCACGTTTGGAGTGTTTGCATGGTGTTTGTCATGTGAGTGGCCTCAACCTTAGTTTCTCTCCACAGGTAATATTTCTTCTTAGGCCTGAGATGTGTAGATCTTCTAATGCTCTGTGCCCTGACATGGTCTCTCTCCCTGGAATGCCAAGCTTGGGAGACACAGGGAGAACAATCCAGTTGTTTGAGGTTTGGTGCCAGTGTGGTCTGTGCATCACCTGGATGGGTTCTTGTCCATCTGTCCATTAGCACTTTGGTTTCCTTGAGGCCTTGTAGACAGAAATGTGTATTATTCATTGGTTTCTGCTTGTATGTCTACTACAGGCCTGGTACTTAATGAGTGATCAATAATTTCTAATTAAATTAATGAGTGGGGAATAAGGACCTAATGATGACTTTAAGCACCAAAGCAATCAAGGAGGACTCCATGGAAGAAGTGTCATGGGAGGAGGGCTTGGAACTGCCAGTGGGAAAGAAGAATGCCGTCTCACTGGCATAGGCTGGGTAGATCTCTATTCACTGCAGATAACGTTTTTTTTTTTTAATTAATTTTTATTGGTGTTCAATTTACCAACATACAGAAAAACACCCAGTGCTCATCCCGTCAAGTGTCCCCCTCAGTGCCCGTCACCCTTTCCCCCCCACCCCCCGCCCTCCTCCCCTTCCACCACCCCTAGTTCGTTTCCCAGAGTTAGGAGTCTTTATGTTCTGTCTCCCTTCCTGATATTTCCCAACATTTCTTTTCCCTTCCTTTATATTCCCTTTCACTATTATTTATATTCCCCAAATGAATGAGAACATACACTGTTTGTCCTTCTCCGATTGACTTATTTCACTCAGCATAATACCCTCCAGTTCCATCCACGTTGAAGCAAATGGGTATTTGTCGTTTCTAATTGCTGAGTAATATTCCATTGAATACATAAACCACATCTTCTTTATCCATTCATCTTTCGATGGACACCAAGGCTCCTTCCACATTTTGGCTATTGTGGCCATTGCTGCTAGAAACATCGGGGTGCAGGTGTCCCGGCGTTTCATTGCATCTGAATCTTTGGGGTAAATCCCCAACAGTGCAATTGCTGGGTCGTAGGGCAGGTCTATTTTTAACTCTTTGAGGAACCTCCACACAGTTTTCCAGAGTGGCTGCACCAGTTCACATTCCCACCAACAGTGTAAGAGGGTTCCCTTTTCTCCGCATCCTCTCCAACATTTGTTGTTTCCTGCCTTGCTAATTTTCCCCATTCTCACTGGTGTGAGGTGGTATCTCATTGTGGTTTTGATTTGTATTTCCCTGATGGCAAGTGATGCAGAGCATTTTCTCATGTGCATGTTGGCCATGTCCATGTCTTCCTCCACTGCAGAGAACGTTATAATGAATATGTGTCCCCAGAGAGTTTGGCTGTGGTTTGGTTTGCTAAGCCTACCCATGGGAAGCCTGGAGTCTTCTTCCTTTCACATGGCCAGCTCCAGGTGGGAAGTGGGGATGAGAGGCTGGCCTTCAGGACCCTCTTGAAAGGTCTAGGCCAGCTGGCCGAGAAATAGATGAATGGAGGGGGCATACTCAGCAGTGCTGTGAATTATTGATCACCAGAGAGCAATGTGTAAGCAAGGTCATTTCCCTCTTAGGCAAAACTGCTCGATCACACTTAATTGTCTGTTATCCAAATTTCCCTAGGGCTGGCCTAGAGGACGGATTTGCTTTGTGCCCATTTATTTTGCTTCAATCCAGTCTTTGGGGTGAAAAGGGAGGCCATCCATTTCTCTTTGGTGTAAAGTTTTAAAACTGTGGATAGGATTAATTCAGGTGCTAAAGGGGGTTCCTGTCCTAGCTGGCATTACAAAGATGTGCTGCTCTGTGTGCCTCCATCATGCCAAGATTTGACTTACTTGTTTGAGTCATGGGCTGGAGGAATCTGAGAAATGAGGGGCACTGTATACTCCCTGCCACCTGTGATGTACCAGACTCTGTGTATATTATCTCCTTCCATTACCACTGAGATATTCCACTAAAATAAATACAAAACACCAAAGTGGGGAACGAAATAAAGAAACAGATTTTCAAATAAAATTGCCCAAATCTGGTTGCAAGGATTCTTCCACTCCTTGCTGACAAAGATGAAAGTGTTGAGTGATGGGTAATGAAAGGAGGTTGTGGGGAGTATGTCTTTGGGGACTGTATGTACTAGGAATCCTATCCCTGCTAAGCAGGAAGAAGAGGAGAGGCCTGCCCCTTCTCTAAAGTTAAGTGTGGATTGATGACTCAAAGCTTCAAATGTAGCTGCTGGGCTTCCAGCCAAGATGGAATAACAGAGACCAGATTTACCTACCCACCAGAAACAATTAAAAAAAAAGGACAAAACATATGAAACAACCTTTTTCAAAAGATTGGACATCAGGCAGTGAGCGACAGCAATCATTGAAAGATGAAAACAAACAAGGTAAGCTCAAGGATTGCTCTAGCTTGAGAATTTTCTTCCCATGTTGCAGGGAGAGGTTGTCCAAGTCAAGCCTGATAGAATCCCCAAGCTGAGAAGACTGAGCTGAGGGTCTGGGGAAACCATGCGAGCTAGAGTTCACAGGGAAGAATCATGGAGAGAGAGAGCTGCAAAGAGAGAGCTCTGGGGATATGGAGAGGTCCAAATGGAGTACTCAACTGGGTACCAATCAGCCAATGTGAGGAAATTATCCAAATTCAGGGAAAGAACCACCTGAGGGAATAGTGCTTTGTACACACATGTAGTTAGGACCCTGTCTGCTCTCACCAGCCAAATAAAAAAACTCATCATTCATGGAGCATTGAATAGCTTCCTTAGGAAAGTCTTGCCTCACTGGTGGAGAATAATTAGTCTTAGATTGAGAACTGCTCCAAATGCTTAGCAAATCACCAAAGCCAAGACTTGAACAGATCAAGTTATTTCTAAGTAAGTTTACTACATTTTAGAACAAATATCAAGGATATTTATAGGAACACAAACATATTCAGTACCTGCAAGGTAAAAGTCACAGTGTTTAGAAGCCAGTAGAAAGCTACTAGCCATCCAAAGAAGCAGGAAAACACAACCCGTATTGAAGAGAAAAGTCAATCAATTGAAACTGATCCTGAATGAACAGAGATGTTAAAAATTAGCTGATAAGGGTGCCAAACCAGTTATTATAACCATATTCCATATGCTCAAAAAGTTAGAGGAAAATTGGAACATATGATGGACATGGAAGATGTAAGAAAGACCTAAACCAAACTCTGACAGAAGAAAATCACAATGTCTGAGATGAAAGACACACTGGGTGGGATGAACAGCAGAGTAGATGTTGCAGAAGAGTAGATTAGTTAACTAGAGGACAGAAATAGATATTTCCCAAAAAGAAACATAGAGTAGAAAAACAATTATGATAATAATTTAAAAGAAGGACAGAGCCTTGGTGAACTATGAGACAATGACAAGGGGTTTAATAAATGTGTAATTGGAGCCCATGAAAAAGAGGAGTAAGAGGAACAGAAAAATATCTGAAGAAATGATGGCTGAAAATTTCCAAATTTGATAAAAACTATGCCTTCACAGATATAAAAATTTCAGAGAATCCCAGTAAAACAAAAATGAAGAAAATCATACTAAGGCATATTGTGATTTAATTGCTCAAAATAAGTCATAAAGAGATACTCTTGAAAGTAGCCAGAAGAGGGGTGAGGGAGGACATGTTACTACAGAGGAATGAGGGTAAGGATTACAGCATATTTCATGTAAGAAGCAATGCAAGTGAGAAGGCAGTGGAGCAACAGCTTTAAAATACTGTTCTGATATTTTTAAACTGTCAACTTAGATTTCATAACCAGAAGAAAAATCTTTCATAAATAAAAGCAAATTAAAGACTTCTCAGACATATAAAAACTAAAAGAATTTACCTCTAGAAAATCCTGAATATAAGAAAGGTTAGAAGGTGTACTTCAAACAGAAGGAAAATGATACTAGATGGAAATATGGATCTCCAGAAAGGAATGAAGAGCATTACCACCTGACATGGTAACTTTGTAGGTGAACATATATTTTCTGCTATTATTTTAGTCTCTTTAAAATGTAATTGGCTCAAAAAAAAATAAAAAAAAATAAAATGTAATTGGCTCTTGAAACAAAAATAATAATCATGTAATAGGAGGTTCTGACATATGTAAAAATAAAAATGTATGACAGCATAGCAAAAATGTTGTGAGGGGAGAGTGCAAGTACATTATTGTAAGTAAAGATAACTACCTTAAACTATATGTGAAGTGATATATCACTTGAAGGTAGACTGTGATAAGTATACTGTAAGCCTTAAGCAACTACTAAAATAAAAAAACAAAAAGTTATAGCTAATAAACCACAAAGTAGATAAAATGCAATCTTTAAAAAATGCTCAATTAATCCCAAAGAAAGGCAAAAAAAGAGGAAGAAGGGAACAAGGAAACAAGGAAAAGATGGGACAAATGGAAGACAAATGTAAAGGTGGTAGATTTAAACCTAACTACCTCAATAATCACATTAAATGGCAATTGTCTAAATATTCAAATTAAGAGGCAGAAATCATCAGATTGGATGAAAAAGACTCAAATACAGGCAACCCACTTTAAATATAAATACAGAAATAGATTAAATGTAAAACAATGAAAAAGATATGCTGTACTGATCAAATGAAAGCTGCAGTGGCTATGCTAATCTCAAAGTAGATTTACAAAAAAATATTACCAGGGTGAAAGAAAGTAATTTCATAATGATAAAGAGAATGCAGCCATCTTAATGTCTATGCATCTAATAACAGATCTTTGAAATACACAAAGCAAAAACTGATAGAACTACAAGGAGAAATAGATCCATAATTATGGTTGGAGATTCAACAACCTTCTTTTAGTAATTAATAAAAAGAGTAGAACAAAAATATGTAAGGAAATAGAAGACATGAACATTGTCAACCAACAATAACACTCCACCTGATAAGGGCAGAACACATATTCTTTACAAGTACACACCACAGAAAATTTACCAAAATAGACCATATTCTGGGCCACAAAAGAGGTTTTAAAATCCATAAAGGAATTCAAGTCATAAAAAGTATGGTCTCTGCTACAATGGAATTAAATTAGAAATCAATAACAGAAAGAGCTCAGGAAAACCTCCAAATATTTGGAAACTATGTAGCACACTTCTATATAATGCATGTATAAATGAAAAAACCAACAGGAAAATTAGAATTTAATTTGGATGAAAATGACTGGTTGTTATGCTATATGTTGGCAAAGCTAACTCCAATAAAAATTACAAAAAATAATTTGGATGAAAATGAAATTATATTGTATCACAATCTGAAATATTTCTAAAATAATATTTGGAGGGAAGTTCATAGCACTAAAACATCTAATTGGGAAAAATGTTCTCAAGTCAGTTATACATCTTAGCTTACATCTTAAGAAACTAGAAAAAGAAAATTAAATTAAATCTAAAGTAAGAAGAAAAAAGGAAATAATAAGGATCAGAATGGAAATTAACAAAATATAGAACAAATAAAATAGAGAAAATCAATGAAGCCAAAAGCTGAGTCTTTTGAGTTTTTATCAATAAAGTTGATAACCTCTTGCCAGACTGACCAGGACAACAAGAGAGAAGACAAGTTACCAATATCAAGAATGAGAGGGTTGCATCACTACAGATCCTATAGATATTAAAATAATAACAATGGGGAATATGATGAACAACTTTTTGCTAATAAATTCAACAACTTAGATGGAATGAATAAAGCATGGTGCTCAGAGCAAAGTTTTCATGCATGTTTCAACTGGTAGGAAACTGGGTGCATATTTATCACTATAAAAAAAAAAAACCCAACACTGGAAGTAATGAAAAAAAAAAAAGATCAGAATTAGCCAGCTTGGCTTCAGATTTTAAACATATACTAATTCTATTTCTGGATTATATTATGAAGCTTTTATGTGAAACTTTTTTTTTATAATGAAAACCACATTGAAGATGTTTAATAATCGTACTTTGTTAGTGGTATCAAGACTATTAGAGAAGTGTTTTTAGGGAGATTCTTGAGGCATTGTATCCTGTAGACAGAGAATCCATGAGATGCAGCACCTCTCCTGGGTGTGCTCATTTTGAATAACTGCTCATCTGATGCTCACATACTGTCACTGCCTGTTTGAGTAGACAGTGTAGGAAAGCATGTGCCCCCTGTCCCGATGCCTGCATTCATGCCCCCTACCACCCTACTCCAGCCCCCCACAGTTAGCACCTATTTGCTTTGAAAAATCCCACTTATTTTTGAATCATGTAAGACAATTAGAATCTAATAAATGTTTTTATTTAATTTGTGGTGCCTTGCATAATGTTCAGAAGGCTCAAGTGTTTGTGAAGAAGGAAATAAACTATTTTTAAAGCTAATAAATAAATAAATAAATAAATTCCTTGAAACACAGAAACTACCAAAACTTACTGAAGAAGAAAGAGATATCCTGAGTAGTCCTATAACTATTAAAGAAATTGAATTTATAATTTAAAACCTTTCCACAAAAAAAAGTTCAGGCTCAGATGGCTTCACTGATGATTTCTACCAAATAGTTAAGAAATAAATGATGCCAATTCTACACAAATTCTTCCAGTAAATCAAAGAGGTAGTATGTCCCAAATTATTTTGTGTGGCAGCATTGCCCTGCTATCGAAACCAAATAATGACCTTATGAGAAAAGGAAACTACAGACCAATACCTCATGAATGTCAATAGAAAAAATTCTTAAATCTAATTCAACAACATAAAGGATAATACATCATAACCAAGTGGGAATATCCCAGGAATGCAAGGTGAGTTTAACATTTGAAAATTGATCAATGTAATTCACTATACTTACAACCTAAAAAACAAACAGCAAGCTATTTAATCATTCTAGTAGGCAGACAAAAACATTTGATAAAACCTAACCTCTACTGATCAAATCTCTTAGCAAACTAGGAATAGAAGTGAACATCTTCAACTTTATGAAAAGTATCTGTAAAAAACCTACAGACAGACTTACTGGTGAAAGACTGAATGCTTTCCCTCTAAGATTGGTGATAAGGTGAGGATGGCCACTGTCACCATGCTTATGCAACATTTTACTGGAGGGTAAAGCCAGTGCAATAAAACAAGAAAAAGGGACGCCTAGGTGGCTCAGTGGTTGAGCATCTGCCTTCGGCTCAGGGCACGATCCCAGAGTACCGGGATTGAGTCCCATATCAGGCCCCTGCATGGAGCCTGCTTCTCCCTCTGCATGTGTCTCTGCCTCTCTCTCTCCATATCTCTCATGAATAAAGAAATAAATTCTTTTTTAAAAAAAAAGCAAGAAAAAGAAATAAAAGACATTCAGATTAGAAAGGAAGAAATAAAACCATCCTTATTCACAGACAACCTGATTATCTATAAAGAAATCCAATGGAACCCACAAAAAAAGCTGCCAGAAATAATAAATGAGTTTAGCAAGTTTATAGGATAAAATCAATCAGAATTGAAAAGCTTTAAATACTATTTAGAATATGAGATATAGAGGAATAAAATCTGACAACAGATGTGAAAAACCTACAGACTATAACTTATAAATCACTGATGAGGTGCACCTGGGTGGTTCAGTTGGTTAAGCATCTGCCTTGGGCTCAGGCCATGATTTCAGGGTCCTGGGATCAAGCCCCACTCAGGCTCCTTGCTCAGCAGGGAGTCTGCTTCTCCCTCTGCCTCCCCCCCCCGCCTGTGATCTCTCTCTCTCTCTCTCAAATAAATAAATAAATAAATAAATAAATAAATAAAATCTTAAAAAAAAACTGATGAAAGAAATTAAAGAGCTAAATAAGTGGAGAGAGATACCATGTTCATATATTGGAAAACTCTATATTATTCAGATGTCAGTTCTCCCCGAATTGATCTATACATTCAGCACAATCCAGTTGATACCTCAACATTCCTTCTTCTTTCTTTCCTTCCTTTCTTTTCTTTTTAGAAACTGACAAACTGATGCTAGAATTCATATGGAAATGCATAGGTCCTAAGAAAAAGAATAAAGCCAGAAGATCAATATAACCTGATTTCAAGAACTTGCTATAAAGCTTTGTTAATTGATACAGGGGATATTGGTGTCAAGATGGACAAGTAGTTCTATGGAAGAGAATAGAGAGTCCAGAAATAGATTGCCACATATATAGCAGCTGATACACCTCATTTTCACCAAAGGTGAAAAAATAGTTCAGTAGAGAATATATAGACAATTGGTGCTAAAACAATTTGTATGTGTGTGTGTGTATATATGTGTTTAAAACTGAACTATATTTAAAAAAAAAAGAACCATAGCTCTCATCATACATAAGAATTAGTTCAAAATGGATTATAGACCAAAATATAAAACCTAATTCTAGAAAACTTTAAAATAGGAGTTGATGAGCTTTTTCTTAAAGGGCCACACAGTAAATATTTGCACAACTCTGCCATTGTGATGCGAAAGTAGTCATAGAAAATACAGAAATGAATGGGTGTGGCTGTGTTCCAATAAAACTTTACATATAAATGTAGGCAGCTGGCCTGTTGGTCATAGTTTTGCTGACACCTGTTGTAGAAGAAGACATACAACACTAACCTTCATGACCTTGAGTTAGTCAAAGATTTCTTAGATATGACATCAAAGCAGGATCTGCAGCTAAAAAAAATTCACAAATTGACTTCATCAAAATTAAAAATGTCTTCTCTTTGAAAGACATCATTAAGAGAATAAAAGACAAGTCCTAGCCTCAGAGAAAATTTTTGCAAAACATATGTCTGATAAATGGCTGTAACTAGACTATATTTTTAAAAATCCTCAAACTCAATAATAAGGAAAACAAACACGCTAAATAAGAAATGGGGAAAATGTCTGAGGAGACACTTCATCAAAGATGATATACAAATGACAAACACAAGAACAGATGCACATCATTAGTTGCTGGGGTATTGCAAATTTAAAAACCACGGTGAGGGCAGCCCCAGTGGCTTAGTGGTTTAGCACCACCTTTAGCCCGGGGTGTGTTCCAGGAGTCCCGGGATTGAGTCCCATGTCAGGTTCCCTGCATGGAGCCTGCTTCTCCCTCTGCCTCTCTCTCTCTCTCTCTCTCTCTCTCTCTCTGTTTCTCGTGAATAAATAAATAAAATCTTAAAAAAAAAAACACAGTGAGATACCACTACATACCTATTAGAATGGCTAACGTGAAGAAGGCTGACTATACCAAATTTTGGCGAGGCTGTGAAGGAACTGGACCTCTCATACACTGCTGTTGGGAATGCAAAATGGTATAACCACTTTGGAAACAGTTTGGAATATGATTTCTATCATATACAAACTATTTCATAAAAATATAGAAAGAGGGAAAAATATATATCTTATGACTATGTAGGGTCCACAGTGAGACTACAAGACTCATTTGAAGATAAAATTGTTAATGTAACTCACTTCATTATCAGATTAAAGCCAAAAAGACATTTTATCATATCAATAGATACAACCACACAAAGTAATTAGCCAAACAAAAATCACTCACATTAGATAAATTTAAGCACTCATTCTTAATAAACTCCCAGAAAACTAGGGAGGAAGAAAAAGGGTATCTATAAGGACCCAATAGCAAACAATATTCATGGTGAAACCTTAAAAACATAGTTAGAAAAAAAAAACAGACCCACAACAAAGACACCTACTATCACCACTTCTACTCAACCCTACCTTGTATTGGAACCAATTGGACCAGACAGCAAATGGGTGAAGAAGGCAAGAAAAAGCCAGAGCTGTCTTTAATTGCAGATATGACTGTCTACCAAAATCCAAGAGAATTTGCTTTCAAACTATTATAACCATATGATGGTTCAACAAAACTGCTGTGTACAAGACAACTACTAAAACCAACAGCACTCCTCTTGAACAGCATTATCAATGCTACATTGTTTAGAGGCAAACCCCATTCACAAAGGCAGTAAAATCTAGAAAGTACTCAAAGATTAGGGACACCTAGGTGGCTCAGTTGGTTAAGAATCCAACTCTTGATTTCTACTGAGGTCATGATCTCAGGGTTGTGAGATCAAGCCCTGCACTGGGTATGGAGGTCAAGTGCAGGGCTTGATCTCTCTCTCTCTCTCTCTCTCTCTCTCTCTCTTTCACACACACACACACACACACACACACACACACACACACACACACAACAAAGCAGTATTCAAGATCAAATCTTAGGAAAGATGTATAAGCCCTTTATGGAGGTAGTCTAGCAGAGTGGTTCAGAGCAGGGCTTCCAATACAAAAATGCCTGGTTCCACATGCATCCCTACTGCTTACTGGCTTGGGTGAACTACTTGATCACACATGCCTCATTTTCCTTATTTGTAAAAGTGAGACAATAATAATATCTACCTCATAGGGAAGTCAGAAAGGTTAACTGAGTTAAATATAAAGTTTTTACAACAGTAGCTGCACAAATATTGCATATATATGTTTGCTACTATTGTTACAAAGAAAATTACAAAGTTTAATTGAAGGATGTGAGAAAACACCTGAATGCATCTGGAGATAGACCATGTCCATGGATGGGACATTTCAGTACTAGAAGGATATAAATTTTCTCCTGGCTAATTGGCAAGGTCTTTGCAGTTGCAATGAAAATACCAAAAGAATATTTTTAAAAGATTTTAGGGCATCCCCGGTGGCTCAGCGGTTTGGTGCTGCCTTCAGCCCAGGGCATGATACTGGAGACCCGGGATCGAGTCCCATATGGGCTCCCTGCGTGGAACCTGCTTCTCCGCCTGAGTCTCTGCCTCTCTCTCTCTCTGTCTCTCATGAATGAATAAATAAAAATCTTTGAAAAAAATAAAAATTTTATTTATTTGAGAGAGAGAGAGGGAGATAAAGAGAGAAAGCATGAGCGGGGGGGGGGGGGGAGAGGGAGAAGGAGAAGCAGACTCCCCTCTGAGCCTAACTCAGGACTCGATCCCAGGATCCCAGGATCCCAGGACCCCAGGACCTGAGGACCACGACCTGAGCTGAAGACAGACACTTAACCAACTGAGCCACCTAGGTACTGCACTAACAGAATTCTTCAATGAGATCTGAAAAAGTGAAAATTTATGTAGAAAAGCAAAGTTCAAAGAATAATCAAGACGATTTTGAAGAAAAACAAAGCCTGTGCCATTTGATTTACTTGATATTGACTCAATATAAAACTACACAATCTAAGATAGGGCATTACTGGCACATGGGTCAGATAGAAAGACCAATGGAACAGAACAGAGTCCAGAAATAGACCTCCATGTATATGGGAATAGAAAGGAAGAGGCAGGGGCACGTGGGTGGCTCAGTGGTTGAGCATCTGTCTTCAGCTCAGGGCGTGATCCCAGAGTCCCAGGATCGAATCTTGCATTGGGCTCCCTGCTTCTTCTCCCTCTGCCTATGTCTCTGCCTCTCTCTCTCTCTGTGTCTCTTATGAATAAATAAGTGAAATCTTAAAAAAAGAAAGAAAGAGGCATTATAAATCAGTGGATGAAGAATGAGCTATTGAAAAAATGATTTGGATGTTAGATTCTTTTATATGGAAAAAGTATATAATTTGGCCTCTACCTTACCCCAAACAGAACAGCATGTTCCAGATGGGCTAAAATATAAATATAAAGAACATTCTGTAGCTCATTGATACAACTCAGGAGATAGAGAACTATTTATCAAACAGGACACAAAAGACCAAATACTTAAAAGAAAATATTGATAAATTTCACCACATCAAAAACGAGCTTCTTCTGTAGGAAAAGAGTACCATAAACAAAGTTAGGAGAAAAGCAACAAATTATAAGAGAATGTGTGAAACACAAACAGACAGAGGGTAGACAGTAAAATTATATGCTACAACAGGAAATCGGTAAGAAAAAAATTCAAGTAACCTCATGGAAGAATGGGCAGAGAAAGAACAGGTACTTCATAGAAGAGGAAATTGCAAAGGCTAAACAGAAAGATTCTCAACCTTACTAGGAATCAAGAAATGCAAATTAATCAGTCATCATATATCAGCTCAGTCATCAACTTGACATGCATGTAAGTCAATTCCAAGTGTTAGGAGGAGGAATGTGATACACTGCTGTAGGAGCATAAATTGCTTCTTGATCTGGTGACATGTAGGAGGTTACAAAGGTACAGATACTACAACCCAGTGGTCCCTGTCTCCAGGTGTCCATCCTGGGAAACCCTCATACTTGGGTAAGAGAAAGTAGGTACAGTGATGTCACTGCAATGTTGTTTAAAATCCCAAAAGGTTGGAAACAACCTAAAACACCCACTAACATGGGTAGAGTTGGGTGGGAGAAATAAGAAATGAATTGTGGTCACCGGTATGCTGATAAATGTTAAACAACCCACTGTCTAGGGAAAAAAGCCTTAAATTGTAGCATTTGTTGATTTCCAGGATACAAATGTTCCCACCATGGCTAACTTCTGGTTACCACAGTGACATCACTGAATGCAGAACTGGGAAGAGATACACACAATCAGCTCCTGGTAAGGTCCTCAGGGTAGGCTCCAGGACACCATTGATTGTTTTCTCCTAGCATCTAAGATCAATGAAGAAACTGGGTAGAGCTGAAAAAATAATGCTTAGAAAAATAGCAATTTGCAATATGGTATAATCAATAGGATCATGTTTATATAAATTTTAAAATTACACCAAATGATATAATTTACATATATGCATTAAAGAATAGAACATGGATGGGAAGAAAACAAAAATTTGGGGGTAGCATTTGCCTTTGGAAAGAGAAGGATATGAGAAAGAACACAAATAATTTAAGCATATCTCCACAGTTTTATTTCTTAAATTAAAAGAGCTGATGCAAATATGTCAGAATATTAATATTGATTCCTTTTGAATCAATATTCAAAAGGGGGAGGGGACTGTTAAAACACAGTCCAGTATCTTATTAACATAAATATAATGCAAAAATAAAATATGATCATGGTTATATAAAAACAGAACCCCCTTGAGAGTCCCTTGACCATTGCTTTTCTATTGTCCTTTAGTTTCACATTTTCTCTTCTGGGTAAGTGTGACTTCACAGTGGCAGAAAGCCACTGAGCTCGTGAGTGTTGGGCTGGGTAAGGGCTCTGGGCCCATGCATGCTGGCATGTCTATTTGATGGTCTCAGCACCTGTCAGAATTCTCAGACCGCCTCCACCTGAGGCATTGTGACTAGACTAGGAGTCTGGGGTGTGGGTGTTTGTCTGGTGTTTTACTGTGAGAAGATCCACCCTGGCACTGTTCCAGGAAACTTCTATAGGATGAAACAGATGGTTCATGGTGGTGGCGATACTGAGAGACCACCCAGATCCCAGGGTGGATCTGGGGATCTGGGTGGTCACAGAGGCAAAAGTGGCAAGAAGCAGATAAATTAGTACCGGCTAGTATGAGTTGACTCAAGTTTTGGGTTCACAAGAGATGAATAAGGCTCTGCCACTGACTAGCTAGGTGACTTGGGAAAAGTGACTTGGTGCCTGTTGTTTTTGTCTCTGTTTTCCCTTATAAGTTGAGTACTATGGTAGATTGCATTGTTGTGCAAACCATTTGCAACTCCTTCTTAGGGGAGGGTTGTCTTGTGTGCTCCATTGAGGTCACGTGGCCATGTGACCTACAGTGTCCCTCTCTGCCCTGTTGAACTCATGGGTGGTGGTTATGGGACCTAATTGAGGCAATAAAGCTCCATGAGTGAACTCAAGGCCTCCATCTTTCCCTTGCTTCTGCCAGGAGCCCAGCTCGTCCAGCTTTGGGGCTGCTCCATTAGCCTGGTCCCCAGAGTACAGATGGCGAGGATCAAAGGTGCAGCCAAGCTGGGGGCCTGAGTGAGACAGATTCTGTCTGCTGCTGCATGTGGAAGGCTATTCATTAGCCTTGTAGTCCATTCTGCCTGAGACAGGGTGCTCATGCTTGGAGGACAGAAGGAGATAACGTACATGAAGTGCATAGCCACCATGTGGCGTATAGGGATGTCACAGTTGGGAGAAGAGAAGTCATACACATCTATAAACAACCTGCAAATCTTGATGACCAAACACATCATATGTGTATCTCTCATTCACATTATACATTTTGTAGGAGTCCCTGTCCTTTGTAGTTATTCAGGGACCCCAGCTGGTGGAGACTCTTTTTTTTTTTTTTTAAGATTTAATTTTTTTATTTGAGAGAGAAAGAGAGTGAGCAAGGAGAGGAGCAGAGGGAGAGAGAGAAGCAGATTTCCTGCTGAGCAGGTAGCCCAAAGTGGGCTTGATCCTGGGGCCCTGAGATCATGACCTGAGCTAAAGGCAGACACTTAACAGACTGAGCCACCCATGCATCCTGAAGCCTTATCATGATGGGTGCTTTTTTCAAGACCCTGAGTCAGGAGGGAAAAAAAAGAATCTGGCAAACCACAGTCAGGCTTGTAAAGCTCCAGCTCAGAAGAGATGCAAGTCATTTCCCTTTCATTTCACTGCCCAGAGCAAGACTCATGCCTATAACCAATTTTAAAAGGAGCAGGAGTGCAAATCCACCCTTTGCACAGAAGGAGGAAGTCTGGTATGTGAGGTCAGCACTGGGACTTCCTTGGGGGCATTTGATGAATGGTGGCTGGTGCTGGAATTACTGTTCACCATGACCTTTTAGGCTGACTCCAAATGGGGAAAATTGGCATGTGGGACCATATTCTAGGCAGGGGACCAACATGCACAAATGCAGAGTCTGGAAGGCACCTGCCTTGCTGGGGACATTGTAGATGTTCAGGGAGCAACGGTGCACACAGGAAATTGGCCAGAGATGCAGTTTGGAGTTCTTCCATGAAGACCTCTGGATTTAGATGTTAGTATGTGGCAGCTGGGAGCCTAGAAATGTAGTAAACAGGAAAGTGAACAGGGTCAGCTTTCTGCCCATGTGAGGAAGGGGTGAACCCCTGAGTTCTGGTGGGGCAGAGAGGCTGGTGGGAGGAGGGTGATCTGTGAGCTCTGAGGGCAAGTCAATGGGACTGGAAGATTCACAGGACACAATCACTTGAGGGTGATGGGTAGAGGTTGATTCCAGTCCATCTTGAGTGGGGATGAGGAGGAGAGCCAGTCTCGGTTGCCAGAGAGGATGTGAGTGCCGCACTGCAAGCGGTGAACTACTAAAGTCACAGACAACGACAATTCATTTCAGGAGGTTTGAGAGCAACAGGAACTCTCCTGTATTATTTCCTTGGTAAACTCTTTGACATCAGCTATTAAAGCCCAGCATGCATAGACCCCGTCACCCACAATTCCTCGCTGAGTTACACGCACCCCACAGAAGTGGGTACAGGTGCATGCTGAGACATAGCTGTATTCATAAGAACCTCCAAACCCAAAGCAAGCGAAGTGCCCATCCACAGAAGAAACTGCAGAGCATTTCCACAATGGAATATTAGACAATAATGAAAAAAGAATAAAATAAGGTCACAAATATGCCATTGAGGAGTGAGCCTCAGAAACAGAATGTTGAACAAAACCAGATCCCCAAACACTCATGCTCTGTGATTCTCTTTGCAGAAAGCCCCCCAGACAACAAAATCACAGAGTTAGAAGTCAAGGTCAAGATAGGGCTCTCTGCGGGGTGGTCAGAGTGGGTGGTGAGGAGCCTTTGGAGGATGGCAAGGTCTTCTTTTCCCCACTGGGGTGGTAGTTAAATCAATGTTTGCCCCGTGACAGTCCAGGGAGCAGCACATCTAACTTTTGTATGCTTTTCTCTACACAAACTAAACATCAGTTGAGACACAATATTTCAGGGACCACCAGAAAGGGCATAACTTGGTAAGCAGCTGAGAGGCAGAAGAAGATGGGGTCCCCAAAGCAGAGGGAAGGAGTGGCAGGGTGGCCCACAGGATGAAGGCTGCTGAGAGGTCAGCCACGGGAGGAGGCCAAAGACTTATCCACTGGTTCTAGGAACAGGAAAGTCATCCTCAACCGGCTAAGACCAGTTTCCCTCTGGGGAGGAGGGTGGGATGGTGATAAGAGGCCAGGTTGGTGGAGGGCTCTAGCAGCAAGTGATGGGGTGCAGAGAGGAGATGTGGAATGCAGGTGTGTCCTGTGGCATTCTGGTTGTGAAGGGGAAGGGCACCATGCTGGTAGCTAGTCAGGCTTTGCTGTGGGGAGCCCCAAGGGGATTGCCGACAAATTTCACTGTATCACAGAGGTCCTTGCCACTCCCGCTTTGTACAATAGACACCCCCCCCCATCCATCCCCGTCCCTGCCTGCCCTACATGTTATGTACTTACTTCACCTTGTTGATCTCACCTCACTAGGGGATCAACCCCACGGGAGGGGAGAGTTTTATCTGTTCTGTTCCCCATGTTACCCCCGTGCTGGGAATGTGCCTGCACACAGTGGATGCTCCAGAAACACTTGTCATGGACGAATGAATGGAGAGGTATACAGAGAGAGAGAGACTGTGGATGGGGGGACCAAGAGGAAAGATCTGGAGCTCAGCCCTGCACTGAGCAGGTAGGGATATTTGCAGACACGAAGAGGAAGCAATGGATTGCACAGGGATGAGTGCAGGTGGGGGGTGGGTGGGCAGGAGGTTGAGGTAAGGGCCTTGGTTCTGATGGGGGAGGTGCTTCAGGGGATTGGAGGAGACAGTCTGGAGGAGCCTGGAGGAAATCAGAGAAGACTGTGCAGGTGGAGAGTGCAGAGGGGCTGATGCTGTATCCTGAGGTCCCCACCAAGTCCGGGGTCCCCCGCTTGGCTCAGAAGCTGGCCAAGGGGTGTGTTGTTGTGTTAGACCAGGAAAGGGCTGTTTCTATGGTGTTCCAGGGTATCCTGGAAGGTGGGGTGGATGCTTCCACAGAACTGTTAGTTGGGGAGGATGGGGTGAGGGGTCCTCCCTAAGATCAGAGAGGAGGCAAGTCTCAGCATGATGATGGTAACGCTAACATTCCAGAGCGTGGACAAGGCCAGGCCCCTACTGAGCATGAACTGGCCACACCAGCTCTGTGATCATATCCATCTCACAGGTGAGGCTGTGCTTGCCCGCCCCCTCCCTGTCAGGACTTGAACCCAGCCTGTGTCTTCCGGAGCTGGAGGCTGCCGCCTTTTTGCTACATGGAACTAGAGAGGTGAGCAGAGTATGGAAAGAGAGTGGGGTGCTGGGTTCTGGATGTGAGGTTCGGGCAGCTCAGGCATGAGGGAGAGAGCAGAATGGGCCAGGCTGGTGGGTGGGAGAGGACATGGACGTCAGCCTCCTTCACAACAAGGAAGAGCAAACACATCTGACCTGCATTTACCTGGTCCTTGCACTAAACCTGCACACCTGTGCTGAGGCGGACACCGTGCCCAAGCTGAGGGTGGGACAGGTGGGGGGTCATTCTGGAAGCAGGTGGTGGTGCTGACAGAGCCCCCAGGACTCTTAGGAGTCCAGCCCTTTCCATCAAACCCGGGGCGGGGGTGGCTGGGCCTCCTCATGGGTCCATTCTGGGCACTTCTGTCACATGAAAGCCCATCTCTAGCTGACAAACTCCCAGTCCCGGGGGGAGAAACCTCAGGCAGTGTCCACCTGCCCCAGTCTCCCTGATCCCGTCCTTCTGCCCCTGCCCCTTCTGGACTCCTATGGCTCCCCTGCAGTTTGGGGAGCTGCCTGGAGTCCCCAGAAAATCAGCTGAAAGAAGCAGAGCTTTGCAGCATTGTGGGACTGGGGGTTCCGTGCTCCCTCTCCCACTTGGGGCTGAAGGCCTCTCAGCATTTGTTACCCCTCCCGGGCAGCCTCCACCTTTCCTTCTCCTTTTCCAAAGTGGTTTTGCTGAGCACCTAGGAAGGTACTGGGGGGTCCATTCCCCCCTCCCCCAGAAGCCCCCAGTAAGACCTGTGCTCCCCGCAGGGAACTCCATCCCTCAGGCAAGTGGTTAGTTTGGACAAAAGAGGGGGTCATACTTTTTGAGGGCCTGCTCTGTGCCAGGCACTGTGTGTGATGCAGAGCCGACCTGGTGACTAAGGGAAAGGAGGCCGGGAGGCTCCCGTTTGGCAGAAGCCCTGGGTTTGGTGGACAGGGAGCCGGGTAGAGGGGCCCGTGTTCCAGCCTGGAGTGCTCCCAGCGCTGTTTCTATACTTCATCTTTACCGGTACGCAGAAGGACGAGCGGGAGAGGACAGATCACGGAGCTCTGCCTGGGGGAGGCCAACTTCCCGGAGTTTTCCCTCGGAGGATGGGGTTCGCCCCGCCCCGTCCGCCCCGCCCCCACCGGTCCAGTTCTGCGCTCCAGGGGTCCTCAACTTGTACGACCCGCCCTCCTCTACCAACGAAGGGGGCGCTTGCCCCCCACCGCATTTCCCGAGTCTTCAGGGCTCCAGTGTGCCCCCCGGAGCTGCCCGCCCGCCCGCCCTCCCTCCCTCTTCTAACCCCTCCATCGGGGGGCATCTCTGCCGTAATTCCCGCACCTGGGCGGCCAAGGCGCCCCCTCCCCTCCCGCGCGCGCACACCCGGCCGCCCAAGGGGCCCGCCCGCGGGGGCCGGGGCGCGGCTCCACCTGCAGGGCGCGGGGCCGGGCGCGCGGCGCGGGCGGCGGGCGGCGGGCGGCGGGCGGCGCGGGCCGCGGGGGCGGAGGGCGGGCGGCGCGAGGGAGGGGCCTGCGGAGCGGCGGCGGCGGCGGCGGCCCCAGCCCGCGCAGCCCGGCTCGGCCCCGGCTCGGTCGGCGCAGCGCCGCGCGCGTCCCCTCCCGCCGCCGCGCAGCCAGGCGCCCGGGCTCCAGGCCGCCGCCGCCGCCGCCGGGCGCACGACGCAGCGCGCACCGGCCGGGATGCGCGCCCGGGCCCCGGCCCGCCCCCACCCGCGGCCGCCGCCCGCCCGCCGCGCGTTCGCCTGACCGCGGCGCCCGCCCCGGCCGCCCCGCCCGTCCCCGGCCGCCCCCCGGCCGCGATGCCCGCCCCCCGGGGCCCCGGCGGCCCGCGCCCCTGCTAGGCTGCGGCGGCATGGCCCGCGCGCCCGGCGCGACCTCTGCGGATTGCATCGGTGTGCGGCGGCGGGGCATGCCCAGGGCACCGGGCACGGCCTTCAATGGGCGAGGACACGGACACGCGGAAAATTAACCACAGCTTCCTGCGGGACCACAGCTATGTGACTGAAGGTAACGTACGTGTTGTCTGAGGCCCCCTCCGGCCGGCCGCGGCGTGGGGATGCCGTCGCACCGAATGCCCTCCGAAGGTTTGGACCGCGCGCTGTGTGTCGTGTCCCCCCCACCCCACCCCACCCCACCCGCCCCGCCCCGCCCCGCCCGGGTCCCCGAGGGAGGGAGCCCGAGGGTGCCGGCCTCCGCCGTCCAGCGCCCTCCTCCGCGCCGCCCTCCGGCGGGCAGCTTGCGGCCCCCAGGCCTGGCGGCATCTCGAATCGGCCCTGGCCATCGTTTGCAAAAAGGCCGTTTCTGCGGCTAACCTGGCGAAGAAACCGGGGAAATTTAATGGCTTAGAATCTTGGGTTTGCCATTTCAGCCCTGCCCAAAGCCCACAGAATTTTCTAGGCTGCCCACTCCCCGGAGACGAAGAGGGATGGGGGGGGCGGAATTCATTGCCAGATTCCCAATCCCCCGCCCCCCATCCCTCCAGAGGCTCGCTGTCCTGGGCCCCTCCCTGTGCTTCCAGAGGCAGGGGCCCCTCGTGGGTGGGAGTGGGTGGGAGAAGGCGGCGGGTTTGGGGTTGGTCTTTTATTCCCAGTGAGTTATACTGAGACAGAAGGAGCTGGCCCCAAACTGTCAGAATTTCCCCCCAAAAGTGGGACATGCCATCCCAAACGGGCCCTGCGTTTGAAATCCCTTAAATTGGCCCAAGCCCAACCCCCACCCCGAGGTGGTCGAACCCAGCTGGTCAGAGCTGAAGGATCAGTGACTTCCCAGGGTCCCCCTACAACCCTGCCCAGAGAACGGTGGGGACAGCTCCCAAGCCGCAGCCAGGGGCCCGCGGAGAGAATGCTTGGTTGAAGATGGGGAGAGCTAGCCGCGGGGTGTCTGCATGCAGCAGTGGGGACCCTTGTGCCCGAGACCTCGGAGGTGGGGGGCGGTTAGGGACTGGCTGCACCTTCCCCAGGGGCTGCTAGACTGGCAGCATAAGTGTTTGTGGGTTGGTGGCAAGAGGTCCCCTGGTGGGTGCCCCGGTGGGAGGGGCCGTGGGCACTGCGCTCCGCGGGCCTGGCGCGCGTGGGTGCCTGTGTCAGGGAACCTGTGTGGGCTTGAAGGCGGTGATTCGACTCCTGGGTGGTGTCTGCGTACCTAGTGCCTGGCCCCGCCGGAAATGAGGCCGAGTGGGAGGCCGAGTGGGAGCCTGAGCCCTGCAGAGGCCTGGGACCGCGGGACCAGCGCGAGGCAGGACCCCTCTGTCGGGCCCTGGTCCCCCGAGAGCAGAGGCTGGGTGTGTAACCTGGGTGGAGGGATGCTGAGGGGTGGCGCTTCCCCGCTCCCCTAGGAGAACCGCTGAGTCATGCTTTGCTGATGGGGGTGGGGGGAGTGGGGACAGGGCTGCCTGGCTGGGTGAGGGCTCAGCCCCCAAGCTAGGGCTTCCAGGGGCCCAGGGAGCTGAAGGCGGCCCTTTATCGCCTGCCTCGGTGAGGTTGAGGAAGAATCAGCCAGCGTTGGGGTGTGCTTTCTGCTTGCAGGCTGCCGAGTCACGAGCGTCGGAGGGTGAAGAGGCCTCTGGGTTGTTGGCAGGTGCCCTAGTGCTCTGGCTCTGGCTGAGAGGGGATCTTGGCAGGTCATTCCGGTCTGGCTTTCTGCAGGAAGTCTCTGTTTTCTCATCTCTATACTGAGGATGATGGGATAGGATGCAGGACTCTGTAATTAAAAGTACAAAGCCCCATGCCTGACCCATAGTGGACATCTGCAAACATTAATTCCTTCTTCATCCCACCCTCTTCCTTCCCAGCTTTCTTCCATACATTTACCAGCTCTTAGCAGAGGAGAGCGAGGTGCATAGTTTGAGGAAGAAGTGATGTTTTTAATTCCTCTTCATTCATTCAACAAATATTTACTGAACACCTTCTATGTGCCAGTCACTGTTTTAGCCCTGGGGACTAGACCAAGATTCTGCCCTTGGGCAGCCTATGTTCTAGAAGGGAACTCTGTGATATTGAGAGGAAGCTCTTCGCACGAAGTCTTGGTTTCCCCATCTGTAGAAGGGGGTGAATAATACCATCCTGCCTGCCAGGTCTTAGGGTCAGGTGGGTTGTGAGGGTCAGGTGGGTTGGTGGACGAGGGAGCCAGCTCGGAACTCTAAATTGTTAACTGGCAGCTGAAGTATGCTGAGCACCTTCTGTATGCTGGGACCTCACACAAGACGTTGCGTATCCCACATCCCCATTTTATGGAAGAAACCGGGTTTTGACCTTGTCCATGTCCCAGACTGAGTGCCAGGATATATGGGACATAGAGCTTGGAGGCTGGGATCAGAGACCAGCAAGATCAGAAATTCCTGTTCTTAGGGATGTTAGGGTCTAGGAGAGAAAGCAAAAACTATAATTGTTAGAATTATATGAGATTTCTGGCCTCCTTGCATGAAGAAAGACTCGCCCAGTGTTGTATATTGCCTTTTGTGCTCAGAGCACAGGGTAGATCACAGATTTCGATGTCAGATAGACTTGTGTTCAAATCTGGCTTCTGACTCTTCATATGCTGTATAATCTTGGACAAGTTATTAAACCTTTCTGAGCTTCACTTTCTCCCTTTATAAAGGGAGAAAGAATAATAACTTATCTTGCATTATTGCTTGTTGGGACAATCAGTGATTATGCTAATACAGAAAATACCCAGCACAGTGCTTGGTCTATCGGAGGCATGTAATCAATGACACTGGTATAATTTATAAGGTTTCTGGAAGAGCTTCATGAGCAGATAATAGATGCTGAGATTTTGCAAATGACCCAGGTGTACAGATTCCTGTTCCACCTGGTCATTTGGCCTACAAATGCTGGCTCACTACACCCCAGTGGCTCTGGTCTACTTCCTGTGCCTTAAGCAGGTCATTTTTTTAAAAAGATTTTATTTATTTATTTGACACAGAGATAGCAAGAGAGAGAGAGAGAGAGAGAGGGAGGGAGAGAGAGCAGGAACAGGGGGAGCAGTGGGAGAGGGAGAAGCAGGCTCTCCGGTGAGCAGGCAGCCAGATGTGGGGCTCTATCCTAGGGCCCTGAGATCATGACCTGAGCTGAAGGCAGACAGTTAACCAACTGAGCCATCCAGATGACCTGCAGGTTATTTTTTTTTCTTGCCTCATGGTATTTGCACTGGCTGTGTTCTCTAACTAGAATATCCTCCTCCTGCTCTTCTCATGGCTGACTCCTTCTCATCCTTTAGTTCTCACGTTTAACACCATCTTTGCCAGTGGGAGTCCTGCTTGAGTTCCTGAGTCTCTTCTTATAAAATCTCAAATACTTTGGGAAGAGTTTAGGTGTTGTTAGTCATTCATACCTTGGTATGAATTAGAGCAGCTTTTTTTTTTTTTAAATCCCCCCTTCCCACAACTCTTGGCACAGCTCAGCTGATTGAGTGTTGCTGTGATCACTAAGCATGGGTGCAAGCCACCCTGGGACACAGAGAACTTTGTAAAGATTGGGTGGGTGTTGAGAAGAACAGTACGATTAAGTCTCTAAAGACAGTAGAAGGACTTGGACCCTTGAGAGAGGGACTGCCAGGGATAGGAGAGTGCCGGGAGGTCTGGCTGTGTGTTCCCTTGCTGCAGCCACAGAGCTGAGCTTTGGGGTGAGTGAAGTGGGTGTCCCTAGGCTAGACTGGTCTGCATATCCCTTCATCCCTTTCACCTAGCTGTGTTTTCCAGGCCCATTCTCTGCTGGGTGTAGCCCTGGGCAGGCAGTGAGGGGTCAGACACGGGGGGCCCACGGCCCAGGGCAGGTGGCACAGGCTGGGCCTCTTTGGGAAGCAGTAGCCTCTCCCAGGCGCCTGGAGGGGAAGGCACTTGAGGGCACCTTTTCCTACTAGGACCATAGTCCCAGCTTTTCCTCCCTTAGCCATCTCAGCCATTAACCTCTGTCATACATGCGCACCTCTCCTATCCACGGAAAAAGAGGCACCTCTGCATTGTTGACCCCATATGCTTGCCATCCGCATAAGTTCCATGTGATTTCAGGGCCATGGGCATATTCCCACAGACTGTGTGGTTGAAGAAATAAAGCAGGGCTCAGACAAGGAGTTGGTATGGTTGGGGGGATGTTACAGGCTTGTCTGAACCTGGCATTTGGGCACTTTCCACTGCATGTCCTTGTGTTTTGAACTATTAGCGTGGGAATAATGTCTACCTTCTGCCCAGGCCTAGACCACACTGGAAAGGCGTGCTGTTGGTGAGAGACCAGCATTCAGCCACATGTGCCCCCTATGGAGGGTACTGAGACTAACCTCCCCAATACCCAGTGCCTCACCCCACCAAGAGCATAGTGGTTTCCAGCCAGAGACCTGTGGCCGTAGTCTGGGCCAGCTTGGTCCTAAGAGCAGTGTGTCCCTCTTGCACTGACTGGTTCCAGAACATGGGAAACAGTTCTGGGGGTTGAGTGGGAAGCAGAACTGCAGGAAGCTGGTCTCTCTCTTGTGAAGGAACAGGGAATCCCCCATTGTTGCCGGCAGCCACTCTGAGATCATGAAGGGAGTAAGTCCTAAGCCAACAACCCTGTTGGTGTCTGGGCAGAGAGCAAGTGGCAGCTGAGGACACTGTGATTCCCTGGGTTAATCAGGCCTGCTGTCTACCCACCTTTGGGCGTCTAGTTCCATCAGCCGGCACATTTCCTCATTGCATCACATTTTAGGCCAAGATTCTGTGACTTGTAGCTGACAACACCCTCTCTCCCAGTTATCCAGAAGACCAGGGGGCTGTCCTGGCACTCATGGCCACGATTTGATGTCCCCAAAACCATGAGGGAGTTTGACGTGTTTGCTTCGTGTTTTAGGAACCATCCGTGATCTCTTTTATTGTAGTCAAAGCTGCTGTGTTCTGGTTTTTCGTCCTTGGCCTTCCTGAGAATGCATTTCCAGCCATATGAGATATCCCAGGATCTGGTGTCAGGAGACCTGCGTTCCCAGTGGGGTCTGACTCTGTGTTCAACATCTTGGGCAGGTCACACGTTCTCATGGAGCCTTAGCGTCTTCTCTGGATTGCTGCTTAGAGCACTTGAAATGCGAGATGTACAGTTGTTTGATGCTGTGACATGTCATGAGCCCCCCACCCTGCTCCATGGAAGGAACACCCTCAGTGCATTCATGGTGTGAGATGGTTCGATGGGTGTAAACATGCACGGCCCAGAGCCTGGGGCCTGGTCAGGGCTCAATAAATGTGGTCTGCCAACAGTAATGCCTGCTTCTTAGGGGTGAGAGTTAGAATAGCCCTTAGAACCATCGTCAGACTGGCTGACCTCACCCCATTGGCACTCCACAGGGCAGTGGAGGCTCAGATGGTGTTGCTTGTGCCACTGCCCTAAAGCCAGCCCCAAGGAACAGTGGGTAGATCCAGCCTCTGGTTTGGAAAATCAAGCTGTGGATGGACGGCTGAATCGTCACCCCTTCCCTTCCAGTTAGGAACATCACTTCCATCACAATCCCAGAGTTTTCCAAGCTCATGCTGTCTCCATTTCAGGGGTGGGGGCAGTGAAGGCAGCTGCAGGGGGCACACCTCTGGGTGTTCTCGGTTCAGCCACACCACCTCTCTGAGCCTCAGGCTCCTTGCACTGCCTCCTGCCCTGGGTAGTCACACAGCCCTGAGGCGCAAAGGCCACGTAGACACTAAAGGTCTGCCCATGTGGAGGGGTTACTGTTGTTACCAGTTTCCCCAAACTGTTGAGGGGGTCAGCTCCCACGCTGTAAGCAACACACTTGTTTATTTTTAATCAATCCTAACTGAAAGATTGGTGCAGTCATGGAGTAGGCTTTTTCTCATTTTCTTCCTGCAAGATGGGAATCGAATTCTAATAAAATTTTTCCACATCGTCTCCTGGTTGTTTTACGCTTGCTACAGCTTTTGGGTTTTATCCTTGAAGGCCCACTGAGCTAGGGGACGTTTTTGGCAAGAGGTGTTATGGGTCCTGAGAAGGGGAAGCATGGCTATGTGTAACCCTGGGTTTAAGGACCAGGACTGGAGTCGCCACGGGGACCAAGGGGAAAGGACAGTCTCCGGAGTGCCGCACAGTTATGCACATTGTTAGCAATTTGTGGGAGTTCCTTCCAGTCTTTTTTAATGCTCACATCTGTGTTTAATAAGAGCTATAATCGCTCTATATAAACATAAACCATGTTGAAGGCGACTTTTTAAAAGAAGCATGACCCTATAATAGTTTTCCAGTGCTTGGCTGGAACCTGTCCAGTTGCACCCTCCTGTTTTTGATTTCATGTTGTGCTGTTGCCTTGTTGAAATTTTTTAATTTTGTATCTGAACCCAGATTTTGTAAGTGACATGTGATGAGATGGTAGAGCGGGCACCTGAGCTGAGGTGATGCACACAACATGTGTTTTGGCAGTTTTGTGCGGCTCCTGTACACACCACATGTGGGCTTTGAGTGCCACTGAGCTCCTGTGTGTTCTGTGCCCATGCCCGGATCAGCGTGCCCATGACTCTGCAGGCAGCGGTGGGTGCTCACAGCCTGGAGAAGCCACTCTTCTGAACCAGAACTTGATTTGGATACTGAAGGGAGGAAGTGACATTCCAAAGCGCATGAGGGACCAAGGAAGCTGGTTATCATACCCTCTTACCCATGTTATATCCTTGTGTGAGCTAATCACTGATACTGAAAATGATGACCCAGAAAGAAAGGAAAGGAGAGGATGGGACATCCATGGTCCTTTCCTTTCAACCCTTATTCATCATTGAGCCAAGGATGGAGGAGCGTGTGTGGGATGTGCAAACATCAAAAAGTGAAATAAAACCAGATAAGCTGGTTTCCCACTGCCCTGTAAGAGTGAACTACACGTGCATATGGAAGCTACCAGATAGGAATTGTGTATTTCAGTGATTTTGCATTCCAGTTAAATACTCTCACATTTGCATTTAAAACTGGAATTGCATAATAGAATGATGACTGGCACTATTCATGCTTACTAGTAATTTAAACTTTTATTTTTTTCTATTGGCATTAAGTGGCAACAACACCATGGCAAGTCATGGGGAAAATGAAAGAGCGTTATATTTTAGTATCTTAAATGATACTTTCCCCCTGCTTTTTGAACAAGGTGCTCTGCATTTTTGCACTGGGCCCTATAAATGATAAAATTGGCCCTCCTTTGCTGTAGGGGACAGGCTGGAATTCTAGGGGGTTAAGAATCCTTGGCTGGCGTCCCACCTGTTCCTCCCCTACCCACTGGGCCCCTCATCTTGGGGGCTGTTCCAAGGAGGGGCCTTCAGGTCTTTCATTGCAGATGCCAGCCTTTAGACCTCTCAACCCCCACAGGCCCAAGGGGAGGGGCTGTAGACTAGGGGTCCCTGGCTCCCCCCCCGCATTACCATTAATAAAGCAGATTTTTAAAAAAAACTTCCCTCTTGTCCACCTTCCCTGTGTGGTCTCAAGTCCAGTAGGTGAGAGGGATGCCTAACTGGTAACCTCAGTCCCGCCCCAAGATGCCATCTTTCATTGGCTGTGCACTATCCCTGTATTAGGTGTGCCATAGTTCAATTAATCACCCCCTGATTGTTGGATAATGAGATGGCTTTTTTCCCCTTTATATAAGCATTCCTGATGCTGAGCCAATGAGCACTAGTCATATAAGATGATACCCTAGTCCCATCCCTCCCCCTAACTTTGGAATAATTTCTTAAGAGAGAATCCTATGCATGCAATTTTATGTAAAAATTATGAATGTGTTTAATGTTCTTGACACTGCCAAATTATTCTCCAGAGAATTTTTCTGTTTTGCCACATGCTAATCAGCATTTGGTATCCTAATTCATTTGACCTCTGCAAATATCATAGATGAAAAATATTTGTTTTAATTTATGTCTGAATACCAATGAGGTGGGACATTTTTTTCCCACTTTGTTCAACAGACATTTACTGCTCCCCCTTAGAAGCTGGGGGAGGGAGGGGTGATGTTAGATGCTGGACGTGCAGTATTAAGGAGCAAGTTCATTGCTGCCATTCATTTACTCACTCACTCACTCACTCACTCATTCATTCCCTGGAATATCTCTGGAGCTGCCACTGTGTTCTGGGCACAGAAGATGCCCATGTTGCTGGGGTGGGGAGGGTGAGGAGGGGTAAGAGCAGGGAGAGGAGACAGCTCAGATAGAATCCGAGGTTCACCAACATCTAAAGGACAGAGAATGAGAAGTCTATGGCACAGGTGGGGTAATCACCCAGGTGGGAATGGACCAGGAGGGCTGTGGAGTCCCAGGCCTGGCAGTCCAGCTAGGAGGGGACAGGGGAGGGAAGAAGGATGGACCACCGGCATTAAATGATGCCACACCACCAGGTAGGACAGTATCGAGAAGTGTCTTTTTGGCTGTCTGTTTCAGGTGTTCACACCCATTTGGCACCGTGTCCCCTGGGGCTCTGCTTTGGTGATGTCTTCCTGTGAGCCCCCATGGGCTGCAGCCCTGTCTCTCCACTCAGGTCTCCCAGCTGGCACACAGAACAGTTTGCTCTCTATTCTCTGCTCTCCTAGACAGCCCCTTGAATCCCTTCTCTGGTCTCACTGCCTCTGGGGCCAATGCTCCAGGTCCCAGAAAGCACATTTCGAGAACTCTGCTCCTGGTTTTGTATTCGCAGTCCAGGCTATGTCCTTGAAATGTGGGCCTGTCTCTCCCAGGGTCTTGGGTGCCATTGAGATAGAGCTGTGTCCGGCAGAGTACCCTGGGGAGTCCTTCTAGTTAGACCAGGCCCTGTAAGAGAGATGCCTCTTTCTCACTGCAGTGGTATCCTACGGCCCTCGCGCAGAATGACCCGTGTGGACTTTAGTATTAAATAACTGTAAAACAAACATAAAAGCCATCATTATGATTAGGCATTTATTGAGTACATACTATATGCAGATGTGATGTTAAGTCCATTATCTTATTGGATCCTAACAAAACCTGGTGTTGTATGTATTTTCCCCATTTTACAGGGGAGAAAGCTGAGGTTTGGGCACTGGCCCAGAGTCAAACCCCATAAGGGGCAGAGCTGGGGTTTGAATGCAGCCCATCTGCCTGCAGAACCCACACTCCTGACCTCCACACTGTATGGAGGAACTGACAGGGCAGGGACAGGAGATCCATTGAGCTCTGATTACATGCCTGGCTTAGGAGGGTCTGGGATTTGAACCCAGGACTGCCTGGTGTGGTCATGCTGAGCATGCAGCAGTGCATCCGTTACATCCATGTGTGTGGTTAAAGGCAGTTGAGAAGGGCCAGGGAGAGAAGGGATCACCTTCACAGAATGAGGGGTGGGGGCAGGGGATGGTCGCAGCTCTAGAGAGGACAGGTGCTTTGGCACTGTGAAGGGAGTGGCATTCCCCAGGTGAGGGAGTGATGCCCTTTGGGACATGACATTCTAGTACATTCCAGGCAGGCAGGATAGCGTGTGCAAAGCAACATACATAGGCTTGTCCCAAATAGCATCCAGGCTCTTCTGTCTGAACCCAAGAAGCAGTTGCCAGCCAGCTCAGGGTGAAGGGCCCACCTGGGAGCCACTGTGCTGTCCAGGATGGGCACTGCCTTCCTTGTACACTGGAAGCTATTGTCCCCCAGAGTCCTGGGCTGAATGGCCCATTGAGGCAGAACAAAGCAGCTCAGAGGTCCCAGCTGCCCCAAGCAGGGATAGGATCGCCAGCTCAGGCCTGGGGCTTCCTCTGGGCTCGCCTGGCTTCCTGTATTCCTCTACCCTGCAGAGGTTGTAGCCCTGAACCCTGGGGCCGCCAGTGCTGGAGGTTGGGGCCTAGACTCCGGGGGCCTGAGCTCTGGTCTTGGCCCAGCTGGCAGGTGCTTCGGCCTCAGAACCTGGTTCCCTGCCTGTGAGGCAGAGAGAACTACTAGCCACCTGGGCTTCCTGTGAGTATTGGGTGAAATAGTTTGTATACAGGACATAAATCTCCATAAAACGCAGCTACTTGTATTGTTAGTATCAGCTTTTAGATTTTTTTTTCAATTTCAAAAAAGTTTTTTTTTTTTTAAAGATTTTATTTATTTATTTGAGAGAGAGAGAGAGAGCATGAGAGAGTGAGCGCACAAGCAGAAGGGAGAGGCAGAGGGAGAGGGAGCAGCAGACTACCAGCTGAGCAGGGAGCCCGAAGTGGGACTCTATCCCAGAGCCCTGAGATCATGACCTGGGCTGAAGACAGACGTTTCACCAACTGAGTCACCTAGGCACCCCAATTTCAAAAAAGTTTGAATGAAACTTTCAAGTATGTACTAAGGTAGAGGAAGTAGTATTTGGGATCGCTCCTTGCCCATGGCCTTGGTCCAGCTGCTCTGAAGATTGCACCATGCCTCCTTCATTAACTTTCCTCTCCTTCTGACTGAAGAATTTTTTTTTAAAAGATTTTATTTATTTATTCATGAGAGACACAGATAGAGGCAGAGACACAGGCAGAGGGAGAAGCAGGCTCCATGCAGGGAGCCCAATATCGGACTCGATCCCAGCGCTCCAGGATCACGCCCTGGGCCAAAAGCAGATGCTAAACTGCTGAGCCACCCAGGGATCCCCTGACTGAAGAATTTTTTTTTAATATATTTTTTTCTTTATTTATTTATGATAGTCACACACACACACACACACACACACACACAGAGAGAGAGAGAGGCAGAGACACAGGCGGGAGAAGCAGGCTCCATGCACCGGGAGCCCAACGTGGGACTCAATCCCGGGTCTCCAGGATCATGCCCTGGGCCAAAGGCAGGCTACAAACCGCTGCGCCACCTAGGGATCCCCTGACTGAAGAATTTTTAAGCCAATTTAGGACTCCTGTCATCTTACCTGTACCTCAGTAGGCCAGGACGTGTCTTACCTGACCAAGTGCCGCCACCCTCCATGACAGAACGAGCACTAATGCCTTCCCATCTGAATTCTCATCCATCTTGGCAAGGTCCCTACTTGTCTCAAAATGCTTTTTTCTGGTTGCTGGGTTTGAAGCAGGATCCTAAGTCCCACACCTGCTTGGGGCTGTTCTGTCTCTTAGGTCTTTCCTGTTTGAGGCCAGTCCTCTATCCCATTTTCAGACTACTGACTGCAGAAGACATTTGTTATTCTTTTGGAAATATTACAGTTTTGCCCAGTGTCCCCAACCTGTGACTGGCTCCCAGTTGCCTGACAGGTCTAGACGGCTGACAAGTGGTTGCCTGGATCCTGGGAGTCAGCCCCTGGAGTGTGCCCCTCTCTCCTTCCAGGGACCTCCTCACCCTTTATCAGCTGGGAGACCCTGGGCAGGTTGCTCAGGGGGTGCATGCATCTTTACCAAGACCTAGCCAGATGGCAGATTCATGAACAAGAGCAGTGGTTTCTGTTGGAAGCCCTTGAATTTTGAGATTTGTTATATAGTGGTAGATAACTGAACTAGTCATGGATTCTCACTTTGAATTCCCAGTTGTGCCTAGTTCCTGCTCCTTGTGAGGCCCCTTGTCCAACTGCTATGCTGTCCTTGATTCTGTAGCTCTTCCAGAACCTTCCAGGAACTTCTTGTGTATGTCAGCCTGTGTCAATTTCTGTTACTTACGACTAAAGAATCTTCATTCCCAGTCCCAACCAGGAGAGTGACTCAGCTCAGATCATAAGACAGGACTGGAACCCAGACCTTTCTGAAACACAGGACCTAGAATCCTACCCCATGAGACCTCAGTAGATACATATATTGGACATATCTGCTTCCTCTTACATGGCTCAGCACCTGCCACTGGCCAGATGCTAGGTGGGCACATGTTTGAGTGACCAAGTGAACAAATGCCACACCTGCCCCTGGCCAAATTCCCTGAGCATAAATAGTCTTCTTTTTTGCAAAGGTCAGGTTTGTACAGATTTCAGTTCCCACAGTTCCAGTTAAATCACGCCAGACCCACGGCCACGTGGATCAAACTTGAGCTACCATGGCAAGGTAACCGTGAGGACTGCCTAGAGTACAAACTTTGCTACTACTTTCTCAGTGTACAGATTGCTAAATAAATGACAGATGTGCATTGTGGACTGTGACCAGGTCACTTCTTTCTGTGTCTGTCCTTGGTTGGCCACCACACACCTGTTAGTTCACACACAAACAGCAAAGCACGTGGTAGTGCTACCTCCTTGTCTCCCCATGATAAACTCATGTGACGCTTTACAAAAATGGAAAATCAAGAAGAGGGAGTTGGTCAACAAAGATGATGTTCAACAAGGGAGTGAAAGGTGATTCCCTGGAGGGGAAACGTGAGCGGAATGTGAGCAGAATTACAGAGGAAATTGCCGATCCTGGGGATGTTGAAGCTGTTGCCTGGTGAGACTCTCACTTACAGCTGCTAAATACAGGGCCACTGAGTACAAGAGAACTCACGGACTCTAGATGTTTCATGATGTTAGAAGTGCACGGAGTAAAATCTTGGAAGCTGACCTGAGCTTGGGAGGACGGGTCTCTGGGCACAGACAAGGTGCCAGCGGTCATACGGTCAGCAGGAGCAGCACCGTCCCAACTACTCTCCTTGCATTTGCTTTTACAAAGAAATAAAAACACTTGAATTATCAATGTTTCTAATGTTTTAAATTGCTGTACTAAATAAATATTGGTTTGGGGGCACCTGGGTAGCTTAGTGGTTGAGTGTCTGATTTTGGCTCAGGTCGTGATCCCAGGATCCTGGGATACAGTCCTGCTTTGGGCTCCCCATAGGGAGCCTGCTTCTCCCTCTGCCTGTGTCTCTGCCTCTCTGTGTCTCTCAGGAATAAATGCAATCTTAAAAAGATTATTGGTTTACTATTTACTATTTTATTTTATTGGTTTTACTATTTAATTTTATACTTATATATAAGTTTGTATATACACTTATAGGCATCAATAAGAGAGTTTTTAAAGACTTAAAACTTTTTTTTTTTTTTAAGTCACAGAACTTAAATTTAAGATGGGGCACCTGAGTGGCTTGGTTGAGCATCTGACTCTTAGTTTCAGCTCTCAGTGTTGTGAGTTTGAGCCCTGTGCCGGGCTTCATACTCCACACAGAGTCTGCTGAAGATTCTCTCTCTCCTTCGTGCTCGTGTGCACACACTCTCTCCTCCCACCAAATAAATAAGTTAATAAATAAAATCTTAAAAAAGTAATTTCCAGATTGGTTATTAAGATCCCTTTGAATAATTTGGGCATACACAGTCATTTTTTTGGTTCCCCAAACTGAGAGCTCCCTGTGCTCTTTCCAAATTGCAGTATCTAATACTGAATGGCCCTTCCACAATGTTCTAAACCCTGGCTGGAGGATTACAGTCAATATCCTCCTTATTGAAGGCAGCAGCTCAAGAATTTTTTTTTTCAAGAATATTAAATAATGCAAATTCCTCACTGTGGGAATGGCCAGGCAGCCCATGGATCACTGTGAGAGGGACACACGCCTTCCCTCCACTGCTCATTGCGCAGACCTCCAGCCAGCCTGTCTGTTTTGGAACCATCCATCATGGAATGAACTGGCTGAAGGAGTCAGAGGCTGACAATAGTGGCTGCTACACCAGCTTTCAATGTGAAAGGTGATAAAAACAACCCT
Organism: Vulpes vulpes; assembly: GCF_048418805.1. NCBI lineage: Eukaryota > Metazoa > Chordata > Mammalia > Carnivora > Canidae > Vulpes > Vulpes vulpes. Next base: position 106,665,772 of record NC_132793.1, on the reverse strand, counting down.
GAATATTTTATAGCCTCAAGGAGAGGTAAGGCTCTTTATTGAAGCTGTGAAAATATAATCCATCATCATAATGTGTCCCATATCATCAGACTGCGGGAGCCAAGTTTCGTGTATGTTAAGATGCTCCATGCAAGAAGATTTTAATTTTATTTCCTATTTATTTTCTCATTACAGAAATGTTTGAAAATGCAGGGAGTAGAATAAAGGGGGGGGGGTAGGGTAATAACATCCTGATGTCGCTGGTCCCAGAAACATTGTTCCAGTTTTGTTATATTTCCTACTTACCACTCCCCTATAGATGGTCAGAAATACAGTTTGTATCTTTTAAAATAGTTAACATGCTGAAACATTTCCGCATATTATCATAATGCCCAAGTAAATAATTTTTAATGGCTGCATAATAGTCCACCACATAGATATAATTTTTCACTCAATAGCTAGGTATGGATTCCTTCATCAGACTGGGGTATTTGCCGGCAGTGGGTGTGTGTAGGGGGTGAGGTGGGGGTGTGGGAAAGAGGAATAAGGTGCAACCCTTCCCTGGAGAAGGTCTGGAAGCAGGGAGGCATACACAGATGGTCATGATACAGTGTGATGGGGGCTGGGAGGCAGTGGGGCCCCATAGCTGGGACCCCGTTGAAGCGTGGGGGTAGGGCAGAGAGGCTGAGTCTCAAGCAGAGGAGCAGCCCATCAGAGTGGGAGAGAAGGTATTGTCAGAGGTCTTTGGGAGTTTGGAGAGTAAAGTGGGGAGGGGGATGAAGATCAGAGTGGGGTGTGAGAATCTCAAGGAGAGGTGGGAAAGACCTCCTGCCAGTAAGGCTGCTGGGGTGGGCCATGGTGGAGGTGGAGGTGAGTGTTGCAGGAAGGGGAAATTGGCTGGGAGGGTTGGTGGTGTGCCCTGGTAGAGGGAAGAGGGTTGAGCCTCCTCTCGTGGTCTGGTCAATGCAAGAGTGCTCCGGAGGCTGGGAGCGCAGATCACCATGGGTCGAGGGTGGACAGGCCTCCCCACTCCTGGACACTGGCATCCCAACTCTGGGTGTTTTAAAGTAAGGTGTGATGAGCATCCTTGTGAATGTATATTTTCCCATATTTCAGGATATTCTTGTCTCTGGCTAAATGGGAATGCAATTTCTTGGTGAAAGGATTGGAGAGCTTTTAAGGGCTTGAATGAAAGATTTGAATATCATGTATTCTACTAAAAGAAAAATAAAATTTAGCAAAGATTTTTGTTTGGGTGATGTTTAAAAGAGTAAGTCCATGTGTATATGCACCTCTGGCACAAACTGTAGATTACAGCCAACCCATCAGTCTCCATCTCTCCTGCTTGAGGGAAAAAAAAGAATCGATTTCAGCTGTGGTGCATGGTGACTTATGGCTGTTTCGTTGTCTCTTGATGTGTGTCTGATGGTGATGGACTTTGACTGTTTGGGGAGGACTCATGCTCTGTATCTGCATCTTCAAGTCTCTTGGCTGTGTGGGAGAAGGACCGTGGTGGTGGCGGTCAGGGTGACAGGTGATGCTACCATTTGTTGACTGCTACAGTGTCATGTGTCATTGGAACTTTATACCTACCCTGGGGGGTGGTAAGAGTGACTCCTTTCTGTATATCAGGAAACAGAGCCCTGTAAAGGTCAGGTTGCATGCCTGAAGTCACACAATGGGTGTTTCGGTTACTATTACTACTTGACAAACCACTCTAAGTCTTAGTGACTTAAGGTGACAACCATTTTATTATGTCTTCTGGATTCTGTGGGTCAGGAATTTGGGCAGGGCTTGGCTGGACAAATTGGCTCTGCATGACATGTGTTGAGTCTCCCTTTTAAGCTGGTGGGTGGGCGGGTGTGCAGGATCTGAGAGGGTTTCACTCACATGTTCGGGTGTGGTGGGGACGGCTGGGAGGCAGAGCTCCCCTGGGACAGTCGACATGGCCTCTCTAGCATGGTGGCTTCAGGGTGGATGGACTCCTTAGGGGGCAGCTGGCTTTCCCAGATCAGGGTTAGGAAACAGGTGGAAAATCTGACTTCCTGGGTGTGGCTTGAGTTCAGTTGAGTCACCGGCTTTCCCAGGTTCAAGGGGAGGCAGACTCTGCCCTTGGATGTGGGAAAGGCCAAGTCCACCGTGGAAGAGCAGATGGGATGGGAGACCGTGCTGTGGCCCTTGTTGGGAAGCCGTCTGCCGCAGACGCCGGCCAGGCCAAGCTCTGCACTGGGCTTTGTCTGACCTTCCTGCTGCTGCTGCATCTCCAGAGAGCGACATTCTCCCTTGCCGTCCTGGCTGGCCAGTGGAAGTAGAGGCCTCTTCCTCTGTATCATTTCCCTGATCAGAAGTACAAAAAGCATCCTGTACTTTTTGCCAGTTTAAATACAGAGCTCGTGGTGATGTGGATGAAATTGAGGCCATTATACTAAGTGAAATAAGGCAGACAGGGAGAGACAAATGTCAATATGATCTCACTCATATGTGGAATCTACAAAGGCCAAAGTCACAGAGATGGGGATGGTGAGTGCCAGGAGCTGGGAGTGGGGGAAATGGGGAGATGTTGGCCAAAGGGTACAAGCTTCCAGTTACAAGATGAAGAAGCTCTGGGATCTAATGGACACATGGTGTGATTATAGTTAATAGCACTGTCTTCTGTATTTGCAAGTTGCTAAGAAAGTAGGTCTTAGGTTATTCTCATCACAAAAGAGAAATGGTAATCATGTGACATGGTGGAGATGTTAGCTGATGCTATGGTGTGATCATCTTGCAGCATTTAAGACACTCAAATCAGCAAGTTGAACTCACACACCTGAAACTTACACAATGTATGTAATTATATCTCAGTAAAGCTGGACACAAATATAGAAAACAAGAGGTGAATAAAAGCTTTCTTTAGGAGGTAGATTATGTTTCCTACAGATCTGCCGCTCTGTGTGTGCACCAGGCAAAAGTTATGAACACGGCTGAGGGCCGGATTGGGCGCAGCAGAAGTCACCCCCGCCCCTCCCCCTCTGCAGGTGCGCCGTGTGGTGCCCACATCAGGGAAGGTTGGCTTTGGGTGGAGCGGTGCTTTCTTTCTTGCCAGGGCCCCTGCAGTGGGGGAGGACCGCAGAAGAGAAACAGGTGAGCTGGCTGGGTTTTCTGCTTGGCTTGACTCTAAGGACACACTGACCTCCCAGATCATCTTATTTGCTCAGCCTCATGGAAGCAGTTTTATTGGAAACCATTATGGCCTGATGGCTTGGTCCCAGACACAGCGTCCATGGCATCTGCCCACTGCGCGATGGACACCATGCTCTGAGTGAACGTGGGGAAGGGGACGGAAGCTGCCCTGCCATTCAGTGGGAGCACATGTGGGCCTGCTGGGTGGGGCGGGTGGTGTCCTGGCATCATCTCCAAGGCAGATGCTGTCATTATGAGCTCAGGGAGATGAAGCGACCAGAGTCTCACTGCTAGGACTCTCTTTAGCCTGTCTGGCTCCCTGCTCTACCAGGCTGCACTTTTGCTGGAGAGAGGAACACTTTTGGGTCTTGTTCCCAATGTAAGGTGAGGCTGAGAATCTCTGAGTCCCAGGCAATGACCTTTCCCCTCCAGACCCTTCTCTGGAGCAGGGGAGCATTGAGAGGCTCCCCTGGGTCCCTGGCCTCAGAGTAAGTGTAGGGGAGTGTTTCCCTTCCTCCAAGTATCAGTGAAGGTAATGAAAAGAATCTGTCCACCAGGGCGCATGTAGGTTATGGGTGCCTTGGGCTCGGCTGACATGAATGGGCTCAGCCTGCCCCTTCCGGACCAGCCTGAGGCTCCATCAGCCTGTTGATGTTCATACCTTTAATTAAACAAAACAAAACACAAAAATCCAGCTATTTTGAGGTACAATCACTGCAATTCACCCATGTAAAGTGTACAACTCGGGGCACCTGGGTGACTCAGTTGGTTAAGCATCTGCTTGTGCCTGGATGACATACAGAGGCACCCCTCCTGCCAACCAGTGCCTTACCTTTTTTTTTTTTTGCATCTAGAAGTGGGAGTGATTCTCCCATTTTACAGCTGAGAAAACGGAGCGGCCAGGGAGATAGGACCCCCCCACCACACCCTGCCCCAACTAGGAGGAGGGGGTGCTGGGGTGGGCTGGTGGTGGTTCTGGATGCTGCAGGCACTTGCATTGACTTCTGACTCCACTCTTTCCTGTCTTAGGGCCTGCCCTGTGCTTTGTCCCTGGTGCTTTTACACCTGCCACCCAGGAGGGCACCAGCAGGGACCCCAATCATCCCTGGGCTAGCCTTCCTTTGCATTCACTGCCCTGCGTGCAGTTGACATGCCCCTGCCTCTCATAGTGCCCTTGTACCTTCATCTCTAGATCAGGGCCAAGAAGAAGGTCTTTTGGGGGTCTCTTAGAGGCTGGACTGAGGTAAAGCTTTGGGTGTGCCTAGTACTCAGAAAGGTCCCATCAAAGGCTCCTCTTCCACCAAACAGTGGAACTGCATGTGGAGGGAGCCATCAAACTCCCCCCATGCGCTTGTAGGCATCTCAGGGAAAGATGCTGTGGGGTAGCTCTGAAAGCCTTGACCCTTGACTCTGACCCACCCCAATCCCAGCCCTGCCCTTTAACCGGCTGAAGGGCATCCTGCACTGTGGCCATGAGGAGCAGGGCCCAGGGAAGGGAGCAACCTGTCCAGGCAGTGGGCAGGCAGGCCTGCTGTGGTGGCAGCGTGGCCAGCCCAGCCCCGATGGCTCCTGCAGTGCCTGTAGTGTTCCTGGGAGGATCCTGATCTGTGCTGAGCCAGAGGGTGAATGTATCTTCAGGAGAGTGCTGAGCTGGGACAGCCAGTGGGACAGAGCTGGCCCCAAGGACCCACACAGGCTTTGTGTGAAGGACTCCATAGATGACTTTGCTTCTAGGTGGCTCCCTGAGTCCCAGACTTGGAAGTGTTCAGGAGGCCCCTTGGTCAACCCTGTGAACCCTATGTGAACCCCAAGTGTACCTCATTGTCTCTTCCCTGTGGGTGACCCAATTTAAAAAACCCCGAACTGGGAGACTTGGCCAGCTACCTGTGTGTCCATATGGGGACAGTGGTACAGCAGGTGATAAACTGGAGCAGTGGCTGAAAACCTGGAGGTCGGGGTTTGCTGATAGCTATATCTTTGCAAGGGGCCATGTGGCAAGATGATGGGTAATGATGATGGTCTTGGAGACCCCGTGGTGATGCAGACTATCCTGGTGACTGCATGACCCTGGGGAAGCCACAAGGCCTCCCCGGGCCTCAGTTCCCTTGTTTGTGAAATGAAGGCTATCTTGAGGCACAAATGCCCGTTGTGTTCTCTGCAGAAGGCAGCGTGAAGCCATGAGGCCCAGGTCCCAGGAGCAGGGTCCCACTATAGGAGGTGGTGGTGGTGGTGGGCAGGGGATGGGAAGCGAGGTAGATCCACTGTACCCTGACAGGCTCAACTCCAGTTTTCACACATTCGGGGTCTGAGAGGGATGTTTAAAGTCTTCTGGGGCAGCCCCGGTGGCTCAACGGCTTCGCGCCGCCTGCAGCCCAGGGTGCGATCCTGGAGTCGTGGGATCAAATCCCGTGTCGGGCTCCGTGCATGGAGCCTGCCTGTGTCTCTGCCTCTCTCTCTCTCTCTGTGTCGCTCATGAATAAATAAATAAAATCTTAAAAAAAAAATAAAGTCATTCTGAAGGGACAGACGGCCCCCAGGCCAGCAGGAGGTGGCTGGACCCATTTGTGTGTAAGGAAAGCACAAGCAGAGTGGGACCCAGCCCTCTGGTCTCCTGTCCAGGCTGTTGGGAGGCTGTGACCCCCAGCCCTGCTCTTGGGAGGGGTCCTCCATACCCTCCCTACTCTGGGCACTCCAGGGGTGGTGAGAAGGTGTTCTGATTTGTCCAGGATAAGCTGTGACTTAAGGTGCCAGGCCTGGGGTGGGGGTGGGGGTGAGTGAGAAGAGCAAGTCTTGCTGGTGTTAGAGCTTACACTATACCCCACCCTCCCAGCTGAGCCCAGCCCTGTGTACCGAATTCTCTCCCTGTCAGGGAATACAGAGTACACCCAGGAGCATTGAGGGTGGAGGTTTCCTCTCTGCCCCTGCCTCCCTGACCACCCCCAAACTAGGCCCCAGGGGACAGCTGGGGTGGCAGGGAGGTGGCTGAGAACTAATTATGCTTCGGCCTTGTAAACAGGCAGCTATAAAAACCTATCAGCAGTGCAGCACCTTCTCCATAAAACAGGCTCCACTGGATTTATAACCCGAGGCCCTCGTCCAGGGCTGCTCTCCGAGGAGGAGCAAAGCAGCCATCTCTGCTCTGAAGGCTGATGTCATCAGTTGTAGAGAGCACAAAAAAACAGGGGCCGGGAGAGAAGGCATGTCCAGTGTTCATGTGTTAGATGAACTTTGTCCCGATAGAGAAGAAACTGGAGTTAGTTGGGGGTGCATGGGATGTTTGGGGGAGGAAAGAGGCAGAAGGGGAGGAAGGCTTACCTTGCTGGGAAAGAGACTCATGTGTTTGAGAGAATTTACGTGAGGTGTGAATCCTTGGCCTGCAGTTTATGGAGCATGTGCTGTGTGTCAGCTGCTTTGCTGGGAGTGGGGAATATGGCCATCGATGTGATAGATAAGGTCTGTGTTCTGAGGAGCCCCCAGAACAGTCTGGGTGGACAGGGAGTCAGGGCCGGGATGGTAGCAGGGAGGAGCCGAGGGGCTGGGCTTCCCAGAGGAGTTCCTGGGTGATGGGAAGTCAGAGAGGGCTTCCTGGAAGAAGTGCATTCATTCAGTATGTATTTTTTGAGGCCTGCTACATGCAGGCATTGAGATTGGTTTGGGAGAGACAGGAGAGACAGGGTCCTGAGCAAGTTCTAGGACCTAAGGAGGAAAAGGAGAGGTTAAGATGGTTTTAGAGGGTGAGCAGGGAGTGGGTGGCACAGAAGGGGAAGAAGGCCTGGCTCAGAACTTCTTGTGGGTGTGGGATTGTCATCACCTCCCATTGTCAGGCAAGGAAATGGAGGTGGGGGCTTCACAGCTCCTCTGTGGGTGGGCTGAGATTTGAATCCAGGCCTGCAGATGCCAAACTCAGCCCCCCTGTGGTGCGCACAGACCTCCCTGCACCCCAGGGCTGACCCACTGTGCGGATCATCTGGCTTTTTCCTTCAAGCACTTGGCAAACTTCGAGAGTACGGCTGAGCCGCTGCTTGATTTTTCTCTGACCCAGATGAAGAACTGGGTAGCCATTCACCCACTAATGGACCCTGTGTTCAGGTTAAGACGGAGGATGGCAGGTGAAGGAAGCCGGTTTTCAAGGAATAGATGCTGGAGACTGGGCAGAGGCACCAACCATGGTCTTTGTCCTCAAAACCATCTGCACTTGGTCCCCCCTTGCCTCCTGCCCCCCAACAGATGAGAAAACCGAGGCTCAGAGAGGTCAGGCTCCCTGCCCAGGGTTGCACAGACAGCAGGGAGGGTGGACTTGGGATTCAACCCAGCCTTCCTGACTCCAAAGTGTATGCCATTCTCACCACTCCCAGCATCTCCCGGAGCTAATTTTGCTGCTGCCTGAGACTCCACCCCCAAAGCTATCTAGGACACGCAGCATGAGTGAGAGAGAATTAGGAGGGAATCCTACAAAAACGGGGTGTGGTGGCTCTCCCAGCAGATTGGGATCTGCCTCTTTTCAGGGCTTTCTGTCCCTACCTCCCGGCCCCATTCCTGCACCCAGGACTTGCTGTTTCCTTGGCAGTCATAGCTCACCAACATTTGCCTCTGGTGAAAGAAGAGAAGATTCTGGCCCCGCAGAGCAGGGAGACTGGGTGCTGCCCAGGTGGCCTGGCGTCCTGAGACTTAGAGATTTGCTTCCCTGCTGAATATATATATGAGTCTCCTGTCTGTTGTGCAAAGCATCCACCTGTTCATGGGGATGAGTATCCTGACACGAGAGTCCCTCGGCCACAGAGCCCAGGGTTGGGGCCTGTGAGAAGGCACGGGGCAGTTGGATGGCTGGGGGCCGCAAGGTCCTTGTGTCTGGACCACTCCGTATTTTCCTTTATCCCAAATACATGTTTCGTGGACTTTTATTAGCAGTTGCTTTTACAATCATTAAAAAAAAAGAGTCAAACTCATTTTATTATTAAAAATCAAAGTCACATATTGATATGGTAAAAAAAAAATGCTGGGAGCACACTGAGGCATAATATGAAAACACAGTTCTTTCTGAATTGGCCCATCACTGTGCCCTTTGTGTTTCATGGCAGGGACGGAGCACCTCCGAGGAAAGCCGTCACCTGTAGAGACTAGGTTGTGTCGTTTTATTCTGTTCCCTGTTTTGCAGGATGCTGCGAACACCCATCCCATGTATTTTGATTCACATAGCCAAGTCTGTGGTGCCTGCTTTCCCAGTCCTCACCAGAGCTGGGCTTTATGGCTTTCTATCCTTTGCAAAGCCTTTCCTTCAGAAACTATCTTGGGGCCGCCTCTGTGCTGCCTGCCACCCAGGAGGGAAGCCACTGAGCCCAGTGCGCCAGGGCCCTGCCCGCAGGTGCTTTCTCTACACCTGGCTAGTCCCACAGGCACGTTCTTGGGGGATGGAGATTGGCTCGTTGGTGATTAGGACTGACTGTGGGGCTTCAAACGGGGCTCTCTGTGGGAAGTGCCATCAGCAGGGACATTTCGGTTACCTGCTGGGGTCAGCACTGCCCCCCAACCCTCGTTAACCAGGACCTCATTTAGCCTGATGCAGGCGCCTTACTGCAGCATGTCCCTTGGGGGGCCTCTCCCGAGGGTCAGGTTGAATCCAGAGCTTGAGCCTTCATCCAGCCATGGCTTGGACCTGCGGAAGGTGGGTCGACCTGGGCAAGGCATGGCTGGGGGGCCCAGAGCAGGCTGTGAACAAGCATCAGGGGATCTGGGCCTAAGTCCTGCCCTGCTACCCTCTCCATGTGACCTCACAAGCCTTCCATGTTCCCATCAGCAAAGTAGGGGCAACAGTTCTCAAAGTTCAAGGGTGGCTTCGAGAACTGTGTGGCACAGGGAAAGGGCCTAGTACATGTTTGTGGCCTGTGCCGTTCTCGCTTGCCAGGTGCTCTCCTTCTCACTTGCCAGTTATAGGCTGGTGCGCCCCCATAGGGAATGCATGGGGACCCCCCCACTCTCCCTGCCCGTAGCAGGAGCTCAAAATCCTTTGATTGTGCGAACCAAAGAACTCTTCCATTGGTATTTTAGGATTATTGGGCCAGCAAGATCCCGCTGCAGGGGGAGGGCAACAGTGATTTCTGAGCTGCAGGTGCTTCTGTACCTGCTCTTACCTGAGGCACTTTAGACCATGCAGGCTCAGAGTCAGAGCTTGTCCGGGTCATGCTGGGATGACAGACCCTGGATCTGACTCCAAAGGGACACGGATGGATGTTGTTTTAGATGCTGTGGGCTATTTCCTTGTTTACTTGCCAAGGAAGTGGTCTTGCTGCCTCCCCTGCCACCCCCTTGCTGGCAGGGAATAAAGGTTAAATCTTTCCCCGGGCTCTCCTCACCTCTGCTGCCTGAGTGAGGGGGTGGGCGGCATGAGGCTGAGCCCGGGCCTCCAGAAATTTCCATGGCGTCCGCCTCCCTCCATTCCCTCCATCACATTTATCCTGAGCACTTCCTCCGCAGGGAAGACAGCAGCCTGTTACGGGGTTATTTCAAGGGGATCCCCATGGAAACGGAGAGTGGGAGGCTCCCTCGGCACTTGTGTGTTGGGTGTTGGGAGTTGCCGCGGGCTGGCTGAAGGCTGTAAGGCCTCTGCCAGGCCTGTCCTCCGCTTCTGGTGGGACTCAGGCTGGGAGGCCGGGCCCCGGGGATGCTGGCTCCCCTCCATGCTCTCCCTGCCCCCCAAGCCCCCAGGTTGGTTCCACAGGGACCTCCAGAGCTGGCCCTCCCGGTGCTCTTTGCTTCAGCAGGTGGAGGCTATAGCGGCAGCCTCCCCAGGTTCTCTGGGCGCCGCTTCAGCACTTTGAGCCTGTTAACCAGCTGCTGCCTGGATCAGACCATCGCTCACCCCTCGCCCCCCCATCCTGCAGGCTTGCATTTTACCAGAAGAACCCTTTGCTCCATGAAAATGCTCATGTGGGGGATCCCTGGGTGGCTCAGCAGTTTAGCGCCTGCCTTCAGCCCAGGGCGTGATCCTGGAGACCCAGGATCGAGTCCCATGTCCGGCTCCCTGCGTGGAGCCTACTTCTCCCTCTGCCTGTGTCTCTGCCTCTCTCATGAATAGATAAAATCTTAAAAAAAAAAAAGAAGTGCTCATGTGGATTGCATAGCCCCCCACCCCCACCCCGCTACCTCCCTTTCCTCATCTGATCCATGGGGATACAGGCACCTGCCCTGATTGCCTCACAGATGACTCATGGGGAGCAAGCTCCTGGAGGTGGGGGGTGACCTGCAGAGGTGTCCTCAGGGTGGTGAGACTCATCAGGTCTCGAAAGCCCCTGTGTGTGCTCAGCGCACTTGAGCGTGCTGCGGGCTTTCCTGCTTGTGCCCTGTTTGCTGATGCTTCCACCAGTCCGGGGAGGCAGTTGACATTCATTTCCATTTTACAGATGAGGAGATTGAGGCTCAAGGAGGCACCGTGATCTGTGCCCACGTCTGGAAGAGACAGAGCTGGAGCTCAAGCCCAGGTCTGATCCAACTCTGGTGCTCCAGGCAGTGCCCAGCTTCAGGTGCTACAGGCACACCTCTGAGTTCCAGAGTCTTGGGATAATAACTGATATTTTGGGGGCACCTCCTATGGATCAGGTACTGTGTGAGCTCTTTGCCTTAATCTTCAACATGACCCCATAGGGTAGGTTGTCATTGCCATTGTCACTGGCTTTTTGAAGGTGAGGAAACTGTGCCCAGAGTCCCTCAGCCAGGAGATGCCAGCTCTCAGGGCCAGGGCGTGGTCCTTGGACAGCACCCAGATAAGTCCCCTCGGGCGGACTTGAGGCCATGTTGCCACTCAGGGGCAGCGGATCTTCGAGTTCTGGGACACATGAGGGCCGAGGCTGGGAGGTCCTTCCGATTCCCTTGGAGTACCAGGTTGGCATGAGAATGTTTGGAGCAAGCAGGAACCTTGGTGTCCCAGAAAGGCCTCTTGAACCTTGCATTCGTTAAGGTTACACATTTAGAACTCCATTTTTCTTGCAATTTTTTGACTTTTATTTTTTAACATCTTATTTTTTTATTCATGAGAGACACACAGAGAGAGGCAGAGACACAGGCAGAGGGGGAAGCAGGCTCCATGTAGGGAGCCCGATGTGGGACTTGATCCCTGGGCCCCAGGATCATGACCTGAGCTGAAGGCAGACGCTCAACTCCTGAGCCACCCAGGAGCCCCTCTTGCAATTTTAACTTTACAATCTCTCTAGCCTATTTATGAAGCAATGCCTTTGTGTAAGATGAGAGCAGCCACCTCGCTTGTTCTTTGGATGCTTGGGTAACAGATGAAGAAAAACTGAATTTCTCTGACGGTTTGTCCTTCTGCAAACTTAGTTAATTAGCTTCCCCAAATTGGTTCCAGTTGGATTAATTAAATGCACAGTTGCTGATGCAGATGTGCAAATGATCCCAGCATGTCCTGTCGTACCTGGGCAGTGAATGTGAGAATCTGGAACATTCTTAGCTGGTACACAGAGGTGACCAGGACTCACCTTGAAAAGGCGCGGGGGGGGGGGGGGAGGTTTTTGATGCCGCCAGGCCATGGATGGAAAGGTGCCCCGCAGAAATGATCCCTGGACGTTTCTCTGATCTATGTGGGACCATTGTAATATGTCACCGTAAAAACTGCTGAGTGTAGGACCATCTGCCCAGCTAGTCATCGCTCAGAAACATGGGGACATTGCGCGTCTGTGCAACTTTCCATGTGCAGCTTCCTTATGTTCAAAGAAATTTAGAAACTAAGTCCCTCCACCCTTAGTAGCCTGGAAGTACAGAATCCCTGTCTCTGAAACAGTGGGGCAGGGAGAGGCAGAGAGAAGGGATGTGGTAACTTTGAGACCCTTGGGGGATATTGCCCCTGAGACAATCCTTGAGAGTATGCAATTCCCAGTACTCCTGGCTCCGGGAAAGTTATGTGACCTCCTGCAGCCTCTGTCTTCTCATCTGTAAAATGGGAGAAGTAGCAATGAGGCTCTGCTGTTGTTGGGAAGAGTGAGAAAGAAAATGGGTGTGGACAGTGGCTGTCACAGTGACTGACATGCCTCCTGCCTCCTCCGGCCACCCTGGCCTCTGCAGACACACACCTCCTGGACTAAGTGTCAGGGCCTAGGTCTTATTTCTCAGTCTGGTTTCTGTACCTGGGGAGACTACCTCTAGTCTGCATTGAGCACTTGGTAGTCATCTGTACTTCCATCTTTGTCCATGATTTGGTTCTGGACTATAGTTTTCCTGATCTGTCAATTCTTCTCTCGATCATGGGCAAAGGGCTGCAGGCAGCCCGAATCTGTGACTGGGCTGGTGGCTTATGCTGCTGTTGTGCTGGGCTGGCTCGACACTGGCCTCATCATGCTGCTTGCAAGCCTGCGTGGGCCGAACAAGGCAGCCAGATAAGATGCACCCAGGAGCCATCTGTTCCCAGCCCTTGGACCAGATGGTCTGCAAGGACACCCGGGGGTGGAGTGGGGAGGGAATACATTTACTGAGCACCCAGCGCCTTCCGGAGCCTCTCTATAGCCCTATAAGCCCGGCGTTGCCATTGTGATTAGACAGACCAGGAACAGGAGGCCCAGAGTGGTTGAGTCTCTGGTGAAGTTCACACAGTCAGGAAGTGGTGGGGTGAGATTTGAACCCAGGGCTTCCTGATTCTTAGCTTATATCCTTTCTACCAGGCTGCTGAGGTTCACCATCATGTAGCTGAATACTGCTGCAGTACTTATGGGAAACATCCATAAATAGGGAGTGATTCATGCAGAAGTAAGCCAGCTCCTCTGACGGTGCCTGACGACCCCCAGGTCCCAGGGCATCGTTGGGCTTTTGCACACCAGTTTGGACTGCTTCCTGCAGCAGTGTTGGACAGCCAGGATGGAAGGTTTGGGGTGGAGGGCACCCCATGTGTGTCATGAGATACCCATTGCCTATAAAAACCTTTCTAATAAAATCACTGGAAGATGGAGAAGCCAGAGTCACTTCTGAGAAATGATGCTGACAGTATTAGGGTTGATTAGGCTGGTGTGTGTGCAAAATTTGTCCTGCCAGGTGGCTGCTGGGCTGTATTACCAGGTCCTTACCAGAGCAAGGGAGAGGGAAGGGGCTTCATCTCTTCTGGAAGTTTAAAAAACTGGGGCCATGGGAGGGCTCTATTTTCCATGATGCTGAGGAGACAAGATTCCCCCAAAGTGTGGGAATGGGTGGTGGAGGGTGAGGAGCCTGCAGGGAGGCAGTCAAGCACACTAATTCAGGACACGGGCTTTAGAGCCCAGCAGACTCAAGGTCAGGTCCTCTGTGTGGCCCTGGGCAAGTCATGCAAGTTCTCTGAGGCTCAGTTTCCACAGCAGTGATAGGGAAAATATAGATGTCTTTCTTCAGTGAATTCTGAGGACCCAGAACTCATTATGGAGAACACTGGAGTCAGCCTTGCAGCTATTCCATGTATTCAAAGCCTGATTCCTCTTATTGGCTGTGTGGCCCAGAGTTAGTTACTTAACCACTCTGTGCCTAGTTTCATCTGTAAAACAGGGATGACGGGGATGATAAAAGGGGACTCAATCCTGCTCTAGGATTATTGGAAGCTTAAATGATTTAATCCGTAAAGAAACTTCGTGAGTCCCTGGGACACAGAAAGTGCTGTTTGTCTTGGTGGCTTTGATTACCACCATGGTCAACATCATTATCACCGTGTGTCTCCCAGCCCCTTGGCACCAGGCCGTTTGTGGTGTGCAATGAGGCCTGTTGCCACCTGAAACTAAACTGAACTGAATGGTCAGCAGAGCATCATGATCATGGCTTGGCGGCCCCAGGGGCTGAAGCAGGTGGCTGAGGGCACTTTTTGCTTCCCCCTGTGAGTTTTGGAGTGTCCAAGTAGGTTGGTCCTGAGCCCAGACCTCTGCCCACTCGCCCACCTTCCTGCCAAGAGCAAGCAGGAGCTGATCCTCCCCCTCCTGGGCAGGAGAATCATCTGCAGCCCCTGGCTGGGAGGGACATGGGCCTTCTGCTGGTGTGGCAGATGGCGGGGAGTAGCAGCCCAGGTGCTGGGAATGGATGCAGGACATGGCATGCTGGACCCTCTGGTGGCTTCCTTGCCCTGGGGCCGCCCAAGCCGCTGGCATTTTCATTGCATGCTACGACACCACATGTCACAGCTTTCTGAATCACATCAGAATATGACAGCCCGAGATCAGCAGCTCAAGGAACAGGATGAATCGGGGAGTGAGGTGGTCATTTTGGCCAACTGGCTTCTCCCACCAGCAGTCCATGTTTGACTCAGATGAGCTCTGGGCTGGGTCTCACCCAGGTGGCCAGGTGTGAGATGTGGGTGGGGTTGGGGGGAGGTGGGCGGAGCTGCTGCCCAGCAGGTGTTTAGTTGCCACAGCAGGGTGGCTGGAGGAGGGTCTGTGATCCTGAGCTGCCCATGAAGACACAAGACACGGGATCTGGGTCCTTGCGCAGAGACATATGGTGCCTGGGGGAGCCATCGGCTCACGTGTGTGAGGGCCATTCCCTCTCCTTGTACAACACTACCCCTTTATTACTTACTCAGTTGACCTCCAAGGTCCCTCTGCTTCTCATGGGGATGGCCAGTAGGGCAGCAGAGGCCCAGGCTGAGGAACAGAGGTCTAGGTGAGGGCGAAGAGCCTGGACATAGGTGTACCGACTGGTAACCCTGTTGCAGGGGGTGATGCCTAGGCCGATAGCCAGGTGGGCAAGCCTGGAGGGCTCTCAGGAGGAGGTCACAGCTGAACACAGGCAGGGCAGAAGCCAAGCGTGCATGGGAAGACTGCAGTCCTCCCAGTAAGGCAGAACTGTAGAACAGAGTGGAAATCGGGGGCTGTGGATCGTGGAGGCCCGTGGGACAGGCTGAGGATGCTGGATTTTCCTGGCAGCTGGTGGGGGTGGCAAAGGTATTTTGCTGAGGAGGGAGAGACCAGAGCTGGGTTGGGAAGGCCACTGTGGCATCGGTGAGAGAGGAGATTGGGGGAGGGGCCATGGCTGATGTTGTCAGGTCTCTGCCATGCCCCCTCAGAGCCCTGTACCTATTTTGTGCATGAGGTCCACCGAAGTGCTTTCTTTTACAAGAGCCTGCAGCTGGGTCTCCCTCAGGCTGCTGGAGCTCCCCTTGTCCGTGCCCTGGGGTGGGGCTCAAGGATCCTGGGCATCTGTGTCCTCTGAGGGCCAGCAGTGACTAGCAGGTGCCATGGTACAAATACCCTGGCCCCTTGCTCCTGATCGGGACACCATGCGGGGTGACCTACTCTGTCCCCAGAGTTCCCTTCAGGTTTGAGCCAGGGTGTCCTCCTTAAGCCTTTTCTTGGCCTCACTGCCCTCTTGGTCTCCTTTCCTGCCCTGGTCCCATTCCCTGCACTCTTCCTGGTTTTTCCTGGGAACATGCACCAATCATTTCTGCTCAGAACCTGCCTCAGAGTCCACATCTGGACCCAGCCTAATACAGGGCAGCAAAGAAGCTGAGGTCCTCATGCAAAAAGATGTTCAGGGGAAATACAATGAGACAGGACCCAGGCAGTGGCTGTCAGCTCAGCCAGGAGGCTCGGAGGCAAAGGCGGATGGGGAAGGAGGTGCTGAGGCCCAAGCAGAACGGGAAGCTGAAGTCAGCACCATGGACAGCACAGGGATGGGTGGGGTGGGGTGGGAGTGGGCACCTGGGTTCTTTACCTTGTGTCTCCCCATTGGCTGGGCCTCGAGGACCACAATGGAGTCTTTAAAAGTTGGGCATTTCACCTCCAGCCTCTTTGGCCACTGCTGAAAACCAGGCCATCCTCTAATCAGTGCCATTGTGCTGAGGGGCTTGGGCCTCCCTTAGAAAATTGCTAGTCTGCTCCCTCCACACCCACCCTGCAAATCCTTGGCCCCAGGGGACAGAATCTGGTAGGACTTTGGATTTCCCAGTTTCTGCTTTCCTGTGCATGGGATTGGAATTCTGCCTTGAGCTTGCTGAGACATAGGATGGATTGTTGTTCACTGGTATGAAGGTAGATAGATACACTTTCCTGAGGACTTCCCAGGAAATGAATCGGTGAAGCCTTTGTTCACTGGTCCATCTATCCACCCATCTAGTGTGGATGGTTTTCCCTTTGTTGACCCCATGCTGGGCACTGAGGACCTAGAGATGGCTCTGTCCCCAAGGTCATGCTTTGGGGAAGTAGTTGTGGACGGGAGGAGACAGTTGGACAAAGAGACAACTACGGTATGTGTCATTTTGATGAGTTCTGGGAGGGAAGATGCCACAGGAACTGTGAAACCTCTATGTGCTAATGGAGGGATGGGGAACGTGGCTCATTCTTTGATCTGGTCTTAAGAGATTAGTAGAGTTTTCCAGGCAGTGAAGTGAAAGCAGAGGGCAGGTTGGGTGGCTGCGTTGGCCCCTGAAGAATGTGAAATAGCACGATGTGCATGAAGAATGGTAAATAGCCACGTGTGGGTTAAGCTTAAGCTGGCTACGCTGGGGCTGGAAGTGTGGCTTTGGTTAGCAAGGACTCCTGGGCATGTGCCAATGCATTCGGACTTGACCCTGAAGGGATAGCCATCCAACAAAGATATTTAAGCTGGAGTGTGGTGGAGTCACATTTTCAATGTAGAAAGATCTCTCTGGATCTGGAGGGAACAGGAGATGAGGTGAGCGAGTCTGGTGGGAAGAGGGCAATGGGGAGACTTGCAGACTTTCCAGGGGAATGGAGAAGGCTGGTCCCAGTGTCTGGCTGTGAGGCTGTGACCAGAAGCACCCGTCAGCCCAAATCGTGCCTCCTTAATTGAGAAGAAAGAGAGATACTTTTCATCTCTGCTCTTCTGGGATGGAAGTGAACTATTTTGAACCATGCCAAAGTTAGATTTCTAATGGTCTTTGTAATCTGTGTCTCATTTAGAGCACTAGAAACTGGAAAGGCAGCATAGAATGTCTTACTGTAAATCAGTGCACATCACAAGCTATAGAGCAAGTCATCTCTACATGAGTGCACACTCTGCATTTATAATAAATCTAATTCTTTATCTTTCTGGGCTTCGGACTGGAGTAATTAGTAATTTCTGCTGATGCTGAGAAACCAGCACCTATGCAGGGTTAATGGAAAGAAAGTTTATTTGAACTGCTTCTGCTGTTGAATGGACGTCACCGTGGGCTCTTTTGCCTGGTTGTAGAGGGGAAACATCTCATTTATTTCATTCTTGCCTTTTCCATAAATAGGTGTGGCAATAATAGTAACAAACATGATTTCCTGAGTTCTTCCCACATCCCTAGCACTGCTGAGGGCTTCAGCATGAAAGGATCCTCTGTCCAGATGTCTTCTGCCCTCTGTGTTCTGAGGTCCTGGGATTGACCTCAGGCTTTTCCTGGGAACATGCTGTAATCACTTCTGTGTGTTCCCACCTCAATCTGGTCCTCCCATTGATCCTGTGTTTGCTCTGTGCCCATGCTATGTCAGGTTTCTACCACGTAAACCATTGTGGGTCAGGGACTACTTCTGCACTGTGCATGTTATTATTAGCTTAATATTTTTCTTTAAAAACCGGCCCTCTACCATCAATGGAAAACCAGCAAATCAGGCCAAAAGTGAAAAGTAACTGTAAAGATAAGTGTGGGTGTCTCTGCATGAGCAGGATGTATAGATTGCCGCCGAGAAACCTTTCAATCACACATTGACCCCAGGCTGGTGGGCAGAATGAGGTCAGGGCAGAGCACTGGAAATCTATGTAGCCTTGAATCAGAATACTACCAAATGCAGTAACAATCCTCTAAACATCTAGCACAGTTAAATGTGCTGGGTGGATGGGTGGCTCAGGGTCCTGGAATCAAGCTCCATGTCAGGCACCCCACTCAGCAAGGAGCCTGCTTCTCCCTCTCCCTCTGCCCCTTCCCCTACTCATGCATGTGCTCTCTCTCTTTCTTTCTGTCTCTCAAATAAATAAATAAAATCTAAAAAACCATGTTAAATTCCTAATAAATATTGGAGCAATTATATAATTTGCTCTTGCAAAACAAGGTGAAGGTTGTTTGATGTACAGGTGGAGACAAGTCCCCGTACAGAAGAGAGACCTGCCCACCAAACCCTTCCAGACTGAGCCAAGAGGAAGGAGCAAGCCTGTTGGCACGGTTTCCCATGCGGTCTCTCTTGGCGTCTTGCTGTGCTGAGCTCTGAGAGTTTTTTGTGTTCAGCTGCTTCCACCGGCTGGCACAAAACATTCTCCCACCAAGAAAAATCATGCCTGGGCCAATCCAACTTTCCTGTTACCCTGACATCATTCTCCCGTTTGCAAATCACACGTGAGCCACTGGGCTTTGCAACCCAACTGACTTGTGCGACGGTAAGCTGTGTTGTCAAGCATGGGCTGGGGACGCCGTAGTGGGGCTGGGACCAGGACTGTTCATCCAGCACCTATGATGACAAAGGGCAGGAAGGAGAGGTTTTCTGTGCTCTTATTTGCCTTCCAGAAGACCTGATAAAGCTGTAGTTAAGCCAACAGCAGTGCTTCTTGGGGCTTGGTCCAGACTGAGAGGAGGGAAACTAGCTCAAACATTTATATCCCCTCCCTCACCAGGGTCCATAGTTCTGTTCTCTGAGAAAATCTGCTTAAGGAGTCAGGAATCGGCAGCTCACTCACGCAGGGCAGTGGGGAGGAGGATGGTGCTCGATCGAGGCCCAGGGGTGTTGTGAGGATTCCATGAACTGTGGTATGGAGGGACAGACAGCAGAGGTGGCTGTGGCATTGCAGTGCCATTGAGGTTGCAAAGATACGCTCCTGCA
Source organism: Vulpes vulpes (assembly GCF_048418805.1). Taxonomy (NCBI): domain Eukaryota; kingdom Metazoa; phylum Chordata; class Mammalia; order Carnivora; family Canidae; genus Vulpes; species Vulpes vulpes. The sequence continues at coordinate 106,646,888 of NC_132793.1, read as the reverse complement.
GCTGAACTCCACTGCCTGTCATTTCTGCAGGAAGCTACTGTGCGTGTCTTTGTGCACCAAGTTCCTACGCCTGTTTCTGAGACCTTCCAAGTACATTTCAGTGAACACAGGAGCCAGATGGCAAGAGACACAGCTCTCTCTGCCCTCCCTCTTTGCCTCATTGGAGGCAAAGCCTCATCTTTGAAGATGGGACCCTCTCAGGTTTATAATGACAGAGTCCTGGGTGAAAGGACATTGATAAGAGATCTATTCCTGGCTTCTCTGGCTCTGGTCAAGCCAAGTTCCTCTCTGGGGTCTCATTCTCCATCTTTAAAAGGAAGGGGTTGGGACGCCTGGGTGGTTTAGTGGTTGCATCTGCCTTTAGTTCAGAGCATGATCCCGGGGTCCTAGGATCAAGTCCCACATTGGGCTCCCTACAGGGAGCCTGCTTCTCCCTCTGCCTGTGTCTGCCTCTGTGTCTCTCATGAATAAATAAACAAAAATCTTTTTAAAAAATAAAAAATAAATAAAAGGAAAGGGTTGTACCAGATGGCTACAAGACCTTTCCAGCTCTCATGTCTCAGATTCCCCTGTTGCCTGAAGGTCAGAGGATGGCTTAAGCCAGAAGTGTGATTTCCTTTTGAGCAACTCCAGTTATGTCTCCTGATGGCCATGTTCACCTAGCACTCTACCAATGTTTTTGAGGAAATGGAGCAAGAGGCTTGTCCTTTACTTTGGTGACCATTAAACCTGCATGCCCAAAGAAGCCAGGGAGGTCGGGCACACCTAAAGAGACACAGCATGTGTATGATGCTGGGAGTGGCAGGGGGACACTCCATGCGGGCATCAGGGAGTGGTGGGGAGTGTGCTGTGCTGGCAAGCGTAGCCATGGTGGACTCGAGGGTGGCCAGCTTGTACAATTTCTGAGAAGAAATCAGAAATTCAGGTTTGCATGTCAAATCTGGCAAATTTCCAAATGTTCATTGAGAGGCTTTCAAACATTATTTGGGCCAAAGCACATGTGCGGGTCAGGGTTCCAGGGAACAGCTTGGGCATTTGAGATCTCTACATTATAGTCCATGTCAGGGGCTGGTAAACTATGTCCCACAGACCAAATCTGGACTGCCATTTGTTTTTGTAAATGAAGTTTGGGTGGAGTGTAGCGATTGTCAGACAGTGAGGCCTGCAATGCCTAAAATGTTTCCTCCCTGGTCCTTTACAGAAAAAGAGTGCCAGCCCCTGAGGGGGTCATTGTGGGGCAGGGAAAACATTCTGGATTTGGAACCAGAATGACCTGAGTACAAAGCCTGGCTTGGAGAATTCCAGCTTTAAAACGACAGCGTAGACAGTATTTCCACCCCCCTTTTGTTTCCTCTGGAAGTTATCCTGAAGCAACAAGTAGAACAATGGAGATTTCATTGTGACATCTGGGACCCCATGTATGGGGAAGGTTAGCAAGGGTCAGAAGTGGGTGCAGGAAGCCTCCAGAGGGAAAGAAGATGCTCGGGGCTGCAGAGCTCAGATGGAGCAGGGAAGCCGAATTCTCCATACCTTGGAACAGCAGAAATGATGCCTTCCTGGCATGGAGCCCTCCCAGTCTAGTTTTATACAAAGGAAAACAGGGAAGTGTGGGTTGAACACGGTCTCAAGTGGACTTACCACATTTTCCAGAAGCTTCCTCTGGGGAGGAAGGGTGGGGGAAAAAGAGGTTCTGTGTGGGGTGCATGCTTGTGGCCTCTGATCTTTGCCTGGAAAACAGTAAAGGCTGTTAGAGCTGCCCAGTATCATGAGAACTGTCTCACTTTTGGGGCTGGATCTTGTGTGAATGTGTGGCTCGAGAAGAACCCACCTCATGCAAAGATGAGTCATAGTCACTAAGAACCAGCACAGACTCCATACAAAATTACTCTGAAAAACCAGGAAAGTAAGAGATGAAGAATGTCCACGAGGAAGAAGTTGCCACAAAGCTGAGGACAATTTCAGCTTTGCAGAATATCTTGGAAGGAGAGGCACATGAGGTGGCCACACCTGTAAAATGGAAGTGCGATGTTGGGTTGCAAGAACTCAGGAGATGCGGCAACATGGTAGGGCCCTGTGAAGCAGATGGACTGAAAAATAGACCCTTCCGAGAGGGCAAGTCCACCATGGCGTTACCCCATCCGGAAATACAGAGACACACTGGGAGTTGCAGCAGGCAGGGCTGGGAAAAGCCAGGCAGGTGCATATACATCAAGGAGGAGAAGGGCAGGTGACACAGGAGACAGAGAGGATCCAACATACACTTAACGGGTCCATGAATGTGGGAATGGAAAGGATTAAGTAAACCAGAATTTCAAGGAAACTTTCTAAACATGAGAAGGTTTGAAATTGTGGATCAAAAGGAAGTGTAGTGAGTGAGTAAGAGGAAAGACACACTGGGGAGAATTGCAGTGAAGATGAGGTACCATTTTTGTCCATCATAGAGCTGAGGATCTGATGGCTGATCATGCAGGTGCCAGTGAGAGTGTAGGGGAGGCAGGAATGAGGGAATGATCTCAGTGCTGGACTCAGGAAGCCCACTTCTGACCACTGCTTTCTAAAGACACTCCAATGAGTGACGACTGACACTGATCCAGGAGATGCATCGTACAGTTGCTGGCAACACCAAAGGGTAGGGGTATATAGCCATCATTAGGGGACTGGCCAGGCAAATTCTCCCAGAGTCTGGTGATGCTCCATGATGGAAAGCGTGAGGCAGCCATAGGCACCCTGATGTGTGCTGATGTCTAAGATGTTTTAGGTGAAATGGGCAAGGTGCAGGGTAGTGGGCGATCTGGGATACCATGGATGAGGAAAGTGGGACATGTTGTCATTGCTTTCTATACGATATTTCTGGCAGGATGATAGCTTGAAACTTCACAGAGGTCGCCACAAAGCAGGAGAGCAGGTGAGGAGGGAGAAGCATGTGAGGGAGGCTCGTTGTCACTGTTGGCTTTGTTGTACATTTGCATGATCAGAGCTTAGAAATGTTATGACCGGAAGTCCTAGAGTCTGCAGAGCCCAAATGCTGGCTGGGCCACCTACCATCTGCGTGGCCTCTGATGTGTACAGTGGAGTTAAGGGTAGTACCTGCCTGCTGTGGTCCAAAATGCATATGTGAGATCCTAACCCCTAAGAGGGTGGTATTAGGTGAGGCCTTTGGGAAGGAGATGAGGTCGTGTGGGCAGAGCCTTCATGTTAGGAATACTGTCTCAGAAAGAGACCCCAGAGAGCTAGCTTGTCTCTTCCACCATGTGGACTCATAGTAAAAGACAGCTGAGGATGTGGGTGCTCAGTGCAGACCAAATCTGCTGGTGCCTTGGCCTTGGACTTCCCCTTCCCAGACTCTAGAGTGTGAGAAATAATTGTTGTTCATAAGCCACCCAGTCTGTGGTATTTTGTTGTAGCAGCTGGAGTGGCTGGGTATTACCATGTAAGGTTGTGGAGGATTAACTGACGTAATTCAAGTGCAATGACTAGGCAAACCGTAAGAAGTACGGGAAAATTAGCGCTACAGTTACTGTGTCCATGACTGAACAAGTAGGGCCTGGATTCAGAGCCCGTGTGCCTCTCAGCCCAGCATTGGATCAGCCACAGCCAGAAAGGAAGAGGTCTGGTGCTGGGTGCCCAGCAGGGACAACCTGTCCATCCTGGGCGATATGGGGAGGCTGCGCAGGGCTCGCCATCCTGCTGGGTCACAACGAGTAGATGGGGAAATGAGACTGTCCCCTTTCATAACCCCTCAGATGTGCCAAGCCCTTTAGGTCTCACGACACCAGCACCAGGCAGAGGTCGGAGGGAGATGCACAGATGCGCGTGCACTGCCATCAGAAGCAAAGATGAGAGCAAGCTCCTGGGAGGGGATTTGCTAACGTCGAGACATGGGAAAGCTACCCCCACCTCTGGTTCAGCTCTCCCCTTCCCTGGGGTAGTGGGACAGAAAAACTCTTCAGCTCTGCCCAACGAGAACCATTCACCGATCTTCTCAAATCCTAAAGCTCCAAAAAGATTTTTTTGTAACTTGTTTGGCAGCAAAACCTGACTTAAATTGATGTCTCAAGTTGATTTCTAGTCTCTGTTTATCCCTTCAGTGTGAATTTTCGTATGTTTTGCTACGGAAATAGAAACGTGTTTCAGCATGGGGCACTGGCCCAGATCGGAGCTCCTGGCGGGGTGTGTAGTCTGTGGAAGGCAGGGCTGGGACCTCCTCTGACTTACGCTCACTCACCGCCACCCACCCCTGCCAGTTGCTGGAGCACGGCTCCGAGTGGGCAAGCATGGAAAGGGAGCTGGAGACCAGGTTGAGGGCATGGATGGAGGGGAGAGCCGAGAGCAGATGGCTGGAGAAGTGTCAGTGGGAGCTGGCCCAGCCTCACCCTGAGACCACACAACTGGAAAGTGTCCGAGGTAGGCTTGAGATCTTGAGACTCCAGGCTCTAAGGGATGGCTTCCCCAGAAGCTGACACCCTTGTCCCCCACACCTGAGACAAGACAGGTGTGCAAGTGATTAAGGAAGTACTCCCAGGGGTGACTAGCAGGGATGTGGGGGAGCAGGGCGGGGCAGGGCAGGGTATGATTTCAGGTGAAAGAAGCTTCTGGTGATCCTGGTGCCTTGTCCTCACCCGGGGTAAGGCAGCCATCACTCCTATGGGCCTGGGGCTGGGGAAGGTCATCACCACTCCCAGGCCCTCCCTGCTCTCTTTGGGTGTGGGAAGGCAGCTCCAGGAGCTGGAGGGCATCTTTCCAAGAGAGTTCTAGGTGCAGATGGGCAGAAGCTAGCACACAGAGAAACCAGGGCGGGGGAGCTTGGAAATGGGAAACAGGGAATGGATGGAAGACAGTGTCCTCTGTGCAGGCTTGGCGCTCAGTCCCCTTGGGGATACAGACTGGGGAAGGGCGAGGTGGTCTCACCTCTGGCTCTTCCAGGGTTCTGGCGGCCGGCTGTTCTCTCTGCCCTGCCCTCCTCTCTGCGGAGGCCCCTGGAAGTCCCGTGGCCTTGCCTTATTTTCTCCCAGGAAATGAGCCTCTCACTTCATCACATTCTGAAGTGGCCCAATTACTCACAAGAGCCAATTATTAAGCTTTTAGTCTTGTGAGCTGGTCACTATCTTGGTAGTAGTCTGAACTCGGCCATAGTATGAGTATTTCCTCCAGGGAGATTGGCAGATACTACAGTAAAGCCCCCTCCTCCCTCTGTTGTTCAGCTGCTGTGTTGGGTAGGCTCACTCTGAGATTATGTGCTCGGTATAACCGCGAATGTCTGGCTGTGGGCCTTACTGCACACTGAGACTCTAAAACCAGTTTTTCCCAGCACCCTGTGATGGGGTGAGGGGGTTGTTGTCACATGGGGGGGATCCCCTCTCTCTTCCTGAACCTATGGTTGCCTTTGGCTTTTTGCTGATAACAAGGCAGGAGAAGTGGAGGAGAGAAAGCGTAGATTTGGGAACCAGACCGCTGGTGCAGGCTGTGTGACCTCAGGTAGCTTGCTAGACGTCACTGGGCCTCGCCTTCCTTCTAGGGAATCTGAATGATCACCATGGACTTCCCAGAGTTTCAGGGTTGATCAGCGGAGACCATGCGGGTGGCAGCTGTGAAGCAGCACGCCCATCAAGGGTCTAGTTGTGGCGGACTCTCATTGATTTTGGTACTAGGCAAAATGCAGCTGATTGTGGAGAAGGAAATGGATTCATGTGGCCACTTAAGTGGACGTTCACATCCTAACTTTGGTCTAGGCCCAATTGGGAGGTGGTATGATTGGCTAGGCTCTGAGTGGCACCCTTAGCCTAGGCACCTGGGACATTCAGATGGGGGTCAGGCCCCTGTAGACGTGATGTGTGACCTTGGGCAAGGCTGTCCGCCCCTCTGAGCCTGTGCCCTCATTACACCCTCTCTGCACGGACCAGTTGGAGCAGGCCATGTCCAGCAAGGAACCCCTCATCCTCAGACCTCTGGAAGCTTCCTGGGAGCCTGCCTGTACTCCTGGAGCCTTGCTTCTTGGACGTGACTGGGCATTCGTTTATCCCCTGACCGTGAACTCTGTTCTGTCAAGAATTGATGCCCATGGTGTTAGCATACAATAAAGCTTCAAGGAGCCAGTTAAATGCTATGAGACAGGTCATAAATTCAGCTTTTCATCCCTGTCAGAGCCTTCTCACTACAGAAAAAGGGAAGAAGAGAGAGCAGCACAATGTATTTGGGGTGAGCTTAATCTGGAGCAACATCCAGGACTACTAAGGCCCCTTGCCCTGGTTGTGACCATGGACTGGGGTGTAATTCTGATCAATGGGCTGGAATTCATTTTCTCTCATACTGGACTGCTTGCTTTTGGGTTTTCCTTAAATATTTGTTGATTCCTTTTTTTTTAAAGATTTTATTTATTCATGAGAGATACAGAGAGAGAGGCAGAGACACAGGCAGAGGGAGAGGCAGGCTCCCTGCAGGGAACCCAATGCAGGACTCAATTCTAGGACCCCGGGATCACGACCTGAGCTGAAGACAGACTCTTAACCACTGAATCACCCAGATGCCCCTTGTTGTTATTACTTTCATGGTTTTCCTTCTTTATGGTCTTGAATTAAAACACATCTTAGTGAGGCTTGTAGTCCTCATCATGGTTTTTTTTTTTTTTTAACCATGCATGAGGGCCTGAGATTTACTATTAATTGACTGTTGATTATCTGATTTGAGCCACACATTAATTTTTTTAAGGGATGTGACAATAAGCCTAGACATGAAAATAAAGATGTGATGTTTAAGTTAGAGAAACTCAATGTCACTGTCAGAAATTCATGCTGCTTCTGCCCCGTCGTGTGGTTTAGGGCCAGGGTGGCAAGGACAGCCCGTGGGCCAAAACCAACCCACTGTCTGTTCTACATGCAATTTTATGGGAACACAGCCACCCCTGCTCATTTACAGATTGTGTGTGGCTGCCTTTGCATGGCCACGGCAGAGGTGGGGAGCTGCCGCAGAAGCTGTGCAGCCCATGCTCTTTCTATGTTGACTCTTCGGCCTTTTATAGAAAGAGTTTGCCAACTGTGATGGTTATTTGTCAACTAGGCTGGGCTGTGGTGCCCAGATGTGTGGTCCAACATTATTCTAGGTGTTTCCTTGAGGGTCTTCTTAGCCGTGATTAACATTTAAATCAGTAGACATCGGGGCAGCCTGGGTGGCTCAGCGGTTTAGTGCCACCTTCAGCCCAGGGTGTGATCCTGGAGTGCTGGGATCGAGTCCCACATCGGGCTTCCTGCATGGAGCCTGCTTCTCCCTCTGCCTGTGTCTCTGCCTCTCTCTCTCTCTCTCTCTCTCTCTCATAAATAGATAAATAAAATCTTAAAAATAAATCAGTAGACATCAAGTTAAGCAGAACACCCTTTATGATATGGGTGGGCCCTATCTAATTAGTTGATGGCCGGAATAGAATGAAGACTGTCGTCCTCTGGGCAAGGGGGAGTTCTGGCAGAAGACAGCGTCAGACTCAAATTGCAACATGACCTCTTCCTGAGTCTTTAGGCTGCTGGCCAACCCTGCAGCTTTTGGACTTTTCAGCCTCCATAATCACATGAGCCAATTCCTTATTAGATTTCTTTCTCTGTATAAACATCCTATTTAGTTTTCCCTGACTCATATGCCAACCCTCTATATGAAGAAAGTGTGTGGCTCAGGGTCAGACCCATCCATAGGGAAAGACTGCATATCCTCGGAGTCAGGCAGACCTGGGTTTGAATCCCAGCTCTGGCCCTTCTTGGTTGGGACTTGGAGCTGATCCCTTTATCTCTCAGGATTCTGGTTCTGTTCCTGGAGCTTGCGGTCACCTGCTGCCCACTTTGCAGGGCCATTATTCATTACCGAGACACTTAACAAGGGGCCTAGTGCCTGTTCCCATCACTGTCAATGTTATCACTGTAAGTAAGTTGGCTGGCTTATTCATCAGTCTCTTGTGAGTTTGGTTCAGAGGAGTTGGCCTGCCAGGGCTGCTAAACTCCAGCTGCCCTGACAAGATGTGATTTCTTCCTTCTTTCTTTCTTTCTTTCTTTCTTTCTTTCTTTCTTTCTTTCTTTCTTTCTTTCTTTCTTTTTCTTTTTTCTTTCTTTTAAAGATTTAATTTATTTATTCATGAGAGATACACAGAGAGAGGCAGAGACTTAGGCAGAGGGAGAAGCAGGCTCCCCACGGGGACCCCAGTACAGAACTCAATCCCAGAACCCCTGGGTCGTGACCTGAGCCAAAGGCAGACACTCAGCCACTCAGCCACCCAGCATCCCAAGATATGGTTTCTGAGCCAGAAAAAAAAAAATGGAGGCCCTGGCCTTTGATGATAGAATCACAGGTGGCTCTGTGACAGTCTCCTAGCACCCTCCATAGAACCAAACAAGCCCCTGGACTGCACTGTCACCTGGGCCCAGGATCTGGACACTGGGATGGTGTCACTTGGGAGCAGCTCCTATGAATGTGGTCGGAAGATGGGCGCTTCAGGCCAGCCGTGTCCTGACTTCTTGCTGTGAACGAGTCTTGTAGAGAGGTGTCTATCCAGGCAGCTGCTACAAGGTGTCAGGCACAGCCACACTGACAGGAACCAGAGGCAACAGAGACCATGTAGGTCTTCTCCCAGGGGGCCCATCTAGGGATCTGGAATCACTGCGGGGAGAGATGGCGTGAGCTTGTGGCAAGTGCATGAAGAGGATGGTACAGAAAGTGCTTCAGTGCTGGATGACCTGGAAGGTGTGTGCAAATCGTGGCTGCTCACCTGGCCTGCTCTGTGGCTTGTTTCCTCATTTGCAAAGCAGAAGCACCAGTACTCATCTCAGTGGCACTCCGTGTCAGGGGGGAGCTAAGATTATTTGTGACCTGGGCCCAGGAGCCTCCTTCCCACCACCCTGCCTGTGCTGTGCCCATGTAGGTTGGACACCTGGAGCCTCCACCTCTATACCTGTCATGCCTGTGAGATGGGAACCTCCTTCTGCTTTTAGCTGCTTATGGGGCTTCTGTTGCTGCAGCCACTCTTGTGGGGGGCTCACCGTCTAGCAGGAGATGTGCAAACAGACACATAAGCAGGGAGCATCTCAGCCAGTGACTGTGGCAGAGAGGGGTGGCGGGGGGGGGGGGGGGGGGGCGGTGGCTTCATCACTGGGTATATGGATAGGTTTCATGGGGAGGAGGGCAAGACAGGGCATGTAGGTCAAGCGAGGGGTCAGCTGGATGAAGCCCATAGGTGCAGTGGGGAGGCTGCTCCCATTCCTGTCTGGCTGGAGCTGAGTGTGGGAGAAGGAGTGAGGAGGCTGCGATGCTGTCAGGGGCATCGTCCTGGGAAGGCCCCAGCATGGAAGCCCCTGGCCCGATTGCAGATGACAACACCCGGGATGTGGTTGTTGAATTAGTTGGAAGGAATTGTCCTGTGAGGATTTCCTTGTCTTCATTTGAGCCCCAAGGTACTGAAGGCTGAGCCCCCTCATTCTCTGCTCAGTTCTTTTATTCGCTCAGCAAACATGTCCAGAGTACCTGCTGTGTGCCAGACCTGTTCTAGGCACTGGGCATGTAGCAGGGGCCTGATAGATCCCTCTGAGCCGTCTGAGAGCAGTGAGTAGGTGTCTGAAGCTGGCCCAACCCAGCTGTGAGGGTCTTATTAGCAAAGAGCCAGGCTCTGGACCAAAGAGGAGATTGGGGATGGCCACTGTGTGGGTGGGAAGATTGCAGGCTTCCTGTCAGAGCTGAGCATGCATCCTGCTTTGTCAGGTGACTACTGGATGACCTTGGGCAGTTGACCCAACTTCTTGGGGGCTCGTTCCTCTTTCTATAAAGGGAGGCTGGACTTGATTTCTAGAGGTTCCTGGCCAGCACCACCCCCTCCATGGTGCCATTCCTGCTCTGCTCTAGAGTGGTCCATCCTGTCTTCTAACATTGCCATTGAGAATGCTTTGGAATGCTGGCAGGGTGCACAGAATAAAGTGGGGCTGCTGTAGGCTTCATGCGGATGACGTGGTCCTTGGATCTGAAACATAAGGACCACATGGTCGTGCAGGTGTGAATGCCTGTAGCAAACACACATCTCCCTGAGCAGACCTAGCCAGCTGCTCCCCATGCAGGTCCCAAACCCTGTGTCCTGAGGCCATGAGCACCTGAGGGCCAGGCACTGTCTTGTGTCCAGTCTCCCTCTCCAGTCCGCCTGGAGCCCAGCACACAGTAGGCCCACAGGAGGAGCTTGTAGAAACACATCTGCAAATGGAAGGATTGTGGCTGATGGGATTTTTAGCAGCTGACCATGGAAGTAGTGGGACTGCAAGGCTGCCTCTCCCCTCCATGATGAGCGTGTCGTGTGAGGGCTATAGACTGCTGGCTACCTCTGATCCAAGGAGCTGCATCCTGGCCCTCCCAGTGGAGGCCATTTGTGAGTGAAGAAGTAGACTCTCTGAGGTGGGGTCATTGTCCCGGGTCTTGTGGGAGGTGTGGTGGCTGGAAGGGTCACTGCCCCACCTGCCTCTGCCAGAGAGCTCTACACACAGGGCACAGTCCTGAGCCTTTGCACATTGGCCCCTCTGCCCAGAGTGTCCTTACTCCCCCAGTGTCAAACCCCACCAACAGTCCAGACCCCTGCACAGGGCCTGCTTTGTGGAGGCCTTTCCTGGGCTCCCCTAGGTGCTTTTCACTCACACTGCTTGCCTGTTTGACATCTGCCTCCCCAGCAGGAATGAAGTTTCTTAAGGACAGGTTTTTTGCTTACTAAGCTCCCCCTCCTCCCATGGATAGCACAGGGCCTGGCACACGGCAGGGCTCCGAATATTCATTGAAGGAATGAGCCAGTGCTGGGTGTATGCACTGCAGTCCCTCCCATGTAGGGCACAGCCGTGAGAATATGGGAGTGTCTAGCAGGCCGTGGGGCAGGCTGTGAACCGCTGGGTCGTTCCCTGGCGTAGAGACAATGTGTATAAAATGCACATGTTACTGGCACTTGGTGGGCACTCAGTGCTGGTTATTATTTTGAGACTTTGGCGAAGCAGATGTGACGTTTATTGAGGTTCTGCTATGTGCTAGAGCCTTTCCATGTGTTACTGTTAGTGGGCTGAACTGTGTGTCCCCTCCCCAGATTCATATGTTGGGTCCTAACCCCCAGCACCTCCCAGTGTGACTGTGTCCTTCTCCAGAGCTGGTGCAGGCCAAGTGGGTGGACTTGGTTTCACCCCCAAGGCCACTAAGCTCAGAGGTTCCTGCCCAAACCCTTTTGTAGAATGTATGTACATATGTAACCTGGCCTACTTACTAAGCCCATTTTCACCGGCATCTCATTTGATGCTGACCACACCCCACAAATAGCCACATCTGAGCAGGGGCAGGCCTGATACTCCTCTGCAGCACTGTGTCTGGCGCCCTTCTCTCTTCCCTCAGCTCACTGGCAGTGGAAGCCACTTGGTTGGTAGGCACTATGCCAGCCAGGTCTGCGGCAGCCGGTGGGCACCTGGGACAAAGCAGGTGATGCTCTCTCTCCAGAGTTGTCCATCACGGTGAGCCATGAACACTCAGTGTAACACCTCGGTGCCAGGTGGGGTGCCTGATTGCCAGGAATGGGACCGGGTACTGGTCCCAGCTGGGGCCTACAGACCAGGCAGGAGCTGCAGAGCCAGATTTGTCAACAGGCAGCCTGGGAAGCCAGGAAGCTTGCACTGACCTTGGATGGGACAGACAGGCTGCAGGTGCAGCTACCATGGCCACCACCGAATTCAGGGCCCCTTCTCTTTATGGGCATCCGATTGGCCCACGCAGGTCATGTGGCAGCCAGGAAGCCCATGATTGGCCAAGCCCGGGTCTCCTACCTGCCTGTGGTTGGGGCACAGAGGGGGGTCTCTGACCACTGTATTTCTGCAGCTGTGAGCAGTTGGGGTTCACCCCAAATAGGAAGGCGGTGCACACAGAGCAGCCAAAAGGATAGCAGATGCCCACCATTCCCACTGCACGTCCCCCAGTGCACTTGGGGTGAAGGGTACTGACATGGGGTCAAGCCTTGGTGCCTCTGGCCCAGTGATCCCTCTGCCGGGAATACCCTCCATCCTCTACACAGCCCAGGCCTGCACCCCTCCTCCATGGAGCCCTCAAGCCCAGCAGACCACCTACTCAGGCCCCTCCCAAAGCCGCTTGGCCAGTTGGAGAAAGCGTAGATTTGGTAAACAGGTGATGCTACAGTCACCTCAAATATCCGATTAGTGATGTTCAGCCATGTATTTAGTGAGCATGCCATGTGCAGGCACAGCCCTGGTGTCAGGAATTTTGGGACCATCTCTACACGTCAGATTCGCATCGGTCCTGTCATTGTCAGCGGCACTGCACATATATGGCCATGGTGCCTTGTCTTAACAACCTTCTTTCTTGGGCAGTAGTTTTGTTTTTACTCTGTTTCTACCCTCTACAGGGCCCTGGAATTCATCACTTCCATCTGCATGGTGTGCTGAAGAGCATGATGACAAACTCATGGGTGACAGTGTCCCCAGCAGATCATAGATGCTCAGCCGCCAGCAGTTCCCTTTCCAGACCTGAGCAGGTGGGAGCTAGAGGTGATCATAGGGAAGCAGCGAGGGGCCTGCCCCTGCAGCTGGCTCACTGGAAGAAGCTGACAATTTTGGAACAAGTCTGGTCCCTGGGACTACAAGCTGCGCAGGCAGCTCTGAATCCAGGCCCTATGAAAGCCTTGCTGCCTGCTTGGTTGACAGGAGGGAGGGGACGTTCTCCATCCTCACACGGCAAATGATGTTATTCTCACCTTTATTGCTGGTGGTTCGTGCTCATGGAAGGAGGCATTGTCAGTGGGGCTTGGCAAAAAATAAGCCATTTGTTGTGGCCATGTGCCAGCCTGCGTGTTGTCACACAGCCTGTCCTTGGGAAGTCTTGCCCACCTGTCCTGTGGAGTAGAACATCTGTGTGCATGCGCGAGTGAGACAGAATTGTCCACACCCCTGATAACACAGTTCCCCAGGGGAGGCAGCTTTAGTGGGGGGCAGAAATTGGGAGCTCCAGACTGTAGTGGGTTAAATAGTGTCCCCCTCCAAATTTGAACCTACCCAGAACCTCAGAATATGACCTTATTTGGAAATAGAGTCTTTGCAGGTGTAATTACTTATGATGAAGTCATACTGGAGTAGGTGGGCCCTGAGTCCAATGACTGGTGTCCTTAGAAGAGAAGGGACACACAGAGACACAAGGGGAATGTCATGTGAAGGCAGAGGCAGAGACTGTAGTGACACGCATACCAGCCAAGGGAGGCCAAGGGCTGCAGGCAACCACCAGAAGCTAGGAGAACGAAAGGACTGGTATTGCCCTGGAGCCTCCAGAGGGAACCAGCCCTGCTGACACCCTGACATTGTACCTCTGTCCTCCAGAACCGTGAGACAATACATTTCCATCGTTTCCAGCCTCCGAATGTGTACCAGAAAAGACACAGACCCAGCCCAGCCCCTAGCTCGCTGACCCCAATTTTCTTCCTCTGCAAAGTGAGGTGTTGGACACAGTAGGGGGCGGCACACTTTCGTTGTCAGTAGCCAGATCCAGTATATTTTCGACAGTGTCTGTGTCTGTTGCCTAGTTTTCATTGCTTTGTTGTCATTGTCTGTTGTTTGTTTTACAACCCTTTACAAATGGAAAAGGCACTCATTTTTGGTGGTGGTGGGGAGGACAGAGAGAGCAGGAGATACTCTTAAGTGTGCTCCACGGGCCCAGTGGGGCTCAATCTCAGGATCCTGAGCTTTCATGACCCTGAGATTTCACAGCCCTGAGATCATGAGCTGAGGTGAAATCAAGAGTTGGATGCTTCACCGACTGAGCCACACATGCACCCTGACACATGCAAAACAAATTCTTTTTTTTTTTAAGATTATTTATTTATTTATTTATTTATTTATTTATTTATTTATGGGAGAGACAGAGAGAGGGGCAGAGACACAGGCAGAGGGAGAAGCAGGCTCCTTGCGGGGAGTCTGATGCAGGACTCAGTCCCAGGACCCTGGGATCATGACCTGAGCCAAAGGCAGATGCGCAACCACTGAGCCATCCAGATGCCCCAACAAACGCAAAAACATTCTTGATCTTGGATTGGCTTTGGCCCAAACTACTGGCTGTAGTTTGCCAGCCCCTGGACTTGAGGCATAAACCCTGCCTGTGGGGAGCCTCAGCCCCACGCACAGCTGTCCTGGCCCAGAGGGTCCTGCATTCTGCCATCAGCCACATGCTGTTGGAGGGGCCGGCCTGGAGCCCCTTAGGCCTCAGTTTTCCCACCTGTCAGTGGGAACAGGGCTGGTTTTCCTGAGTGAGGGCCATGGGACAGTGCTAGGCGGGTGCATACCTGTCTGTGTCCAAGCCAAGGGCCTGTCCATCTTGTTCACGTTTCACTCTGGGTTGCTAGACACAGGGTCTGGTGTGTTGCAGGAGCTCAGAGGAGTGTTTGAAGAAAAGGGAGCTTTCCAGAAGCTCTCTCTGGGTCAGGTGTTCTCAGGTCCCGCTTTCACAGCAGTGACTTCATGCTGTCATTGTCCCTTCGGGAGGGCAGGTCCTTTGGCTGAGTCATCTCCATACAGCATTTGATGATGGAGGAGAAGAGCCAGCGAAAGTGAGGCATGTCCGACGGGTGTTTGAGCTAGTCGGGCGAGTTGAACCGCACCCAACCCTGGCAACAGCTGAAGTGCTAGGGCCCGGCTTTGGTCCCCCCAGATGCAGAACCTAGAAAAGAGGGAAATGATTTCTAAAAGCAGTGCCATCGGTCCTGGGAGCATGGAGTTTGGTGTCAGACCAGGATTGGGATTCCAGCTTTGCAGCATGGCAGCTGTGTGACCCTGCGTGAATGTCTTAACCTTGCTGGGCTTCAGGCTCCTCTGGAGGAGGGCACAGCAGGCCTTCCTGTCGGGTGTGTCCTGAGGACAGGGTAAGGAAAGTGCATGGCATAGAGCAGCCTGGCATACGGGGGCACTTGCTGTTCCTAACAGTTTGGTTGCCAGGTGGCTCTGAAGGATAAACCCTCATGTTTTTGCCAAGCCTCTCTCCTTCCGGAGTGGGTTTGTGTCCCCTGTCCCCTTGGGTCCTTCCCATCCTGGCACTGTGCAAGGGTTGTTCTGGCTACCCTCATTTTACAGATGAAGAAATAGAGGCTCAGCAAGGGAGGTGATGTACCTGAGGCCACAAGGCAAGGCACAGGGCAGAATGGATTGCAGCCTGGTCCTCCTCCTGCCCACCCCCCGCCCCCCCAGAGTCACTGCCTGCTCAAGGCATTCATTGTCTTGGCCACAGATGGCTGGGCCACATTGGCCAGAGCTAAGAGAAGCCTCCGTCAGTCGTTGGATTGAATGACAGAAATCCATCAGGAACACTGCCATTTGAGGCATGGTGACTCCACTGAGCACCTCCCGGCTGGCTGCTCCATGGACTCACCTTCTTCCTCCTTCCCCTCCCCCCCATCCCTCTCCAGGCACGCATACAGCTTGGAGCCTACCCTTGATTAGATTCTCCTGGCTTTAATCAGTCTGTAGTCTGTCCCAAGAAGGCCTGTTTGATTGTCCTCACATAGGAGGCATCTTTGAATTATTGCCACAGGGCTGAGGCCATGGGCTGAGGTCCCTGGGGGCCCCTGACTCAAGAGTCTCTGCAGGAGAATGTGTTTACTCAGAAACTGGAGCAGGGTCCAGAGGGAGCCAGGCAGGCTGGGGCCTGGAAATGCATCCTGTTGAGCTGTCCTTGGGATTCGAGTAGCTGGAGCTTGTTTGCAATATATTGCAGGGAGGGAGCCCCAGGAGGGCCACAGAGAGTGGGGGCACCAGGAGCCCCAGAAAGGGGCTGCTGCTTAGAAGAGTCCAAGGCCCAAAGCCTGCGTCCACAGGTGGTAGGATTGAAGGAAGGGCCATGTCTTTAATGAGTGAACACCTTGTCTTTGGGGCCTAAGCACCCCTGAGCTCTTCTTGTTTTCTTTAGTTTTCTCAAAAGCAGCATCCGCCTACCCCGTCCCCATCTCCTTCCATTCACTCCCTCCCCTGCTCATCCTTGAGGATGTCCTTACAGGGTGCCCAGGCTATAAGGGGACATGGCTTAGGTATCTTGGCAAATGGGCTTCCTAACAGTGAACTCCGGGATTGGCCTGGCAGACCCACCAATCTCTAGACTCTGGCAGGCATGCAGGGGCAGAGCACAGTGGGTGGCCTCCCTGCGGGCACCTAGCTCTGAGGAGGAAGGGGAGGGGAGGGGAGGGGAAGGGAGAGGTGGGGGTCCTTGTGCCAGTCCTCCTTCCAGATGCACCAGTTAGTCACCCTCCCTCCCAGGAGGAGGGCCTCCCCTGCAGAGATGCAGCAGGAGTCTGGAACAGGTGTCCCCCCAACTCTGGCAAGTGGTCCCGGCCATCCTGTGGGGGTGGTGACTGTGTGGCCCAGTGGGAGGAGCCCAAATCTTAAGAAACAGAAGGAACAGAGCCTGGCTCTGCCACTTGGCATCTGTGTGGCCAGAGGGCATATTGGCAGCACAGACTCAGTCAGTGGGTCAGTGTAACTGGAGCAGAGGTGAGGGAGGGGGGATGGCAAGAGAGAAGCCTAATTGGGGTGCTGGGGGCTCAGCCAGGGCTCCCACTTCCTCCTGGAGCTAGCAGCTGGTCTGCTGTGTGGGAAAAGCCAGGCTGGAGGCAGTGGTGGTGAACGCTATGCCGAGGGGAGGCTGGGAGATCCCAGAAATGCACGATAAGGGTGTCAAGACAACAGAAGGGATGGGCTGCGCTGCTGGATTGGCCGTGACTTCTCATTCAGACCTGGGTTTGAATCTTGGCTCTCATTCTGGGTCACTGACTTTGCCAAGTTGTATGACCTCCCTGAACCTCACTTTTCTCATCTGTAAAATGGGAGAGGCTCCCCACTGTGGAGTTGTGGTGTGCATAAAGGGCACCTGGCCCAGGGCTGGACAGCCTCATGGGTATGGTATCCTGGTTAGCATGTTGACCCGAGGGAGGTGGAGGGGCATTGAGCTGAGTCTGGCTTTGAACCTGGGCTGATGGGTGGACATAGCAGAGGAGTGGGTTTGTTTTGGAAGACGGTGGGTGCAGTCCTGGACATGTTGTATTTCAATGTCTTGTGAGAAATCCAAGTAGAAAGACCTAATATGACAAACAAGGATTGGAACAAAAAATTGAACCGGGGGTCCCTATCCCTTGTCTTGTGGGTACAGGGGCTGGGTGCTCTGTGTGGGCCCAGAAGGCAGACTGAGATGAAAAGGGGACTCCAGCAGGGGAACACTTAGGGAACTATGTTCTCCCCACCACAGCTACCTTGAATTGGAATGGGTTGTGAAAGGGGGTAGTGAGTTCCCCATTATGGGAGGTATGAGAGTCAGCTGGAGGTCTACCTGTGGGGGCATGGAAAGAGGACACCAGAGAGGGCTGGTCTGGATGACCTTCAGGTGTCCTCCTGTGTGTCCGAAGCTCTCGAGAGCCCTTGGCATCTGCCTGGCCTCTGCATAGGATTCAAAGTGTAACTGTCGCCCTGGTCCCCACATGCTTGAGCCTTGGCTGCACAAGCTTATCCAGGGTTTCTGTGTGTGTGCATGTGCGTGCGTGTGTGTGTGTGTTAAGCAAGAAATAGTAAAGCAGGCACAAATTTGCCTTTAAAATAAGTTGCTGAGCGTCTGCCAAATGCAAATAGATTTAAACACCGAAGTCTAACCTTGAGACGTGTCATTGGTGGTTTCCAAGGGGCTCTGAGCCCTTGCGGGCTGTAAGGGCCGACCCGCTGGCACTGGCAGGCATGGGCCCTTTGGGAGGCATCCTGTCCCGGATGTTTACCTCTGAGGAAGGGAAGTGCAGCTGGTCCTTGAACATGTGGTCAAGAGTGTGGCTGTGATCCATCAGCTATGTGCCAGGACAGGGCTCTTTGTCCATCCATTATCCTGGCATTTCATGGTCCTGTCCCCCCAGACAGCACTGGTTGCTGTCACTGCCCATCCCATCATCGTGAGCATGAGTGAGATGGTGCTTTGGCCACTGGGAGAGTCAGGGGCAGCAGGCTGGTGCAGGAACCTGGCAGCACATGCTGAGCATCACTCACTGCCCTGGGCAGGAAGTGCTTTCACAGGAGGCCCCGAAGCTCAGAGGGATTGGGTGACTGGGCTGAGGTTTCACAGCCAGGATCAATGAAGGAGCTGAGGTCTCTACTCCCTGGTTCTCCCTCCACACTGTAGGGCCTCGCTCTAGATGGCACCCATCACAGGGCCTTGTGAACACGCCAACAGCTTACCCGGAGTGTTCTTCCCTGCCTTCTTGCATCTCTGTGCCTCAGCTTCCCCATCTGTACAATGGGAGGAACACCTGCCCCTTTTGCAAGGCTCTTTGAACTGGTGACTTGAGAGCCTGATAATAGCTCTGTATAAACTGTAAGTGTCTGTCACCTTCCTATACAGTTAAAGGGACTGTAGCATTTGCCTGGTGCTCACCCATGGCCTCCCACTCCCTGTCTGACTGCCCTGACCCCAGCAGGGAACAGAGCTGCCCGCATAGCACCTCCACCAGAATTCCCACTGCACACATGGACAGAGCATTCCCACACCTAGCGCAGATCTTCGAAAACCAGCTCTTCTCGTTCAGGTAGAAAATAATACTGAGCACTTTTTTTGGTAAGTTTTATTGATTTATTTATGAGACACACACACATACAGAGAGAGAGAGAGAGGCAGAGACACAGGCAGAGGGAGAAGCAGGCTCCATGTAGGGAGCCCGATGTGGGACTCGATCCCAGGACCCCAGGAACACACCCCGGGCCGAAGGCAGGCTCCAAACCACTGAGCCACCCAGGGATCCCCAATACCGAGCACTTCTGAATAAATCTTGAGCAACTTACCAGCTCAGACCAGTTCTAGCTCCAACCAGGAGCAGGACATATCGGCAGTGTTCCGTTTCTTTGAATGTTTATCTGTCGAAGCACACACCATACCCACATGCATGCACACGCACAATTTCTATTGCTGTCCTGAGCGTTATTTGGTAGATTTGGGTCCTACTGATCTGTTTCTGGCCATTGACTGGCAGCATGGCATTGACTGCAGAGCCACGAGTGACGATTCTTGATTCTGATGCAGGAGGATGAACCCATAGGAGGGGGTGGAGGGCATGAGCAGGGGCCTCAGAGGCTGGTGGTGGCTGGGAGCTGGCTAGCCCTGGGTGGGAGTCCAGCTCTGCCTCCTGATAGTTTTGCTGTTGGGCCAGGCACTCCCCCTTCTCCAGCCCAGGTGTCTCCAGTTGCCAACAAGAGGATTGTTGGGTGTCTAGATTTAAAAAATGCGGGTCACGCAAGACCCCACAAGGGAGACCCAAGTCGACGTTTGCTGTCATCATGGGACCCAAGGCCTTTGCTCTTGCAGAGGCCAAGGAGCTAGGAGGTGGCCTCCACTCACAGGGGACAGGTTCTGGCTCTGGAGATGGCGCCGAGACAAATATGCATGGGCTCTGAATGTGCCTCAGCACCGACCGCCTGGTAGTGCAATTGTGGTGGAGCTAGGTGGTGCTGGGGTCGTTGGTGGGGCTTCGGCAGCAATAACATTGGGTGAATCCCCACATCTGAAGGCCCTGGCTTTGCCCCCAAACTGCTGAATAAACAGAGGGTTCAGTTTCAGCTGGTGGGAGTGTGCACATGTGTGTGCACAAATCTATGTGTGTGTGACTCTGTTTATTCTGGGGGAAAAGAGCAGGAAATATTTTCTTAAAGATTCTATTTATTTATTCATGAGAGAAATAGAGAATAGAGGCAAAGACATAGGCAGAGGGAGAAGCAGGCTCCATGCGGGAAGCCTGATGTGGGACTCGATCCCAGGACCCTGGGATGACGACCTCAGTCAAAGGCAGATGCTCAACTACTGAGTCACCCAGGTGTCCCAAGGGCAGGAAATCTTGAAGAAAGGATTGCATGTCCATTCTGTGGGCAGGGGCTATGGCTCTATTAGAACTTTCTTTGGAACCCAGCTGACGTCTCCTGTGCAGGATGTGGAATGAGGCTCCCATGGGATTGTTCCAAGTGCACAAAAGCATAGGGTGGGGCCGGTGAAGCTCTCAGAGCCCTTGCGCCCTTGCGCCCTTACTCGCCCGCAGTGGTGCTATTTGGGTGGTTTTTCATTGTTTGCTCAAGCACACAGCTGGCATCTAAAGACACCTACTGTGTGCCTGGGGACATATCAGTAGAGGCAGGAGTCACTGCCATCCTCGGTATCCAGCTTGACTTCTCTGAGTCTTATCTTCCTCACCTATAAGATGGGGTGATGCCACCTATGGGGCAGGATATTTTCAGGTTATTTCAGTGCATTGAACAATGACAACATTTAGCAAGGGCCCCACACATGGTTTGTAAATAAATACTCTGTTCCATCTCTTCACATCCTCCTCCTGGTTTTGACTGGCAAATGATTATCAGACTTCTGAAGTTGTTAAGGGAATGTTTTATATATGTATGTTTTATTTATTTATATATAAACCTTTTAGACCTTTTATCCAAGGTAGCTTTTTTAAAACCTTCTCATCCAGTGAGGATTTCCTAGGCTCCCTCTGTGTGCTCCTCCCTGGGTATGGGCCCTGGGGGCGCCCGAGTAGGAAGGCTCCCAGGAACGTGCACTCCTAGAATCTCAGGGCTGGAGGGGACCCAGCACCTAAGGCATGGCTTGTTTCCCTATACAGCATTTTCTACATGGGAATTTGCACCTTCTGTTCACACATGTCCAGTGCCAGGGAATCACCATCTCCCCACCATTCCACCTGGTGGGTTTATCTATAAACTGAGCTGACTTTCCCTCCCTAAGTGTCCACCCACTGGACCAGTTTGGACACAGACCAATTTCTGCTCCCTCTTAACCATAAAAACCCATCAGACACCTGAAGACTGAGCCTTGTCTTCTCTTGCCTAAGCATCCCACATTCCTTCCAGGGTGCCTTTTGGAACAGGCTTTTGGATTCCTTCTGCCCCCTTAGTGTTCTGCTCAGAATGCACTTGAGTTTGTCTCTGTTGCTCTAAAATAACATGTCTGTGATCAAACCAGCTGCCCAGCACACAGCAGTTCCAACTGTCATATGCCCTGGTCCTTGTGGCCCTGTTCAAAGTTGGTGGCTGTCATGGGCACCCTGGTCTTTATGAGCACACCCCCTGCTGAGTGACAAATGGGTAACATCATAGGAGTACTACCCCCTACACCTCAGTTTCCTTATCTATAAAATGGGGGAATTCACTCAATGTTTCATAGAGTTGTCATGGGGATTGAAGGAGGTATAGCAGGTGAGTCATGTACCCAAATGGGGCATGGCACATGGGTTCCCAGTCACGGTTGGCTGCCATGGTCACTGTCAATTTATTATTGGTCCAGACACCCTGGAGAGCTCCTTTGCAGAGCTGGGCTGGCATATATGACCTGATACCAAATCTGGTCCGCCAGCTTGGTAGAGGCAGGGCCTGCCACCCCCACCCTCATCCCCACCAGCAAGAAGCGCTAAGGAAAAGAAGGGAAACAGCGACTTTCATATTTAACACTTAAAGACAACCTGATGTTTGCCAGGCACTGTTCTAAGTCATTTTGACTATTAACTCGTTTAGTTCTCAAAACAATCCCTTGAGGTATTATTATTCTCATTTCCCAGATGAGGAAACTGAGGCCCTATGAATATTATGTAAATGGCAGAGACACCAGGACAGCCCAGGTGGAGAAGAGACGCCAGCTTGAAAATGTATAGAGTGCAGTTAGTTCAGGGAAAAACACAGGTTGTGTGGAGCAGGAGTGAAGAAGAGGAGAGGTGGGAGGAAGGCAGGATGGGCTGGGAGAAGCGAACCTCTCTCCCGCTTCTCCTTGCTGCACACCAGGCTCTGTGCCTGAGTGCCACGCGTTAGCACTAACACTCCTATGTGCCCTAGAGGTAGGCACAGACAGCCCGGGCTGGAATCTCAGCCGCACTCCCTGCCTGCCTGACTGTGCGCACCTTACGTGTCCTCTCTGACCCTCGGTCCCCTCATCATTAAACTGGAAGTAATGACTGTCCCTCACACAGGGCTGCTGTGAGGATCAAGTGCTCAGTGTATGTGAAGGACTCTGATCCTGTGTGTTTCTAAAAGAGAGCCACTTGCCCAGACTTGCTCCTGTGGTCAGTGGCAGCGCCCTTTCATCCTCATCTGTCTGGCTATAGATACACTGCACCGCCTCATGTGTGACCAAGCCCTGTCCACACACCAGCTAGAATGCCGCCTGATGGCCCCTTCCTTCATGCTGGACCTTCCTGCCACTGCCCCAAATGCTATGTGTCACCTGGCATCCCCTTCATTATCTTTTTTGATATTTTATCTTCCTTCTCAATTCAAACTCAAATCCCAGACCCCCCACTAGCTGGTGCATGAGCTCCCCTCTCCTAGTACCAGACCTCCCTCTGGTGCACACCCCCAGTTACATGGTCTCTGCAGCTGCTCCCCAAGTTGGGCTGGGGTCCCCTCCTTCACAGTGGGTGACTAGGGCATGCTTGGAGCAGAGGGTTAATTAAATCACACAGCAAGGTTTGTAGAACATGGGATGCTTCATTAGGCCCTGCGTGAACAAGCACGCCCAGCACCCGGTGCAGGCTCGTGAGCTGGTGTAATTACAGTTACACGTGGCTCCGTTAGCTCGGAGCAGCCACCGGTGGGCTTCTACCTCAGGCTCCACAGAAAGTGGCCCTGAGCTCGGGAGCCCAGTTCTAAGCAGGCATACCCATCTCTTGCTGGCTTGCCGGAGGCACAGAGCTGGGGCCCTCAGTTTAAGGGCTTATGAGGGACATATGTAGTTCAGATGGTGACGTCAGTGTACCTCCTCCTATAAACTGCTTCCTGAGAGATTGCCCTTAACTCTGGAACCAGCTAGGACTTCAAGGGGAGGTGAAATGGAGTTTTCATCAAACAGATGCCAAAAGAAAGAAAGGAAGAGTGTTGCAGATCCATCTGCTCAAATTAGAGGGCTGAGCACCTGGCACCCACTGGCCAGTTTTCCACGAAGCTGTGAAGCCACACAGGATGGGGGCTTTGTGGTGTGAGTGCCCTGGGATCCTTCTGGGGACCCTGAGACAGTGACATCCCTGACTGGCTCTGGCCCCTTGAGCTGGACTCAAGGCAGCCACCCCTGATCTGTCCTATCCTCTCTTTACCCACCAACCTCTGCAACCCTTGCCCTTGGGATTTCTCACAATGTGACACACAGACTTCCTGTGGCAGATGTACTCAGGGGCTGGTTTAAGACACAGCTTCCCAGGTCCCACCCAGATTGGGGACAGGGCCAAGGAATCTGCATTCTTAACAAGCACTGCGGAAGTCATCATGCTCTGGTCTGGATTATTCGTGTTCTTGTGGCCTTGGCTTACCCGTCCTGCAACCCCTAGGAAGCCTTACACCTGCTGAACTCACGGCCCACTACTGTTCGTGGGCCTACTGGTGGGGGGACAACGTGATTGGCTCAGCTCTTTCAGCAGCCTGATGATTGGCTGCTTTCAAGGGGGTGTGTCTGCCCCTTGATCCAATCCGCTGAGGGCAGCGTGGAGGCATAGTCATGCCGCAGAGAACCACTATGTAGCTGGTGGCAGGTAAGGGGTTGACCCTAAATGATCTCATGTCAAGATTCTTAATTTTTACTATGTCTACCAAGACCCTTTTTATAATTAATGCACTCATAGAGGTTCTGGGGGCTAGAACGTGGGCATGTGTCTTGCAGGCCCACCACAGTGAAACATTAGTGTTTGTACAGATGAAAATGTGAGGAGGTTGGGGCACCTGGGTGGCTCAGTGGTTGAGCGTCTGCCTTTGGCTTAGGTCATGATCCTGGGGTGCTGGGATCGAGTCCCACATCGGTCTCCCTGCAGGGAGTCTGCTTCTCCCTCTGCTTATGTCTCTGCCTCTTTGTGTCTCTCATGAATAAAAAAATAAAATCTTGAAAAAAAGAAAAAGAAAATGTGAGGAGGCTGAGACGTGGTTTTCTTTTTCTAGGCTGCAGAATGCCTGCAGCAATGGTGGGCTGTAGGAAAGGCACACTAACCCAGCACATCTGCCAGTGCCGGGGACAAGTGCTGGTTCATGTTGGCTGGGCTTTAAACCGTTTTGGCCAGGACTGGGCAGGAGTTAATAGATAAGTAAGTCATTTGCATGCAGAAAGACAGACTGAAAGACAGCAGAAAGACAAGGATGCCTTACATTGCTCAAAAGTAGATATGGTGATACCTGTCCCATGCTCTGAATAGGGCCGAGCTCAGTACAAGCACTTAATAAATGCTACATCTCATCATTGCAATGGTGATTATCATGATTTTATATTTATATCCATATCATACACCTTTATATTACTATTGAGGAAGATAATCGATGAATTAGAGAAGAGGCCCCTGCCAAGTACAAAACAAAGAATTAAGCTGAGTCTGTAAGTCACCAAATGGGTTTTGGTGACAAAAGCCTTTCTTTATGAGCTCTCCTGGCTCCTTGGTGATGCCATTACCCTTGGTCATGCTTGTTCACAGCTCACTTTATATGCCCATCCTTCTTGTATATGATCATCAGGATGGCACTAATTTGGGTTTGCAAATGAGATTTTGTGATGTTGTCATGTCAGCATCTGGATTCAAGATGGGATGCTTCCCAGACCTAGACCCTCCGGTGTAGCCTAGGAGCAGGCCTAGCCCCTCCCACTATCTAATCACCCCCAGGAGCCTGGGGGATTTGCTAATGGGCCCAGGAAACCATAAACAGTAATGAAAGAGCTTGTGTTACTGCGGGCATGGGGTTGCCCTTCCCCGTCATTGCAGTGGGGATCTTTCTTCTGCCTTTGAGCTGGACGTGAAAGTTCTTTCTCCCTTTTCTCCCTTTGTCCCTGCACTCCTTACCACCCCCACTTACCCATTTATTCATCCATTTATTTGTTCAGGAAACCATTGTCAAGTGCCCACTTAGAGCCAGTTTCCAGTGCTGTCTTTCCTGTTTGCAACAGAGGATGTAGGAGGTGGCCAGGCTCCTGTGGAATGGGAAAGAAGGGCTGTGGGGTCTTCAAAGAGCAGCCCGGCCAACCTTACCCAGGTCTTCTACTTGGGAGCCCTGTGACCTTGGGAGAGTCCTGTAACTCCTCTCATTTGGGGGCGACTAATAGAATAGCAGTTGTCTTACAAAGCAGCTTTGAGAATTGAAGAAGGTGGCGGAATGACCCCCACACACACCTGGCATGGGGCAGTGAAGGCAGTGAGGACTCTGATGCTTCTGTAGTGCTCATTTTGTACCAGAGGCTCTTCTGAGAATTTCATACCCATGAACCCATCTAGTTCTCCCCATAGTTTCCTGCCTCTTCACACACGGGGTCCCCCACTCACCCATGCTGCACATCAGGCCCTCCACTGCAATTACCTGGTGCCCCGAACCTCCCCCCTCCGCCCCAGATTTTCTGTACCTACTTGCCCTCAGGCCTGATGCAGCCCCTGCTCCCCGAGGTGCTCCAGCCTCCCCGGCAGAGCCTGACAGATACAGATTCTTGGCCCCCTCAACTCAGAAATATCAGGGCCCATCATCTCCTTACAGGCTCCCTGGGAGATTATGATGCATCTGCAGGTGGATAACTTGCCCTGTAGGGAACTGAAGGTTATGCTCTCACGTCTCAGCTCCTTTGTCTTTGGATGGCCAGCTGCCCAGGTGCTTCACAGGTAACATTGCAAACACTCACCCAGACGCAGGAAGTGAACAGAACAAATGCACCTTGAATCTGCAAAGTGCTTTGTGGTTGGGCAAGGTCATCAGGGGCAGCACTTCCCCATGGACCTGGATGGTTCTGGTTGGACAGGCTGGAAGCATCTACTTCCAGTGGCTGCTTTCCTGGCTGTGGAAGAGCAAGTTCCACATGCAGTTTTGGGGCACCTTCTGTGTGCCAGTGCCTCGTCTGACTTGGGAGCGAGAGGTGGTTGGGTGTTGGTGCCACCAGAGAAACTTGGACTTCAGGGAGATGGAGGCATGGGGGAGGGGACCCACAACACCTCCCATTTTTCAAGGTTGCTCTCCAGAGGCCTGCTACAGAGCCCAGAACTGGGGAGCAACCCAACTTCTTGGCTCAGGAAGGAAATTTCCACAGTCCCTCTCCAAAGACTCCAGATCCTCCCAGGGAGACAAGCGCTGAGCACCTCCAGGAGGGAGCTGGGACACCGCAGCTGGGTTCTAGTCCCAGCTCTGACAATTGGCCCTGCCATTTAACCCCTCTGCACCCCAGCTCCCCCATCTGAGAAATGGATATAGGAATAAATACCTTAGAGGAGGTGTGGGAGGGTCAGTGGCGTGGTGCACATGCATTCCCAAGGCCGTGGCAGGAGCTTCACTCATCACAGTCAAGGTGTTAACCAGTGAGGATGTGCACTCCTGGGAGGCCCACGCGGGCCTGACCTCTCTGCTCCAGCGCAGCAGGTGGTCGGTAACTGTCAGCTGACCAGAACTAAGCTAAAAGGATAGGAAGTTTGGAAGGGAGGCCCTGGGAGTCACTGAGTGGGGGTGGCTGCAGAGGCCAGGGCTCAGCCCAGGATCTGGGTGGGACATGGGGTCTGAGGGAGACTCCAGGTAGGCCTGGGGGGACCGCTCTGCTCCTGGAGCATAGGGTGGCTCTGGCCTCAGACTGGCTATGTGAGCCTAGGCAGGTCCCTCCACACTTCTGGGTCTCCTTTGCTCATCTTTACAATAGCAGCATGACAGTTCCGCCCCACCCCCTGGGTTGTCGGGAGACACAGAGGCACACCTGAGTGTCAGGAGCACAATGCACCCCCAGGAGCTGTGGTTGCCTCTCAGAAGTCATGGCACCTGCTGTTCCTGTCTTGGTGACTCTCGGAGGGGAGTGACATGCAGAGATTCCAATGGGAGGCCCAAAATCCACCTCCCTGCCCCTCGCCTCCCCTCCTCCTCCCGCCCTGCCAGAATCACTGCCTCCTCTATTTAGAGTAAGTTTTGTGCCTGATGGAGTGCCAGATTTAGCAAAGATAAAGACTGCCCAATTAAATTTGATTTTGGAGAACAATTTTTTTTAGGACGCATATGTCCCCTATAATAGTTGGGATATGCTTATGGTAAAAAATGATTGGTGGTTTATGTGAAGGTCAGATTTAATTGGTTGTCGTGTCTCAATGTGGCAACTCCCATCCCTCTATATGTTGGGAAGTTGTAGAGTTGCAGAATTTCTAATTTCCTGATTTTCCAGCCAGCACTACCCACTTCACAGATGACCAGACTAAGACCCTGAGAGGCCAAGCGCCGGAGCCAAGGTTGAACAGCGAGGCGCTGGCAGGCTTGGGAGGGAGTTGGGGCTTTCTGGTGCTCCTCTGTCCCCTCACCGTCACTGGGTAGAATGGCAGAGGTAGCAGTTCATATATCTAACCCCCAGGACTAAATCTCCCCACCAGGGGAAGAGGTTCGGGGCTCAGAGAGCAGGTCAGTGCGTTCCCTGAGTGGTGTCCCTGCCGGCTTCCCGCCAGCCCGGCCCGGCCAGCGGCCACCTGCTCTGTCCCGCATGTCTGATAAACTCTACACACTTGGAAACAGAGTTGTGATTTCAGCATAGTTTCATTTGTCTTATATATTTTTTAATTAAGTAAAACACCAGGAAGTGGCTGGAGGGGAGGAGGGGAGGGAGTCATTCTTCCCATTCTTGTGTTCAGACCAGTTCCCAACGCAGACTCTGCCCCAGTCCTGCCTTTCTGTCTCTGAGGCTCTGACCCCTCAGATGAACAATCTGCCCATTTAAGCAAGACAGAATTGCTCTGGGACCCCGCTTCTTTTTAATACCTCGCGCCGCCAGCGATGTCCCGGTGGACTTAATCACCCCGCAGACGGTGGGGACGCGCGTCCTGCCGAGCTCAGTAATTGAGACCCTCAGACAGCTCTGTGGTTCTAATTAGCCCAGACTGGCTCCTTCTGGCTCCGGTAGAGTTTACAGCTTCTCTGCCTCCAGATTTACCAGCTGGTCCTAGAAGCTGTGAGTTAGTCACGCAACAGCAAGAGGATGCACAAATTTCCTGACTCAGTTGGTCTTTCTCAGCAGGCCAGTCAGAGCCTCGAAGAGAGGTGGCTCTTGAGGACCCCGTCTACCTCCCCTCTCTGCTGGCCCCTTCACAGTGTGGGTGCTCCAGCCGTGCGTGTGCATGCCCCTGGCCACCTGGAATGCCTCCCCAGCAGCCTTATTTCCGCTCATACTGACCTTATGAGACCCAGCTTCTGCACCACCTCCCCCAGGAAGCCATTTCTGATTGCCCTGGCTGGGCCCTCACAGTCCCCAGGTCTCTCTCCTTTAAAGCACTGGCCACACCACATGGTGTTTGTTTAGCTGTCTGACTCCTTGAGGAGACTGGGAGCTCATGAGACCAGGGCCTCCATGTCTGAATTCCTACATCGTGTGGTGGCACAGCATGTGTCTGCTGTAATGAAGGAGGGGGAAAGGAAGAGAGGGAGAAGGAAGGAGAGAAAGAAGGAAGGAAATGAGGGCAGGTAGTACTATGTCCATTTTGTAGATGAGAACACTGAGGATGCATGACTGGGAATGGGCAGAGCCAAGCACCAAACCACTCCTACTTTCCATCTTAGGCCTAAAATAGCAAAGAGTGTCTTTTTGCTTTGGTGAAACAGGAATGGTTTAAAGAAAAAGCCACAGGTGAAGTGCAAAGTGCAGAGGACTTGGGGTCAGGCAGGACCTTGGACAGGGCACTTCAGCCTTCCAGTGTGGCTTCTCTCCTGCCTAAAGTGGAGACCGCAATCCTCACTCACCTCCTGGGTTGCTGGTGGGTCAGAGGAGATGGTCAGAACAGGGAAAACCGGCCCAGGCAGTGTTCTAAGAGTGTCCTCCCCACAGCCCCACGAGGAACTTGACACCCGCCTCATCGTCAACCCTGGTGTACAGATGAGGACGCCAAGGCACAGAGATGTTGAGTAACTGGCCCAAAGTCACACAGCCAGTGCATGGCAGAGTCAGGATCTGAACCTGAATCTTCTGGCTGTGATACTGGTGCCACTGATTGTGCTGCTCCACTGCCTCCAGTATGTAAGCTTCCATTATTGTTTCTGGCTGCTGGGGGTGCTTAAGTGGCAGGCACCATTATCACCATGCCAACACACTCTGCAGTAACCTCCCCTGCTGTGTCCAAGTGGGAGACTCCCCTCCTAGACTCTGCTGTTTGTTCAGCAGGAAGAGTTGGCTCGGGCGTGTTCCTGTCTTGCTCGTAATTTTTCTCTGTGAGCTCACAGCCAGGACACTTTGGAGCTGACCTGTGACCCCTGGAGCCACTTGGATAAAGTATGACAATGGAAGGCTGTTGGGCTCATGGATGCTACATGCAAGCCTGGCTCTGAGGCATCTCAGACCAGGTTGCACTAGGGTATAGGGCTCTGAGTTGCGTGGAGTCCCATGCTTCTGTTCCATGCATGGCCTTGTCCTTCGTCTCTGGAAGGCCAAGTAACTGACTCATTGTTGTCTGAACTCATGGGGATCAGTGAGATTGCTATTACAGACATCGTGCATAACGACTCGCTGGCAAGCTTGTGCAGAAATATTAACAATATACAGCAGAGGAAGGCTTTCGGAAGGCTGGAAATACTCAGAAGTGCCTTCCTTAAGCATTGGCCGAAGTGTCCATCTCTGAGACTGCAACCTTGCTGTCAGCTGGGTCCAGGGGATGGAGAGAAGTGTTGTCAACCTCACCGGTTTTTTTCTAGGACAAGTGAGCTGAATGGTGTGCTAACATTTCCAATAGGATTCATGACTCAAATGTTGAATACAATTTCAGATTTATTCTCATAATCCGGAAGTTTTTTCTATGGCGGTGATATTTACCTTTGGCCAAGTATTGATGGTAGCATCCAGCCATGCACCATTTGGCTAAATGTGTAGTGGACACACTGCTGCTTTTGGCAGAATGTCTCTGTGAGCTGAGATCATTTTATCCCCCTTGAGATGTTCTCTTGGCGCCTCCCGGCTGAGCTTCCCTCCCTCACTGCCTTGACCACAGCAACCCCGTGAGCAGAGGCAGGGCATCATAAGAGACGAGAGCCGCAAGCCTGCTGGTGCAAGCTTTGGCGCAGTTCTGGGATGTGTGCTGTCAGGATCTCATTGGCTCACCTTCATGTCTCCTCTCGGCTCTGGGCATCTTGTGACAAATGGCACCAGCCTAGGAGCGTGGGAGGGTCCTTGATGGACCAAAGAGCTCTAAGAGCTAAGGAATGTTGCGTGGATTAGTAGACACATTAATAGATCAAACACCCAAATTACCTACCATGCTTTTAGGGTGGTGGTTGCCAACCTTTTAGGTGTCAGGAACCCTTTACGTCCTTAAAAATTATTGTGGATTCCCTAAGAGCTTCTATGTATGTGGGCTATCGCCCTCGATATTTATCATATTAGAAATTAAAATTGAGACACTTAAAAAGATTTATGTATCTATTTATTTAAAAATCAAAAAAGTCCATTATATGTTAACATAAATAATCTTTTTTCCCCCCTCTGGAAAATTACCCTGTTTTCCAAAACCAAAAAGCATTCATGAGAAGAGTAGCATTTTTGTAAACCTCTTTAATGTCTGGCTTAATAGATGACAGCAGGATCCTCACACCTGCTTCTGCATTCAGCCTGTTTGGATCTGTCGTCTGGTTAAAGTGGGAGAACATCCAGCCTCGTGCAAATACATAGCTGGAAGATGCATGACCCCATGAGCATCCGGGGGTCCTTGGAAGCTCTGAGGACTGCTGATTTAGGTGATGGATGAAGCTCAGGATGAAGCCCAAAAAGAAAGCATAACTCACCCCCCCCCACCCCCACTACCCCAGGTTACTTCATCCATGGATAGGGAAGCTCAGAATCTTAGAGCCCTGACAGTATCCAGAAAATACTGGCTTGACCTGAGAACCCCAGCCAAGACTCCCGTGCTTTGGCTCTACTGTCCCCAGGTTATATCCAGCTGTAGACTTCTATCATCCGGCTGGACTGGACATTTCTGGTGGAAGCCTGCATTTGACGCTGGATCAGCTGCTCACAAGTTTTCAAGCTTCACTGCTATGTTGCCCACCCACCCCCTAACATCGCATCAAAATGGTCCTGACTCTGCCTTCACTGGCTGGTCCAAGCCTCAGCACCTGAGAACGCCCTGGTAAAGCCACCATCCATGGAGGGGGGCACACCTTGGGCTTCTCTCAGGGTCAGCTCAGGCTCTCCACGCGGGCTTCTGGCTTCCCATCGGCTGCTGATGAGCTCCATGTGCCTGGGGAAGCAGGATGATTATTAATTAATTCAACGTGCAATTACTAAGATTTTACTGAGTGCCTGGCACAATGCATTTTTCATGCCCAAGCCAGGGTGGGTCAGACCTCCTTGGACAAATCGAGATGAATTAGCAACTTGATAAATATGAATGATCTCAGTTGATGAAAAATGAACCAAATGATTGTTTCCCTTAATGTAATTACTCGGGTGGTTGGCTTGCCTATGGAGCCCTGAGAGTATTAAATCAGCACTTGCTGGAGGCTTCAGAACATGGTAGGTGCCTGCTGTGGTGGCTTCCTTTTCCCCTTTGATGCAAACAAAAACTTAAAAACAGTGTTATTAAGTGCTGTACACTGGATCTGCTTAGGTGCAGAGTCTCACCGTTCTTACAGCTGTATACACTTAGGAAACGGCCGGCTTAGGATTCAGAACATTTCCATCACCCTCAAAAGTTTCCTTGTTCTCTTGTGCAGTCTGTCCTGGACCATGCCCAGTGTCCTGGCCACCGCTGATTTGCCTTGTGGCACTGCGTATCAGTTTGCTTTTTCTGGAGCTTCGTATACATGGACCACATACTCTTTTGTCTGGCTTCTTTCGCTGGGCATAATTATTCTGGGATTCACCCCTGTTGTTGCATGTATCACTGGCATGTCCATCTTTATTGCCGAGCGGCATCCCACCGTATGGACACACCACAGTTTCTTTCTGCATTCACCTGTTGATGGATATTTGATCACTTCCGGTTTTGAGCTGCTGTGCATAACGCTGCTATGAACATGTATGTGCAAGTCTCTGTGTCCATGGGCTTTGTTATTCCGTGGTGACAAGAAATGGCTGGGTCATATGAGCGGCATATGCTGAGCTCTGTAAGAAACTGGCCAGCTATTGGGGTTCGTATCATTGTGCTTCCCTGCAAGCAATGAAGATTTCCAGTTGTGTGACATCCTCACCAACTTGGATCTGGGTGGGGAGGGATAGAGGGAGAGAGAGAGTCTTAAGCAGACTCGATGCTCAGCGCAGAGCCTCATGACCCTGAGATCATGACCTGAGCAGAAATCAAGAGTTGGATGGCTAACCAATTGAGCTACCCAGGCACCCCTCTCATTGGGATTTTTTTTTAATGATTTTATTTATTAGAGAGGGAGAGCATGAGAAGGGGGAGGGTCAGAGGAAGAGGGAGAAGCAGATGCTCCGCTGAGCAGGGAGCCTGATGCTGGACTCGATCCTGGGACCCGGGGATCATGACCTGTGACAAAGGCAGACTTTACTGACTGAGCCACTCTGGTGCCCTCTCATTGGGATTTAAATGTGCATTTCCCTGGTGACTGGTGATGTTGAGTTTCATATATTTACTAACCATTCATATATTTTGCTTTAAGAAGTATCTGATCAGGGGCACCTGGGCGGCTCATTGGTTGAGCATCTGCCTTCGGCTTAGGGTGTGATCCCAGAGTCCTGGGATCAAGTCCCACATTGGGCTCCCCTCGAGGAGCCTGCTTTTCCCTCTGCCTATGTCTCTGCCTCTGTGTGTGTGTGTGTCTCTCATGAATAAATAAATAAAATATTTTTTTAAAAAAAAACATATCTGATCAGATCTTTTACCCATGTTTAAGTGGTTCACAGTCTTATTACTGAGTTATACAAAGTCAAGTCTGTGCACACTCTGTATGCAGGTGGTTTGTCTGATATATGTATTGTGGATATTATCTCTCATTCCATGGCTTGCCTTTTTGTTCTTATTAATGGCTTCTTTCAAAGAGCAAAATTTTAAATTTTGGTTAAGTACAATTTATTCATTTTTTCCCGTCATTCACGCTTCTTATGTCTTGCCTAAGAAATCAAAGCTGCAAGGATTTTCTCCTATCTTTTTTTTTCTCCTATCTTTTCATCTAGTTTTTTGTAGTTTTAGCTTTTATATTTAGGTCTGTGTCATTTTGTACATGACAACAAGTAAGGGTTGATGTTAATTTTTTTTCCCATACATTTATTTATGTATTGGGAAGACCATCCTTCCTTCATCGAATTGCCCGGGCACCTTTGGATTTGTGGATCTATTTCTGACTTCATTCTATTGTTGTGTAAGTGTGTCCTTGAATCAATATCACACTGTCTAATTACTGTGATTTTATAGGAAGTCTTGAAATCAGGTTGGGTAGGGCCTCCAACTTGGCTCTTGTTCTGTAAAACTGTTTTGGCTGCTCTAGACCCTGATCTAACATGAACACATGTTCACTCATTTAATCCTTAATGCCCCCTGAGGCAGATGTGACTATTTAGCCCATTCTACAGTGTTTGCAGCTGGAAGGAGTGTGGGTGTCCTGGGAGTCTGGCTGTCCTCCATGGGTGCCCTGGTCCTGGCGTCCGTGATGCTGGGCTGGGAGGGTGTCCCTGATGGGGGCTTGGAGGCTGGGGTGAGGGTCCTGCTAACTTAGACATGGGGCTTCCAGGGGCTGTGCTGCCCTCGCAGGGCCACGGTGGGGCTGCGAGAGGCGTCTTGCTTAGAGGCTAAAGGCTGGGACTGGGGCTAGATTTGGGACCCACATAGGCATGGATGTGGGGGACTCCGCCCAGGGTGTGGCAGACCTGTCTTGTGTCAGAAATTTTGTGCTCAGCCCTGGTTATTAAGTTTTTGGGGATTTTGCAAGCCAGTTGTTAAACTGTGAGTGGTTTGAAGTCTCAGGCTCAGCAAACACACAAATCAGGGTGGTTGCTTCTGTTCACCCCTAACTCCCTAAAGAGCCAGTGGTCAACCATTTACCAGCACAGCAGGACCTCATCCCCAAGGAGCCTCAGTTTCCCCATCTGTAAGTGGGGGAAAGAGTAATGCTACCCCAGAAGGCCATCACAGCCATTAAGTCAGGTCATAGGTACGAAGTGCTGGCAGTGATCATGATGCCAGATTTATTTTTTTTTCATATTTTTTATTCATTTATTTATGAGAGATAGAGAGAGAGAGAGAGAGAGAGAGGCAGAGACACAGGCAGAGAGAAAAGCAGGTTCCATGCACCAGGAGCCCGATGTGGGATTTGATCCTGGGTCTCCAGGATTGCGCCCTGGGCCAAAGGCAGGCGCTAAACCGCTGCGCCACCCAGGGATCCCCTGTGATGCCAGATATAAGTCCACCATGCTGACCCCACAGCTGGCACCCACACAGCGTTTCCTGGATACAATGTGCTTGAGCCTAGGTTTACCCACATGGAAATGGTAGAATGGCCCAAAGCCCCAGAGCTGCAATGGGGTTAATGCACCATGTGGGTAGGGCTCCTGGCCACTGTCCGGCACCTGGTGGCTCTTAGTGAGTCAGATCCCCCAGGACCCAGGTCTACCAGGGTTCCTGGACAGACCACAATGGGGACGTCTCCTTGTCCATGGCCTTGGTATTCCAAACAGAATGGCCCTGCCAGCAGCATCACCCAGTCAGCCTCAAGGCCTGGAGAGAGGAACCCCAGGGAAGTCAGGACTCCTTCCTACCAGGGAGTAGGGCAGGGAGCCTTGTGTCCTGAGGATGCTCCTTGCCAGTGAACAAGGTCCCATGGAGGACCAGCAGCAGCAGTGAAATCAGGTACGCTCCCTGCTGGCCTTTGCCAGCAGCATCCCACTTCATAGGCACAGTCATGCTCATTTTACAGATGAGGAAAGTGAACCTCTGGACATTGAGCTGCCAGTGGTCCTCAGCCACTGCAGAGCTAGAGCCCATCTGCTGCCAAGGCCATGCCCTCACCTCACTCTCCTCCAACTGTGGGGCACCCCTGATCTCAGGGCTGCAGTGGGTATTCCAGCCCCTGTTGTGGGGGTATCCAGGCACTGCCTACACCCTAGCCACACCTTAGCAGGAAAGCACTGTCATCCCACACTGGACCAGGCACCCAAGGGTGGGCCACAGGGCCCTCCCAAGAGGAAGGGGAAGAATGTGTACAGCAAGCAGTGCCTGTTAGGTGCACTGCTGGATTCCTATTGCCTAGCGTGAGGTCTGGCACTTAGTTGGTGGTCAGTAAGTTTTCAGTGAATAACTGAATGGTCCCATTTGGGGAAATACAGAAACTCCAGGCTGGCTAAGGGGTTGGGTTTGTGTTGAGAGGG
The DNA here is from genome assembly GCF_048418805.1 of Vulpes vulpes. Taxonomy (NCBI): domain Eukaryota; kingdom Metazoa; phylum Chordata; class Mammalia; order Carnivora; family Canidae; genus Vulpes; species Vulpes vulpes. The sequence continues at coordinate 106,611,587 of NC_132793.1, read as the reverse complement.
AGAGAGAGAGAGAGGCAGGAGAAGGCAATGGGGAGCCACAGAAGATTTTAGGGAGGGTCATGGTGTGACAGGGTTTCAGCTTCACAAAAGGCTCTCTGACCTGGCTGGGCAAAGGCAGGAAACTCTAATCTTCCAGGAGAGAAGGAGCAATGGCTGGGACCAGGGCAGAGGTGGGAGAGGCGGGCAGAGGGGATGGCTGGCTGTGCCAGCCATGACCTCAGCGCCCAAGCCCTGTGCCCAGCCCTGGAGCAGAGCAGACACAGGTCTGGCAAAGGGATTGGTGGACACGCTGATGTGATGAGGCCCGAAGGGTGTCCTTGTCATCGGGCCATTTGGCTCTGGTTGCCCATCTGCCAGCAGGAGTCAGAGGGACTGGCTGCATCCTGAGCAGCGAAGCCGGGGCCTATAGGCCCCAGGTGCTGGGAGGGCCTGGCCAGCTGGCCCAGCCTGACACTAGTGGTCAGTCTAGGTCAGCATCGGGCCTCCATCCTCTCTTCCACAGCACACTGTCATCCCGGCCCGAGAAAGCACATTGCCATTTCCAGAGCCCTCTAGCATGGGCAGCTCATACCATGACCATTACCATTACACAGTGGGGGGACTGAGACTCAGTGGGGCTCATAGCCAGGTCCCCCAACAGCAAATTCAGCACATCTCAACTCCCCTACCCATGTATTAATTCTTCCCCTCTGCCCTTTCTTGCAGCATCCAGATTGTTCTGTTGGTCTGTGTGCATAATAACAATGTTCTACTGATTGCAGCTCAATTTTTGAGAAGTTTCTTGTCAGGCACCTTTGTATATGTATCTTCAAGTCTGCACAACCAGCCCTGAGAGATGATAGCAGTTCACCCACTGTGCATGATAGCATGCACCTCGAGGAGCTGAGGCCCAGACAGCCCCAGTGAACTGAGACTCTCTCACTCCCAAACCTCCCAGCACTTCACCAGTGGCTCACACATCTTGGCACATCACAGAAACTGTCAAAAGGCAAACTCCAGGCACCAGCGATTCTGATCCACTGGATCTAGGCAGGGCCCTGGGTCTGGACAGGATGCTAGGAATCTTCAACTTTAGGAGAGAACCCAGGTGACCGAGCTGTGGGATTTTCCTGGAGCTTATGCTGTGAGGAAGCAGACAGGGAGCAGGTGGTCTGCTCTGGGTCCCTTTCACCCTGCCCCTGTCCCGAGGCCAGCTGCTGCCCCCAGGCCTCCTGGCCACCTTCTGGGACCATGGGGGCCGGATTGAGGGATGATGCCTGGGGCTCTGTTGGAGTTGGATCTGAGGCATTGCCCCTGCTCTGAGCACAAGCTGACCTGGCCCAAAATCAAACCCGGTGGCCTGACCAGGTCCTGCTGACCATAGGCAAGTCCACCGCTGTCCCCACCCTCCCCCAAGGCCATCTGCCTCTGTGCCGGCCAGGCCAACAGCTACCCGGCAGGCGCCCATCTGGCCTGGCAGGGAGAACTGGCAGCCACAGCCCCTGCCCCTTGGGGAGCACCCGTGGAAGAAGCAGCAGTCTTCCCCCTTCACTCTGGCTCCCACAGCAGCCCTTTTACCAGCAGAGCTGGGTGCTGCATGGGTCAGGGGCCCCAGGGTGCAGGGACACTCACGGGTTCCCAGCTGCCACTCAAACATTCTGGGGCCTGAGTTTCTGCTTAAAAGGAATAGGACTTGTTCTAGAGAGCATCCTGATCACAGTGAAGTATTTCTCAGCCGAGAAAGGACCGAGCGCTGGTCTACGCTACATGTGGATGAACGTCGAGAACACACAGAGTAAAGAGGTCAGACACAGGAGGCCCCAAACTGTCCAAGTGCAGTCCCCAGAGAAGGGACTTTGCACCCCTGAAAGAGCTCATCTTCCTCAGTGAGAGACATACACAAAGGTAGCAGCAGCCATTAATCCTTGTCGCATCGAGGTGCCCCAGCCCAAAATGCTCTGCAGTTTCTGTCACTTGAAATCAAATCCCAAGTCCCCCTGGCCTGCCTCACCCAGGAACCTCACCCAGACTGCCACTCTGATCTCACATCCTGCCCTTGTCACCTTCACACACACGCTTCCCTCCTTACTGATCTGCAGACCAAGCTGACCCCTCCTACCTCTCAGGGCCTTTGCATGTGCTGCCCTTTCCCCCCAATACCTGTGTGGCTCCCTCCCTGGTTTCTTTCAGGTCTCTCCTGAAATGCCCCTCCTCCAGGAAGTCTTCCCTGACTTCCCCAACTAAACTAGTAGTTTCCCCACCGCTTCCATCCCCTTTACTTTTACTTTTCATCTTAGCTCCTCCCCTGTCCCCAGAAAAGTGATACATATGTATACAAACATCTGCTTACTCTTTGTGTCCTTCACTAGAGTGAGCTTCCTGCAGGGAGTGTATACTGCAGAGCTCCCCATGTATGGAACACTGCTTGGGATACAGTAGGTACTCAGTTACTATTCTTTCTTTAAATTGAAAACTTTTTTTGGGACATGGGGTGGCTCAGCAGTTGCGTGTCTGCGGGGCGTGATCCTGGAGTCCTGGGATCGGGTCCCGCGTTGGGCTCCCTGCATGGAGCCTACTTCTGTCTCTGCCTCTCTCTCTGTCTGTGTCTCTCATGAATAAATAAATAAAATAAAATAAAAAATTGAAAACTTTTTTGGCATCCCTGGGTGGGCCTGAATAAGTTAAATTTCTTATTGTAAAATATACATAAGATAAATGTACCATTTTAAGCATTTTTTAAAAGATTTTATTTATTCATGAGAGACAGAGGCAGAAACACAAGCAGAGGGAGAAGTAGGCTCCCTGTGGTAGCCCGATGTGGGACTTGATCCCAGGACCTGGTGATCATGACCTGAGCCAAAGGCAGACGTTCAACCACTGAGACACCCAGATGTCCCCCATTTTAAGCATTTTTAAACGTACAACTCAGTGGCATTAACTGCATTTATTAAAAAAAAAAAAACTACACTTATTGTGCCCTGTAACCAACCCCACTGTTCATTTCTAGAACTTTTTCATTGTCCTAAACAGAAACTCTGTGCTTTTTTTTGTGTGTCTTTTATCCAACAGTCTGCATTAAAAACATCAAATTCTAGCCAACATGTTCCCTTTAAACAAGAACTTGGATAGGTCAGTGCCTCAATGGTCACCCTTGGGGAGCTGAGTAGCCTCTTGTCACATATGCAGTAATGGTGCAGAAGCCAAATCAGACTGGGTGTGTCCCCTTCTGCACCCCCACAGCAGCCTGCTCATGCTGGAGGCCGACAGTGGGGCAGGGGAAGGGGCTGGAGGGTCTTGTAGGCTTCTGCTGCTACCTGCCCCCCATGGCAGGGCCACCAGGGAGACAGGCCACCTCCTACTTCTGGTGGCTTTGTCCGCTCTGGATGGACCTGGCAAGTGGACACAGCTGCCTGTTTTTCTCGTGGGTCCTTCCCCAGCTGTTCTGGAAGTTTCCTGCCAAACATTTTCTCACAGAACCCTTGACCCAGGCAATCACAGGTGTACGTCAGGTGGCTTTCCTCGGCTTCTGGGTGCAGTGGCCTCCCCCTCCTGCATCTTCCTTGCCCTTCTGGGAAGCCAGCAGACAGGCTAAGATGACCAAGGCCAGCTGTCTGCTGTCCCCAGGAAGCACATGGGCACAAGCCATTGTGTCCCCAGCATAGCCAGACCCCAACCCCTGGCTTTCCCAGCCTCGGGCCTGGGTCCCCTCCCCTACTATCAGGAGGCGTGCTTTGGAGCTCTGCAAAGTTCTCCCTAGGCCCGAGGAAGGAAGGTATGGGTGGGACCCTCCCCTCAGCACCTGCGTTCTCCCAGCAAAGGTCTTCACCCACCCCCCACTCCCATCTCTGACCCCTGTAAACATCTTGAGAAATGCCAGGCTGGGGGTCAAGTTCAAGGACTGTGAAGCCACCTGCCTGAGAGTGAGTCCTGGCCCCATACACAACAGGTGGGCAGGTTTTGGCAAGTTATTAATCCACTCTCTGCCTCAGTTTCTTCATCTGTACAATGGGGACAATGGCGTCACTCCTGGGAAGTACCAGAGGGTTAACTGTTACTCCGAGCTGCTCTGGTCCGAGGGCTCAGAGTCCTAGAGCCACACACAGCTGGGTTCTCAGAACTCCTGCTCCCTTTGCTTCCCTGATCCCTGTCATATTGGGCTACTTGGAAGTCCGATGACATTATCCCTGTTATGGAGGAAACTGAGTCTCAGGGGAGAGACTTGCTTTGGGTCACAGGTCACTGCACAAGGAAGCCTTGAGCCCGACTCTGGTCTTAGAGCCTCTTGTCCTGTTGCCTCCCACTGCCTCGCACCCCCAGGGCCATCATAGGCCACCATGACCCGAAGGAACCAGGTGTTAGCATGGAGGGCTCTGTGGCTCCCCCAGAGATTGGACATTTGGGCTGAGACCTAGAGAATGATCAGAGCTGTCCAGGTGAGCCAGGAAGGGACGGCACTGTGGTCAGAGGCACCTTGGCGGGGAACGGAGTGTGCACCTACCTGAAAATCTAGCCAGTAGTTGAAAGCTTGTCCTGATCAGGAAAGTCTTCCCTCTTCAATGACTGCCTCACCTCCAAAAGCAGGCAATCTGCAGAGCAGAGCTGGATGGGGGACCATTCTTTGTTTTAAAGACACTGTGATGCAGCTCTGCCTGGCACCCCCTCTGGTAAGAAACCTTCCCAGACCTCAGTGGCTTCGAACAATAAGCATTTATTTTTGCTGTGGGTCAACTGGGTGTTCTTGCATGTTGGCTGTGCTCATTCTCACATCGGTGGTAGTTTGGTCAGGAAGGCGTCTCTGCTGGTCTTTGCAGGCCGTCTCCCATGTTTGGGGACCAACTGGCTGTAGGCTGGCCCAGGATGGCCTCAGCTGCGGTGGCTCATCCCTGCTGCACCTGCGTGTCATCCTCCGGCAGGCTGGCCTAGGGTTTCGTGGTGGATCAGGGGGTCCTCATGAAAGAATGCAGCAGCCACAGGGCCTTGTGAGGCCTGGGCTTAGAACCAGCCCCTCTCGTGTCCACCCTATTCTGCTGGCCAAAGCAGGTGACAGGCTCGTGTGGGGTCAAGCATGAGAAACAGGCTCTGCCTTTGGATGGGAAGAGCTGCAGAGTCACACCATAGCAGGTGTGGATCCAGGAAGCCACTCCTCCTGGCTCCTCCAGACCCTGTCCTGCTGCTCCCCATCCTGAAGTTCCCTCCCCTCTGGCCACATCTTCACCTCCTGCGTGTGGCTCCCTGGATTCCCTTGTCAACGTGGCCCCCTCCTCCCAGGGGAGCCCAGAGAAGATACTGGGGAAGCCCCCTCACCATGTCCTGTCCCGGGCTGGTGCCCGCTGCCAGGCCGCCTCTCTCTCACTGAGCTGCCCTCCCCTCCTCTTTCTGCCTGCACCTCCCACCTCATCAGCCTGATGCCTCTGACAATACTAATTAAAGGCAATGCTCCCATCAGAAGGCTCAGGCTGGGCTTCCCGAGGCCCCCCTCTGCAGTGAGCCCCGACATCTGATGGATCATTAATGGTGTCAGCAGCACTTACAGTGATGGACGGTGAAGGACGAGCAGGGAAGAGCCCCCCTCACCCCCCAAGCATCTTAATCTCCCTGTTGCATTTTCAGGCTTTTGCCAGAGTTTCCAGGGAACTTCCCAGTCCAGGCATAAACCCTAGGAGAACTGTGACTGGGCAGGGATACATTTCCCATCCTACTAGCGCAATAGTCAGGGCTCAGATGGGATGAGTGATTTGGGGATTATACAGCAAGCTAGTACTAGGGCTGGGACCAAAATATCTTCTTTTTGCTGTCAGCCATGGTGGGTATCCCAGAGATCACAGGCTGATCCTCCCCTCAGGCTGACCCAGCCCCCCCACCCCAGCAGGAGCCACAGCCCAGGGTGTGTGCAGCCTGCGTCCTTGGGGCTGGGGTGTGCATTACCTCTTGTTTTAGTCCTATTCTCCCTCTTTATTGGTTAGGGAAGCCGAGACAGAGGACTATAGACTCAGTGGCTTAAAACTACAGGGATCCCATCCATCACAATCTGGAGGCTGGAAGACTGAGAGTTAGGTGTCAGCAGGGCTCTGCTCCCTCTGAAACCTCCAGGGAAGCATCTGTTCCAGGCTCTTCCAGCTTCTGGTGGTGGCCAACAATCCCCGACCAATCCCTGATGTTCCTCCCCTTGAAGATGCATCACATCTCTGTCCCTGTTGTCATATGGCCTTCTGATGTGTCTGTGAGTCCCTGTGTCATCACTTAGCCTTCTTATTAGGGCACCAGTCATTGGATTTGGGGCCACCATAATCCAGTATGACCACATCTTCACTTGATCATCTGGGGGTTATGACTTCATCAATTCTTTTTGGGGACACCATTCAATCCACAGCACCATCCCTGGTCCAGCTTCCAGTGTGGAACTGTCACTTGGTTGCTCATGTTGGACACCACCTTTGACCTCTCCCTAAGCCTGCCCTGGGTCACAGTGTAGCTTTCTGGTGTCCTGACCAGGCAGCTCTGGGTCTCTCCTGCCAGGGCTGCATGATGCCCAGTTCTAGGGAGTTAACTGGTGTCTCCTTCTGCCATAGTCCAAGCTGCCTCTTCCAACCCTGCCTTGCCATTTGGGGGACTCCCCAGAGCTGCAGCAGAAGGCAGAAGGGACCTCCCAAGTGAAAGAGCAGCATGGGCTTTCATGGGATTTTTCTTCACCCAAGAAAGGGTGACTGGGAGCACCCACTAGTCATGGGTGGACTTGGCAGACCTCACTGAGTGGCTGAGTTGGGACACTGAGCTTTTAACCAGTGGCACTCTGAGGTTTTAGCCAGTGGCACCATGAGGCGCTGTGGTGTGGATGCAGGGACATGCCAGAAGTGCACACTGCAGAGGCCCTGCTGCATGTATGACTTTGGGCAAGTGTCTTGCCTCTCAGTGAATCCATTTCCTTATCTGTAAAGAGAGAATGATAACACAGGATTGTTTCAAAGGTAGATTACAGGTCCACAGAAGAAGGCTTTAACTGAAGTATCTTCACTTGCTTTTCATTCTTGAAGAATATTTGTAATGGATACAGAATTGTGGCTCACAGATTTTTAAATTCTCTTTCAGCACATCTTCTGGACCCCAGAACATCTTTTTTAAAAGATTTATTTTAGAGAGAGAGCATGCACATGCAAACGGGGAGGGCAGAGGGAGAGGGCAAGAGAGAATCTGAAGCAGACTCCCCACTGACCATGGAGCCCCACAAGGGGCTCGCTCATCCCAGGATCCTGAGGTCATGACCCACACTGAAATAAAGAGCTGTTTGCCCAACTGACTGAGTCACCCAGGTGCCCCTGGACTCCAGTATTGCTGATAAGAAATTAGCAGTCATTTGAGTCCTGGTGCCTCTGAATGTAACATGGTTTTATTCTAGCTACTTACAAAATGTTATCATTATTTTGGTCCTCAGCAGTTTAACAGTTAGGTGTGGTTTTCTTCATATTTATCCTCTTCAGAGTTGACTGAGCTTCCTAAATGTGTGCATTGATGTCTTTTCCTATTTGGGGGAATTTTGCAGTCATTGTTCTTTGAAGTCTTTCTCCTACTTTATCATCTCTCTCTTCTTCTGGAACTCCACTTACATGTATGTTAGACAATTGATATTGACCTACAGATCCCAGAAGATCTGTTCTTTCTTCTTTAAATTTATTTTCTCTCTATTGTTCATATTGGGTAATTTGTATTGATGTATCTTCAAGTGCACTAAGTCTTTCTTCTGTCGTCTCAAATATTCTATTAAGCAATTTAATGGTCTTCTATTGCAGATAGAGTATTTTTTAGTTACAGGATGTCTATTTGGTTATTTTCAAAATAGTTTTCTTTCTCTGTTGAAATGTCCTTTCTTTTCATTCAACGGAACAAATTTTCCTTTACATCCTTGAACGTAGTTATAATATCTACTTTAAGCTTTTTCATTTGTTAATTCCAACATCCAGGGCATTTTGTGGCCTGTTTCCATCAATTATCCTTATATTAAGCATGGGTGATGTGTTCCTATTTCTTTGTGTGTCTTCATATAATTTTGGATTATATACTAAGCATTGGGAATGATAACATTGTAGAGATTCTAGACGTTTATTACATCATTTTTGTAGCATTTTTGTCTTATTTTATCTTATGAACAGTTAACTTGGTTGAACTCAACAGCAGACCCCATCTCTGGGGTGATGGGGTGATAGGCAGCGACACAAACCCCTGTTCATCTCTTTTAGCCTTAGTGGGGCTGCAGATCTGTCATGTGCATGAATGTTTTGTGACCAAAGTTTTGGGCAGAGTTTCTGTGCTGCTTTTGGGGACCTCCCCTGGACATCCCATTTCTAGAATTTACTCCCTCACTTTTTAGCTACTACTGGAGCTTCCCCAGCCTCTGTCACCTAGTTTATTGAGCCTTAAGAGTAGGACTTTCTACCTGAGTTTCAGCAGCTACATGCACACACGGGGACCTGTCCTCAGAGTAAAAGCCATGAAAATGGCTCACTGGGTGAGTTTCAATTGCTAATTTTCCTGCAGATTCCACCTGCATTTGGTCCCCTCCTGTGCCTTCAGGTAGTTAGGTTTTGCTGTTTTTCTGTTCAGGCTTTATAGTTGTGATTGGTGAGGGAGTTGATCCAACAGGAGCCATCAGGCTATTACCAGAAGCAAAAACTCATGTGGAGAGATTTAGAAACAGAGTGCCTGGCAAATGAGCACATAAAACATGTGAGTTAATGTTATTGACCACATTGCTAAGTTCCCTTCTGTGGTCAAGATGAGAAGCAACATGGACACAGACACACCCGTAGGAAGGGGTCCACATTCAATGAGGGGCACACAGTAGACATGAGACTGTAGTTGTAGGAGAGACCACCGAACTGGGGGGCAAGGGAACTCTCTAGGAAGGCTTCCTGGAGGAGGTGGTATTGGAACTGGACATGTGTCAGACATTCTAAGATGAGAGAATAGACTTTCTGATTTCAAAGTTTTATTGATGAGAATTTTTAGCTTTCAGGGGAGGCAATCTTTCCTAAGGTAAACCCTAGAAGATGCTTCCTGTTGCAATGAATAGATGTGAAACATCCACCAGCCCCAAGGCCTGAGGAAGCAATGTCATGGTCTGCTTACTCCATAAGTGTTCGTAGCATGGAACTAGCACAGTGCTGGAGGTCAAAACTTCCAAACCTGCACAGTGAAGTTGAGCCACCATTCATCTTGCACACACACTTCTGAGCTAGCTACTGGGAAGTCTGTGGAAGCCAGAAGCGACGATGAGAAGAAGCTTCAGTTTCCTATCCAATAAATTTGTTAACTCATTGTTCCTCAGAGTCATAATCCTTCCTCCCTGACCCTCACACCCTAGAGCCCCTATGGAGCTTCTGACCCGGAGCAGACTCTATTATAGCCATGCTACAAAACTGAGGCTCAGAGAAGTTATGTGACCAACTCAAGGCCACACAGCCAAGGCTCTATAGCCAAGACTCCCACCCAGGACTTCCCACCAGCTTGCGAGCAGCTCAGGAGGTTGTCCCGGTGCAGGGACTTCCGTCTCTCCAGCTGCCGATGGAAATAATAGTGGTATCCCCCTCAGGGGATGGAGTGAGTTTCAAAGGAGGCTACGGATGGGAAACTGACACATAAATTGTAAATTGCCTGTAGATGTTAGTGTCTGTTACTGTGGTAACCGCCCAGCATTTATGGACTGCATGCACTCTGGGTACCAGTGGTCACGTTGGTATTTTAATTTAATAGCATTTTATTTTTCCATCGTAAAAATAATATAAATTATGCATACATCCAAACTCATAAAATTGTACATATTAAATATGTGTGTATATCTATTATATCCTAATAAAGCTGTTAAAAATTGCATTTGTTAAAAAAATTACATTTGTTACAGAAAATCAAGAAAAGATAGGAAAGCAGAAAAAGAAGCAAAAATATTTTATTTTGGCCTCCCCATAGCACCCTCTGCTCATGTGATGGGTGGTCATTTTTCAGCTTTTCTTCCTCTGCCCATTGTATTTGCTATTTAACACGGCTGTGATCACTGGTCTATATAATTAAAAACATCTTATATACAATTTTACGTCCTGCTCTCTGCCCCTTGGGGGTGCTCATAGAGGAGAAGGAACGGGCTGTCCGCCCGGGAACCCAGCAGTGTGGGGCTCTGGCTCCAGTTCATCTTTGCTGGTGGTTGGGCGGGTCGCCCCGTGGAGGACCATACCCACTCCCAGCTCTGTGCTCAGCACGCGTTTACTCGCTCCCAGACCGCTGCTCTCCTTGTCTTGTTTTTCTAAGTTCAATGAAATGTGCTTTTATCTTGATCAATGAAAATATCCAGCCCATCATCCTGCTTCTAAACCACCTTCTCTCTCTCCTGTTTTCTTTTGCTGTCGGAGCTGGCAGTTACCTATGGCTCAGAAGCCCGTGCAAGCCAGAAGCTGCCTCTGAAAGGCACTGACTGGCAAAGCAAAAGGCGTTTATTGAATAGGAATGTGAAAATCAGTCAAGGGCTTGAGATGAGAGATGGTCGGGACTTTTGAGAAGCAGCAAGGGGCCCAGCCTGAGTGGAAGAGCAAGGTGGGCAGGAGGGGAGATGAGGCTGGGGGAGAGAGTGAAAAACACAAAACTCAGTGGGTTCAACAATGAACATTTTTTCTCACGCACCTGCTGATCCTGCTGATCTGGGCTGGGCTGGGCTGCGTGAACGGGTGGGCAGGGGCCCTGCTCAGGGCTGGCATGGCTGGTGACTCAGATGCATTCGTCCCCCTCCTCCTGGGCAGGTCCTTCTGGCAGTGGCAGGGGCTGGATGGTGGCTTGTCTGCTGGTGTCCCATAGACCAAAGCAAATGACATGGCCAACCCCAGAGTCAGGGAGTGTGGTGGGGGTGGGGGTCGGGGTGATCACCCAGCCTTGGACGGGAGGCAGGGCCAGGTTGTGTGCAGGTGCAGGAGAAGGGTAAAGGTCTGGGCTTCTGATGTGGTCTGCTCTTGGGACTGCAGACCACTCAGGCTTTAGACCACTCTGAGACCTTTGCTTTACTCCCAGATCAAATGTGGATTTGATCTAAAGGGTTTCAGGCAGGCTTCCTCTTGCTCTGCTGGGGTTAGCTTATAGCTGGGGCAGGGAGGAAGCGAAGAGATTCTTTAGGGGGCTCTTGGAATCTTCCAGGTGAGAGGTGGGGAGATACGGGTGGAATCTGGATATAGTGCAATGGCCAAGCTACTAGGATTAGACGTGGCACACAGAGAGGGAGACAGAAAAAGGGGGCAGAGAGACTCCAAGGCTTGGGTCTGAGCCAGGGGAGAATGGAGCTGCCACCACCTGAGGGGGACGCTGCCCAGAAGGGCTTTGGGAGGGAACATCATCTGGTTTGGGGGATCAGTGGAGGGTTTCGGGCAGAGCACACCGTGACTCAGGAGGCAAACCACCCTGGCGGCCGTAGGGGAAGGGAGTGGGGGCAGTGATCAGAGCTGTGGTTTGTTTGAAAGTAGCTCCACTGTGCTAAACCTGGATCAGAGATCCTGGTGCCTACAGAGTCCAGGCCAGGAATGTGAAGATTATGGGGTCCCACCCGATGAGAAGCCCATGGCCCTGGTGGCCTCAAGAGTAGGGCTAGTGTCAGATTTGTGGCCCAGTCACCTGGTCAGCACATAAACCCCCATGCTTCTTAGAGAAGCAAGAGAAGGAGGAAGGAGACAGAGGGAAGGTCTCTGTCCTCAGCCAGCAGGGAGGGGACGGGAAACTACCGGCCCCTCAGTAGTGCTCCTGACTCCTTGGGCCCCTGCTTCTGGATGGTGGCCCAAGGGTGCAGGCTCTGGGTAGTGGGCAGGCTCAGTTCTATTGAGCTGCAGAGTACTGGGGTCCTAATGAGCCACACCTTCCTGTCTCTCCCCCTACAGCCGATATCATCTCTACCGTTGAGTTCAACCACACCGGAGAGCTGCTGGCCACAGGCGACAAGGGTGGCCGGGTTGTCATCTTCCAGCGGGAGCCGGAGGTGCGGCGGGACCTGGTGGTGGTGGGAGGAGGGTCACACCCAACCCAGGCCTTCGCTTGCTCTGTCCTGGACCCCAGGGATGCATTCAGGACAGGCAGGGCCACCTGCTGCCCTGGGCTAAGCCTCCAATTACTGCCCTCCACATGGGTGAGCCAGTACAGACCCAGCCAGAGGTGGGGGGACAGGAGGACTGAGTTTTCTGCAGCTGTGGGGCTGCCTTCAGGCTGGGGTTGGCTATTTGGCTCAATCCCAGGCTCATCCTCGCGAGGCTGGTTGTCCAACAGAATTCCAGGAAAGATGAGAGCAGCCTGGAACAATCCCCCCAGCGGCGCTGTTTCTGAACTGCTGCAAGAGCCTCATGACAAAAAAAGCCCCTGCTGGTTGAGCACCTACTATGTGCCGTAACCTTGCTATGTCCTCTACATACTTTTCTCATTTACTCTCCACTGCCCACCTCAGAAGGTGGAGACCAACACCCATTTTACAGATAAGGACACTTGGAGAAGTCGCCCAGCTGGTGAGCAAAGACCAGGGACTGAAACCAAGACCATGTGTTCTGTTGCTTACACACCACCCTGCCCCAGAGAGGGGATGACTCACACACCTGGGGATTAGATGCTGAAGACAAGATTGTGAAAACCAAGGAGGTGGAAGATGGGGCAGCGGGGAGGGAGAGGGAAGAGGGGTGAGGAGTGAGAAGCAAAGCGGGAAGGAGGGGATGGAGGGGCAGGGCAGATGTTGCAGACGCATCCCTGCCCCATTCAATTCCAGAGCACCTGTTCCTTGAGGTCTGTCCTTAGCTGTGTGCCCCCCACCGTAACCTCCCTCACCACAACCCCGGTGGTGCCAGTAGGTGCTGTTGGCATCCTCATGCCGCAGGGGGAGACCAGATCTCAGAGCGAGTGCCGTAGCTGAGCAAGGACCATAAGCCAGAAAGCGGACAGCTGAGAATGGGTTACCCAAGCACCGTCCTGTGGCCGGAGGGTGCCGATTTCACGAGAAGGACCAGGGTATAGCCCACCAGGGATTGCAAAGCCAAGCCTCCTTTTTGCAGAAACAAATTAAATGGAAAGATGCAAGTTTCTCAACTTTGGGATTTTTCTCCTTTAATCTTTTTTCTCTATTCTGGTCCCAGTGACCTTAGTCGTAGACCATGCTCATGGCTGATAAAGGGAATTAGAGGCAACCGTACAGAACTTGAAAGCTTTCCAGAAGCAGGACAGATGTAGAAACTTAGCAATACATGCTTTTAGAAAAAAAAGAACAGGAAACTTGAGATTGTGCTTGGTTGAATGTCTCTGTTTTGCTCCCAGGCAGGTTATACATCCGGTTGAAGCTCCATATTGCCACAAACTCTGAACTTGTCTACTGTGAAAGCCCTCCCTGTGCCCACGATGGACTCACCACTGTTTTGAGGGCTCTATCAAGAGGGACCTTGTGATTAGGAACTCTGCTGCCTAAACCTATGGAGGGGGGACGATGGTCTAGCTCCAGTCTGACATTCTAGAATGTTCTGCCTCAGTGTAAAATCTGTTCTGTAACGCATGCATTCCTTGAGTCACGACCAGGTCAGACACTCAACTGGAGGAATAGGACAGAGTCTTGGCCTTGGTGTCAGACAGACCTTAGAGGGGCAAGTGGCAGCACTTAGTGGACACATGGCCTTGAGGAGGGTGGTCAGTTCACCCCCGAGTCTCCACTTTCTCATCTGTAAAATGGGGAGAATCAGTGCCCACTACCAACGGGCTGTGTAGATAGAACAAGATGGGAAGTGAGAAGCACTTAGCTCAGCACCCAGCACATAGTAGGTGCTCAGTAAACATGAGCCAGCCTGGTTGTTGTTGTTTTTACTCACTGGACTAAGGAGGAGACGAAGCTTGGCCACAGCCACGTGGCAAGTTATTGTTCACTTAAATTACAGAGTTTCCTCTAACCCTGGCATCGGATCCACCAGCACTTCTGGACACGGGTCTGCCAGTGGCGTAAGGCCCTCTGAGGGTTTGGTCAGGGGTGCGTACTCCCCTGCCATCCTGGAGCTCAGGCCCCCTTGTCTGGCTTCTCTTGCAGAGTAAAAATGCACCTCACAGCCAGGGCGAGTATGACGTCTACAGCACCTTCCAGAGCCACGAGCCGGAGTTTGACTATCTCAAGAGTCTGGAGATAGAGGAAAAAATCAACAAGATCAAGTGGCTTCCGCAGCAGAATGCCGCCCACTCCCTGCTGTCCACCAACGGTGAGGGGCCTGTGCGGGGGCGCTATCACCGCTGGCTGTCAAATGTTCTTTTCCAGCTCACTTATATCATGAGCATATTTCTAGGTCCTGAGAGCTCAAAAATAATATTTTGAGCAGCAAGAAGATTCCACTCAGTGACCATCCTGGGGCTTCCTCAGTCTTGGCCCACAGTGGGACATGAGGCTTGTTTGCACTGTTGCAGGTGGCTGCTCCGGGAACATCTCTGCGATTACTGTTCTTTGGGGGGTGGAAGGAGCTTGGTATTCCCGATGAAGGAGGCAAACATAACTGCTCTGGAATCCTGGAGCAGCCCGGGTGGGGTTGTCACTCAGCTGTGTGGGCTGGGCTACGGGACAGGCGTGGGTTTAAGAGCCTGGCTGGCCACTTGACCATTCTGCCCCAGAGAGAGCACATGCACCCCCAGACCTCAGGTACTCCCCTGGCCAGACTCCTGCTATGCTGTCGCCCACCCAGCATGGCTCCCGAGGCCAGAGGTTCTGCTTCCCCCTGCTCCCCGTCCTGCATGTCTCGCCCCTATCATCAGTGGTGAGACATCACCACCATCCTGGACAGGCTTGGACTCCATCCCTGCCTGGTGGCCTTGGTGCACTGGCTTTGCTTCCCTGAGCCTTGGTTCCCTCCTCACTTGTGTAGCAATGTGGACACAGCTCCCTGGGCTGTGATGAAGGGTCGTGGGACACACCGAGCCAGCACCTGAGATCAGCCAGCCCTGCTGTGAGTCACGTGTATAAGTGTGTCAACCTCACAATGTGATGCCACCTGCCTTCCCTGACAGAGCATCCATGAAGGCATCCTTCAAACTGCTCGGACTCAACCCTACCAGCCCGTCCTTGTGCCTGAAGGCTGCTCTCTCTGTCCCTCACCTGGCCAACCCCTTCCTCGTCCCTTAGACCTCTACTGGAATTCCCTTCCCCCCTGAGCCTTCATGGACTTCTCAGCTGAGCCTACTCTCCCTCCTGCAGGCAATCCTGGCCCCTTCAGGCCCCTCCTAACCCCAGGCCTGACCCCCCGGGCTCCTGCTGTTCTCATCCTTCACCATGGCAGGTGCAGGATCTGAGATCCTCAGGGCGCTTAGCATGGGGCCATGCTCAGCCATTGGGGAACCTTCCCTGCATGGCGGCAGGGGCACTGAATACTCTCCCCCCGCCACCAAGGATAAGAGCCCCTCATGTGGTTCACATCCTGGCCCTGCCACTTTCACATCATGGAGGCATTGGGAGGATGAAATGACACGAGGCCATCATGGGTTAGAACAGGGTCAGTGCTTCCTGAGCCACACAAATGTGCAGCTTTTACTTGAACCATGGAAGTGGGACGTGTCGTTCTCTTCCTGCCCCTCTGGGGAGAGGGTCAGCTTCAGGGGCTCCCTATACCCTCACTCCCCCTCAAAGCTTCTTTACTCCAGGTTTAAATCCCATCTTTCTTAATGGCATGTCCTACGTATATATCAAGGGTTTAATCAATACCAGTTGTCTCCGTCTTCCTTCTGAGCATGGCTGTGTTTGTTTTGGCTGCAGTAGCAGTCAGGGTTCTCTGAAGAAACAGGACCCAGGACAGATACGATGAGCATATGTGTGTGTGTAGGTGTGTAGGTAGGGATGTACATGTTGATAGAGATATATGGGAAGAGGCTTATTTTAAATTGTCTCACATGATTGTGGGGGCTGGCAAATCCAAAATTCACAGGGCTGGTTGGAAGGCTGAAGATCCAGGGAAGAGCTGATGTTGCAGCTTGAGTCTGAAGGCCATCTGCTCGCAGCACTCCCTCTTTGTGGGGGAAGGTTAGTCTTTTGTCTTTAAGGCCTTCAACTGATTAGATGAGGCCCACCTGCAGTATAGAGAGCAGTCTGCTTCACTCTATAGATTTTTTCCTTTGGTGTGTGTGTGCGTGTGGTTTAACAAAAGTTTATTTCTCATTCCCATAAAGTCCATCTCAGGGCTGTGGAACTCTCCAGAACAACTGCTCTCCATATGGGGGCTCAGCATTCCAAACTACGTTGAGTTTCCATCCCCTGTTTCTATATGGGCTTCCACAACTGAGGCAGGAAAACACTAGAGTCTTGCAACAACAAATTAAGCTTCATTCAGCCCGCACCCTAGGGATGTAAGTGTTAATGCCACCTGAAAAAAAAAAAAAAAAAAAAAACCTTCACAGCAACACCCGTCTGTGTTTAACCAAATATCTGGGTGGCTTGGCTTCTCTGCACTGACACATAGATGAACCATCATAGCCACTAGGTTACTCTTGTGCTGTTCATGGCTGGAGGCCAGAGAAGGGAGGTCACTGAGAAGCTGTCCCCTGCAGGGTCTGGAGGTAGCTCAGAAATCGCCAAGGGGTTACCCTCTCTTTGTCTGCTGCTGCAGGACTTTAAAAAGTAGGAAGCCACATCTGTCTATTCTTTCTGGAAGAGGGTTTAGTTAGGGTGTGCTAGCTGCCCTCACAGGCACCTTCCCTTTGGACCTAGCAGTTCCACCTTTGGGATTGGTTGTGAGGAACCAGAGAACGCAGCCATGTTCATGCATGGGTACACAGAAGGAGAAAGACCCCGCATGTCCAAGAGCACGCTAACAGCCCAGTAATTCCTGGCTCAGCGTGCCCCTGTCTCGTGGACTGTTCTCTGGGCTGAGGTTAATTCTTCATCTTGTCTCATTTGCTCTGTTTTTAAAGACAAAACTATCAAATTATGGAAGATTACCGAACGAGATAAAAGGCCCGAGGGCTATAACCTAAAAGATGAAGAAGGAAAGCTTAAGGACCTGTCCACGGTGACGTCATTGCAGGTAAGATGTGGCACACAGCAGATTCCGGCAAGTGGGAAGCAGTGTGTGCTGCTTTTATGAAACAGTGAGACTGTAGGACCTGAAGGGCCTTTGAGATTTGAGCCAGAGCCAGCTTCAGGGCCTGGCAGGGCTACTTATGTGTAAGGTGGCCACAGGCTTTTATCTGTTCCAAGCCTTGGTCTCCTTGTGAGCATAGCAGGGACGGTCATCTTCCTCCCGGGCTGATGTGTGTCTATAAAGCATTCTTCAGCTGCAAGTGCAGGTGCAGAGCAAGTACTAGAACCCCTTGCTGCACCAGGAGGGAAACCGAGTCCCAAAGAGAAGCAGCAGGTCCCCCCACAGCCACTCAGTTGTATGAGTGGTGGAGCCAGGAAGAAGAATCTATGGGCCAGACTTTGTGGATTCAAAGCCC
Organism: Vulpes vulpes; assembly: GCF_048418805.1. Taxonomy (NCBI): domain Eukaryota; kingdom Metazoa; phylum Chordata; class Mammalia; order Carnivora; family Canidae; genus Vulpes; species Vulpes vulpes. The sequence goes on along the minus strand of NC_132793.1, from coordinate 106,594,166 downwards.
TTTTGTTGAGGGTCTGAGAGAGGCTTGGAACCCATGATTCTTGTGGCCTCTACAGAGGCTCAGCCAGAAGGTTGGCTATTGTTTTAAAAGAGGCTGGGAGGGTTGAGCTACAGGGCCACGCTGAAGCACACTCTCATCCACACATGATTAAAAGGCAAAAGAAATCCTCTTTTTTTCCAGGGGAGGGGCTATGAGATGTGGCAGAAAGAGTTCTGGAGTCCCAGGATCTGAGTTCCAATCCTGCTTCAGCCACCTCCTAGTGGTTTGCCCTTGGGCAAGGCTCTTGGCCTCCATAAGCCTCCGACTCCCCATCTGGAGTGAGATAAACACTTCTTGTGGCGAGCCTATGTCTTCCAAGCCCTTTGCCTATAGTAGTAACTCAGTCCTCCCTGAAGTCCTAGAAAAGGGGCACATGATTATCAACCCCATTTTACAGATGAAATGAGAGCTGGGATCCAAGCCCAGGAAGTCCGGCTCCAGGGTCGGCATCTCGGGCTCCCCTGTGAAGCGGCATCTCGGGCTCCCCTGTGAAGCGGTTCCCACTTCACAGGAAGGCCATGGGGGTGCTCCGTGGTGTCCTGCTGGAAGACTCCATGAAAGTTCATCCCCATCCTTCTCCAGCAGGGCAGGAAGTAGACTGAGGCCACCTTGTCTGTGCCTGGCTTGCAGATCGGAGCCTGGAACACAGTGGGTGCCCCCCCTCACGTCTGTTGGAGGTCATGTCGGGGCACAGCTGATTTGGATGCATTCATTCATCGCACACTTACTGAGTGCCCACGTTGAGCCCAGCCCTGAGAGACCTCTCAGGGAAACAGAGCGGTTGGGGGCGAGATTGGGTCCGAGTCTTAGTGTCCCTGTTCCTGGGACAGTCCTGGCTCCGAGGAGGCGGCCCAAGTCCCATGAGTGAGCATCATGGGTACTGTTCTCTTCAGCTCCCATTTCCATGTTCTAGCCAGTTTGAAAAGGTGGGGTCACATCCCAGGAACTGCCTGCCCTCCTGGGAGAGGAGGACCGATCACAGCTATGAGTGTGCACCACTCTGGGGCTGGGGGGGGACAATGGCGAGGCCTGGCGCAGGGGTGTTAGCTCCTGCCCTGGGCTCCCCGACTGCTCCCAGAGCCACCCAAGGCTTGTAAGGCGGCCGTAGGCAGGGCCCTGCCCTATGCCTACGTTTCCTCACCAGCCAAACGGGGATGAGGACTCACTTTCCCCAAAACATCTTAGCGTACGCGCTCACTACATGGCCAGCCTATTGTCGTAAATACGAAACGGTAATCAGTGTTGTTCTTGAGATGGAGAAATAAATGTTTAAACATATCCGCCTCTAAATGACTGGCAAATTGTGCAAATAAATTCTGAGAAAGCTAGAACACAGAAAGGAGGCCAATTAGCTTCCACGCTGAGTAATGGGAGTGACGTGCCCCACCCCCGCCCCACCCCCAGCCCCCAGGAAGTTTATGAGGCTTTCATCTAGTGGGAAGGATGCAATTATCACCTCTTGATGGGCCTGGCATTTGCGGCAGCGCTGGTGGCCCATGGGAATCCATTTATTTCCCTCCCAGCATCAGAGACTTTGCTCTGTGTCTCACTTACGCCTCAAGGCGGCCCTTGACCTTCCTGCTGAGGCTGGAGGAGGAGGAAGGGAGAGAGAATGGGGGCACCTGGGCCTTTCTTGCTCTTGCCTTTTCCTTGTCTCCTCCTGTGTCCCGAAGCCACCCAGCCACGTGCAGCTCTTCCCCAATCCCTGCCGAGCTCACTGGAGGCTTGGGCTGTTACTCACTGACAAGCGGCTCTGCGCTAGACCTCTTCTAGATCCCTAGATTTCAGAGGTGGGCCAGAGCAGGCTGAGTCCTTGACCCCAAAGTGTCCCCAGCCCCCCAAGGAAACAGACATGGGGTCACCCAACCTTGGTGGTCAGCGCTGGGCAGATGGACACACAAGGGAGGCCTTTCTCCACCTTGTTGATTTGGCGAACTCCTATTCATCCTTTAAAACCCTATTAGCCTTCTCCTCTATAAAGCCGTTTCTAAAAAAAAATAAAAAATAAAAAAAATAAAGCCGTTTCTAGGCAAGTCAGATAAGAAACCTCATCCTGCTTCTGTGCATTCTAGCTTTTTGTATCTCACAGTGTTCTGTCATTAATGTTTAGGTTCCTGCTTCTCACCTTAATTAGACCAGGGCTTCTAGAAGTGTTGGGGGAGGGGAGGTGTTTTATTCACAAGACACTTAAACCTTCATGGCGAATTTATTTTCACTCTTCTTCTCCTCTGTTCTTTTAATGGCTTTGAAATATGGTTTGGGGATGGCAGTGACTGACTGGAGCCCTGGGTGTAGGTCAGGGCTGCCAGGAGGAAGTGATGTTGCCAGAAGGAGGGAAGGCAGACTGAGATCCAAGCCTTTGCTAGGCTAGTAATGCTCTGACCTTCTCCAGGAACAGGTGTGACTTGAGAGAGTCCAGGGGCCTTGGGGGGGGGGGGTGATAGCGGGGGAGGCAGTGGCTGTGCCTTGAGGCAAGGGAAGGGAAGATTAGGAGCTGACTTAGAAGCCCTCACACAGCCACATGGGTTCCAGCCTGGGCCCTGCCTCTATCACTTCCTGAGGAGGAGATCGGGCACTACTTCTGGCTGCAACCTAGCCCTATATGGGTCTCCATTCTCAGGGCACTGGACCTGCAGGAACTCGTGGGATCCTCACAGAAGCCCTTGAGCAGGTGCCAGCGTACCCCTCCTCACAGCTAAGGAAACAGGCCCAGGGACGCCTGGGTGGCTCAGCAGTTGAGCATCTGCCTTCAGCTCAGGGCGTGATCCCAGGGTCCTGGGATCGAGTCCTGCATCTGGCTCCCTGTATGGAGCCTGCTTCTCCCTCTGCCTGTGTTTCTGACTCTCTCTGTGTCTCTCATGAATAAATAAACAAAATCTTTTTTTAAAAAAGAAAGAAATTAAAAAACTAAGGCCCAGAGTAGTGAGGTCCCCAGTGAGGGTAACCCTAGTGGGCAGCAGGGCAGTAGGGTTTCAAGTATCTGCCTTTCCAACAGGATGCTCTGAGGGGTGGTCGTCCCTGGCTCTGCATTTCCTGGCTCTGTGACTTTGACATGTCAGGTCATCTTGGCATCCAGTCTTCCCACCCAGGATGGGATGGCCATGCCCGTCCCCATTTCCTGAGCAGAGTCTGGGCCAAGCCTGGGAGAGATTGATGCAGCCATGTCCATCTGTCTGCCTATCTCTATACCTTCAAAGACCTCGCAGTTTCCTGGGATGGGGTGTTGTGCCCGACACACAGTACAACATATGCTATGAGCCTTGATACAGATGTGTGCAGTGTGCTAGGGGTGAGCGGGCCTGGGGCCCCACTCCCAGGGCAGGTTGTACGTCTGAGGGGCTATTGCTTCTAGGCCCTGCCGGAGGAGTCCGTTAACTAAGTGTTCACAGGGTGAACATTCCAGGCAGAGAATGTGGAGGAAAGCAAAAGCACAGTATCCAGTGCTGTCCAGGGACTTGTCACACCAACCCTCCAGGGTGGACTTTGTATGAGTTAGGCTAACAGCAGCTGTAACAAATAACCCCGGCATCACAGGACAGAACACATAGAAATGTATTCCTCACTCACAGAAAGGTCCAGGATCGGCGTTCCTGGTTGACCCATGACTCTCCTGCAGGGATGCAGGCTCCTTCCATCCCATGGGCCTTCATTCCTAATGCTTGGGTCCTCACCTTCCAGCAGTGGAAGGGGAAAGCAGGTAGAGAAGGCACACCTTGCCTCTTAACAGTCCAGCTCACCAGTGCCCTGTGTCACTGTGCTCACATCTATTGGTCAGAACTAGTCACATGGCCAGCTGGGAAATGTAGTTCTTGCCGGGGCAGCCACCTCCTTGTGACAACGGAACAAAAATGGATAATTGGCTGGTGCTGCCACGATATTTTCTCATTCCATTTTACAGGTGAGGAAATTGGGGGCAGTGGGGTTCAGCCGCTTATTCAGAGTCATGCAGCAGGCTCAGCGCCAATCCCAGGAGGCCAGGCTTTCATGCAGGTCTGGCGGGTGATGGACATTAGCCACATGGCACTGCTTCTTTCTAGCATGTGCAGAATGGATGCCCACTGGCACATTCCCAGTGTCCAGTTTTGATCATGTAGCCCTGGCATGCCGTTTCCTGCCCTGGGCACCTACCGCCCCTGCACTTCCCCTCCTATCACCTCATCATCCTGCAGACTGCCCCCTCCTCTCTGCAGGTACCTGTGCTGAAGCCCATGGATTTGATGGTGGAGGTGAGCCCACGGAGAGTCTTCGCTAATGGCCATACCTACCACATCAACTCCATCTCCGTCAATAGCGACTGCGAGACGTACATGTCAGCGGATGACCTGCGCATCAACCTGTGGCACCTGGCCATCACTGACAGGAGCTTCAGTATCCTTTCCAGCGGTGGCCACCCACCATCTCCCAGGGCAGGGTGCTTCTGGGTGGGGCTGGTTGGCTTGGTTGTAAGCGAGCCGACTTGGGGGCTTCTGTTTCTGTTCAGCTTCTTCAGTGAGCGAGGCCCAAATTTGGAATCCTGATGAGCTGATTTATGAAACTTTAAAGCCATGGCTGCCAAGGCTTGTATTCAACCTGTTGCCTTCTCCAAGTGGCTGTGTTCTCTGTCATGGGACCTCATCAGGGACGACAAAGGAGATAGAGGCCTGGGGTCAGACTTCCTGGAGGAAGGGTGAGCCACGGGAGAGTCAGCCAGAGGCTCCTATGGACCCTCCTCCCTGTTGCCCAAGGCAGGGGCTTCAGTGTTTGATGAGCAGCCTTGGGGTCTGCCCCCCGCCCAGGGCTTAGAATGACAGACAGTAAAGGTGTCAGAAGCCCCGTTATATGGGGTCAAAGGAGGGCTCAGCCTGGTGGTCCCCCATGTCTAGGCAAGCTAGGAGCAATAGGCTGGACTCCAGGTCCCACTGACTGGTGAAGAACTTGGTAGGCAAGTATGGACCTGGGAGGGGCCGCAGGGGACAGAGCAGCCAGGTTGCTACTGTGTCACTCTGTGCAGACCAATAATAATAAACCTACACAGTGCATTTCTGTGCCTGACATCGACATGTTCATATTAACTCATATCACCCTCACGACAACCCAGAAGACAGGTGCTATCATGACCTCCTGTGCAAATGAGGAAACCGAGTCCCAGGGAGCCAAGTTGACCTGCTCAAAGCTTACGTCTAGCAAGTGTCTAGCCCAGGCTCCCTGGCCCCAACTCCCTATTTCTAACCTTTATGTTCAACTGCCCTTTGTGAAGTCTGCCCCCCAAGATGTGTAATGGAACGGGGTAGGAGGCCCCCCCTGAGAGCTTCATGCCAGCTGATGGTCCCCCAAGTGCCCTCTCTGTGCTGGGTGCCAGGGAGCTCCTGCTGCAGAAGCTCCCAACACAGGGTGTCGGACCTGCTACTGCAGCTGCCTTACCTGTCAGGAGGGGGTTGTGTCCCTCAGAGCAGAAGCCAGGATGGACTGGGAGGGAGTGTGGGAGTAGGAGGCAGCAGTCTGGAGGGTTTGAAGGAGAGAGAGGGGGTAGCAAATAGCTTCTGAGGCCCAAGAGCCAGGGACTGGCTGGAGGCCACTAGGCAGAGAGACCTGGGGCTCAGAGGAGCAGAGAAGCGAGCAAGCACATGCTGTTCCCTGAGCCCAGCAGGAGGGTGTGAGGCTTTGCAGTCCGTGTGAGCCTCTGTGGGAGTCTCGCTCTGCTCCCTCCAGCTCGCTGACCTTGGTGAGTAATGGATCCCTGTGAGCCTCACTCACCCCTTTCCACTAGGACTGTCGTGCACACTCGGTGCGCCCCTCCTGGGTGCACCTAGCACAGAGCTAGTGCTCTGCATGTCTCCTTCCTGCCCCGAAGGTATGGTGCCCTCTGAGCCAGGAGGGTGGAAGTGGATTGGGGTGGTCACAAAAGTTCAAGGAGGGGCTGAAGCTGCAGCCACTTAGAAGAAATGGAAGCTCAGATTTGATGTGGTGGAGAAGGCTGGGCTAGGCATCTGTCTGGCCCTCCATTCAGGCTGGAAGCCCAGTGGGCCCTACCCCTGTCCCGGTGTTTAGAGCTTCAGTTGATCAGGACCCTTGGTTGCAAGGCTTAGAACACCTCATCACTCCTGGTTCAAGCAAAACACAGGCCTCTACTGACTTAGGGACCGTGATAAGGCTTCAGGCACAGGTGGATTCAAGGGCTGAAACAATGTCATTAGATGGTTCTCTCTGCTTCTTGCCTCTACTCTCTGCTCTGGCTCGTCTCAGGTGCCACATGGTGGCAAATTAGGGCCAGTGACACATGCCTTGTCCTCCCAGAATAAAGCCCAAGAGAAAAGAGACCAGTTTTCTGTGAACTGTCCCCCCAGGCACCCCATGGCTCTGATTAGGCCTCAGGGGCCCCTCTGAACCTGTGACTGTGGGTGAGGGATGCAAAGCTCTGACTGGCCAGGTCTGAGCCAAGGGAGCTGGAGAGGGTCAGTGTGTAGCGGGGGGTCCCCTCAGAAGAAGCAGGCACTCCCTCAGCAGTTGGGGGCTCCCATGGTGGGATGCACAGGCAGATGTCTGCTGCCAACTTTGAGGTGTTGACCAGCCTCCTAGCAGAATAAAATGAGTCATGTGGGAGCCCCGGATCTGCAAACGGGGTGGGCATGGGGTCATGGGACTTGTGTCACAGCAGCTCGCTGTCCTCAGCTCTTCCTCCCAGCACTCTACAGTGCACAGACCAGTTTGCCATTCGTTATCTCGCAAGGCCTTCATGTTGGCATGAAAGCTGGAAGCAGTGGTGCATTATCACCCCATTCTGCAGATGCAGAAATAGAGGTTTGGGGAGACAGAACTGGCTGACAAAGCAGAGCTGAGTGGGACTCGCGCTCGGGCCTCTACAGCCTGGCCCCAGGCTGTTGGCCCAGCCCTTGGGCTGCTGGCTGCAGCCACCATCGCAGGCTAGGCTGGGGACGCAGCCCCTGCCCAATTGACGCTGCTGGGCTGCTGTAAGGACTCAGGAACACTGCAAATGCCCTTTACAAACTGTAAAGCCTTGCAGCTGTGTAAGGGTTACTGTTCCCTTTCATTCAGCCATTAATTGGTATGTCTTCCGACTTGGGCCCATGCTGAGCCCCGGGGACACAGGGACAATGAAAGAAACTTGGCCCTGCCAGTGGGGGCCTCCAGGTGGTATCAGGGACATCACCCTTGCTGTGAGCAGGGCAGCACCAGCACGAGCTGCAGTGGGCATGTCATAGCGGGGCATGGTGGGTAAGGATGGTAGGAGAGCTGTGCGTGTGTGTCCTGGGTGGACTGGATTCCAGCAGGCAAGCCCAGAGACCAGGAGCCCAGTAAGGAGATTCAAGGAGAGGTGGCAATGGGTAGGCAGGGGCTTGGCCATGGGCAGGCTGCAGTGGCATAGTGGGGCAGTGGGCTGTCTCATAACTGTCTTTAGGACCAAGGTGGCCACAGGACATTGGAACAAGTTAGGCCTGAATAAGAAAAGAGGGTTGATCCACTGCAGGTTGTGCCCTGTCCATATGCTGGAGAGCATGCCATTCGCCGCTGTATTTATTGAGTACCTTCTGTGTACCAGGCTCTGTGCCTGACTTTGAATTAGATAGATAAAGAGCCCTGCCCTCCTGGAGCCAGCAGACAATAAACCATTAATATAGTAAACAAATAACATACCCAGCATGCAAGCAGCTGACAAGTGCAGTGAGGCCACGGAGAGCAGTGGTGTGCATTTTTCCCAGCCCTGTTTATCTCTGTGGCTGCAGGTGTGGGCTAGGTGGAGTATGAGCCAGGATGGGGGGTTTTGCCAAATAAATAAGCAGACAGGAAGCTGACAGTGCCTGAATCTAGGAGGAGGAGATGGCTAGTGACGAGAGAGGAACATCAGTCATTGGAGCGGGGAGGACCTCCTGGGAACCCAGAGTCTTCTCTGCTGTCCTGCCTCCTAACTCCGTGTTAAAACATGTGTGCTGCGTCTTCATTTTGTGCGAGTGAGTTGGTAGTTGATCACAATGTAAAGACAACCTGGCCCTTGAGGTGGAGGAGTGTGGGTACTGCAGAACACTGATGGTTGCCAAGCTGGGCTCCAGGCAGCCCCTGCCTGTGGAAGGGGAGTACCCAGTAGGCTGATGGAAGGGGCGGAGAGGAGTCCCCAGGGGTGCGTGGTGGTTGTGGAAACCTCCCCTGCTGAGACCAATTCATCAGGGAACTATGTTGCATGGTTCCCTGCTCCTTGGAGAGCAGGCCCAGGGAGCTCCCCAGGGCCTGCTGCTGCTTGGCCACCAGAGTGACAAGAGTCACCCCTCCCACTCCAGCACAGAGACCAGCACCGCCCCGCAGAGGCCGGCCTCCTGACAGGGAAGGCCTCAGGACCATGGGCTGTGGCCGTGATGATGGTCCTGTGCAGCGGAGTAACTAGAAAAGGCGTTTCATTTCCAAAATGGGAGGAGGCCAGCAAGGCCTGCCAAGCTGGAGAGTGGCTCTGCATTGGGAGACCCCTTTTGTGCAAACCCGTGGTTGGGGGGGCGTCTGGGCCTGGGGCTTCCCCTCCCTTTGACTCATGCCTTCTGGTGTCTTGATTTGCCATAATGCTGCTGTTCCATCTCCAAGCCACCAGAAGTTTTCTGCAGCAGCACCACCTCCTCATGTCGAAATAGCAACGATTTCCACCTAGGCAGAATTGATCTCCAGCAAAGGTTTTAAGAGAAAGGAAAACCTTTGTAATAAAGAAGAAAAGGTGGGCGTTGTTTTGACCAATGAGAATAGATAGTAAGAAAGCTTAGAGGACCTTTCTGCTGCTAATTTGAGAATTGGCTGCTCTGAGAGGAGAGGCAGGGGAGCCTGGTGCTCACGGAGCCTCTCTGTGTGCCGGGCACACACATGGTGCAGCGCCTCCTTCCTCCCCCTCACCCGCTAGATGGGAAAAGGTGCCAAGCCCTTTCTTTTCTCCCCCTAGTTAGCTCTGGAATCATGCCTTCGTCTCCATCCCTGCCAGAGGCCCTGCTGGAGCCAGACCATTCCTGCCTGGCCCGTTGCCTGAATCCCACACGTCTCAGCAGAACTCTGGTCTGACCTTGTGGGGCCCTGGCTTAAAGCTCTTGGTGACTCTTGTGCATCAGGCTTCCTCACACCTCTGGGCTGTTGGGTTTTTCTTCATGTTATGGGGGGTTGAGAGGAGGGGGCGCTCTGCCTTCTGCTCTTCCTTCCCTGGCTCGCTCTTTCTCCTTCTCATAGCCTGGCTGGCTCCCATTTGCCCATAAGTGTCACTCACAGCCCCCTTCACCCAGTCATCTTGACTCTGTCCACTCTGTTTGCCTCCTAGGCTGTCAGAGCCCCTCACTCCCTGGTCACACTGGGCTTTCCTCATCTCTTAGTATGATGCCTGCGCCGTTTTCTGGTGAAAACCTTGAGATTTGGTGTACCCAGTCTGAGCCCTCTCTGTATCCCCATACATAATGCAGGGCCCAGCACATAGTAGGTGCTTAGGAGTGGCTACACATGGTGACTTTGGATGAGGGATTCCAGTCCCCATGTAGTCTTAGGATGTAGACACCTCCTTATAAATCTGGATTCCGGGGGACTCAGAGACCCTAGCCCCTAAAGAGCAGTAATCTGGGGTCTAGCAGACCTGTGCTTAGATTCATTGTGTAACCTCCTGGGCCACCAATTTCCCCCAGTGTAAAATGGGCCTATTACCTTGTCCTAAGGATATTTGTAAGGAATAAAGAAATCATGCACGTTAAAGACCTGGCAGTAATCAGGGCCCAGCAGGTGGCCCGTGTTTCCCTCCTTAAACAGCAGCTCCCCAGATCTTTGAGGCTGGCTCTCATAAAACCCCTGCGTCGTCTCTGATTGTTGAAGGCCCCTTTCCTCCCTGGCGCTGTGTCCACATCTGTTTAAACAACCTCTCACGTCCTTTAACCAACATTTGAGACAGGCGGCTCTGAGTGATTTTTCTGGAGCTCGATGCCTCTTAAAGGTAACAGATTGCACAGAGGGTCTCAGCTGATGGGCCTCTGCTTTATTTTTAGCACTTGGAGAATTGCAAAGATGGTTCAATTGATTTTTCTCCCCCCTGAGCGATTTCTCATGGTGGAAGCTGGCATTGCACCAAGCCTCGGTCTGGAGCAAGTTTCTAATTGCCATTTTAGAGAGCAGGTCCTGAAGCTAGGCGGGATGTTGCGGCAGTAGGGGCAGAGGCTGCAAACCCCAGTCTGCACATGGCCACCTGCAGGCTAGGCATGTTCCCCTTGCAGGAAACAAAGGAAGGGACTGGCTGAGGCCCCTCCATGTGCCAGGCTCTGTGATGGCCAAAAGTCCTGGATCCTGGCGTCCAGCCTGCCTCCATTGCTCACTCATAGGTGACCCTGCTGGTCACTTAGCCTTCCCCAGCCTTGCTTTCCTCATCAGTTCAGTGCAGGTGTGTCTCCTGTGCTGGGGCCTAAGGGTGGAGTAGCCGATGAGCGCAGGGCCTGATGAGCTATAGACACAACCCACACGGGCCCTGACCCGCTGTCAGGCACCCTACAGGCTGCCCTTTTCCATTCTCCTGTAGTACCACTCTACAGAGAAGGAACAAGAACATCTGCTCAGAAATGCCCCGAATCTGAATCCCCCAAATTGGTTTCCACCAGAAAGCCTGTGGTTAAGCTGTTTGCCTGCACACAGCTGCTTTCCGGGCTCAACAAGGCCGGGCTTCCAATGGGGCCCAAGTGCCCGTGCAGCTGTCCTTGGTGCTGACTCTGCTGGCAGCTGGTGTTGTGGGTCCCCCTCCCCACCACCTCACACACCCCGTCACCCCTTCCTGAGCACTCGGTGCCAAACAGAGCTCTAAGCACGTTGCACATACTAATTCTCTTTAATCCTCCTGACAACACAGTGGAGTAGGCATTATTAACATTCCTCTTTTGTAGACGAGGAAACTAAGCCACAGGAAGAGCAAGTAATTATCCAGAGTTACCCAGCTGGGAAGTGCCAGGGCCTAGGATTCAGACTCAGGCCCTCTTGGTGCAGAACCCACACGCTTCACTGTCATGCTACACTGCCTCTCAGTGGTGAGAGCTGCAACCCCTGCAGCAGCCACTGTTATTTCACCTCCAGTCTGCAAGCACGAGCGCCTCGAGCCCTTACATCAGCTTGTCATGGGGTCCTGTCATTCTCTCTGTTTTGTGGGTGGCATGGAGATGAGCCCTGACAAGCTCTGAGAAGCTCGTCCAGCCCCATTGGGCAGTGATATTTCCTGGCTCTACTTTTAGATCCTAAGGGAGAGCGGGTGCTTTTCCCCACTTCAGGCCAGAGTGGGGATTGTTTTGTGACAGAGGTGACAGGTGACACAGGTGGCCAGGTGCACGGGGAGGGGGGGGAGTGAGGCTGCTGTGTCCTCTAGTGGTGGGAATGCATGACTCTTCTGTGCTTCTGATCCCTCCTGACAGGCCTCTGTGGCATTTCTGTGACATGCTCCAGATTAACCACCCACCCCAGACCCCAGTCCGGAGCCTCATCTCCCACCCTCTCCCCATCGGGTTCCAGCTGGCTGGATAACTCCTACTCTTGTAAGTCCTCAGCTTAATGCCCCTGCCTCCCTGACTCTCCAGACCAGCTCAGGACCTCCCCAAAAATCCCATCCCATGTACCCTGTGTGTTTCTCCTGGAGCATCATCGTGGGCCTCTTGGCTTCACTGCTGGGCTGGAAGCCCTGGTTATGGGGAGATCAGGATGGGCTCTGGTTTGCCCTTTCTCAGTGACCATGAGAAGACAGCCACCTGGGTGTGCGTCCTGCTTCGTCCTGTCTGGGGTTTCTCTCCCAGATCTTAGGAGCCAAAGCACACAATTCAGCATAAACCCTCAAGTCCTTGGTTTTTGTTTGTTTTTTTTTTTTTTCGGGAGGGGGGAATAGACTGTTCCTTTGGCAATCTGCTTAATTTCCTGCTTTTCCAGAGGAAGAGAAAGACTCTGCTTCTGATTTAATGAACTTTAATTCTTGCTAAAAGTACTGTGTTCTAGGGACTTAAAAAAAATAAATGTCTAAGTCATTTTATTTATTTTCATTGTGAGGGCCTTTGACTTATGTCATCTCATTTAATCCTCATCATAGGCCTGCAAACAGATTTTATCAGTCCATTCTATAGATGAGAAAAGCAAAGTGCAGGGAGGTTGAGAAGTTTTCTGGAGGTCTCACAGCTGTTTGTGATGGGGCTAGACCCTCAAGCCTCGGTCCTTGTGACTCAGAACTGAGTACTCTCTTCTCTGGCTCAGTATTTGGGAATCACATAAGCTGGCTGTGCTAAAGATGGGTAGACTGGCTCACCACATAGAGAAGACCCACAGGGCTTCCGTGGGCTTGTGTGGTGAGCAGTTACACAGGATCGCCCCTCTTCATGGCCCCACATAGTCCCAGCAATCTGGCTCTTCTCTCTGAGCAGGACTGCATCCTCCCCGAGCAGGATGGTACCATCATAGTTAGTAAGGCTCTGAGCAGAGAAGGGAAAGAGGCTGTCATGGGCTGAGTTGCGTCCCACCAAAATATATATGTTGAGATCCTAACCCTGGGACCTCGAATGTGATGGTATTTGGTCTTTAAAGAGGTGATTAAGGTGAAACAAATATCAGGATAGGTCCTAATCCACCTTACAAGAGGAGGAGGTTAGGACCCATAATGGGGAAGATAATGTCAAGACACGGGGAGAAGACAGCCATCTACACACTCAGGAGAGAAGCCTCAAAGACATCAACCTTCTGACACCCTGATCTTGAATTTCCAGCCTCCAGGACTAGGAGAGAATAACTTTTTGTTTAAACCACCCATCTATGGCATTTGTTGTGGCAACCCCTAGCAAATTCATACAGAGGCAAAGGTTGCCAGGAACCTCTTTACAGGATCTGATAGGGTTTGGCCAGAGTACTTCTAGCTCATCTTTGTAACCAGGTCATCTTTTGGAGAAAATTTGCTGAAAAAAAAGGCAGCTTTGCTGGCTATGCCGCAACAGGACTATCTCCATGTGCTGGAGGCCTTCTGGGCTACTTGCACCCAGTGTCCCTGGAGAGCCTGTGGGAAGGCTTCTCTGGCGTGGTCCTTGGCGGAGCTGCCTCCATTCTCATGTGGTGGCTGCTCAGTCACCATGGTAACCGCCTCCCCCATCCTGAGAGCGTGTTCATGCCGAGACATCTAGATAAACCACGCTTTGCTCAGTTCAATCAATGGAGCCCAAGGCTGCATCCTTCTCATCATTGAACTCTCCCTACCACGCTATTAGTACCCTCCTTGCAGGGTCACAAGCCAGTCCAGGGTGCCCCAGAAGCATTGCCTGAGGGTTTGTTTGTATATATTGTGTGGAGATGCTCTCACTCCAGAACAGAGGGAGTACAGGGAGGAGCAGTGGCTGGGAGTTAGGAAGCCAGAACTCTATCCTTGCTCTGCTGGGCTCTGCATGTGGTCCCTGGCACATCACTTGCCAGCCCTGTGGAGCACCCATGGGCGTGGAGCGTAGGTAGTCCTTCCCACAGGGATGCGAGGTGCCTGGCCCATAGATGCGGGGTCCAGGGCTGCCCTCCACAGCTCTCTGAAGGTTTGACTGTGTCTCCAACCTCAGTTAGTTGCTGCATCTTTATAGCATCATCTGTTGCGGTGCTGCCGCTAGAGTCTGTTGTGATGTTAGTTAATATTTGTGTACTTCTTTGATGTTTCTGGGATGGTTTCCATACCCACTTCTCACTTGAACTCCTTCCCAAACAAACCAATGATATTTATTCATTTCGTGTGCCTGACTTGTTTCATGGCCAGGGGAAATTTGGCCAAGGATGAGAGATGGCCCTGTGTACCTGTGCCCACCCCCTGTTCAGGTAGGGGAGATGAGGCTCAGAGGGAAACCTCAGAAGAATGGGACCACTGGAGGTCCTGTGACCTTCTCCCCGACATTTCAGGGGCTCTCCGGGTGGGGCCTCATGGGCTTGCAGCCCAGGGATTGAGGGCTGACATCGGTGCTCCATGCCGATATGACCTTGGCTGGCTTCAGGCCATCAGGCCATGCCTTTGGCAGCAGGAGATGAAGGAGTTTCTATAAAAATCTCTGCAAACCTGATGACTCTGCAGAAGGCCCGCCTGGAGTACATTCCAGTGTCCTTGACAGCAAGAGCCACAGACTTTGCTCCAGGATGGGATGAATGCCTGTTTCTGAGCTTTGCGGACTCCCCCAGGGAAGGCCTGGAGCTCACAGGGTACAGGGGGCACTGGAGGATGGCCTCATGCTGGCGGCAGGGGGTGGGGTCGGGCCAGGGGGGCTGCTTTATACCCTGGTCCTGTGTGGGATCAAGGAGGGAGACTGCTGTGACAAAAGCAAGATTGCAGTCCTTCTTCTAGGCCTGGGGCCAGCCAAGTACAGCCCTAGGCCCCGAACGCCCCTCTTGGTATTTTACATTCACTCAGCTGCTCCCATTCATCTACATGTTGTCTGTGCCTGTTTTGCAATAGAGCACCAGAGTTGGTGAGTGGAGATGAGAGCTTAGAGCCTGCTAAGCCTAAAATGTTTACTCTCTAGCCTTTTATAGACATCTACCTGCCCTGGATCTAGAGCACCCGTTCACACTGAAGGTAAATGGATTTATTGTATGACAGGAGGCAGGAGAGGAGCCGGGAGGAGCCAGAGACCTCCCCTGAGGCTAGTGCTCCAGGGAGCGGCACCCCTCTCCACCCACTCAGGCTGTCAGGGGCTGGGGTTTGCACTTCCCACCCTTGCTCTGCTTTGCCCCTGTCATAGCGGGTATATTGCTAGCTCTAGAATCCAGCTTAGCCAGTCCTGGGCTGGGACCCTCTGCCAAGTCCCAAGGAGCGGCTTTTCCTTGCTGAGCCTCCACGTCCCCATCCACAGGATGGGGTGCATGTTACTTGCAGGTGGAGAGGTTGGAACAAGACACAGATGTGAAGCAGGATGATTGTGGCCATTCCACAGGGCATATCAGGTGCATATAGGTGCCAGGTGCTGGGCTGGAGTTAGGTGTATAAATGGCAACACGATTTTGCCCGCACTCAGATGAGTGAAGCAGACAGGACAGATAGTATTTGCAGCCTGAAAAGCTCAGTGCTAGCAGGTCTATGAGCAGAGTGCAGTGGGGACCTAAGGAAGGCACTGTGGGGAATCCGACCTTCCCAAGAACCTTGCAGAAACCCGATGAGTAGCGCTCTTGAGCACTCATGTGGCTGCAGCAAGGCTTCCTGTGTGCTGCAGGGTGATGGCTTTTTAAATGGCCCTTGTCAGTGACAGCCCCCTGCTAAAGGACCCCCACCCTGCTCCCCTGGCTTGGCGTCTCCCTGAGCCCAGGTTCGTCTCCACTTTAAGGGCTTCTTACCCTTGAGATGGGTGTTACTCTTCCTGAGCTGCCCCCGCCTGGCCCGGGTCACAGGGACCCATGAGGACAGGCTGATTGGCTCACTGACCTCAGCAGCTGTCCTAAGAAGCCCCTGCTGTGTGCTGGGTGCTGCAGCAGTGACCCTGACAGACTAGGAAGGTGGGCAGTCAACCAGAAGCACTGGGCTACTAGTACGATAGCCACGCCACTGCTGCCCAGCTCCCAGAAGCAGCCTGGTGTCTGAGTTTCCCATGGATGCCAGAACAAATGTCTGCAAACTGTGTGGCTTTACAACAGAAATTTCCTCCAGTTCTGCAGGCCAGAAGTTTGCAGTCCAGATGCTGGCAGGGCTGTGCTCCCTCTGGAGGCTACCCAGGAGGCTCTGTCTTGCCTCTCCCAGCTCTTGGTGGCCTCAGGCCTTCCTGGCAGCCACCTGACTCCAGCCTGCCTCTATGGTCACGTGGCCTCTGTGGGGGTCTCTTAGAAGGACACCTGTCACTGGTTTAAGGCCCACTCCAGACACCCAGGATGGCCTCCTCTTAAAGATGCTTCAGTATATTCTACAAAGATTCTTTTTCTCAATGAGGCCACATTCACAGTTTCTGGGGTTAGGATACGGATAGGTATTAAGGGGCTACCATTCAACCTACTGTTCTGGAGAAAATCCCTCATGCTCAGTCAGGGGCTGTGGCACCAGGGGAGTCGTCATCGTCATCATCCTCCTCCTCCCTACACAACCTGCTCCTCTCTCCACCTCCCTAGTCTGCAAACTTAGTTGTCAAGGTGTGACTGGAGGTTAAACAGAGGCCCATCAGACAGGTAGAGCGCAATTAGATTGAAAACAGAACATGAATAATTCACGTAGCTTTGCTGGGGTGGGGAGCAGGGGGGTGCTTGTAGATGAGTCTAATTATGCTCAGTCTCCATGGAGGCCAGTCTGCCATGAACCTCATCAAGCACCGTGTTTGAGTGGGTTTTATGCCACTGACCATGAAATGGGGAGAGGCCACCTGGGGGTCAATGCTCCAAATGAAAAGGTTCTCCAGGATCATGCCCAACCCCTCATTTTGCAAATGGGAGAAACAGGCTTTAGGAACAGGAATGACATTTGCGCGTGGCACTGAACATTCCAGAGAGCGTGAAGACCACACACTTAGCCCAAGGCCTCCAGCTTCTGACCCAGCACAAGTCCCGCCAAAGCCAAAGCCACCACATATGGTCACAGTTGGACCAAATGTCCCATGGCCCACGTGCACAAGGCTACTCAGTGTGAGTCCAGGAGGAGGGTTTGCAGTATCTATATAATGTAATTATCATGCCGTGGAGTCTTCATTCTCACCTACGTCCCTTGTCAGGAGTCTGTCTTCCAGCCCGGCTCTGTGATGTGATGAAGGGAACTCAACAGGAATGGCCCCACTCAATACCCACCTGCACCTGCAGGGAGCTAGGGAGCAGGTGCAGGGCAGGTCCTGTGGTGAGCAGAGCCCGAGGTCTTGGAGAGGCTGCCCTGGAGTCAGGTCTGGTGCCCATGCACTGAAGGATGCTGTGCTGTCCCGGGAGATGTGGGCACAGCTCTGGGCCCTGCCCTGGGATTCAGAGGCGTGAGACTGCCTGCTGAGCCTCAGGAGCCCTTGCCCTACAGGGGCCCTGGCCTGTTGGCCATGGCTGTGGTTTTGTCTTCCTCCACTGGGATCACATAGAAATATTTCCCATTCATCTCTCCAGCACCCACTGGAGCCAGAGTCCTTTGTTTGAAACAGCAAGAGATTTCCTGAGTGTTGCTTGAGCGCTAAGAACTCTGGGTCCTGGGCTGTCAGCGGGACCCTGGCAGGGGACGCTATGTCTCCTGAGCCCACACACAGGACCCTCCATCCATGTGCATCATCCTTAGCCAGCTCTGTGTCACCTGGTTCTGGCCTGTTTGATGCAGAAGGCTGCAGACATAATGGACTACCTTGTACTTCTAAAAGCCGTCATGCCTCATACATATTTGTAACAAGTGTTGTCATGAGGCTGCCAGGATTGGTTAAGCATCATGGGGTCACAGGAGGCATGCACTCTGGAATTGAGCAAAAAGGCTTGGCCATGGGCCCCTCATGAGTCTCGGAGTGGCAGGTGGGGCCCTGGAGAGGAGGCTTCTGAGCCCCCACACTGCGCTTCCTCTATGGGCACCAGTGTGCAAAGCGTCCCGGTCTTCCTATCTTTGTGAAAAGATTTTCATGAACACCAGCCTCCGTTCCCATGAGCCAGACGCTAAGTAAATGTGGGTGGCCGGTGACTGAGCACATGGCCTATGACTCACAATGAACAACGGTCGTAAACAGAACAGTTGTCGTTGTCGTCGGGTACGTAAAAGTTTTGGTCTTTGTGGAGGCAGCGCCATTGGAGTTCAGACGTCACCCCTTTGATTCTTCTCCATTGAGGTGTGTTCTCGAACATCCTGTGGGATGTGAAGGCGGGCCTGTGAAGAGGCTTTGGACACCAAGTGGGTCGAGAGGGTAGGTTATGTGCGGAAGAAACAGACGATTGGAAAATCTCAGAGGCTTGAAACAGCCCAGGGATATTTCATAGAGCAGGCCACCCAAGGTGAGGGTCTCAGAGCAGAGGGGAACATGTCACCGCACACCACGTGCTGGCTCTCACCACTACAGCCTGGGAGTGACACATGGTACCTGTCACTTCCGCCTTCCATTCATCAGGAAGAGCAATAAAGGAGTGGCTGCCCTGAGTCCCACGGGGGCCCGGGGGCCCGTGGACAAATCCCCCCCTCACCCCGCCCCCGAAGGGAAGCTGCAGTGGTTGGCAGGGCGTTTCCACCTTATCCCACTGCATCCTGCTCCCTGGGAGTCATAGCCCTATGACACAGCGTAAACACATGTCGACTGCAAGCCAGCCTGCATCCCCTGAGGCCTGGGCGCTTCTGTGTCCCCCAGGCTTCACTGGACCTTTGTGGCCTGCGTTCTGCAAAGAGAATTCAGTCCCTCTGGTGCAGAGCATCAAACAGGTGCTGTGCTAATGTGCATGATATTTCGTAAACAGCCGCACATTTTCCCTGGACACCACTTTAAGTTGGGGGAGAAAAAAAAAATAAGTTGGGGGAGAAACTGAAGCTGTTCCCAAGCAGGTGTCTGCAGGCGCTTAGCCCCCGGAGGATGGGGAGGGAATTGGCACAGAAGTGTTGGCTCTTACTGTTCTGTCTCATTTTTCATGATTTAATCTCTGCTTCTTATCATACCAGAAAACCGCAGTTTCCTGGGAAACCAGCCCAGGCTCCTTCTTCCTCCTCTCTCTATTTTTATGTGATTCTAATTTTCTGGTTATATAGTGAGGTGCTTCCAGCAGCAGTATTTGAATGTGAGTGCACAGACCCTCCTTGCTGCCTCTGGTCACTTAGATCCATCTTTTATGATGTTTTATAAACTCTCATGTTCACAAAAGTCAGAAAATGCCTCTTAATGAGGCTGCGGTGAGAGGGGGAGGGAGGGCTGATGGCTGGTGAGTCTCAGACTTTCAATCAGAATTTTCCGCATGATAAAAAATACTTATGTCCCTGATACTCACTGAGCTCTGTAATGTGCCAAGCAGTGAGCAAGGGGCTTTGCCTCTTCTGATTTTCACAGCAAGACTGCGTTAGAACTGTTGGCCTATTTTATAGGTGAGGAACCAGAGGCATGAAGAGCCCCTCGACTGCACAGGCAAAAGGTGGCAGAGCTGGGATTTGAACCTTGGACTCCTGGGCCCACACGCACATTCATAGGGAGGAGAGGGCAAAAGCCCCATACAGGGCTGGGGAGACCAGAGACCAGGATGTCGCTGTCAGAGAGGAAAGTGACTTTAGGGCCCAGTGACTAGTCAGATCTGAAGCTGGAGAGGAAGAGGGGCGATGCCAGGCTCTGAAGGCTACACCAGGCGGTTCCGGTTCACTGCTATAGGCAACAGGCAATGGATGGGGCTCACTGCTGAGCCATCCTGGACAAGTTGCTTACCCTCTCTGGGCTCTAGAGCATCCCTCTAGAGTCAGGGATACTTTCTTTGCAGGCGACAAAATACTTGATCCTAAACAGAAAATGGATTTATTGGCTTCCACGCTTAATCACCCAAGGGCCTTGGCTTCTGATGAATCCTGATTCAGGATTCAAATGGCCTTGCCAGGTCTTTCCCCCCAGTCTATCTTTGGGGCTATCTACCCCACCCATGGACTCCAGGTCTCCCTTGTCACAGCAGCAAGTATGCACCCCTCCTCTGCACACCACCCAGCCCAGCAGAGGACAGAGCTGCTCCCAGCATCCCCCACATCTCAAGCCTGGAGCCCCTCTGTTGGCACCTCCGAGGCCACGTGCTCATCACTCATGGTGATTGCGAGTGGAGGGGAAGGCACAGATGAGAGCGGAGAACCCAGACAGGCAGAGAACTTTTTCTGCCAGGGAGAATCTCAATGCTGTGGACAGAAGGGGAGTGGGTTCCGGGGGTGGGGGTACCCATACGCTCAGCTCCAGGCACAATTCACTGAGTGATGGGGAGAACCGAAATTGTTTACCAGGAGCCCAGCACATACTAGGCACTCAAACCCTCCTTGCCTTCTGCTTGGCCCCTGGTGAGGGGGCTGGAGGGGAGGCTGGGCACCTGGTGGGAGCCAGCTGGGAGAAAGCACAGGTCAGATGGGAGGCTGCGGGTCCAGGCGGATGGGGACAGTAGACGGCACCCAGCAGGGGCAGCCAGTGGGCGGTTGGGCATGCAGGTCTGCAGCTCAGATACTGTCTGGGGCTTTGTCCAGGAGTCTCAGGAATGGAGATGCAGCACAGATGCAGGGTGGATGGGAAGGCAGTGCGGCGAGGGTGCCCTCCCTTCTCTGCCCTTTCCTTGACAGCGCCAGACATCGTGGACATCAAGCCGGCCAACATGGAAGACCTCACAGAGGTGATCACAGCATCTGAGTTCCACCCCCACCACTGCAACCTCTTTGTGTACAGCAGCAGCAAGGGCTCTCTGCGTCTCTGCGACATGCGTGCAGCCGCCCTGTGTGACAAGCACTCCAAACGTAAGTGTCGACACCATCCAGGACCCCGTACAAAGTGGGGGTGGCAGGGCAGCAGCCATCCTGGTGCTGTGGCCCGGGGCGGGTGGGAGTAGCATAGGTGTGTTTTGCACTGTCTGGGGCTGGGGGGATCCTGGTCTTGCCGCCCACTGCCCCCCGAGTTCCCCGAGAGGAGCTGCCCAGCTTCTAGGGAGCAGGCAGCTAAAACAAAGGTCAGGGAGTAGGCTGGGAGCCAGAAGCTTAGGAAGGACCATACTCAGTGGTCAACTCCTCCAGGAAGCCTTCCCTGACCCCCACATTGGTTCAGGCCCCTTCTTTGTGCCCCCAGAGTCCCCAGAGATTCCCTCTCATGGACTGGCCACACCCTGTAGACCTTTCTGTGGGCTGGGGAGTCTCCCCCAGCAGCCTGTGAGCTCCACAAGGTCAATTCCTGGTGCTGGAACCCACTACAGGACCAGCTGGGGGGATGCCATAGGGGTGCTGTGGGGATCCGGGCTGAGCAAGGTCCAGGGAAGGCCAGAGGACAACTGTCACGACCACACAACAGCTCTCACTTACTGGATGCGCTGAGCTGGGTGCCCAGACAACTCTGCCACATCCTCTCACCCTCACTTGAGTTCTGACGAAGTCCCGAACAGAACAGGAAACTTAGGTTCCAGGGATGGGTCCAAGATCACCCAGAGTGAAAAGTGGTGAGGCAGGACCTGAAGCCTCTGGGATGTCCCAGCTGGTGCTCTCACCACCAGGCTGGGCTGCTTGGTGCTGGCATCCCCAGAGGCCCCCAAAGGCAGAGGATCAGGGGAAGTCAGGCCACAGTGTCCTTCCTAGGTAACCTTGCCATGGTAGCAGGGGTACAGGGACAGACAGGACCCAGTCAGGGGGGCGGGGACTGCTGTTCATCTCTGTATGCACCCCAGTGCCTACAACAGCATCTGGAAATAAGTACTTGTTGAGTGAACAAATGAATGAGTGACCAGTAGGCTGGCAGAGGCGGGTTTATCAGAGGTCTGTTGGAAGGGACTGGGTCACTCTCTTCTCCTCAGGAACGAAGTTTCCCTAGACAGTCCAAGAGGGTGGCTCTCAGTTGGTGCACAGGGACTCAGGCTCAGGACTCTCAGCAGCTGCCAGCCCCTCCCCACTCCTTGGCAAGCTCCGTCCCCCTACCTCTCACCACACTGTTCTTTCCTGGGCACGTCCATGCTCCAGCGTCCGGGGCTTCCTCACTGGGCACAGTGTCCTTTCTGGGTTTGCACCTGCTCAAGCAGCTGTCACCCATCCATGAGCCCCAAACCTCTCCAGGGGAGCCCAGACAGAGCCCTCATGCACATACTCAGCCCCAGGAACAGCCTTCTCTCGCTGAGTGGCCAGCGCTCTGCAGGTCAGGGGAAGGATTGGTTTTATTCTAAATGAGAAGAGAAACCAGCAGAAGGTTGAGGGCAGGGCAGGATGTCACAAGACACGTGTTTGAAAAAAAGAAACTGGGATCCCTGGGTGGCGCAGCGGTTTGGCGCCTGCCTTTGGCCCAGGGCGCGATCCTGGAGACCCGGGATCGAATCCCACATCAGGCTCCCGGTGCATGGAGCCTGCTTCTCCCTCTGCCTGTGTCTCTGCCTCTCTCTCTCTCTCTCTCTCTCTGTCTGTCTGTGTGTGACTATCATAAATACATAAAAATTAAAAAAAAAAAAAGAAACTGCAGAGGTCAACATGGAAGCAGGGGTGGGAGGAGCCAGGGTTCATTGAGAATAAACAGTGGACCCTGGGTGGGATAGCAAAGGTGGGGAGACAGGTCCCATCCTGGGTGTTCTTTGAAGCCTGAGCTAACAGGCTTTGCCAAGTGGTGTGTGGACCATGATGACTCCATCGGAGGTTTGGTTTGTGTGGTGGGTGGAGGTGGGGTCCTGTCCAGGGGCCAGACAGCAGACATACTGGGGGCAGGGCAGCCAGGAGCAGAGATGGGACCAACAGGCCTGTTCTGGACACGGTACGTTGGGATTGTGTTGGGCCCCAAGGAGGGCTGTCGGGACAGGGTCCTGGCTGGAGATAAAGGTATGAAGTTTCCAGTGTGTGTGGATGGACAGGAAGCCCAGGATGTGAGTGTGGACAGTGCCCAGCCCCCTAAGAGCAGCCCAGGGCTGCATTGGGGTCCCAGAGCTGCCTAAACAGATAACCACAAACTTGGTAGCTTAAAACAACACAAATTTTTTTTCTCTTATAGTTCTGCAGTTCAGAAGTCTGACATGAGTCTTATCCGACAAAAATCAAGGTGTCAGCAGGGCTGGTTCCTTCTAAGGCTCCGGGGACAGGGGGTGGAATCCATGCATCCCTATCTCCAGCCTCTGGGGCCGCCTGCAGTGCCTGGCTCTCGGCCCTCCCTCCAGCTGCAGCCCTCCCTCCAACTGCGTAGCCAGTGCTGGCTTTTCTCATGCTGCATCTGCTGACCCTGCCTCTCCTGCTCCCCTTCCACTTTTAAGGACTCTGGTGATGACAGTGGGCCCACCTGGATGATTGAGCTCATAGGCAATCTTAATTTCCCCTTTGCCACATACCATAACATATTGCCAGGTGCTGTGAATTAGGGTACAGACCGCTCTGGGGCTGTTGTTCTGCACCCCCATCCCAGACCACCTTGTGCCCGCAGCCTGTGGCTCAGGATGGAGACTTGTCCGTGTGCAGCTCTGGGTCAGACTGGCACAGAACAAGGTGAAGAGAGGAGAGCCTGGGCTCTGCTCCTGGGCCCAGCCTGAGCCCATGTGAGCCCCATAGGAAGGAAGAAGGATGAGACTTCATGGTCCAGCCTTTTTTATAGGGGCTGAATTCAGAAACACTCTAAACATCCAACAGAGCAAACGACAAGTGAATGACGGTGCCATCTGTATCCTGGAAGGTTGTCTGGTCATTTAGAATATTGAGTTAGAAGATTTTTAATGACACGAGGAAAAGGTTATGTTAAAGTATTTTGTGGGGGTAAGAAAGCCAGGCAAAAACTATTTTCGCCCAACAGTGGCAACAGGAAACAGGGGCAAGAAACATGCCAAGCAATGGTCCCTGCATGGCGGGCTCTAGAAAGTCATACAGTATTCTTCTCTATCTAAGCTGTCTGTGTATTTGCATTTTAGCTTGGATTTTAACTCTTAATCAGGAAACACGTGTGTGTGCAGGAAGGCTGGGATCTGGGGAGTAGAGAGACAGCTCCGTGCACCCTACACTCTTTGAATGATGTTTCTCAGGGGCTGGAGGGGAAGTCAGAGTCCCCCTTGGCTTCTGTCATCTGGTTCCCCAAAGGTCTGAGTGAGTGGCCACCTACCAGGGCAGCCGTCACTTGCAGGCTTCCAGAGCACAGGCACATGCACGTGGATTTCGGGCATGTAGCTGTCACACACCCTGGGGTGTATGCGCTGCAGGTGAATCACTCACAACCTCAAGAGTGCAAGAATTAGACCTTCATGTTGGATGACTCAACTCCATTTGTGTTTCTGGCCTCCTCTCCCGGAGTGGCCGTGAACATAGTAACTGGAGTTGCCTCTTCCTAGATCACGTTGAGATTCCAGAAGGCGTTTGTAGGGCCAAGGCATGAAGAGGGAGTGGTCTCTGTAGCTTCTGACCACTATGACCTCATGCTGTGCCCAGGCAGCCCTGGGGTCAGGGCTCTTGCAGAGACATTTTTCCATAAATGCAAAAATTCTGCTTTTTGTATAAACATTTACAAGTGATGTAAATGATTATAAAGGAGATTACAATCTTCAACTGTCTTTTTTTCACTCTTTGTCCAGTTTTTTTTTTTTGTCCAGTTTTATTAGGATTATCCAACTCTTATAAAACAAGCTAGGTGGGCCACACTCTTTCTTTGCCTAAAACAGTTATTTTAGCATTTGCTCCTTGAAGTCTTAGTGAAACTCATGTGTAGATCTGTTTCAATGATTGGATTATGCAGGTTTGCTATTGGAACAGATTCTGTATTTTCAATTTTTCTAGACTTCTTTTTTTTCGTTCTCAAACTCAGTATCTTGCCAGAAACTTTCCCTTTAATGCCAGTCAAGGGATCATCCACAGTCTTTTTTGGCGCCAAGCGTGCTTTGCGGCTTGTTTTCTAGTTCTTGCGTCACCTGCCTTCAGTAGTGAGCAGACGGAGTGTTTGCTTTCCCCAGAGCAGATGATCGGAGGAGGATCCGAGACATAAACTCAGAACAGCACCCCGTGTGCCGCAAGTGCTCAACAAACGTCAGCTGGGCTGTTGCTGCCCGAGCTCTGGGCCAGCGCATCACAGGAATCCCACAGGGGGAAGCGACCAACGTGATCCCCTGTTTGAGGGACTCCATGCCCCGGCACAGCACAGGCTCTGTGCTGTCAAAAGCAGAAATAACTGTCTATTTTGAGGCATCATGGATGGTGTTTCCATGGTTACCCTGTCATAATGACTAGCAGACAAAAGACTCGAATTTCCACTGCTATGGAGGAAGATGTGAGGATGCAGGCTGGGCAGTGGAGTGGCCCGAGCAGCCCAGCTCTGCCCCTGACAGAGGACCCAGGGAAGCCACCGCACCTCTCTCTGTGCCTCGATTTCCTTAACTGTCCAGTGCCAGAATCAACATCCACTCGTGATCCAGGACACCCTTCATCCAGTGAAGGGAAAGTCCCTGTTTCACCTGTTGGGAGGAGTTGTCTTGACCATGAATCTCTGAGTGCCACTACCAGCCACTCCTGAGTTTGGGCAGCAACTGGATCAGTGGACAGAAGCGAGGTATCAAGGAAAAGATCTCATCTTTGGGTCTGTTTAAAAACTCAGCTTCAACAACAACCATTTGTGTTCTGATTTGCAACAGCCGCAAAGGCATCCTGGCTTCTAGAGGCTGCTGTATCCCTCAGCTCACGGCCCTTCCGTCATCTCAAGTGTGGCATTCCAACCTCTGCTCCATCGTCCCGTCTCCTTCTGCCTCTGACCTTCCTACTTTTCTCATAGGGACCTTTGTGGTTACAGTGGGGCCGCCTGGAGAATCCAGGATAATCTCTGTAGCTCAAGATCCTTTACTCACCCACATCTGCAGAGTCTTTTGCCATGTGTCTCATTCCAGAGATTAGAAAGTGGACATCTTTAGGGGCTGTTACTGTTTCCCACATCTGCAGCACAGAGAGGTTAAGGTGTTTTCCCAAGATCACACAGCTAGGTGGAGCTAGGATACAGGCTCTGATGGTCCCACGCCTATAAACTTTTATGTTTCTCACTTAATCTTCACTAAGATTCACAGCCTGAGAACTAAGAACTCTCATGAGGATTGTGGATGAGCGAGGATTGTTGAAAGGGGCCAGGTGGGGCCGACTCCCAGGACTCACTCCTGATCACGAATCTGGGGTAGGAAGACCAGACCCAGCCACCTCTGCCAGGAAGGCTCCAGATATCTGGAGACAGAGCCAGGGCAAAGGTCTCCAACAGAGGGAACACCCAGTGCAAAGGCAGGAGTAAAGCAGGCAGAGATGGGAAGTGAGGGCAGAGAGGTGTGTGGTTAGAGAGGGGTCCCCAGGCAGAGGTCTTACAGACCATGCCAGCTCTTTGGGTTTACTCTGAAAGGACAGGAGCCACAGGGACCCTTCCCTGATGCGCAAGTCGGGGGGGGGGGGGGGGGGGGGGGACACGGTGGAGGAGGGGAGGCAGTCAGGTCCTGCATCCGCCCCCTGCAAAGTCCAGCCTGCTGGCCCTCCAGGCTCTGTGCCCAGAGCAGGCTCCTGCCCTTACAGAGCTGAGTGGAGAGGTAGGCAAATGCCAAGTAAACAGGAGCATCGAGCGGGGGACGTTTCTGAGGATGTCTCCTGCTGCAGTTGGCTTTCGATTACGATTACTATGGTCCAAAGAGGCTTCTCGGCACACCTCAAAGGATGAAAGAGAGCAAGTGAGCCTGGGAAGGGAGGGGGCAGAAGGCGGGGCTGAGTCCCCCCCCCCCAGCAGGTGGGAGGAGCCTGGGAAGAGGTGGAGGCAGAAGGCAGGGCTGAGGGCCCCCAGGAGATGCAAGGAGCCTGGGAAGGGGGGGCAGGAGGCGGGGCTGAGGGGGTTGTCCAGCGGGTGGGAGGAGCCTGGCTGCAGCACTAGGGAAGGAGCAGGCTGATGGATGATGGCTGAGAGGTGGCGACAAATCATGCAGGGCCAGGGCCACAGTGAGGATCGGGTTTAATTTTGTCCATTGAGGTCCATCAAACGGTGCTGAGCAGGGGACAATTGACAGCTCTTCATCAGCTAACATTCATTATACCCACCACCTTGTAACAACTCCCTGTTCCTCCCCACTTGGAACCCCCTCTACCTTCCTAGTGGCCGGGGGTTGCAGGGGTCAGGGGCCGGGAGGCTGTCATGCAGGTGGCCTCTCCCCCAGCAGTGGCTGCAATGAGGTGCCTGTCAGGGGAGGGGGGTACCCTGTGACCCATAATCCACTCTTCCTCCTGTGCCCAGCAAGGCTAGCCTGGGCTCCTGGAGCCTGATGGGGGGCCAGCCTGGACTTGTGCTCATCATTCAGGGCGGAGGAGGGGCTCGATGCCAGGGCAGCATGAGCAACAACCCAGCAGGACCCCATCTGCTCCTTCAGGCCCGCATCTTCCTGTGTCCCCCCAGAGCCCCTCCTCTGTGCATCTGTCTGTTTCTCTCCAAGGCCTCACTGGCCTGCACAGTTGAGGCTGAACGTGTGGCTCAAGTCAGTGCAGGTCTAGCTCTAAGTCTGATCCCTCCTTCATCCTGTCCCCATCTGATCAACTCTCCTGGTTCCGTTTCACCCTCTCCTACCCACCCATGACCAGAGACAGGAGTGCAATGGAGCAGGTGCCACCCAGAGGGACACAGAGCAAGAGCTGCAGGCACTCAGAAGCCACTTCTAGCAGATACAGGCTTCAGTGGGTGAGTGAAGCCTAGAAACTTCAGTGGGATCATATTAGGTTGGGGAAGAAATGTCGAGAAGAGGTGGCATTGACAGGCAGCACTGAAGGTTCTTTCCACCCTGTGAGTAGGGCTGGGGTCTGAGTAAGGCTCCAGCCTGGGCAAGGATGCTCAGATGACCAAGGACAGAGGAAGGAGCCCTGCCTGAACAGCTCACAGTCCCATGACTGTGACCACATATCCCTGCAGATGCCATCCAGGAGAGTACCCCAGGCTCAGGCTGTGCAGGCAGCAAGGCTGAGTATTTTCTTTGGAGAGAATCTGGATGAGATACATGTAGAACAGGGCATTTGAATTAGGGTTCTGAAGGATGTATAGGAGTTGGTAAGAAAGACGAGTAAAAATGAGAAAGGAAATTTCAGGGAGAGAAAATGAGAAAAAAAATTACTCTAAAAATAGCTACACGTTTTTACTGACCCGCCCCTCATTGAGCTGGGTGCTTCCAGTGATTCCCTCTGGAGATCCCATCGTGCTTGCTGTCCAGGTGAGGCACATTGTGCTCAGGCTAAGGGGCTTGCCAGAGGGCACACAGAGCTTGCTCTGCTCTGATGCCGGGTATGGCAGCACAGGGTGTTGGAAGAGGCATTCATTTAAGGGGACCCTGAGAGTGAATTGTTCAGGGTATTGCCCTGGGGGCCTTGCTTGGCCTCGCCTTTTTCGAGGCCCTTGGGGCCCTGGGCAGAGAGGCAGTTGGAGGGTGGCTGGAGAAGCAGCCGGTGAAGGCCTGGTTAGGAAGGAGCTTGTCGTCTACCTGTAGGAACCCGAATCTTGATCCTGTAGGCAGTGGAAGCCATAGAGAGCTTTAAGCAACAGAGGAATGCTCGTTCAACTGCGGACGAGGCTGGAGAGGAAGGCCCGCACCCAACCTCTGGCTTCACCTTCCCATTCCTGGGGTGCACAGGTGCTTCAGAGCTGGGCTCCCTAGGACCCCTTCACCTCATTTTGGGGAGTGTGAAGGGCTTCTCACCCTTCCCCACTGTATGCCAGCAGCGATGCCATGGACACCCAGACAGGAGGAGGTGGTTTTCAGGGAACCAACCGGGGCCACAGAGCCTTAATTAGCAAAATCATTAAAAGGAAATAGGACATTTCTGGGGATTAGGAACCCTACAACCTGAACGGGGAGAATGGGGAGGCGGATTGAGCCTGTCACAATGACAGGGGCTCTGGGATGCATTTCTTTAAACTCTTGGCAGCAATAATTACTGTGAACTGTCCTTCGTGATTCCATCAATTAGAGGGGAGACTCCCTTATCTGTTATTGACGCCCTGGGGGACGTGCGGCTTGCCTGTGGTAGCGGGAGGGGGGGGGACAGGAATTGACATGGAAGAGGACATTCTGCAACCTTTTGACAAAAAAAATACTGGTATCAGAAATTTCACAGGAATTTTTGAAAAATAAAAAGGACTTTTGGATATAATTTTTCACACCTGTCAGTATCTCTTCCCATCAACTGTGTGCAGCACCAGTCCTTTTGTGCTCAACAAGCCATCAGAAATGCCCGCATACAGCCAGAGCTCGGGTTACAGAGGGCCGTTTGGTGTTTCTGTTCTCAGCTATTGATTAGAGCATCCTCTCAGCCTTTGACCTTTGCGGTGTCTTGCTCCTTGAAGCTGGCAGAAGACAAGCCCATGGCTCCGTGGTGTTCAGTGCAGACGCTGCTCTGTGATTTTGATCCCAAGCCACCACCTACCCTGCAAGGCATGCCAGATGCTCTGCACGGTGCAGGGGTGAAGTGAGCAGTGCCAGCCCTGGGGGTTTCGATGGAGGCTGGCCAGAGACCTCCAGGGCAGGCCTGGGGTGCAGAGTTGGGGTGTTAAGAGACCACGTTTTGTCTTTGTAACTCATCTTTTGTTCTGACCCCTAGTGGCAAGAACTGGCATCTACCTGCGACAGAAGAGAGATCTGGTGTCCCAAATACGGGGGAATACAGGGCTGGGACAGACCAACCTGGGAAGTAGGATGAGGGACTTTGGGATGGGGGCGGGCGGTGCCGGCAGGCAGGGCATGTTTGTGAGCCTCTAAGGACATGTGATCAGCTCTCTTGCTTCTTGCTTCCCTGTTTCAGGTCTAGGGGCTCAGGGGCCAGCAGGTGGAGCAGCTACTCAGCTGGTTTCCATGGGGACAGCTAGGCAGGTTGTCAGATGTTTAAGACCTTCCAGACTGGCTGGGGAATAGCTGCCAGCCCACCGCTCCATCCTCTTCCGTGTTCCCCGGGCCCCCCTGTGCCCCAGCTCCTACGAGTTAGTGCTTGGTTAGCTAAGGTGAGGCTTGGGTCATGTTTGGTCCCCACCTGCTCCAGCACCAGGACCACTGTAGGATCTGATTAGCCAATGAGGCTGTTGGTGCTCAGACTGGTGGGACAGCCAGCCACAGACTGAGCCCAGAAGAGCCTGTCCTGCTGTGTGGGGTCCTCTGCGTGTCAGGAAAGCCCGGTGCTTGGGGGCAGCAGAGAGGAGGCACTGCCTGGGGAGGTGCTCACCGTGCACTCCGCCCCAGAGTGGGATCATCCGATTGGGGCAGCAAGCTGTCACCATTGGGAGCCTAAGCAATTCCCTGTGTGGGGCACCTGGTCCAAGGTAATAGGAGATGGGAGATGGAGGGCAGGTGGGACTCAAGCTCCGTCTGTGGCAGCGAGATTTGATTTTGCCACAGTCCTTGTGACAACCAAACAGCGTGCCCGCCAGCAGGGCTCAGGCACGAGTGCCCAGTGCTGCATGGGCAGAGCCCTAGGGCCACCAGCAGTGCCCAGGCTAGCCCAGGACACTGCCCAACACAGGCGAGAATGTCAGGACCCCTCGCTGTCCTGGTGTTCAGCATCACCAGCAGGCGGCCGTCCAGTGCAGCACAGCGAGTGCCACGCTGGGTCCAAATCCCCACTCCGCAACTTTCTTCTAGCTCAGTGCCTCAGGCATGGATTTCAGCCATCTGTGCCTTAGTTTTCTCAGCTATGAAAAGGGAATGATGGTGGTACTGACCAGATGTTTTTATTAGGTGGTTAGATGAGTTATGAACAGGAAGGGCTCTGCACAGAATCAGGCTGAGAATAAATGCTCAATAAACATTGTCCCGAAAGCTGTTCTTTCCCTCCTCAGACAGCCCTTTGGGCCCACTGCCTCGGAGAGTGGGTGTTCAGTTACAGGCTTGAGGAATGAATGAGTGACCCTACAGCGAGAGCCCAGGATGGAAAACAGAGCGGTCTGTTATTCTGGCCCGTGGGGGCGTGCAGCCCTGTGATGGCCATGGATTCTCTGTCCTCACAGTGTTTGAAGAGCCTGAGGACCCCAGTAACCGCTCCTTCTTCTCGGAAATCATCTCCTCTGTGTCGGATGTGAAGTTCAGCCACAGCGGCCGGTACATGCTCACCCGGGATTACCTCACGGTCAAAGTCTGGGACCTGAACATGGAGGCAAGGCCCATAGAGACCTACCAGGTAGGTGCCACAGCCCAGAAAAATCGGAGCCCCTCTGAAGAGTAGGAGACCCTCCCACCCCGGGCCTCCGTGCCCTGTGCCCAGAACTCCCCCAGACAGGGTGTCCCCAGCCACAGAAGTGGCCTTCATACACCTGTATTGTAGGCGAAGATGCTAAGGCTCAGGTAATCAGGGAGCCTGTCCCCAGCCCCAGCAGAAGCACCTGCTCTGTCCTGCCTCACTGGGTCGGTGGGTGCTGTCCACTTGTTTGCTGGCCTCTGCGGTCCAGGGCCCAGATGAACAAGGTTGAGCATCAGGCTCAGCCCAGTTTGAGGGTTCAGATGATTAAGGGTACAGATGTTGTGCCTCCTCGGAGCAGCGTCTGCAGCCCTAGGTTAAAATGGGAGAAACAGTGCCCTCCCCCGGGGGACACCCCTGCTGAGCGTGGGCAGTGGGGACAGGGTGGCACGCTCTGTTTCTACATCCTCAACCACAGGCCTTGGAAGCCAAGCACATAGGCTGAAGCCAGGGACCCCTCCAGGAAAGTTATAATTTATCAGTTTTCTGTTAGGATCTACCCAGGTATATTAGGGGGTAGAAAACGAAATTCATGTGATGTTAAAGTGAGACCCACTGGAAGCTCCCCCGGTCAGACCCTCACAGTGTCACCAAATATTAGGTGCCCACAAGGTGTCACACACTTAACAGTCGTCACTTCAGTTCCTTACCGCCCCTGCAAAGGGGGTGCCATCAGCTCCACTTGGCTGGAAGGGAACTTGGGTGCTAAGAGGCCAGGACAAGTGGGAGCTGCCTCGCAGCTGGCCGGTGGTGGACGCAGAGCCCGGGGGCCCCTCCAGCCCATTCCCTGTCCTCCCTCCCTGTCAGGGCCTGGGGTAGGGATGCAGGAGTGACAGCCTTCCATGGCCCTGTCATCAGTAAAGACCCACAGACCCCAAAACTAGGTGTGATGTTTAACATGGGCATTTTGCAGAGAGAGGGTCTGTAGCCTCCAGAGATCCTCAAAGTATGTGGGGACCCAATAACGTGGAAGGGGACTATTTTGGAGACAAGGCCAAGAGCTGGGTGCTTGGCTTCTGGCCCCCTGGCCTGTTGACCCTGTCATAAAATAGTTACATGAAACCAAGATGGTAACTAACATTTTTGGCTATTATGCTCTAGGACTGGGCTCAGCAGGGGTGCGGTTGGTTGATGCATAGTGATGAACACACAGGGACTTTTCTCCTTTCACAAGAAGCCACAAGAACAGAGAATGGCTCTGGGACCTCCATGGTATCCCAGCAGCTCCTTCTGTGATCAAGTCCACCCTGCCGTCATGTGTGACACCTCATGGTGGCAGAACGGCTGCCACACCTCCAGGAACTATGCCTACATTCCAAGAAGGAAATAGGAAATGTGAAAGGCTGTGTTAGTTGGGTCTGTTGGATGTCTTCTTGGGAGTACCAGAGCGCTCCTCAGAAGACTTCTTACAAGTCATTGGCCAGAATGGATCTGTGACCAGGCTGGGGAATGAGTTTTATGGCCTCTGTGTTTGAGGAAGGTAGAGGAGAAGGGGTGGGGAAGGGCGTCAGTGAGCCAGCCCTCAGCCTGTGCCGCCTCGAGCTGAGTCCTTGGCAGAGTTTTCTACTTTAAAGCCTCACATTTGCCCTGGGAAGTGGGGCCAATGTTCTGTTGATCGCATTTTATTTGGAGAAAATGGAATGAAATGGTACATCTGTGGGAGTAGAGCTAGCAAACACACACCTGAGATGGCTGCTCGCGGCTTTCCCCAGAGCCCACGCTCTTCCTTGGCCTGCCACCCGAGGGCGGGAGGCGCTCACCTCTCTGGAGAGGGAGAGCCAGGACAGTGCGTGGAGGTGCTTGGACGAGTGTAGCAGTGAGGCTGCTGTGCCCCCACAGGGAGCGGAGCACACACGATAGTGCTGATCTGGAGGGGTGAACATGAGCCCCTGAGAGTCACCATTCACCCCCATCTATCTGGGTGGTTACACATGTTTGGCAGGTGTGTTCTGTGCCTGGCGAGAGCCTGGGCTCAGAGAGAGGTAGGGGCCACAGCCTCACCCCCTAGGGGGTGACAGGGACCCGGTGAGCCTCGACCGGGTGCCGCTGCAGGAGCAGGGGACTCTCTGGGAGGGGGCGGCTCCCCGAGGGGGGCACCTGTCTGAAGGAGATAGCAGCACCCTCCCGCATCTGTTTCCCCTTTCCCCGCTCTGCATCCTCCATCACCCCTGGTGGTCTCATGTGTGTCCATCAGCCTTCCTCTCAGGCTCCCCCAGGGCTGCCTTGGCCTCTGTCACTTGGCTCCTCAGGGACTCACAAGCCATCAGGGGTCCCCTCTGTGTGGCCTCATCTGTGCCCTGGTCCCATCCGAGGCAGCCTGGGGCTCCAGTGTGCAGCTGGCAATGCTCCTCCTCCCGAGCTCTGTGCAGCCTTATT
Source organism: Vulpes vulpes (assembly GCF_048418805.1). Taxonomy (NCBI): domain Eukaryota; kingdom Metazoa; phylum Chordata; class Mammalia; order Carnivora; family Canidae; genus Vulpes; species Vulpes vulpes. Next base: position 106,561,015 of record NC_132793.1, on the reverse strand, counting down.
CCTGGCCCTGCCGGCTCCCATGGAGGGAGCTCCCCACCCCACATGCTCACCAGGGGAGGGGGGCTCACCATGGGAGGAGAGCAGGAGTCCCTGACAGTGGCTCCATCCCAGGTGTCCCTGAGCCCTGCCCTATGCTTCCCTCCCTCCAGGTGCTGTTGATGCACAAGACCCCACCCACCCACCCCCCGCCATCCCACCTCCTCCCTTGGGTCCCGCAGCACAGACCCTGGGCTCTCCCCTTTCTGCTTCTCCCCTTTCTGGCCTTCTCAGCCCATTGCAAGTCTCACCCTTCTCCTTCTGGCCTCTGGCTGGGGATGAAGGCCCATCATCCTCCCATTGCATGCCCTCCCCCAGACCCAGAGCCTTGTGGCACCTGGGGAGCCATAAACCGGGTCTCTAGCCCCCATTTGTTCATTCTAAAAAACTGCATAGAGCTCCTGTGTTGTACCAGACCCTGTGCACCCCATTGAGAAACTGTGAGGAACAAGATAGATCCTGCCTCGAGGGGCCTCCGTTCCAATGGGAGAGATGAACAGAAACTGAGCAAATAGACAAAATAATCCCAAATCCCAAACTGCAGAAAGTGTGACAAATTAAGCAAACCAGGGGCTGGGGCAAAGAAAGTAGGGGTGCTGGAGTCTGAGGGAGGTGAGGGCATCCACCATCTGGGGAAGAAGGTGCTCCCAGAGGCGGGAACAGTAAGTGCAAAGGCCCTGAGGCAGGCACACATGGTTAGTGTGGTGGTCAAGCCATGGTGGGGAGCCAGCTGGAGCAGAGTGAGCAGAGAGGAGAGAAGACTCTGAGGTCAGAGAAGCAATTGGGGACAGAGCCTGGGGTGGGTTGTGAGCACTGGAGGGTCTCGAGCAGCAGTGTGCCGTGATCCACAGTGGTTTCTTGAGGGTTTTTCCGGCTGCCTATGGAGACAGACGAGTTGGGGGCATAGCACGGGGAGAACGGTCGGGAGGTGTTTGCCAAGAGATGGTGCTGGGAGCAGGTGGCAGCAGGACGCGGTGAGAAGCAGCTGGGCCCCGGATCACTTTGGATTCTGGACCAGCCGCTTGTGGGGTGTGACCAGCCAGAGGTTGGGGGAGGGATGCTGTTGCTTGTGACCTTAGTACTGGGGAGCACGGAGGCTGGTGGAGGGCCCGGGGGCTCGTCAGTGGGGGCTCGTGGGCAGCCTGGACGGGCCTCTCACCCATCCCTGTGGCCTCCTCCCTCCGTGAGGAGGTCCCTATGTAAGATGGGGGTGAACCTTTGGAGCAGGAGGGGTCCACACAGAAAGTTGGGGCAGGAGCCACAGACGCCCCTCCAGGGAGAGCCGCAGGGGATGAGACGGCACAGCCTGGGACCCATCAGGGCTGCCGCGGGCACCCATCTTTTTAAAGATGAATTAAGAGGTTCCCGACCCCCTTTCTAGATGGGAAACCCAAGGCTCACAGAACACAGAAGTTAAGGGACCCTCTGGGTCACACAGTAAGGGGTCGAGACAGGCATTTGGGCTTTGGGGACCCAGGTGCCCTCCACTCCCCCACCCTGAAGGCAGGGCCACACCCCCGGCTGACAGCTGGTGCTCACGAGGCCCTCGGGTGGGGAAGAGCTTCTGGGATGAGGCTGCTGCCAGGTGGCCATGGTCCACGGGGGCATCGCCATCTCTCCCAGGGTGTCAGGTGACTCTGGAAGAGGGTCCTGACTGTGTGACTTTGGGCCAGTTACTTACCCTCTCTGAGTGGCAGTGCCTCATCCACAAAACAGGACGAGTGACGTCTACTGAGATCATGTTAAGGAGCCTGTGTGAGCTCCCCTTCCCCTTCGTCCATGATTTGGGCTCACGTGACTGTCACTGTCCTCAGGGGGCATGACCCTACACCAGGCAGTCTCTGGTTGATCCCACGACGGCGCATGAGGTATGTGCTCTAAGCACTCTAAGGAAGAAGAAACCAAGGCTCAGAGAGGTGAAGTCACTAGTCCAGGATCACACAGCAGTGGGAGGGGAGAGGCCAGGATTTGGTCCCGATGTGCTGTTCCCTTTGTCATCGCAACTGTCCTCTCTCTGTCCACAGCTCAGGGATTGGCCATGACAGGCTGTGGGCCCATCTCAATGAACAGGGCTGGATTGGGAGGGCCATCTGGAACCCCAGAGGGCACAGCCTCTCACTACTTAGGGAGACCCTCCTCCTGCAGGGGCAGGACAGTTGGGGTGCCCCCTGCGTCAGCTCACCCTGCCCCTTCTCTCACTAGGTCCATGATTACCTTCGGAGCAAGCTCTGTTCCCTGTATGAGAATGACTGCATTTTCGACAAGTTTGAATGTGCCTGGAACGGGAGCGACAGGTAACCCCCCCCCCAATCCTAGAACAGTGATCCCCAAGCTGGAGAGGGCCTCGGCCGCTGACCTAGCATCTGCTGCTAATGAGCCTTGGTGAATGAAGGTGTTGGGGTTGCAGGGGGAGGTTGCCGAGCACCTCTTCTTGCAGCGCCCACAAGGACTCAGGACACATCCTCAACCACACCTGCCTCCACTTTGAGCCCCGGTTTTGGTTTCCTGAGTGGTAGTGGAAGCATTCAGTCCATTCTGGGTCCCTAGCACACGGCTGCTTCGCTGGGCTGTCAGGAGGAGGGGTGTTTCCAGCGTCTGGGCACCCATGGGGCAGAGAGCTTCAGCCATTGTGTGCACCCTACCCCCACCCTGGATTGTGGCTGCGTCTGCCTCCTTCTAGCAGCTCCCCTACATCAGTCCCGCTGGAGCAGGAGGGCGTATCTCAGCTCCCACGCCTCTGGGGCTGGCAGGGGTTCCCCACGTCTGGCCACCTCTCACAGCCCCACCCACCCACCCAGGAAATGGCCTGATGTGAGCTCCTGACTCCCCATGGATGGTTCATTCAGCCCAGGGCAGGTGCGGACAGGAAGGCCTACACTGAGACCATAGGGTCGGGGTGGGGAGGAGGTCCAGAAACCACAGGGATGGGGCCGGGAGGGAGCCACCTGCATACAGGCTGGCCCCATGTGGGGCTAGGCCACCGTGTCCAGGGGTGGGGATGCCCTATAGCTGCTGCTGACATCTTGGGGCTCACCTAGCCCCCTGGGGTCTCTGAGCAAGGCAGTGCTCTCCATCAGGGACCAGTATGCTGGTCTCAGTGGGTCTGTTGAGTAACACTCAGAAAACCAGGGTGGAGGCCCTGGCTGGAGACCAGGCTGACTCAGAAGGTCACAGGGGACACATGGCACTCCAGGTGCCCGCACCCTGGCTGACCCCAGACACCCTCGCACCCCCACCCAGGACAGGGCTTCTCACATACCCCGGAGCTGCAGACACTGACACATCGGGGTTCCCTGGTGAGCACTGGCAGTGGGTCTTGGGATAGGGGTTCATTAGAATCTCAGGTGAGGGACTGTTGCTGGCCAGAGGGGATTCCAACACTACTGTGTGTGAGTGTGTGTGTGCGTGTGCATGTGTTGGGGAGTCTCCTCTGGCTGCGGCCGCTGCACGCCCTTCTTCCACATTACCACCAGGGGGCACTCGTGACCAGGCAATGCCTGGCTCCCAACAGACAGGAGCCGCCAAGCTTGTCCTGGCTGCAGCCCAGCCTGGAGCTCAGCTGTCCTGCCTCACACACCACTTCCTGCCATGCACTTTACATGACAGCCACCCCCACCCCTGGGGGTCCTGCTACTCACCTCAGGGGATCCCCCTCTGCGACGAGCTCCACTCCCCGCGCCCTGAAATCCTGGCCGCACTGCACCTAGCTCACTCCTGCTGGCACCTGAGATTACGGACTCAACTGAAGGCCGCCTCCTCCAGGAAGGGCCCTCTCCACCTTGTTGCCCCCCCCAGCCCCTCGTGTCTTAGCATCTATCATGTTTTCTCCTTGTCTCTGTTTGCCTGCCCTGTTGGCTGGCGTGCCCGTGAGGGTGCGACTGTGGCCCAGCCCATCCTGAGCAGTTCACGCGGGGCCCTAGGAGTGTCTAGCCGGTGGCTATTCATATTCAGAAGGCACAGGGGTGTGTCACCCCCTTCTACTTCATCCTGAACGCTCCTCTGAGCCTGTTGTGCCCTGTGGAGGAGAGTCCCTGTCTTCTAGGAGCTCAGGGGTTAAGGAGAGAAGCAAGTACGGCCCCCGGGGACCCCCCACTCTTGCAGAGCAAAGCAACCCTCTGAACCCCACAGGCTCACCATGAGTGGTGCTTCTGATATCAGTGGGGAGCCTTAGTGGTCTGCTGGCTGTCTGATGTCCCTCACGGTGGCATCGTACCAAATGCCAGCAAGACCAAGACAGGCAGCCTGGTGCAGAGGGAAGGGTCAGACACCCTGGGTTTCTGGTCTACCCTCCACCACTCTCCAGTCCTGCACTTGAACGAGCTGCTGGTCTCCTGAGTCTGCTCACCTGGTGCACAGTTCTAATAAACGCACAGCTGAGACCGTGCCATCTGAGGCTCCTGGCAAGGTTGTGGGTCTGTGTGGGCAGTGGAAGTTCTGGTTATTTTGCGCATACCGGTTACCCACGTCAAAGAACCCTGCTGAGCCTCCCAGTCCCATTTCAAGTGCCACCTCTTCTAGGAAGCTCTCCTTGACCTGTTCTGCTTGAGACAAAGGGATTTGCGTCAACCAGGCGTCTTCCAATTGCAGAGGTCAGACAAGCCTAAGCTTGCTCTGAGCAGGTGGAGACAAGGCTACCCCAGGGCTCTGGTGTGTCCTGGGCCATCGCTTTCCCTGTCTACTCCTATCTCTGTGCCTCCCTGCTTCTCTTTACACACTAGCCTCAACCTGTGCTGAGCTCCAGTCGCTGCTGGGGATGATGGTCCCAAGTAGTTGCCCTGGCCTTGATATCACAGCCTGCCGCTGTCCCCGGGTCAATGGGATTGCTGTCCCCGGGTCAATGGGATTTCTCCCGGAGGGTCAGGGTTGGACTGCCTTTGGGTTACACGCTCACTTTTGGAGTCTGTCAGCATGCACGTGATTTTTGCATGCCACGCTTGGCCAGCAGGGGGCGTGTAGAGCCCCCCCCACCTGCTGGCATAGGGACCAGAGCCTTCCCACCCAGGAAAGAGCAGTCACTGAGGTCCCCGGTGAAGAAGATGAGGCTAGCAGAGGTGAAGCAACCTGCCTAGACACCATAGAGGCCAGGGGCTTGCCCTTTACTCTGTTAAAGGAACCTTCTAGAATGGAAGCAGTGTGCCATTCTGTCCTGGCGTGGGTCGCAGGGTACTGGGACCTGGAGTTCTGAGATGAGAGAGACCATTCTCCTTGCATGTGGGGAGGAGGCTCCCTCCCCCCAACCCTGCCCATGTCAGCTGGATCCTGCATCTCAACGGAGGAGGATTAACAATTGTGTGGGTTGCCAGGACTTTAGTGACCTCACCCCACCTTCCCCTTGGTGGACCAGAAGAGGGGGAGCTGCATGAAAGCTGTCACTGGCTAAGTGAGCAAAGGGGGGATGCCTTCCTCTCTCCTCTGCCTTCCTCTCTCCTCTGCCCTCCTGGCCTGGAGGGAGGGTGTGGCTCCTGACAGGAACCTTCACTGAGAATTGGTTCTCATCCCCGTTCCTTCTGCTCCTCTATTTTACGCATCCCCTCTCAGAGCTAGCCAGCGGGGCTTCAGGCCAGGAAGATGATTCGAATCAAGAAATACCTGTCGGCATGTAGTATAACGAAGGGCAGAGTTTCCCAGGGCCACCATACTGCCCCGTTTTACTGAAAATTCCATTCTCATCGGGAGCTAGGGTCCCTTGTTACCCTCATTTTATCAATGGAAAAACCTGCAGGGAGAGATGGGAAGCATGGTAGAGGCAGAGCTAGAATTTGGACCCAGGTGGGCTGGCCTGAGCACCTGCCTGCAATACCTGGGTGTGGGGGCATGCCTTTGCCTTTTAGGCCCAAGAAAAGCAAACAAGTGGGGAGAGATCCCATTTTTTACAGTGAGGCCAGTTACCATGCCCACACCGCAGGCGCCTGGGGCAGCCCGGCAGGTTCCTGACCCCAGTCGGAGTTCCACAGCAGCCACTCTGGGCACAGAGAGGGGAGACCTTGACCCCATGGGGATCTCAGGTGTCCCCATCCAGCCTGGGTGTCAGAAACCACAGCCGTGCCCTGGACCCAGGCTGCTGAGTCCACTCTGGGGCAGGGCTGGCATGGGTTCTAGGAGTTCCCCAGGTGGGTCTGTGGCCAACCGGTGATGCCTCTCCTTTGCAGGCTCTGGCAGTGACCACCTAATAGGGTGGAAGCCAGATGAGGGAATAGGTGCTGCAGCTGCTCACCCTGGGGGAGGGGGAGAGTCCACCTTCTCTTGCTAACATCTCAGTACTGCCCCTGCCCCGTGAGTCCCAGGGCTGGACACAGCGAGTGATGAGGAGGGAGCGAAAGCAGGAATCACCTTCTGATAAAGACTGGGGCCATGGGCATCTGGGCTTATCAGCACTTACTCCCTGTACATTTGCTGTGGGATCCTGGCAGGTGGGACCTTCCCTGTGACCCAGCCTGGCCCAGCACCTGACACCAGTGGACACCCACTGTGGGACTGATGGGGAGCATCGGCAGGGCCACAGGCGGGTCCCCCCGTCCACCACCCCCCCCCGCCGCCACTTATTGTCTGCTGAGCTAGACAGGCCTGATGGGTTGCTGACCTGGGTCGGTAGGTCAGAGTTCATCCCAGCTGGTGACCCCCAAGGTCTGAGCATCCCTCTCTACAAGGCACATGGCAGAGTCTGGGCAGGTGTCAGCTGGGATCTGCAGATTCCAGCCTTGGCATCCCCGAGAGCACAGGGCACCTGGGACACAGCGGAGATGGGATCCAGTGCCTCCATGGGAGGACTGTGTGGCTTATAGGGCACAGACTAGAGCAAAGCTCAGCAGGAGGCCTGGGCAGGAGGGGAGTGGGTGGAGGCCTATCAGGGGAGGGAGCTGGGGATGGCCTCCTGGAAGAGGTGCATCACAGCAGAAGCCTCAGGAAAAGAAGAACAACTGCTGTGGCCATAGCTTGGAGGTGAGGGCAGAGGTTAAGTCTCAGGGTTCATAGGTGCTCTAGGGCCTCCCTGGGGTGGGTGCCATGAGAGTCCAGCATGGGTGTCATGGGCTTGGGGGCTGGGCTGGGAGTCAGAGGCAGGGTGACCAGTGAGCAGGCTGTTGCAGCTGTCCCTCAGGGCCAGGGACAAGGGTGATGTGGGCGGTGAAGGTAGAGGGGAAGGTTTAGAGTCAAACCACCCCAGGTGCCGGGTCACATACACCCTTGCGGGTGGCCGTAGGGCCCGGGGGTCCCCGTCCACTGGCTGCCACAGGGACCTGGGTGGAGCCTTAGAAAAAACATTCCCCCCTCGCCCTCCACCCCCACCCGATTCTGGGAAGCAAGAGATGTAATGCAGAAGCTCCCGAGAGAGGTCATGACCTCCTGGGCTACACGAGGATCTGACGATGAACAGGCCACCAAGTGTCTGCCTATTATATCAAGAGGAGCTAGTGAGCCCTGTTTCCTGCAGCCCCCAGCCCCTCGGCCTTGGGACTGTGCACTGGGCTGCAGGGTGGCCCCTTTTGCCGTTCCCCAGCCTTGGTGGCAATGCTAACGTCACCTGGTCCCCGGCCCTAGCTCTGTCCTCCGGCATGGGCCATGTAAAGCCCCAGTTATGAGCACTCCACAGGCTGGGTGTTCCCAACTGGCATCCCTAGGTCTCCAGTGGGCTCCTGGGGGCCTGATGTTGGGGACCTGTCTTTCCCCCTGGAGAACAGCTCTGGGTCTCTGAGTTTGCCGACCCCTCTCCCTCCTGTGGCCTGGTCTGTTCTAAACTGCAGGCTAAGGCAGCTGCAGAGAAGCCCCCACCCCCACCCCCTGCTCCATCCGGGGTCAGAGGGTGGATGGGCCAGGTCCTTGTGAGGGCCTGTGACCCTTTTGCTGCATTCCCTCATTCCAGCAGATCCTCAAGAGCACCTGGGGGGCACGTACTCTGAACTCACAGGTGTGGCTGTGAATAGTGAGTAAGAGAAGCTCCTGGGCACTTCCTTCCCTGAGGTTTACAGAGCATTCGCTGCTTTCTCCTCGAGCACCAGGCCAGGGGTTGGTCTGGTCTGGTCTACCTCTGTGTCTGCGGCTGAGGTTCTGAATTCTTTCCCTCCCTCTCCCCAAAGAGGCCAAGCTGGGCCTTGGGGCTCAAACAAGACACTCCTGCCCCAGGAACCCCCACCCAGCAGTGGAGACAAGGTCCCCGCAGACACTGGCCCATGCTGATTAGCTTAGCGCCATGAGGGTCCCCCGCCTGCCCCTTTGGCTCCCCTAGCCTGTGCCCTGAGGCCAACCATGCAGGCCCTGCCTTAACAGGCCTGGTGACCTCTGGCTTCTGGCCAGCTTTAAGCAGTGGGGACAGTGGAGGGAGGTCTGAAGGTGGGAGAGAGAGACAGGTGATCTGTCCCACCTCCCTCCCTGTCCTCTCAGCCGACTGTGTCCCTTTGGGTGCTTCTCCCATCAGCCAGCCTCTCCACACAGATCTGGCTGTAGCTCTGGCTCCATCAGCTCTCCTCCCCTCCCCACTCAGGCCTGGGTGGGTGGCACCAAAATCTCCAAAAGTTCCAGCCCCAGGGCACGGCAGTTTCCCTGTGGTTCCCTTAGAACTTTCCAGAACATTTGTGCATAGCCTCTTTACGGAGTCCTCCAATCACCCACTTGGCGTGTGACTTCTGCCCTCTGATCCTCGCCTGGACCTGCCTGGACACCCCAGGAACATCGCAGAAGAAGCGCTTTATGGAGGAGGTTTCCTATCCTCACTCACAGATCTCTCAACATGAGGTCTGACAAAGCAGTTTGGGTGGCAGGGGGAGGGGACACCGATGCTACCTCCGCAGATCATGGGCCGCGTTGGAAAGCCTCGCCTCATGGGTGGAGGCCAGCTCCGGGAACCACGCATGCAGAGTGTGCAAGGGAGGCCCGATGCCACTCATGGGTGGGAAGCCAAAGCCTGTACTTCCCACAAAGCAGCTGCCGTCCCAGACCTGCCAGGCCCCTGGAACACAAGGCCCTTCCTAGGAAGGATCAGAACTCTGAGGGGCCGCCTTCTCAGTGAGAAAGGAGGCAGAGGGAGGCAAACCCCCTGCCCTCCGCTGGGGAGGTCTCTCCCCTCGGGCAGGTCCAGGAGCCAGGCAACAGCAGGCCTCCCCACCATACACCCTGCCCCACCATCTAGAAGGGACTGACATTGAGAGATGGTCCACAGGTGAGGTGACGGGGACTCCTGTGTGTTCTGGTGCAGGCCCCGGGAGGCTGGTTTCCCCAGTTCTCGTAGAGATGCTGCAGGTGGGGCCTGGGGTGCTCACTCTCTCCATGTCTATCAGCTCACATTCTCCCACAGAAGGGAACTTGGTACCAGGAGCCATGTCCCTCTCAGCCTGTGACTTAGCATCACCCAGGGCCCCCAAGCCCCTCCATGCATCTGAACTCCCACAGCCCAGGTGCCTGGTCTGTCCAGGTGGACCTCACCTCCAGCATCTCCTGCCCCTCTGCCCAGCATTGTTCCCCTGATTTGGGCGAGCTTAAAGACACACCATACACGCATAGCCCTTGTGAACCAGGGTCTGCAGGGCGCTGTGTCACCTCTAAGGGACACATTCAGCTTCCAGAGGGAAGAAAGGAACTCCAGTCTGTAGGCACCCTCCTGAAGAACAATGAAGGGGGTCCCATTTTGTGGAATCCTCTCCCTCCCTCCTCAGTTTTTTTTTTTTTTTTTAATGATAGTCACACAGAGAGAGAGAGAGTGAGAGAGAGGCAGAGACACAGGCAGAGGGAGAAGCAGGCTCCATGCACTGGGAGCCCGACGTGGGATTCAACCCCAGGTCTCCAGGATTGTGCCCTGGGCCAAAGGCAGGCGCCAAACCACTGCGCCACCCAGGGATCCCTCCCTCCTCAGTTATTTTGCACCCCCACACACACTCCCTCCCTGCCTGTCCTGGGGCCTCTCTCCTGGGCCAAACCCTCAAACCCCTTCTCTAGGCCTAGGCCCTGATGGCTGTCCCAGCTCTTACCAAGCAGACTAACATGGTCTCTCTCCCATGCCACAGGAGCCCATTCTCCTTCGAGGAGGTGGGGGGAAGAGAAATGGAGTGCAAAGACAAGTGTCAAATTCTCTTTAGCAGGACAGGGAAGTCCGTGAACACTTGGACTTCACTGGTGTGCAAAGAGTATGTAGTCCCTCAGCTCCCTAGAATAGCAGGGTCCCTGCCATGAAGGGCCTGGTGTGAGGTCAATTCAGGACCAGCCCTGGGTTGGCCCTGGAGTCTACAGTTGGGCCTCAGCTTCTGTGTTTATTTACCCTTGGCTTTTCTTCTGCTGGTGCTTAGTCTCTCTGGAAGGTCAGGCCTCTCCTGGAGGAAAAGGAGAGTACAGGTGGGTTTTCTCAGTGATGTCTTGGGCAGAGCATTAAGGGGTCTTAGCTGCCGGCCACAGAGGCCAAGTGCAGATGGCAGCTGAGCCATGAGGGAGGACAGAAGCCTGAGACGAAGGAGGGGACCCCAAGAGGAAGGTGGGGACTGGGACCCATCTCTTCTCCTCCACCCTGGGGAGTGTGGCGGGGGGGTACCCTTCTCAGGAGGGAGTGTGGCCCTGCAGCCCTGGGCATATCACCTGCAGCGTGGCACATTTCCTCCTGTGTCCTCCACACCTGACGTCTCTCCTCCTCCCACCAGCGTCATTATGACCGGGGCCTACAACAACTTCTTCCGCATGTTTGACCGGAACACGAAGCGCGACGTGACCCTGGAGGCGTCGAGGGAGAGCAGCAAGCCCCGGGCTGTGCTCAAGCCACGGCGTGTGTGCGTGGGGGGCAAGCGCAGGCGGGACGACATCAGCGTGGACAGCCTGGACTTCACCAAGAAGATTCTGCACACAGCCTGGCACCCGGCCGAGAACATCATCGCCATCGCGGCCACCAACAACCTGTACATCTTCCAGGACAAAGTGAACTCCGAGATGCACTAGGTGGGCGCAGAGCCCTGTCCCCGATGCCACCCGCATGGGGCACAGCCAGGGCGACGCAGGAGCGGCCCTGTCCCCTCCCGGCTCTCCCCACCGGCCAGGCCGCCTCTGCTGGCCACTCTCTGTTGGAAAACAGGAGTAAGGAGGGTTCACAGCCACAAACGGTGAAATGGACGTGATTGTCGCCTTGGGGTCCAGGCCTTCTGTTCCTGGATATAACCTTGTGCTGCCCGTTCCACTGTTAGGACGTGGATGTCTCCGGGTTCACGGCTTCCCTTCTTCCAGCAGCAACTTTTAGGGGGAAGCGAGCGCCCTAGGAGCCTCCCGGGCCCCCAGATCAGGGCTCTGGGACAGATGATGGACTTGAACAAGCCAGTTAGGGATTCTTTTGATTATCAGTGGAGCAGTTTCCATTGTCTCAGAGCTGAGGGTTTTCCCTTTGCTTTTTGGATCGTGAATTCATGCTGAGAATCGGCAGGTGCAAGCTCCTCTTTTTAAAGTCTTTCGGTACCCCAGGTCTGGCGTTCCCTGAGAGGAAAGGGGGCGGTGAAATCTGCCGGTGTGTGTGTGCCTCTTCTTCTCACCCTTTATTCCAGCCTTTGCTGAGTGTGGGCCAGGGGCCAGACACAGTGCTCGACCCGTTGGGCACATGGATTCGGTGCCCGCTCTGCAGGGCTCTCCTGTCATGCTTCCCGGTCACTGGGCACGTCATGAGAGCTTATGCCAGCTCAGCCTGTGACCCTTTAAGGTGGGTATCCATTAACTTATTCCATACACACCAGCCCCTCGCTGAGTGCCAGGCGCTGTGCCAGGTGCCTGGGATGAAAGGTGAATTGTTATCATCCCCACTACATGCATGAGGCAACGGGCTCCAAAAGAATGAACAGTTTGTCCAAAGCACGTACCGACCAAGTGGTGGAGTCAGGGATCCTGAGCTGGGCTTCACTTGCACTGGGCGCTTTCTAGTCCACCACGTTGGCAGCTCGTGTTAAAGCAACGTTCTTGCCTGGAAGGTTCTGGAAACACCTCTTCGTCTTGTGAAGCAGAACAGAGCAGATGGGCAATGATGAGAGTCTGGGGTGACCCAAGCCACAGCGCAGAGAATGGAGAAGACCCCGGTGGTGCCAAGCTCTGTGTGCTGACTTCAGACCCGCCCCCTGGAGTGCCAGGCTGCACCCACATCTGTACCCCAGCCCCAGCCCTTTGTTCAGGTACTGAGCCGCCTCCAAGAGGAAATTGCATGTTATGACCATTTCAAGATACATTTTCTTTAATGACCCGGCCTTGGAGGACTCTTTCCTGATGGCCACACTGAATGCCGTGTCTCCACAACACCTGCTCCTGCTGCGTGGACCTGGAGACCGGTTCCACCCACCCCACCCACTCCGCCTCTCGGCGTGGAATTACAGGGAACCACTGGCTGTGCGTCGTGATTCAGAGAACAGTGCGTGCAGAGGCCGAAGCCAACTTTTTTTTTTTTTACAAGATGTAACCCAACCCAGGAAACAGACCCACCCGAGATTTTTCTCAGTGGATAATGGTGTACTTTTGTGTGTGTCAAAGCACAAAACGCATGTGCATTCACTTCTGGCCATATGATATTTACACAAGGAAATGGGTCCATTGTTTTGTTCTGATTTTTTTTTTTAATCAACATGAATGAAGAATGTTTGTTTATATATCACTGTAAAATCCAGGTGACCTGGACAGTATTATATGTACATATCTATTCTAATTAAAATTAACAATCACAGGATTGCATTCCTTTTTTCCCCCTTTGTAAAGAGGTTCGAGAATGTGGTGCATTGTATAGAAATCTCGTTGAAGCCAAAATCCAGCTCTGAGGGCCTTACACAACTACGCGGATATTTGGCACAATCCATTTCCCTTCGTGATTCGGACGCTAAGAGGAGACTTGCATTTGCAGCTGGAGGTTACTGTCAGGTCGTGGGTTTCGCATCTACCGTCTGCAGATTACGACTCTTACACTGCATTCAGAGGGAGGTCCTAATGCAGCTCCTGCTTCTTCACTCTGGTTTTAAACTTTGGATACCAAACCGAAAAGGAAAAGAAAGAAAGAAAAAGATCTTGGAGGAAAAGCATGTCTTCAGATCCCTGGAAAATCATGATGTCCAAAGCAAGTTGTGAATAATGATACGTGTTGGGGGGAAGGGGCAAGACTAGACACGGCAGACAGGCCAGTTAAAATTGTCACAAACTCTGCTTCTTACTCTGTTTAAAATTTCTGCTCTTGAATGTATGAGCGTTCACATAGTCATTGTGAAGTTGTTGGGTCGTTTCGTTTTTATTCTCCTACTCTGAGGACTGAGCTCTGGGTGGCTTTGGGTATGTGGTGGTAGGTAGACAGACTCGATCATTTTGAACTCCATAACTCATGGGTGCATTCTGGTTTTTCTTCGGTATCGCAGATTATCCAACTGTTGAATAAAATTATAAATATGTTAATACCAGCTTTTTCCAATAAAATAACAAATGTTACATCGAAAATGAGACTCAGGACGCCGTTTGTTTCTAACAAGGCTAAACCCAGGGCAGTGGGTGCCGTCAGGAGGCTGTGTGGCTGACAGGGAGGGCTGGTTTGCCTCAAGACTCTGCTTCCTCTGTCCACAAAATTTTTTAACTTTCTGAACTCTGATTTCAGCACTGGGGAAATGAAGCTAACCTTGTAATTTGGGGGTGTTAGGGGATAGATGACAGTGAATTGGATTGGATGGTGCCTGCAAAGCACAATGTCTGGCACACAAGCTCTCAATAAACAATCGTTTTTGCCCTTTTTTTGTTTTGTTTTGAAGCAGGTCAACAGGGGCAACTGGGTGGCTGAGTGGTTGATCGTCTGCCTTTGGCTCAGGTCGTGATCCTGGGGTCTTGGGATCGAGACCCACATCAGGCTCCCTGCATGGAGCCTGCTTCTTCCTCTGCCTATGTCTCTGCCTCTCTCTCTCTGTGTCTCTCATGAATAAATAAATAAAACCCTTTAAAAAAAAATGAAGCAGGTGAACATAGTCCACCATGATTTCCAGTATTCTCACACTGTCATGATCTTTTTCACTCTCACATCAACTTGAAAATATGTATAGATGAGGACATTGGGGCCCAGAGAGGTTAAGTAATTAGCTCAAGATCACACAGCTAGCATGTGTTGGAGTGGGTTTAGAGCCTGGCCTGGATAACTCCTAGAGTGCCCCCCACCCAGCAGCACCACCACACAAGTGCCTCGGTGTCCCAGGGAACAGGAGCCTGGGAGGAGAGAGACCGCACAGCATCTGGTTGGTTCTAGAAAGCAGAGTGGCCCAGCCTCGCATGTGGCTAATAAAGTGTGGAGCCGGGCCTAAGCCCTGCTGACCCTGCCATCTCGGGTCCTGTGGAAGTAGACTGTGATTCAGTGATGAGTGGCGTAGACATGGTCATCAAGGGCCTAGGAGGTGCCATGTCTCTTAGAGCAGAGTCATCCGTGGGTAGAGCTCTGTGCTGGCACTGTCCCAACAGGCAGGACAGCAGGCCCACGATGCCCCCAGGTTAGTATGAGGAGCAGGGGGCACAGGGAGGGACCCAGATCGAGCCTCTCGGTGAGGGGCTGCCACAAGCAGCTCATGGGGCAGCAGGATAGGGCACCTGGCTACCCAGTGGAAGGCTCTCACTCCACACTCATGCCCTGCTCTGAACCTGCAAACCGTTTCCCACCGATGGTCCTGAAAGCACAGCTACGGGGGAGGTGGGCACAGTGACCCCCCCCCCCCCCAGGAGAGGTTGTTGAGGCCCAGGGAGAGAAACGCAGAAGTGCCCTCTGGCCCATCTTCAAGCATCTACAGGATCCCTGTTCCCCAGAGGCTGCAGAGAAAGTGCAGACAATGCTTCCTCCGGGAAAGCTGCTGTCAGGCCAGCCTGTCTGTGCCTATGGCAGCCACAAAGGCACGCCCTGTTCTTCCTTTCTCTCCCCTCCCTGTGTCCCCCAGAAGATTGTAGCTCTGATGGGGTCCTGACATCCTGCTCCCCAGAGAGGACCTGACACTCCTGCCTCTTGAGGGGTCCTTGACTGGAATCAGCTGCATCCCTCATGCAAGGGGGACTCGCAGCCAATCCTGGGGGTCTGTAGAGTCTGTAGGATGCAGCCAGAGATTCCTGCATAACAAGCCGTGGGTGATGCTGAGGCCACTGGTGCCCAGGACTGTGCTCTGAGTGCCAAGGGCAGGAGCCGGGACACTGTTGTCTTCTGCATCCTTTCTCTCCAGCGGACTTTGGGAAAGCCACCTAACTTCTAGTCTTACTTTTTCCATCTGTACAATAGTAAATATCTGTTAGTATTTAGTAAATACAGAAATATTAGCAGAAATGTGAACTATGGCACCTACCTAGTGGGATTGTTGAAAGAATCAAAGGAGAAAGTGCCTCCACGGTACTGGGCCCAGAGCCGGGCATGTATCAACATTAATGTTGATTAGCAGCTCTTATTAAAGGGAGTGGAAAGGTTACTCTGGGAGAATCCCAAGCACGGAGAAGCCAGCAGGGAGATGGGGAAGGAAGGAATTCCTTCTAGTGTCACGGGGGAAAGCCGATCTCCCTCTGCCTCAGAGCCATCCGAGGCGCTCCCCTCCCGTAATTCATCAGCGCGGCTCTGCTGGTTTCCCTGGAAGAAATGAGAGCCCGGGTCACCCTGGGCTGCCATGAGGACAGGTCACGGGTGCAGCCTCCGCCTGTGTAGCTTTGTCCCCTCAGGAGCATCTCTGTGGGCTGAGCCCTTGCTTGCAGCAGCCCGGCTGCTTCTCCCTAAATCATGCGCGCGCCTCCCGGAGGCTGGGAGCCTGCCTGCACCGCCAGCCCCAGCTGTCTCCCGTGGAATATGAATAGCGCCCGATGGGCTGTTTGTCTTGTTGCCTTTGCAATCTGCTTTCTGCACAATGTCAGCGATGTGCATCTTTGCAGGCAAAGAAGCCATTATTACTTGTGTGTGTGTGTGTGTGTGTGTGTGTGTGTGACATTTTCTGGGAGTCGACGGGGTTCCTGAAGACCCAAGGACAGCTCTCGCCTGTGTCTGGAGCTGTATGGTCCGCGTCCCCTTCGCCATCTGTCTGTATCCCTCCCATAGACCCGTTCACACTCAGCAGAATCTGGGGCGGGAGCTCAGGTGCCGCCCATGTCAAACTGTTAAGGCACACACGACCCCCCTGAGGCCCCGTCCGTTAAAGTGCAGTCTGATTTGCAGGGCTGGAGCCTGGGACACTGCATTTCCAGCAAGTTCCAGATGACCTCAGACTTTATCATACGTCAGAAGCACCTGCAGGTGTGAGTAAAGCTGCAGATTCCTGGGTCCCACCCCCAGATTTCTCCTGGAGGCCTCGGGTGGGGCCTGCTAATCTGCCTCTCTAAGAAGGTCTCACTGATACTAATGCTGCCGATGCAGGGACTGCAGGGACTGCACCTTGAGTTCCAGTGTTCTCTCCGGACCTGGGCTGGAGCTCTTGGAACTCTGCGATGTTTCCTAGAGTCCTCCACCCTCGCTGCTTGCCCAGGTCCAGTTGTGCAGGGCCCCTCCAGTCTGTGTTAGTGTCGCTGGCAACGATCCACACTTGGCCAACGACACCCTCGCGCTCTCTATGGTCTGTCTTGAATGGGTCGCCTTGACTTGCCTTACACTCTGCAAGCTTGCTGACCTCCTTTTCCCAGGGACGGATGCTCCTGGTGCTTTGACCCGAGTCGACCACAGATCCTCTGGCTTTGGTCTTTGTATTTGTGTCACTGCGTGGCTGCCCCCGGCCTCCCGGCCCTGGAGGCTCTGGGCAAGCATCCCCACTGGCCTTCACCCTGGCCCACTGCCCCTGGGCACCCTCCTTTTCCTGGGTCCTCTAAGGGCACCAGGCAGCTGCCCGGGGCCTGGCATGCAAGGCTGTACCCAAGGGAAGCAGCAACCATGGAGCTAATTAAACCAACATGGACACAGGGTCCCGGAACTCAGGGGCCGTCCTCTCCCACCCCCTCCAGCCAGAGCTTCGAAGAGCTGGGATGAATTAGTTTGACCCTCTCGATTGATGCAGTTAATGAGGTGGTTGTGTAATGCTTTGTTTAGCAGGACTGGCTTCTGGCCCTGGCCCAGGGCTCAGCTGGACTCTGGCAGGCTTCCGGCCCCCTCCCTGTACCCAGTGCCCTCTAGATGCCAGCTGCCCCAAATGGGGGACGATCCCTCAGCCCTTTCCCTGGAGCCCCATCTCTGTTTTACAAGCTGGGCCTTCATGCCCAGAGAACCGTGTGTTTACAGTCTGAGCAGAAATGAGCAGGCCTTGCCCAGCAAGTCAGTGACTGCCTGAGGGCCTGGTAACCATACCTCTGTGACTAAGAGCCTTCGGCCTCAGAGACATGATACTCTGTCTTCCTTGCTACAGTTCCCACTGCTGTTCCTCTTGTATGGCAGCCCTTGCCTCAACAGTTCCAGGTAACCTTACCTGAGCCCAGCACACTGGAGGGGCAAAGGCGTGGAGTCAGCTCGGCCTGGTATGAATCACAGCACTACTGCTCTCTCGCTGGGTTACCTGGGCAAGTGACTGAACCTCTCTGAGCCACATTGTCCCATCTGAAAAGTAAGGAGCGCAGTTCCTACCAATGCCTCTGGACAGTCTGGGGAGTGAGAGGATGTGGTGAAGTCCCCACCGTGAGTGGCATTTAGGGCTCGTACTGCTCTCCCCACCCTGACCCCAGCACCTCCAAGGGGCAGGGCTTCACAAGGCTCAGCTTGGAGGAGAAATGAGTGGGTGGGATTCCAGGCTGGCTTAGGTCCCTCCTAGCTCTAATCTGAGCAGGAATGGTGGGGCGGCCAAAAGACCACCCCGGATGGGGGTGCTAAGACCTAAGCCTGGTGGAGCTTTCCCCACCGCCCATCTCCCCTCTCTCTGCCTTGGTGGTCTCGCCTACAAGAGGCAGCTTGACTGTGAAACTCACGTTCTCTGATTCTAAAGGAGGGTACTTAACTCAGTGTGCACACCCCCTCGGCTGGGGGGCTTGTGGGGGCGCCAGGGCCTTTGGGGCTTGTCAGCCCTGCATCTTGGTGAGGGCTTGACCCCTCAGTCAGGGCTGCCTTCAGCGCCCCCCAAGGGTTCCCAAGCCCTACATTTCCAAAACGGGTTATTTCCTCATCTCTGTGCAGCTTCCTGGGGAGCCTGTAGTCACTGCAGCGAAAGCTTCCAGAACCCGTAGGTGGTCCCTCCCCAGTGCGCTTGTAATCACTTCCCGGATTCCAAAGGCTCATTATGTGAAATCCAAGCTGGAAGGCCCAGCGGGTTTGCCTCTCCTATCGGGGCTGCCAGCGGGCGCTTGAATTGTTCTGGGACAGGAGGGCTGAGACCAGAGGGGCCTATCAGTCTGCCACTCCTCCTGTCCTGCCCCGCTGGGGTCTGCCCTCCGCTGCACCTGCCAGCCTCCTGGCTTGGGGGTGAGCATTGACTCGGGCCTGGCCCTCCCCATCAAGGGGCCGGACTGTGGGGGGCAGAAGCAGGGAGCCATCCAGGAAGGCCTACAGCTTGCTTACAATAGTGGAAATGAACTTGAGATCGGTGTAGACAGGGTTCTACAATTCCTTCCATAAAGTGGGGCCCAACACCCTTGCAGATGCAGAGGCAGGTCCATGGGGGGCCTACGAATCCTGTCCATGAAGAAAGATAACCTGGAGGAGTTGGCACTTGTCCGGCCTCCAGCCCGGCTTCTACATCCTGGGTCAGGTCTCGGCCACCCCCTCCTCCCCTCAAGCTCTCAGGGAAAAATGGGTATTTGGGGGCCACACAGGAGGGCTGGGGAGGGGTGGACACTTCCTCCCCCTTCCTAGGGCCTGCTGCACAGAAAGGGGAGCACAGCCCACTCCCGGAGCTGTACGAAGCCCAGCACACACACACAACCAAATGCTCCCACGAGGCAGAGAAAGCCAAGCAGGTGCATGGGAAGTCATCACTCCCGGGGAGGGTGCCCAGGGCGGGGGTCCTCCTGGAGAGAGCCCTGTGGCAGGAGGATGGAGGACTCTGCCACAGGAGATGGGAAGGAGGGAAGGATGGACGCTGTGAGGAAGGCTGCAAAGAGCAGGAAGAGGGCGCTACAAAGTAACCAGGACAGATTCCCCTTCTCTCCACAGCTATGTGGTCTTGGGCAAGTCACTTACACTCACTGGGCTGTAGTGCTTTGGGTGAACAATGGGGAGAAGGCAGAGAGCTCGTGTGAGGGCCTTTTCATCCAACCCTCGTAACGCAGTGAACACGACACAGTCTTTGCTCATGCAGAGTGGGAAAGGAAAGAAATAGGACACGTGATGCTAAGTGTCTTGGAGAACACCTGGGAAGGGAGAGGAGCGTGAGCAGGGCTGGGATAGAGTTCAGAACTGGACGCTCAGGGAAGGCCTCACTGCTAGGGCGACAATTGATCAAGGATCTGAAGGGGGTGGAGGGCCCAGCCATGGGATATTTGAGCGAAGGGCTGTCTAAACAGAAGGAATAGGGAGTGCAAAGGCCCTGGGGTGGTTGCAGGCATGGCATGTTCAAGGCCCAATAAGGAGAACAGCGTGGCTGGAATGCAAAGAAAGAGCAGGAGGTCTCCATGGAAACTGGCTCCAGAAGGATGTATAAAGCTGGTCCTCTTGCTGCCAGGGTGAGTCCCATTGTGTGATCAGAAACAGCTTGATGGGCTGGTTGGCAGGAAGCACATTCGCTGCCAGCATTGGCATGTGGCAGGGTGCCTGGTGCACCTGGGGGCAGTGGTTGGCTGGACCAACTGGCAAAGTCAAGAACATGCTTCCTGACACCCTGTGGGGATCCTCAGATGCTCCTGCCCTTGACCCAGAGGGCTCCGCAGCTCCCTTTGGGGTGGGCAGGGGCACAGCCCTAACACAACTCTTCCTAGGACCAGGCACGAGTCCTGGGTGAGTCCTGGGTGAGTCCTCTGTCAGGTGACAACACACTGTGGGGAGGAGACATTTGACATCTTACTGTTTGCCCACCCCACCCCCAACATTTCCTCCTGCCCTTTGACCCTCCCTCCCTCCTACCAGGGAAAGGGTTTGTCCTGGGAGACTTGATAGGGGAGATAACACAGCAGAGCTCAGAGAACAAAGAGGGTTTTTTTGCTTTTGAGTCACGACTGCCAAGTCCTTGGGGATGAGTGAGGGTGTGGTTCTCAGTTTCTAGAGGAGAAAAGAGATTATGGCTGCGGGTTTTGGGGGGAAGCAGAGGAGAGTGAAGACCGGGAGCTGGGGGCCCATTGAAAGGGGTCCGAGTTCTGCACCCTCTAGGTCTAGTGCACAGGGCACCACGGGCGCCGATGGAGTCTTGTGGGGCATGTCCAGGCTGACCGGGTCCAAGAGCACCTCTCTGGGCCCACATCCTTGAGGTCCTGCTTGCAGAGGAACTGCATAGGACCTGGTGTCCTGGAAAACAAGAGGCCGGGCCACTGGGAAGGGATGGGCATGGGGTAACACTGTCACAGCCCCCACACAGAGGAGCAGGTCTGTCACCTAAAGCACCTCAGGTGCACTGATGCATTGGAGCCCTCTGGAGGAGCAGGTGAGTCAGCAGGGCGGTTATCCCGGTCTCACAGAGGGATCTGGGGTTGTGAGGGGTCACATGATGTCTCCCAGGGTCCAGGGCCAGGAACAGGATGGCTGGGATCTGAACCCCACAGCCTCACTTCTGGACCTGCCTTCCCCGACCCCCCCCAACTAAGACCCAGCCACCATGGTGGATGGTGCCCGTGTGGCCCCTGACCACCCTGGGGACCAGGAGCCCCTGTGTTCTCTGTACACTTCCTCAGACCCTGGCCATTTTCACTTCTTACGGGACACGGCCCTGATGCAACAACACATTTGAGCCACTGAAGAATATTGGAACAGTCACCACCCTGTGTCTGTGGATGGAGTTCCTGGAGACCCGGGCGTCAGTGGTCCGAGTGCCCCACAGCCTCTAGCCTGGCTTTTATGACCCAGATGCTTGGCTCCCCTCACCTGCCTTACTTCCTTGTTTCCCATGCTGGCCTTTCCCCTGCCCCGAGGCTGAGGATGGCCCAGTGCTCTCCTGCCACAGGGCCTTCGCAGGTGCTGTTCCCTCAGCCTCACTGGTCTCCCTCTCCTGCATTTCCTGGTCAAGCTCTCAGCTGGGTCAGCTCTTCCTCTGGGAAGTTGGCCTCCCTGGCCCGTGGGCCCCAGGACTCACTCTCCCTGCACTCTGAAGCTCCCCTTCCTCCGCCTGGCACATGATTTCATGTGAATCTGAGCAGTGTGTCTCTGCCTACACACCTTCCAAGTATGGAGAGCAGGACTGACGTTCCCTGAGCACCTGGTGCCATGTACCAGAGACCAAGCAGCTATGAAGATGAGCCATGATCCTCCTTAGAGGAGTTCACTGAGGCCCGGAGAGGAGACACTGGCTCAGTCACACATGTGGTGAGGGCCAGAGGCAGGCTCTGAGCCTGGTTCTCCTGACCTGGCAGCAGCACCACTCCCACCTGTGGGCCAGCTGCACACCATTGGGTTAGTGGGAGAGTTAACCCTGCCGTGTAGGACAGATGGACCTTGCTTGTGAGTTTATAGACTCGGGCTGTTGTTCCAACACCAGCAGAGTCCTGGTCCAAGGAAGGAAGCTGCTTGTTTTCAGCACTCACAGGCCTGGTATCAGTGCCCCCCCTCCAGCCCCTCTAGTCCCCCTCCAGCCCCTCCAGCCTGTAGCGCCTGAACTCTGAGTGGATGGAGCAGCGTCCCTGGGCGCTGGGTAGGATAGATGCCTCTCCCCGAAACCACTACAGCTGGCCACATGTTCCCCAACTGCACTTTGGGAAATTGCCCTGGGTCCTGGTTCACAGAATTGCCTGGAAAGTGACAGCTCTGCATCCACATGAAAGGCATTCTTGAAAAATCTCTCCCCCTTTCTCCCTCCCTCCTGCGCAGGATCCTGGGAAGGGAGGGAGCCTGTCTCCTGCCTTATTACTCCAATGTGTGTAGAACCAGCTCTGTTCTCTGCTAACTTCCCTGCTCCCCACCTCCTGCGGAATGAAGCTGCTCGGAGCAGTAGGAGCAGCAGACAAAGGGCCCCGTCAGCTGCCCTCCACCCTCGCAGCTAAATGGGGTGAGGGGAAGGGCCTGGGGCAGCTCACCCCCACACTGCATCTCGGCCCCTGGTCTCCCACCATCATAACCTCCATGCATCTACAGCAGGGAGCCTGGCCTCCTGGATGACCAATGGTGCCGGTGAGAGCCGGGGCTCCATCCCCAAGGATACACTGTGCTCAAGCACTTGCTGCCCCCTGGAGTCCTGTCGCCTGGGCCCTGCACAGAGCTGGGGCAGGGATGTGGCCTCACTGGGCAGAGCCACTGTCTGACCAACGTCCTGTATCTGTGTCCCCCGGTGCCGCAGACCCTGGCTACACTGGCTCTTGAGCCCTCAAGAAGTGGCCGCTGCGACTGAGGAACTACTTTTTTATTTCATTTAATTTTAATTAATTTTAATTTAAATGACCACCAGTGGCTAGTGGCTATCATGTTAGGCCAGTTCTAGAGCTGCCCCAAGTGTGGTTCCGCAACCAGCAAAGCAGCATCACCTGAGAACTCCTTGGAGCAAAGCCCCACCCCAGACCTACAGAATTAAACTGCATTTTAACAAGGCCCCAGGTGATTCCTATGCAGATTTTTACCTCTGAGGAGCATTACTCTGGAGTACAGCCAAGAGCAGGGGGGCAGGGGTGAAGGAAAGAGCCTCAGGCTAGTGGGCTGGAACCTCTGCTGCATCTTCGGACCTCAGGACCTTGCGTGTTCGGGCAGTATTGGTACTTACTTTGGACGCCATTCTAACAGCTTGGCTGTGGGACTGTTTCCAGCCTGCGGTAAATTGGCGGCCACAGCAGACGAAAGCAGCTGGAGGCAGATTAGAGCATCCGATGCCACTTGTTTAATCAGCACCAAGGGCCACGTGAAGGGAAAATGTGATTGCCAGCACCATGCTGCAAGGGGAGACCCAGAGCATCGCTCTGAGGCTGTGCTGGATCTCTCTGCTGGGGTCCTGCAAGCCAGGGCAGCACTCCACAGCCTCACTGCTAAGTACACCGTGGTGTCTGCTGTAATGAAACACATGCTACAGACCCATGAAATGTAACGTTCGAGCTAAACAATAAAACGTTTTATTTATGGGCAAATGTTACGTCCCCCTGCAGGGAGATAAGTTAACACGTAAGCCCTTCCCACTCCTGCTGGGTCTGATGTGATGCCAGCTTGTCCCCCTGACATCACGGGAAATACGGGCACAGAGGGAAGGGGCTTAAATGGACCAGCTTTCTGACCTGTCGGATCAACTGTCAGGAGGTTGATTGATGGAGAGGGCTGCATTCGAGAACTTTTTTTTAGCTTTAAAGAGACCACAGCTGGTTCTGACTAAGCTAGGAAGGATTCCCAGCCCTTACAAACTCCATCCTTCACGGATAAGCTTGCTCTTTCTTTTCAGGAGTCAATCAGCAAACGTTGATTGAGTTCCATCTGTGGGCCAGGCACTGTTCTAGGTGCCGGAGGATTAAAAAGTATGACGTGAAGTCGGAGAGCTTGTCCTCAAGAAGCTGGTCCCATTGGAGCATAAACATGCACACGAGTAGTTTCAGGAAGGGAGCAGAGAGGCGCGGCGGTGGTCCCAGAGGGCTTCCTGGGGGAAGTGAACTGAGTCCCTCTAGGCAATGAGGAGGCCCGTCCTGGACAGAGGGAGGTGAATTCTAGGAGAAGCAGGGGCTGGCGTGAGGTGGTGGGATTTTACCGCAAGCACAGCAGGAGCAGTTGAAGACCGGAGTATCACTGGCACAGAGGAGGGGTGTTCCCAAAGCTCACTCTCGCTGCCATTCAGAGAGAGGCCTGCAGCTTTGGAGCAGGGGTTGTGGGCTCCCGGTGACAGAGGACAGAGGCCCTGGGTTCAAGTGGAGATACACAAGAGGTCAGGGCCACAGGGAGCCAACAAGTCTCTCTGCAAGTCAGATGCTCACATGGATGTCGAGCTCCGTTGTGTGAGCCAGTGGGTGACCAGTGACATCAGGTTGTGCCACCAGGAAGGCTGAAGGGAATACTGAGCAGTATTTCTGTGATCAGTGTTTGTGCAAAATGGAGACACCGCTTCTGTATCCACAAGGAACAACACTGGGCTGGCGTTGGGAAAGTGCGGTCGTCATCAGCCTATAGAACACGCTGGAGCTGCAGGCCTGGCACAGCAAGGATCAGGGGACAGCAGGAGGGGCCAGCAAGGGTGCGTGGTTTTTGGCTGCAACCAGTTACAGACCATTGGCGGTCTGATAGGGCCCTTCAGAATCAGGGCAGAGATAAAAGCACGGTTGGGGGTTCCTGATGTTCGCCTTGGGAGGCCCCAAGAAATGCGTAGTTTCAATCCCTCTGGGCAGGGTGGTATGGTCCGTACCCACCAGGGCCCATACCCTTCTTCTGCTCTGCTGTGTCCCCTTGCCCCACTCAGGGCCTTGCAATAGTAGGGGCTCAATGAACACTCACGGAGGGGACAGAGATGCCTAGGCATGAATAAAAGTGAACCCAGTGGTGGAAAGGCCCAGGGATGGCCCAGCTGAACCCATGCTGCCACTTAGGCCCCAGTGTTTCACCAAGGAAGAGGCTGATGTCCACCATGGGACAGGGACTTGCCCAAGGAGAAACAGTGGTCTGTCCCTTGACAAAAAGAGGTGATCAGGTGTCCTTCCTGGGTCTCCAAAGCCAGGAGCAGGTGGAGCCAATTGCAGCAGCCCCAGGCCCAAGCATGTGCTGTGCACCAGTTCAGGGCTGAGTGTTTTCATGCCATTCCTGGGAGGGAGGCACGGTGTCACTCCATTTTCCGGCTGCGGAGTTCAGGACCATGAGCCTGACCTAGTTAGGCCCCAGGACTGGCACTCTCATATGCCATGCCATGCCCTGCACCAGAACGGCTTGGAAAGGAGTGCCCGAGGCCCGGGCTTGGCTGAGCAGCATGTCCGGTGACGGAGAAGGCCCAGCCCCTGGCTCTGGGCCGAGCTGGGCGATGAGGCCTCCCTTCCCCAAGTCCCAGTCTCACTGTGCCTCTGCTGCTCTCAAAACTGGGGTGAGTTTCAAGGGATCTGAGTTTGAAAGACCTCCATCTGGGTACAGAAAACAGACTTGAGGCATGACCACTGGCTGAGGGCTTGTTGCTCTCCGTCCCAGCCACCCCGTCCCTGTCACTCAGGAGGACTGTCCTCTTATATCAGACATCAGGGAGAGAAGATGGAAGTTTTGCAAACCTCCAACATCAGGGTTTTCATACTGAAACCAGCAATATATCTGTGACTCAAGGAGTCAGGGGAGAGAGACCTGTGGCTTGTGGGTGTCACACAGCCAGGTCACAGCCTCTTCAGTGGCGGACAGTCTGCTCTCAGGACTGCAGCTGCACTTACTGTGTATGAAGCTACTAAAAAGAAAAAAAAAAAAAACCACTGCTTTTTACAAAGTTATCTCTACGGATAATCACAGGAACAAGTTAGATCATCTAAGAGCTCAGCAGAAGCCCATCAGTGAACAGGCAGGAGGATCGCACACTCCCTCCGGCTGGATGTGGCCTGTTGGCAGGCCAGGCAGGGACACCGTGTGCACTATCAAAAGGCATGCTCTCCTCAGTCCTGAGCCAGGCCGCACGGCTTGGCAAGTAGAGTAGATGCTGGACACCCAGCAAGCAGGGCAGGGATCTCCTTCAAACGGTAGCAACAGGCACATCTGTGCACAGCAACCTGCTTTCACAGCTGCATCCATATCCTCCTGCCACCCATGAATTCAGCTCACCAGACTCTGTGTCTACCTATCCACAGCTGCACAACTGTGAGACCAGCCTCACTGGTATTATCATCCTGTTTTAGAAGTGAGACAATGGAAGCTAAAAGACAAGAATGATTGGTTAGTGTCACCAGCTGGTAGGTGGTGAGACTGGATGGAGAAGTGTCCTTTTCATTCCACTCTCAGGACAAAGTGGCCCTGGGGGAAGGGGCAAGGTCCACTGGTCACCTGCAGTCAGAGGCCCATGTCTCCCTGCTCTTAGGGTTCTGTCTTTCTGGTCCCATGTCTGGGACACTCAGCAAGTACCCCTCCTCCCCACATGATTAAACCCGCTTCCCCGCTACAGGCTCAGTTGTGCTGAACCACAACTGCTTACTCAGAGGGGTGAGGCCGGTGCCTTTGCTGTGGGCCTAGACTGAGGCTGTCCACCAGGGCTGGAATGGCGGCCTTTCGTGAAGCATCAGAGCCCAAAGTAGATGAGCCTCAGTCCCCTACAGGAAGAACACGCAGTCCCACTGAAGGATCTGGAAAACAATTTGGTGCCTTGTTCTGGTGTAACTGGAAACCTGCTCTAACTGGGAAACGTGGGCTCTGCTATGCTGCTCAGCAGTGCCTGAGGCTCCCACCAAGGAGGTTAGAGAGACCCCTGCACATCCCACCTACTCTTGGTTTAAAAATCTGTCCTCAGGCTGGCAGTAGAGCCCACCTGGATATTTACAGCAAGAACACCCTCTTCACCAAAGGGCCCACTGGGCTAAGGGACCCACAAAGCCAAGGGACCCATGGGACCAAGGGACCCACAGGACCAAGGTACCAACGACGTCAAAGGACCCATGAGGCCATGGAGCCACTAGATTACTAGAACTGGTCACCCACTGGAGCAGGGATTTGCAGATAGAATTTGGGATGTGTGTGGACTTAGATCACAACAAACAAGAACATTTTTATTTCCCCAAACCTCTAGATGAATTGAGCATTTCCTCCACTATGAATGCAAGCAACAAACCCCAGTTGTACTGGCCACACTTGGGATTCTTTCCCAACAGAAATCACTGGTGTTCTGCTATCTCCTTACAGGCATCTTGAGATACGGCTGACGTTCCTCACTGCTTCAGAATTACGGTAGTTGTTAGAAGCACTGCTTCATCTCAGTTGATGGGCTAATA
Source organism: Vulpes vulpes (assembly GCF_048418805.1). Classification (NCBI taxonomy): domain Eukaryota; kingdom Metazoa; phylum Chordata; class Mammalia; order Carnivora; family Canidae; genus Vulpes; species Vulpes vulpes. Next base: position 106,534,120 of record NC_132793.1, on the reverse strand, counting down.
AAGAAACATCGTATTACAACTTGAAAAATGTGTTGCTAGCCCTATTTCAATATAATTGATTTCTTTTGTAATCCAATGTACTTTATTTTATATATTTAAAGACATTATTCTGAGAAGGGATCTATGGCACCAGCAAATAAAAACATGAAGATCTCATGTTATCCAAAGTAACCTTCAGGATAGTGGAAGGGGAGGTGGGCAGGGAGATGGGATGAGTGGGTGACAAGCACTGAGGGGGGCACTCGACAGGATGATCACTGGGTGTTATACTTTATGTTGGCAAATCGAAATCCAATAAAAAAATATACAAAAAAAAAACCAACAACAACAAAGTAATCCTCAGTGTCCTCAGTGTGGGTTCCCCGTGGGCAAAAGCTATATGTCACATACCCTGGGGGTGGCTGGGTAATATTTTTGAAATACAGATTCCAGGGCCCATCACATATTGGGAAGGCTTCTCTGGGAAGCCAACTCTGAACTGAGTTCAGTGCCTTTGGGATCAACTCCTATGGAAGAGAAAGGAGGGTAGCAAGATTGGGCAGAGGGAGCAGATGTAGCTTGCTAGAGGCCCCAGCTGACCCCACATCCCATCCTGAAGCTGGATGTTGCTACTGAATTGTCCTAAGTTGGGGTCAGGGGGCCAGGCCTTTGCACCCCTACATTGGCCAGTTACTGGATGCAATCACCGTGGGATGGGGAAATGACCTTGGGCAGGCCACTCTCTCCAGCAGAGGCAGTCCCCATAGAGGGCTGACAGCTGGGGGAGAGTCACTGGCTCCTGGGGGGCATCTGGGTCGTGGCCTGCAGTCCACCACAGGTTCTACCTACTCCTGGAGCAGCTGAATCCCTGGATAGAGTCCAGAGTCATCATCTTTCAAGCTCTGCCAATGATTCTGATGCTTGCCAGGTTGGGAAGCCCTTGATCCCAGATGGTAAGGGTGGGAGAGGACTCCGAGTTCATGGAATCCAGACTTGTCGAGGGCCAGGAGTCTGCTGACCTGATCTTCTTGCCCCCCGCACCTCTCCATGTATTAATGTCATGTGACAAGCATGTTAGGCGCTGGGACACACTGGTGAGCAACAGAGACATGCTCCCTGTCCTCGGGACGCTTATACTCGGGCTCTCACACCATGTCCACACCGGGCCTGCTCAGACTCATGGGCCATGGGAGCCATGCATCGTGCTCAGACTCGTGCATGCCTGGGGGCCATGCATCCTGCAGCTTCTCTGCAGGACAAACTGGCCGCATCTTCAGAACCGTAAGTGTGGTTTCAGCATTTCCACCTCTAGATGTCCATCCTGTGGACAGACCTCCATACAGATGACCTATGCACTGGAATATTTACCCAGAAGTTATTTTCAATAGCAAAAACAGGGGATGCCTGGGTGGTTCAGCAGTTAAGCGCCTGCCTTTGGCCCAGGGCGTGATCCTGGAGTCCTGGGATCGAGTCCCACATCGGGCTCCCTGCATGGAGGCTGCTTCTCCCTCTGCCTGTGTCTCTGCCTCTCTCTCTCTCTCTGTGTGTCTCTCATGAATGAATGAATGAATAAATAAATAAATAAATAAAATAAAAAAGCCTCCGCGTTCATCAATGACAGGTCGAATAAAAGGAATCTTATGTGGCTATTTATAAAAAGAGGGGGTTCTATATATGTTGATATAAAAAAATAACAGCCCTACAAGGCGTATTAGGAAACAAACAAGGGAGATGAAGAACTGTGTTTACATGTCATAATCTGGGTGAAAAAATTAGAAATACCTATGTGAATCCATGAAAGTTTTCAGCTAACCGGGAGCTTTAAGAAAGAGGGAATCAGACTGATTAGAAAAACAGATCCCATTCAAGGTTTTTCAGATGAAGAGAATTTAATTCAGGAAATGGCTAGACAACATGATACCAGAGGTGAGGAGCCAGACACAGGGAGGGTAAGGCAGCCCAGGCACCGGCCACCCAAGAATGTTGCTGGACCCAAAAGCAGAGGACACAGCCTGAGGCTGTTAGCAGAGCTGAGGGGTTTCAGTCCCAGGGGGTCTGGAGCCCCGGCAGACCAGTCCCCCATGCACCAAGGAGACACAACTGGAAAAGCCACCCACGGCAGAGAGAACATGGGAAGCGAGGGCTTTTCCCCTCCTATCCTAGAACCCCTCCACTAATCCCAAAGCCCGCTGATCCAGGACCTTGCGAAACAGGGATCTGCAAGGGTTGCCTCTTGGGGTGCAAAGATCTGGGGAAGGCAAGGAGCAGGTCCATTGGGCAGCATGGTGGTGCCGTGCATGTGAGTGTGTCTTCATACGGGGCAGATAGCCTCCCAGAAATCACCTAAGAAGTGATACCGTGTTTGCCACTAGGAGCTGGGGACCCAGAGGAAACCTAGTTTGTGGTAGGTACCCCCCAGCACTTTTGTTTTGCTCCATGAGTACATACCACCTATTTGAAACGAGATGCTTGCCTGACGTTCACATTTGGTATGTTGGAAAGGCCAAGGCTGCTCTATTTTAACACTGGAAAACATCCTGCCAGCAAAATCTGCCCCAGTTCCCCTGTGTGGACCCCAAGGGACAGCACAGCATTTCTTCTGTATGAATTTTCCACGAGTGTCCTCTTCAAACCGCCTGGCCAGAGGAAGGGCGGAGGGGTGGAGTGCGAGCTGGAGGGGACGCTTCCTGTCATCGGCAGCTGGCCTGCTGGATGATCTCACTGCACATCTGCAGCCACTTAGCAGACTGCCGGGGAGGGCCTCAGCTCGCAGCCTGGCCTGCCCGCCGCCTGCAGGAGGAAGTGCCCCCGACCCTGCACACACGCTCCGTACTGGACACTGCACACAGGGGGTGGCAGACGGTCCTGGGGCCACCTCATCTCTGGACACGATCCCTTGTTGCTCTTGCTGGACTCCAGGGAGTGCCAGGGAAAGCGTGGACTCAGGAGGCGGGTGTCCAGGGCCGCAGCTGGTCAGACACAGATGTGGGGCCACCGTGGGGTCACAGAGGCCTCGGCCCAGAGGTCTCTGCCTGGCCTCGCTGGCCCGCCACCCCTTTGGGGACCTCAGAGCAGACTGCCGCTTGCCCTACTGAAGCCATCCGCACCTGCACCTTGCAGGCTAGCAGGCGGGGTGCTCCCGTCTCCCCGAGAAGTTCTGCTGGGACCTAAGTGTCAACAGTTGTGAATCTTTCCACACACAGCGCCTCAAGGATTCTTGTCTTCCCTGTCTTCCAGTATCCCCATCCTGAGACCCCCTAGGGCGATCGGAGACTCCAGCAAGAGCACCCACATCCCTGGGAAAGCCTGGGGCAGCCCTCCTGTCCCGAGATCCAGAGGCAGATCTGCTCCAGCTCCCCTCCTAACTCAGGGCAGCACCAGCAGCGGGGAGAACTGTCCGCTAATGCTAACGTTCAGGTGCGGCTTTCCCAGCCACATCCTGGGCAGGTTTCCTGAGAGAAGACGCTCACAGGTCCTCTGGGCCTGAGCCTCCAGCTCCCCCCGGCAGGCCTCTCAGCTTCAAGCGCACATGAACCCCTGAGAGCTCATCCCAGGTTCTGCTCAGCAAGCCAAGAATTGCCCCCGAGGATCACGACGACCAGATCCATAGCTGCACATGCTCATCGTGCCTCTGTTTCTACAGGAGAGTCTCCCAGGAAATGTTCCAGGCAGGCCAGCTGGCCCACATCTCTCCGCCCACGTTGGGGCTTGCCCTCCCCAGTCCCTGGGGCTGGTGCTGCCCAGGGTTGGTGCAGACAGAAGGAGCCTGAGGCAGCATTTACTGCAATGGCTTCATTTGCCATCATACTTGTCATGGGCCTCACCCTGACCTCCAGGGTCACCGCCCACAGCCTGCATTGCCCACCTGGCTGGCCATCTGTGACCACGGAGCTTGCATAGAACTTCCCCCAGCCACTGTCCCTCCCTCTCCCTCTGCTAACACCTCGTGAGTGCCCTTCCCCGGCAGGGAAACACGGAGATGGAGACCTGTCCCTGTCTCCTGCCCCCAGGCCCCCTATCTCCCAGGACCGCATAGTAGAGCAGCGGAGACGGGTGTGCACTGAAACGGTTACAGCCAGTGTGGTCAGGGCTCTGCTGGAGCCACATGCCAGGGACTCAGGAGGAAAAGAAAACCAGAGGAGAAAGCACTGAGTTTGCCCGAAGGACTCGGGTGGAGTTCCAGTTATCTTTTGCTCCAGAAGAACCTGTGTGTGTCTGCAGATTCTAGGGCTCAGGAATGGGGGGCGGGCACTGGGGGGCTGCCTCCTGCCTGCCTCGTGACGCCTGGGGAACTACTGGGCCGGCTGAAGAAGGGGCTCCACTGCCCCCTCAAAGGCCTCTGGGTGGGCTCTGCAGCGTGGTGGTCTCAGACTTCCTACATGGCCTCAGACTTCCTACTCAGGGATGAATGCCCCAAGTGAACAAGACAGATGCTGCACGGCCTTTGATGACGTAGCCTCAGAAGACACACAGCGTCCCCTCCAACACTTATGACTGGTCAGAGTCAGAGCTGTAAGGCCAAGCTGATTCAAGGTACATGGACACGCAGTGGGTCTCTCATGGGGAGGAGAGGCAGGAGATTTGTGGGCATGTCTACAACTGCCCAGAAGAGGTACCCCTCGAGCTGAATTTCAGAGGCAGACTAGAAGTTTGCTAGATGGACGAAGTCAGGGGATGGGGTCCTAGGCTGAGGGATCAGCACATACAAAGGACCGGGGGCATAAGAGTGGATTGCATTACACAAAACGAGTCCTGAGTCCCGTCAGATTTTCCAGGAGCTCACCGAAGACATTGTTCCTGCCAACTCACAAGGCAGCCATCCCCCGCTGGTCCTCCCCGGACTGCCGGACCCCAGTGCACCCCAAGCTCATCACCAGCCTTACCGTGCACCAGGTATCAAGCCTGTGCCTCAGCTGCCCAGCCCCCCTTGGCTCCCGGGGCGGCAGCAAGCACACAGGGGATGCCACCTGGGAAAGGTTTTGAGTGGAGCCCATCTGGTCCCCATGCCGTGTTCTCATCCCCGGCTCTTGATTTAGAAACGTCAAGGCCCCAGCCAGAGCTTTCTGGGTTTGGATTTCCAAAGCTCTGAAGGCTCTGTGTCCACTGGCTAGAATCCCAGCAATTCTTTCCATAATAGTTAGTTCTTTTGATTGTAGGCATAAAAACTCAAACTAGATTAAACAAAAAGGGAAATTACTGGTTCTTATACGTGGAATGTTCTAGGAGTGAGTTTAAAGAATATCAAACAATAGCAGAATTCTCTTTCTCCTGATCTCTCAACTGTGTATTTTTCCGTGTTGGCTTCATTTTTCAGGCAGAAGCTTCTCAAAAGTAACACCCGATGTCTCAAAAGCTCTACCCGTAGCAGTCAGACCCAGCAAACCCAGTGGAAAGAGGGCATCCCTCCCTGAATGTGTGGACTGTAGTCATACAGAGGGGTCTGACTGGCCCAGCCTGGATCGCATGCCCTTCTCAGAACCAATCGCCATGGCCATGAAGACGTGGTATTCTGACTGGCTGGCCATGACTGAACCAAATGCCGACCCCAGGTTGGGATTGAGAGCCTCACTGTAACCACACAGAATCACTTCATTTAAAGAAAAGGGGAGGGGGGTCCATAACCAGGAGGGGAAAGAAGATGTGAAAGACAAACAAAATTTAGCTGCCAAGGCCTCCTCCCAGGGCCACTAGCACAGTTGCATAGTTTGTGCACTGTACAAACGGGGGATGGGATGCCTTCTGTGTCTGCCTTGAAGGGGCTCCTTTATCTAATCCACACAGAGGTGGCCATGTGGATGACTGCTGGCGTTTGCAATGTCCAGCACACTTTCCTTTCCTTGGTGCTGCAGTACGACCTGGAGAACTCCTCCTCACCTTCATTTCCTCATCCAAACCCTACTCCTCCATGAACTGGCCAGGATAAGTCATGAGCTCCTCATGTGCCCACAGAACTGTGGCTTCTGCCTCAGACGTGGTCATGCAGGTTTTCATTTGTGATTTCTTGTCTGTCTCTTCTGGCCAAAGACAGATTCCTCAAGCATGGCACGTATGGCCACGTTGCACTTCCAGGAAGGGAAGAGGAGATGCAGGTGAGATCTGCAATTGAACAATCACCGAGGAATGAGAGCCCTCCACTAGGTAAAGAGAGGCTATTGGCCTGATCCTGCATATCTCCCAGCCTCTGCAGACATTGCCTGAAGGAAGGGCCTTGAATGCTGTGTCCAGAGGGCCACCACCCAAAGCCAGAGCTCTAGAAATCAAGCGCCTTTCCCCAGGAGCCCTCTGGGGAAGAGAAGGTGGCTGGGCTCCATCTGGGCCTTGCTGAGGACAGCCAGCAATTGCTCCAGGGCTCAGCTGGAGCTCCTGATTAAAAACAGATCCAGGAGTTGGGGGCCTTTGGTGAAACTGGATACCTATCTATGTAGGCAAAGGAAATGCACCCTGGGAGGGAGGGAGGCTGGCTGGCGGCCCAGCAGTGCTGGGCTGGCGGGAAGGCCCCCAGGACTGCCATGTGGGGTGATGACAGCGCTGAGAAACGGGAGTCCCATGGAGACTCGGGGAACACACCCACTTGTCTGTCTTTTCTTTCCATTTCCTGCTCTTTGTCTGCTTCTCTTCACATGGAAGACCTAGGTTCAACCCCACCACCAACTCATTCATTTGGGGCAAAGTTATTCCATCTCTAAGCCTCAGTTTGATTGCCTGTGAAATGGGGGTGGAAACTGCCTTCTTGGCTGGTTTCCCGTAGGATTAAAAGGAATGCTATGAACAGTGCTTAGTACGGGATCCTGTGCACAGTGAGGCCTAGGTGCTAACTGCTAGGCCTTCTCCCTCCGTCCTTTTCCATAGAAACGATCTGATACTGTTAAACTGCAAACAAAACCCTTGATCCCAGTAGGGGAAATACTTCATGTCCCTGACAGCTAATGCAATGTAAGGTGCACGGGCTCCAGGTTCAGATCACCCAGGGTTGTAACCGTGGCTCTGCCATTTACCAACCGGGTGACTCACTCCAAGGGCATGACCACTCTGAACCCTGCGTTCTTGCCACAATGGGGAACCCAGTGACGCAGGTCCTATGCAGGCCCCAGGACTGCCATGCAGCCACAGGCTGGAGCTGACACCTTGCAGGTCATTGGTCATGCCTCCAGCACGGTGTTTTCCTTCCTTTTCTCCCATTTGGTCCTTCTCTGCCTGTTTCCAAAGTCACAAGGCAAATACATTCTGGGGAGCAGAGGGTGGATAGTGTTCAACCCGCAAGAGAACCCTGTGACCCTTAGTTTAGGTGGTCTATCTGAAATCACTTGGGGAACAAGAAAATTCATGAAAATTCAGATTCATGGACTCCAGCCCAAACATAGGGGATCAGATTCTCTCACTTTCTAAATGAAAATGTGTTTTAAATTTCCAAAGTAATAATGCCCATTCTAAACGACTTCCAACAATACAGAAATAATGAATAAACACACCCAATCCTCAGAGGTAATTGCTGTTCAGTGTGGTGTGTGTAATCTAGGGTCTTGTGTTTTTACTGGAAAGAGTGGACCATATAGTTTTGTTTTTTTTTCCCCCACTAAACAAGAATCACCATCGCTCATTTTTGGTCAAACTTCATATAGCTTGAGCATCTTTCCACACCAGGACATGTAGGACCGCCTCATTCCATTAAATAGCCACAGAGAATCCCATGACTGTCGTGGTCAAAGTGACCGTCCCCCCAGGGGTGGACGCTGTGGGCTCTGCTTGCCTCTCCTGCGCAGCCAGTCAAGCCTCTGTCCCCCAGCTTTGTGCAGAGGGGCAGGCAGAGGCCCAGGGTCTCGGAAGGGCAGGGGCAGAGCCGGGATTGATACCTCTGCTCCCTGACTTGCTCTCTGAATCCAATCACAGCACACGTTTATGTTTTAAAAAGATGTTCAAAGGGAACTTAATATCTTTCTGAACCTTCTCCTGACAGTAGAGAAGAGAAAAAAACTCGTTACCTATCCCATGAGTTTCTGAGAACTGGATTTTTTTCTCCAACTTTCTCCGAGTTTTTGCATTTCATTATATTCTTTGCAAGAGTTCATGACTCCATAAATATTTCCTACACATTGTTTCTGAAGCGAATGTTGTTTTTGCTGGCATCCCGAAATCCTGTTCCCCGCGGTACAGCTGCTCTGTGAGACCTGGCCAAGCCTCACTTTAGCCCCTGAGTACCCCCTCCCCCCCCATGCACCATGATTGATAGGTCTCTCCCTCTGGTAAGAACCGATGGAATTAGAAAACTGTGGCTGTCATCTGTTTTGCTGTTAAGTAAATTTCTCCAAGTCCTGTAGGTAGCCTTTCCAGAAGGATAAACGATCCACTTGTCAGGGATAGAACATGTAATGTTTGCAGAATCCTTGTGAAAATTTGCTCTTTGCCCAGAAACTAAGCTCCATATTCCGACTAAGCAACAGGCCCAGGAAACCCTCCTCCCCGAGGTAAGAGTTTGATTGCAAGTGACCCCTGCCCATCGAGTCACATGCTCTTGGAAGCTGCTGCCTCCACTGAGGCCCCTGCACCAAGGGGCTGGTCAGAAACGGCTTGGATTCCTGAGTCCAAGGGAAGAGGACCAGCAGCCCACAGTGCTGGGAACATCTGAAAGTTGTTAGTGCTGTCTTGGGCAAAAGACAGTACAGACGAAGGACGGAGTAGCTCTTGTGCTTGTGGCCTGCCTCTGGGGCCCTCAGACTCTGCTTCTATCTTAGAATCAAAACTAGAGCCCTCTCCCGGCCCTGGATGCTGCCTCCCGACAGCAGGGCTGACACAGGACACGTACCCAACGAACATGGGGGTTCTTGTCACACAAACGGCAAGGACATTCTCAAAAACAACGAGGCTCCTACCAAAGGCTTCGGAGTAAGTTCAAAGAGGCTTCTTCTGGCCAATCGTGGACAGCACCTGCAGGGGAGCAAAAGGCAAACATATTTCAATCTACAAATTCATAGTGACACCCAAAAAAAAAGTTAAAAAAAAACCCAGCAAAACCCAAAACACCAAAATGCACTGGTTCCCTTTGAAGAATGACAAGAGAACCAACTCCTTACTTTGAAAACTAGTAGGTACAGAGAAGAATCCAACACATCTGCTTTTCCCACGTAACCCACCCGGCAGGATCACCACATGGTAGATGAGGGGGCTTCACTTCTCGTGGAAGTATCTAGCTATAAATGAAGAAATGCTGGCTTTAGGATACCCTGTGTCCTAACCTCCAGTGAAGCCATGGATCTCGGCAGCCACCACCGCTGGCTGCTGACAGCACGGAGAGAGGAACTGGACCTTCCGAGTCCCCTAGGGAGGTACTGCACACACGGCCTCTGCTGCAGTCTCACAAGAAAAATCAAGCCTGAATCTGCCTGAACTTCTAGACATACTCACCGTTTTACAAGAAATACAGCAAACAACACTACGGAAATGTAACCATCAAAATCCAGACTGTGAGAAACTTTTCAGGACAAAAACCAATCTCTCCAACAAACACACCTAAAAATAAAAGGAGGTGGTGGTGGGGTGAGGGGGAATTAGAGATCCAAAGAGACTTAAAAGAAAGATGAACCAATCACAAAGTACTCTCCTTTACAAACCCGATTTGAACAATCAGGCAAAGGAAGTTATGAGACAATCAGGAAGCTTTGAATATTGGAAGGATATTTGATGATATTAGGAATTACGTTTAATCTTTAAGGTATGATAATCATGGTTACTTTTAAGGTAATTATCAACTTTTAGTGACACACTGAAATATTTATAGATGAAATCATAAATTGTCTAGGATTTGCTTCAAAAAAATCCAAGAGTGGGGAGTGTACATGAAACAAGTTTGGCGACAAAGATTGTTGAAGCGGGTAATAGGTGCATGGAATCATTATACTATTTACTGTGGCAGATACTTCAAATTTTCTATAAGAGTTAAAAATAAATGAATAAATAAAGACAGGGCACTGTAGAGAGAGAACCTCCGATCTTGGCAAGCCCCTGAACAACGACCCCGGTGGACTTGTGCCCTGGGTTCTAGCTATCCACACCTGGGATGCTGATGATGGAGCAGCTTGAAGGCTGGGATAAGCACAGCGGTCTGTGCAATTTACAAGTGTGCAGTAGAAGAAAATTTCACATGCACTCCAGGTCCCATGCAAAGAACTCTCCAGGGACTCCGTGAAGACAGATTTTTTTCCCAATGACATACACCTTGGAGCACAGTGTATCCTAGACAGTAGGGAGGGCAGACACAGATGCAAGGCATGTTTCCAACATGACGGAGGCCGTTGCTGGCCCTAACGGGCAGGTACGCAGGTACGGTAAGGGTACCAAGAAGGCAGGAAGGTGGCCGGAGTGCACCCAGCTGGAGTGGGCTAACATCTCTGAGGGGCCAGAGCGGGTCAGGTTGGTGCTGTGCAGGCCACCTTCCTAAGCTTTGTAGCCTGCATCTTCTCTGATGCATCCTTGCGGCTCACTTCCGGTGCCAGTTGCCATGGTGACCAGAAGGGGTTGAAGAGGGCAGTGAGGAAGATGTTACCATATGAATGGGGCCTTGCATAAGATACTTCAGCATCACTTTCCTGGAGGGGGACAGCACATTGTGTAGTGCCACTGTGTGGCAGTGTCATGAACACAAGACTTCCTGGACATCTGCCAGCCAGACAGGCCTCTGACCTTCTGTTGCCTCCGCCTATTAGTGACGATTGTGTTACTTCCAAGTATGGAAGCCACTGTATAACAGGCTTAAACAAAGGGCTTTTTTCTTGTCCTTTTTTGCCCTTAATCACACAGCAATACCCTCAAAGAGGGGTGGGAACTGTATTATCTCAGCGACTTGGGCTGGCATCTCCGAGATTCTCTCGGCGTCTTCCTCAGGGGTGTAAGATGGCTGCACCAGCTCCAGGTATTGGCTCTCACTCCACACTCTGCCACAGGCAGGGGTTACCTCCTGGGCTCTGCTCCCGGCATCCAAGCCCGGAGCCGACCTCCCCTAAGTCTCATGGTCAACTCCACGCAGGGTGCAGCGGTGCCCTTCGGGGCCTTCGGGGCCTCTACTATGGGAGGTGGGCAGGGAGAGGGCAGGAGACACCAGGGCAGGCGACCAGCCGAAACCTTCCCGTTTCTCCTAAATGGGGTTGGGATGTTGGCCGCCTGCCCCCCAGACAGAGCAGGTAACGCGTGTCCTCTGCACTGCCTGGCCTCGGGGACAGGGCCCAGGGACTCTCGGTTCTTCCAGCAGTCAGACAAGCCGCAGGTACTACGAAGCACCACGTGGGCCGGGCCAGAGTGGCGGGGCCAGGGCCGGAGAGGCGGGGCCAGGGCCCGAGGGGCGGGGCCGAGCCGGAGGGGCGGGGCCAGAGAGTGGGAGACCCCGCCAGAGGGGCTAAGGCAGAGGGGAGGGGCCAGGCAGCGGGGCCACAGAGGCGGGAGGGGGCAGGGGAGGGGGCCCCAAGCGGGCGGGCTCGGGTCTTGGAAACGCGAACCAGCCAAGGCCCAGACGCAGGAGCAACTTCGGACCGGCGCCGCACAGCAGGGCTCACGGGCGTCGGGGAAGCCCAGCCCAGCATACTGACCCTTCACCCCAAACCCCATGGCCCAGCCATCCCGGGGGGCGCCCCACCGCCGCCTTCTGGCCCCGCCCACACCTTGGCCCCGCCCCGCTGTGGTCACGTGATGCGCTCTGGGCGCCCCGCCCCCAGCGGTGATTGGTTCGGGCGGTCATGTGACCGGACCGCTGCGCAGGAACCAAAATGGAGGGATAGGTTGAGGGGTCTGGCTTCGTGGCGGCCCCACCTGCCCGGTGTCGTCGAGGTTTGCCGGTGCTGCCGTGGAGCCGAGGTTGGCTGTGTTTCGGTTTCTAGCACTGGCAACCTGAAGGTGTGCCCAGGAGGTAGCCCTTGCCTTTTCTGTTGTGCCTGGCTAGGCCAAGCAGGGGGTGGGGTGGGGGTGGGCCTTGAATGCCGGGCGGAGTTGGACCTCCCAGAGCTCGAGCGCGGGGATGCGAGGGCGGCAGCGAGTTGGGAGCAGTGTTGTAGATGACTGAGGACAGTGACACCGCGTGGGTTTTCGTCCCCCGTATGTGCCAGGCAGTGTGTGTGCACCAGGCTCTGGGGAGCTCGGCGCTCCAGAGTCAATGGGGACACGGTGCACGTGCTGCGGGTGACCCAGGCGTCCAGAGGTGCCCGCGTTGGGGCCTCGGCCTGGGACTCGATTTCTGTTCGGGTCCCGACGTCAGGGTGGGGACGTCCAGCCCCACGTCGGGCGCTGCGCTCAGCCTTGAGTCGCCGGGGACTCTCCCTCCCTCTGGCCTCCCCACCCCACCCATCCCCTAAAGAGAAGGACACATGTGTGCCCACGTGCCCCATGTGCCCTGTGACTAAAGAACGTGATGGAGACACCCTAAATCCCGGTCGAGAAAGGGGAAGGCCCTCCTGCACCTGCCCTTCCACCCGGACCTGCCCCAAGGGGCCAAGTAGCGCCCTTTGGGCTAGATCAGGAGAAGAGCCCAGAAGTATATACCCCAAGACGTCTGAGGCCTTGCTCTGTCCGTCCCCATTGCGGAGCTCCCAGCACCCATAGTGCAGTACAGACATGCCAGCCCCGTCTCTATGCCGACCTGACTTTCACCCTTTCTTTTGTGCCCAGCTTGGGCCCCTCACCTCCCTCTAGTCTGACATCCTTGTGCAGGTTAGCCATCCATGCAGCCTTCCTCTCCACCGCACACCAGGCAGGTGCTCCCTATCCTTACAGGCCCAACTTGACCCCCTTCCTGCAGGAAGCCATCAAGCAATACCTCTAACACTTGCTCTCTGCTATAGGAAACTCATGTTGGACTGAGTGTGGACCTGGAGGAAAATGTTAAGTATGTCATGGTGTCTGTACCCACTGTCCAGGTGGCACTCAGGCTGTTCCCATGAAGGGTTTTGAGAAGTTCTGGGACATGCAGAGGTCACTCAGGGTCCTGGAGAGAGTGTATAGCCCAGTGTTAGACTCTCTTCTACCCATAATCCAGCCCTGCTCTGATACACCAGGGCCTAGTGGATGGGGCTGAGAAACAGTTGCTACCAGAGCTGTTGGTGTGCATGGAGGGCAGCACAGCCCAGACCATCCCTAGACTGCAGGTTGTAGGATGTGAGCTGTGTTCAAGATTCAGGAGAAGACCCCCTCCCCCACACAGTTCCACGTAAGCAACAGAGTATCTGGGAGAGTTTGAAGTTCTGCAAGAGCACTGTGGGGACCTGCACTTCAGAAGTGTGAGGATTTAGGTAAACGTGTCCTCATTTACTCTCAGGTCGTGGTGCCTGGCCCTTAGATAATCTGCCCCGTGAGACTGTGAGCTCTTTGGGGGTCACTGTCTCCTGGCCTCATCCATCCCTGCACATGTTGGTCAGCTAACTCTAGCCTGGCTTCGCCAAGAACCCATGTACCTGGGAGAGCAGAGATAAGCCCAAGAAGCTGGGAAAACAACACACATGAGGCAGGAACCATGGGGAGGTAGACAATACAAGGTCCACATAAAAGGTGGGGGGAAGCTGTTAGCCCTGTGGGAATGTCAGTTCCGGGATGCCAGATTTTCCTAATTTTTCTCCTAAGGAAACAGAAATCTAGATTTTTATGTGAAATCTCCTGATTTTAAAATGTAAGAGTTGGCAACTGTGGAGTGTTGTCCACGTACATGTTCAGATCCATTCTGTGCCTGGCAGTGTTCAGGGAGGGTGACTCTCGAGGACAGCACCTCACCGGCCCTTGGATTCTAACTGGGTGTGGCCAGTGGGCAGCACGGGTAGATCAGAGATGGAAAGCTGGGAGGTCAGGATACTTAACCCTGTAGTTCCAAGGCAAACTCCACGCCTACTCCCACCCCTTATGTCACTAGGGCCATGGTTTGGACAGTGGCTATGTTCCTCCACGCACGGCCACAGCTCCTATATGGTGGCCTCTCCCCTGGGCTATAGCTCTTATGATCTGGGGTTCTGTGTGCCTTCTGTTTGCAGGCGCAGCAGGTAACACCTCCTCTGTTGCTAGTCTGAGGGCCACCCCATCCTTTCTGATCCTCTTCATCCTATCCATGTCAGTGCCTATGTAAAATATCCCTTTATTCTGGGATACCCTCAATATACCTTTTGAATGTACCCTCCCTTTCCTGCTAGGACACAGACTAATTCTAGTGGACAACGCTGTGAAGCCCAAACACACCTGGATCTCAGTCTAGATCCAGCTGGAAGGAGCCTGTGTGCTCCACCCAGGGGACCCAGGCAGCAGGCTGACACTGAAGACACCACACAGGACAGTGCAATGCCAAGGACCGCAGGTGCACAGTAACCCATGCTGAAACGGAAGAGGCAGCTCAAGGAAAGGAAGAGCCTTGAAATGTGGCCAACCAGTTTAATGATGGGTGGAACCATGCAGATGCCAAACTACAGAGCACCAGGGACAGGGGCACAGAGGCTTTGGGGAGGGGGGCACCACACCACCAGCACAGGGAGAACAGGGTTCTGGGGGAGGCACAACACCACCGGCATGGGGAGAACAGGGTAAGGGAAGGTCCCGGCAACTCAGACCTAAGGACATTTCTCAGGGGAACATGCATCCCACCCCCAAAGCAGGAGCAAGCCGGCCGCCTTCACTCTCGAACATAAATTCTCGTGCAGACCACGTCATCGGCGCCGAATGTCTGCAGAGAAGGAAAAGCAATCAGAGCAGATGCCTGTGCAGATACGTTTAAAGCATATCACTAATAAGGCCGCTTACGGCCCCGTTAAAGACTCTTTGTAACAGACATTCAATTTCCTGTGCCATGTGTTCATGCTAACTGCTAAGGTCTTTTTTTCTTTTTCTTTTTTTCCTCCCTTAAGCTCTGTACTGGCAGAGAGGCAGCTGTGGTGTAGAATTCTATGTAATTTCCCTTTGTTTCTGGAGCCTGTGAATACTGACATAAATACTTGATTTGAACTGAAAGGGGGAGATGTCACACTGGACATTTCTAAAGTGGCTCTGTCCCTTCACATGACTTCAGGAGAGCAAGGGTCCTGTGCTGACCAGTGAGATGGGGCCTTGTTGAGAGCGCAGAAGCACCTTCCAGGGAGCAGCTGCCCACCCTCAAGTCACCCACAAGCCAGAAAACTGGTCTGAGCTGTAAAGGCCCAGTGCTGGCTCCCAGACCTAGCTCTGCAGCATACAGCTGGCACACTGGGCACTGCCCTGCCTCTTGCTGGTTTGGAGTGGAAGGGAAGGGTTTCAGACGGGTGGAATCCAACAGGATGATCCCAAAGTCTCTTTCCAGCTAAAATTTTACGGCTCTTTGTTTGCTGTGCTGTAGGCACAAGCCATTCCACAGATGGAGGTTTTTCTTCTGGCCCCTAAAATGGTGTGGCCTGTAAATAAACTATCAAAACTCCCCCAAACTAGCAATTATTCACAGGCCTGCTCTCTTGGGCTCCCACAGGCAGTTCAGTATGTTTGTTTCACAAACAAAACCAAAAATCAAAATTGTTCTGTAGATCTGATGCAGGCATGTCTGCAGATGTACACCGTTCAGTAGGAGCATCCCTAGCTCTGCAGTTCTCAAAGGGGCATGAGGCCTGGGAGAGGCTGAGAGCCTGGACAGACCTGGACCTTTGCCTGCCCTGGCCTGTCAGCTGGCAATCAAGCTGAGAGGCAATCAAGGAGCAGGTGCTAAGATATTATGCCAATGTATGTCTCAGGGAAATACTAGTCATGAGTGATACTCAGAAGCAAATGTCCATCACCAACTCCTTTTCCAAGTAGGGAGCTACCTGCTCATACTGGCCCAGGTGTACTTGCTCTGGACACCTCCTCCGTCTGCACCTGATTCTGTGCTGGAAGGAAGGCAAGGGTTCCCACTATCATTCACCTCTAGATGTGCCAACCTCTCAGCTCTACAACCATGGAGTGTTTGGGGTTTGACTCCTTCCATGGATCTGACCATCCTCGTATCTGACACCTCCCACAGCCCGACACAAGAAGAAATCACATTTCCAACCATATCTGAAACGTCTTTCTCAGCCAGCACCCGTACTAAAAGACTCCTGCAAGAAACTCTAGAAATGTTCCAGGGTGGTTTGAGGGAAGATACTCTGTTTTCACGGAAGGCAGCTTACAGCCCCCGGGGGACAATTTACTGTTGGCACGGGGAGCACTTATTTCAACTTAACTAGGATAATTTGCCTCTTGTTATAAGGAGATGGCATCTCCCTGCGTTTTGGATTTATTAACGATAACAACCCTTGAAATAAAAGCCCGTATTTCAGGTCTCAAATGCCAAGGATTAATGCGCCCTTTGAGGGTTGTCTGGTCGGCTGAGCCAGGGAAGGATGCAGGGGTGGAGGTGGGGAGGGAGGCACCATGCAGCAGTGTGCTCTGGTTGCTTGCATGTTACCAGGTTAATAAAATCATACTTTCTCGTGGCAAGCCAAGCTTGCTCAACCCGCAGCCATGCTCCAGAACTCTCGTACCAGTGAACCTTTTGTTCTGTTCCTTTTTCTCTAAGTTCCACATCTCAGCCTCAAACTCCTCCTCCAATCCCATCAAGTATTCCTTCCTAGAAACAGCATTCACCAGGTTGCAAAGTAAGCCAGTCCCCTTCTCTATGAAAGCAGACAGTGCTCAAAATCCGGCAGAGGAGGACAAGAGGAGAGCCTAAGATCAAACAGCCCCAGTTAAACTAATGGAGACGACTCCATTCAGGGTCTGCTCTCAGGATCAACGTGCAATTTCAGGGCTGAGAGCAGCCGGGTGATCAGACTTAGTGTTAGCCCTCACTCTACAGCCCCTGGGAGGGAGCAGCCACGCCCAGGTCACACAGGGAGGCTACCCCATTCTGCAGGCTCCCTCCCCAACACTGCTAAGATGGGGCCTCAGGCGGTCCTGGAGGGAACATGGTAACAATATGCCTGATGGAGAACAAAGGATATCATTTCCTGGTTACCCACACAGCTTTTCCCTTTTCTTGCGTGTGTGTGCATGTGTGTGCGTGTACACTTGGTGCGTGTGTGTGTGTGTGTGTGCACACGCATGCATGCATGTGTGTGGGTCTGGCAGGGGTGGGATTGCTGCAGGGAAAGCCTGGTCTACTCTGAAACACAAAAGAAGAGACTGAGCCTTCCCCTGTCCTGGCCAACCTCCTTTGCCCCCACACCTAAAGGACAAGGAGGTGTGTGATTAAACGGTGGGGGTTTCTAAATTGGCCTCACCAGGTGAATTTTGTGTGGCCAGGAATGTTTAAAATGTTTTAATCTGAATGCCTTTCAGGTGGGGCCCACCCTTCCCCTAGCCCCACACGGTGTTTCACTCAGACCCTTCCCCCATCAGCACAACTCGCCCGGCCCCTGAAGGCCTCCGTTGTTGGTAAGTCTAAGGGTAAAAATGCTCTCTGAGGCTCCCAGTGCTGACGTGCTAAAATTCCTGAAATCTTTCCCTGGCAGCAAAATGAGGAGTGAGAAGGGGGGAAAAATCCCTATGCAGAGTGAAAATCCCTGGGGCCTCACAGCCAGGGTAGGGTCAAGGGGGAGGCCAGCTCGGAGAATCCACCAAGGCTCCACTGGATGCACAGGGAGGACACTGCAGCCTGTCATAGCCCTGCTGTGCCCCCGATCCACGCTCCTCCCAACCACACCATGGAATGATGATTGCCTGTGACCTAAACTGTCACCTCGAGCTTTCCGCTCACATTTTAACCCAGGGTAAAGCATTTGCGTGGCCCACTGTAGGCATCATCTAGGGCTGTGGGGTTGATTTAGGGGTCCATGACCTCACCAGGATGAGCTCGTCATTGGCCAGCTCGCGGGTCCAGTAGGTTTTGGGGCCATCCCCCTCAAGGAGAGTTTGTGTGCAGTGGATTTTGTTCTCATTCTCCCAAGTGGCCAAACTCTGTGGGCAGGAAAACCATTAGTGACATTAATTACAGTCTTGGCAGCAGGAATAGAGATAACAGTGAGCTCCGGAGAGTCACTGCTATGGAGAGAAGCAGCACATGGTCCCCGTCAGCAGGGCACAGAGCCCTCTGCTGCGCCCTATGGAGTCCACAGATTCAGAGGCAGCCGATCACAGGTTTTATGGGGAATAAATATTACCTTGTATCCCCCCAAGTTTCCCCCATCTCATACAGACACACACACACACTCAGGGGAACCAGCAACGCTTGAGGCATGCTTTACATCTCCAGTAATAACATTTACAGCACGCAGTGATTAATTTATGTCAGAATGGACTATCACTTCAAGCAATTGGGGTATTAAGGACAAGAACTTTCCCATCAACTGTACTATTGTAGGACCACTCAGACACCACAGCCAGCAGATCCAAAGCCCTCTCCACTGCACAGAGTTGGGGATAACACCCTCCTCTCTGTGTGCACACATCAGATGCAGCACACTCACTGCTCTGATAAACCCAAGTGTCGTTAGCTCTAAGGATAAAAACACAACCACTTTCCAGGCTAGGTCCCAAAGACAAAACAATCTGATGCTCCTGGAGGTGGGAGGTGGGGTTTTCCCCAGTTTGCACAAAACAGAGTGCTCGACATTGGGGTGGGAGACCGATTCGGGATGCACACATATTTACTTTCTGACACTTGCCAGGCCGGCGTGTGAACCTGATTTTTACCAGAATCACCATCTCTGGCCGTAGCTGGATGTCCCCACCTGAGCTCTGCCAATTGTCAGGCCTTCTCCCCATGATTCCAAGATGTTCACTCTTACTACCCCCAACCACTCTTTTGTGTTTTCTAACAGTGCAGTGGCGAGCAGCTCCGATTCTGCCAGCTCTAAGCCTGGACATGGCTTTCTGGCCACTCGGGTTCTGTGGGCCAGCTCCTGTGGCCATGTCTGTGTGTCCTCCTCCCAAATCCAGAGCCCAGAGAGTCCCACTCCGCAGATCAGACAGGCACCACTTAGGGAAGGGGAGACTTAATTCCTCACTTTCTGGAACATTATTAGCATTTCTTTGTTTTTCACACGGGAAAGAGAGGGAGACATCTTGTCACTTTTTAAATAAGTGGTAGCAGCAGCGACAATATTTCCATCTGCGCTCAAAATACAGGACTAACTGACCATTCTATTCAACCAGATGTAATTTTTGCCCATCTAAGAGAGAAATGTACAACCGCTGCTTCACTCCATTGGTTCATCCCTGGGGCCAATATACATAGAAATGCAAAACTCTGGCCCTTGAGGACTAAAGCACTTAATCCATCTTCCCAGCCAGAATCTGCCTTGCTTTTGTAAGGATCCCGCCTTTCCCGTTAGAAACCAGGCTGAGGGTCGCACGGAGAGGTCGACCTTGCTGGCTCACAAGGCTGCTGAAACTGGATCCAGGGTGTCGGGGGCGGGGGGGGGGGGGTGTCAGGGATCGGGGACCCCGAGGGGGCGCTGGGGGGGGGCGCGGGCGCTTGGTGCTCCACCTGCAACAGGAGCCGTGGCTGACAGAAGACGTGGCTGCGGCACGGCCCCCGTGGCCCCGCACCCACCTCCCGCCCGCGTCGGTACCGGCACGCCCCGCACCCGCACCCGCACCAGCGCCCGCACCCGCAGCCTCATCCACACGCCTGCCCGCACCTCCGCGGTCCCACGCCCGCACCCGCACCGGTACCGGCGCCTGCACCCACAGCCTCATCCATACCCTATCCCGCACCCGCTGCGGACGCCGCCGCCCGGGGTTCCCCGCCGCTCCGGGAGCAGCCGTGAGCGCGGAGGAGGCGGCTCGGGGTGGGTGGGGGCGCGCTGGGGAGGCCCCCCTCCCGAGCCCAGGGCAAGCCGCTCGCACGAAGAACCCTCTCTGCAAACCCTCTCTGCCCGCCCTTGCAAGGGAAGCACGCCCCAGCTGCAGGGGGAGGCAGGGGCGCGTTGGGCTGCGGCGGCCCGGGGCGTGGAGGGGGCGCGCCCCGAACGCCGCCGGCTTCTGGGGCCTCACCCTGCACTTGCGTCCGTCCACCGTCTCCTCCTCGAAGCCTTCGCCGACCTTGAAGTTGATCTCGGTGGTGCGCACGGTGGTGGACGTCTTGATGTAGAACTGGTCCCCGTCCTGGCGGATCTCCACGTGCGGCTTGGACGCCGCCGCCACCGCCACCTTCCTGAGCATGGCGTTCACACCTGCAGGGCAACGAGGGCTGCGCCACCGGACCCCTGGCCGCGAGACCCGGCCGCAAAGCGTACCCACGCCTCCCCTAACCCTCGCCCCAATTTTCGGGAGGAGAAACTGAGGCTCAGCGAGCGCAAGAGGCTTTCCCTGCGCAGCGCGATGAATTCGTGGCCGGGCCCGGCCTCACAGCGAGTCTCCAAATGGCAAGTCCCTGCTCCTGCTTGGACCCCAGCGAGAGTCCTCCTCGCGCTGGCCCAGCGCAGACAGGCTGAGCCGTCGGGGGGTGGGGGGACGGCGCGCGGCTTCGGGGCTCCCCTCACCGCCGCCCCGGGGTGGCCCTGGCACGCTCCCCTCGCCCTCGCCCTCGCCCTCGCCCTCGCCCTCGCCCTCGCCCTCGCCCCGGGGACTCCCTCCGCCTGCGCCGGTCCCGGAGCCTGCGGGCCCGGGCACCCCGGAGCCGCTCGTCCTCGTCGGCGCGCACCCACCCGCCCGCTTACCCAGCGCCTTGAGGAGCTCGTCGAAATTCTCGCTGCTGCGCATCTTCCAGGTGCCGGCGAAGTTGGGCATGGCGAGGCGGCGGGCGGGCGGCGGGCGGCGGGCGGCGGGCGGGCGGACAGCTGCGGCGCGGCGGGCTCACTCCGGGCTGCAGGGCGGAGACTGACGCTCGGCGCCCGGCCCGCGCGCCCGGAGTCCCTGGGAGGGCGCCCCCCGCCCCGCCCCCGCCCCGCCCCCGCTCCGCCCCCGCCCCCCGCGGCCCGCACCCGGCCTCGGTGCTGCGCCCCTGGCGCCCGCACTCCTGCAGCTGGGGGAGGGCCCTGGGGGAGGGTGGGCGCAGCGGGGCGGGGCGGGGAGGGTCGCGGAGGAGCGCTGCAGCATTCTCTCTACTTGCGTGCACTTTGAGAATAACCGTAATATAAAGTGAAAATGCAGTGTATGGTGGGGCCCGCAGAGTGGCGAGCCGCGCTCTCCCCACTCCGGCCTCACCTTACGGGCGTGCGCAGCCGCTGTACCCCCACTCAGTGCTGGATCCTATTCCGCAACCCCCCTCCACACACACACCCGCGCAGGACCAAAGAGAGCCACCGCAGGAGAGGGAAAGCCGCAGTCCCACGACCCCTGCCCAGGGCGCGAGAGGCAGGAGGCCGCCTAGGCCGCACAGCCTCGGGACCCGCACCCTGGTAGGAGCAGCCCGTTCTGCAGAGAAGTGTGGCTTGCATTCTGCAGAGGGGTTCCCTTATCTTCTCCCGTTGCTCCCAAGTGTGCACCATGCTTAACACCCCCTTCAGTGTCCCCAGCAAGAGGATACTCCACTTTTTGGCTGCCTGGAGCGTGCATGGCTGACCCCAAGTCCCTGTCCACTGTACCATCATCCATGCCTGAGCCAAACTGCACAACTCAGGATTCTAGAACCAGCTACACACGTTCCGGAGGCTACTTCTGCCTATGCCGTGCCCTCTCCCTGGAATGCCCCTTCACTTTCCTGTTCGAGGTCCTAAAATCATGCCCATTCCTTCAAGTCCATCTCTACACTCTCTTCTGTGATATTCAGTTTCCTAACCAAATCAATTGTTTTTCTCTGAACCCACAGGATCCGTGTTTGGTTTTGCTCTTGTTCCAGTATTTTGCTCTTGTTCCAGATAGTATCCCTGCTATCTATCACCTGAGCTCCTATAGGGCAATGACTGAATGTTCATCTTTTCCTCTCTGGCTCAAGCTCTGCCAGGTGGAGCTCCATAAATAAGCATTGATTTGAGAGGATGTAAGTGCTTTGCAGCCCGGAGGACGTGTGGGGGGAAGACCCCCAGAGGGCTGCAGGATTCTGTTGACCACCTGGTGAACAGGGCTCTGCTGTCTGCAGGGGGCTGGGGCTGGGCTCCCGCTCTGGGGCCCCGAGGATCTGTCTTAGAAAGCAGCTGAGGATAAGAGAGGGCGGAGAGACCGTCACCAGCTGGAAAGAGATCTGGGTAGGGCTGGGCTTATCGGGCTGAGACGCCAGCAGTCACACAGGCCCACGTGCTTAGGTGGGCCTGGTAGTTGGTTCATTTTGAAATTCTTCATCATTTTTGAACAATGTGCATTTTCATTTTGCACTGGGATCCACAAATTATGTAGCTGATCCTGAGTGTGGGAGGCAGAAGATAAGGTGGCCATCAAATCAGACTCACTTCATAGAGGGACTGGCATCTCTACAGTGAGGGGGCAAAACAGGGGTGTCACCCAGCTTAGGCAAGCCCCTACCCCAGCCAACACTGCTCCCCATAAGGCTTCTGCATCTTAAGAGCAGGGCCAGGGAGGGACATCTGGGTGGCTCAGCGGTTAAGCCTCTGCCTTCAGCCCAGGGCTTGATCCTGGAGTCCCACATCGGGTTCCCTGCATGGAGCCTGTTTCTCCCTCTGCCTATGTCTCTGCCTCTCTCTGTGTCTCTCATGAATAAATAAAATCTTAAAAAAAAAATCATATGAAGTCTCTGTTTAAAAAAAAAGATCAGGGCCAGGGAGGGCGTGGGGGTCAACAGGGGGGACTCGGGACCACAGGGAAAGCTCTTGAGAATGGTCAGAGGGCTGACCATTGGATAAGGTCATGGATAAGGCATCATGTGACCAGCAGGTCTTGCAGCAGAGGCAGTGGATGGGCAAAGGGGGGAGGAATCATGGTAAAGGAACAGAGGGATGGGCAGAGGTGCCAGGTGACAGGGTCCACTGTCCAGCTGGGACTGCCATGACAGCAAGACGGTGGTGCGTCTTCCCAGCACAAGCCAAGCATGGGAGCAGAGTCCAGGAATGGGGAAGGCGGGCCAGTTCAGCATTCACATGTGAGGTGGTCCTAGGGTCCTTGTGAGCCTCCTGTTCTTACTCATATAGTCTGGAGGTGGTCAGGGTACAGGAGGGGCCAGGACTTCCTGGAAGCCCCAAACCTCACCTTCCTGGAAGCTCTTTCACTGGGGAGCACATGGAGAGGAGGGCAAGCTCCTGTCACTGGCCTGGCTGCTTACGAGGTGGGGTGGAACCCACTGTGGAGAGAGCAGAAAACACCATTGCAAGGCTCCTGTGGGGCCAGCCTCAGGACCTACCTCCAGGTCCCTGCTGGTAACAGATCAGCTCGAGGCCTGGGCCTCCCTGCTAGCCCCTGTTCCTTCTCCTGCTTTACTCTCCTGCTCACTAACTCTTGCCAACCAGCTCTCTGAGCTGGGACCTGGGCTCAGCTCTGGGTTGGCACCACTGTATCCTGTCTTGAGGGTCCACTGTTCAGCTACAGGGGAACCTAGAACGTCTGTGATCACTGTGTGGACTGATGGAGCCCGGGAGGCAGGCAGTTATCCAGGCCTGGGTTGAGACATAGGCCTGTCTAGGGGCATATGGTCAGAAAGGACCATGTGGGGACACCTGCGTGGCTCAGCAGTTGAGCATCGGCCCTCAGCTCAGGGCGTGATCCCGGGATTTGGGATTTAGTTCCACATCGGGCTCCCTGGATAGAATCTGCTTCTCTCTCTACCTGTGTCTCTGCCTCTCCCTCTGTGTGTGTCTCTCATGAATGAATAAAAATCTAAAAAAAAAAAAAGAAGAAAGAAAGAAAAGAAAAGACCATGTATGTAAAGACAGGAGCTATAACAGCACATATACCCAGGCGACCCATGCAGAGTCTGAAGGGGTAAGGCAGGAGGTGCCAGGAGGTAAGCAGAAGTCATCCCACTAAGCACGCAGGGACAGAAGCAGTGTTCTCAGAGTGGGGGGCACAGAGGAGGCTTTTAGGCAGAGGTGAGCTGTGGTCCTATTGCTTTTTGGTTAAGTGGCTGCCACTTCAGTGTGGAGAATGGATGGGAGGGGCTGCCAGGAGGAAGCAGATGCCCAGGATAGGCAAGCAGTGGCACCACGGCTGGTGGACATGGGAGGAGGTGGCTTAGAGTAGAGGCCTGAACCCCAGTCCTCACAGCAACACAGAGGAGTCTTCTAGAAATTCAGACTCGTAGGCCCCAGCCCTGGAACTCTGGATTCAGCAAGTCAGGGGTAGGGCCCAGGAAGCTATGTTTGGCAAGCTTTCCAGGCAATTCTCCTTATACAGCCACAACTTGGCCCTGCATTAGTACATGACCCACTGCACCTGGCAGGGCAGGAGAAGGGGCGAAAAGAGCCCAGGGTGACTCCCACATTCTGGGTTGTGTCTCATCTGCTGCTATGGGTCTTTTTGGGATGTGTTGGGTCTGAGTCATCTGGGGCATCTGGGACCCCATGGGCCTATGGCCCTGGAGTTCAGGAATGAGGTCTGAGCTGAGATGGGGGTGGGGGTCACCCGTGTGCAGGTGCAGGTGAAGACATGAGTGTGCACGAGATGCCTGGGACACTTGGGAGGCCAAGGAGGAGAATCTCAGCGTTGAGCGGCCAATGGAGCAGGGGAGAGTCTAGGAAGGAGGAGGGAAACCAGACTGTGATGTCCTAGCAGCCAGGGGCACTACACTTTACAGTGTTTTACAAAAGGAAGGACAGACTGCGTCCCAAGGACTAGCTGGGGTTTGTGTGTTGGCATTTGGGTGGAAGAGTTTGGGTGTTTACTGTCTCTGAAGGCAGGAGGCATGCAAGATGGTGCAGGTAGTAAAGGGGAAACAATGGGACCTAGAAGGCAGGGCGTGGTGTCCACCCGGAGCAGGAAGGGTCCAGGGGCTGGGGAACTAGAGGCCAGAGGTTCCTGTCTGAATTGGGTTATTTCCTGGCCACCAGGAGATGGGGCTCCGCAGAGGCTGAGGAGGGCTGCAAGGTGAGAGCCATGAGGGAGCAGGAGAGGTGAAAGGGGCTGCAAAGAAGCAGGGCCCGGGGCTCTCCTCCACAGCTTGGGGACCCCAGCATGCAGGGTGGGAGTAAGAGGCATAATGCTGGGCATGTAAATGGATGCAAGGGGACACAAAGGACAGCTGGCTGAGTGGGGGGAGGGGTGCCTGAGACTTTAGAATGGAGCTTGGTGGGGCAGCACCCTGTGCAGGTGGCCCAAAGGGGATCAAGCCCTGGGCCCTCACTGTGTGGCTCAGGGAGACTCAGCCCACGCTGTCAAGTGTGAAGAGGTGCTTCCGGGCTGAGCACAGCTGCCCAGGTCAATATCACGTCCTTGGGGTTCCAGCACATTCCCGAATGCCCCCTGTGCATGTGGCACACCCACATGTGGCACACCCACACAAAGACTGTGTACTTACAGTCTTTCTGTTTTGGTTGGAAACACCAATCTTTGAATCTCTAGAGCAAAGACTCTTGGAACATGAGATCCCGGTGGCTCACCTGGTGTCCTTGGAGAGATATTGTGGGCCTGGCATGGAGTTCAGAGATGGAGGGATGTGGCCCTGTGATACACGGCTGCTGGGGAAGATTAAGTTGGGGACCATTCAGTAAGTGCTGTGAAGGGCAGAGAGGACCAGGAGAGGACAGTGGACATCCTTAGGCAGGGCTCTGAAGGGGGACAGATGTTTCCAGTGCAGAGTAGGGGGAAACGGCCTCTGGGTTCCAGGAGGGGCCAATCTGCCAGGAGCTCACTGTGGACACCTCACCTGGGGACGCAGGGATCCCCGAGTCCAGGCCAAGCCAGTTGTCATCAGCAGCCGTAGCTGCCTGTGGGATGTGGCCAATCCCTAGTGTTTCCTCCCCGAGGCGGATTTTTCTGAAGCAAGAGCCAGGGCTGGGCCTTCTCTTCAAGACCCCTTTGTTCTCAGGCTGGCAGCTCCTGCCTTTGCAGACCCCATGTTGCCAGCAACTCCCAGGCCACTGACCTGCGTGTCCCTGTCCGGGGCATTTCTGCTGAGCTTTGCTAGTCTTGCCTGGAGGCATGCCAGAGCCTCAGCTTCCCAGGGGCTGCTGGCCTGGCCCCATGCCCTTAGGCGGGCTGAATTCGTGCTGGAAGAATGGGGGTCAGAGTTCAGTCCCTGCAAGCTGGGGGCTCTGCAGAGGGTCCCGGTGGGGGTCTGTAGGATGGCTCTGTGGTGGCGGCTGGGGCCACTGTGCCGCCCAGGCCAGGAGTCAGGAGAACAGGCCAAGAGCTGATATCTTGGGAAGCCTGAGGATGGGGCCCCACTCGTCCCGCTGGGTTTCTTCTAGGTTAATGGAGTGGAAGGAGCTCTGGACTGGAAGCTGGGGGGGGGGCACCACCAGGGCTGAAGGGGACCTGGGGACATGGAGCCCCCTGATACAATGAATACAACTGCCTAACATTCTGTGAGCTTTTACTGGGTACTGGGCACTGGGCTTAGGGGTGTGCATTCATTTATTTGTTCATCCTTTACCACTGATCTGTGAGTGGCACTCGGTCCCAGATGAAGAAGCTAAATCACGGGCTATGAAGTGTCCAAGGTCACTCGGCCAGTGGAGACAGACCCAGGAGGGGCCCAGGAGAGCTGGCCCCAGATGCTGGCTGAGTGGGCAGATGGGGGGACTTGAGGCCCAGAGTGGGTTCTGGTCCCTGGTCAAGCAGTGGAGGGAGGTCCTCGTGCCCGCCCAGCAGCCCCAGGCGTCAGGCTCCTGGAGACCTCCCACCACCTCCATGTTGACCAGGACGACTCTGCTTAAAACCGGCAGAGGAGAAAGGGCATGGCAGGTCCAGGTCTGTCCACCTGGACATTAGTTCCCAATCACTGCCGCTCATGCGGAGCAAGTCACAAGCACGATGAACCTCAGCCTGCTCCTCTTGTCCCTCTACCCCCAGAGGAAATGCAAGCACCACCGTACCTGCTCTAAAAGCTAAAAGAAATTCATCCGTGGGATCCCTGGGTGGTGCAGCAGTTTGGCGCCTGCCTTTGACCCAGGGCGTGATCCTGGAGACCCGGGATCGAATCCCACGTCGGGCTCCCGGTGCATGGAGCCTGCTTCTCCCTCTGCCTCTGTCTCTGCCTCTCTCTCTCTCTCTCTCTGTGTGACTATCATAAATAAATAAATAAATAAATAAATAAATAAATAAATAAATAAATAAATAAATAAATAAGAAATTCATCCGTGTGAGTACCACAGTTGTGAGCTGTTGGAATCTGCACCCAGTCCTCTCCTGGCCCGTCCACCAGCCACAGGAGAGCTCTGGCTCTTCCTTGGAGTGACTGCTGCACTCATTCAGCAGACATTTAGGAAGCACCTACTACACCTACTATGAGGGCCCGCAGTTCTCAAACTAGCCCTGTGGGGTTTGCTATCATACCCATCTGATAGATTTGGAAACTGGGGCTTATACATTAGGTCACTCTAGGTCACAGAAGCCAGGATTTGAACTCATGGTTGTCTCATCCAGCGTCTGAGCCTCCTAAAAGCTGACGAGTAAGGCTAGTTCCCAAATTGCACCCTGCCACAGAGCAGAGGCAGAGCGGTGAGCCAGCCCTGGTAATGGGAAGCAGGCCCTATGCTGAGGAATATCCCACGAGATTCAGGAGCAGGAGAGGGGGACGGTGCCATGGCCAGGCAGGGGCTTGGGAGAAGGGTCCACACTTGAGCTGAGCTTGCCGAGTGAACATCTCAGACAGCAAGAACTCAGACCCGGTGGCTTGAAAGGCAGGGAAAGCCAAATGAAGGCAGGCATCTGGGAGGGTGAGCGGCGGCCTGAGGACGCCTGGTAGGCAGGTGTGCAAGTGAGGTCCTCACACTGATTCTCTAAAGGGAAGATGTCACCAGCGTGGAGAAATCAGACTTCTGTAAATCCAGATTTCTGGCTCCTCGTGAAAACCTAAATGATGGAGCCACGTGGGGCGAACTCCATCAATGAGCTCTTAGGTTCCCTCATGTCCCCCAGATCCACCTGTGGAAGTGCGCTAGGAGGACGTGAGGGTGGAAGCTGACCCTGTGTGATGCACACACAGAGGCAGATGCCGTGAAGACACACAGGAGACACGGCCATCCGCTCACCACAAAGAGAAGGCTGCAGAGATCCTTCCCTCCGCACAGGAGCCACCCTGCGACATCTGATTCTGGAGTCCTGTCTCCAGAGCTGAGAGTCAATATACATTCACGTCTCTGAGCCCCCAGGTAGTGAGCGCACATCGGTGACGTCAGAGTAGCAGCCACCAACTCCACTGCTGCTTTCATTCTTCCTAGAACTTGCGTGGCCTTTGTTTCCATGGCGGTGGTTTTGGCATTCTTTGTGTGCGTGTGTCTGGGTGCATGGCTGTGGAGTGCAATCTCTGCGGGGAGGGGCTGTCTCTGCTCTGTGTGTGACATGCTGCATCTGCCTGTGTGTGTCTGTGTGTCTCCGACCTAGGGTCACCAACTGTCCCTGTTGGCCTGGGACTTGGGGGTTTCCAGGATGGGGACCCTCTGAGGTCAAGTGGGAAAGCCCTGGACAGACTGGGATGAACTGGTCATCTGTTTCCGGTATAGTCTGAGTACCTGGATGAACATATGCCACAACGGTGCTTTCTGTGCTTGTCCACTGTGTGTCCACTGTGTGCCCACTGTGTGTCTGCACTGTGCATTCTGGGACACTCTGCGTGGCTGTCTCTCTCTGCCCGTGTGCCTGTGCCTGAAGGGGATGAGTGGACACTGGTCCTTCCCATGTGGCCCGTCTAGTCGCACGTGTCCCTTCCATGGGCTTGTTGCCGGGCCAGGCCGTCCTGTGGCTCAGGCAACTTCTGAATGCCTGATGCTCCTTTTCAGTCCAGCCTCTCTGTCTCTGCAGGCCCAGCCCCAGCCCTGGGCCCTCGCAGCAGACTATTGACAGGACCGGCCCTCTCTCCCAGCTCTGCGTGGCCGACACAATTCCTGGCTCTTCTCTCAGCACCCCTGCGTCCTCCATGACCCGTCCTATACCTCCTTGCCTTCCCCAGTGTCCCTGTGTCTCCCTCACAACCCCTTTCTCTCACAACCCCCCTATCCCCTAGCCCCTACTCAAGTTGTCCGCATCATCCCTGCTGGCATCTCCTTCCTCGTCCACCCCGTGGTGGAGTCCAGCATCTGGCATCCATGCCCTGCCTCCCACAGTCCAGGGTGGGCTCACCACAGGCAGTGGGAGCACAGGAGAAAGAGGGGCTCACCATCTATGTGCCCCTGGGTGCCAGGCACAGGGCTGGGCCCTGCTGAGAGGGCGCCTAAGCCCTCTACCTGTCCAGGGTGTTGCGAGGTAGGTGTCCTTGTGGCACCTTTTTTGGTAAAGGAAGCAGAACTCAGAGATGTTGAGGCTCTGGCCTGAAGCCTCATGGGAGGTGGTGGAACTGCTTCCAGCGGGCATACTCCCTCAAGTGGGGCTGCCCCGGCGCTGCCTGCCATTAAGGGCTGCCATGTGTCTGCCTGCCCACCGGCCTGGGGGCCCTTTGCGGTTTCCATCTGTCTTACAGGCGGCCTAGGCCCAGGCACCTAGCGGGCACTCCGTGATGGTTTGCAGAATGAATGCCTGCTCTCAGAAACAACAGCCTCAGCCTTCATTAGTCTGATTTATACAAGCGCTAGGCTTCTCTGGGCTGCGAGGCTGGGGAACCGGCGACTATAATTTATCAGGAAACACGGCAACTGTCCCAGCTTCCCTTCCAGTGCAAAAGGAGAGGCTGAATTGATGGCCGACAGCCCTGCACCAGGAAGGGCCCCCGGCCTGGTGAACCGTGCAGAGCGGGCGGCGGAGGGGCTCGCGGGCTGTCCCCCACGTGGGCCTGTCCACCTGCTGCCTGGAGGTGGCCACAGGGGGGTCAGCTGCCTCGCATCGATCGCACTGCTCAGGGTGCCAAATGGTGCCTTTGAAAGTCCATAAAGAAAGAGACCCCATTCATCCCTGATCAATCTCCCCTAGCTGCCCCTCCCATGGCACGTGCGGGCAAGGCACAATGACTGCTCTTCACGGGTGCTCAATCACCATGGCAGGATTAATGGTTTTTCAGATGCGAGCAACGCCCACCTCCTTCTCCCTCATCCCCCAGCCGGGCGTCACCAGGACAATGCTGCTGTGGCTGGAGAAGCCTCCAGCTCCCTGTGGCCCTCCTTAATCGAGATTGACGGATGTGGGGCATGTGGGTCTCCAGAAGCCCCCGGGCTCCTGCGGGAGTCCCAGCCAGCTCCTCCAGCTGCCCCAGACTTCCCAGGTGTCCCGAGGCTTCTGTTCTCCTCTCCCGATCAATGAGGCAGCTGGGAGAGCCCTGCAAGCCCCACCTGAGGGGCCTCGGCCTCAGGCCCCCACGACACTGGGTTTGTTCTCACAACCAGTGGCCCCTCTCAGGAAAGCCTCCAAGCGATCCTGAAGGCTGTGGTCCCCCTTGACCCCCTCTGGAGACAAACTCAGTGCCTGCCTTCTCTTCCTCTGAGGCTGCCCCAGCCTGGGCTTAGAGTGATGAAGAGGGCTTTCCTGGCCTATGATGGTGATTGCATTAGAGCTGATAACTCGAAATTAATCACCATAATAAGACCTGCCAGGCTGCTGAAGGAGCCCCACGGCAGCCCACGTTCCAGCAGCTCGTACTTCCTGCAGGCTCCCAATCATGTCCTCATCCTCAGGGCTCCCTGAGGCCCCGCAGGATGTGAATATTTAATTAACGTCCCTCTCCTGCTCACTGGAGTGTTTGTAAATATGATTCATGGGCAGTATTGTTACTTCAGCTGAGCGTTCCCAGCGACCCGCCCCCCCACCCCCCCCCCCCCAGTCCCCGGCCTGCCAGCATCTCCAGGGCTGAGCTGGCCACCAGGCAGCTAGACCCCTCCCTGAGCTGCCCACACCCAGGTGCCCATGCAAGGGGGCATCATCCCAGGGACCCTGGGCCTGACACGGCCCCCAGGGGGCAAGTCACAGGCCTCATTGTTGGGACCAGCAGTTAGTTGGCTGGTCTTTGTGGAGTGGCTTCCAGGACCAGAGGCCAGACCAGGCTGGTTGTTCTAGGGAGCAGGGAAGGACCCCAACAGGAGGCATAACCCCCCCCCCCCCATAGAAACAAATATGCACAAGAGAACTGGACAATTACAGAGCACCTTCCCACCAGCAGGAAGGAGGAGATACCAGTGCCCTGGATGGACAGTCAGATGAGGGAGCAGGAGCCCAGCAGGGTGGGGGTGGGGTGGGGGAGGCTCTCCCAGGCTCTGTCATGTGCTTGCTGACCTTGGCCAGGTCATCGACATTCATCTTGGGCACCCTGGGAAGCCACAGCTGAGAAATGTGGGGGAGTTGGGGGAGGACATCTCATGGTGCAGATGGGGAGCCCGATGCCCCGCAAGGGATAAGGCCTCACCTACAAGCCTAGCCGAAGCGGGCCGGAACTGTGGGCCTGCTGACTCTCAGCCAGGGTTGACTTCTGCAACAGAGTTTGGAAGTGAACCACTTTATTCTTTCAGTGCCATCCCTGCTATGCTTGGTAGTCATCCTCATGGGACCAAGGGGTGCACTTCTCCCTGGGCCCCAGTGCAGGTTCTCACGGGATGCTGCAGCCACAGCCACTGGCCTCATCTTCCTGTTTTGGGGGGTCCACCCTGGCGCTCTGGCAGGCTGACATTGTGGGGCACACAGGTGCTGGCTCTGGGGAGTGGATGGGCCTTTCCCACCCTCCTGGGACTCACACCTGCATCCCACCTCACCCCCCAACCATGGCTGCCCCCCCTGCCCCGAAACCATGGGCCCCTTCACGCTGCTGCTTTGTGCTGCTCTCCTTTCATCTGCCTCGAAAATGCCCCCTCACAATTCGAACCCAGCTCACATCCTCCGGCCCCCGCGGCCCCATCACATCCCCTTCTGCAGCCTGAGAGCAGCTCTGGGCCAGGCACCCAGCCCAGGACATGCTACAGAGTGACCTCAGTGCTGCCAGGGTGTGATAGTGACGGGAGGACCCTGTGGGCGGTTCTCAGACCCATTGTCCATGGAGCAGCTGTTCTAGGAGCTGCACATTCTTCCTCCCCAAGCCTTTGTCTGCCCTCTCCTCAGGGCCAGGAGCCTGACAAGGGGGTGGGAGGGACACTGTGCATCTGGAGTGACATCCCCCTCGATGCAGCTTTTTTGGGCCTCCCAGTCCACGGGGGGGGCAACTGGGCAGTCTCCTTATCTGTCCCCGTCCTGGGCTGGGGCAGGTGCTTATGGTGCTCAGGGAACCTCTGTCTGAGGCTTTGGGTCAGTCTGGGCATCCTACCTTCCCCAGGGTGGGGAATCGAAAACCACATCGCAGGAAGGCCTGCAGGGAAGCACCTGGCTTTGCAAGGTGAGAGAGGCAAGCAGGATGGGGTTCGAGCCTCCACCCAACCTGGTGGCTGCTCCAGGCCTGGGTGACCAAGGATGCAGTCCCCGCCTCCTTCCCCTCCTTGAAATGCCACTGTCACTGCTTCTGCCTTTGGTTTGTTTTTCACAAAGCTCAGCTACGTCCCCTCAGCTACCTGTCCCCTTGGAGATGGGGAAAGTGGGGTGAGGGTCCCAGCCGCGGTCACTTTGGGAGGCACAGCTGAAGGATGGTGGGCTGGGCTGCCCGTCTTCAGGGAGGCTGGGCCCAGCGGTCATTAGAGCCACCCGCCCCCCGGCCCAAGAGGGGGCTTAGGACTAGCTCATTACGGATGACCCATCCATCTTGTCTCTGCCCTGATGCATCCATGACCCCCAAGGGCGGACACAACTGTCCTGGAGGCTCTGCCCTCTGTGTGGGGGTGGGCATTGCTGCGGGAGAACAGAGTCTGCTGGGGAAATGTCTCTATTGTTCCAACCCCTTGCAGACTGCACAACACTGTGGGGAGACCTGCTTGGATGCGGGCTGCAGGGCCCTCCTGCTCACAGCTTGGGGCAGGTCACCTCCGTACAGCCTGGGGACTAGCCCCTCCAGTCCCTCAGGTGTTTGCACAGGTGGGGGGGGACAGTGACGCAAACACCAGCACTGCCCCCTCTGACACCCGGACTGTTAACTTGTAAATGGCCACCATCCTGCGGGTCACTCGTGGGGCCCCCTTTGGGAAGGGGCCAGGCTGACCAGATGCTTGTGCCCCACAGTCCTTGTTTGTGATTTGCAGGCAGAGGGTTGGGAGTGGTCAGGATGCAGGAGCTACCTCTTACCTCCAGGTGTCTGTCCTTCACTCAACAGGATGGGACTCCACTGGCTCTCATGTTTTCCTAGTTCACTTGCCCTGAACCTCTCCTCCCCCAGCCCCAGCAGCCCTGGGGTGCTCCCCAGAGAACCAGGCACCTGAGCACAGAGGACTTTCTCAGCTCCATGCTGGAGCATCATAGCCACGGATTTGCAGCTGCACTGGACATCCCCCGCCACACACCCACACTGCCTGCATCCCAAGGTTGCTCCCGCAGGGCCAGGAGTACTGCCTGCAACATGCCCCCTCCATCTGTCCTCCCTGCCCGGTGCTGCCTTCCAGGCCTGGCCCCCTTCCCGGGGTTCCCATCTCTCCTGCAGGGACACAGCCAGCTTCCTTCCTCTGCCTGGTCTCCCTCTGAAGGACATGTTATGCTTTGTCAGTGCCTCCCTTCTTAAGAATATGTTTACAGGGACATCTGCGTGGCTCAGTGTTTGAGCATCTGCCTTTGGCTCAGGTTGTGATCCCAGGGTCCTGGGATCAACTCCCACATCAGGCTCCCTACAGGGAGCCTGCTTCTCCCTCTACCTGTGTCTCTGCCTCTCTCTCTGTGTGTCTCATGAATAAATAAGTAAAATCTTAAAAAAAAAAAAAAAAAAAAAAAAAGAATATGTCTACATTTTTTAAAAATTAAAACATTTTATAGAAGAAGTAGACAGTGGAGAAGAGGAGGTAAATGCATTGCTTGCCCCTTAGCGCTGGCCTCCAGGCCCCCACACCCGCTCCATGTGGTCAGATGGCATCTTCGTCCCGCA
This sequence comes from Vulpes vulpes, assembly GCF_048418805.1. NCBI lineage: Eukaryota > Metazoa > Chordata > Mammalia > Carnivora > Canidae > Vulpes > Vulpes vulpes. Next base: position 106,500,315 of record NC_132793.1, on the reverse strand, counting down.
GTCCAATGGAATCAGCAGTTTCCAAAACCAATATGACGACTCAATGCTATAGAGCTGTCAGTTCTCTCTCAGAAACTCTGTAAAGTCAGATCAAGCCCAATCAAAACGCTAACAGAGAATTTCCAAATCTGGTGGGTTGGCTCTAGAATTTACACAGAAGAATCAATACACCGGGACCATTCTGGAAATGGAGAATAGTCGCAGCAGATACAAAACACGATCCTATAGCTTAATTATCTCGAAACCATAGAAACCCACAGTGTCATCAAGCGACCGTAAACTGCAGTGTACACAAGTCTGGCACCTCCAACCCGGTGCCCTCCTGGCTCGGCCTCCAGCCTCCTGCCACCAGTGAGGACGACCGTGTCATCGGGGGCATGTGTGTCCACGGAACAGTGCAGCCCCTTGGACTGAGCGTTTAGGACTGGCCCACATTTAATGGTATGAGGGCCGTTGGGATGCAATCGCGTCTCTGCAGGCTTTTCCTTCTGTGTTTTGCATTATTTCCTTTAGAGATTATCCCAGGAACAGGATTACGAGGACAGAGGGGATGACCAGGTGAAGGCCCTTGGTGAGGAAGACTGATATGCTTTCTCACAGCATGGGCACCTCCCCGCCCGCGGTTCCCTTCCTTTCTTCCTTCCTGCATCCACTGGGTGCCTACCAGGAGTGGGACTGGGGGCCCAGGTGAGGTGTGCGAATGTCATTCAGCAGGAGGAGAGACATGGAAGGGGGACTTTCAGGATCAGGGTGGTGACCCAGCAGGGTCAGTGAGCCATGAGTCCAGAGGAATGGTCTCCAGTGGCCAGTCCGGCTCCCTCTTAGGTGGCTGTGGGAGGTGGGCCAAGACGGTCATGGCGGGCCTCAGGGGCCAGGCCAAGGGGTCAGGGAAGCCAGGAAGGTTGGCAGCTGCCAGGTGGGGTCTCCACGGACATGGTAGCTGCTCCCCACCGGGGTGTCTCCCCTGCCCCTCACTGCCCTGTGGCTGGCTCTGCCCACTCTGTGAAACCAGACAGCCCCCTGCATCCTCAGGCCCCTCACAGCTCAGCAATGGGTGGGAGCCCCTTGTGCTGCCTCATGCTCCCAGAATCTTGTCTCATAGTCACTCCCCATGGGACGGGGGTGTCTGTGAGCTCATCAGGTCGGCTCCCAGCCCAGCTGCTGACTCCTGAGGGTTCTCAGGCCTCAATTTACCTACCACAGAGAGAGGCATCTGCATCAGCTGGTCTAAGACCTGGGTCAGCCTGGACTGAATGCAGAGAAGGATTCCCGGCCCCGACAGAGGGGGCCGGGGGGTGGGGGATGCCCAGCACTGGCCCAGCCGAAACCCCAGCTGACTGGCACAGCTTTGCCGGGCTCCCTCTTTGGTACCCACCCCTCCACCTGTGTCTGCTTAGACCTGTTTGCTGTGGTTGTGATAACAGAGGTAAGCACAGGCCACTTTGTACCTGACATGCAGCCTGAGGTCCGGCTCTGGCCCCCGAGGTCCATCCCCAGCTCCTGAGGTCCATCCCTGCCCTCGAGATCTGTCCCTGGCCCCCAAGGTCCAGAGAATGAGTTCCGGCCCTGGCCCCCAAGGTCCCCCAGGCACTGCAGGCCTAGACAGGCCTCATTCATCTCCCTAGCAGGCCTGAGACAAAGGGCTGATGTGTGTGCAGATGGGTCTGCCCCCATTGCCCCCACATCATCCCTCAAAACCAGCACCGATAATGGGCCTCCAATGAGTCCCCCGTGGCCACACAGTGACGGGGGTCGGGAGGAATGACACATGCAAACACAGGAGATAATGACAAAGCAAGCCTCTGGGGGATGGCCTGGGGAAAGGCATGGCTGCAGCCCCACAGAGAGTCCCATAACTCATCTCTGACATGGATAGATGATGCCTCTCAAACACCACTTGCCCCGGACACTGAGCTGCCAAATTAATTGACAAGGGGTCTACCGAGGCAGCCACTACAGAGCAGCAGCCCCGTCCCCAGAGGCCTGACCCAAGGAGCCACCATGCCCTGGGAGGCCAGAGTTCCTCCTGCCAGGCCAGGCCCTCACTGGTCACCGCGGAAGGCCCCGACATATGTGACTAAGGACATGGGGTCTTGGGGACAGCTGTGATCTGCTCCCTGCACACAGCAAGGTGCCAGAGCAGCTGCTGGAACTCAAATCTCCTCACCCCTCCCAGGTGGCCTCCCTTACTCTGTGGACCAGACCCTGCACCCTCAAACCAGCCCCCAGCCCATCCCCCACCCTCTGAGCCAGCCCAGGACCTGGCCTCCTCCCTCCGGACAGTCACTGAGGCAGGTCCAGAGCAAGTGTGGAGCATGAAGTGCTGCTCAGAGCTGACCACTCCCCAACAGCCCAAGGACCTGCATGGGGGGCAGGGGGCTGCACACAGGGAATGAGGTTCCAACGCCTACCACCTCTGCCCCCCCATGGCGTCCATCAGCCTGCTTTTTGGACCTTGGTTTGCCTTCAGGAAATGAACTGATGACCCCAGAAATTCCAATTACAGAGACTTTTGGGGGTCATGCCAACCCTCTCACAGGTGAGAAAACTGTCGCTTAGAAGCAGCTGAACCCAGGTTAGGACCTCGGCCACACAGAGTATGCAAACCTCCACTAGGCCCCCCATGGGCACCACTCGGGCTTAGGCGGGCAGTAGGGGTTCCAGGGAATGAGGATGGACAGACTTCCAGAGTCCAGGTCCAGCTGGGGGGGTAGGTCAGGGGGGATCCAGAGTGGGTGGGCCCCCCAGCCATCATGCCTGGGCCCCCAGGAGAGATGCGGTGCTGCAGGGACCATGCAGCTTCCCCATCCCTGACGGCCCAGCCCACCTGCCAGCAGAACATGCTGAAGCCCCCGCAGGTCCCCCTCCATCTGTGCCTGTGGTCCCTCCTCACACCAGGCATTCCTTGGCCCCTCCTGTGGCTGTCACACCCCAGCCTGGTGCCAGCCTGGTTGTCACAGAGATCTCAGGGCACTGGCCCTGGCCCTGCCCCACCTGCAGCACTTCTGCCAACAGGCCCTGGCCCATGTTATGGAGTCCGGAGCCCTTGCTAGGCACCCAGAACCCACTGGTTCATGACGGGAAACGTCTCACTCTAGCACCGCACTCTGCCTCCTGCCCTGCAGACTGGCTGTCTGTCTCCACTGCAGGACCTGTGGGAAAGCTGCAAAGGGAGCCCTTGAATGAGCTGGGCGTCCGGATTGCCCCATGGACCAGCGGGGCACACAGTGATACTGGGATTTTCAGGTGGTATATAAGGGAGATGGGTCTGGTTTAGGGAGAACCTGAGGCCAGGCAGGTGGGGCCACACCAGGTGCCAGGGCCCGAATGCACGCTGGGGAGAGGACAACAGCCTGTATCCTAGGGTGCTCTGTGGTCGGGGGCTGCTCTGTCCCTGCATTTGGCTGTCCCCCTCTGCTGGCATGGCCCCTGTCCTATGGACCAGTGCTGTCCCCCCCAACCCTGCTATCGCCCAAACACCTGTGTATGAGCCCATCCTGAGGCCAGAGCCCACAGCTGCCCCTCTGGCCTGCACTGCCCTGCAGAAGTCTGTGGAGAAGTCTCAGCACCTAACGTGGCCCAGCCCTGACTGCCTGGGTCAGAGACGCCTTCATCTGTGAGCTGTGGCCCGGGCGTGGTCCCCTCAACCCGAGCCCAATGCTGCCTCTCCTCTGCAGGTCTGAACCAGGCTGACCCCAAGTCAGGGCTGAGTGAGCAAAGCTCATATCTGTAGGCGCAGGGCACCCCCAGTAGCAACCAGCCCCCCAACACGCATTGATGAGTTTCAGGGCACCCTCACCCACCCTGTACTGCCTGCCCACTGACCTCCCAGCCCTTCTTCTAACACCCCCTCGCCAGGGCTGAGCTAGGCCCAGTGCTGCCAGACTTTCCCCAGAGCCCTGTGATGGGGGTCCCAGAACTGCCCCTCAAGGACCCAGGGGGAACAGTCCCCATGACTTCCATCCCCCCTTGGCCGAGGCCACCCCGGGGTCGTGTGGGTGAGCGTGCAGTGGATTTCCAGGTAGGAAGACTGGCAGAGGTTCGCGATGGGGTGGCTATCGCATGGGCCAAGCTGGCTGAAACCCATACAGGGACCTCGGGTGGGGCCAGGCTAAGAGGTGAGGCCAGTAGTACATGATGTGATGCACACAGACCATCCTGGGCAACATGGGGCACATGAGGCGGTCCAGGCCGGAGCAGCTGAGGTGGGTCCTCGCTGGACAAGCTGACGAGGAGACCAGGGCCAGGGGAGGGCCCCCCAGGGCAGGCCAGGGCCCCTCCGGCTCAGAATCTCTAACAGTTTGGTGGGACAGTTTGGGGAGCCGTGCCAGGAGGAAAGCCAGACCTTTGGCTGGAGACCCTGGCTCAGTCCTCGTCCCTGAGATCAGGGTGTGGGAGGGAGTGGTGCTGGGCAGCCAGGCTGTCCCCAGTGCCCTTCACCATGGCGTCCGAGGCAGGATTCCTGGATCTTAGGGCCTGGCACCAGCACCTGCTTGTCCTGGCAGGAGGTGAAGCCTGAGCCGTGGCAGGAAGGGGTAACAGCTTCCGCTGGAAAGTTCTGGTGGTGACTTCTTCTCCCCAAGCTCCCAGGTGAGGCCGTCTGGTCAGTTTTCCCTGCAGTGCTGCTCTCAATCCTCTGACTGCCCCCAACTCTGCCAATGGAAGCCCCTGCCTTCCCAGTGCTTTCACAGTCCCTCACACCCACCCTGCTGTCACCATCCCCAGCTCTCCCCAGAGGACACTGCTTCCTGGCAGCCTCTGGGGTGGACCTTGCAGGGTGTGTTCACCCAATGCATGCAGGGCTGAGGCTGACAGCTCCAGAATGTGCTGGAACTGCTGGGGGGGGGGGGGGGGGTTAGTGCAGGCACACAATCAGACTCTGAGGGTCTTGGCGACCGTGTAGTCTGCGACAGCAGGGCGGGAACCTGAAGCTGCCCCCAGGAGCAGCACCCACGCCACAGAAACTGGTATATGCTGTCAACCAGGTCTGGCCTTTCCCCCGTTAGTTACTGAACACTTACCAGCACACAGAGGGGGCCCTGCTTCTCCTTTGAGCCTCTCCACCCCCTTCAGCATGCCCACCTGGCCATCTCTGCTCCCAGCCCCAGCTATGCCACTGGCTCACTGCCCCCCACTCAAGTTCCCACCACCCTGGGGCCCAGCCTCCTCGGCAGGCACATCTGGGGGCTCTTCGTCCTCATCCTCCCTCAAGTGGCCTGTTCTCCTGGCCTGACTTTGCCAGCAATGCCCAGAGAGTCACAGTGCAGATGGCACAGCAGGACTTTTGTCCTTCCCCAGAACGGGTGGGCGCCCACTGGGCCCATGACTCCAGCCCCAGTGTGGGAGAGTCCACTACTGCCTTCTTCCTGTTGCCGAGGAGTATAGGCGCTGCAGGTGCTGGTGGTGGGGCTCCAGCCCTCCAGGGCAGCAAGGCAGCCTGCATAGGGACACGCGGCCTGGTTGCTAGGCCCCACTCTGCCTCAGCCCTACTAGCTGCTCTCTCTGCGCCAACTGCTCTCTTCCACGTGGGGCTACAGAACTGCCAGGCCTCTGATGTTCGGGGGTCAAGGGGGCATCTCTGACCAGAAGACTGACCCTTGGGGAAGGGGGTCCAGAGTCCTGGCAGGAGTCTCCGGGAACTCCTTGGAAGCAGGGGCTCCATGCAGGAGACATGTGGCAGCAGGAGGTGACAGCCAGCCCCTGGCCAGCAGCTGGTGAATCAAATCCAACAAAGCACAGTGGGATCTGCAAGGAAGGGGCTCCAGCCCTCTGGCCAGGGGTGTGTAGAGCATGGGGAGACTTCAGCTGTCCTGGTACTGCCCTCAGCCCCTTGGGGGGGGTCTCTTTGCTAACACCTGCAAGGCTCATGGTGGGGCACCCACAGGCCAGGGGGCTCCATCTTCCGTGCTATAGGCATGGTGGAACTGCTGCACTGCCAGGTGGTGCCTGTCTTGCCTCTGTCTCCTTGCCGGGAGGGGAGGGGGGTTGTGGAACAGCTGTGGTTCTCACCCTTGCCCCCCTATCACAATCATCGGGCATGTTAAGACCAGGTTGCTGGGCCCAGCCCCAGGTCTGCAATGGAGCCCAAGAACTTTTCATTTGAACAAGCTTCCAGGTGACGCTGGGAACCACACTGAAACCACCAGCAGTTAAGGTGATGGTATTTGACCCCATTTGCTAGGTGTTAGGCCTGAGAGGCCCTCACTTGGGGTCCCGGAATGACCTGGGGGGGCATCCCCACCTCTGGGGTCTGGAGAGCTGAGCAGGGATCAGCCAAGTGACTGTGGGCAGGCAGTGACTGCCACCCTCTGGTCAGCAACGGTCAAGCCCCAGGCTGCTGGCTCCCCTGCCTGCACCTCTGACCCCAAGACGATGGCCCAAGGATCTAGTTGCAGGGTGGAAAGCCCTGTCCAGGGACTTCCCGGCTTAGCCTCCCTGGACCAGCTGGAGAAGGAGTGACAGGGTCCTGCCACTGGCCCCACAGCAGTCCTGACCAACCTGCCCCTGCTCTGCCACAGGCGTTCAGGCGAGCTGGGAGCACTGGTGGATGATAACTACACCTTTACTTTCTTTGCCCTCCACCTAGGATGCAACGCTTCTGATATTATGAGTGGAAGCAATGAGCCCCAGAAGTGCTAGCAGTTCCTGCAACTTTGTCCCGCACAAACCATAGATACTTCCCATCACCCTAGAGCCGCTGCAGATCATGTGAGAGAGTGTACGCTCCTTGCTACTCCTCAGTCACAGTTCTTCCACTTGCTTCAGTAATAAAGCAGCACTTATACTGTTCAACAACTATTTCCAGATCTTTTCTGATACAACCCGTTTCTTTTGTAAACCTATGCACCTTATTTTACACATTTATATACATTATGTTGAGAAAGGATTCTGGGACTTCATGAGATGCCAAAGGTGTCCACGGCCCCACAAATGCCACCCACCCTGTGTCACAGTACTATTGCTTAGGCTGTGCCAGTGACCCCATGGGTGGTGCTCTGGCAGCACAGGGGTGAAAACTGGGCCACAACACATCTTTTTTAAGTGAATGGAGTTCCAACACAATTATAAAATCACACAGCTGTAAAGTCTTTAGAAAGCCTTTATTTCAATGATTTCCAAACTTCTTGGCACAACTCACAGCAAGAAATAGATTTTCCTTTGCAGTGCATTGACTGCGTACGTGAAATGGGTTGTGTATTCAACGTAATTTTACCATACATGATGCACTCTTACATATTCTGTGCTATTTTTTCTTGATCTATTCTATGTGATTTTTGGGAAATGATTAACTGAATTTTTTTCACAACCATAATGCCTGACATAAACTGAGTTAGTACCCAGCTTGCATCAATTGGAAATGAATAGTAGCAGATTTGTTTTATTTTATTTTTTTAATAGTAGCAGATTTAGAAGCAAGCAAACAGAAGGGTGAAAGCCTTAGTATTCTGACAACAGGGAAAAGACATTCAAGTGATCAGTGTGCTTTTAGAATAATCTAGAGGTGGGAATACCTGGGTGGCTCAGCGGTTTGGCACCTGCCTTTGGCCCAGGGCATGATCTTGGCATCCCGGGATCAAGTCCCACATCAGGCTCCCTGCATGGAGCCTGCTTCTCTCTCTGCCTCTCTCTGTGTGTCTCTCATGAATAAATAAATAAAATCCTTAAAAGAAAAAAGAATAATCTAGAGGTGGGGGATTTCCAGTTAATGTGCAGAAAAAGAAAAAGTATCCACATAAGTTCAAATCATAAAAACTAAAATTCACTTACTTATATCTTTGGAGGCACTTTTGATGACCTCAATTTTAGCACTCTTGAGTGGGAGACTTCAAAAATGCTTCTTTATGTTCAAAACTACAAGTCAAAGTAAAGATGGTCCAATTATCTTGGTTTGGGAGTGGCCACATAATAATCAGTCTTTTTATATATATATATATATATATATATATATATATATATATATATATAATCAGTCTATTTTCAAAAACCAGAGAAACCCACAAACTTTGCCAATAAAAAAAGGGGGGCCAGATTGGCCCAAACTAAGGCACTGGTTGTGCAGAAGGGTGGGGGATTCTTCATGATTTCTCCGCTAAAAGCCAGTGCTTTGCAGACTGTTGTGACCTTTCTGCACGTTAGGAACTGGTTCCCATGACTGCAGGGGGGATTTCTGTGGCTTTGACTCTGTGGGGTGTACCTGAACAGGGTCCACTCAGCATGTGGGTCAACGTGATGAGAACTGTCCCCAGTTTGAAGATGAGCTCACCTGGCCTAAAGGTATGATTTGTACATTCTTTCTTGGCTTTAGGAGCAAACATCCTGTGGTCAAATATATCCAGAATGGTTACAGGAATAGCCTGATTCTTAAGAGGCACCACATAAGATTTTGGTAATTTGGGATGTCTTGAAGCCTGCTCACTTTGACCCAAACTTCCTAAACTAGTGACATGCAGAGGATCCACTGGGGCGGGATGAAATTTCTGTGGCCCAGGAGTCATGCAAGGAATTCCTGAGGACCAGACAACCGGCCCTGGGGGAACTGTGTGTGTATCCAGCCAAGTTCTGGGCCACACACCCTCCTCAAAAAGCCTCCAAAGGTGAACTTTATGTTGCTGTATGAATAAACTGTTGTACGGCCTAACAGTTTCCTGGAATCGATGGTACACCTGCAGATGGTCCTAATGAACTAGACCCTATGAAGCTCTAGCTTCCAGGGAAAAAAAGACTCGGGGAGACTTTGGGGCTCGCATCCACAGTGACCACACTTCACTTTCATCACCTTCTAGCCCAGGTTTAATCAGGAGAGATGGCAATCGGTCCCTGGGGCTGACTGACGCAGGGCTGGTGGTTCAGGGGCTGCCCCCCAGACAGCCCGAGGCCCTGCATCTCCCTCTACCCCTGGAGGGGATACTGCTGTGGAGACCAGTGCCTCACCCCGCCTGTCTCCCTCTCCCAGGGGGGACACTGCTGCAGGGACCGGCAGCCCCCATCTCCTTGCACCCTGGGGGGCACTGATGTGGGGTCAGGTGGCCCCCATCTCCCTCCGTGGGGGGGTACAATGCTGCGGGGTCAGGTGACCCCGGGAGAGGATCGGGTGCTCCGAGGACCGGGTCAGCGCGGGTCCTGCTCTCCACCCCATTTGCTAGGTGAGAAGTGTTGAGCCCGAGAGGCCCTCGCTTGGGGTCCCGGAATGACCTGGGGGTGGGGGAAATGCTGGTCACAACCTAGGAAATCTAGACCTGTCGCACACACCGGTTGTGACTTTCAGTTTGAAAAACAATACTACGTCACGGCCGTTTCCTTCAGCAACAGGGCCTCAGAGGTGGTCAGGCGGAGGAGAAGCTCCGCGGACGCCCAGGACGCGGGAGCCAGGAGCCCGGAGCCCAGGGCGGGCGCTGGGGGCAGCGCGGCCGCGCGGCGGTAGGGGGCGCTGCGGCGCGCGCCTGCGCCCTGGGGCGGAGGGGCGGGGCTACCAGGTGCCCCGCCCCTCCAGCTCATAGCTGCGCGACGCGGTCGCTGCGAGCCGCACGTCACAAGTGTGGCGGCTGTGCAGCCGGCAGGGCGGCGGTGAGTGGACGTGCCCGGCGGTTGGGGCTGGGGTAGGAGTCTCCGGGGCAGCGGGGCCGGCAGCGGGGAAGCGAGGGTGCGTCGGAGGCCCCTGTGATGCCTCCGCCCTGGCTGCGTGTGGGTGCGCGGGGCCTGGGAGGACGTCCTGGAACGTTCTGTGCCGGCTGGAAGGGGCGCTTCTGCCTCTGCGGGAGGGGTGGCAGAGGGCCGTGCTCCGGGGCTCGGGCCGCGGAGTCCTCCCGCGAGCGAGCCCCCCGTCCCCGGCGGCTGCAGGCAGCGACCGGCCTCTGCTCACCGCCGGCCCCGTGGAGCGCGGGGTCACCGACCTGAGTGACGGAGCCGGCATGGACCCGGGGAGGGGGCAGAGATGGCCCCGGGCCCCGAGGCGTGCACTCATCTGCTGCCGGTGCTGGGGCGGGGCGGGGGGCGAGGGGGCTTCCGTGAGCCCTCTGGGGCAGTCACAGGGTGGACGTGGTAACGGGGCCGCGGAGAGCCCGCGCCCGCTCCCCTTGCCTCCCCGCCCCGGGCAGGACCCTGCACTTGGGCCACAACGGACTTCACACGACACAGAGGAGGGTTAGTTAGAAAGCGTTTACCTATTAGCCTTGGGAAACCTTCCTAGTGGCCTTAGTGGTTCCATCTCCTCTGTCCCTGGATGGAATCAAGGGGGCACGAGTGTGGATGAGAAGAAAACCTGCATTTTGATGGAAATTTAGCATTTCCTCCAAGTTTGAAGGTAGGCAACAAACCCCAGTAGCAACAGCGTGACTTTGTCCGCAGTAGTAAATCATAGATATTCCCCAATCCTCGGATGTTGTGAAAGCTCATCAAACTCTGAAAGGACAGCGGTTACCAGAAGTGCTGCTGGACCTTGTCACCTCACCGGCTGATGAAGAGTCACATGTACTGCGCTATCACAACTTTGATTTTCATATTTTGGTAAAACTTTTTTAGGTGTGCAGTTCATCTTGGTTATTCTCAGATTCTGTGTTTGCAAGTTTGCCTACCCGCTAAACTTGATTTGTCATCCCAGAATCCATACTTGCAGAGCTTTTGTGGTCTTTTGTGGACATGTGCAGGGTGGTGAAAAATTTGAGTCGCTTGCCATGTTTTCAGCTGTGGCTGAACAAGGTGCCGCTGCCTTCTTGCATTGACAAAGGTCCTTTTTTTCAGTCTATTCAGTGTCATGATTTTTGCATTTTTGTGCTTTTTGTTGGCGACATCACCGTTAAAATAGCCTCCAACACAGTGCTAAGTGGTAGGTTCCTCAGTGCCAGGCTGTGAGGTGTGTACAGAGAAAATGCGAGTGTTCAGTAAGCTTCTGTGAGGTTTGAATTAGGGTGCTGTTGGCAGTGAGTTCACTACTGAGGGGTTAGCATAGGAACTTATGTATCGATCGGTTGACAAAAATGTTACAATCAGCTTGCAGGACCCTACCCAGTATTTCTTCTAGAAACAGTGGGGTCAGTATTAGCTAGTTTGGTGTTCCTAGTCCTTCCGAGAATGGAAGAGTCTCAAGCAACCAGCATTGAGTGTACTTGGTTCCCTTTGTAGTCCCCGTGCGTCTAAAAGCTCTGAGAAGGGGCTTTAGGCTTCACCAGGCTGCTAGAGGGTCCATACTTACAGAATACAAAGAGTCCAAGAGTCCTTGCAGCCTGAGAAAATAAATAAGTCTATTTTTACAGTGAGTCTGTGCTTAGCTGAGTCCTTGAAGATTTTGGGAGATGTGTGTCTGCAGCTGTGGACCTCATTCACATGCCCGTTGGCTCAAGTGGGCAGGACCTATGGTTTTACCTGAAGAGCAGCAAGCAGTGGAGACCAGTCCCTCTAGTCAGACTTGGCATGGGGCATATGTGAGTGGAGTCCCTGGGCTCCAAGGGGGAAGGAAGGTGGTAGCACCCAGCTGGGCTTGTGGAGGGGTTCTTGGGGCTGATCCACTGAAGAATGTCAGGGCGGCTCTGGCAGAGGGTTGCCCTATCCCATATCCCCCTCTGTCCTGATGACACCCCCATACTGAAGCCCTGATGTCTCCACAGAACTGTCTGGCCTGTAGCCTTCCTCCTTGGTTGAGGAAATGACCAACCAGGTAAGGCCTATGGGGACGGGAAGAATAACACTTGGTTCCTTTGGCAGGTGGAAGCCCAGGATGTGGTCTGGGTATGTAGTCAGGAAACTAGCATCTGCTCCTGCTCTGCTTTTAAAGTCCTGGGTGGAAAAAATAAATAAAGTGCTGGGTGACCCTGAGCCCAAATCACCAGACAGTTGGGGGCACGATAAGCTGCACAACACCAGCAGGAGGAGGATTTCACCTATCGAAATATTTCCACAGTTTCCAGAGGGATTGGGGAAAATTCATACTCAGGGGCACCCAGCTGGCTCGGTCACTAGAGCCTGCGACTCTTGATCTCAGGGTTGTGAGTTCAAGCCCCATGTTGGGCGTAGAGCATCCTTAATTAAAAGAAAAAAAAAAGTCCTCAAAAACAAGAAACAAAAATCAGAAATGGGGAAATTTTTATCATAAGATTAGAGACAATGATAACAGGTTAGCAGACTATGTGGTTTTGTACAACTGCAAAAATTATGCTGGAACCCGGATGCAGAGTCTCCTGGTGATCATAGTTGGGAATGCACAGGATTTATCAGTCTCCTAGCAGTGGGTGAGGAGAGGACAGTTTCTGCAAGAACTGATTTTTTTTCTGGTGTAGTAGTTGAGTCTGCATGTCTGGCATGAGCAGGAATCAGGGAGCTTGGAAGGATGGGCAGGGTGAGGATGGCAGAGTAGCTTACAGTGGGGGATGTGTGGTCAACTGGGTCCGGGGGCGGGTGTTTTAGGGAGGGAGGGGATACCTCTGAAGTCTGACTGTTGGTTTAATGTGACATCTCTTCTTTTTTAGTACAGTATTCTCTTCAAACAAGAACAAGGTAAGCAGCCTCACCTGTGAGAATTGTTGTCCCTGGTGTTAGGAGGGCTGAACTGACATTCACAAGAGATGGCAGGGGCAGCTGAAAACACATATTTACAAGCAAACAGCAACAGAAACAAACAACTAACTAGAAAGAAAAAGCAGGGGTCACAGAATAGACTGGGAAGCTGCAGGCTGAGGGAAGCTTTCCCACCTGAGAAAGATGAAGCTCTGAGCTTCCCAGTAGCCAGGGTGATGAAGGGGAACCTTAGAGCCTCTGAACATGCCTTGGGGCCTTTACGATGGTTCCCCCCTTCAGACCGTGACCCTTAGTAGAAGTGGAGGATGGGCTGGGTGCTGTGCAGCAGTAGCTGAGGTGGGATGGGAATGGGGAACAGTCAGTGTAGTCTGGGACACAGCTTGCCAGGACGCTGGGCTTCTCACGTGCCCCGTTTCTTCACCACACCTGGAAGGGCTGAGCAAAGCCGGGAGGAACCTGTGGAAAGGCATTGTAAAAGCTCTTCCACTCTAGGTAACTGATGTTTAGATAGGCTGAAGTTAAAGCCAAACGCATTCTTCAAGTTAGCTCAGATGGGTAACTAACTAGTCAGGCATGCCATCAACTACCTTCAACTACCTGGCATGCTGCTAATGCCTTCCAGGTGGCGAGCTAGCGGGCTAGACTCAGGTGGGCATTGTCACTGAGGCCACAGCCGTTCACAGCCCTGATACGTCTTGGGAAGGTATTCCTTGATCATTGCTACAAGGCGTGAATAAAGCCTCTTTGTGCACTTGCCACATCCCTGGACCTGTGCCAGGTCTGCAGACCTGACAGGGAAGGCCACCAGATATGCAGTTGGTGGACTTGGAATTTAAGCTGGACTTTAGTCAGCAGAGCTTGAATTTAAATCCCAGTTCTGGTGCTTCTTAGCTTTTGACTTTGAGTGAGTTACTGTGCTTCCCTAAGCCTCTGATTCCTTGTCTGTAGGATGAGGATATTAACCCTTCATAGGGTTGTTGTGGTTAATTGAGATAATATTATATAAAATTAATGTAGTTACTGATTGATGAAGCCTAAGAGACATTTGTGTTGGAGAGCTCAAGCATCTTGATATTTGTTCTCAGACCTGTATTATTTGCACTTGAACTGCCTACTGGTTGCCAAGGATCCTTGAGGCACCAGTTTTACCAAGTTTAGGTCTTTGGAAGGTGAGGGGCTTCCCACTGGTTTCCCTGGTTCTAACCAGGTGACACAGGCAGGCAGTGTGCTAAAGTGGAAAGGACATAGATGGCTCTGGTACTCCCTCCCTACCAGGTAAACCTGTGATTTGGGACAAGAGGCTTTTTCAGAATGTCCAGTGTTCGTGTGTCCCTCTGCAGTTCTGACAGAAACTGATGGGAAAGCACTTGGCAAGACAGTTAAAGCAGGTGGCTGTGAGCTTGGAGTTGTCGGAGCAGCATTTCTGCTTCATTTCAGCCTGTGCGATTTAGACATTGCAGGAAGACTTAAATGAAGTGCTTTCTAATTCTAGCCCATGATGATGCCATTTGGTCGGTTGCCTGGGGGACAAACAAGAAAGAAAACTCTGAGACGGTGGTTACGGGGTCCCTGGATGACCTGGTGAAAGTCTGGAAGTGGTGAGTGCCCTCTCCCCTTATGGCTTTGGAAATTGGGGTTCACAGTTTTGCTTATGGACTCCCAAAGTGCAATCAGGAGAGTCGTGTTTCCTAGGCAAGAAAGCAGTAGCAGTCTGATGGTATAAAAAGGCAGCCTACGTTTTCCCCTTATTCAATGTTAAGGCCTATACTTTAAGAAAAAAAAAAAAAGCCCCACAGTTAAAACTTGGCTTCCCTTGGTGTTTCATGCCTGTGGGTTCCACTCCAAGTCTGCATTTTACAGACTATTGGTAATGGGAGGGGGCAGGTCATGGGGGCCTAGAATTTCAGGCACTGGTACAGCCTGTTGTGCAAAAACCCATTTTTCTGTCCCCCACTGCAGGTGTGATGAGAGACTGGACCTACAGTGGAGTCTAGAGGGACATCAACTGGGCGTGGTGTCTGTGGACATCAGCCATACGCTGCCCATCGCTGCATCCAGTTCTCTTGACGCTCATATTCGTCTCTGGGACTTGGATAATGGCAAACAGATAAAATCTATAGATGCAGGACCAGGTAAGAGCTTTACTTGTCAGGAAGATAATAGACACAACCCCTTTCCACACCTGTAGTTTAGAAGTTTTTGGATTTGAGGGGCTAATTAACATGGGTGCATGAACTGTATGTTACGTAATAGCTTTGGGAGGGGTGCCCTCCAAGCATTAATGTCTCAGCAACTAAACAGTGTTTCTACATCCATTAGGTCAGGTTTTACTGCCAAGTAAATTTTAGTACTAAGCCTATTAAAAACCTCAGAGTTTTCAGAGGTTTTAGATTTTAGAATTGTCAATTTGGGGCTGTGGATTTGGATGGTCCAGAGGTTCTGTGTTTGCCATAGTCTGATTTGACATGCAATGGCTAATAGAAGTCTTCAGTATAAAGTATTGTGTTGTCTTAAATCTGTATCATGGTAACCTCTATGAATTATGATTACAGTGCCCGATTCCCAGCATTTGACATGAAACTGCTAGAATAACATTTCTTTTTTTTTAAAATACCATAGGACAGCATAATCTTGTCCATCAGCATTGATAAATATCTGGGGGAAAGGAATTAATGGTTTCAGAGGATGGTTTAACGTGGAACAACCACACGACATCTCAGAATTCCTTGTAGCCTTCAGTCTGCTTGTAAATGACTGCATAGCATTCACGACCAGAGGCTGTCTGGCCAGAATGGGTCATGACCCCCAGAGAGCACAGAGCTACTTGCCTCTCTGGTACACCCTTCGAGGGTTGGCTACAGAAAAGTTACTTCAGTGTTTCCTGAACATAATTCCCTTGATTGGAGCCCCAGGTGGACTTGCCTCCCAGTGGTTATGCTCAGTAGCCAATACAGGCTGTCTTTATATTGGAAAGAATAATAGTCCCACAGTTTATAGGGAAGCTAGATTATTTGGGGACTGAGTGCATTTCCCCTCAGAAGCAATAGTTCATGTTTATGGTACTTACCGCTAGAGCTTTTCTAAAGAATACGCATGCCCACACCCTGAGCAATCATCAGGGTGTGGGCTGGATATGTATTTGGAAAAAGCTACTCAGACACTGACTTCCCAGGTGATTGTCTTTGCCTGTATTCTTACCTGCTGACATCGCTCATGGAGGACTTGAGGCTCCAGACCATCCCCCAAAGCCTATGAAGACAAAGAGCCCCGAAGAGGAGGAGGAGGCAGATGTGTTACTGCCTTTTTACCTTGGGCACCGAAGCCTTCCCCAGACCTGTGATGCTGAGGGCAGTGAACTGATCTTGTGGTCCTGGGTGCACTGCACTTGGAGAGATGAGTACTGGCTTGGTTTCAAGGGAGAGGATGAGTCTGTACCCAGCTTGCCTTCCCTGACACCCAGTGCCCTAAACAATTGGGTGTCGGTTCTGTGTGTGTCAAGTGCTTGTGGAAAGGGTCCTGTTGGGAAAGAAACAAGGTCCAGAGATTCGTCAAGGGGTTAGATTTACTTTCTCTTTGGACAGGAATCTGGTTGTGGCACAGCAGGTACTTGGGTAGTAAAAGCAGGTGCTGCTGTTGATAGCTGAAGAGCAACTGAGCCTTGCGAAGGCTCACACTGCTCATGAGTGTGGGGACACCAACACATACGTTGTACCTGTCTTGAAAATACATGGAGGATGTGGACCACCACAAATAACAGGGAAAAGGGAAAGAGAAATTCCCTGATCCCGGGGAATGTAAGGATGTGGATGGCAGTGAGGACACAGGTGAGAGCCTCATGAACAAGGCAGCTGTGCTCCCTGCACTGGACACTTGGGATAGGCATCCATGCCCTCAGACAGGCAGGACCCCCATGAGTAAGGAGCTGCTCCCAGTGACAAGGTGGAGCTTAATGATTATGATAGATACCTTTTGTGCAGAAATTATAGGCTTAGAATGTGGGAACAAAAATCCCTTCAATTTTGAGCATCAGGATATTTGATGCTAAAAATTTTATATCATAAACCAGCTAACAGGGAAATATAAAAATATTTAGAAATATTTTACCAAACTGAAAGGAATTCAAAGCAGATTTTCTAGTAACCATTATTTCTGTAAACAGCTAAATTATGGGGATCCCTGGGTGGCTCAGCGGTTTAGCGCCTGCCTATGGCCCAGGGCACGATCCTGGAGACACAGGATCGGGTCCCGCATTGGGTTCCTGGCATGGAACCTGCTTCTTCCTCTGCCTGTGTCTCTCTCTCTCTCTCTCTCTGTCTGTCATGAATAAATGAATAAATAAACCTTTAATAAATAAATAAATAAACAGCTAAATTACAATAGGAATAAGTAAGCATAATCTTGTTATAATAAATTCTAGTTATTTATTAGTAAAGAGATTAAAAACAGCTATTTGAGAGATTGATTATAAAAGCTTTTTCAGATCTTGGTTAATTGGGCATTCTCATGGGACGCCTGGGTGGCTTAGCGGTTGAGCACCTGCCTTTGGCTCAGGGTGTGATCCTGCAGTCCCGGGATCGAGTCCTGCATTGGGCTCCCTGCATGGGGCTTCTGCCTCTGTCTATGCCTCTGCCTTTCTGTCTGTGTCTTTCATGAATAAATAAATCTTTTCTTAAAAAATTGAGCATTCTTGAAGTTAATTTCCTTTTAAAAATGAACATTTCATGAGAAAAGTGACAGAACTAAATTATTACCCCTTTGAATATGTGTGTTGAAATTTGCAAGAGATTTTTGTTTTATTTATTTATTTATTTATTTATTTATTTATTTATTTTAAGATTTATTTATTTATTCGGGCGGGGGGCGGGGCAGAGACACAGGCAGAGGGAGAAGCAGGCTCCATGCAGGGAGCCTGACGTGGGACTTGATCCCAGGTCCTCAGGATCACACCCTAGGCTGCAGGCGGCACTAAACCACTGCACCACCAGGGCTACCCGAGATTTTTGTTTTAAAAAACCTTGGGATAGGGGATCCTTGGGTGGCTCGGCGGTTTAGCGCTGGCCTAGGGCGTGATCCTAGAGTACCGGGATCCAGTCCCACATTAGACTCCCTGCATGAAGCCTGCTTCTCCCTCTGCCTGTGTCTCTGCCTGCCTGTCTCGCTCGCTCGCTCTCTCTCTCTCTGTCTCTCTCGAGTAAATAAATAAACTCTTAAAAAAAGAAAACCAAACCATGGGAGATGGTGCTGAGCCCTCTCTGCTGGGACCTGCCATCTGCCATGTGTCAGCTCACAGCAGCCTCTCCTCAGTCCTGTGGGCTGGGAAGGGCCTGCTGTATGTGAGCTCTTCCCAGGAATGAGGACAGAGACTTGGGAGGGAGCCTTTCTCTGCTTTCCCTTTGATCTGACAAGCACTGATGTGTCAGGGCAGGGTGGCAAGAATTGGGGTGTGTTCCTCTACAAGAGTGCATTTGGGCAAAGGGACAGGCAGACAGTGAGCAACTAGGTAGCAACTGGCCTCCAACCCCTGACCCCAAAGGCCCCTAGAGGTCTTTGGGATGGCCTCTGAAGTGGTTCTGAGTAGCTCAGAAAATAAATGCTAGACTACCACCAGTGGCGTGTTCCCAGATAGAAATCATTACTTGCCCCTGCCCCAGGGGAGTCCAGAGGACGACCCCCCCCCCCCCTCCCCGGTCCGGCTGAGGAAGTAGTGTGATGCACAAATCACACTGGAAGAGAGCTCTTGAAATGAACTAAGCTGAATGGTGTAACTTAGAAACTAGGTGGTTTTTCTAAAAGCAGCAGTGCCTCTTTCCAGTTCTTGTTGATTTGTGGTAAATACTTTGTCATATTCTAGTTTAACAGAAGAGTATTTGTGGTAGGACATCTTGATTTAGTTATAGCTTTTTTTTTTTTTAAGATTTTATTTATTTAATCCATGAGAGACTCAGAGAGAGAGAGGCAGAGACATAGGTAGAGGCAGAAGCAGGCTCCATGCAGAAAGCCCGATGTGGGACTCGATTCTGATACCCTGTATCATGCCCTGAGCCAAAGGCAGATGCTCAACCGCCAAGCCACCCAGGCGTCCCTAGTATAGCTTTATTGAGATAAGCTCTCACTTGTATAATTGCAATGTAAAGGTAGCCCTCTGTGTTTGGTTCTGTGAGTCTTAGTAAATCTCTGGGGTTGTATGGTCACCACTGCGGTTCCAGGCCTTAGAAAATACCCTTGTGTCCATATAGAGTCAGTCTCCTCCACCTTCAGCCTCAGGCAGCCACTGATCTGCTCCTCATTTCTGTAGGTGGAAAAATGTTGCCTTTCTGAAAAATGTTGTGTAGGTGGAATTGTATTGTCTTCTACGTCTTCGTTCTTTCTGTAGCATCACATTTGCAAGGTTCCTCCACATTGTAGCATGTATCAGCAGTTCCTTATTTTGTTCTTGCACCAACCACTTGATGGACATGTGGATGCTTTCCAAATTTTTACTATGTAAAAACTACAGTGCTATGAACATCTGTGCACAAGTTTTTGTGTGAATATGTGTTTTCATTTCTCCTGGGTTAGATACCCAGGAGTGGAATTGCAGGATATTCTGGTAAGTTTGTTTTCATTTAAGAAACTGTCAAACTGTTAAAACAGTCCCATTTACAATTGTATCATAACCAGTAAGATACCTATGAATTTTCCTAACCAAAAAGGTAAAGGATCTGTACTCTGAAAACTATAAAACACTGATGAAAGAAATTGAGAGGATGCAAAGAAATGGAAAAACATCCCATGCTCATGAATTGGAAGAATAAAATTGTTAAAATGTCTGTGATACCCAGAGGAATCTACACATTCAATGCAATCCCTATCAAAATACGAACAGCATTTTTCACAGATTTAGAACAAACAATCCTAAAATTGTAAAATTTGTTTGGAAACACAAAAGACCCCTAAAAGCCAAAGCAACCTTGAAAAAGCAAAGCAAAACCAGAGTCCTCACGATTCCAAACTTCAAGCCTTATTACAAAGCTGTAATCATCGAGACTATATGGTCCTGGCACAAAAACAGACACATAGATCAATGGAATAGAATAGAGAAATGGACCCTCAACTCTTTGATCAATATTCAACAAAGCAGGAAAGAATATCGAATGGAAAAAAGACAGTCTCTTCAGTAAATGGTGTGGGAAAATTGGACAGCCACATGTAGAAAAATGAAACCGGACCATTTTCTTACACCACAAAGATAAACTCAAAATGGTTGAAAGACCTAAATGTGAGACCAAAATCCTAGAGAACACAGGCAACAACCTTTGTGACATTGGCTGTAGCACCTTCTTACTAGATACATTTATGAATGCAAAGGAAACAGAAGCAAAATTGAACTCTTGGGACTTCATGAAGATAAAAAGGTTTGCACAGCAAAGGAAACCGTCACCAAAACTAAAAGACAACCTACAGAATAGGAGAAGATATATGCAAATGACATCTCAGATAAAGGGCTGGTATCCCAGATCTATAAAGAACTTCTAAAACTCAATACCCAAAAAACAATCCAGTTACAAAATGAGCAGAAGACATGAACAGGTATTTCTCCAAAGATGACATACAAATGGCCAACAGACACATGGAAAAATGCTCCACATCACTTGCTATCAGGGAAACACAAATCAAAACCACCATGAGGTACCACTATACACCAGAGAGAATAGCTAAAATTAACAAGACAGGAAACATGTCAAGGATGTGCAGAAAGGGGAACCCTCTTACACTATTGGTGGGAATGCAACCTGGTGCAGCCACTCTGGAAAACAGTGTGGAGGTTCCTCAAGAAGTTAAAAATAGAGATACCCAATGGCTCAGCAATTGCATTACTAGGTATTTACCCCAAAGATACAGATGTAGTGAAACGCCGGAACATCTGCACCCCAATGTTCATAGCAGCAATGTCCACAATAGCCAAACTGTGGAAGGAGCCAGATGTTCTTCGACAGATGGAATTAATAAAGATGTGGTCTATATATACAACGGAATATTACTCAGCCATCAGAAAGGATGAACATCTACCATTTACATTGTTGTGGATGGAACTGGAGGGTATTATGCTGAGTGAAATGAGTCAGTCAGAGAAAGACAATTACCATATGGTTTCACTCATGTGGAATTTAAGAAACAAAGCAAACGAACAAAGAAGAGAAAAAGAAACACAAACCAAGAAACAAACTGAACTGCAGAGGACACACTGCTGGTCACCAGCGGGGGTGTGGGGGTGTGGTGGGGGCACCTCTGTGCACAGGTGATAGGGGTAAAGGAGGCTACGTGTCCTGATGAGTGCCAGATGATTAACATTTTTTTTTTAAGATCTTATTTATTTATTCATGAGAGACAGAGAAGCAGAGACATAGGCAGAGGGAGAAGCAGGCTCCATGCAGGGAGCCTGATGTGGGACTTGATCCTGGGACCCTGGGATCACACCCTGAGCCAAAGGTGCGCTCAACCGCTGAGCCACCCAGGTGTCCCGGTGATTAACATTTTTAAAAAGAAAACTGTTTAACTGTTCTTCAGAATGGCTGCACCATTTTGTTTCCACCAGTACATGAGGATTTTGGTTTCTTCACATCCTTGTTGACACTTGGTATTATCCTGTTTTTATCAAAAATTTTAAAAACCCATAAACTAAATTGGTAAAGAATTAGCAACTTCACGCATAGGTTTTTGAATCAGGACATTGTTTCTAATTTTTAAAAACTATCTTTTGGCAAAATTGTAAAAGTTTTAAAACTTAAGGTCACACTTTTTCTCACTGTATTTTTTTCCTTCTTTTTTTCTGTTCAGTGGATGCCTGGACTTTGGCCTTTTCTCCTGATTCCCAGTATCTGGCCACAGGAACTCATGTGGGGAAAGTGAACATTTTTGGTGTGGAAAGTGGGAAAAAGGAATATTCTCTGGACACGAGAGGAAAATTCATTCTTAGTATTGCATATGTAAGGAACCCTTGCTCTCTCTTCTCTCCCCAACTCTACTTTATGCGCTTGCAGCTTGTGACCGCCGCTGTCTGGCTGGCACAGCCTGTAGTAGCAGCTCTGCTTGTGTTTGGTGGGGACGGCTTAGCCCCGCAGAGTCTCAGATGTCCTCCGAATGTTCTCTGCACAGAGCCCTGATGGGAAATATCTGGCCAGTGGAGCCATAGATGGGATCATCAATATTTTTGATATTGCAACTGGAAAACTTCTGCACACGCTGGAAGGTATGGCTCATTTTGTTTTGTGTAAAGTGGGTTATCAGATCACCAAGGAGGAATTAGTCTTTTATTAAAATGTTACTAAATGACAAATGAGTTTTACGTTTGCAAAAGAGTGATCTCGGTTGGAAATCTGAAATGCCTCCAGGTCCTAGTTTGGTCATCCAGTAGAACCTGGACGTGCTTCTTCTGGTGAACACTCACTTGTTTATGTGTCCGTGTATCTCAGTCATGTGAGTGTTTCCTTTCTGTCCCGTTTGGTTCTGCAGAACGTTGTGATTAAGAACGACTTTTTGTCAAAAACCTGAAGGTGGATGAATGCACAGTACCTGTGCCTTGCACTGCGGCTTCACAGCATGGTTGGGAGGGAGGCTTCCACTCTGCTCTTCCTACTAGTTGCAATTCTGACCAAGCAAATACGGGGCCTGCTTAGTTTACCATTTACCATACAATACGAGATGCAGTAGGAAACAGCATCCTGTAGCCCATCCGTATGGATCAGCATGTATACTTCCTCGTTTGTCCGTGTCGATAGCAGACCAGCCATGTATGCTGAGGTCAAGCTGATGAGGGAAGGAACCCAGGAGAAATGGATCCAGGAGGAGGGGCCTGTGTTATGTGGATGTTTCTGGAACACTAGCAGGAGAGCCTGTGCAGTCCCTCCCCACCCTCTGACAGAAGCAGTGCGGCTCAGTGACTATGGTCATTAAAAGGGACACTCACTGTCAGTGGGGAACCTGTGATTTGCCAGATTGACAGGGGCCTTTGTGAATTTCAGGCCATGCTATGCCTATCCGTTCCCTGACATTCTCCCCGGATTCTCAGCTCCTGGTCACTGCATCAGATGATGGCTACATCAAGATCTATGATGTGTAAGTTATCATGGAGACTCGAGGCTTCTCACCCAGCATCAGTGCCCTTCCTGCATCCCACTGCTTGAAGGAGTCCTGGGCCCAGGGGGGCTTGTGTGCAGGGCCCTGGGCATTGCTCCCCGGTCAGTACTCCTGACCTTGAACTTAGAATGTCACAAGCTGCCTGCTAGAATCAGGCACTTCCTGCCTGTTTTCAGCTATCCTGTCTCTGTGGAGCTCATGGATTTTCACTTCCTTCAGGTAAGTAAGGTGTGTACAGATAAGGAGGTGGAACCACTGGTGGTCACTGGTGCAGAGTGATGGCAGAACCACAAACATCCAGTCTGCACTCTTCTGCCTCTCCCAGGGCTGTTGGTGGTTTGACTGCAGGTGTAGGAGTGAGTTGAGTGATCATTCTCCTCAGGTCACAGCTCTCTTGTAAGCCTGTGCGCTGCCCATATCTCCAGGGTTCCCCACTGTTCTTTTCCACCCTCAAGCATCCCTTGGAGGGTGTTTGTGTTCTTGATGCTTGGACTCAGCAATGTGGTCTATGTGCCTCTGGCTCATGGCCTCCGAATATGGTATTCTGGTGCCCTGGGTGCACAGGACATACTGGTCCGTGCCCCAGCAATGAGTGGGTGCCACAACCCTGACCACCTGTGTGCTCTCATGTGGGCTCGTGAGGGTTTTCTGGGGGGTTTGCACCGGGGTGGAGGAACACGGAGGACAAAATGTCAGCAAGGTGGCAGAAGTGCATGTTCTGAACAAGAGCTGGAGAGGGAGTTCAGGCTCCAGAGGGTCTAGTGACTAGTCTCCCCTAAGTGCAGAGCAGGAGCCTCTCCTTGGACACCCCCCCCCCAGGTCTGTTCTGTGCGGCTGCAGCCTGTTCTCCCAGGTGGGACCTCGCCACGCTGCAGTCAGGCCTCAGGATTGTTCTCCTGCCTTTGCTGATTGCATTTCACTTTTCTGAAAGTGAAAAATGGCTTTTGTAATTACACCTGTCTGTTCTTAGTTTGATTAAAAATGGTCTGTCCATGCTGCATCTGTCCTAAAGTGTGAATATGAGCAGCTCCGTTGGACAAGAGGCACTAGCTCCCTGGTGGAAGGGGTGCCGGCTGTGCGGGCAGGAACAGCCTGCTACTGTCCTCAGGCAGCCAGCCCCCCTGCTAGTTTCTTCTCCTGTGGTTCTTCTTCTTGATTTTGGGCTGTGAAGCTCTCAGCTTGCTGTGGGTCCTACTCTGTTATGGGGGGAAATTCAGACATTTTGTGCTAATGCTCCTGTAAAAATTTGTATCATTTCCATTTTGTTTGAAACTTTCCCATTTCAGACAACATGCCAATTTGGCTGGCACGCTGAGTGGCCATGCATCATGGGTGCTGAATGTTGCATTTTGTCCTGACGACACCCACTTTGTGTCCAGGTACTTATGATTCTTAGCCATTTCTTAAATGCTGGGGAAATGAAGACTGTCCTTTGTGAGTTGCCTTAAAATTTGAAGATGGTCCGACCCTTTTTCATTCAGGTAGACTGTTTTCTACATTGGTTTTGTGAGTGGTTTCCTGAGTTGTGAAGGTAGTTGTCCTTAGCTGGAACAAAGGTGAATTCTTAGAATAGTTCAATTTTTAGTTTTTCCTTATAAATCTAGGCTTCCACATGCAGTTGCTGTAGGGATACCTGTGTTCCAACAGTAACTCAAAATACATAAATCGGTGTACAACTGGTGTTCAGGCCCAGGGCAGCCCACACGGTAAAGAAAGGAGATGGCTGGCTTACTAGCATTGCACAGAGGTTACGGCAGCCTCTTTGTTGGGAGGCTTTCACAGGCCTCCTCCAACCTGGAACAGGCACACGTGTCTGTGGGGCTCAGGCCGGCCACGGTGCACACAACTAGGCAGAATAGGGGAGCAAAGGATGGTGGGGTTTCTGGTCACATTCCTTCCAACCTAAAACCAGAATACAAACTGTTTTGAAACTGATATTCCCTTTTTTACACAGTTCATCTGATAAAAGTGTGAAAGTTTGGGATGTTGGAACAAGAACCTGTGTTCACACCTTCTTCGATCACCAGGATCAGGTACAGCAAACTTCACATTCACGTTCCTTTATCTTTGGTTAGACCTGCAGATGTGCTAGCCTTACCTGACTACTGCTGACACCTGTCCCCTCTCCTGACCTGCTGCTTGACCTGCTTGAGTGTCCATCAGCCAGCATCCTGCACACATTGAATGGGCTGGCGGCTAGGTAGGCCATGAGACGTGATGTCCCTTTGAGGGCCAGGGAACACGGCACCAGCCACGCAGCCGTTTGGTGCCTTTGAAAAGTGCAGGGTGCCCAGGGCATGCCGGGAGCACTTCTCCATGTGCAGCCTGCCACCACTGGCCCAGGAAGGGCCTTCCTTAGAAGTGCCCATTTCTCACACAGCTCTTGTCATTTTTGGAGCTGGCCATAGAAGTGATTTTTTTCAACATACTTAAAGCCATAAATTCTTAACAGGTTCTTTGGCTTTAGTGACATTAATAACTTTTTACTTCACTTTTTTTTTTTTTTTTTTTTTAAGATTTTATTTATTCATGAGAGAGACAGAGACACAGGCAGAGAGAGAAGCAGGTTCCATGCAGGGAGCCCGATGCGGGACTCGATCCCAGGACTCCAGGATCACACCCTGAGTCAAAGGCAGACGCTCAACCACTGAGCCACCCAGGCATCCCTTTGCTTCACTTTTTACATGAGGCGGTGACTCTTTTCTCCCAGGGTACTTTTTGTCTTTGCCCGTGTGGATGTGAAAGGAAAAGGTGGTCTGATGCAGTTCCTCTGCATCAGGAATCCCTGGGGTTCTTCCATTCATTAGGTCTGGCACGGGGCCTGGGCTTCTGCATGTGTAACCAGCTCCAGGAGGGGCGCATGCTTCTGGTCCCCACCACTTTGAGTAGCAAGTTTCAGGAAGCTAGTCACTTTTTAAAATGCCCATGGCAGTAAAAAGTTGACTTTTAATATATTTTTAATGTTTTTATGAAGATCCCAGGTTTTTTATCTTATTTTTGTTTTTCAAGTAATGCATATGTACACCCATTACGGGGGCTCAAACTCATGACCCCAAGATTAGGAGTCGTATGTTCTACCAACTGAGCCAACCAGCAGCCCCGATGACCTCTTTGGAATGCAGTTTGAAGTGAATATAATTGTTTATGCTTCTTTACATCTAATGTGAAATAATTACTGCTAATGAAGTTGAGGGGATTTAATCTTGATATTTCACCTCTGGACTTCAACATTTCATATGCGAGTAAATCTGGCTGCATGTGGCTCAGAGTATGATGCGGTCTCAGGAGTGTTTGGGTGGAAGTGAGGCTGTCGGCCCAACAGGTGCAAGCACTGGACTCAGGGCTGGAACCCCCACTCAGAGTCAGTTTTGTCAGGAAGGAGATGTGACCGTTGACTTAACATAGCAAGTAAAACCAGGGCTCCTTGATGCCTACTGGTCCAGCTGTGAAAACAGACAGGCTCCAGAGGCTCTGATAACAGAGACTTGTGGGCTGGGCATGGGGGCACAGGAGTGAGGTGACGAGCAGTTTTTCCCCGTAAGCAGTACCCCCAGGGCAGTTGTGGGCCTTCTTTCTGGAAACACAAATGAGAGCCCGCACCAGTCCTATGGGTACCAGCTTCATAGCATTAGGTCACTCCCCAGATCCTGAAACTCTGGAAAGGTTTGTAGATATCCTGATTTGGGTTTAGAAATGACACTGTGGAATATGGGAGGGGAGGGATGATAAATAGTAGCAATGCAAGGTGCCTGGTTAAAGGAAAGCCCCGGAGTGCACTGGCTCAGAAAGCACCAGAACATCCCCATCTCACTGTTTTTCTAGATTCAGTATAGTGAGAATAGAGAAGGATGTTTGCTCATGAAGAATGAAGGCATGAGAACTTTGCTTTCTCTTTTTCTTTGATGTACAGGTCTGGGGAGTAAAGTACAATGGAAATGGCTCAAAGATTGTGTCCGTGGGTGATGACCAGGAAATCCACGTCTATGATTGCCCCGTGTAAACACCAGAGTCTCGCAGGCTGGTGTGCAGGTCATGACATTCCGTACCTCTCTAGCTTTAACAAAACAGAGTGTTTATTGGAACAGAAGCTTAAATTTTGTAGATATGGTATCTGTTCATACTTTAACATAAAGTGTTCATAACACAAACACTGCGTTCTGGGCTCTTTGACCTGCCCTGTTGGCAGGTAGGAGAGTGGGAGGAGGATCTGCCCCAGAGATGCAGAGATCCGGGCACCTCCCAAACCTCCCAGCTGAGATGGCTGCAGGCTTCTCCTCGGGGTATCCGTCCTGCAGAAGCTTCTGAATGGAGGCCTGAAGGGAGCAGGGTATTTGCTCAGGGGGGAAATGTCCTGGAGTTCTGCTATTTGGGCATGTTTGGTACCCTGAATGTCACCTGCCACATGGCACCCTAGACTTTAGGGGGGTATTGCCTGTGGTGTCCGTACGTGCCAGCCCCACCTCCATACCCCAGAAGCTGGTGTCCCTTCAACGGGGTCTGCATGGAAATGGCTCACACTCTGAAGCTTGTTGCTTTTTATTACTGACTCCATATGCCTGTGAGGTCATATGCTTGTCCCCCAAGCCCCTGTAATCCCCATATAAAGCCTGTGCCATCCCCAAATAAAGCCTGCACCACAGCTGCCACCAGACACCACCCCTTCTCTCTACAGCTGCCTGTATGCCTGATGTCTGCACGTACCTTCACCCCAGGTAGGAGCGCCTGTCCAGCAGCATGAGGCAGGCTGGCACTTAACACCCTCATTGGACCTCAAGAAAATGTCAACAGCCAGAGCCATTCGTCTCAGACCAGCTCAATTTTAATTCTGAGGTGACAAAGATACAGGTGGAGTCAGTTTTAAGAAACATCCTCCAAATCCCATTCCTGCCACCAGGAAGGAGCTGAAGGTAATGCCACCCCGTCAGCAGTAGCTGTGCGGCGGTGATCAGGAAGTTGTGGTATAGACAGGACACCCTGGAGTTATGGTCCCATTTGTAAATGGGTTTGCACACAGGCTTGGTTGGAAGAGTAGGTTTTAGGGCTGTCCTGAACAGCAGGCACTGGGGGTTACCTATTCTGAGCAAGTGGTGCCTGCCTGCCCACACAGTCCTGCTGGAGCCTGGTCCCGCGAGCTGGCTCACCCTGAGTGTGGGCCTGTAGGGGCCCCTCAGCCCTACTGTGGGTGGCCCTGGTCTGCATCAAACTTGCAAGTTCTGCAGAACCAAGAGAGGGCGGGTCTGACGAGTGACCCCTTCTGTAGCCGAGCAGCTTCTCCCAACTGCAGTGGGAAGGAAGGTACCAGTGACGGCTAAGGGCTATGATGACCCTACACGTGAGCTGTGGCCACTTGCTGGGAGTAAAGCGGTGAGGACCGTCCGTCTGGGCAGGCAGCCCGTACCATAGTGCACAGCATTGGCTAGGCAGTGTGCTCACCAGAACCACGTCCCCTCAGCAAGAAGCCCTTTGTTCCATGGCCATGTAGCCAGAGGAACCATCTGTCGAAGGGAGCCAGATCTGGGAGGGGGTGCCTTCCCAGACCAGGCTGCTCCTGTGGCTTCCATTGCTGCCCTGAGGCTATGGAGCACTTGGGGGTGTCCTTGTCTTTACAGTAAGCACTTTGGTGGGAGAGCAGTGCAAAGGCTGCCAACAGAAGGTCATCACAACCACAGAGGACAAGGTGTGGGGTCAGCGCTTTGTAGACAACACTGGATTATCCTCCCCCCACAAGGCCTGGAAGCTTCCAGGACAGATGATCATACTCCCCCCCCCCCCCCCCCTTTTATGTGAACCAAGTGCAGGCCACAGCTGTGCTTTTGTCTTGGGGGAGGTTCATGAAGAATCTAGATTCAGGACCATCCCAGCAGCAGCCCCGGGAGGGGGGCAGGGAAGCCATCCAAGCCGGAGGCCGAGCCTAGGGGTCTACAAATAGCTGCCCTGGTGGTTATGGCAAAGCCACTGGCGCTTCAAAAGTATCCTGAAAATGTAAATAAACATTCCATATGCAGACTAGAGGTGATTTACACTTGAAACATTTAAATATAAAGCTGTAACTTAAGTGACAACCAAAAGAAAAAAAAAAACAAGACGACTCAGCAACTGAGAAGGCTGAACACACACACAGGACACCCCAGACACGAGCCCACTAGGTGATGCCATTTTCATCGTGCCAACTTTATGCGCAGGGCATGCTAGTCCAGCTGTCTGGCCCCTCACGCTGTCTGGCACTGCACCCCAGCACGTGGCCCGTCCTCATCCTCCTCGTAGGCCTCCCTGTGCTGACGCCAGTTCTGCTCGCTGGGGTTGAACTCCTTCAGCTCCACCTGGTCCATGTCATCTGTGACCCTGACCTTCTGCCGTGGGGGCAGCAGGGCCTCCAGCTGAGGAAGCTTGTCTTGAGGAAGCCAGTGTTTCTCAGGGAAGATGACCTGTGGAGGGTGAGGTGGAGCTAGGTAGCGGCTGCCCCTCCCAGGGAGGCATGCCTAACAGCCCACGACCACCATCTGGAACTTACTAGA
This sequence comes from Vulpes vulpes, assembly GCF_048418805.1. NCBI lineage: Eukaryota > Metazoa > Chordata > Mammalia > Carnivora > Canidae > Vulpes > Vulpes vulpes. The sequence goes on along the minus strand of NC_132793.1, from coordinate 106,471,177 downwards.
AACTGGATGATCAGAGTCCCCTTCTCCAGGGGCGCTTTGTAGATGGGCATCCCTTCATTACGCACACACCTCAGGTCCCCGTGCTTTATCACCTCGCCTGCCGCAGAGAAGGGTCAGTTATGGAGCAGAAGACGGGAGTGGCCTGGTGACAGACCCTGCTGGGGGGTGAGGGGAAGCACCCCGGGCAATGTGCTGGCCCCTCCAGCACAAGGTAAACCGCTCTGAATGCCGACCAGACCAGAGCACTGGAGCCTGGGAGCTGCAGGTGGTCCAGCCTGCCTTCCGGCACTGCCCACGATGCACGTTCTAAAGGCATCATGGGGTTTAGGCCCCTGAGCTCCAGGGTTCTGGCCCACATCTAAAAACATTGTCTCCCCACCACCACCCTGAAAAAGAAAGGGCGCAAGGGTCTCCAGAAGCTAGCTCCATGCAGAATGAGGGTGGGGAGGGGATGCCCAGCATGGTTGCTCCATGGCCTGCCAAGGGAAAGGTGCCGAGGACCCTCTCTGGGTCGTGAGCGGCAGGGTCCTACTCGGTGCGGGGCCTTCAGCCTCAGAGCCTGTGGCCGTCCTATGGGCTGGAAAGTTCTCCCATCTCTGTCCCTATGCCTCATGCTTCTGCCTCTACTTCAGAGGAGGCTGGGAAGATACACGCATGAGGTCCTCCAGCAGTTCCAGGTACCTGCCCCCCCCGACCCTGAGTCTCAGCCCTCGGCAGCAGACAGAGGAGGAAGCAGCAGCCAAGCAATAAGAAGCCCAAATGAGAAGGTGAAGGGAAAGGACAATAAATGAAGAAGGAGGAGACTACTCCAGTGGAAGGTTCTCTGAAGCCTTGGCCATTCCCTGTCATTACATGAGGAGGTGGGGTCTCCTCTGCGCCCCCATCACTGACCCAGAGCCGGGCTGCCCATCAACTGGCCAAGGAGGATGAGCCATCCTAAAGCTGCACAGACGCCAGCCTGCTTGTACTCTCAGCACCACGGTCAGGGCTAGGGCCCCAGGAGCAGGCCTGGACCTCACACTCATGACTGCTGCCCAGGGCTTCAGGGGGGCTGCGGCCCCCAAGGCCCCCACTCAAGCAAGCAGAGGAACCAGGGACCTTGTGAGGGCTGCATTTCATGTTTTCATGAGAGTGGCGTGTTACCCTGCCATGTCCCCTCATGTCGGTGTAGACGCACGTGGCAAAATGAGAAAGTAGGTCAAGTGTTAACAACAGGCAGATCACGTACTGTGTTTATCATTACAACTTCTGGTTTGAAGTGGTTTCCAAATAAAAAATTAAAGAACTCTGATCAAGGCTTGGATATAGAATCCGTATCATTTTATGTCCAGAAAAGGAAGAAAGCGGAGGGAAAGAACAGAGAGAAGCAGCAGAGGGAACGAAGCCACAGAAAGAAGCCAGCAGGGAGGCAGGCAGCTCAAGATCCGCTCAAGCTACCAGCCACTACCGCCCCTGGAGAGGCAGCGGGCATCCCCACCCACCTTAAACCTCAGATGCCTCAGCAAGCTGCTCCTGACCCTGTCAGGGAGCCCGGGTATGTAGCCACCACCACCACCACTGCCCAGATGTGTGCTGACACGGATGAGTCATCTCTGTGCTACCTAGGGACTGCTTCAAGTTCAGTCCACACACCCCCCCTTCTGCCGTCCTCCTCCGGCCCCTCCCAGCAGGTGCTCCGCCTGGCCCCCGGGGGCGTGTGCAGGTGAGTGGGTCTGCCTGAGCAGCCAAGGCTGAGTTGACAGGCAACGTGTTCTGAGGAAAATTCTACTTTAAAATATCCCTGATTGGGGGGGGGGGGGGGGGGATGCCTGGATGGCTCAGCGGTTGAGCATCTGCCTTCAGCTCAGGGTGTGATCTCAGAATTCAGGATCAAGTCCCACATCGGGCTCCTTGCAGAGAGCCTGCTTCTCCCTCTCCCTGTAGCTCTGCCTCTCTATGTCTCCCATGAATAAATACATAAAAATATTTTTAAAAATAATAATAATAAAATAAAATATCCCTGATGGGTAATGAACAGCATGTGAGCTGGGGGGCACATGGGGAAGGTGGCACTGCCACCATCTGTTACCCCTCACGTCTTACCAAATTAATTTTTAAAAGTTTGAGTTAAATTGGCAGGTTCCAGGGAGAGCACTGGACACCAGGATTCCTGTGGGAGGCTCTTTCCCCTGACTTTGAATTCTTTTTTCTAGAATATTTAAAACATTCAGAAACTTCTCAAGTCATTAGCAATGACTCAACTCAGAGAAGACGAAGTCTCACTACTGTCCAGTGCGAAGCCAGGCCAGCAGTCAGCCATGTCACACACAGCTGCCCTTCAGCACGACAGCCACAGACACGCCCCTGAAACATTACCTGACTTGGATGTAATAACGAGGATTCGGTCGTCCAGCGTTTTTATCGTCTTCTTGAAGCCACAGAGGGCTTCAGAAAGCTGAATTTTCATTTTCATGATCAGGTCGTGGCCTCGCCTCTGAAAGACACTATGATCCTTCTGATCAAGTACAATTATGACATCGCCAGGCTCCAGCTCAGGCTCCTGATCTCCTTCTCCATGAAACAGTATCTTTTGCCCATCTTTCATACCTATGAGACATCATCCTTTCTGATTAGCATTTCTCTCTCTTAAAAAAAAACATACTTTCTACAAAGCTATGAAGATGGCACACAGTCCTCTGAGGGCTTTTACTCGTCAAACCTCCCAACCTCATGGGCACGGGGACCAGAACAATAGCTGGATCGCCAAGAGAAAGAGGCCACGCCTCCCCCGGCACACAGCCCCTTGGGTGGCTGCCACACCCGCCACTGCACGCACGTGGTCACCACCCACTGATGCTGCACACATGGTGCAAGGCTCTGGGGGTGTGTACCAGAATGCTTAAACAGAAGTCCTCTAAGGATGCCCGTGTTGGTTTGGGTATTGATTTGTGTACTTTGGTCTCATCTCTCACGTAGGACATAGTCACCAGATTAGGAGCCCACAAAATAATCCAGAAATACCTGGAGAACCACTAACAATGAGCGAGGCCTTAAAATGACAGTGTCAGCAGGATGGAGAGCAGGGGAGGGCTGTACGTGGGGGAATCCCGGCAGTCGGGGGTCACGTGTAAAGGAAGGAGCTCTCCAGCCAGTGAACGGCCGAGGTGGTCAAGAAAAAGATGCCCCGTGACTCCAAGGGGATGGCTTGAGGAGGATGGGAGGGCACTTAACCAAAATCAAGGTCAAGCACCTTTGAGGGCACTGAAAAACCTTCAAAATGGATCATTTTTGATCTGGAGGCAGCAGACTGCAGCAGGCAGACTGGGCTGGTGATGGGGATGGCAGTGAAACCAGGTGGGGAATTGGGAACAGGAGGGCTGGGGCGCACTCGGCCCCGTCCGGATGTCTTGCCCTGCGTCCCACATCCCAGAGGCCTGACCTGTGCACCCCACAGTCAGCTGCCAGAAGCACTCCCAGTAGTGTGGAGTGCTAAGCTGTGTAGCCTCACCTTTCTCGACGTGTACCTCGATAATCTTCTTCTCTCGGATCACCTTGGCACCACTGCAGCTCTCACAACGGTCCTTGGGGTTGATACGCTCGCCCTGGCCCTTGCATTCAATGCACACGGTCTGGATCTGCTGTACCATGCCCGGCCCGATCTGCTGGATGTGGATCTGCATCCCGCGGCCCTTGCACAGAGGGCACTTCTCCACGGACCCCTTCTTCCCGCCAACACCTGGAGGGAGGTGCGGCAGGAGTGAGAGCCGGGCTCCTCTGCAGACAGCCCGTCCCTCTGGGTGCCAGGGCAGGGGTTTGGGGCCCTGACATGGGACCCCCAGGGTTGGAGCTCTATTTATAGGTGTGGAAAGCAATGCACAGAGTCTGGATGATTCTAACCAAGCAGTAACATCCAGATGTTAACACATGACCTCGAATGTTTGTAGCTTTGGCCATGCCCAGCTAAATGCATTCCTTGAGCTTCACAAGCGATGTTGTCTCCCACCCCTGCCTACAGGTAACCGAGGGGGCTGGGCTGAGAGACCTGGCGTGGGGCAGCCCAGCTCAACCAACTCAGGACGTGTGTCTGAAATCACCAGACATGACTTTTCTTGAAAATTCCTATTTTTAAAAACTGTGTTAGTTACATTTACATGGAGTTACATTGAGTCAGGGACAGTAAACTATGGCCAGCTGCCTGCTTTGTGAATCAGGCTTTACTGGCACCCAGGCACATCTGCTCATTTGTGCCAACAGCCGCTAGGGACCCTGTAGCCCCTGGACCTGGAACACTTCCTATCTGGCCCCTAAGTTGGGTGAACTATCTCAGGTTTCTAATGTTCAAAACAATGATCAACATGTTAAATGTCAGTCCAAAGAAAAAGCATACGGGGCAAATTAAGATTCAGCCCTTAGGCTACCTGTTTGCATCTCTTTGACCCTTACATTTGAAAAGATACACAATTCTTTTTCTCTGAATTAGAAGACAATCAGAACTTTCTAGATCTAAGGGATCACAGCTATAGGACTCCTTCAAACATTAATTTTTACCTTCACATTTCTCACAAATTACATTTTTCTGGAGGGCCAACTTCTTTGTCACTCCATTATACAAATCTTCCAGAGTTACGGACAACTGATGTACGACGTTCTTGCCTTATGGAGGAGAGAGACACAGTTAGTACCACAGTGGACACTAGGGGCCATGGAAAATCCCGCCTGCCTGAGGCCTGAGCCCTAGCTGCGGAGCCACGCCCACACTCCCTTCCCACTGGAGGTGCTGCTTCTGCCCCACCCGCCTCCCCCAGCCATGAGAACAAATGCCCTTTGTAGTGAAGAGCTGGTTATTCGATCATTTATAGAAGTCAACAGTAAGACTTCCCATCTCCTCAGAACAAACCTGAGAGCGATGGTGGGGAGGGGAGGCCCCCAGCAGGGCCATGGGTCCTCCCCAGGAAAGCCCTTCCTTCCCTCGAAGATGGTGTGACCACCAGTCTGGGAACTTTTAACCGAAACTCTTCCCTGAGCCTCATGCTCTGTAGCTCTGCACGGTTGAGCCTTTATGTAATCTGTGGTCGAGTGGGGACTCTGCTGACACCTGATCTGTGGACCCTGCATCTTGGGGCTCCAGGCCAGGGTCAGACAGCCCACAACTGCCCCTGGGGCTCACACTGTCATGGAGACACACTGTCCCCATTTATTTGCTGTTAACCTGGAAAGACAACTGGACTCAGTATGAAGCTGTCCACCTCAAGACCCAAGCTTGTAACTGTGTCCCTGTCAATTGTCCGAGCCGGCGACACAGGGGTCATGGGGCCAGGGCTTGTCCTCGTGATCAGCTGATTATCCGCACCCTGTGTTCAAGACTGGATGGCCAAGCTTCTGAAGCTCAGAATGGATTATAATGTGAGAACAAGTACCACCTTATCCATCCAGGGCCCCAGGATTTTAATAAGCTTGGCTGGCTGTCTAGTTTCCAGGTCCATGGTAACCTGGGGGAAACGGTGACTAGAGACCACTACCTACAGCCAGAGGGGCGGCTCCGGGCCGGCAGGAGGGAAGAGGTGGGGAAGCCAACCCCAGAACAAAGGCCCTCACCTCACCCCAGGGGGTGATGCTGCCAACCACGACTCACACTCCAAAGACACAGGCGGGTGGTCTCTTACAAAGATGTCCCCACATAATGGCTTGAATTCCATTCTCTGGAAAATCTGAGCAGCCCGAGAAAATGACACACACTGCAGAATGCCAGCCAGAAACTGCTTACACGGGCGCAGGGCAGGAGGTGCCATGATGTCCCATAGGATGTGCAAGGGCCTGACCCCAATAAGGGAGAAACAGGACAAGCTCCCCTCCTCCTCTCTGCTCACCACCCCATCTGCTGCCTCTCAGGTGGCATCTGCAGGTGTCAGGTGAGTGCATCAGGTGCTAGGAGGCTCCAGGTAGCCTGGATACCACAGAACGGGGAACCACTTACAGCTGAAGGTCCACCCTGATTCTAGTAACATGTAGGATTTTAAAACTATAAAACTTGCTTAGTGCCTTTAAAAAGCACTTACCTCTTCTCTCTCTAGCCATCCGTCCCCCACCACCAAAGAACATGTCAAAGATGTCCATGGGCGAAGAGAAGCTGGGGCTGCCTGAGCCTCCTTCCTTAATCGCCTGTTCACCACCCTGGTCATAAATGTCCCTTTTCTTTGGATCTGAAAGCACTTCATATGCCTGGGATATAAGCTTAAACTTTAAAGAGAGAGAGAGAGAAAAGAAAGAAGATTTGAGTTTCACTGAAGCAATCCACGGCGAGAAATGCAATGATGGAGGTACTCCGTACCCCAACACCCAGACCAGCAGGCCAGCCCGTGTGCTCCCCTCACGGACAGGGACCGAGGGCCAGCATTGCTAAGGAGCCAATGAACACAAGAGTGTGCGCCATGGCTGTGAGGAATGGACACTCCTCCCTACCTCAGCTGCCCCGGACAGGAAGCCAGAGGCAGTCAGGCCAGGCCAGGGCTTACCCCAGGCTCCCAGGTGTGGCCGCTAGCCTTAGGGACACAAGGACTACTTCCCCAGTTTACCTGCGTGAGACGCCTCGTGCACACCCCCACCCGGTCTCCCAGCTCAGTTAACACCAACACCAACACCTCATTTCCTGTCCCTCTCATCTGTCAACACATCCTTCTGGCACTGCCTCCCAATGCTGACCTCCAGCACCCTTACACACAAAATGCCCCACATGTCGCACTCACGCTAAGTGTGTCACCAGAATCCAGTTGTAAGAAAGGTATCAGAAAAACCAAATTGAAAGACATTCTGCAAAACTAAAAGAGAACAAAGTGCAGCATGTGATCCAGGACTAGGGAAAATCACTACAGGAGACATTGAAACAACCAGAGAATGTGAGTTTATTCCTTGATGTTCAACTTCTCCAACGTGCTAAGTGGACTGCGGTTACATACAATGGGGTTTTCACAGGAGAAACACAACTGAAGTGTTTCGGGGGGACAGGCTATAAGGCCTGCAAGCATAACGAGAGGCTGGTGAAGCAGAGGCTGCCCCTGGTTACAGCGTGAGGTGCTCACTGCCCCACGCCCACCTCTCCTCCAGGTACATGAAGGTTTTAAAGTAAAATTACAACACAGTCAGCTATCCCTAATCCACCCCTTCTCGCCACTCCACCTACCCAGCCTATGGAGGCCACCAGCTTGCACCTACATCACAGCCATAATCCCAACGGCCTCCCACCTCCTCAAGCCCGTCTCCGCTGAGCACACTGCTGCCATGGTGGGCCACCAGTCCTCTGACCCAGGTCCCAAAGGTGGTCTGTGGCACCAGAGTCCGAGCCGGGCCTCGCTCTGGGCCATGCGGCCAGCCCACCACCTCACGCTCCCTGAGGTTTCGGTCAGACCCCCCTCTCCCCCCGCCCCACAGAGTCTACTTTGAGCTCAGCTTCGTCCACTGCTGTGTCCCAGGGCCTAGAACAACGTTTGCGTGTGAAAGGCAGGTGGCAGATATTGTCAGGTGAATGGCTCGATTCTAGAGGAATATGGGCAGAAGGTTCTTGGCCCTGCAGAGCCGTCTGCAGTCTGTGAGAATAGCCCACAACACCACTGGCTCCGTAAAACAGGAAAAAGTGCTCTGAGAAAGCAAATACGGAAATTCAACAGAGAAGCTAGGTTTTCTCTTGTATTACAGACTCCTGAGAGAGATCGAAATCTGTAATTCATCAATAATAAGTAAGACCTAACAAGTCCTCAAGGGATGTCAGAATCGGACTCTTGTCCGTGACCTGCACCTGCTCCCTATGCCTTAGACTTCCTGCTGAGAGTCGGGGCGCACAGACCAGATAAATACACTTCTCAAGAATTTCCACTAGAAACACTCCCCAAATACTCTGGTCAATCTAGGAAGCAAAGCAACACCATGTCACTTGGGGGTTCATCAGAGGAGCGTCTCCCCCAGGGTCAGGGCTCCCACCAGCATGAGCAGGTCTGGCCCACCTCTGAGGCACCAGAATTCCAGAGTCTAATCTGGGTTCCGGCCTGTACCCTGTCCTCTAAGCTGAAAATCCACACCAGCTCACCTTTCAGACTATGATCATCTGCCAGGGGACCTTAATGAGATCACCGTTCAGCCAGGAAAAAATGACTTTGAGATGATGTTGTAACTTAGAAGAGGGTTTGTGATAAAATATTAGGAGGTAAGAAGGAAAGCTACCAGGATGACCATGCAGGATCAACCACCTGGAAAAGGCTGCCTGCAGAGAGGCACAGGAAAAGCCACTGGGGGATGTGTACATGGGGGGGGGGGGGTTCTCTAGATTCTCATATTTCCTGTACTGTAATCCTCTCTTTTATGATTTTTTTAATGACTTTTAACTTGAAAATGTATTATTCAGACTAAAAGTTACAGTGAAATTGGTCAAAAAAACCAAACTCATCTCAAGCTGATGAGGGTAACAGCCAAGAATATGCCCCCAGCACGGCCCCCAAAGGGGACTGGCCTCCTGACCCCCTGCCCCGGAATCCTGCAGAAAAGCAGCGTAGAGGAGGTTAAGTACAGACTCCGCAGAGCACCTGACAGCAAGCACGGGCTGCTGAATGCTTAGCAACCCAGGACAACAGGGCACAAAACAAAAGCCAGCACCCAGAGCTGGCTCACTTGCCTCCCGACAGAGGAAAGTACTGAATCTATTTTTGAAGAGACATTAATAATACAGTGACAACCTTAGGAGGGAAAAAAAAAAAAAGTTGTGCAGGTTCTCCCCATGACAAGTGCAGGAGAAAGCAGCAGTCTACACCGTGCGCCCAGCACACAGCAGGACCAGAAAGTAGGGATCTGGTGGGTCAGTGAGTCTCCTGTCAGGTTTCTATGAACTGCATCCCCGTCTTCTCACCCCCCCTTTGATTTGCAGCCCCATGGCCGCTGGGCTCCCAGCTTCCCTCCCAAACGGTCTGGGTACGGGGTCTGCTCCTCCCGCACAGTGCCCCTCACTCAGCCAGCCTGCACACATCCTAGGGCCAGCACTACGAAAGCCGGACAGCAGGCCCTGGCCGCCACCAGGGAGGGGAGGACGGGGCCAGAGGCTCTGGGCAGGGGTTAGGGCAGCCCGCTGGAACCCCCACACTGATGGCTTTCGTGCTTCACGAGATGGGGGGGACATGACAAAACCCTGCCTGCTCACCAACAAGAGCCTCACTTAGGTGACAGGGTTTGGTGCCTGGCTCTAAAAGGTTGAAAACAAACCACACGGCCCCTGCCACAGGTCTGCACAGGGCAACACCTACAGAAATGCTGTTAAGGTCAAGCCCAAGTTCTAGAGCACAGACCCACTCCACATGCACATGCACAGCCCTGAACTTCGGAGACGTGACCTGGAACAGGCTCAAGCGGCCTTCTGAGTGTCACACCAGAAGCCTGGACGTGCTCCCCTTGCGGGAGATCCTCACCATCAGGCTCCACCGCCCCTGCTAGCAGTGCGCAGAAAGCCAGGGCCTGTGAAAGCTACAGTAAGCCCTCTAAATATAGAGGAGAACGCGAGCGAGCAACGCACAAACGTCTCACAGGAGAGCATGTTACATTTGTGACAGCCACGCTCGGCACATGTGGCTAAATATAAATATGCCATCATGGCAGCCAGCAGCCACCCCGCCTGCAGCAGACGGCTCCTCGTGGAGAGTGAACGCAGGCTGGCCTGGTCTCCAAGGGTCTGGGCGCCGGACGGCGGCTTCCCCAGCGGCCTGGGTGTCAGTGCTGGCCCTGTTCCAGGAGCCTCCCCACCACCACTGAGACTTCCAGAGTTTCGTGAGAAAGTGGCAGACAGTGGACAGAGGGCTGGGACTGCCCGCAGCTTTCCCAAGACTCAGTTTAGGTCCTGCCAGTCACCGACTCTGGCTGGCTCTGCCCCCTGCAAGGAACATTTCATTCAGGTCCCCATTAGACAGGGTATTTCCAGGCTCTCGGTCCTTAGAATCAACTCTGGGTCATTTGTCACAGAAAACGTGAAATATTCCTGCAAAATGATGTGTCGGGGTAGAGATCTGTGTGTCTGTTTCAAAACTAGGATTTTTCAGGGCCTGACGACCTTGACCCCGCAAGACCTAGGCACACAAACCACAAACGGAATTGGGTCCGGCCATCGAGCCTGACCCGGGCTTGCCCTGGTACTGGCCCAGGTCCAAGCAGCTCGTCCCCTGGGCTTCTGCATCCAGGGGAAAGAACACAAAATTCCCCCCAGCACAGCAAGTGCATGACTTCTGCCGGCCGCGCCTCCGCTTGTGGGGGGAGGGCGCCCCTCCTCCGGAGCTGCCCGCGGCCCGGCCCCTGCCCACCCGCGCTGCACCGGCCGGCCGTGGGGCCTGCACACTGGGGCGACGCGATGCAGGGGTCACCGGGGTCCCAGGGCCCGCGGTGACCCTGACCCCAGCCCCCACGCCCCCAGCCTAACCCCAGCCCCCCACCCCGCACCTTCTCGCCCTCATCCGGGTTCTTGTCCGGGTGGTACTTGAGCGCCAGCTTCCGGTAGGCCTTCTTGATCTCCTCGGGGGACGCGCTGGGCTTCACCCCCAGGATGTCGTAGTACTGCGTCTCCTTCACCATCTTGGCCCTGCGGGCGGGCGGGGCGGGCGAGGCCGGTCAGTGCGCCCCCGACGACCCGCCGCCCGCCCGCGCTCCCGCTCCCGCTCCCGCTCGGGCTCCCGCTCCGCCGCCGCCGCCGCCGCGGGCACCGCCGCACTCGGCCTCCGGCTCCTCCGCCGCGGGTTTTATTCGGCGCCGGCGGAAGGTTCCGCGAGGAGACAGTGACGCCACAGAGGCCCAGAACCTTCGCGGAGGTTCCGGCGGCGCCCCGGCGGGCGGCGGGAGGGGTGGGGGAGGGGCGGGGGGAGGGTGGGGGAGGGTGGGGGAGGGTGGGGGAGGGGGAGGGGCACCCGAACCAGGACGCCGGGCCTTGGACACCCGACCCGCGGACCCCCGCCCCTGAGCCCGGTCCCTGGACCCGGGACCCCCGACACCTGACCCTGATCCCAGACCCTGGACCCAGGACCTTAGACCCGCTGACCCCCGGACCCCGGATCCCAGACCCGGGACACCCGACCCGCGGACCCCCGCCCCTGAACCCGGTCCCTGGACCCCCGAGCCACGACCCCGTACCCCAGACCCTGGACCCGGGACCCCCGACACCTGACCCTGGACCCAGGACCTCAGACCCGCTGACCCCCGGACCCCGGATCCCAGACCCGGGACACCCGACCCGCGGACCCCCGCCCCTGAACCCGGTCCCTGGACCCCCGAGCCACGACCCCGTACCCCAGACCCTGGACCCGGGACCCCCGACACCTGACCCTGGACCCAGGACCTCAGACCCGCTGACCCCCGGACCCCGGATCCCAGACCCGGGACACCCGACCCGCGGACCCCCGCCCCTGAACCCGGTCCCTGGACCCCCGAGCCACGACCCCGTACCCCAGACCCTGGACCCGGGACCCCCGACACCTGACCCTGGACCCAGGACCCCAGACCCTGGACCCCCGGACCCCGGATCCCAGACCCGGGACACCCGACCCCCGGACCCCGAACCTGGTCCCTGGACGCGAGAGCCCCGCCCCGGACCCCGGGACCCCGGGGCCCCGGGACCCTCCCCGCTCGAGGACCCCCGCCCCCGGACGGCCGACTGCCGGGTCCTCAGCTGCCCCGCCCCGCCCCGCCCGCGCGACCCGCCGCTCACCCCGGCTCCTCGGCCGGCGGCTCCTCGGGCTGCCCGTCTGAGTCCCCGGAGCTCCAGCCCTGGCCGCCGCCCCGGGCCATGTTGGGGAGCTGGGAAGGGGGCTCCGGCGAGGGGGCCGCCCTGCGCCCAGGGGCCGGCCCTGCCTCCGCGCGGGCGCGTGGGGGCCGCAGTCGGACGCCGGACGGCCCGAGGGGTCGCGCGGGCGGGAACCTGCCCCGAGGGCTGGGGCGCGGGGAGCTGCGTCCGCGATCGCGGGGCCGCGCCCGGGGGTGTGGCGGTCCTCTGTGCGCTCACGGCGGGGGCGGGGGCGGCGGACGCGGCCCCGAGGGCTTGGGTGGGCGGGGTGCGCGGGGTGCGCGGGGTGCGCGGGGGCGTCCTGGGGGCCGGCGAGCGCGGTGCGCGGTGAGTGCGGTGCCCCCCGCCGGCCCCGGCCGCCCTCCTGCGCAGCCCCGGGCCCCTGAAGCCCCCGCGGGGAAGCAGTGACGTCCGGCGCAGGTGGCCAGGGGCGCCCCTCAGGTGCGGGCGGCCACGCGTCCCGGCCTCCCGGGAGTGGGCAGCGCCCCGCGTGTCTGCAGGTGGGAAGCCCGCGGACCTCGAAGGCTGGACCCGGCTCGCGTGTCGCGAGGGTGTTGGCAGCCCGCGTCAGGCCCGTGGGGTGGCTGGCCCGGCAGTAGGGTCCGGCCAAGGCCTCGGACCTGCCTGGGCCGCTGGCAGCTCACGGGGCGCAGAAGCGCGGGCGCGGCAGGCGCTATCAGGGCGCTGCAGGCTGCCGGCTCCAGCCCCGCTCTGCCCCGCGCTGGATGGGTCGCTGGCACACTGCCCTCTACGGGCCCAGCGCGAGACTGAAAGGGCTTTAAACCTGCAGGCGACGTTCAGCCGCTTATTTCTGGTGTGGGAGAGGTCGCTTCTTCCTCCCAGGCCGGCGTCGGGCCATAACGTCTGGGCGGAGGGCGGAGCTGGAGGTCAGGGAGCGGGACTGCGCGGCCGGATGCTGGTGGCCAGATGATGCTGGTGGCCGCGGAGCCTCAGCCTGCCTGGGCCTGCCTGCTCATCAGTGCGCCGTGGTCACTGCCACCTGCCTGTGGGCCTGCCTTTCTGGCTTCTTTCTGGATCAGATGGGAATGACTGTGAAGGCTCCTGGCACGGTGGGTCCCCAACCTGGCAGCTTGTAGGGATCCCATGGGAGCTTGGACAAATCCGTGTCCGGGCCGCCCTGCAGACCGGGGCCATCGGAACCCCTGGGATGGAACCCAAGAGTCAGTATTTTAAAGCTGCTTAGGTGATTCCAGTGTCCAACCAGAGCTGAGAACCACTGCCCAGCACCACGCACCTACCAGGTCCTGTGCTCTGGGCCAGTGATATCCTCATGGCGGCGTATGTGGGCATCCAAGGCACAGGATGGGGGTTAGGATCACAGGGACCAGGGAGACCTGGATTCAGATTCTTGTGCGGTTGCTTCTGGCTATGTGACCCTGGGTGGGTGACGGACCTTTCTGAGCCTTAGAGTCCTTCACTTTTTAATGGGGATAAAAGAGCTAATGAAGATTCTCTCCTTTATTAAATTTTTCCCAGGCTCTTGTGAGCCCCCTTCCTCATGAGGCCTCAACCTTGACCCATCAAGACTTGATTCAACACTGGCACGGTTTCCAGCAGCTCCAGGCCACATCCTGGAGATGCCTCTGACGCCCACCCCACCGCCAACCCCACCCCCAAAGCGCATGCATGGGATCAGCAGGGCTGCCGAGACTTATCGAGCACCTGAGGACAGGGCCTCCGTGTGCTGTGTCTGTGGGAGGCTGGAATCCTAACCTCAGTGCCAGCCCACCGGGACAGCCGGTGTGGCTGCGTTTCCACTGGCCCTTTGTCAGGGCCTGCGCCTCCCGAGCCCCTCTTGCCCCATGCCCCCATCCTCCCTTTGGAGCACCGGCTACTTCAGGACACATCGAAGTGCACTGTCCTCCCCATGGTGTCCTCTATGGAGACTGGGCAGGGAGCTCAGGAAGGACTTTGTGCCGTGTCCCAGAAGTGAGCACAGAGGGGAGGGGGCGTGCTGAAGGGGCAGCAAAGTGCGAGGGTGAGGAAGGCTCTGAGCTGAAGTGTGGGGATGGGGTCCTGGAGTCCTGGCTGCCTTGGAAGGACTTGGCTTCTCCTCTGACAGACACCGGCAGACCTTGAAGGTCTTAGAGCAGGAGCTGTGTTCTGGAAGAAATAGCCAGCAACCATCAGCAGGGGCAGATCTGAGAGGCCAGGGGGTTGACGGGCTGACCCAGAGAGGGGGGTGCAGAGGGAGGAAGAGAGCCCCAAGGTGGGAATGTGGGAAGAAGGAGAGCAGCCGTTGGGAAGGCAACAAGAAGCCAGAGTGTGGGGAGGAGCGGAGCCCATAGGGGCCACATTGGTGGGGTGCAGACAGAGGAGAGCCAGGGCTCTGAGGGGCAGCAGCCACGGGCTTTTCCAAGGAGGGGATATTTGTTTGTTGGCACCCAAAATAGCAGTTGTCGCTCTAGGCCATTGTTTTGATTTCCCAAGGGACTTCTGCTTCCCTACCTCTGTCTGGGTGTCACCACGAGCCTCAGTTTCCCTTTCTGTACAATGGGAGCAAGAACGCCAACCTCACAGGGTTGTAAAAAGATTAGTGGAGACCATGTGCATGCGGTGCCTAATGCGGCGGTGCTCCCAAGGTGGAGTGTTGATTTCATCACCGCTGGCCGTGGGTGTGCACCTGCCGTGTGCCTGGCTCCGTGCTGGGAGCAACAGCACAAAGCAGGGTGGACGCAGTGCCCACCCCTAGGAGCCCATAGACCAGCCATGCCTGAGCCCCTGAACCTAACCAGTCTGGGTCATCCCTCGCCCGGGCCATGTTGCCAGCATGACAGCCCCAAGGACCCTTAGTGAAATAACCATCACCACCTTTAACAGCAGAGCCCAAGCTGGTGCTGCTGTTTCTCTGTGGGTTATCTCCAAGAACCACTTCCTCCTGGGACACTGGCCTCACCCAGAGCTGCTGCCACCAGAAAGGGGGCGGGGGGTCTGTTTCAGAAGAACAAAGAAAGTGAGGGAGTGGCCTTCCTGGTGCCTTCCTGGTTCACACACGACGTTCTTTTTTTTTAAAGATTTTATTTGACAGAAAGAGTGCATGAGCAGGGGGAGGGGCAGAGGGAGAGGGAGAAGCGGGCTCCCCGCTGAGCAGGGAGCCCAACATGGGGCTTGATCCCAGAACCCTGAGTCATGACCTGAGTCAAAGGCAGACACCTCACCGATGTGCCCCACACAAGACACTGAGGTCTTCCCATCAGGAGGGCTTTGGGCCCCTGGGGCTCGGACCGCACGCACAGACCCTTGCCTGCGTGGAGCTCATGTGGGCCAGCAGGGAAATCAGCGTTTAACCACTCGATGAGAGCCATGCAGGAAAAGCATGGGCACACCTTGTGCTTGCCCTACTGCATTTCTTGCAAATGGGAGGCGTATGGGACCCTGTGTGGGGCACATATGCTGGCACCGCGATTCTGAAAGCGCTGCTCACTGTGTTTTTGTGGCACATTTTGATAATTCTCCCAATATCTCAAATGTTTTCCGTATACATGTTATGGGGATTATTGATGTCTAATGTTACTGCCATCACTGTTGGAGGCACCGTGAACAGCACCCACAGTGGCCTCTGAGTGTGCAAGTGAAGGGGAAGAGTCACACGCATCTCACTTTAAATCAAATCTAGAAATGATTAGGTTTTGTGAGGAAGATATGTCAGGAGCCAAAACAGGCCAAAAGCTCAGCCTTTTGCATCTGTTAGCCAAGCTGTGCATGCAAACAAGTTTATTTTATTTTGTTTTGTTTATGCATCAGAGACACAGAGAGGCAGAGCCACAGGCAGAGGGAGAAGCAGGCTCCGTGCGGGGAGCCCGATGTGGGACTCAATCCCAGAACCCCAGAATCGTGACCTGAGCCCAAGGCAGATGCTCAACCACTGAGCCACCCAGGCATCCCAGCGAAGGACAAGTTCTTGAAGGAAATTAAAGACCAAACCAGTGCACACATGTATGACAAGACAGGGAAGCCGGCTTATTGCTGATCTGGAGAAAGACTGTGTCTAGACAGAAGATCCAGCAGCCACGATGTTCTTAAACCTAACCCCAACCAGAGCAAGGTGCTCACTCTGAGAGTTGAGAGGGGACGAAGCTGCAGAAGACAAGTCTAAGGCAACAGAGGTGGGTGCATGGGTTCATGAGGTTTAGGGAAAGACACCGTCTCCGTAACAGAAGTGCCAGGTGAAGCAGCAGGTTCTCCAAAAGGTCCAGCTAGGACTATTCACAAGGAGGCCCTTCGAGACAACACAGAGTTTCAGGGTGGGTGAAACAGCCTTACGTCAGAAGAGGACCTGGCTAGGACTTTGATGGCTGGAGAGAAGTCAGTGCCTGGCTTCAATTCTTCAAGGCTTGGACAGAGGGACTCTTCTGTAAGGGTGCACGCAGCTGCTGACTTTTAAGATTTTATTTATTTGACAGAGTGCACAAGCAGGGGGAATGGCAGAGGGAGAAGCAGACCCTCTGCTGAGCAGGGAGCCCAACACGGGGCTCCATCCCAGGACCCTAAGATCATGACCTGAGCAAAAGGTATAGACGTTTCACTGACGGAGGCCCCCAGGCACCCCAGCTGCTGACTTTAAGTTGAACTAATGCTCATGTACCACTCGGAAAATCCCAGGGCCATTAAGAATCCTGCTCTGTGTTCTGTAAATGGAGCAACAAAGCCTGGATAGGGCAGCCCAGGTGGTTCAGCGGTTTAGCGCTGGCTTCGGCCCAGGTCACGGTCCTGGAGACTCAGGATCAAGTCCCACGTTGGGCTCCCTGCATGGAGCTTCTCCCTCTGCCTGTGTTTCTATCTCTCTTTTTCTCTGTATCTCTCATGAATAAATAAATGACATTTTAAAAAAATTGTCATGCGATCTAACCAGACTACCTTTAAAAACAACAACAACAACAAAAACCCAAAGCCTGGATGACAGCACATCTGCTTACGACATGGCCTACCGGGTATCCTAATTACCCTGTGGAGACCTGCTGCTTTCTGACGCTGCGCCAGGTCACCCAGGAGCTTGGATGGAGATGGGCAACGAGGCTAACGTCCTCATGCCTGCTGACAGTGTCCATGCCACAGCCCAGGGATGAAGGAGATATTTTGATTGTCACGTCTGACTCTTTAAGAAATAGCCTTTGCAAGGCTGTGGCTATTCTAGATAGTGGTTCCTCTGAGAATCTGGGCAAAGTAAATGGAAAACCTTCTGGAAGGGGTTCACACTCTAGATGCCATTAAGAACATTCATGACTCATGGGAAGAGGACAAAATAACAGGAGTTTGTTTTATCCCAAGCAGGTTTTGTCCCTCGTGGATGACTTTGAGGAGCTCCAGACTGCAGATGAGAATGAAAGTCGGAAGTGCAGCCTGAAGACAGGACTGAACAGCTGCGATCTCATGATAAAACCTGAACGGACACGTTGCTTCTTAGGATGAGCAAAGAAAGTGGTTTCCTGAGATGGAAGCTACTCCCAGCTGACACACTGTGTAGACTGTGGGAATGACAGGAAGGATTTAGAACATTTCATAAACTGAGTTGAGAAAGCAGCGGAATTTCGGAGGACAGACTCATTTTGGGAGTCCCATGGGTAAAATGCTATCAGATAGCATTGCCCCTATAGAGAAATCATCCATGAAAGGAAGAATCAATCCATGTGTCAGGTTTCACCATCGTCTTACTTTAAAAAGCTGCCAGGGGTGCCTGGGTGGTGCAGTCGGTTTGGCGGCCAACTCTTGGTTTTGGCTCAGGGGCATGAGATTGAACCCCTCATGGGGCTGTGCACATTCAGCAGGGTGTCTGCTTGAGCTTTTATCCATCTCCCTTGGCCCCTTCCCCTTCAAAAAAAAAAGTTTACAAGGAAATTGCCACAACACCCACCCTCAGCAGCCCTCAACATGACACAAGACCCTCCACCTGCAAGAATATTGCCTGAAAGCTCAGAAGATGGTTAGCTCTCCTCTGCCATAGAGCATCTTTATTTATTTTTTTTATTTTTTAATTTTTTAATTTTTTATTTATTTATGATAGTCATACAGAGAGAAAGAGAGAGGCAGAGACACAGGCAGAGGGAGAAGCAGGCTCCATGCACCGGGAGCCTGATGTGGGATTCGATCCCAGGTCTCCAGGATCGCGCCCTGGGACAAAGGCAAGCGCCAAACCGCTGCGCCACCCAGGGATCCCCATAGAGCATCTTTAAATCAAGGTATGTACATTGTATTCTTTATCCATAACGCTGCTGCATACCTAATAGGTACCTGACTGCGTGCCCTGGGAAACCTTGCTCTACTGCGGCGTCTGGGTGGTCCCGGAGGCCTCACAGGCTGCACAGAATTAGTAAACGTTTATATTCCATATTTTCATTTTACGCATTATTTCAGAAGGATCACTATCTTGTTATAAACAGCACTTTTGCACACTCCCATCTCCTGTTTTGGTGGTGCGGGATCACAGAACGCTCCCAGAGCCACTGCGGCTTTTAGCTTGGCTTTACAGGCACTTTGGTCTGAGGCATAGCAAATACCCAAAGCAATGCTTAAGAGTCAGAAGTGAATCATGAATTTTAGGCATCATGCTCAAACACTGTAATGGGTCACGTAAGGTAAATAAGAGTTACTGTAGAATATTACAAATATTTTATTTCCATATAGTTGCTATCAGTTTTCTTCACAGTTCTATTGAGATGTCATTCACCTACAACACATTGCCTGTGTTTAAACTGTACCATGTGATAAGGCTTGACATATGTACAAAACCACGAAACCATCACTTAAATAGGTGGTGAACGCACCCATCACGCCCAAGAGCCCCCCCGATGGAGTGCGCACATGAAAAATGGTGCATCCAGCTTGTGCTGATCAGCCGCTGGGCTGGAGCCAGAGGCCAATTCTGCTGCCTCCTACTTTGATTCTTTCCCCGGAACTCCACCTGTCAGTGCCCTTGGGTGTGATGCTGGCTCCGCCTCTTCCTCGCCGTGTGACCTTGGGCCTGCTACTCTACCTCCATGTCAGTTTCTCATCCGTAGAAGTACTGACCTCATAGGGTTGCGGGAGTATATGGGTGTATGAGATCACATATGTGCTCACACACTCGCGCACATATACGTGTCCACGTAAGTCATACGGTAACCCCTAGGGCTGCACTTGGCACCATGTGCAGTCAGTGTTGACCATTATCACTCGATGCAAAGAGCCCTGTCAATGTCTTTGTTGGAAGTAACACATTTGGGAACACAAAAAGCCCAACAAGATGGAAAGCTGAAATATCCCTCCCTTTTCTAGTGGAACGGAGCCAAGACACTCGCCTTGACACAGCTGTTGAAGGTAACCTGTGTGTCTGGGTAATGCTACACGTATTGAATCATTTCCTCAGAACTTTCTGTGGCCTCGGCTGGTCCCATCACAGCAGTAAGGCCCCAGGCAAGTATGGTTCCCAGCAAATGACAAACTGTTCCAGCCCAGGACAGAGCACTTGGTTTCCCCCTTGGATGGTGAGACTCATCCCTTCCTCTGTCGCTCCCTGCATCACCAACGGCTGTGCGATGTCACCCTGACCCTCACCACCCTCGTCCAACCCCTGGATCCACTCCAGCTACTCGTGCAGCAGCCCGGCCACAAGATGCCCAGGAGCCTGGTTCTGGTGGGCCCCTGTATGGAACAATCAGTTCCAGGCCCTGGTGTGGCAGCTGCCCCACGGCCTGAACCCAGCTCACCCTGCTTGGCTCTGGGTCCAGCCAGAATGCATCGCTGCACTGTCAGGATGGCGCAGTGTGCTTGGCCAGCTAGGAGGTCCAAGAACGAGCCTGGAGTTGTCGATTCAGAAGCAGAGACAGTGCACTTCAGTTATGGTGACAGTGAAGGGGGATTTAAAATGTGCCCCTGGGGTGGGGTACCTGGGTGGCTCAGTGGTTGGGCCTCTGCCTTTGGCTCCAGTCATGATCCCGGGATCCTGGGATCGAGTCCCACATCAGGCTCCTCACAGGGAGCCTGCTTCTCCCTCTGCCTGCATCTCTGCCTTTCTCTCTGTGTCTCTCATGAATAAATAAATAAAATAT
The DNA here is from genome assembly GCF_048418805.1 of Vulpes vulpes. Classification (NCBI taxonomy): domain Eukaryota; kingdom Metazoa; phylum Chordata; class Mammalia; order Carnivora; family Canidae; genus Vulpes; species Vulpes vulpes. The sequence continues at coordinate 106,451,359 of NC_132793.1, read as the reverse complement.
TTTAAACAAACACAAACAAACAAATAAAATGTGCCCCCGAGAAGCTAGCTTTAGGTTGCTCTTAGAATAGGCACTGCCCTCAAAAAAACAAATTGAAATGCAGTTTAGAGAGGAGGCTGGGATTCTAAGGGCAAGGTCCTCACAGATGACAGCTAAGGGGGGGACCTCTAGGGTCCTCTGCTCCAGGAAGGCGCATGGAGAAGAGGTGGCAAGAAGGTGGCCCCGCCGAGCTGGAGCTGATAGCTTCCCCCACCCCCACCCATGTCCTCCCCACCACCTACCCGCCTCCAGCTGACCCAATGCACAGACCTGGGTGTGGGTGAGTGCGTGTGCATGTGTGAGTGTGTGTGTTTGCACATGTGTGTGCAGGGCAGGGCCGATCTGCAAGGGGGACCCTCAGGATCCTCAGAGGAGCTCACAGGATTCTCCGACTCTGGGAAGGCATAGAAATCATGAGAGAGCTTGGGTCTGAGGGATATGAACCAATTTTACCTACTCTGATGACAATCTGATTCCATCTGTGACTGTTACTCTCATGGTTATTACAAGAAAACAGCCAGCTCAAGAGCCTCCCTCTAGGAGAAGCACAGAGGAAAGACGAGCATGGTCTTGGTGGGGAAAAAAATCCCTTTGGAAATAACTTGCTTGGCAGAAATAGGTCTTTCCTTGCTGGTTGGCTAACAAGTCATTTGTGGAAAAGGACCCTAGGAAATGTCAGGCCCAGAGCAAAGAAATGATCCCAATAACAATATTTCAGAAGCTCCCTCTCATGACATCAAAAAAAAAATGCAAATTGAAAACAGCAGCATGACCAGTAGAGGCCGAGTCCACAGCGAACCACAGGTCACTGTGCAGCAGAGTGCACCCACGTTCACCCGCGGCAAGCCTCACGGAGGAGGCCAGCAGGACATGGACCACAGATGGGCACCCCACACCTGACTCCAAGGCCCACCCCAGCACCCCCAGTAGCTGGTGCAGGGCCAGAACTCAAGGACAGACCAGCATTCATTTGCAAGGGGCAAAGTAACCCCAAAGAGAACCCTGAAAACCAGCCTTGTGAATTTTTAGATTTTCACAGTAAAGTGTAAATGACACTTAAGGAAAGGCACAGCCCCAGAGGACTGCCCAATGACTCCTTAGGTGTGTTTGCCCATGTGACCACTGCCCTGGGCACGAGAGAGAACATCTCCATCACCCCAGAGAGTCTCCTCCTTATTCTGAGCTCTGTCCCCACGGGGCGCACGTCCATAGGACAATCATGGATGTGTTCCTTCCGTCTGGCCACTCTTGCTCATTGTGTCCGCAACTCTGTGCGTGTCAGTGCATGGGCATGGATGGGAAGCATTCTGTTGCACGAAGAGAACACCATTTGTTCACCCTTTACCCTGCAGACGGACATTTGCCTTGTGCCCTGCTCCGAGCCATCCTGAACAAAGCTGCAGGGCAAATCTTCATGTGACCACAGGGCTTCAGTCCTGATCGGTAACCACCAGGAGTGGACCCTGGCCAAGAGGAGATCACATCCACGCTGCTCGTGGAGTCACCAGGTGCCACTGTGTGCACCCTCCAGCCGCGCGAGCGAGTCCCCGCGGCCCTGCGGCCTCGTCCACAGCGGATCTCATCAACCTTGTCCGTCGCAGCCGTGTCTGTGAATGTGGTCAGAAGGCTCTCATTGGCTCAGCCCTCAGGACCCACCTTGTTGAGCATCTGTTTATGTGCTTATTGTTTCGGATGCCAATGGGGTATGTCAAAGGCGTGGGGAATCATGCAGGGAGGTCCCCCAAAGACAGCTCACGTCCAAATAGGGGGTATATCTGCTGTCCTTTCCCTCACCCTCTCGCTGTTGCCTGTGGGCTGGCAGTGGTTTTGGCGATGAGAGGACTGAGGATCGTCCCCATGTATTTGGGGGCTTAACATGGAAACCTGCATTAGGCCACCTTGGGCCCCACATGGCTACTTTCCATGAGGTTTCCAGGCAATTTCATGGACCAGATTGGCTCTGACTTTCCTTATTGGCCTCCGGGCTGGCAGGGGAGGCCCAAGGAGCCGGAACGGCGTCCATGTGTTGAGCGGCAGAGCCACCTGCGGCTTGAGTATCTGGGTGGCTGCATGAAGCAGAGCAGCCCCTACACCCTACACCTGTCAGGAACAGCTGTCTGGAGCTTTACGAGGGCAAAAAATAAATCTGTGCTTCATAGAGCTATCATAGGGATTTTCCTAATGCATCACCTAAGTACACCTTAATTCATAGAGCTAGCCAGAACAGTTTCTGTTGCCTGGAACCAAAAACTCTGACCCACGAAATCTATTTGGTCACTAGGCATCCAAATCTGAAGGATGTACACAAAATGCCAACAACTGCTATCTCCAGATGTTGAAGTTATGGGTGATTTTTTTTTTCTTATTCTGTTTTTCCGTGCCCCCCCCTTTTTTTGCATAAGCATTTATATAAAATATAATGAGGAAAAAGTCATTAAAAATAAGCAGGTTTGGATTCTCTGAGATGGGGCTGGAGCACCAGTCTCCACCCAGAAGGCCTGGACTTGCAGAAGTGGTGACCCGAGGCCCCTGGAATCCTCTCTGAGCTGCAGCACCCAGCCCCGCAGCCGCTGTGGCTATCCCTCCTGCATCATAACCCCTTCCTGGAATCCTGTTTGCTTCACAAGCCGGGTCTGGAGCTGAGCTCAGAATGAGAGGCTGGACCAGCACCCGGTGAGGTGTCTCTGGTCCTGGGGTCAGAATGTCCACGAGGCCGTGGGAAGGACCCACAGGAAATGGGACACCAGCATGGTGTCTGACCCTCCCAGTGCTCGTAGGCTGGCAGGGGAGGCCCTCATGCCCTGGTCTCTGCGTGACAAGGGCTCCCTGGCTACCCTGCCCAGACTTGGAGCAACCAGCCCCCTCCAGAAGCCCCCAGCCCTCCCCGCAGTGCAGCACTGTCCTGTACCCTCCTGCAACACCCCCAGCCCTGCCTGGGGAGCCCCCCACCCTTTCCTGACTTCTATTTTTTTTAAATAGAGCTTTTTTTTTAAGACTTTTATTTATTTATTCATGATAGACACACACAGAGAGAGGGGGGGGGGGCAGAGACACAGGCAGAGGGAGGAGCAGGCTCCATGCGGGGAGTCTGACATGGGACTCGATCCTGGGTCTCCAGGATCACACCCTGGGCGGAAGGCAGGCGCTTAAACCACTGAGCCACCCAGGCTGCCCCCTGCCCCCCGCCCCTGTCCTGACTTCTAACACGCGGAGCTGCGTTCCCTCTCCAAGGGGGCCTGTAGTAGCTGATCTTGTGGGTCCTGCGGCCCTTGCTTAGAGTGACTTGAGAATTATCAGTTCCTGGGTCTGGCGATGACCCACGAGTCACCCAGTGCTGCTTGCTGCCCCATGGCGTGCATATGTCACACGTGGGCCGTTCTGCCACCGAGGGGCATTTGGGTCGTTCCAGGTCGGGGTTCATGTAGCGAGGACGTGCCAGCACCTGTTTCCCAGCCCACGTGTGTTCACATGTCGGAAGCGCAGAGCCCAGGAGCCGCTGCATGGATCGCACATCCCCCCGCCCCAGTGGAGCCCCCAGCTCAGTGCCTGGAGAAAGCACCTGTGCGGCGGGTGAGAACGGCAGGTGGGCAGCCGCGGACACACATCGCTGGCACTGCGTGCCAGCTTCAGCAGGAAGCGCTGGCCTCAGAACCATTCAGGTTCAGGTAACCTCATTGGGATAAACAAAGGCCCCCACAGGGGCAAGTCCAACTGGTTCTGCTCAGCCTGCGGGTCAGAGATAACCTGCCTCCTGCAGGCGTCTCACAGGGCTGGGGCGGCTCCCTGGCCACAGTGTGTGTGGGGGGTGGGGGGCAGTGCACTGCCTGGTGTCTGGATTGTGCCTGGGAAGTGCTCATGGGGTTGAATTTAGCTTTCTAAACTGCAGGCAGGACAACACTGCTAGAAGCACCGTGCAGACTGTGGCCTGAGCCCCCATGTGTGCCCGTGGTTCCTATAACATGCAGCCACAAACCGAGGGACTCATGGAGCACATGCTGCTTCTCTTCTGGAGAACGGAAATCCACACCAACTCGAACTGCACCAAAATCAAGATGTGAGCAGGGCTGGTTACTCCTGAGGCTCTGGAGAAGGACCCGTGGCCTTGAGTTCCCAGGCCTGGGCTCACCCCCCAGGCCCCCACCCCATCATCTAAGCCAGCAGCTTCCATTCTCCTCCTACTGTGTTATTGGCTGCATCCCCCTCACCCGGTTCTCCCACCTGCCTCTTTTAAAAAAAATTTTTTTTAATTTACTTATTCATGAGAGACACACAGAGAGAGGCAGAGACATAGGCAGAGGGAGAGGCACTGATGTGGGACTTGATCCCAGGACCCCAGGGATCACGACCTGAGCCAAAGGCAAATGCTCAGCCACTGAACCACCCAGGTGCCACCTCTCTCTTACAAGCAGCCTTGGGACTACATTGGGACCACCTGGATAATCCAGAGTAGGCTCCCATCTTGAAGTCCAAGTCCCTTCTGACATGGACATTGAAGTATTTGCAGGTTGTGTGAGGATGTAGGCATCCTCGGAGGCCGTGACTCTGCCCCACACCCTCAGCGCACAGTCAGGGCCAGAAACCCAGGAGCTGCCTGCTTGGCCACACCCACACGGGCACAAGGCCCTCATTCCTCCACGACCTCCACTTCTCTACTCACACAGCTTGGCTCCCAAAACCCTCACCCCCAAAACTCAGCGCTCTGATCCCCTGGAAGCCACCTCCCCAGGCTGCCAGCCCTGAGCTGCACACCTGAACGAAGGCTCTGGCAGGTGGCACGCTGGGGCTCAGTCTGGCTCTGTCACATGCTATGTGTCTTGCTGTCCTTTTCTATAAAATAATAATGGTGATGGCACTTTTATAAGGTATGAGGATTAAATAAGAGAATGTACATAAAATGCTTAGCATGGAGCCCAGTAAACAACAGCTTGATTCAAACAATGGTCCTGTTTCCATCATTGCCCCCTTCCTAGCTGGGCTGAAACTCTGTGTAGCAAACAGTGCCCTCAGCTCTGTGCCTTTGTGGTCCAACCTCAGCGCCACCAGGAAACCCGGCTCCAAGCCCCACACAGAGCAGAGGTGGCAGGGTAGCTGTTGGTGGCAGGGAGGAAGTCTCCAAGGAATGTACCTGAAAAGGTTGGAGAATACAGAGATATCTGGGAAGGCTTCCCAGAGGAGGTGACTGTGGGAGGCAGCTTTCCCCACTTTCTGCACCTTTCTATCACTTCTTCAGCCTCTCTCGGCCCTGGGTGTGAATGCTCCTCCTTCCAAAAGGGGGCAAAGCCCAAGGGGAAACAGTTACAATGTTGAGAAGGCCCCTGAGGCTGACTTGGCTCCTCTGTGACCCAGGTCCTCACAAAGGGCTGATGGAAGCTGACCCCAGAGGCCCCGGTCCCCTCCTGGGGCTTCACCCAGTCTTCTCAGGGGTTGGGGGCTCCAGGTGTGACTGCATTCTGCCCCAGGGAGATGTCCATAAAGAATGGATCTCCCGAAGTCCTACCAGGTCAAAGCAGTCTGTTGGGGCATCAGATTCTCATTTGGAAGAAGAATTGGGCAGCATTACAGGAAAGAGCAACAATCCATTTACCTGGGACTGTACCCTGCACAGAGCTCTGTCACTGGGCCCCCCAGCCCAAGCCAACACTTGGCCCTGGGGAAGGGCAGCCTCCTTTGAGCTCCTACCCACAGCTTGGCAATCCCTTCCTGATAGTTGGGGTGCGTCCGGAAGTTACTCCCGTCAGAAGGCTGAAAACCATCTACAGAAGAGAGGATGGGAAGGGACCGACACAGGGAAGGAATGTGTTTGCTTTTGCAGAACCCACAGCTCCAGCCAAGGAGAAGCCCAACTAGGTGTCTCCTGACAGCCCCTCATGTGACTGGGTCTGAGCCTCATTGGAGCTACGGACCCTGCAGACCCCCTGCGTTGTCTTGGAGTTACCTTTAGCACATTATCATACTGCGAGCTCCTGCTTTGGGTAGAACTTTGTACCATTGTTCGAACCCACAGTGTGTGTGCACAGGCACGTAGATGACTGAACCCAAGCGCTTGGGCAACTCCCGGCCCCCCACAACACCCCGAATAGAATCTGCCTGCACTGACCCCACGCTCCCCGCCCCCGCCCCTAATTCCCCAATGGAAGCTTCCTGCACTGACCCCACAGGAGATGGAGCTTAGAGCCATCTCCCTGGCTCCATACCTGTAACAAGTAATAAAGACTTCTTTGCTTTCCACACATCCTTGGGTTGTGCTCAATTTGACACACCCCAAGTGGCAAAGGCCCTGACTTACATGCGTGCTGCAGAGCCAGGCCTGGGTTCTGGTGTTAAGACTGTAATGGCCAGCTGCAGGGCTTCGGCATGTCCTAACCTCTCAGGGTGTCCCCATCTGCAGGGTGGATGGATCACAGGAATGCCTCCTGGCAGGGCCGTCCCGACTTACACACAAGCCCCAGGTGTGCATGCATGGCCTAGTTCTGGCGCATGGGACGCCAGTGGGACCTACCTGCCCCTGCTTTTGTTTTAGGAGGCCAGGCTGCTGGCACGACTAGGCCAGGAAGCAGCCACTCACACCTGAATGTGAACATACCTGGGCTCTTCATTTCTTCCCTGCTGGTGTCCACTGTACATCAAGGAGCAGGGTCTGGGGTAGGAAAGGGTCGGCTAGAACCTGAGAAGGCCCCAGCCTGACTCTGCTAAGGATGCTCTTTCCTTACGCCCACTGCCTGGTCTTCAAGTCTTGTCATTAAGTAGGACGTGGGGTTTCAGCAGATAGCACACTGCATGTTTGGGTGTCCAGCCTCAGTGGTGACCAGCCTGCCTTGGCCCTAGCTCCTGGCTGCCCCAGGCCATATGTCAGGACTCCCTGGAGAGGCCACAGTCGCTGCCCACATCCCCACCCCTGGGCTCTCTGACACTGGGGCACAGACCTCCCCTTGGGCAAATGCTCACTAAGTTTTTAGCCAACTGAGCTCTTGGAGCTCTGCTGGCCCACCCCAGGTAAGGCCCCTAAGAGATAGGTGTGCATGTAAATGTAAATTTCATAAGTGGGGAAACTGAGGCCTTCCCCAGGGTCATGCAGCCTGGCGCCAAGGCCTGCAGACCCCTGTCCAGGGCTGGGGCTCCTTCCCCAACCTCGGCCCAGCAGCCAGCTCCAAGGGCAGCTAGCTGCCACTGTGCCCCCACCCCAGGGTGGACGGTGGGGGCAGGGGTGCTGCCTGTGCAACAATGAGCAGGTTCCATCCTGAGGCTCCGCCCCTGCTGAGAGCCTTGGAGGGGTTGTCCAAACCTCCTTCTTCAGTGATGACCTGCCTCCGTGCCACTTTGGAGCTTTCTCCGGACCCAGGGTAATAAAAATAGCAAACACTAACTCTTATTGAAAGCTTCCACCGCCCTAGGTCCTTTCCGTACATTTAACTCCCTGGAACCCAAGGGATAGGAGCTGTTGTGACTCCACTTTTCAGATGAGAAAATGGAAGCACAGAGAGATTAAATAATATGTCCAAAGTCACACAGCATGTAAGCAGCTATCTTATCCCAGGTTCCCAGAAAACAGAGCCACGGCCAAGTCTTCTGCCCTAAGACTCTCCTGGGACTGCATTCCCAGGGCACAGATGTGCAGGGGGAGGAGGTGCGGAGCAATTTTGAGGTAGTGAGTGGCTCTCGGCTGCACACGGAAACGGCTCTTTGTGATACCCCATGGCTGCCCAGGCAGGCCTTTCCGCTGAGAGGAGCTCCTCCACAGGTGTCCACACGAGGGAGCTGGCGCGGAGAGGGTGTGGGGCAGAGGCGACTAGCGGAGAGGGGGAGGCTGAGGCCCAGGGGAGGGGGACAGATGGGTGGCCTAGCTTGCACCCCTCCACCACCTGTTCAGCTCATGTTTCCTGCACAGCCCTTCCGCGGAGCACAGCTTCTTGTCCCTGTTCCCTAAGCTGGTTTCATTTAGGGTTTCTGCTACTGTGGCCAAAAGTCCCCATGTTATAGATGAACACACAGACTTGGGGGGTGACTTGTCCTGGCTGTGTGGCTAACCTGACACCAGAGCTCAGCCTCTGCCCTGAGAACGTGACTCCATAGCCTCTGTCTGGGGCCACTGGGACGGCCTCCTCCTCAGCCGCCCCTGTCTCCTCCCTCAAACACCTTGTCCCCAGGTAGCCCCGTTGTCCTGTGCCCACAGGTCAGAACCCCAATGCACCACGTCCTTCGGCCCCTGGTTCGGCATGGTTCTGCTCTGGTGGGAAGTCTGTGAGACCCCGAGGCCCCAGGAGAGGTGTCTGAGCCTCAGGAACCGCTTGCTGGGTTCTGTCCTCAGCTGGAGGGAACCGACACCCAGCTGGTCCACTGTAGAGGGGACCCACAGGATGCAGATGCAGCCCCAGCCGCAGAGCCCTCACGTGCACACAGGCCAGCCGTCGGGGCAGAGCACCGTGCCTGACGGGACTCTGCCAGGGCGGGGGAGTGACGCAGTTTTGGGGGGTGGAGGTGGTTCTGAGAGATGCCACAGCCAGGATTTGTCCTCCTGACTTCCTGAGCGCAGCCTTAAGCCAGAGCTCCATAGCACAGCATTTCAAAATTAAAGAAACAACAGCAAAAACTGTGCCCTGGTAATACAGATGGTAACAGAAAAGTAGCCCAGAGTTTCTGATGTTGACAATATATAACCGTGCTCCCCCTGCCCAAGCTGCGGCGGCATCTTTAGGTATTTTTTTAACCATTTTTACTTGTAACACCTGCTCCTGGAGAGGATCCCACAGGTGAAAAGCATATGCTCATCTACTGAGCCTTGGTTTATCAGCCGTAAATGGCACCTATGCACGATGACTTAGTGCATCACACTCAGCACCCCCCTTCTGGCTCCTGGCACCCTGAGTCTGGGCCAGATATCTGCTCCTGCACCAGCCCCCATCCGGGCTCTGCGACCAGTGCCTCCAGCACTGAGGACACATACTAGAGCTCCAGCTTCTCCCAACTGTTCACAATGTTTGCAGTGTTGCCCTTTCACATCTGTGCCATGACTTATCTCGGCAAGTTGTTTTTTCTTGATGTTCTAAATCACCTTGTGTTTTGCTTGGTGTTCTTATCCACCAAACATTGTCTCTTCAGGCCAAGTCTTGGAGCCAGGATTAAGGCCTGTTATAGGGACTGCCCCTTTTTACTGGGAGACATCCTGGACCTTTTCCAAAAGGAGCTGCTTATTCTCCCCCAGTGGCCAGGGGCAGCCAGAAATCTCTGCCATCCGGGAGCAGCATTCTAGTGGGCCAGTAAAGCTAGAAACCACAGAATCCCAAAATCGGGTAACAGTTAGGGGGCGTGCAGAAAATAACCAGAAAGGGGGTGAAGAGTACGGTCCCAGCTGGGGTGGTTGGAGAACACCTCCTAAGAAGGTGACATCGGGGCAAGGCTGAGGGAGGAGGAGGAGAGACAGCCAGTATTTGGGGACTGTATGTTCCAGACCGAGGGAACACTGCAAAGGCCCTGAGGCGGTGGGGACATTAAGGACGCTAGCGTGGCTAGGGGGCAGAGGGCTTGTAGGAGGTGATGTGAGATAAGGGAGGCCAGATCACACAGGGCCTGCTGGCCCAGCACAAGGACGGTGGCTTCTATCCTGACAAGGGAAGCTCTTGGCTGGATCTGGGGGGGCAGCAATGTGCTCTCGGACTGCAGGCCTGCAGGGGCCTGTGTGGCCTCACCGCTGTGCGGGGCTCCAAGGCTCCACTCTGCTCACTCAGCTCCAGACCTGGGAGGCCAGTGTCCACCTGAGATGGGGGGAGGGGCTCCACCCTCAGCACACGCAGGCCCCTGGGTCCCTTCCAGGACCCCTCCTCCTTCCCGCAGCCCCGCCCCCTGCCCGCCCGCCCCCGTTCCGCAGGCCGGCCCGGCCCTGTAGCTCCGCCTCCTCCTTCCCGCAGCTCGGTCCCCACCCCGCATCTCCGCCCCTCGTACCCTCATTCCTGCACCCATAGCCCCCGCCCCACTCCCACAGCCCTGCAGCCCCCCATCACCCTAGAGCCTCCGACCCGAGCCCCGCCCCTGCCCCCCCAGCGCCGCCGCCCCGCCCCTCCTTCCCACAGCCCCGCCTCACCCCTGTCGCTCCTCCCGGTCCCCGCCGCCCAGCCCCTGTTTCCTCAGCCCTGTCCCACCCCGCCCCCTCATTACCCCGCCTCATCTAGGCTCCGGGAGAGAACGGGCTCTGCCCACGGTCCTGCTCAGGCCAGCACTCTGGGAACCGTCGTCCCCGCTCTGCCTGGACCAGTCCCGGGACCGTGGTCCCTACGGGCTCCGGTGCAGAAAAGGAGGCAGAGACCAGGCTATTACACAAGGTGCAGCGGAGCCGCAGGAAGCCCCATCGGCCGCCACATCCGTGCAGGACACCTTCCCCAAGGTCACCCTGGTCACCCACGACTCTCGGGAGCCCCTGCTGCCCCCAGGGTCACCGGGCTGCAGCCCCCTCCCCATGGCAGCTCGGAGCCCAGGGCTGTGTCACTGCGAGGCTGGATTTCCCCATTCCTGAGGTTGCTCCCTGTCCTGCCGTCTGGGGGTCTCTGGGTCTGCTAAGGGCTAGGAGCCCCCTCCCCAGAAAGACAGGGATGGGAGGACACACACACAAGTTGCCTGTGACTTCAGGGACGTCCTGGACTCCCAGCTAAGAACACTTGTTCCATCCACAGACCCCTCCTGCTTCTGGGCCCACAGCATCCCACAGACAGCAAGCCCTGCCCACCCACCCCCTGCACCCCAAGTGCCCTAGCAGAGGGAAGGCCCTACAGCTGGTGCAGAGTGGTGGTGGTGGGGGCTTCTCAGTCTGCAGACTCACGTGGGCAAAACTGCAGCTTTGCTTCTCTGTAACTTGATGGAAAAAATCTAAATCTCTCCCCTTCTTCCTCCTAATGGCAGAATGTTCGATCTGTCCACATCACAAAAACTGTAATTTTTAACTTTAAGTCACACCCCAGCAGCTCCACAGTGGGAACTTGTCCTGGGGTTAAGTGCTGACCGTCCAGGCACAGCCAATTGCTGTGGCTGCAAACAACCTAGATGTTCGTACAGGCCGGGGCCGGGGCAGCGGGGAGCCAGACCTCTCCTGTGGCCATGGGGCCGGGTCACCTGGGGCTGCGTACAGGGGCAAGGAAGCTGCTGCTGACCAGTGGGCCCCTAAGAGCCCCCAGCCTCTCCCTTCACCCTATGTCCCCCTGCGTTGGCCTAACTCAACCCCAGTGATATCCACACAGCTCAGCACAGAGGAAATCGGGGGGTGGGGGGGACAGGAGGCCGAATAACCAGCAAGTGGTCACAGTGGTACAGGGTGACCGTCAACTAAATCAGACTTGGCTGCTCCCTGTCCTTCCCTTCAGCACTGACCCTCTGCATGGCGTGTGCCTTTGGTCCTGGGGCACAGTGGAGTGGCCAGCAGCCTCTCTTGCCAGCCCCCCACCCTGCCATCTCCCCAGGTGGGCCCCGGTCCATTGCTGCTCTGAGGATGGGGCTGCCCAGGCCCTCCCATCCATGATGCCCTGGTACCATCTCCTCTGTGGCACTGTGGAAGGCCTTGTCACCTCCACTGCAGGAAATGGCCTGAGGATGCCCCTCCCCAGGGCTGGCTTCCTTCCTAGGACCCCTAAGAGTCTGGGTGATGGGAAGGGATGAGAGGCACTTGCTATGCCTTTTCACACCCCCTTCCACACTCTTCCAGGCCTTCATCTCAGCCAAGAATTGGACATCTTTCTTCTCTGACTCAGTTGCCCCATGGCTGGGGATTCTCAGACTTATCACTCAAGGCACAGTCCTGCTGGCATCCCCACCAACTCAGTAACATGCCCCTCCTCAAGACCTGCCCTGACCAGGTGGTCAGTCTCAGATCTTCATGTGGGGAAACCCACATGATTCAAACAGTCACACTGAGGCCCAGAGAGGGGCAGGAACCCACCCAAAGTCACAGGGGAGGAGGCATGGGTGAAAATTGAGGCTTCAAAGCCATACACTGGGGGGATCCCTGGGGTGGTTCAGTGGTTTCGTTCCTGCCTTCAGCCCAGGGCATGATCCTGGAGACCCGGGATCGAGTCCCGCGTTGGGCTCCCTGCATGGGGCCTGATTCTCCCTCTGCCTGTGTCTCTGCCTCTCTTTCTCTCTTTGTGTCTAACATGAATAAATAAATAAAATCTAAAAAACAAAAACAAACAAACAAACAAAAAAACCAAAGCCATACCCCGGGCCTCCTGTCCTGTGTACTGGAAGGCAGCATCCCGTGGCCTGAGGTCAATGCCTGAATTTTCTTGGAGACAGCCAAGCCCCTTCTCAGCCACCTGCTGCCACTGGGCAAGACCGCATCCAGGTGACCCAGGGGATCCCTCTGCCCCTTTCTGGGGACACCTTACAGGAATCTCCAGCAATACCTCCTGTATATAGTTTACACTGGGTTGAATCAGGTTCCCAAAACTTGTGCTCCCCCAAGAGCCTCAGAATGTGACCTGACTTGGAAGTAGGGTCTTTGTGGATATGATCAGTTAGGATGATGTCATAGGGGGCCCTCACCCAGTGACTGCTGACCTTGTTGTAACATGAAGAGACGTTGAGGAATGTTGCCCAGGGAGGGAAAAGAGTCACGTGGAGACCAGCACAGGTTGGGGTGCAGTGCCTCCAAGCCAGGGCCGTCCAGGGGCTGGAGGAGGCCAGGAAAGCTGCTCACCCAGAGTCCTAGAGGACTCTGGACCTCAGTGAACCCCACCGATGCCCTGACTTCCACACAGCTGACCTCCAGAATGTGAGACGATGAACTTCTGGGTGTTAAGCCCGCCATTCTGTGGTGCTTTGTTCCCGTCACCTTCAGAAACCGGTGCACAAAGAGGAGATTTCTGGGATTCAGAGAAACCCTCCATCCTCCCTGCCCACATCCGTCTGCGGCTACCATGCTTATATTTGGTGCCCTGGATGGTCACAGTCCTCGGTCCCCCTCTCACATCTGCTTTGGTGAAGGTGCCTATGACAATGACAGGAAGTCCTCAGGTGTCCAGCGCCCAGGGCTGGGCAGGGGCAGCAGGGAAGGGAGGTGAGATGGCCTTCCAGGGCCCCGTCCAGTAGCGGATGAGGCAAGGCTGTAGAGTGCTGGCCCTCGGGGTACAGCCCCAGCAGGGTCCCGGTTGTGGCACCCTGGTGCTGACACCCCCAGGGCTCCACTGTGGCCTGGAAGGCCAGCGAGGATGGCTTCCGGGGGCCAGAGCCCAGAGCCCATTGGCCAGACGTCCTGGGAGAGCTGGGGCAGATTTGCATCAAAAAGAACACTGGCTTCATTGAAATTCTCCTGGCCTCCAGTGAAACAAAAACACCAAGAAAAGGAAAGTTTTCATCCTGAGCAACTTCACCGCTGAGGAGCGTTTTGAGCTTCTAAAAATAGAGAGGAAATGGGCCTCTTTGGGCGCTGCAGTCGCCGCCTCCCTGCCGGGCCCGCCCCCACTGCCCACTCAAGGCCGGCCTCTCGTCCAGTGGGTCACTGAGCTCTGGCGCAGGTGCCCGCGGCAGATGCCACACAGCTCTACAGCTGGACACGGTGGCCCCCGAGGACCCCAGCATGCCGGACAGCGCAGAGGCCCCGCAGGCCAGCCAGCCCGCCCAGGAAAGCTTGACACCCAGGTGAGCCAGCGGTCAGGCCGGTGTCCGTGAACCTGGGCAAGCGGCTCCACCCTCTGAGCCTCCGTCTCCTCATCTGGGAAATGGAAGGAAGGGTCTGGATGACCTCTGGAATGAGCACTGGCTGGGACGTGAGTCGTCTGAGCTGCTACTTGTGTCCACCGACCCTGGGTGGCCAAGAGGGACTCAACTGAAAAAGGAGTTGCCCCCCCTGGGACAAGAGCAAGGGGCTGCCGGGGAATGGGGGGAGGACCCTACAGTTCTTAAGAACCTTCCCTGTGTCCCCAGGGCCCTTTGGCATGTGGGGGTGATAAGAGATAAGGATGGGAGAGCTCTAGCCAGCTGTGTGACCTTGGCAGGCCCCTGGCTCTCTCTGGGCTGTAGCGTCCCTGTCTGAAGCCCTTGCACTGTGTGTGTTGCACAATCTGTGATTCAGATGAAGCAGATTCAATTAGTCAAACGTTCTCTGGTGCCCGGTCTGACCCAGGCCCTATCCATCCAAGGCGCCCAGGATCCTGAGAAGGAGGGACACCGTCCCGGCCTTGGAGCGCCCCAGCCAGGAGGCAGGGAGAGGCAGACACTCTCTGGGGTCCAGACACTGTGATCTGTGCCCAGAAGGGGTGCCGGCCAATGGGAAGGCAGAGATGTTTCTAACTGAGGGCACTGGCTCTAGGCCTTGGATGACCAAAGGGACGCTAACAGTCAGATAGGAGAGGAAGACACCTGTGGGCCGAGGGGACAGGACAGCATCACGGCAGGAAGACATGAAGGAAGTCAGGGGACTCTGGGCTGGGAGACGTCCAGGGGCCGCGAGGCGGGAGGAGGATGGGGGACCTGCGGGGTCTGAGCCCTCTGAGCTCCAGAGCACCACCACCGTTCTCACGGGCAGCGGGGGGAAAGGGGATGGCCGAGCAGGGATGAAGGCGAATGTGCCTCAGAGACACAGGTCCCTGGCAAGGGCAGAGCGCTGGGTCTCCAGGGAACACAGGGTGGACTTCTGTCCCCTCAGGGTGAGGGGGTCTTTGCCTGCAAGGCCTCAAGAGCATGAGGTCCAGCCCCCTCCCTGGACACGGCCATGCACGGGGGGTCAGTAGGCCCCTCGAGGTAAGCTGGCCAGAATTCCTCACCCAGGGTAGTTTCTGGACGTGGGTGGTCCGGCCACCTCTGGGGGCAAAGCCCTCGTCGGCTAGCCTCAAAAGCTCAGCCCTGGACAGGAGGCAACAAGCTCTGCTGGTTCTCCAGGTTCCCGGCCCATGAATGAGGTCGGGGTCAGGAGTCCATGGCTTGTGAGGTCCGCCGAGAAGGCCCGTGGTGACAAGAGGTGGCGGAGAGTCCTGTGCACCTGGTGGGGGCCAGCCACTCACAGAGGCTGACCCTGCTTTGCAGACACCATGAACAGGAGGCTGTCAAATGGGGCCAGAGCCTGTGTTGGGGACAGAGGGCTGAAAACCCAGAGTTGGGGGAGCTGCCTCTCTGCTTTCTGGCATCGAGGTTTGGGTAAGCTGTGTCACTTCCCTGAGCCTCAGCAACCCCCTGTGCCGCTGCAGGCGGAGCGCCTGAGCCCCATGGACCTTGCAGATCCTATTAGCCGCTAGCTGGTGCATGGTTCCAGAAGCAGAACGGTCACGCTGCCAGGCAGGGTAGGCGTCCTGGCGACGCAGCATGGTGGGCGGGGCGGGGGTGAGAGTGGGGGGATTGGTGGTTGCCTGGGGTTCCCACCCAGCTCTGCTCTGGACCCACTCTGCCCCCAGGCAGGACGGGCTCCCTGAGCCTCTCTTCCCTGTTGGTCAGCAAGACATTCCTGCTCCCTTGGCTTTGCAATGTAGCTCCCAGGAAAGAACTCTGAGCCCTGGGTTGCTGTTGTTCTCAAGTCAAGACAGTTACAGCTTCTGTGAATCTGCTTGGCTTCTCTGCCTGTGGGCTGAGCCAGTGCCAGAGGCCCCCGCCAGCCTTGTCTTGCTGTCCCCCGGAGACTGCAGCTGCATTCCTCCAATAGCCAAGGGGCCTTATCATCCCACCCCCTTTCCCAGGGTCACTGGGGGCGGGGGGGCCAGAGACCGGAGGTCAGTGGAGGGAGAGATAGCATCGATGGGAAGGAGCCAGGCCATCCATCAGGAGCACCCCCAAGTGTGTCCAGAGCCCCTGTCAGATTCTCCATCCAGTAGAGAGAGCAGCCTCCCTGAGCCTGAAGTCCCAGCTGGGAGGAAGGCCTGCTAGGGACCCTTGTTAGGGACACCTGCTATGGACCCCTGCTAGGGACCCTCTGTGTCTGTAAAGGTGCAGCCAAGGGCAGCATGTGGACTGGAAGGTGTGGGTGTGTGGGAATTACAGGTGGCCACTGGACCGGTTAGATAGGGGCCAGGTTGACCTCTAGGTCTGGAGGGGCCAGTGTGGCCAGACTGCGGCAGCTGGGCATGCAGGCAGCCAGGGGCCAGAGGAGGAAACCGAGGGGAGCCCCAGGAGCAGAGGAGAGCCTAGTCTGGGGGGAGATGAGGCTGGCCCAGGGCAGGGAAGGGTGATGAAGCTCCCAGCTGCCCTGCCGACACTGGCCACCAAAGACTGGGTGCAGAGAGGAGGCCCCTGGGAGCCAGGGATTGATTCGGGGCAGGCACAGGGGGCTGCTGCAAGCCCAGGGGAGGAAGCTGTTTTTGCTGACAGAGCTCTCCAAGGACGACATCTCTGGGATGTGCAAGCCTAGGAGCAAATAGTCAAAAGGCAAATATTAGGGGAAGGATACAGGCATTTTAAGAATATGGAATGTCCAGTGCCTTCTGGCTCTTCCCAGCCTCCTCCCCACTCCTCCATGCTATGAAGCACACTATGGTGGGGGGTTTTGGTTTTGGTTTTGGTATCTTTATTGTTTTTCTCTGTTTTCATAAATGCACATTCATTTATTCAAAATCAATTATCGCTGGGATCCCTGGGTGGCGCAGCGGTTTAGCGCCTGCCCTTGGCCCAGGGCGCAATCCTGGAGACCCAGGATTGAATCCCACGTCGGGCTCCCGGTGCATGGAGCCTGCTTCTCCCTCTGCCTATGTCTCTGCCTCTCTCTCTCTCTCTCTCTGTGACTATCATAAATAAATAAAAAAAAATTAAAAAAAAAATCAGTTATCGCTGACCATGTTGGGCCCCATGCTAAGCGGTGGAGAATATCATAGAAAGCTTCTGACCTAGCAGTTTACGTACTTGCATTGACACCCGACATCGAACAGTAATTATACAGTGACGTGTTAAATTGTGATTGTGATCAATGCCACCAAACTGTATACTTTGAAACGACTACAATGGCAAATTTGTGTTACATATATTTAACCACAGTAAAAAATATCTTTAAAATGTTGGTAATTTGGGGTGCCTGAATGGCTCCGTCGGTGAACATCTGCCTTCGGCTCAGTTCATGATCCCTGGGTTCTGGGGTCGAGTCCGACATCCTGCTCCGTGTTCAGCGGGGATCCTGCTTCTCCCTCTCCCTCTGCGCCTCCCCCTGCTCATGCTCTCTCATGCCCTGTCAGATAAATAAATAAAATCTTTAAAAAAAAATAAAATGCTGGTAATTTTTTAAAAGAAATTATGGACCTCATGTAACAGATGTCCAGCCTAGTCTCAGAGGTTCGGGAAGGCTCCCTTAGGGGAAGCAGGCCTTAAGCTGAGACTTGAAAGGTGAGCAGGAGGTGATTAGGAGAATAGCTTTCTAGGAAAAAGGCACAGCATGTGCAAAGGTCCTGGGATGAGAAGTTGCTCGTAGTGTTTGAGAATCTAAAAGGCCAGTGGGCATAGGACAGAGGACTTGGGAGTATAAGTGCCACAGAAAGGCAGAGTGCTAGTGTCGAGAGTCTTCAGACTAAGGGCAAGACACATTCCGGACAATCAGAGTCCCTGGTCCCAGACATCTGAATACAGGTCTGGATGCTGTTGGGATGTAGGTCAGCCCAGGTCAGCCCTGGGTCCTTGCAGGGGATGCCAAATTGTGGCCCAGGGACAGTAGAGCCTAAGCTGGCCTGGAGTCAGGACGCCAGGCCCGAAGCTGACTCATTCTGTCCCCGGGCAAGCCCTTGAATCATAGACTCTCAGGCTAGTGGGGTTTTTTTAGGTCACTGAGCCTAACCCACTCTTCACAATATTCACATATTATCAACCTACCTTGACTTGAATATCTCCAGTGATGGGGAACTCACTACTTCTTTGACCCTGCAAAAGACATGGTTTCATTTAGAGAAAGCCATACATCACACTGGGTCCCAGTCCCCCCTCCCAGGCAGCACTGACTCCTTGTAAAGGACCTTGTGGGGGACGCTTGAGGTCAGGCCTGGGATGGTGCTTTGGAAACTGTGAAGGTCATGACCGTGTGCAGGATAGCTAGGACTTAGCTCAGATTCTCACCCCAAGAAGTTGTAAAATGAGACTTTACTTCTGCAGAATCTAATAGGTTGTATGTTTTTTATTAATGGAAGTAAATTTTTCATCCAGTGCAATACACGATCAGTATAACTTGACGACTTGTGACAAAAAACATAGACTCCTATAACAGCAACGTGGTAGAAATACAGGAGCTTTCATCATCCCAGAACATTCGTGAAGTGCCTGGCAGTCAGCCCCCGCCCCTCTTGTGCAAGCAGCTGGTTCAGACAGACACTGCTCTGGCTGCTGCCGATTGTTTTATCAAGGGGGCCTCACACCATGTCCCTGGGAGTCACCCCCGTGGCAAAGTGTTGTGGCAGCTCATTGAAGAAGCCGCCAGAGCTTTTCCCTCGTGGAGGTACGGTCCGCTCGAGCATTTTCTGCTGCCCGACGTCTTTGTCGGCGCTGGTCGTGATAATCCTCCAACCGCCCGCCTTCTGCTGGGTGAACAGTGGACTCTCCTTGTGGTTTCAGGTTTCAGTCCCCTGATAATGATGCTGAGCATATTTTCAAGTGCTTACTGGCCATTTCTCTACATTCTTTTGCGAAGTGTCTGTATAAATCTTTAGCCCATTTTGTAACTGGGTTCTTAGTCCTCTTATTGTTTGCAGAGTCTTTGTATATTCTGGACATCTTGTCTAGGCGTATGTATTGCAAATATTTTCTCCCATTTTGTGGCTTATCTTCGCTTTCTTAATGGTGTCTCAATGAACAAACATCTTTTATTTGATAAAATCCAATGTACCTACTTTTTTCTTTTATGGTTAGAGACACTGTGTCCTCGCTAAGAAATCTGCCTAGGCCAAGGTTATAAAGATATTTTTCTATGTGTTTTTCCAGGCTTTTTATAGTTTTAGCTTTTACATTTAGGTGCATGATAATCTCAAATTAACGTTTCCACTTATTTATTCAGTTATTCAAGTGCCATTTGTCAAAATAGTTTTTTTTGACTATCAAGTTGCCAAAGTTCCTTTGTAGAAAAAAAAAATTGACCATATATGTGTGGGTCTATTTCTGGGCTTTCTTCCACTGAGCTGTTTTTCTATCTTGGTGTTGATTCCATACTGTCTTCTTTGCCTTAGTTATATCATAAGTCGTGAAATCAGGCACTGGGGGCACCTAGGGGGCACCTAGGGGGCTCCATCAGTGAAATGTCTGCCTTCGGCTCAGGTCATAATCTCAGGGTCCTGGGATTGAATCTCCTGTTGGGCTCCCTGCTCAGCAGGGAGTCTGCTTCTCCTTCTGCCTGTCCCCTCTGCTTATGCATTCTCTCTCTCTCTCTCTCTCTCAAATAAATAAATTTTTTAAAAAATCTTAAAAAGAAAAAAAGAAAGAAACCAGGCACTGCTGGTCCTCCACTTGGTTTTTTCTCCAGCTGTGCCCAGTGCCACAGGCAGGCGCCTCTAAGATGTTCAAGGACTCTTGCCTTCTAGATTCTGTGCAGCCGCCTCCCCTCCCCCACCAAACCCCCCACCATGGGCTGAACTAGAAACTAATTTCTAACACATAGAATATCACAAAAGTGCTAGGATTTCACCTCAGAGGTTTGGTTGCAAAAAGGCCATGCTTTTACTTCATTGCCTCCCTCATTTTCTTGCTCATTCTGAGGGAGAGCCTGTGTAGCAAGGGCCAGGGGAGATCTCTAGCCAACAGCAGAGAATTGAGGAGAATTGAGGCGTGCGGTCCAACGACCTGGCAGGGACTGAACGCCAGCGACAGCCATGTGAGTGAACTTGGAAGCAGGTCCTTCCCCCACTGAACCTCAAGATGCGACGCAGACTGACAGTTTGATCATTGCCCTTGGGAGGCTCCGGGCCAGAGGCACCAGCTAAACCACACTAGACTCTAACCCATGGCAACTGTGAGATCATCAGTGCTTGTGTCTCTAAGTCACTGCATTTTAGGATACTTGTTATGTAACAATAAATGACTCATACACTTACTCCCTTGTATTCCCATGCAAAACTTAGAATTATCTTGTCAGTTTCTACAAAAAAGACTGTTGGCATTTTAACTGGGACTGGTCCATGAACATAGTCTATATTTTCATTTATTTAGGTCTTTGATTTCTCTCATCTGTGAGCTGTAGTTTTCAGTGTAGATTTCTTGTAAGAAATCTTAAATTTGTTCCTAAGAATTGTATGGGTTTTGATGGAATGTAAATGTATTTCACA
Organism: Vulpes vulpes; assembly: GCF_048418805.1. Lineage (NCBI taxonomy): Eukaryota > Metazoa > Chordata > Mammalia > Carnivora > Canidae > Vulpes > Vulpes vulpes. Next base: position 106,431,134 of record NC_132793.1, on the reverse strand, counting down.
CTTAATTCTCTAACATTCGTTTTTGGTATATAGTAATTCAACTGATTTTTAAAATTATTGACCTTGTATTCTGTGATCTTACTAAACTCTTTTTTTTTAATGAAATTTTATTTTATTTATTTATTTTTTTTTTTAATTTATGATAGTCACACACACAGAGAGAGAGAGGCAGAGACATAGGCAGAGGGAGAAGCAGGCTCCATGCACTGGGAGCCCAACATGGGATTCGATCCCGCGTCTCCAGGATCACGCCCTGGGCCAAAGGCAGGCGCTAAACTGCTGCGCCACCCAGGGATCCCTCTTACTAAACTCTTTTACTAGTTCTAGTTACTTTTTGGGGTACCCCTAGGATTTTTTATCTGCATGATTTTGTTATCTGTTAATATAGCTGCACTTCTTCCTTTCCAGTCATTTTGCTTTTAAGTTATTCTTGCCTTATTGTGCTGGCTAGCACCTCCGATGTAACATTAAATAGAGGTCATAGAGGGGACATCCTTGCCTGTTCCCCATATAGCTAGCACTTCCCATGATCTTCATTCCTTCCTGGAGATTCATGTTCCTTCTGGTGCAATTCCTGTCAGCCTTAACTCAATAACGATCAGTTATTATTTTTCATGGTTTCCAGGGGTCAGTAATTCACCAGTAGCTCTGATGCGGGATCTCTGGAGGTCGCAGGTCAAGGCATCTCCCAGGTCAAACCATCTGGAATTGGAGGACTGTGTTAGGGCTGTGCTAGTCTCCTGTGGCCACAAGCCTGGTGGCCTTGGACAGTGGACATTTATTCTTTTGAGGTTCTGGAGGCCACACTTCCACTGGGCTCACGTCAAGATGTCAGCAGGGCTGTTCCCCCTCCAGAAGTCTTGGGGAGAATGCATCCCCAGCCTGTCCCATCCACCAGCTTTCACCCTGGCCTGCAATTGTACCACTGCAGTCTCTGCACTGTGATCACACTGTTTCTCCTATCCTGTGTGCATCTCCCTCTTATAGGATACATGTGATTGCATTTAGACTCGACCTGAAGAATCCAGGCCAATTTCCCTGTCTTAGGATCCTGGATTTAATCACATCAATGAAATTCTTTTTTGTTTGGCAGGGGGTGATGCATAAGGTAATATTCAGAGGTTCCAGAGATTAAGAGATAGATATTGGGGGTGGGGCAGCTTTCAATTTACCGCATTCGTTGCTGGTCAGAGACTAGTTTTGCCAGTGGACCTGTCAGCTGCTTGATGTCCTCTTGCCAGACAGCAGGTGGCTGGGCCCGAGGTCATTCCAAAGTCCATCAGGTGTCTGAGGTGGGAAGACTCAGAAAGCTCAGAATTAGGATTTAGAAGCTGCGCTCCTCAGTTTTTCCTCTGTATTTCTACATGGTGCCTTCACATGATTTCCTTCATGATCGCTTCAAGGCAGCCAGACCTCTGATGTGGTGGATCGGGGACCCAGAAAGCATGTGTCCTAGGAGTCAGAGGAAAACTGTATTACCTCTTAGGATCTAGCCTTGGAAACCACACAGTATCACTGAGACACGCCACATCTGGTGGAAGCCAGTCATTAAGGCCAGCCCATCTCCGAGAGAAGGAGTGGGATGCAGCCTCCACCATGGGAGGGTGTAAGAGAGATTTACAGACCTGATTTCAGGCCCTCACAGATGGGGAGTGAGAATTCCCACTCATCCTTTAGTTGAAATGTCATCACTTCATCCTTGTTTCAAAAGCTACCTTCAGGGACGCCTGGGTGGCTCAGTGGTTGAGCATCTGCCTTCAGCCCAGGGTGTGATCCTGGAGACCCGGGATCGAGTCCCACGTCGGGCTCCCTGCATGGAGCCTGCTTCTCCCTCTGCCTGTGTCTCTGCCTCTCTCTCTCTCTCTCTCTCTCTCTCTCATGAATAAATAAAATCTTAAATAAAAAAAAAAAAGCTACCTTCACTGGAAAGAGTTCCAAGGTCACCCACCGTTCACTTTAGTACTTTAAAGTATATTGTTCCGATGTCTTCCAGTACCCTCTTACTTACAGAAAGTCAATCATCATTTCTACTCCTGTTTCCTGTTAGGTGACAGGTTTTCTCCTCTACCTGCCTTGGCTGATTTAAAACATTGTGATTTTCGGCAGTTTCACTGTGATGAAGTTCAGTGTGGGTTTACTTCATTTAGTTTTATTTGATACAGCTCAGGAACAGTCAACATGTATAATGTCTATGTTTTTCATCTATAATTTGTAGGCTGGTGTTTTCACCAAATGCTAGGGAAAATTACACATGATTTCCCCAAATTTTGTTCTGACCCATTGTCTCTCCTTCTCAGAGACTCCAATTAAATGTACATTAGGCCATTCAATACTGCCTTGCAGGTCACTGAGGCTCTGTTCATTTTTTAAAATTGAGATATAATTCATCTATCATACAGTTCACCCACTTAAACTGTAGAATTCAATAGTTTTTAGTATTTTCACAGAGCCACCACCACAGTCACTTTTAGAATATTTTTGTCAGGGATCCCTGGGTGGCACAGCGGTTTAGTGCCTGCCTTTGGCCCAGGGCGCGATCCTGGAGACCTGGGATCGAGTCCCACGTCGGGCTCCCTGCATGGAGCCTGCTTCTCCCTCTGCCTGTGTCTCTGCCTCTCTCTCTCTTTCTGTGACTATCATAAATAAATTAAAAAAAATTTAAAAAAAAGAATATTTTTGTCATCCCCAGTAGAAACCCCAAACCTCTTAGCAGTTCCTTCCCAATTCCCCTTAAGCCCCCAACCCTACGCAACCACTAATAGGATTTTGTCTCCATAGATTTGCTTCCTCCAGGCATTTTACATCAGTGAACTTGTGTATCACCTATTGTGAATGGTCTTTCATGGAGCATGGGTTCATGACCATGCTTCATTCCTTGGACGGCCAGATAACATTCCAGTACATGGATGCGCCCGTTCTGTTCACCCATTCATCAGTTGAAGGACATTCGGGCTGTTCTCACTTTATGGCAATTATGCATGGTGCTGCTACGAACTTATGCGCACAAGTGTTTATCTGGACATGTTTTATTTCTCTTGGGTATCTATGTGGGGGTAGAATCACCAAGTCATAGGATGGCTCTGTGCATAAACTTTTGAGGACCTGCCAAACTGTTGCCCATGGTGGCTGCACCACCTCGCATCCCCAGCAGCTGAGTGCAAGGGCTCTGATTTCTCACATCCATGCAGCACGCATCATGATCTACCTTTCTGACTACAGCCATCCTGGTGGGGGGATGTGGTATCTCGGTGGTTTTGATTTCTTGATGGCTGACTGTGCTGAGCATCACTTAATGTGACTCTGGTCCATTTGTGCATCTTCCTTGGAGAAATGTCTACTGAAACCCTTTGCCTGGTTTGATCAGGTTACTTGTCTTCTTACTATTGAGTATAAGGTTTCTTTGTATATTCTACATGTAATTCTCTTATCAGACACATAACTTGCCAATGTTTTCTCTCATTCTGCAGGTTATCTTTCTTCCTTATTTATGGCATCCTTTGAAGCACAAAAAGGCTTAATTTTGACATAGGCCAATTTATCTGTTTTTCTTTTGTTGCTTGTGCTCTTGACCTCATATCTTAGAAGACTGTGCCTGACTCAAGGCACCATAGATATATTTTCTTATAATGGTTTTAAAGTTTTAGCTCTTACTGTTAAGCCTTTGATAAGCTTTGACTTAATTTTGTGTGTATATGGTGTAGTCCAACTCCATTCTTCTGCATATGGATATCTAGCTGTCCCATTTGTTGAAAAGATTATTCTTTCCCCTACTGAATGGTCTTGGCGCCCTTGTTGAAACCAATCGACTGTATATGTGAAGTTGAGTTCTGGATTCTACATTCTGTTCCATTTATCCTTACATTTATCTTATGCCAGTACCACATTGTCTTTTTTGTTTTAAGATTTTACTTATTTATTCATGAGACACACAGAGAGAGAGGCAGAGACACAGGCAGAGGGAGAAGCAGGCTCCATGCAGGGAACCCGATGTGGCACTCGATCCCGGGACTCCAGGATCACACCCTGAACCAAAGGCAGACGCTCAACCGCTGAACCACCCAGGCATCCCCAGTACTATATTGTCTTAATGACTGTAGGTGTGTAGTATGTGTTGAAATCAGTAGGTGTGGGCAGCCTTGGTGGCTCAGTGGTTTGGCGTCTGCCTTCAGCTCAGGACGTGATCCTGAAGACCTGGGATCGAGTCCAACATCGGGCTCCCTGCATGGAGCCTGCCTCTCCCTCTGCTGTGTCTCTGCCTCTCTCTCTCTGTGTGTCTCTCATGAATAAATAAATAAAATCTTTTAAAAAAGGAAAGAAATCAGTAGGTGTGAATCCTCCAACTTTGTTCTTTTTCAACATTGTTTTGGCTATTCTGGATCTTTTGAATTTTCATATAAACTTTAGACCAGCTTGTTAATTTCTGCAAAAAAAGTCATCTGGGATTTTGATAGGAATTGTGTTGACTTGTAGATCATTTTGAGGGATATTGTCATCTTAACAATATTGTCTCTTGATCACAAATTGACTTTCCATTTGTTTATATCTTAATTTATTTCAACAATATTTTGTTATGTTTAATTTAAAAAATCTTTTTTTCTCTCTAGTCTTTTGATTGAATAATTTTTATCATTCTGTCTTCAAGTTCACAAACTTGTTTATAAAATAGTTTCAAATCTGCTGTTAAGCTCATCTGGTAAGCTTTTCATTTCAGAGATTATACTTCCCTTATACTATCTATTTTCATATGGCAATCCTCCATTGTTCATCAGTTACGTCTATATTTTTTTAAATTATCAAACATGTATTAGTAACTGTTTTAAAGTCCTTGTATGCTTATTACACATCTGTGTCATATCTGAGTTTATTTCTATTAATTGCCTTTTTTCTCAATTTTAGCTCATATTTCTTGCTTTTTCAGATGTCTGGTCATTTTTTGTTATATGTTGGAAATTCTGATGATATGTTAGGAGTATGCTGATTCAAAGAATTTAAATACACATGTGTGTTAAACTAGTGTCTCAGCCACAGGGCTCTGCCTTTCTGAGCCAGTTGCTCCTAAGAAATCCCATTTTGCTGAGCTGTGTGCAGAGGTGTCTGGAACCTCATAGGGACCCACTGAAGTTTAGGCAATGGCTTTGGTACTTTAGAGTTTAAAATCTGGAGTCAGACTATCTGGGTTTGTATCCCAACTATTCAGATTACTTGCTGTATTGCCTGCAGCAAATTACTTCATCTCTCTGTGCTTCCATATTCATATAATGGGGACTATAATTCAGTACCTACTTTATAGGATTATTGATGTAATTAAATGACTTAATACATGTAAAGCAATTGGAGCAGCACCTGGCATACACTAGGTGCTCAGTAGGTGTTAGTTTGCACTTTTAAAAAAAGCAAAATGAGGCGTGGTGGGGAGCTCAATTTGTGAAGTGCCTGCCTTCCACTCAGGTCATGATCCGGGGTCCTGGGATCAAGTTCTGTGTCAGGCTCCCTGCTCAGCAGGGAACCGGTTTCTTCCTCTTTCTCTCCCCCTGCCCTTCCTCCTGCTTGTGCTCTCTGTCTCTGTCTCTATCTCTGTCTCTCTCTGCTCCAACCCCCCCATGGGTAGTTTCTCTCTCTCTCAAATAAATAAAAAAATCTTTTCTAAAAAAGTGAAATGACGTTCTCTAGAAGACTGGTCCCCTGTTGCTCTGTGCCCCTACTGCACGGCCCCCTTGTTCATAGATGCCTTTTCTGTGTACACCTCTCTCCTCACCCTCTTCTTTAGACTATGGTCTCCTCCAGGGCCAGGACCAGGCCTGGAAGCCATCATGCATATGCTACAGGGGTACCATGACCCATTTGGTGGTAGTTCCCCTGCTTCACTCCTACCCTACACCACAAAGCTCCTCTGACCAAGAGAATGGTCCAGAGCCTGAGGAATAGGTGGTGTTGTTCCTTCCTTTCATCTCCCTCTAGGAAAGATGGAAAACCACGTACCATTAGAGCTGGCACTTAGAGACCATCCCATCTGCCCCTTCCTTTTATAGACCAGGTAATCGAAGCCCTAACAGGACAAGAGCTGGGCCCCATGTTGTACTTGCGGCATAGTAAATAACAATGGCAAGAAATGGCAGTTTTCTAGGGCTCTCTGCTCTGGGTTCGAATTATGTCAACTCTGAGCTTCATATTGCCTTCCTAACAACAATAAAAAACACCAAGTAGCTGTCATCTGTCATCAATACAACACAAGAAAATGATTTAATTCTGATTTAATACACACACCTTTCTTATGCACAAAATGTTTCAAAATATGAATGGATGGAGGGGTGTAATAAAAGGGTCTGATGGTGGATGATTGGGAACAGGACTGTGGGGTGCCCACCCTTCTGTGCCCTGCCCAGGAGGCCCAGGATATTTGGGGTGGCCTGTTGGCCAAGAGTACAAAGTCTGAAACCCACTTGCCTGAATTTGCAGCCTCAAGTCTGCTAACCAAAGACCTCGAGTAAACCCTGTTTCCTCGTCTGTGGAGTGAGAATGGTGGTAGGAACTACCTCACTGCGCTGGCTGTGGGTCGAATGTGTTAATGTACATACCCAATAGGTGCCATATAAATGTGAGCTACTGGCTGTTTACATAATAGTATTATTTCCATTTGCTCTCAGGCCCCTTGGGCCCAGGGACCTGGCAATGCCCAATCTGAGAGCCTTGTCCCTGCCTAGGGCAGCACAATTCCAGCCCAGGCACTCAAATCCCGTCACTGATAAAAAATTGCAAGGAAGGGATCCCTGGGTGGCACAGCGGTTTAGCGCCTGCCTTTGGCCCAGGGTGCGATCCTGGAGACCCGGGATTGAATCCCACGTCGGGGTCCCAGTGCATGGGGCCTGCTTCTCCCTCTGCCTGTGTCTCTGCCTCTCTCTCTCTCTCTCTCTGTGTGTGACTATCATAAATAAATAAAAAATTTAAAAAAAATTGCAAGGGAGGGGAGTCCCAGTGGCGCAGCGGTTTAGCGCCACCTGCAGCCCAGGGCGTGATCCTGGAGATATGGGATGGAGTCCCACGTCAGGTTCCTGCATGGAGCCTGCTTCTCCCTCCTCCTGTGTCTCTGCCTCTCTCTATGTCTATCATAAATAAATAAATAAATATTTAAAATAATAAATAAAAATTTTTTAAATTGCAAGGGAGTCACAGAGAGGACCAGGGACTCGCCCACGGTCACCCAGTCAGTGTTGGCCCCAAGCTAGAACCCACATGTCCCAGTGCCCAGAACACTCTGTCTTAGTCAGGAGCAGGTTGTCAACCAACTGGGTCCAGGTTTTGCAACAGAGCCTGGTGATCGATGTGTTCATTTCTATATAGGCTGGCGTGTTTATGTTGACAGGGTTGTACACTCTGGGTGCTGCCAGCTGGGCTAGAAGTGAGCTGGCTGGCTGGCCCCACCCAAACTGGCAGGAGCCTGGGTGAAGCTGGGACCAGACTTTGGAGCTAAAACCTCTCCCCTGACACACTCCTTGGGGGTCTTGCATGGGGGGCTCGGTCCCCAGGCACCTGCCCCAAATATGTTCCTTTGGAAGGGTCTGGGGGACATGGCTTCGACCACTCCTGCCCTGTCCTCACCCTTTCTGAGAGACCGTGGATTCCCAGAAGTCCTCTGCTTGGCCAAGGGTCCCCTCTGGACCAGCCTCCCCCTCTGCACCATTGCCTCGGACACATGTCCTTGCCTCCCATAAAATGGTGGAAACTTCATTCCTTGTCAATTCTCTCCTTTGATTGCATGATGCCCTCACCCCAGCCTGGGTCTGGTAACCCCAGTGACCTTGAGTGCTCCCCTGCTCCCCAACTGCCACCTGATTGCCATCACCTCTCAGCCTTCAAGGCAAGAGCCCGGCCAGCCAGCTTCCTTGGCCCCAGGCCCTCTGCAGTGTCAGCACAGGATCGGTGCAGAAAGAAGGCTCTTCCAGGAACTATCTATCAGTCAGGGGAAGGGAATATACACTTAACATTTTTATTTCATGGTAGACAATTATGTTTAACAAAATAACACCCAGCCTCTATGCTAAGTGCTCCAGGAGGGGCTCAGCCAGGGCAGCTCCAGAGGGTCCCTCCCAGTGGACTTCCTGGAGGAGGAGTCGTCTGAGGAATAGTAGGTAGGCCAGCTTGTGGATTTTGCAAGGGCATGGAAAATGAAGATTACACATTTCCCAAGCCATCCTGATCCTGGGATAAGCCTATTTGTTCAGCCTCCTCATCAATTTAGAAACTGTACATCCAGCATGCACATCAAGCTGCCCAGAGGGTGCTAAAAGACCCAGCCATGGGGTTCCTGCCAGCCCATGACCTAAGGACATTTCTGGTGCCATTCCCTCACCTATACCCACGCCCAGCATCAACTCTGATCATTAGATCATTAACGCCACTGCTCAGTCCTCAGCCGGAGAGCAGCACCAGAAGGGAAGAGTCATCGCGTCCTAGGGACAGAGGAGGTCTGCATTCCTTCCTGGGGTTCTCTGAGGCTGGGTTGGTGATATGGCATGGGCTTCTAGAGCCCACTGGGAACCCTGAAACAGCACTGATGGGGGGCAGGGGAGGGCTTCCAGCAGGTTCTCAAGGGGGTCCTAACCCCTGTGGCCAGTAACCCAGACCCAGACTATTAAGGCGTCCTCAGAGGGAGGGCCTGGAAAAGAGAACTTTAAGGGACTGGAGTTTGGTGATGGGCCGAATTTTCTTGAAGTGAGTGTACTGGCTTTGACCTAGTAGCTCAGTGTGGAAATCTGGGGGTCACCCACCATTGCCTGGGTTCAAGGCCTTGGAACAAGCCATCCCTGTTGCTGCTGCCATGCCCTGCCCCTGGGCCTTCAGAGGGGACTTAAAATCCCCCCTAACACCCAGGGGGGCACCTCACCCGACCAGTACCCCCACCCCCAGAGGCAGCCTGGCATTTTGAGGTGGTGGCCTGCAAGTGATCACCAAGGGGTGGGGGGCTCTGGGTGGGAGGCCTGGCTGGGCAGGGGTGTCCAAGGAGCAGTGTCCCTGGTGTCAGAAAGTTTGGGTTTGTTGCTACACTCCTACCAAGTCCTGAGATGAGGGAGGAAGAGGAGAGGGTGCTAGAGGGCAAAGGGCAAGGTGCAGAGGCAGGGGTGATAATGGAGTGTGGATGGAGGGCAAATCTAGTGCATGTGGTTTCCCGGTTCCAGAGCGGGTCACGGAGACCTGGGCTTCCACCCAGCTCTGCCTCTCGCTGGGCATGTGACACGGAGCCACTGTCCGGCTCTCTGGACCTCTCTGTTGCCTCAGCCAGGGCACGCAGCTGTTGATACCACCGCCGTTACAGGGCCGTGGAGAGGATGCAAGGGGCCACTGCATGTCCAGGGCTTGACACAGTTCATGCATTTACTAAAGAAAAGTTAGTCAAGACCCAACCCAACCAGAAGTCAAGCTTCCACCCAGGCTGGGACCCAGCCTGGCCCCAGGTGCAGGGCCCACTGGCAGGAGCCAAGTCCTCCCACAGCCCCGCCAAGGATGGCAGCCAAAGACTGCCTCCCTGGCCCACGCAGGCAGGTCCCTCTTCCTCTCCTGCTTCCCACCCTCTTATGTAAGGCTCGCAGGTGGGCAGCTGGGGCCCGCGCCAGGTGGGTCAGAGGTGTCTCAGGCCACACCTCACCCACAGCCCCAGGGTAGGCCGGGGCGGGTCCCCACACACGCCCAGCCCCAGCGCCTCATTATCAGCGGTGCCAGCTCCCACACTCACGATGCTTTAGCCGGCGGAGCTCAGGGAGCACCAAGCCCTGTTCCTGCCTCCACACGGGAGACCAGGTGAGCTCCCTGCTGTGGCTAGATCCTGTCAGGCACCCATTCTGCCGTGAGGCCTCCGGGGGATCCTCAGCCAGGACCCCTGATCCTGAGACAGCTGCTGGGGGTCTGATCTTCAAGGTGAGACAGGCCATGTGGACAAAGGAAGCATGAGGGGGGTGGGCCACCGTGTTGGGGGGGCAGAGAGGCCCGTGTGGAAGTAGCCCATGGGGGGGCTGTGGCATGGCACACTCCAGCCTGGGTGGTCGGGACAGTGGGATCTGGAGGACATCCTGCTTTTCCCTCAGTGTGGGCCTTTGAGGATTCGGGGAATGTGTAGGCAACGCCCTGCACTGCTGTGCTCCGGGAAGGTAGGCTCTCAGCTTTGTGCCCGGGGCAGACGGCGGCCAGCACTGGAATAAGGAACAGGGAGGGCGGCAGGGGTGCTCAGTCATCTGCAAAGCGGGAGTCCTGGAGTCTGCTTGCTTTGCTCATCGTGGTCCTCCTGGTAAGCTCCTGGCCCGGGGTATGGAAACCAGAGCCCGAAGGCGAGCCCATGTTGCTCTCAACACGATCAGATGTGTGGGCTCAGCAGGCAGTAAATTACAGTCAGGCGCCCAGCCCCAGGAGCCGGTGAGTCCTGCCCAGCAAGGAAGGCACCTGCGTCCGGGCCCAGCCCAGCTGCGGGCCGTGACGCACCCTGTATCTGTTGCAGGGTGGTTTGGTGGAGCGGGGCCTCCCTGGGGCCGATGCATTCCCGGAGGTCCCCGCTCTCTCCTCTGTGAGCTCGAGGGGCACGGCCGCCCCACGGGGACCATGCCAGAGATGCTCCTGCTCATGTCTGCCGGCTCCGTCCTGAGGACCGTGTAAGGAACAAGGACCCTGCCCCCCTCCCAGGGAGAGTACCCAGGCCGCTCGGTACCCAGACCCGTCTTGGGTTTGGGGGTTTTCACTCCACTGAGTCACCCTCCAGATCGTACCAAAGAACTTTCTTCTCCTGATTCCCTGAAAGATCCTTGACAGCCCCCCAGTAATATGGGGGAGCTACTGTGCACTAAACACTTTGCAGATGTCCTGTATCCTCACCACAGACACAGGGTGACACAGAGCACCCAGGCTCAGAGAGGTACAGTGACTTGCCCAGACTCACACAGCCAGTGAAGGGGGTGAATTCTGGTGAACCTCAATGCTATATTGTTTCAAGAAAGCATTTATTGAGCACCTATTGCATACAGAACAGTGGCCTGGCTGCTGAAGGCTGAAAGGGAAGAAAGACAACAAAATAACTAGGAGATGGACCCCCATCTGGGAGGGGCTCCCGTGGAAAACGAGAGCTCCTCTCAGCTTGTGGGTCACACACACAGTGACAACATGAGGAGGATGTTTACTGAGCTCCCGCTGTGTACCTCAGTGTCAGGCCAGAGGACAAGAAGATTCATGGAACTGACCAAGCCACGTGTGGCCTTCAAGGCCGTGAGAGGGGGATGGTGTTGGGGATAATCCTCGAGGGCTTCCTGAAGGAGGAACTGAATGAGGCTCAGTCGGCTCTACCATCAAATGGTTCCCTTCAGCTCCTCTGGCAAAACAGGAGGACAGAGGCGAGACCAGCTGACCAGAGACGGTCAAGAGAGGGAGTGCAGGCAGGCTGTCCTGGCCCAAGCACCTCACGGTGTATTTGTGCACACACGCCCTTCTAGAGCTCCTTGCTCCCCGAGCCACTAGGAAGGCACCGCAGACATTTGGTTTCTGAGCAGGACAAGTAAGGCCAGGTGCTGAGGGTGTGTACAAGTAGGACAGGAATACTGTGCTCATCACCTTTGCCAGGCGCTGGTGGTGATCACGAAGGTGCCACCTCACCCGCTGGTCCCACCCACGTCACGCCGCAGGCTCGGGGCTGAAGGCTTGAACCAGACTGTTTGCCCCACGCAGCTGTGCACAGGGTGACAAGTCCCTGTCACACCGTCAGAGGAGGACCCCTCCACCGGGTCACCTGTGAAGGAGAGAGCAGGACGGGGAGTGGAGGGCAGTGCGTCTGAGCCACCAGGGCCCGGCCAGCACAGGGGTGCCGGGCACTCGGGAAAGGGCCCCCCACAAACAGAGGGTTTGGTTCAGGAGGCTCTCACTTGGCCACCAGCTCCCTTAGGCTCCTATCTTTTCGCTTCATCTGTTTTTAGCTATTCCGAAACCAGGGTCAGTTTACACAAATGTTACCAGGTGGGAAAATGCCGCCTGAAACTTTAGATGGGGATTTAAAGCAGACTTGTGAGGAGGCCGTTCAGATGGCGAGCGACCACCATCAGCGACGGCCTCGGCCAATCTGGGGTGGCTGCCCAGCTGGCGATTTCCAAGGCTGGCCTCGCTCCCCCTTGAGGACCCAGCCAGTGGGGCGGACGCCATACGCAGCTCGCCATCCGCGCTCAGGGACTCACAGTGCCAGACCCGAGGCGTGTGTCCTTCATCCGCCCGCTACTTGTCTGTGCCCAGAGCTCCAGGCCGCTCGGTACCAGTATGATTGTCTCCATCCTAAAGCAGAGGCAGAGTCCACTCTGCAACCCAAGCGAGTAATGCTGGTGACCCGTGACCCAAAGTCAGCAGGACAAGTCCCACACGCTCAGATCCCCACCCTAGAAGCACGCTTTGTCGTCTCAGTGTTCCAGTGGCTTCCCTGGAACAGGTTCCCACTCACGGACAGAAGGGCCTCACTCACGGAATTCCCAAGACCGGGACCAACTTGGCCCCACCTCACCCTGCTTCTCCCCACGCCCTTCCCTTCTTATTTTTTTTTTTAATTTTTTAAATTTTATTTATTTATGAGAGAGAGAGACAGAGACAGAGACACAGGCAGAGGGAGAAGCAGGCTCCATGCAGGGAGCCCGATGTGGGACCCGATCCAGGGTCTCCGGGATCACGCCCGTGATCATACTGGTACTGAGCGGCCTGGAGCTCTGGGCACAGACAAGTAGCGGGCAGATGAAGGACACACGCCTTGGGTCTGGCACTGTGAGTCCCTGAGCGCGGATGGCGAGCTGCGTATGGCGTCCGCCCCACTGGCTGGGTCCTCAAGGGGGAGCGAGCCCAGCCTTGGAAATCGCTGAAGGCGGCGCTAAACCGCTGAGGCAACTGGGCTGCACCGCTCCCCCCCCCACTTCCCTTCTTAACCTCCTGATGTGTTTCACTTTAAAACCTAATTCAGGTTCTTAAGCAGACTGCTGCCAGGTGGGCCTGGGTGTGTTCGCAAACTTAGTTTGAGCCTGCGGTGCCCGCAAGGAGTAAGGCCGAATGTGACAAGCAGGTAACTGGCCCAACAGCCTGGGAAGTGGGCAGGGATGGGACTAGCCCCACCCTGACAGATGGATGGGACTCCCTGGAGCCAGGGTTCTGCTCTTGGAGCTGCCATGACCAGCTGCACAGGTTGCACACTGCACAACTCCAATGGGCTCGGTTTACATAGCTGAGGAGTATGAAATATGCCCCAGGAGTTGTGCAAAAGCTGCAGTCCTGCTTGAGTCTGGTGCGTGTACTGAACTCCACCCACTCATCCCCCAGGACGTTGAGGTCTGGCTAATTGAACCCTGAGGAAAAATGGTGCTGAGGTCAACAAGAGAGACCTCATAACTCCTGGGGCTATCTGGCAGGAAGAGGAGATCCATTGTCCAGGGTCACCAGGCCTGGGAAGCGAGGAGGATCTGGACTGGGAGTGAAGGCAGATGGCTGGAGCCCCAGATCTCTCTGGCCTCACGCTGTCCTCTCCATGGGGAGGGGAGATCCTCACTTGGGGCCTGCAGAGGACCCATGAGAACCCTGGGAATGTCCTCAGCTCTGCTCTCAGCTTCTAAGCATGACTGTTTTCAAGGCCTGGGGCCCAGTGGGTATGGGGAGCAAGGAGGAGGGGCTCCGCTGGAGCTGTGCCCAGAATTGGCCACTGCTGGGCCACCCAAGCCGTTCCTTATCCAGAGAGGGATGCTGAGTCCAGCGAGAGCTGTGCACCTGCCAGAGTCACACCACAAACTAGAGCGGGCAGGGCTTGATTGTTCTTTCTCCTGAGCCCTTAGAACCTGCAGGGAGAGGCTGGGGGTGGTGAGCCCAGCCCTGCAGCTACTGAGTTCTTGTCCCCTGACTACCTCCTCTTCCCCCGGTAGGCAGAGACACCTGCCAGGGGCAGAGATGCCACTGTCACCCCCGGGGTACAAGACATGTGCTGAGCCAGCACCGGGAAGCCAGGCCCCAGGGGTCTCACTTTGTTTCTCTCCTCCATGCCAGCTCCCTGACTGATGGCCAGACACTCTCCAAAGAGTCCATAAGCCACGCTCTCACGCTCCCGTCCCCAGAGAAGGAGAAGGATGCCCAGCTGGATGGGTCAGGTGAGCCGGCCAGGAGGCTGCAGGCTGCACTGGGGTGCCAGGGGCTGCAGGAAGAGTCCAGGCAGAGGCGAGCGGTGGGGAGCTGCTGGACAGGACTCTGGGGGCCGGGGCAGGTGGGAATCCTGCTAGTGGCTGCATCCCTCAGGGACACTCCCACACCCCACTCATTATGGCCACATCAGGGCCAAGCACGAAGGACGCAGTGGCCACTGGGGCCTCAGGAAGGGTGGAGGCCCAGGTAAGCCAGGCCAGGAGCTGGCAACCTGGTTGCCTGGGGTGAGGCACCTGCAGGTGGCCGGAAGTGCGCAGAGTCTGTCGGAGGCTTACAAGAACTTCCTGGAGTGCTGGGTGCAGAGTTGTCATTTACCCTGAAGAGTCAACACAATCATAGTAGCAACACAGCTTTGCTCACTTTTATTGGCTGTCCCACAATATTGTAGCAACAGCACAAGTTAAACAAAACTCGCAACAGTAAGTGCCTGGCACAGAGGGTTACTGCCTCCTGAGTTCTGAGCTACCCTTGGGGTGGGACATTGTTGCCATTTTGCCGCTGTCCTGTGTCACCTCTGGGGGAAAAAGCTGCCCCTGCAGTGCGTGTCTGCCCAGCTATGGACTCTCCAGCTGCGAGGTCCTGGGAGCAGCCAGGCCTGATCCCAACACCAACCCCCACTCAGGTGTTTGGGTGGAAGCGTTTGAACTGAGTGTGTCTTCAGTTTGGGTCCACTTGGTGTTGTCCTCATGGTTGGACTAAGTATGGGTCTGGGGAAGCAGATGGTAGTGTATGAAGTGGGACTAGCTGGGGAGGCCGTTTCCTTGGGTCCCTGAGCAGGACAGAGGAGAGGGCAGCCTCTTCCCCCAGATTTCTTCTGGCCTGGCTTTCCTGGTTGGAGGACGGAGACAGCATGAAGGCAAAGGTCACCATGTTTAAAAGAGGCATAGGGAGGGCAGGCTTCTCACCCCCCACCCGGGGCAGCCTGGCTCCCTGGGGAGCAAATCCCAATCATGTCCCCCAACAGGGCTGCCACTGCCATCAGACCAGCTGCCCTTCTCTCAGGCCCAGCATCTTGGGCTAAAGGGGCTTCTTGGCACCAGCGCTGTCAGCAGGCCCCTGGAGGAGCTGCCCCAGGGACGGGGACCCTGCCCTGGGAACGTGTGGCAGGCCTGGCATGGGGATCACACCCTGCCCAGCCTCTCCCGTGCAGCCCCCTCAGCCATCATGGGCTGAGTGTCTGCACGTGCCAGCCTGGTGTGGGGCTGGACACCCTTTCTCTCGAGACCTCCAGCAACTCCAGGAGCCCAGGTTCTAGGCTCCGTGCGGCAGAGGCTGGAGAGTCGCAGCTAGGAGAAGCCCTCTCCATAAGATTGGGAGAGGGCACCATCCACTTGAAAGACTGGAGGGGGTGCTGGAGGGTTATGAGGGGCTTCACTCCCCCTTCCCCAAACAGCTGCCCCTCGAGAGGAGGAGTAAGCTTTTATTAAACATTTGCCATGTGCTAGGCCTTGTGCAGAGGGGTTGACTTGTACTCATGTGATCTTCACAGCAGCACTGGGGTAGGCACTTTACCATTCCCATCTGACGGGGGAGACTCAGCTCAGAGAGGTCCTGAGACTTTCTCAGAGTCACACAGCTAGTAAGCAGTGTAACTCTTAAGTGGCCATGCTGCCCCCTTGGGGTCCTGGGTAGCCATGTGGTCCCCTCCAGCTAGCCACTGAGCTAGCAGCCCTGCCAGGAGCTCTGAGAATCCTGTCTTCAGCAATCAGCATCCCCCAGCCTCCCTGAGTTCCCAGAAGCTCAAGGGTCCTCTAGCTCCTGTCCCCAGGCCAGGTTTTGGGCCTGAACCGGGCCACCGAGCTAGCTGCCACAATGTGACCTCCACACAAAGGCAGCCTTGTGCCCGGCCTTGGAGACACATTTCTTTCTAGCTCTTTCTAGCTGAGCATGAACCCCAACTGGAGCAGGGCAAGGCCAGACCGCAGGGAAGGGGAGGGGTCTAGGGGGACCAGCTGCTGGGAATGGGGCTCCTCCCCCCACCCACTCCTGCTGGGAGACCCCCACATCAACTAGTGAGCTCTGAGGCCAGGGTTTCTAGCCCCGTGAGGCCCTAGGCTGAGTCAAGGGAAGCACAGGGCCTCCCTGTGCTCCTCACCCCCACCCTCCCTCATGCTTCAAGGGCAAGGCCGCTGTTGGGCTGGAAGGAGAGCTCTCAACCTGAGGTGGGGAGCAGGTGGGGACAGTGGGGTTCACAGAACCACTGTTACTTCAGCCTTGGGTGGGGGTGGGGAGGTCGGAGAAGGCTTCGCAGAGAACAGGGACATTTGTGTAGGTAGCTCCTTGCCTGAGAAATGGGAACTGAGGGTAACCTGGCCTCACCGGCCCAAACCAGTGGGGATCCTTATAAAAACTTTCCTACTCCAAGTGTCCTAGCCAAGTGTCCAGTTCCATCGCATTGGGAGTGTGTTAGATGCTTTGTGCAGAGTTGCCCATGCCTGATGTGGTTCTAGAACACAGGTGAGGTTGGTGGGTCTGGAGCCCATGGCCAAGAAAAGATTCCTGAGATGTCTTTGGTGCATAATGGGAGTTTATTAAAGCCTGGGCACAGGATCCACGGGCGAGTAAAGATGCTGCCCCAGGTCATGAGGGGACGCCAGGCTCAAAGTCACTCCCATCTATCCCCAGGGGGCCACAGGGTCTGTATACAGGGTGGGGCTAGGAGGCTAGCTCATGCCCCAAAATGACAAGACAACTGCCTTGGTCACCTGGGGTCCAGCCCGAGCCCCAGTGGTGCCCCCGGAGGAGGTGCTGGCAGAGGGAAGCAGGGCTGTGAGGCCAAGAGGTCTCTGGGGCAGGGAGACTGGCTCAGGCCCAGCACAGGCAGATAAAGCTGCTCTCAGCTCCCCCATGCCTGGACAGGTGGGACCCTGGGGGTAGAACCCAAAACCCAAAACAGGGACCCTGGGGAGCCTACAAAGACTGATTGTCACTCAGATGGGGAAACTGAACCCAGGGAGCACATGGGTTTGCCCAGGCTTTCTCTGCGGAGTGGCCACAACCCAGAGCTCCTGATCCTCGAGCCAGAAGGCTAGGGAGTGGCCAGCAGGTAGAGGGGTCTCTCCCACTTCAGGCACAGTGGAGCCAAATTCACAATCTGGTACATTCTGTACAAAGTTTACACAGACTGTCCTGTCCTAGGCAGGCCTTGGCCTTATCTCAAGCCATGTTCTGAGGCCACCATGGCCTCTTTCTCTTAAATATCCCCAGGAATGGGGCTGAGCTGTGTCCAAGGGCCGCAGCAAAGGGTCACTGCGTGCAGAGCAAGTGCCCCGGCCCTGTCCCCGGCTGACCCCTGCGGCAGGGCCTTCCGGGTCTCCAGGCAGATCTGTCCACAGCCTGAGAGCCACTTTGACCTTGACTGGGCCTCTGTAACCCACCAGTTGTACAACAGGCTGGTTCTAGGCCATTCCCACACCCCTGGGCTCACCTCCCCTCCACCCCTTCCCTTTCCCAGCCAACTGAGTGATTTACTCTGTATTCACATGCCTGAGTCCAGAGACCCATGGACAAGGGCTCCCTGCCCGCCTGCCACCCCAGTATAATGGGGGATTGATACGACACAGGCCAGGGTCAGGCCAGGACCAGTAACCATGTGAGCCAGAGAAGGAGGGACAAGGCCGGGAGGGGGAAGTGCAGGCTGCGCCCTCAGCACCATCCTCTCGAGTGTGCTGCGGGGGATGGCTGCACACTGTCTGCTAGCTGGGTGCTCTGGGCTCAAATGCTTGCTGGAGTCCAGCTGGGACCCCGAGTACATGACCCTGACTGGGTCCTGTGTCCTTGGCTGGTACTGTAGCCATGAGCTTAGTTGGGTTCAGCAGACCTGTGTCCCAGTTGAACTTCAAGGTGGGGGGATGGGAACAATTCTAGAAGGCTGGCCACTCGGGTTTTGGGCCAGCTCTGCCGTGGAGCATGTGAGCTTCATCTCAGGGCCATGAGTTCGAGCCCTGTGTTGGGCGTGGAGCCGACTTAAAATAAAAACTCATAAACAGGAAAGAAAGGGCAAAAGGTCGGGCAGCCCATCCTGATTGCTTAGTCTGCTGGGGCCCCAGGAGCTGGCCTTGAGCAGCAGGCTGAGGACACCCCCAGCTCACGGTGACCCCACCCCTTGGGTCCAGCAGACTGTCAGGGGACTTGGGCACCATGCTCTCCTTCCCCCAATGCCATCCCCAAAGGAATGGACCATGGACCCCCATACCAACACCCCATCCAGCGGGCAGGACTGACCGAGGATGGTCCCACCTGTGCTCCTGACCTGCTGTGACCTTGGGACACATCTCTGCCCCTCTGGACACAGATTCCTCATCGCTGATGGGCTGCATGTGGAGTTCCCACTGTTTCTCAAGGACGCCCCCCACACCCCCAGCTAATATCACAGCCACATCCATAGTTGTACTTATTCTATTGGTGAACATTTACCACAAGGACAGCGCCTGCACGGGCTCAGGTCTATTCCCAGAGAAGGAAGAGAGGTTTCAGGAGTGCCCAGTGGGCCGGCTCCCCCCAGGGGTGCAGGAGGCCCATAGTTTCTGCTTTGCCTGTACGTTCATACCACTTTCCACCGGATGTCGTTCTGCGGGATTTCCTTGTCATTAAATTCTTTAAATGCTTTATTTTAATGACTACCTGGAACCCATGCCATGGCTTCGCTGCTGGGGACACTGGGTCGATTTCAGTGACCTTGCTCAGGGAGACAGAGCCACAGAGAAGTGGGCCTCTGCATCTCCAATCCGTTCCCCTGGGCACTCCCTGCAAGTGTGGTGGCTGTGGCTCACAGGTCACTCCTTTTTGAAGCCCTTTTGTATATATTGGCTGATTGCCCCCAGGAAAGTCATCCAACCCACAGTCCCACTTTGCCTGGCACTCCGGCCACCGGACAGTGTGGTCTGCTGGCCTGGAGATAGCAGGTTGGGAGAGACGCAGGTCAGGAGGCAGGTGGGCTGGTGTGTCCAGATGGCTCTGTCTGGGAGGTCGTCATGAACATAGGCAGGGAGGAAAAGAAGCTCGGGAGCAGCCAGGGGAATGGGAAGGAAGAGGCCCCGTGGCTCTCTGCTCTGCTGGCACCATGCTCACACACACTTAGCCCTCCCACACACTCAGCCCTCTGCCTGCCTCTCCAGGCTCCCCATCACAGCCTCTGCAAGTCTCATTCAGACCCACAAGACAGAGGCTCCCAGGCCAGAGCCCCACGAGGTGACCCCATGGGCCTGGGCCGGGGCGTGCGGCTCCCGCTCCTGTGGTTGCAGAGCAAGACCGGCTCCAAGGCTCAGCCTTTCCAACTGCTCTTCCCACCTTGCTAATAGCTAAAAGTGGGGCTTCCAACTCATCATCCAGGGGTTCTTTTCAGACAGAGCTGAGGTTGGGAGAGGGAGCAGTATGAGCCAATGGCCAAGGGGCCCTACAGGGCCTTGTGATGACAAAGGGCAGCGTGAGGCCCCCAGGCTTGGAGCGTCATCTTCCCCTCCTTCAGGCCCTAAGGCCCCGAGCTGCGGCAGGCAGGAGTAGAGGACACAGCCGGGCTCCCAGGCGTGTAGCACAGGGGTTCACGAGGCTGTGTCGGGCAGACACTTGCTGGGGGCCCGCCTCTCTCAGCGCTGGGGACAGGGGTGACCTGCATCACTGTCAGGCCATGCCGGAGGGCAGCGGGAGGGAAGAGCAGCAAGGCCTGTGTCCCTTAGACCCGTGGTCGGTCAGCCCAGCCTCCAGGGACCAAGACGGGACAGAAGGTAGTACCTTCTTCCCCAAAGCCCCCTGACCTCCACTCTGGGCTGGGCGTCTGCACTCCAGTCACACCTGC
Organism: Vulpes vulpes; assembly: GCF_048418805.1. Lineage (NCBI taxonomy): Eukaryota > Metazoa > Chordata > Mammalia > Carnivora > Canidae > Vulpes > Vulpes vulpes. The sequence continues at coordinate 106,411,159 of NC_132793.1, read as the reverse complement.
TTTCAAGAGCTTCCAGCTGCGGCAGAGGCTAGGAGTAGGATATGGGCACCCCACCTGTCACGAGGCGGGCAGGCACACAATGCACCACGGCCACTGTGGTCCTCCGTGTGCAGCAGAGTCATTGCACCTCTGGAGACCTAGGCCTCTCATCACCCACAGCCAGGCGCCTGTCCTCCAGGCTGGCCTCATCCCTGGGCGGAGCAGCCAGGCTCAAAGACCTACCACCATCCCTTTTCTTTACATCCCCTCTGTCCTCCTCTGACAGGGTCACCATAGGGCAAGAGCTGACTTGGGGACAGGCAGGGCCATGTCCTAGGAGGGGAGCAGCTCTGTCTAAAATGTCCATTAAAGTTTAAAGGCTTTTTTCTTCAGATTCAATGAACCCCCTTCTGGAGATCTTTACTTTGGAAAGCCTGGATCAAGGGCAGGAAGCTGGGAGCCATCTGAGTGCATGCAGCTGGGGAAGGGGCTGTGGCGGGTCCCTCACCCACCCATGTGTGCCCCCAGAGATCTGCTGGGGTCACAGAACCAAGGACAGGTCATTTTTGATAGCTACGTTTGATTTGGTCGGCATGATGTTTTTTAAAAGCGTGAGCCAACAGTTAAAAATGCGGGGATTGCACACAGACACCCAGATGTCCTCCCGCTGGCCCCAGCTGCCAGAGCCAAGGTGACCGCCCTGTGCCCACCATCCCCACCACGCCCTGTGGCCTCCCTGACACAGTTACTGTCCCCATGGACTGTAGTTGTCCTTCCTGAATGTTGTTCTTTATCAAGAACAGAGAAACAGGAGCGCGGCCAGAGCCGTGTGCTTCCAGGATGGTGAGAAGGACCCTGTGTCTTTGTGGGAAGGCAGACTGCGGCCTGTTTCCTATGCAAACCCTAGATCGCTTCATTCCTGCCCTTCTTATCTTTACACATTATTTTTTTTAAGATTTTATTTATTTATTTGAGACAGAGAGTGCGCATGAGCTGGGGGCAGGAGGTGCAGAGGAGAGAGAGAAGCAGACTCCCCACCCAGGACGCTGAGGTCCTGACCTGAGTCGAAGGCAGATGCTTCACTGACAGAGCCATCCAGGCGCCCATCATTACACATTATTTATTGTGATGCTGACACCTGAGCCACCTGACTCCTTTGGGCGTTTGGGGTTTATTACACTTGACTAATACAATAGTAACAAGGCCCAGGGTGCCTGGTGGCTCATTAGGTTAAGTGTCTGACTCCTGGTTTCAGCTCATTTCATGATCCCGGGGTTCTGAGATCAAGTGGGCTTCTCCCTCCCCTTCTCCTTCCCACTCACTCTCAATTTCTAGAGTAAATAAATAAATCTTAAAAAAAAAATAACACAAGAGTAACAGGGTCCTTTTTGTCCTTTGGATAGAAAATGAAAGCGACCCCAGTGACAAGAGAAAGTCTAACTTCCTTGTGTGTGTTTGTACGAGTACGGTGCACACACGCCCAACATCAGCAAGGCTCCCTAGAGGCGTAGAGTTCAGGACAGCCCGTGAGGTTTTATATCACACATTTCTAAACTGTGTCCTATTTCTGACAAGTACATATTGTTTTGTGATTTTAAAAAAGATTATGTGTTAAAGTTAAAACTTTTGAAAAAAAATAATAAAGTTAAAACTTCTGGCTGAGGGAAGATGTAGCAACAGATTATAAAACTTGTCTCTGATCTTGGCAATCAGGGGACAATGGGTAAATGCAGCAGAGCACTGGCAGGAAAGGAGGAGCCATCAGGAGGAGTGGCCATGGGGAGGAAGAGCCATGGGGAGGAGGAGCCATGGGGAGGAGCACCTTCAGGGAGGAGGAGTACCCTCAGGGAGGAGCACCTGTGGGGAGGATCCACTTTTTCTGGTTTAGGGGCCAGGAAGGGAACAGCTGCCCAGGTATTAGAACTGCTTTATTGGGGTATGATTGTACGGCATCAAATTTACCATTTTAAAATAATGAGTTTTCACTGAAAAAAAAATTATTCTTTTCAATTATTTGTAGCAAACTTTTATAGTTGCACCAGTTTCACTGTGATCTAAGTTTAGAACATTTCCATCACCCCAAAAATATCTTTAGTGCCCGTCTAGGGTGAATCCCCGTTGCCAGCAGGCAACCACTACCCTACCATGTCTCCTGTCTGCCTTTTCTGAACAGTTCCCTTCAATAGGCTGTCATTTCCTTCTGGCTGCTTTCACTGAACACGCTTCTGAGGCTCAGGTGCGTTGGGTCCAGACCAGTCCCGGGTGCCTTTGCAGAGCGGACCTGTATTCTCAGGTGTGGAGAGCCACATTTGACTTTTGCTCAGCAGCTGACAGGTGTTTGGTAGTTTCCTCGTTTTGATTGTCATAAGTAGCACTTATGCACATCTTTGTGTAGCAGATTCAGTGGCCTCCACAGAAGGAGGAACCAGCTGTCCTGCCCTAGCCTGGGGTCTTCACCTCTTTCTGTCACAACCTCACAGTCCACATGCAAGCCAAATGTCTGAGGTTCAGAGGTCCTGTCGCCTGAAAAGGACATGTGCCCACTGGGGCCACGCACACCGTCCGGACAGTAGGTGGCAGAGCTGCCCTCCTTCCCCCGCAGATCATCTGCTGAGAATGACGGTGCTGGCCTGGGGAAAGGAGGCCCCATGGACAGAAGCATCTAGACTACACATCCAAGCCTCCTCAGAATTTGAAGAACTTGGAAAAGCATTAGTGTGCATTTATCGAGCACTGATGAGGTGCCGGGGTTCTTCATATACACCATTTCCCTTGATCCTCTTATCATCCCTGATGATTGAATCCTTGCCTTTCCTCCGAGAAAATAGACCCAAAGTCTCACGTGCTGAACCGCAAATCTGTTCCCACCTACTACATGCAGCTGGCAGGCTGGATGGTGGCCCACCCGTGAGCAGTGACATTGGGCACACCAGGCTGCTCTGTGGCCTCGGGAATATGACTGGGCCTCTCTGAGCTGCCGCTGCCCCATCTGCAAGATGAGGCGCCAGCCCCTGTGTTGCTGGCTAGATCCTAAGGATGGGGGTTTGGGGGTGGGGCATCTGGTGGGCATGAGGGAAGGCTGTCCCTGCGGCTGGGACACATTTCAGGCTAGTCCCAGCCATCTGTGCCCAGGCACCCCCTTGGGAGGGCTGCTGTTTCTGCGGCTTTGACCCTCTGTCCAGCTGGGTCTCCAGTTCTCAGAAAGCAGAGGAAGGATGGAAACCCTTGAGGTCTGGTGCCCTGCTCTTCAGAGGAGGCCCAGCTTCTGCTGACCACCTGGCCTCCGGGAGCCAGGCCCGGTGCCATGAAGACAGGAAAAGGTCCAGGCCCCCAATGTCTCTATGGCTTCCACCTCTTCGTGACATCCTGAACCCTTGCCCAGCTTCAGGGCTGCAGATCAGACTGCCTCCTCCAGGCAGCCTCCTACCTACCCCAGTCCCTTGCTTGTCCACCAGCACCCATGGCCCAGGACCCAAAGCATGGCTGGGGCCAGAGGCTGGGGAGCTCTGCCCACGGGAGGACCAGGGCCCGGAGGGATGACCCTAGGCCAGCCTGGTCCCAGCTATGGTTTCCCCTCCCCCGCAGAGGAGACGTTGTGGACCACCCGGGCTGATGGCCGTGTGCGCCCACGCTTGCACCCAGCCTGCCCGCAGCCCCCCTACACTGTGCACCGGATGTTCTATGAGGCCTTGGACAAGTACGGGGACCTGAGTGCTCTGGGCTTCAAGCGTCAGGGCACGTGGGAACACATCTCCTATTCTCAGTACTATCTGCTGGCCCGGAGAACTGCCAAGGGCTTCCTCAAGGTGAGGCCCTGGAGATGTAGCCCTTCCCTTCCCCAGCCCTGCCTTCCAGCTCTGGGCCCTCGACGACCTCCCCCCGACCCCTACCTGGCAAGCCTTTAGGACAAACAACTGCAAAACCACTACCCTCTCTGGGGCCATGGGTGTGTGCTGGGCCCTGGACCAGGGCTCTGATGCTTTGGGAACCCTCCCCACGCCTGTCAGCCACTCCACACTTGTTTTTCCCTTGTGCTCACATGTGCCAGGTGGGTTGGGCTGCCAGGTGTGCTGGGTGGAGGCCCCCACTCCCTGGAAGGCCCCTGGAGGGGCAGCGAGGGCCCAGGGCATCTCCCACTGGGTTCAGCCAGGGCGGGTGGTCCCTGTGGTCTGGAAGGGGCCTTGCTGGGAGCAAGAGGCCCCCTTCCATGCCTGCTGACCTGACCTGTCTGCCTTGGTCCTGGAGCTCGGCCTGGAGCAGGCCCACAGCGTGGCCATTCTCGGCTTCAACTCCCCAGAGTGGTTCTTCTCGGCGGTGGGCACAGTATTTGCAGGGTGAGTGGCTGGGGGAGAAGCAGAGTGTCTGGTGGGTCGGGGGTGGGCAGAGAGTGGGAAGAGAGCTGTTTCCTCTTTTCAGAGGCCTCTGTGCCCTCCACAGACCCCATCTCCTCCCAGGTGCCCTCTGGGTACCCCTCTGCCCCTGCTGCTGGAACAGCGGTGCTGAGTTGGTCTGGGAGCCCTGCCCATCCGGGTGTGGCAGCTCTCTGGGGCAGAGGCTAGGCTGAGGGAGTGGCCTTCTGCTCCAGCTCAGACATGAACTTTTCCTGGGTCTCCTGCAGCGGCATTGTCACTGGCATCTACACCACCAGCTCCTCTGAGGCCTGCCAGTACATTGCCCACGACAGCCGTGCCAACATCATTGTGGTTGACACACAGAAGCAGCTGGAGAAGATCCTGAAGGTTTGGGGGAGGGGGAGGTGGAGGCAGACGTGGGGGCCAGAGGCCAGGTGTCCTTGCGGTCGCCCAGCTCACAGATGACTTTTCCACCCTCCCTCCTGGGGTCCTCCTCATGCTCAACAGCAACCCCATGAAACATAGATACACATGGAACGGCAGGGCAGAGGGTGCTTACCCACTGGCTGGGTGGGGACATTGAAGATTGGGGAACCCAGGAGGGGGTGGCAGGGTCTTGGGCTAGGGCCACCAGCATGTCCACTGCCTCCCGTGGCTCTCCCTCTGGGCAGGGTCTTCCCGTGGGCACTGGGTCCTCTGCTGGCAGAAGGATTGGTGCCTGGAGGATGGCCCAGGGCTGGGACAGCCTGAGCACTAGAACCTGACTTTTAGTGCAGAGTCAGGGGTGGGGGGCTGCCATGGAGCAGGGGGTACAAGTTTTATAAAGTCTTCTAAGGACAGCGGGGGCATAGCAAGAGCTTGAAAGCACCCCTTGAGCCAGCTAGATCTCCTCTGCAGGGTGGGATTTACTTAACATCCACCTCTGATTGTCTATATCCCACATGAACCACGGCCAGGGTGTGGTGGCCTAGGGACACCCTTGAGCTGGCCCAGCTGCACTGGCCACCTGCCAGATCTCAAGGGCTCCTTACATCCCAGAGGCCTCTGGGATCGACGTGGTGGCTTGGCTCTGGTTCTGGAGATGTCATTAGGGCCCCGGCTCCTGACCTGCCCCTGATATCAGGACTGCGGGATCTGGATCCCCAGAGGGGCCCAAGCCGGAGACTTGGCCACGATTCAGTCTATAGCAGTATCCTTTTTTTTTTTTTAATTTTATTTATTTATTCATGAGAGACACAGAGACTGAGAGAGAGGCAGAAACACAGGCAGAGGGAGAAGCAGGCTCCATGCAGGGGGCCCTACATGGGACTCCATCCCTGGTCTCCAGGATCACGCCCTGGGCTGAAGATGGCGCTAAATGGCTGAGCCACCTGGGCTGCCCCCCCCCCTTTTTTTAAACCATAGCAGTATCCTATATGTGCTTTTCAATTATTATATTGCTTAAGTCTTGACTTTCATGGGAAGAAAGAAAGGGATTGTTTTTAGGACTTAGGGGGCTTTCAGAACCTGGAGGTTTAGAAAGGCATCTCATCTACCCCATGTACATCTCAGCCCTGAGGGGCCGAGGGAGGAGGCCCCAGAGCTCCGTGGTGATAACAGTGCTCGGGTGCTGAGCACCAGCCTACAGCTCAGAGGCCCCAAGAAACTGTCTTGCAACCCCATCCTACAGACAAGGAAACAGTACCAGAGAGGTGACGCAGGGCTTGCTCCACGTTCTGTCCCTGGTAAAGGTGGCAGCAGGGGAAGGACGCTAGGTTTTATAAGGGAACCAGGAGAGCCAATCAAGGGAGCCTGTGAGGACGGCACAGGGACCCAGGGGCTGCGTTGGGACCAGAAGGGAATTCATCACAGGGTCCCGAGCCACAGTCACTGGGGAGGGTGCAGAGGGAGCCTCCCACCCCACCAGCATCTCAGTGGGGAAACAAGTGGGTCTCCTGGGCCTGTGCCTGGGTGAACACACTGCTGCTGCCCTGCTTGGTTGGTTTCAGATGAGGGCCCAGCGGGCCTGTCCTGCCTGCAGGCTCCAGGCCCCTCCAATGGCTGGCAGGAGTCCCCAGGAGTGCTCCCTTGTCCCTGCCCTTTTGGATTCTTTTGAAAACCCTCTTTTTAATGGGCACTTTGGACCTGCTTTTGTGTTACAACTAAGATCCGTCCAGTTGGCTCACCGTTGTAGGAAGGGGACTGCCTTGCCCCCGTGGGAGCCTCTGACGTGTTTACAGGATCTCATTCAAATGTCTCCATCCTGTCTGGGTCATATACATGCCTGGGATCAGGGAGTGCAGGGGGTGCGAATTATCGGGGCCACAGTGAGTTGCTGTGAGAGGTAGAGGTGAACTTGAGCTGACCTTGGCACCCCTGCTTACACCCCCACCCGCACCCCAAGCACTCAGGCCATTCACGAGATAGAAAAGGGTGCAAGAGTTTAGAGAGTGATAACCATCAGGGGCATCCTGTCACTGGCCTGCCCTGGTGCCCTGGGACTCGTGGGCTCTGATGTCCCTTGGTTCAGGGGCTTTGCAGGCCCCAGAGGGTTCTGAAGCAAAGGAGTCACTAGCCCCATGTGCAGCCAAGAGCTGACCAGGTCCCCCAAGCCAACTTCTCTGGGCCTCAATCTTCCTGGTTTCCCTGAGAGCCAGGCAGGCAGGGGTCCTTCTCTACACTCCACATGGGCTCCCCAGGATCCCAGGCAGGGAGGGCAGGGGAGTTTTACATGCCTCCCAGCAGATCCTGCCCAGCTCGGCTCCGGGCTCCGGGCTCCGGGCTCCGGGCTTGGCTCTGGCTCTGGGTATCACCAGGGACCCTTGATGCCTTCCCCCTGACCATTTGCAACTGAAGAGACTTGAGTTAGGAAATACTTGCTCCAGGGCACGGGCTGCTGCTGCAGAGTCTCCAAGGGTCTTTTAATTCAAAGCAAAGCCCCACCTTGCTTCCGGGTGGACACCAGCAGCCTTGCATGCCCCACCTGGAACTCCTGCAGGGGACACTGGGCGTGGGGCCAGCACCCTGCCTTGAACACGCCCACGGGTGCTTCTGACGGCGTGGGAGTCTTTGCCATCGACAGGCTGCGGAACTAGGTGGGCTGTCCTGAGCAGTGTCCCACATTCTCCCTGCTGTGCAACCCAACCACTAACTTCTGTCCTTGCTGTTAGATGGAAAGGCGCCTGCTCCCCGTCCCCCCGCGGGCAGCTGAGCATCAGCGCATTTGGGGAGGGGCACTGCTTGTCGTCCACTGTGGCATTTCCCATTAACCTTCGAGCCCTGATGGTCTTTGCCTGAATTAATTATTTCATAAGTGGTGGCAAAATGTTGGTTTTCTAAGTCATCGGCTGGGACTCTCCTCCAGAGGAAGAATTTTCTCTCACTATCTGGGGCTCTGTGCTCTCTGGAGCGCCCTGTTGGCATGTGCACCAGGCGCAGTGATGGTCTGTTTTGACGAATGTTCGGGGCCAATTTGAAAGAAGGTGCATTCTGCAATTGTTGGGTACAACGCCCTATAAAAGTTAATGATGTCAGCATGGTTGATGGTGTCCATAAGGTTTAAATCGTCTGTCCTTATTGATTTTCTGACTACTTTTCCATGAAAGACTCAGAGAGGGAGTGTGGAATCTGCAGGTATTACTGTGGGTTTGTCCATTTCCCCTTTCCATTCTATTGGGTTTTGCTTCATATACTTTGAAGTGCTGTGATGTACATGTCTTTAGGCTCATCTGTCCTCTTGGTGCAACAGCACCTTTATCAGGAAGAAACGTTCCTGAAAAGGAGCTACTGTGTCTTAAATTGATAAACCGCAGACGTCTCCTGCTTGATGCCTGCCCTGAGTCCCATGTAACCCACCTGTATCCCTGTGTTGACAGCAGGTTTCTCGTGGACAACAGAGAGCTGGGTCTCGCCCTTCCCACCCGACCACACTGTCTGTAAACTGACTGTTTCTATATCTCCCATCTTCTCCTTGGCCCGCGTCCCCTCTGTCCTGAGTTCCTTTGGCCTGAGTTTCTTATCTACATTTCGTCTTTCCTTATTCCATTCTATCTCCAGGGGCTACTTAGTTATTGCATTAGTGTTGCTCTGGGGTTTACCTTCTGCATGTTTAACTCAGCACGGTCTGCTTGGCTATTACACAACTCTCACTGCGTACGCCAGGACGGGGTTCTGCTACTCCACGCAGGGGCTCCCGCCAACATCCCTCCTCCTCCCCATCCTTGGCACCCTTGCCTCCACTCTACTACCATCCAGGTTACAAACCCTACAACTCATTGTTTTCTACAGTCAAGGATCATTCAAAGGCATTTTAAAAGAAGGAAAAATGTATTTCATATTTACCCACACGCTGGCCTTTTTTTTTTTTTTAAGATTTTATTTATTCATTAGAGACGCAGAGAGAAGGTAGAGACATAGGCAGGCTCCCTGCAGGGATCCCGATGTGGGACTCGATCCCAGAACTCTGGAATCACGCTCTGGGTCATAGGCAGATGTTCAACCGCTGAGCCACCCAGGCAGCCCACATTGGCCATTTCTAACAGTTTTCCTTCTCTCACATTTGCTTTGGCTATGGTCTTCCTGCCTTGAGAATTTTCTTCGACATTTCTTGCAATGCATATCTGAAAACATGTTTATTTTCATTTTTTTGAAAGGTATTTTCATGTGGTTTAAAATTCTGTGTTGATAGGATTTCTTTTTCTTTTTCTTTCAGCCTTTTAAAGATTCCATTCCAAAAAATAAAAAATAAATAAAGATTCCATTCCAAGGTCTTCAACTTTACATAGTTTCTGATGAGAAGAAACTTTGTATCTTTGTATCTTCTCCCTGTATCTAGGGTAGCTTGTTTCTCTGGCTGCTTTTATTTACTTTTATTTTTTTGATTTTTCAAGTTTTTATTTTAGTTCCAGTGTAGTTGATATAATTTTAGTTTTCAGCAATATTAGTTTCAGGTGTAACACTATAGTGATTCAGCACTTCCTTACACCACCCGGTGCTCATTAGGACATGTGCCCTCCTTTATCCCCATCACCTGTTCCCCCATGTCCCCACCACCAGCTCCCCCTGGTGACCAGCAGTGTCTTCTCTGTGTTCAAAGTTTCTTCCTTGGAGGTGCCTGGGGAGCTCAGTCAGTTCAGCATCTGATTCTTGGTTTCGCTTAGGTCTGATCTCAGGGTCATGGGATCGAGTCCCGCCTCAGGCTCAATGCTCTGCATGGAGCATGCTTGTCCCTCTCCCTCCTTGTTTGCATGCTCTTTCTCTAAAATAAATAAGTAAAATCTTTTTTAAAAGAGTCTGATTCTTGGTTTGCCTCTTTTTTCCCCTTTGCACATTTGTTTTGTTTCTTAAATTCCACATATGAGTGAGATCATATGATAATTTCTTTCTCTGACTCATTTCACTCAGCATAATACCCTCTAGCTCCATCCTTGTTGTTGCAAATGACAAGATTTCATTCTTTTTGATGGCTGGGTGATATTCCATTGTGTATACACCACATCTTCTTTATCCATTTATCTGTCAGTGGACATCTGGGCTCTTCCCACAGTTTTGGCTGCTGTGGACATTGCTGCTATGAACACTGGGGTACAGGTGCCCCTTCGAATCACTGTGTTTATGTCCTTTGGGGTAAATACCCAGTAGTGGAATCGCTGGGCTGTAGGGTAACTATTTTCAACCTCTTGAGGAACCTCCACATTGTCTTCCAGAGTGGCTGCACCAGCTTGCATTCCCACCAATAGCGTAAGAGGTTCTTTTTTCTTCTCTGGCTGCTTTTAAGATTTTTTTTTCATTACTGGTGTTCAGCAATTTGATTATATTGTCTCTTAGTGTGGTTTTTATTTGTGTTTATCCTGCTTAGAGTTCTTTGTGAGTTTTTTTTTAAGATTTTATGTATTTAAAATAAAAAAATTTTAAATTATGTATTTATTTGAAAGAAAGAGAGAGAGAGAGAGAACAAGCAGGGGCAGAGGCAGAGGGAGAAGCAGACTCCTACTGAGCAGGGAGCCCTATGTGGGACTCAATCCCAAGACCCCGAGATCATGACCCAAGCCAAAGGCAGACACTTCACCGACTGAGCCCGCCTTCATTGCGAGTCTTGAATTGGTGGATTTATAATCAAATTTGGAAATTTCTCAGACTGCTTTTCAATTTTTAAAAAATATTTCCTGGGACTCCAATTACATGTATGTTGGGTGTTCTGGTCTTCTCCCAGGATCATGTTTTTCCTGTTTTTCTCTCTCTCTGAACTTTACTTTGAGACTTGTGTTTAACCTTTTGGGCAGGCTTACAGGCCCTTTGCTCTAAGGCTCCTTTAAACGCCAGGGCTATAAGTTGGCTTTTCTGGGTCCCACTGAGCACCCCATCCCAACATGGATGGTTCTGGCCCCTCAGGAGCTCCTGCCCTGGGCTTCACTCTCCCCCCTGCATGCTAGTATGCAGCAAACACTCCGGAGCACAGGGACATGACCAGAGATTTCTAGAACTCTCTCTTCCTAGTTTCTCCTCACTAGTGTCTGGTCCCACAGCTTCTAGCCATCATGGCTTTCCTGATCTCTGGGCTGTGACCTCCACTCAGCAAGATGACCAAATCCTATTCTCCTCCCTCCCTCCCCCTCTCCCCTTTTTGTCCCCCTCCCCTCTCTGCTCCCCTCCTTCTCTGTCCCCCCCATCCCTTTCTCTCCTACAAAGGTCTCTAATGTGGGATAACAGGCCTTGGGATGCTTGGTTTTCTCTTGAGGTATAGCTATGCATGAAGAAGGCAGGTGTACCACTGGGTCAGAGGTAGGAGCATGGGAACCCGGTGACCGGTGCCTGGCAGGCTGACTGACACCTGGAGATGGGGCTCCTCTCAGCAGGTAACTTTTTCTTAATAAATCCCCATTGCTTTTCCTGCCAACACAGGTCTGGAAAAATCTGCCACATCTGAAGGCAGTAGTGATATATGGAGAAGCTCCTCCAAAGAAGATGGCCAATGTGTACACGGTATGGGTGGAGGGCCCAGGGGGCAGGTGGGGCCTGCCCAGCTGCCCAGCTGATCAGGTGTCCGGCCCCTCCCTCCTGGCTGCAGATGGAGGAATTCATGGAGCTGGGGGATGAGCTGCCTGAGGAGACACTGGATGCCATCATCGACACGCAGCAGCCTAACCAGTGCTGCGTACTGATCTATACCTCCGGCACCACTGGGAGCCCCAAGGGCGTGATGCTGAGTCAGGACAATGTAGGACAGATCCCAGATGGGTGGGTGTGAGCTGCGGGTGGACCTGTGCACTGGACCTGCCCTAGCAGCCCTCTGGCCCTGCTTCTCAGGGTGCAGGAGACATAGGACAGTCCTTGGGTCTGTGGTCCAGAGCGAATACAGTGGTGGTGAAGAAGAGGGGAGGGAGGTCTGTGCTGGGCACTCCCTGCAGAGATGGCTGGGAGGAGGCCCTCCAGAAGTAGCCCAAGCCCCCGGGGTGAGCACTTCCAGGGCAGGCTTGGGGACACACCAGGGCCTATCTGCCTGTCCTCCAGATCACGTGGACAGCCCGGTATGGCAGCCAGGCTGGCGACATTCAGCCAGCAGAAGTCCAGCAGGAGGTGGTGGTCAGCTACCTGCCCCTCAGCCACATTGCTGCTCAGATCTACGACTTGTGGACAGGCATCCAGTGGGGGGCGCAGGTCTGCTTTGCCGAGCCTGATGCCCTGAAGGTCAGTCCCTCTGCCGAGCAGGTGTCCGAGTGTGTGGGCAGCAGCATACCCATGGGTACACTCATGGGGGGTGGGGGGCTGGCGTGTGCACTTGTGAGCAGGCAGGTGCCCCATGCATTTCTCTGTCAGAACTCTTCCCGTTGCTGTTAGCACAGCCCACATGACCACCTGAGAAGGGGCTGAGGTGTCCCATAAGGAGAGGGTCCACGTGCCATGAAGGGGTACATCGTCCTCAGAGCAAGGCCACAGATGGCCACGACCCTGCCCTGCTTCCTAGTCTCCTATGCCGCACCCATCCTTTGGAAACTTGTTTTAACTGTGAGGAGAGCTCTCCCAGACGCCCCCCCACAGACCCCCCTCCATCTGCCCCTCCCGGCCCAAATGGTGTCCCTTGTCCATCCCTAAACTAGTCACTGCTTAGGGGAACGGGATGGTCACATTTGGGTTAGAGAAGAAAGAGTGGCCACCCCCAGGGCTGAGAGGGGACTGAAGAGCATTGAAGCATCTGGCCCATGAACAATGGGGATGGCCGCCTAGTGGAGGCTGACAGTATGGGACAGGTTGTGTGCAGGTGGGTGTATGCACCTGTGTGGGTGCCTGGACGGTACGTGCAGCTGCCTGTGGTGTGGGGGCTTCCTGGCACTGAGCCGGCAGGCCTTCTTCTCTGGCACTGGACAGGGGAGCCTGTTGAACACACTGCGGGAGGTGGAGCCCACGTCCCACATGGGGGTGCCTCGCGTATGGGAGAAGATCATGGAGAGGATCCAGGAGGTGACGGCTCAGTCTGGCTTCATCCGGCGCAAGATGCTGCTCTGGGCCATGTCAGTGACCTTGGAGCAGAACCTCACCTGCCCGGGCAGGTATGGAGGGACAGGGGGCAGGAGTCTGGGAGGTATCAGGGCTGGGGCATAACTCCAGTAAGCAACCAAGGATCTGATAGGCTGGGCTGGTCCAGGGGACCCCTGTGCAGAAGCCCACTCAGGGGCCGGGCTTCAGATCTCTTCCCAGACTCCACAGGAGACTGTCACCCCGTCCCTGGGTTCTGACCAGGAAGACTGACTCACTCTGGGCAGCATTCACCTCCTCTGACAAGGGCTCCTGAGGGTTTCCTGACTCTGTAGGGGGCTGGGGCTGAGGGTCACAGTGATGAGCACTCAGTCTTTCCAGCTGCCAAGGGACCCGCAGCCTTCTGATGGCTTCCCAGATTCACACAATAGTGCTTGGGAGGGTTAGTGGCATGGACCTGGCTGGTTCCAATTTAGAAATATTTTCCATTACTGGTGATTCCGTGAAACTGTATCATGTCTGGTGAGGTGTGTACACATGTCTGCAAATATGGCTTCATTTGCATAGTCATGGGAATTGACTATACATGAACGACTCATCTGTGGGCTTCAGGTGGGATCACACACCTTTGCACATGCATGTCTGTGCAGACGTACTTCACATCTCCGCACCTGTGTTTTATTGTATGTTGCTGCCTGTGCACCTGTTCACAGCCCACTCTGACCTCCAAGCTCAGGACGTAGTGCACACAGGTGCATGCACACATCTGTCTCCAAGCCAGCGCGTACCTGCCCAATGCCCACCTGGTACACGTGAACACATGTGTATCCCTCTGTGGACCAGTCTCTCTCCCCCACCAGTGACCTGAAGCCCTTCACAGCCAGACTGGCGGATTACCTAGTGCTAGCCAAGGTCCGCCAGGCACTCGGTTTTGCCAAATGTCAGAAGAGCTTCTATGGAGCAGCTCCCATGACAGCTGAGACGCAGCACTTCTTCCTGGGCCTCAACATCCGCCTGTATGCGGGCTACGGCCTCAGTGAGACGTCAGGCCCGCACTTCATGTCCAGCCCCTACAATTACCGGCTCTATAGGTATGTGTGTGCCCACATGCCCTTGTTGACATCCTTGGTGCCCACTGCTGTTTGGGTCTCAAGTGCCACCAGGTCCACCCTGGGCTGGGTCCACTGGAGGCCTGTCTCCCACAGGTGGTCTGCACCCAAGTGTCATGGGGCCCTTGCAGCCCTGGGGCCTTGAGCAGGTTCTGGGGGAGGGATTTCCCTCTGTCCTGTGGGTGGGGTATGTGGGAGGGTGCCTCACTTGGCCAGGGATGGATGGCAGGGACAGGAGGAGGTTGGGGGGATAGGGCTGATCCTCCGGTAGGCAGGCAGGGCAGTCAGCTCTGGGAAGAATGGAGGGATTACCTGTTGTGACCTTACCCTGCCCCCTCACCGTCCTGCTGGCCCATCACAGAGCTTGAGATTGTGCCGTCCCTCCTCCATCATTACCTTATTGGCTATACCTCTAAGTCCCTGTTAAAATACAAAAATGCTGGGAGGGGACGCCTTCTGGCCATTGGGAAGAGTGAGAGGTTGCAGACCTGGAGTTCACAGCTGGGGCCTGCCCCTGGGCTAAGGCCTGACTGAGCCCCCTGACCAACCCCAGCTCTGGGAAGGTGGTGCCCGGCTGCCTGGCGAAAGTGGTGAACGAGGACTCGGAGGGCGTCGGGGAGATCTGTCTATGGGGCCGCACAATCTTCATGGGTTATCTGAACATGGAGGACAAGACGCGGGAGGCCATTGACGCCGAGGGCTGGCTACACACGGGTGACACTGGACGCCTGGATGCAGACGGCTTCCTCTACATCACTGGGCGCCTCAAAGGTGAGTGCCACTGGCCGGCTTGGCAGCTGCAGGCGTGTGTATTGCAGGGGAGTGGGGGGTGCGCTCCGCCATCTGTGCCCAGGAGTCCTGAGCCCAGAGGAGTCAAGTCTGTGCACCTGGACTTCGCTGCTGTGTCCTGGGGGCACTCTCACATTGGTTTCCTGATGAGGACACCCAGAGAGGTGAAGGGACTTGTGTCAGGTCACCCAGCTAGGAAATGGTGGAGCTTGGATCCAGACTCCCTGGAAAAGCAAAGCAGGTCTTTCCAGAAGATTCTGGGACATAGTGTGAATTTTACATGCAAATGTGGGAATGATATCAAGAACACATATTGGATATAGCATTTAAAATAAAACAGGAAAAAAAAAACAAAACAGGAGACTTCAAAGAAATTTCCCGTGAAGATTGTGGCCCTCCCAGAGGTCAGCTGGAGACTTTGCCTAAGGGAGCGTAAGCCCAAACACATCCGTCTGGGGAGTCCACACCGTTTCCCAGGGGAAACCAGCTCAGGGAGTGGGTGAACAGCTCTGGAAATCGCACAGGCCGGGGTGCCATCCAGCCTGGGTCCTGCTGGCCACAGAGGACTGACTTTCAGGACAGAGTTGGGGAGCCTGGCCTGAGCCTTGAGGCTGCACACACAATCTCCAGTGGCTCAGGTGGGTCGAGAGCGCCGCCTAGGGCTTGGCTTGGTGCCGGCCACTGAGGACCTGCACCTGGGAAGGCCCAGCTGGACCACCTTTTACAACAATATGGTTAAAGATTGGGACCCAGATGCCTTTTCTCCAGGTCAGTAGCCTCTGACCCAGCCTCTCCTTAGGGCGTCACCCACCAGGGGACTGTGGGAGGCACCTGGGCTGCCTGTCCTGGGACCCTGAGTTTTTCTGTGACGGGGCCTGACATCGGGCTGTGTGAGGCCTGCAGCCTCCGTCTTTATCTGTAGGATAACCTCCAAACACTTGCCAAGATTTTTATTTTTATTCCATCAGATCTGTGGATTAATTTGGTGAGAATGTATCTCCTTGCAATATCGCATCATCCAATCCATAAACGTGGAATAGATCGCTCAGCATTGTGCAGATATATTTAGAAACATGACTTAGATCATTTTCAGGGGAAATGCAAGCAGTTCCAGAAAAGACAGTAAAACTTAAAGAGACGGATTCCCAAGGAACAAACAGGGACCATCCCCCTGACACATACACACAACACACCATGACCAGCAGGTTCACTGAGGAATCACAACAGCACTTCACCTGATTTTGAGCATAGAAAAGAAGGAAAACTTTCAAATTTTCAGTGAGGTGAGTCTAACGTTGACACCAAAATCTGAAAGATTGTATTTAAAAAGAAAACCATAGATTACCAATTTGTATGAATCCATATGCTAACATCCTAAATTAAATAGTAGCAAACAGCCTATGCCAGCACATAAAACATAACCCATCATGACTAAGTGGAATTATTCAGGAAATGCAGGATATATAATATAACAAATCCTTTTAATGGAGCTTTAAAATGTTTATCATCATGTCTGCATATATTGTGAAGGCATTTAACAAAAATTGAATATCCTCATTCATGGACAAAGACAGAAATGGGTGTCTACTTCCACAACGTCACGAAACGTGAGTCTCCCAAGCTAGAAGCCGGCTAGTCCTGGGAAATGCAGAGCCCAGGCCTCTGACATAAGGGGCAGGTCGTGGTGCCCACGGTCAGCCACACCGTCCAGCAGCATCTTGCAAACAGAAAGTCAAAAGACAGCCACAGGGAATCCATGCCTTGTGCCAGCACATCTAGAAGGCATCACAGAATAAACTAGTTCGTGCATGATAGAACATTTCCTTATGAAGAACGGAGCCCTCCCTGCTTCTGAGGAACACAGAAACCCTTCATCCTAGAGGAAGGAGGAGGGTCTACCTGGGACTCCTGCTACAGGAGCTGTGGCGGGGGACTCACAAAACTGTACTACATTAAAGACAAAACAAACCTCTGGGCAGTCACACCACCAAGAGCAAAGACAAATGTCACAGCTGGGAAGCTGGCCCGCAGCTCCTGTCATCGGCGTCCAGCACAAGAACATCCCTGCTGTTTCCTTAGATGTCGTGCCTCTGGCGATGCTTTGTGTTTACTGTCTTTTTGTGTTCGGTGTAGACACTTCTGCACATATCTCCTTAGGTCTGCTCCGAAGTAATTTATGTTTGGGGTGCTGTTTACACACTGCGGTTATCCATGTGCATGCCACCGGCATGCCAGCTGATTTCTGCGGAGGCCTGGGGTCTTGGGACCTTGTCTTCAAATACCCAACACTTTCGTTTCCTCCTTTCCATTTCTTCTGAGTGTTTCTCTTGAGTCTTGTGTGGGTGGGGCCTTGAGAGCAGCGGTGAACAGACACAGACCACCCGGTCGTCTGTGGATTGTTCCTGGTCTCGATGGGGGAGGACACTTTCGACCTTTGATTCCTGAGTGTTTTGTGAGGATTTCTGGCAGGTGCTCCTTTCTATACCGTTTGCTGAGGGCTTCTGTGCTACTAACGTGTGAAAGGTGCTGGTGGGAGGGGAGGGGGAAGGAGGAAGACAAGGCTGAGGCCCTGCCCACCCCACCTCTGCCCCCCACCCCCCACCCCCAGCCTACTGGTCTGAAGGCTTCCTCTCTGGCCAGCATGCCTTGGTAACCACACCTCACCCCAACGACCACCGGTGCCCTGAAACTTGGAGCCCCAGCCATTTAGGGGCTGCCCCCTGCCAGGGCAGCCCCTCAGTGGCCATGGGAGCCTGTGATTGGCCCTGCTTCCCTGCTGCTTTGGCCTCCCTGCCTTACCTGCTGCGCACACATGCCCTCTGCCTGTTAGACCTAGTTCATGTTCAACATCTGGGTGGACCCCTATTCCTTTTTTTTTTTTCTGCTGGACCCCTATTCCATGGCCTGGTGAGCTCCCTGCAACCAGGGCCTGTCTCACCCTACTTGGCCTAACATCCACATAAGACCTGCACACAATGTGATCAGCACGTTGTACTAGAATGGGGGGGGGGGGGCAGTCCCAGTGTGTTTAGTAAATGCCTACTTATTACCCTCTGGCCTGGCAGAGCCACCTTCCAGAGAAGAGACCAGAGCACTAAGTGCCCACACCTGGTCTCACACAGGTGTCTTGGGTGGAGCCTGAATGAGTGACCCAGTGGACAAGGGGTGGACACAGTGAGAGCAGCTCAGAGCAGGGAGAGCCAGCGTGCACTCAAGCAGGGCAGGCTTCCCAAGGGGGCAGCTGAGCTGGCTCCCACAGAACAGGGGGTGCACCAGACAGAGACAAGAGGGCGTACTGGGAAGGTGTAGGCAGGGTGAGAGGCTTATAGCAGGGGCTCTGGAACCTCATTGTGCTCTGCTCCACTACGTGACCTCAGACATGTCATTACAAAAACTGTCTAACATGCCAACAAGAATGCATAGATATTGTGAACATTTGTGATAATAAATAGAATCATTACAAAGACATGCCACCTAACAACCTCCCTGTGCCTTGGTTTCCCCATCTGCAGAATGAGCTTCCTCATGGGCTGGTCATGAGGGGCCAGTGAACCAGTGCACATGCAACACTTAGCACAAGACCTGGTACACGGCAGTGCAGGGGGTTGGCAGGGTTTGCAGGGGGTCAGGGGAAGGTCCACTGAGGAACGAGTTGGGCAGAGGGGGCAATGGATGGGAAGTCTGAGCAGGCAGGGTCTTGGATGATGAGCAAAGAATGGGAACACTGAGTGTGGAACAGCCACCCCCCCAAGCAGGTGTGCCCCCAACAGGTGTGAGGGGCTTCTGAGAGCATGCCCCCATTTGCCGAGTACCCATAGGACTGTCAGCCACTCCTGCCTCCAGGGTCTTTGGCCGAGGCTGGTGTCTTGGGTCAGCCGGGCATCAGGACTAAAGCCTGTGCTGGGGTGCTCTGCCCTGCCTCCCCAGAATTAATCATCACAGCCGGTGGAGAGAACGTGCCCCCCGTGCCCATTGAGGAGGCCGTGAAGACGGAGCTGCCCATCATCAGCAATGCCATGCTGATCGGGGACCAGAGGAAGTTCCTATCCATGCTTCTCACCTTGAAGGTATGTCGGGGGGGTCTGGCTTTAGAGGGGCAGGGGTTCCGTGGGTCAGAAGCCACGCTCAGCCAGGACGCCCACAGATCTCGAGACTTTCCACTGGAATCATCTGTTGGCCATGTGCACTAAGGGGCAGGAACACAGCTGGTAAAGTGCTGCCTCAACAATCCTTCATCGTCCCAGCTCAGCCCAGCTCCGAAGGTGCTAGAAGCTCAGAGTCCAGGATGATGGGTGGGGCCTCAGGAGGTCCCTGTGGCAGACTGCAGTTCTGCTGGCTGAGGTCCTTTCAGGTGTCCTCCCACCACAGGGTGGCCTATCCATTCTAGAGCCTTCTCTCTGAGACAACTGTGTGATCCACACCCTTGGCCTCGGCAGCAAGACCAGGCCTGGTGTCTCGCAGAGCAAGGCTTGGCCTGTCTGACCTCTGGCTTTTCAGTGCACGCTGGACCCCGATACATCCGACCCAACTGACAACCTGACTGAGCAAGCCATGGAGTTCTGTCAGCGGGTGGGCAGCAAAGCCACCACCGTGTCTGAGATCGTGGGGACAAAGGATGAGGCCGTGTACCAGGCCATTGAGCAGGGCATCCAGAGGGTCAACAAGAATGCGGCCGCCCGACCCTACCACATCCAGAAGTGGGCCATTCTGCAGAAGGACTTCTCCATCTCCGGTGGAGAATTGGGTAGGGGTTTGTTTTCTTGCTTGTTTGTTTTCATGATTCCAGGGGCTGCGTGGGAGGTTGGAGGCCTTGGCAGAGCCCTCGAGGTACCTGCCAGGAAGCAGCCAGGACAAGCACAAGCCACAGACACGTGGACAGCCACCTCCTTCCAGCAAGGGGGTCACAGTTGCCCTGTGCCTGGGCATGAGCCTGTGGAGAGCCAGCCACATTCACAAAATGTGTGCTGGAATACATTTTTTTTTTTTGAATCCATTAATTTGAACTACAACCTTTAACTTTGTGGGGACTGTGCGGCCATTTCCCCCTGAAATCACAATGGGACCAGTGGCCGGTCCCCAGGCCCTGTCAGTGTGTGGGCTGGAGTCCCTTGGCTCTGGCGCAGCCCCCGCTGGATGTTTGAGGTCACTCTGGGCTGCAGCACATTGGGGTGCTCACGGCCAGGGGAGCCTCCAACACCTCGAGGGAGCTGCTGAGCTTCCATAGACACCGCAGCTCGTTTGCTCGTCTGGTGCCAACACATGGAGGACAGGTATCCTCTCTAAACAGCTAACATATGCAATTGGCTTTGAGGTCTCCAGTTACACAACCAGGAGTGTGTTAGCGCCATATGGATGCTACACTGCCCCTGACCTGAATCAGAGCTCTTTCAACCATGCTTCAGACGGAAGAACCAAGCGCAAAAACAATGATCTGGGAAAGACTGCTCACAGAGACCACGGTAGAGGCCTGACGAGCCCAGGCCGTCCCCTGCCCATTAGGCGAACAAAGCATGATGCCCCACTTGGCAGGCCAGTCACTCACTACTGTTCTGTAACAAATTACCCCCAAATTTAGCAGCTTGAGACAATAAGCATTTATTATCTTGATTTCTGTGGGTCAGAAATCCAGGGCAGCTTAACTGGGGGCGGTGGGCGGTGGGGAGGCTCTGGCTTGGGGTCTCACAAGGTCGTAGTCAAAATGTTGGCCTGGTGCTGCCACTGGAGCCACTTTCTTTTTTTTTTTTTTTTTTTTTGGAGCCACTTTCTTGCTCACCCTTGTGGGTGTTAGCCAGAGACCTCTATTCCTTGCCAGGGGCCCTGTCCCCAGGCTGCCTGTGCGCTCACAGCACAGTGGCTCGCCTGCTCCAGAATGATCCATGAGAGACCAAGAAACCATCATTCTGCTGTTACGTTTGATAGTCTGAGTAATCTCTTCACCCAAAGGACAAAGCAGAAAGTATACGGAGGAGACACGGGTGCAAGTTAAAGAAGGCGGGCATGATCCTCTATCGGGGCTGTGCCAGGACCCAGTCCTCTGTGATGCATATCACTCCGCTGGGACCACGCCGGGGTGCAGCCCCAGGAGCACGGGTCATGGGCACCACCTTGCAGGCCTGCCTTGTCCCGGACCCTGTCCACACCTCTTCCCAGACTTCTGAGTCCAGGCCTCACTTCCTCCTTCCAATCACTCTTTCAGGTCCCACGATGAAATTGAAACGGCTCACGGTTCTGGACAAGTATAAAGACATCATCGACTCCTTTTACCGGGAGCAGAGAAAGTAAGCTGGAGCCATCCTCCCAGTTTCCGCTGAAGACAGCAGGCCTTTTGGAGGGTTATCCTGAGCCCCTTAGTCTGGGAGTGTGAGCTCCTGGCAAGGCTGAGGCCTCCACGCCCAGGCACGGCACTGGCATGGCCCTCTGCCAGGTTTGATGCCAACAGTAGCTGATGATGCCAAGAAGCTTCACACGTGCATAGTTTTAATTTTCAGCACTGCTTTTTGTTCAGGTGACAAATGAGATCAGCTGTCCTCCCAGAACTATAGGGCAGGCGGCTGGCCTGAGTCCCAGGCAGGGGGACAGTCCAGTGCGCAGGCTGTGTGCTGGGGGAGGCAGAGGAAGGGCAGCTAGAGTGACTTTGTGCCCTGCAGGGAAGCCAACAGTTTAACTCACCTAACGGCGGACTGACTCTGGAATCCTGTGGCTGCTGCCAACCCTGCCCTGCGAGTCCAGGTACTCGGGCACCTCACAATTGCCAACTGATTTGAAGCTTAATAAATTGCTGCTGCCTGTTTGATTGTACTGAGTGTAATTTGAATATTAAACTGTTTAACAGAATTGCCAACAAGTACCCAATCTTTCTTGCTGGTTGAGCAGGCGGGCCAGGCCAGAGTCGTGGGTATTTAAGCCATAGGATGGTGTGCCATGGGCGTGACCATCGACACCCTGGGACAAGCACAGGTGCAGGAGAGCATTGAGGGGAATATTCTGTAAAGGCAAGTGGCTGGCGCTAGCCCCCTGCACCCTGAATACCCAGAGACAAAGGGACCTCTGGCATCTCGCCAGGAGACAGGTGGAGAAAGCATGCACCTCAGTCAGTTCTGAAGTCTTTATTAGGGCGATCCAACACAACAGAGGAAGCTGCAGCCTGAACAAAGTAAAATACATGTGAGCCTGAAGTCTGCTTTATAAGCCTAAACATACTCAGGTGGGACGCATGCTAAAAATCCCCTGTGCTCTGGGTGCAGTGTGCAAAGTGCAGGGGTTTGAATGCCACACAGGGGCAGGAGAGGACAGGAGTGGCCTTTGCTGTGGGGGTCGCATAGCTTTTCACAAAAATAGTGACTTAGAGTCTGACATAAAGGACAGTCGTGCTGCAGGGGGGGAAGGGGAAGGGGCAGAGGTCAGCAGCAGAGCCCAGCCCCCACTGCAGGCTCAGCTCTCACTGGCACTGCTATGGCACATGGAGGGCAGTGGCTCAGTGCCGTGGGGACAAGGCAGGCCAGCCAGCACCCCCAGCTCCTCACAGCCAGAATATTCCCGGTGGGGTCCTTCAGCTGCCATGGGGGGTGTTGAGTCATACTGCAGGCTCCTGTAGCCGGCTCTGCACCAGAGACTCCTCACCCTCACATGTCCAGTGGAAAGTCCGCCCCTGCCCTCCATTAAAGCTCTGGCCATGAAGGTGCATCTCCAGATAACAAAGTAACTGAACACACGTGTCTTTGTATCCAATATACTACCTATGTCTTATTACCAAAAATACATCTCTCGTTACATAGTGCTTGGGTTTGAAATCTTTATTCACACTCAGTAATCCACGTTGAAGGACCCACCTGTCTACTTCCACATCACTAAAAAATATGCCATTGTCACTGGTTTTGACCTGAATTTTCTAAGAAACCTCCTATGCCCACTTAGCTCTATAAGAATGTTACCTTGTGCTATCATGTCTGTAATCTGTTTTGTTTCTATTACATTTTTCATAAACCAAGGAAAACAGTGTCTTCTGAAAAAAGTTGTTTTCTCTTGTTAATTCTGTATCGCATTTATAGCTGAAGAAACCATTTTAACTGAAGTGTTAAATGATTAACATGGCAAACGATACAGTCCACTTAAGAGTTTACAAAAAACATATACTGGATAGACATTTAATAAATAAAACAAGCGCTTAGGGAAAGTCCTTTGAAAGCAGGCCTAGGGACGTCACCTGCACCCTCTGCACAGATTTTGTTAAGAAAAGGCCGTATCTAAAAATGTACTGTCAGGAAAGAAGAGAACCAAATGTGTGCAAGACAGGAGGTGCCAGCACAGGTGCCTGTGGCATCGGGTGGGAATGATGGACAGACTCCATTCGCTGGATCCTCAATCTAAATCTCGTACTCGACGACAGATCTCCTCTGTGAAGTCTGAGCATTTTGCGTTGCCTCCTAAATCTTTTGTTAAGCTCTGAGAAAAGAAAAAGCAAAGATAAAAATGCAACAACACATTCGACCAAAACAAGGCTGTTTTTATGGAAAGCCCCCCGGTGAGATGCTGGCAGGGCAAGTCTGGCTCCCCACCCGTGGAAGAGTGAGGCCGCAGGCTGGCACTGTGTTCCCACCCAGGAAGACTAGGGTCTTCCAGTGAGCGCACACAAAACACCTGGGGAAGACAAGATACTCTCACCACAAAGGGAAGCCAGGAGGCTTTCCAAAAATTTCCCTCCATACAGTAGATCCTAAGAAAACATCTGATTATGGACATTTAAACAAAAGCATAAATCCCTTGGGGAATTTTTAAAGTTAAAGAAAAAAAAACATACTTTGAGATATTTTTGGAAGCTGAGAAATACTAAGGTAATGTTTGAATCACTAAATTTTTTTTTTAACAATTTAAGTGTTTTGGGATCCCTGGGTGGCGCAGTGGTTTGGCGCCTGCCTTTGGCCTGGGGCGCGATCCTGGAGACCCGGGATCGAATCCCACGTCGGGCTCCCAGTGCATGGAGCCTGCTTCTCTCTCTGCCTGTGTCTCTGCCCCTCTCTCTCTCTCTCTCTGTGTGACTATCATAAATAAATAAAAATTTAAAAAAAATAATAAAAAAAAACAATTTAAGTGTTTCTTTTCTTTTCAAAGATTGATTGATTGATTTATGATAGACAGAGAGAGAGGGGCGGGGGGGGGGGCAGAGACACAGGAGGAGGGAGAAGCAGGCTCCATGCTGGGAGGGAGCCTGACACGGGACTTGATCCCGGGACTCCAGGATCACGCCCTGGGCCAAAGGCAGGCACTAAACCACTGAGCCACCCAGGGATCCCCACTAACTTCTTTTTTAAGCAAGCTCTTCACCCAGTGTGGGGCTTGAACTCATGAGCTCAAGATAAGGAATCTTGTGCTCCGCCAGTGGAGCTGGCCCAGCACCCCTCAATCACTGCCTCTCCAACTCTCCTCCTTAGAAGAGAAATTGTGCCACACTGCCATGGGTCCTCTGACAGCCTGTCCTCCCTTCAGTCTGAATGGGATCTCGAGATACTTGTCTCTTGTCCCACTGTGTCCTGCACAATTATAAGGGTCACTGTGTACTTGAGGCGGTGCTCTGCAGAGCAGGTTGGGCTCTGGGGGCTTGGTGGGATAGCTTCTAGAAACGAATCCTAGGCCCTGGAGGCCCAGCCTAGTGTCCATGAGCCCCATACTCTCTGCCCATGCTTGGAATAGCAAAGCTTGCTGAGTCAGAGCAAGACTGTGTGCGAGCCCCAACTTTGCCATGAAGGAGCCATGGGACCGTGGATAATCCGTTTCTCTGTGCCCCGGTCCCTTCACTTAGAAAAGGGGATTAACTGTAGCATCTCCTTCACAGGAGAGGTTTGTGGAGATGAGAAGCATAAAAAACATAGTCATGCAAGTACTTTGTTTCTATTGGCCACTATGATTACTTTCAGAAAAGCTCTGTTTTACTTTCCTAACACAGACCCATGTTGTGTACCATGTCACAGCATCTGGATCTGCCCTGAGATTCCAGCCCCTGAGGCCTGGACCTTAGCTTTGCTTCCTGGGTTATACTCTGCAGACCCCACAATGTACATGACACATGTTTATTGTGGGTAGAAGCAGGGGCCTGGCCCAGATCGGGCACTGCCAACAGGATATCCAGGCCTAAATGGCTCTGGCTTCCAAATCTCAGCTCTTCCTGCTGCACACAGGTCTCCGCATCAGAGCTTCCTGACCCTTCCCTCATGAAACATGGGGCTCCTCTCTTCACAGAACACACTCCCGTGTGTGCACACGGCCTGAGTGTGCTCGGGGTGCCATTGCCTGTTGCTTTCACCCGGACAAAATGTGTTCAAGAAGGTATTTGGGGGGATCCCTGGGTGGCTCAGTGGTTTGGCGCCTGACTTTGGCCTGGGGCGTGATCTTGGAGTCCTGGGATCGAGTTCCGCATCAGGCTCCCTGCGTGGAGCCTGCTTCTCCCTCTGCCTGTGTCTCTGCCTCTCTCTCTGTGTCTCTCATGAATAAATAAAATATTAAAAAAAAAAAAAGAAGGTATTTGGCACAGCATAAGTATGGCAGACGACTGATACCTTTCCATCCTTAATTGTAGCAAAGCACGCAGCCTCAACCCTTGCAGCATGGTCAAAAAGCCCCATGTGGCGCAGCATCATCACAGCACTGAGCAGGAGAGCCGTGGGGTTGGCCATGTCCTTGCCAGCAATGTCCGGAGCAGTTCCGTGAACCTAGCGGTGGGGAACACAAGCACAGTCGGGGGACAGCCAACAGCCTCTTCCCAGCACATTGGGCCTGGTCCTGTCTCCTCCTCAATGAGCAACAGCTACGGAACAGCTACTGTGCCCAACTCATCAGATATGGGTCCTGGCAGTAAAGGCTCAGAAAAATAGCCAAAGTCGCAGAGAAAAAGTGCAAAATACGGACTAACAATCTTTTCCGATTTCCGATAAAATGTAACTGAGAAAGGACATAATAAATGATAAGGATACAAAATTAAGGAAGAAATCAATGAATAAGCTTATATAAAACCTGAACCCCAGGGAAAACTCAACAACTGAACCATATCCATGCAGATAACCCACCCTGGCCTCAGGCTATTCCTGTGACGGCGGCTTCACGGTTACCCAGGGCCTTACCGACTCGAAGATCGCTACCCCGTTGGCTCCAATGTTGCCACTTGGTGTCACACCAAGACCTCCAATCAATCCCGCGCACAGGTCACTAGCAGCAGAAAAACATTTCAAAGAGTATTCTGGAAAACGAAACGCCTCACCCAGACTTCCCGCCAAAAGGAAGCAGAGCTCCTTGAGAAACAGCTGATCCAGGGCCACAGTCAGGAAGGGGCAGCATACTGTCTCAGAAAGCGCACAGTAGGCCATGCCCAGGGGACACAACACAGCTCAAAGGGCCATGCGCCGGCCAGTATGAATGATGGTGATGTCGGATGTAACTCACAGTTGTATCCAAGAGTCAAACTGATACAAATATGGATGCAAATAAATGAGAGAAGCTTATTCTCACAGCAGAATACCCACTAACAGGTGGAGAAGGAATAGTGGCCACCTTTGTGGGGCAAGGGACAAGGGGACGAAGGGGGAGGGGAGGAGCGACACCAGCAGGGGTGCTAAGATGCGGGCACTCAGGTGGTGGGGGCCAGGGACACAGCAATTTTCCTTTTCTGTAAGCCTGCAATTCTGCCAAAAGTCACAAAAATTTGGTAAAAATGACCACCCAAGGGCTATACATAACACGGCAAAATCAACCAACAAAACATCTCAGCATGGGAAGAGGGACAACAGCCCAGAGCCGATCTGACAAACAGATGAATAACCCATCCAACCTCTAATCACTGACATCACCACCCAAATCGCTAGGATCCAACTCATATGACACACGCTATACTTAATAAAAATTGATTCAAAATCCTTAAGCCACATTCATTTTAGGACATTTATAAATAAATTATAGACTAAAAAGGAATAGCTGGACTCACCTAAGGATGTCTCCATACAAATTTGGCATAACAAGGACATCAAATTGGGACGGATCCTGGACCATCTGTAAGAGACAAATCTGTGTGTTTAGCGACCAACACGGCACAATGCTGCATCCACAGCACGCCGCAGAAAGTAGCAGGTAAGCAAGCACGTATACTTACATTCAGACATACTGTATCAAGGTACATCTCATTAAATTTAATATCTTTACAGTTTTCAGCAACTTCCCTGCATTTTTGTAGAAAAAGCCCATCTGACATTCGCCTGTATTTAATCAAATAAAAACTGTTGAAAAGACTTGCAAAAAGAAAAGGATCAGGTCAGAGAGTAAAGAGAAGTTCAAGAAATGTTTCAGAAGCCCAGATATCAGATTTCAATTATATTAAAATTATTTTTTTGGCAGTTAATAAAATGCGAACTGAAAATGTTTTAGAATATTTCCGGAAGCACAAAAGGGCATAAAAATGTAAAATCGTTTTATCATAATAAAGACTATGATTTTTAACTAGTTCTAAGTCCAGCAAAAATTAAGAAATATCTATTAATAAGAAAATGTTAAAATTGCTTTAAAAGATAAACTTAATCAATCATTTAAGTGGTTGGACTATTGCACATGCTCAACCCCCTTCCTAGGTTAGGGAACCAGTTTCTGCACACACCCAGAGCTGCCTTAAGCAGTGGAGTGAGCAGGAAGACAACCACAAACCATCCATCAGGCAGCCCCAGTGTGACCATTTTAGAGACGCTCCCCTGGTCTACTTGGGACAACAGGAGTGCCCCTGCCCTTTGAACTGCATGGCCTGGGTACACCACAGCCACAGCACATGGGGACCCAGACTCCAGCATCCTTCTCTGATAATGCTCAGTCTCTCCTGACATACCAGGACCTGAACTCCCACCCTCCAATCTGCTGCATACACAGGACATGAGACATGAGAGAGACCTGGACCCGCTGACTGAGGGGAAGAAAGGGAAGCTGGATCACTGCCCGCTCCCACGAACCACCTGAGCACGTGGGGCTCTGGCCGGGACTCACATGATGTTGGCTTTGTGCACAGCTGTGACGTTACTCCGATGGTTGTTGCGGGCATACTCGAAGGCAAACTCAGCAATGCGCCTGCTCGCCTCCTCAGTGATGAGCTTGATGCTTTGAACGACCCCATCCACGATCTGAAGAGCAGGTCCTTGCCTCACTGGACTGGCCCGGCGCTGGGCCGTGGCCGGTGAGGATGCACCCCGATGTGGGGCGTCCCAGAGGCTAATAACATCATCAGCCCCAGTCCCGCCCCAGCCCCATGGAGTAGGTAACATAAGGCCCCCTGAACAGATGAGGATAACTGAGGTGCAGGGGTGGCCACCTGCCCAAGAACACGGCTGTGAACTGGAGGATTCAAACTTCCAACAGAGGGCACTCCCCAGGCCTGGGTCCAAGCCCCACTGCCTGATGCCAAGCCAGGACTGAGGCCCATGCCCACACCTTGCAGAGGTCACAGGCAGCTGTCTGTGCGAGATGTGTCCAACAAACGGGAATCGGAAAAACTGTCCCAAGTGCAAGTGTGTGAAATGAACATACCACATGCTCTATGCCACTGTACTCTCCTTCTGTGTTCTCCCGGATGGTGACAATGTTCACGTCGGTGTAAGGGGTTTTGTAACCCTCGATTGAAACACATGGTCGGACATTTGCATAAAGGTCAAATGTCTTACGCAGCAGTAAATTCATAGATGGGTGGCCTGCTGCTATTGGGGTCTTCAGAGGGCCTGTAGTAAAGAGCACCCAGATGACAACAGGGTTCTGGGGTTTTCTTCTTCTTTATAAACACAAGTACAGAACATTTATTTGAAATTCCAATTCTTCCTTGTTTCACTTTCCCACTAGAACTTTGGATAAGTAGCTGTGTGACACATGTAACATGCATGCTTAGGAACTAACAGACACTTTTACAACAGACCAAGAGTCACTTGAAAGGACAGGCAGTGCTCTGTTTTCTAAGCATGGCTGTCACTCTCAGGTACTCCTAGGTCACCGGCTAATCTACCTGGGCCACCATGAGGGTGTCTGTCTCTGACTTTATCTCCCTGATTCCAATGAAGGAGGAAGAGTTCCATGGAAGCTTTCTGGAACATTACTGCCCTCCTTAGTAACACTGCATACCTCATGGGAGAGGGCCAGGCTCCGCAGTATCTGACCCTCGCCCCTACCAATGAGGTAACAACACTCTTACTGTCATTTAAAAGTGAAGGAAAGGCGTGCCTGGGGAGCTCAGTGGGTGAAGTGTCTGCCTTCAGCTCAAATCATGATCCCAGCGTCCTGGAATCAAGTCCCACATTGGACTCCCTGCTCAGTGTGGAGTTTGGTTCTTCTTCTGTCCCTCCCTGCTGGTGCTCTCTCTCTCGAATAAATAAATAAAATCTTTAAAAAATAAAATAAAAGTGAAGGGAAAAAAAAACAAAAGATCAAAAGCAAGAGTAAGAAACTTGCCTAAGCCTCCCAGCAGTAAGCGGGATGGGATTCAAACTTACATCTGTCTGGACTTACAGCCTGTATTGAATGGGAATCAGGTACATGCTCGTATTTTGAATCATGACCTGAAGCATGTATTAATTAAAATAATAAAAACGTGAAAAGTGTGCAGAAGATAAACCTAGCACAAATATATACTTTCACTGACACTGGCCAGTAACCCTTGAACATTCTTACTGGGGAACAATATACCCCAAATGAAAGCAGTCTGACCATAACTAAGTAGCTTCTTTTGGGGTGCACAATACAACATGTGGAGAAGGTTGTGTGCCTGAAACTAACATAACAGTGTGTTAGCAACATTCAAATAAAGACATTCTGAGAACAGAAAGAAGTACGTTGCTTCACACAGGATGGTTCGTTTTAATACGGTCAGGCCCTATTTAGCTTCAACACAGAATCTCTCAGAAACAGGACACTGGAAGCAGAAACCCATAGGAGCCGCCACATCCACTACCTTTCAGGCCCATCTTGTTCTTATCCATGGACTCTTTGGCTTCAGGAGGGATCATCCACTTTCCCCCGGGTCCTTGAATGGCAGTGACATTCCGCTCCTCCCACTGAATGGGCGCCTAGATGTCAAGGCACAGAGCACAGTGAGCTGCACAGTGACTGGCACGCACACAGTTACAAACTTCTCCAACTTTGGGTGCAATGAGTGAAAACACATAATATACATCCAGAAAATTCCTGGCATCCGAAGAGGTGTCACTCCCTAGTGTGCCCAGAGCGCCTCTCTGTGCTACCCTGTCTGGTTCAAACCTGGCTGCCACCTGCACACTTATCTCTCAAAAGCCCTAACATGGCTACGATTAGAATATTGCAAGGATGGGACGCCTGGGTGGCTTAGCAGTTGAGCGTCTGCCTTCAGCCCAGGGCATGATCCTGGAGTCCCGGGATCGAGTCCCATATTGGGCTCTCTGCATGGTGCCTGCTTCTCTCTCTGCCTATATCTCTGCCTCTCTCTCTCTGTGTCTCTCATGAATAAATAAATAAAATCTTAAAAAAAAAAAAAAAAAAAAATATCCCAAGGAAGGGAGAAGTATGCCTGCCATAGGAACCCAGGGATCACATGCTAAGTGAGGGAAGCCCATCGTAAAAAGCCGCATAGTACAAAACCTCACTCATATGAAATGTCCAGAAGAGGCAAGTGTGTGGACAGAAAGTAGACAAGTGCCTGCCTGGGGCAAGCAAAGGGGGGAGGGCGCTGAGAGGGTTGCAGGATGGGCAGCGGGTATGAAGGTGGGTCAGGTTTCTGTCTGGGGACTGAGCATGCTCTAAAGTTAGACCACAGTGCTGGCTGCACAAGTCTGCATGCGCTGCAGACCACGGACTTGGACCGCACCCTGCAAACAGACAAACCGTGGGGTACTTCAATAAAGCCAGTTAAAAACCCCAGGTACAGCATGTAAGCTGCTCAGGAGCCCCAGCCTGAGCAACTGGGTGAGCAATTGCACCCAGTTCTCTGGGGCATCTGCTACTATCGCAGCCTTGGATCCTCTGTAGGATCATGGTTAGGAAAACTAAGTATGTATGGTTTAAACAAATCTCCGTCCTCACCCCACAGTGGGCGGTATTATGACAGTGCAGGACCTTGCCTAACTGCCATGTTAAACACAACCAACTTTCCCAAATTCCCCAAACAAAAGCATTTTCAACTATCTGCTGCATGGGAGGCTGGGCTATTAGAATAATCATATCTCCTACTTGATGGTAATAATGCTTCAGAATTTTTTTTATGGCCCTGCGGTTTAGTGCCGCCTTTGGCCTGGGGTGTGAATCTGGAGAGCTGGGATCAAGTCCCACGTCAGGCTCCCTGCATGGAGCCTGCTTCTCCCTCTGCCTGTGTCTCTGCCTCTCTCTCTCTCTCTCTGTGTCTGTCATGAATAAATAAAATCTTTAAAAAAAAAAAGAATTTTTTTTATCTTTCAAAAATCTCATCTACAGTTTTTTAAAGTATCAGTTTTATTCTTCTTGGCAGGAGGGCAGATATGAGGCAGACAGGTGCCTTGGCAGGACCTCAAGACCCACACATGCAACAGCACTGCTCAGGTGACTGAGTCCAACCAAGCCCGTGCACACTGCACTAACCTCCCCACTTTACACAAACAGGAGTAACTTATCTTGAGACTCCAATTGGCTAAGAAAAGGTCTGTACACGTTATTATTAAAGGCATTTTTAAAACGCACTTACTTTGGCAGCATCAAAAATCTTCATAACTGCAGCTGAGATCTCAGGGCCGATACCATCTCCTGGAATTAAAGTGACTGTCTGAACCTGAGTGTGAGATATCAGCAAAGACAGTCTGGATTAATTTTGGAAGGTTTGGGAAAGAACATCACTGACAGAGAAATCCAGTTCATTGGTGGGGAGCAGTGAGGGGCTCAAGAAGACCCAAAGGCCTTCGAGTAAAGAGATGTCCCTCTGGAGAGTTCACCAAGATGGAGGCGAGACTCTAGAGACTCAACTCTACTCTTCACCTCAGTTCTGAGGCTTTGAAAAAACGTAAGTGATGCTCTTTAGATAAAACAAAAATAAACTACTAAGTAGACTTCCCAATTCACATTTCAGACAAGCTACAAAGAGACCAATTAAGTCTATGAAACCAAAGAGAACAAAGTTTCCACAATGTTCTTTCACTGAAATTCAGGGGGTTTCTCATGAAGGCAACTGCTCTCCTCTCCAGTGGGATTCTGGAGATTTAGGTCCTCACCCAACCTATTCAGGCTAAAAAACACTCAGACACATTTCCAGAATACGGCTGCAGTCTGTTCTAGAACTCAGAGAAAATCAGACTTGAATCGTGGCGGGGGGGGGGGGAGTGTCTTTTCTGAGTGCTCTGCTTTTCTGAGCAGAGACACTGGCTCCTCCATGACAAATGTCATCTGAGGGAGCCCGGCAGAGATTTTATGTGCGACCTACAAGAACAGCAAGTGCGGTCACATCAGCAGAGTCTGAGGTAGACCTAGAATGGCAAGTGTGTTTATAATGTAACATCAGGGGTTTATTACAGAGGCTTCAAACAATCCAGCCAGCATTTCAAATGTAGAAATAAAAATGTGTAAAGGGAAATCATGATGGGATTTCAATGAGTTAAGATCATATTCAGACCCCTCCCCGCCCACCATCTGCAGACAATACGTGTCATTATCAGGGGACCTTCTCTCAGCAGGAAGTCTGCCCAGACAGTGGTCCCCATCTTTTCCAGTCTTCCTTGCCTGTGCTACATTTTTTAAGAAATCACTGATTCAAGTGTCCCTGGCCTTTTGCCTTCCACTGATAGTCACTGAGCAGGTAGACTCATTATTTCTGAATTCCTCTGTATTACTGAAGAAAGTTTTTTAAAAGTTAGTTTCTGTTCTTTTTTCTTTCAGATATAATCCCCTCCCTGCCAGGCGAATATCTTCACAAAACAGACATTTCAAGTGATAGTGGAGAGTAATGATGGTCTCATGAGCTTTCGGAGTGCGTAGAAATGCTAGCATGGCCAGCCTTGTGCGTGAAGCATAAGCCTCCTTCTGCATCTTTTGTATAAGCCAAGCCAAAGAACCCTCTGGCTTCTTCTTCCTGTTCTCCCAACACATAGTAATAAATGGCATTAGGCCACCAGAAGAATATACTTTTCCTCCGCGATAGAGAAAGTAAGCGGAAGAAACAGGTCTTAATAGAGTTATATGAGAGTAGAGGAATTACGAAATCCAAATCAGATTCTGTGAGAAAGGGGTAAAATAAAAACAAACAGGAAGTCACTGACCCACAGTCTTAGAATGCTCTAAAAATGTGGTATCAGCTTTTAAAGCACAGAATTCTAATGCTGGGGATTCTAAAAGCAGCAGATTTCATGAGAAATAGGTGATCCACTAACATGACAGTCTATAAAGACTGCATGAGGACATATGAGCCCACAGGGCTCAGATGAGTTTGAGGCATTCCTAATTAGCGGTCAATCTACTGTTTTTAGGGAAGCTCATAAAATAAAAATGCAAAGCAGGTTTTGAAGCTTCTCAACAATTTTCTCTCAACTTGTACTGGTTTCAAAAAAACCCAATCTTACGAAAATGAGATTGTAAAGTAATCTCAAGGCTAGGCTCAAGGGTAATTTCTATTTTTAACCAGGCTCCTTTAAGACATAACAGAGCCAGCTGTAACATAATTCTTAAATGTGCAAGCAATCGGATGGATTTACGCGTGTCAGCCACAATTTAAATATCCAGTATAAGTATGGCAAGTTTTTCCTAATTTTAAATAAATGGTGACAAAAAACTATATAATGAATGTGCTAGAGCATCTTTCTTGAGAAACTTCTAAAAAGGAAAAAAATAAAAGATAATTATACTCACACCACCAGCAAAAGCTCTGGTCACCTGTTTTTGGTTGTGGAATGCCCCCAGCAGCCGAGAGACCTACATCAATATCAACAAAGAAATGTCATGCATAGAATTAAAAACCATATACAGGTGGGGACGAGGCCATTTCTGATAGCTGCTGCTGCTGCTGCTGCAAGTTTGCACACATATATTACGGAACTTCGGAGGAATATTTTTCTCATGTATTAGCTCAATGTGACAAGCTATCTCAGATTTGAAAACCTAAATATTTGGTTTATCTTTGCTTTGAAAATTTAAGTACTATACACTTTTAAAGTTGATTTGATGAATAGAAGTTGTCAAAAAATATTGAAGGTGGAATGAAACTATACCCTTTTAGCTCAAACACTGGATTTTTCTCAGATGACCTGGAAGGTTTTATGTCAACGTTCTTGACTACTGGGTCAATTTGGGGTGAACACATACTCTAAGAAAACTATCACTAATCTTGTTTTTTTTTTTTTTTTTTAAGATTTATTTATTTATTCATGAGAGACACACAGAGAATCAGAGACACAGGCAGAGGGAGAAGCAGGCTCCCCGTGGGAAGCTCGATGTGGGACTCGATCCCAGGACCCCAGGATCACAACCTGAGCCAAAGGCAGACGCTCAACCACTGAGCCACTCAGGTGCCCAGCTATCACTAATTTTAGAGCTGGAAGGGTCCTTACAAATTCCAGAGCCCAACTCACTCATTCTACACCTGGAGACATTGGTGTCTCAAGGGTCAGGATCTGCCTAAGGCCACAGAGTGACCACAGAGGCCAGAGTTTATGTCTGCTGACTTCTAGTCCAGTGATCCTTCAATTACATGTCATGCCTACTCTTCTCCCATGATTTAGTAATTATACTTTATAATAACAAAAATCTAACAAAGTATATTTAATACCATTTGATACCTGTGTCATATAGAATGAAGATTTTACTTATTTTTTTCTTATTTTTCTGATAATATAGGTAACATGGTCATTATTGTTAACTGTCAGGTTAGGGGTTACAGAAAAAAAAAAGTGACCTACTAACCCCACCACGAGATATTACCACCAGTATATTGTTTTCCACTCAACACTATCAGACACTAGAAACAAGTTTTAAAAGGTTGTTTTGAACTTTAATAACTTGGTTGTTGAAAACTGGTACAAAGTCCTATTATGAAATTGGGTACATAGGGTAAAGTTACTAAAATTCATTAAAATTTATAAAGGTAGGGGATCCCTGGGTGGCTCAGCGGTTTAGCGCTTGCCTTTGGCGTGATCCTGGGTCCCGGGATCGAGTCCCACATCAGGCTCCCTGCATGGAGCCTGCTTCTCCCTCTGCCTGTGTCTCTACTTCTCTCTCTCTCTCTGTTAACTCTCACAGATAAATTTTTAAAATCTTAAAAAAAAAATTATAAAGGTAACTTTTTTCATGCTAGACAACTAAGCAGATACATTTGTCATATGGTGGCTTAGTCTTCCTTTCTGGAGAGAATTCTCCCAAGGCCCGACCCTCTGCTGGCATCTACTAATGAGATGCCAAGCAGCAGCCAAACAGGTATGAATGAACCGTATTCTCTAACGTGGCATCTACAGTCATCCCTCTGGGCTGAAAAACCAAAAAAATAGGGCCAGACCCAAAAGAACACACTGGCAAAAACCTTAATCCTAGAACATGATTCATCCACAGACAGATGGGCTACTGGAAGAGAGGCCATGTAAAAGCCACTCTGTGACAGGCAACATTATAAAATGTGCATGAGTGTTTCTCCCCATCCCCCACCCCACCCCAGAAAGAGGGGGAAAATAATCCTACAAAACAGGCCCATGTCTTTGTGACAAAGACTCAACCCAAAAGTGATTTTTTTTTTAAAGATTTTATTTATTTATTCATGAGAGACAGAGAGAGAGGCAGAGGGAGAAGCAGGCTCCATGCAGGGAGCCTGAAGTGGGACTCAATCCAGGGTCTCCAGGATCATGCCCTGGACTGAAGGCGGCGCTAAACCACTGAGCCACTGGGGCTGCTCCCAAAAGTGATTTAAAATGTCAATCCAGGGATGCCTGGGTGGCTCAGTGGGTTAAACGCCTGCCTTCGGCTCAGGTCATGATCAGGGTCCTGAGATAAAACCCTACATGGGGAGCTCAGTGTGGAGTCCACTTCTCCCTCTGCTCAAGCTCTCCCTTGTTCACTTTCTCAAATAAATAAAACCTTTAAAAATAAAAAAAAAATAAAAAATAAATAAATAAAAATAAAATAAAATAAAATGTCAATCCACAAGCACAAAGATTTTTGTTTTGCTCATTGTTGGCTCTACAGTGTCCAGAACAGCATGGGACACACAAGAGGTGTTCCCTCTGGAGTATTTTTGGAGAAACACAAGCCGGCCTCAATCATCTCTCTTATCTGACAAGTCCCCACCCCAGCAAACATCTTTAATACTTAGGACATCTTCTCTAACAGCCAGTCTTGTCCATGTTTGTCATCTCTCCTGATCTTAGAATAAGGCAGTATACATCTAAGTCAGTAAAATGACCCAGAACTTTAAGAAAAATGAGCTTTTTAATTATTTTTTTATTTTTTAAAGATTTTATTTATTCATGAGAGAAAAAGAGGCAGAGACACAGGCAGAGGGAGAAGCAGGCTCCATGAAGGGAGCCTGATGTAGTACTCTAGGACTCAATCCTGGGTCTCCAGGATCACGCCCTAGGCTGAAGGCAGTGCTAAACCGCTAAGCCACCCGGGCTGCCCCAAAATGAGCTTTTTCAAAAGCAGAGACTGTCTTGTACTTTATAATGTACTTGTACATACTTTACATGGTGTTATCTCTATAAAACCTGGAAAGGTAGGTATTAGTGGTCCCTTTCAGATGAGGACACTAAGGCCAGGCTCATAGACTTCCTGTCCTGGGCCATCTGAATCCATTGCTTCTTACTTCCTTTATTACCTTCATAATCCAACTTAAAAACACAAATACAGTGTTGGACATATGACAGATACTCACTTAATAAATATTTGCTGCTCGGGAACTGGCTTATTGTAAATACTGCATTTTATAATCAGAAAGGTCTTGGGATGCCTGGGTGGCTGGTTGAGCACCTGGCTTCAGCCCAGGCTATGATCCTGAAGTCCTGGGATCCAGTCCCACTTCGGGCTCCCTGCATGGAGCCTCTCTCTCTCTCTCTCTCTCTGTCTCTCATGAATGAATAAATAAATAAATAAATAAATAAATAAATAAAATCTAAAAAAAAAAAAAAAAAAAGAACCGGAAAGGTCTTTAGAAAGCTAGTGTTTTCTCTAAATAAAGCTTTTCTGGATTAAAAAAAAAAAAAATTAAGGGGCAGCCCAGGTGGTTCAGAGGTTTAGCTCCGCCTTCAGCCCAGGGCATGATCCTGGGGTCCCAGGATTGAGTCCCACTGTCGGGGTCCCTGCGTGGAGCCTGCTTCTCCCTCTGCCTGTGTCTCTGCCTCTCTCTCCCTCTGTCTCTCATGAATAAATAAGTAAATAAATCTTCAAAAAAAAAATTAAGCTGCAGACTTTTTTTCAAATAAAAGTCTAGAAGGAACTCCAACTGAAACCCACATCAGCCCAGCATCTCCAGCATCCTGGGGCATGGGTCTCTGAGGCACCTTCCACTCCAACCCCTAAAGGGAGAAGCGGGACCCACAGAGGTCCAGTGATGGCCAAGGTCACACAGGAATCCGTGTCAGGGGAGAACCTCATCTGACTCCACAACCCATTGCTTTCTGAATAACCACTATATAGGTTTTTTCTTGCAGTCCGCAATAAAGGCAAAGCAAATTTCCCAACACATCCACCATCAACAGAACTGCTTTATTAGTCTGCCACTCTACCTACCAAAGATGAAGCAGGTGTTAAGTGGGAGTAAACTCGTTGATTCAAGGTTTGATTTCTGCTGAGATAGTGATACAGAAATCACTTTTACCTCCAGGAGCAAATGTGGCATAACAGTCACCGTCATACACACATCCAGGTCTGGAGAGGGTAACCAAGCAGAACCCAGTTACTGAGGCCCAAGCACCACTGTCTGCTGGTGGCTGCTGGGAAAGCTTCAGATGTGTGTTCCTTCCGCATGTGCTAGGTACTTTCACATTACTTTATCGGACCCTCAAACAACTCTGTGAGGCAAGTATAGGTGTTTTACAGACGGGCATCCAAAGCTCAGAGAAGTAAAGTAATTTGCTCAAGGTCACACAGCCCATTAGTAGCATTGTCCGGATTCAAACCTAGGACTTGGGGGCAGACTCCCCGCAGGGCTCTTTTCATTAAATCACAGTGATCTGGGTCACTCTCTAAGCTCAAAGCAAAAGGAGAATAGCACCAAGTTTCACCAAAAACAACCTGAATTGCTTGTAGTAGATTTCTAGGGGGCCAGGCTTGTGAGGAGCAACAGGAGACCCGAGGGCCCACTTTCCCGTGGCGTCACCGGTGTGACCTTGGCCGCAGAGCAGACAGTACGGGGGTGAGAACTAGGAAGCCGGACCCCGCGGCCGCCCAGTTCCGACCCCGACACGGCGCGTGACCTTGAGCCGCAGCGCCTTGCAGGCGCAGGCAGGCTCCGCCGCGACCTCGGTGCCCCCTGGCGTCGCCGAGGCCCCCTGGCGCCCCTGCGGCCCGGCCCGCGCCGCGAGCTGTCAGGGCCAGCGACAGCTCTCCAGGTCGCGGGGCTCGGCCCCGGGACGGGGCAGGGGCTGGGCGGGGATCTCCCGGCTGCGAGGAAACCCCGCGCCGTCCGATGGTGGGCCCGTGGGCCGGCTGTCCCCACCGCCCCGCAACCCCGGCCCCCGCGCCAGGCTCAGGCCGGGCTCCCGCGCGGCGCTCCTGGGGATGCCCGGGCCCCGCCGTGACCTTGGCCCCGCCTCAGGCGCCACCGCCCGCGCACCGGGCCGCAGCCACAGCCCGCGACCGCCGAGGCCCGCGCGCCCGCCCCCGCCCGCTGGCTCCCTGGCCGCGTGCCCGCCGGCCGCACTCCGGCCCGGCGCCCACCTTGGAGATCCACGCGGGGCCAGCCATAGCGTCCCTCCTGGCGCCGCGACGGCAGCAGCGACCGCAGTGCGCAGCCGCGCAGCCCGGGGCCGAGCCCTCCCCCGGCGAAACCACGCCCCCTCCAGGCCCCGCCCCCGGAGCCCCGCCCCGCCCCTGCCGGCTCGGTAGCCCCGGGCGGCCGCCGTCCCCGCTGGCCAATCGCCTGGCTCCTCTCGCGGTGACGTGCGGAGGCGCAACGCGGAAGCGGCCGGGAAGGCCCCGCCCCCTACGGCTGCTGCTGTGCGGGTGCCGGTGCGGGCGCGGGGGCGGGCGGCGGGCGGCCTCTCCTCGCGGTTTGCTGCGGGTGCGGGGACGCCTGGCTCTCGCCGCACACGCCTGTTGCTGTGGGACAGCGTCACCGACGTGGGGCGCGCTGCGTCCCCGGGGCTTCGGGCGGCAAGGTCGTGCGGGCCAGGCCGCGGGCGCTGCGGGGAAGCGCGGGGGCCCTCGTGCCCGGGGAGGAGGCCTCGCCCTGGGGGGGGGGGGGGCGGAGAGGGGCTTCGAGCCGCGCGGGGGGGGCTCGTCCCGGAGGGCGTCCGGGGTGGCTTAAGCAGACTAGGCCTCCCCCTGCCCGCCCTGCAAGGTGATGAGTAGGTGAGACATGACGCCCAAGGCCTCGCTGACACCAAACCAGGGACCTCGCCAGCCTCCCCCTGTCCCCGGCCTTCACGGACCCCGTCCTTCCCCTCCAGGCGGGACCGGCCTTGCTCTGCCCCGCCCCGTCCCCCGCCAGCCCGACCCCCGGGCTCTCCCACGCCCTCACCTCTCACCAGTGTCTGTTTGCAGCCCCGCTGGGGAAACCCCCCAGGCCTGCCCCCCCATCCCGTCCCCTACTCAGCGCGCCCTGTCCCCAGGGAACCCGAACCCTTCCCAATCGGTCTTTCCTGCCCAGTATCTTGGAGAAGACCTTCCCAGCCCACAGACGATCTCCGGTGTCTCTGCTTCTGGACAGAAACTAGCACAGTTTGTGCTCAGTGACTGTGAAACAAAGATGGGGTGACTTTCTCCAGTACTCTCTTCAATCTTCACCAGAACCCCGTGAGGAAGCTGAAGTGCAGCGGGCAGTGGTGCTGCATTCTACTGGGAAACCTAATTACCGAGAGGTCAGCGGTTCAGCAAGGCTTCCCAAGGGGCGTCCTATCAGATGCAGTGAGGACAGGAAATAAGCCTGAGCCCTGTTCTCCCAGTCTAGGGAGGGAGAGACCCCAACAGGTGCCTGGAGGGGTTTGGACCTGGTGCGTTGACTGGGGAAGATGCTATGGTGGAGGTGGTACTTGAAGAGGTAAAATGTCAGCAGCCTGAGATGGGGCCAGGAGACTGGAATGAGCAGGAAAGCGTCGGGTTCTCAGGACTGAAACAGACCCCAGAGGAAACCTCCCAGGCCCAGCTCTCACGAACAAGGTGCTCCCGGCTTGCCAAGCAGCTGGAGGGATGTCATGGGAGAGACATTTAGCTGACCCCACCCCTGCCCCACTGGGAGTCATTCCCTGGAGCAAGCCACAGGCTCCAGAACCCCTGAGAGCCATCCTGGAGCTACTCCAGCCTGCAGGTCACTCTCCAGACAAGCCCCTCCATCCTGTCCTTGCACTTTGTAGCATCCTGAGATGCCATCAGCAAGGGGTTTGCCCCTTGGAGAAGGATCTAGAAGGTGTGCCCATGTTTGTGACTACAGCACTACCCAATCCAGGTCTGCTTCCCTCTAGAAAATGTTTTTAATCAAGATGGTAATGTTTAGATTAATGTCAACAAAATACATTATTAATATACCAAGTGCTTCTTTTTACAAAAGGAGCACAAATTTACTTCGAGTTTCCCTAATTTATTTTCCTAAATATTAGAGCTTTAGTAAACAAATGGGCAAGGGACCTGAACAATCCGTTGACAGCCAGAGATACTCTAAAGATGTCCAACAGTGGGGCACGCCTGGGTGGCTCTGGCAGTTAAGCATCTGACTCTTCATTTCAGCTCAGGGTCATGAGCTCAGGCCTGCGTTGTGTTCCACACTAAGTGTGGAGCCTGCTTAACAAAATAAAATGTTCAGCTTTAGCCACAATCAAGTACTTACAAAAATTTTATTTTTAAAAAAAGATTTTATTTATTCATGAGACAGAGAGGGAAAGGCAGAGGGAGAAGCAGGCTCCATGCGGGGAGCCTGACATGGGACTCGATCCAGGGTCTCCAGGATCAGGCCCTGGGCTGAAGGCAGCACTAAACCGCTGAGCCACCCAGGCTGCCCCAAGAAGATTCTAAAAGAAACTTTTTTTACTCCTTTTATTAGGAAGTATTAATAAAATGCTAATGCCCTCTACTGTCTCATTTACGGTGGCACTGTTACACTTAGTTTTGGCTGGCCTCCTACTAAATACTGTCACCATCTTTCTGGAAAACGCTTTAGCAGTGTGTATCGAGAGCTTCTGGGTTCTTACTCTTTCACCTCATACATAAACCCATCCCCAAAAATCCCTTGAGAAAAACCACAAAGACAAGTCCATCAGAGATATTCATTATAGGAATGTCTATAATGTTGTTCATTGAAAGAGAAGCAGTCTTCATGATAACAGAGGAAATGGTCACATAATTGAGGGTAATGGAATGGAACATACAGCCCTCAAAGGTATTATGAAGACCTTTTGGAATCTTGGTAATTATTTACAGTTTAATGTTCAGTAAGAAATGTATGAGAAGTTAACGTGTCTTCTCTGCCTGCTATCACTTCTTTCTGCTCCCTGAATCAGACTTCCCTCTCAGTGAGATCCAGCCCCCGTCTCCCTGTTGGCTCAGGCAGAAGACTGGAGAGTCAGCTCTATCTTTCCACGTGGATCTGGAATTAGATACTTCCCACCTGCATTGCTCTGTCCCTGGTCTAAGCCAGAGTCCAGTCTGGGCAGAACCAGTGCAGTAGCCTGCAGACTGGTCCTTCTGCTTCCAGCCCATCTCCTGCCTCCAGGACCCTGTTAAAGGGTAAGACAAATACACCCTCCACTGTTGGGAAGAGCCAGTGCTCTGGCTGAAGTGTGCAGGCCCTCAGTAGTCTGGTCTTGCTCCCCGCCCTCTGTGTCCCAGATGTGAGGTTTTCCCCCAAAACCAGCAGCTGTCTGCAGGACCAGCTGGATGTCCCACAACTTAGTTCTGACACCGTCTTCCCAGAAAGAGTGTCACATCCCACAGGCCAAGGGCACAGTCCATCCAGACTGTCCCACTACCATGCTAGTTGCAGGTCCAGGTAGTCACTTGTGCTTCTGACAGTCCATCGCAACTCTGACATACCCTTGATCCCCTCTGTGGGTTTGAGTAATTTGCCAGGCTCATAGAGCTCAGAGAAACCCTTTTACCAGTTTGTTGAAGGACAAGACAAAGAATGCAGGTGAACAGCCAGATGAGATACAGAGGGCCAGCTCAGGAAGGTCCCAAGCACAGGAGCTTCTGTCTCTGTGGACTTGGATGTTGTGGGTGTGTTTGCCAACCTGAACCCTCCCCTCCCCACAACCTCACACACCACAACCTCACACACATGGGATTTCTATGGAGGCTGCACCAAGTGGGCACCATGATTTAATAGCTCCCTTCTCCAGAGGATGAGGAAGGAGACTGTAAATTCCAAACTTTTTTTTTTTTTTAAGATTTTATTTATCTATTCATGAGAGACACAGAGAGAAAGAGAGGCAGAGACACAGGCAGAGGGAGAAGCAGACTGCATGCAGGGAGCTTGATGTGGGACTCGATCCCAGGTCTCCAGGATCAGGCCCTGGGCCAAAGGCGGCGCTAAACCGCTGAGCCACCCGGGCTGCCCAAATTCAAAATTTCTGATCACGGCTGGATCCTTCTCATGACCGAAGCTCTCTAGGAGCCACCCAGGGTCATCTCACTAGAATGAAGGATGCTCCTGACACCCAGGAGGTTACAAAAGCTTCGGAGACTCCGTGTCAGGAACCAGGGGCAGAGCTGTTATGTTGTCTTCAAACATTTCAGTTTCAATAATGTGAATTATGTGTGTGTCACAGGTTTGAACCTACTCACATGGGGTTTGGAAACTACAGCCAATAGGCATTAGCTCAACATCCCCTTTTGGACAGCTAAGAATTGTTTTCACACTTATACTTTTAAATGGCTCATAAAAATCAAAAGAATAATACTTGGAGGACATCAATTACATAAAACTCAGATTGCAGTGTTGATAAGGAATGTCTCACTGAAACATGGCCAAGCCCGCATGCTTGGGATGGCAGCATTCAGAGCAGAGGCAAGGAGACGCAGCACAGACCGCGACTGGGTAGCCTGCAAAGCCTAAACCATCCCACCTGACCCACACAGAAAGCTTTCTGAGCCGCACAGCAATGCTGTTCAGACATTTTGGTCTCAATACTATTTCTCAATTTAAAGTTTGAGGCAATAGGGATCCCTGGGTGGTGCAGCGGTTTGGTGCCTGCCTTTGGCCCAGGGCGCGATCCTGGAGACCCGGGATCGAATCCCACGTCGGGCTCCCGGTGCATGGAGCCTTCTTCTCCCTCTGCCTGTGTCTCTGCCTCTCTCTCTCTCTCTCTGTGACTATCATAAATAAATAAAAATTTAATAAATAAAATAAAATTGGAGGCAATAAATAAAATAAAATATTAAATTAAATTAAATTAAATTAAATTAAATTAGAGGCCCTTTGGAGCACCCAGGGGGCTGTTGGTGAAGCATCTGCCTTTGGCTCAAGTCATGATCTCGGGCCTGGGATCCAGTCCTGCGTCGGGCTCCCAGCTCAGTGGAGAGTCTGCTTCTCTTTTTGGCTCTGCCACTAACCCCCCCCACTCGTGTTCTCTCTCTCTAATAAATAAAATCTTTAAAATAAATTAACATAAAATTTGGGGCACCTGGGTGGCCCAGTGGCTGAGTGTCTGCCTTCAGCTTGAGGTGTGAATCCGGGATCCTGGAATTGAGTCCCACATCGGGCTCCCTGCATGGAGCCTTCTTCTCCCTCTGCCTATGTCCCTGCCTCTCTCTCGTGTCTCTCGAATAAAAAAATAAATAAAATCTTTAAAAAAATAAAATTTGAGGGCCCAAGCTTTGTTAATACAGGTTATATCTATTAATACTTATAAGACAAAATTGCAAATGACCCCTACAGCTGCATTAAACATGTGCTTTAGATAATTACAAAATAACCCCTCTATATGTTAGCTTAGTTCCCATATTTTTATGAAAAATAGTTTCAAAGACATAAACATTAAGTGAGACAAGTGGGATTGTTCCACATGTTTGCAAACATTTTAAAGCCTGGCTTAATTTAATGGAAGACAGCTGGATTGTCCTGTCTGCTGCTTCATTCTACTGGTTGTAATTAATAATGTGGACCTCACAGACCCTCTGAAAAGGTCCCGGGGACTGTGCTTGGGGGACTCCCTGGAGGCAGTGGGGATTTTCTCCAGATGCCTCCACAGCAATGAAGCGTCCTGGCAGCAAAGGATCTATTCATTAGCACCAGGATGGCCCAAGCAACTGTTCCGATACGTGAGGTGCTGCCCCAATGGCCTCTACTCTTGCTTGGGCAGAGCAGGAGACTCCATGGGCTGTAGGTCTTAGATGTCCCATCTCGTCTCAGCTTCGAGCTACTGAGTGAGGACGCGGTCATCTGATCCTGAACTCAAGGCTGGATTTTGTTGCTCAAATATTGTGGCTTCTGCTTCGGAGTAAATCAACAAGGAAGCTTGTTGCAACATCTA
Source organism: Vulpes vulpes (assembly GCF_048418805.1). NCBI lineage: Eukaryota > Metazoa > Chordata > Mammalia > Carnivora > Canidae > Vulpes > Vulpes vulpes. The sequence continues at coordinate 106,366,891 of NC_132793.1, read as the reverse complement.
AAAGGACGGGTCCTCAGCCATGCGTTGTGCTCACAGAGCAGGTTCTGTGACTGCAGAGGACGTCTTTGCTAGTAAGTGATGGCCCACGGCCCACAGTCCAGTTCACTTGCACTGCCTGGGCCACCCCCCAACCCCCCACCCCCCTAGCAAGATCTGTGCATCTAGCACTCACCACTGAAGGTGACTCGGATCTACAGCAAAATGGAACCTGGTGGTGAATGACATGCCATGGTCATTTTAGGACAGAAATCCCATCCCACCGTCATGCTGATCCAGGAGAGGGGAGGGGGCTCAGGCCAAAGTGATGGGGTACAATGCTCGAAGCAGTGGGACTCTGGCTAGAGCAGCCTATACTGATGGGTGACTATGGGGTTAGGGAAGGAGGGGGTCATGCTGCTGAGGATTTTAAAGGCACCTGAAAGGATGGACAGGACAGTTTGCAGGGGAGGCTGACTCCTCCTCCTTCAACAAGAGAAGTCACCATCGGGCAGCCCCGGTGGCTCAGCGGTTTAGCGCCACCTTCAGTCCAAGGCGTGATCCTGGAGACCCAGGATCGAGTCCCACGTCAGGCTCCCCGCATGGGGCCTGCTTCTCCCTCTGCCTGTGTCTCTGCCTCTCTGTCTGTAATGAATAAAAAAGAAAAAAAGAAAAAAAGAGTCACCATCAGCTCAGTCCCATTCTAGGCCACCTGGGAACTTCCCACACCCAGAATGGCTTGTGGGGGAGGCTCCAACACAGGCCCACAGGAGCCATTCAGGGAGGGAGGGAGGGGGCTCACCATGTTTGCTATGTACTAAAGACCCTGTGGCAGCAGGCACTTGACTCAATGTGCAAACAGGTCCAGGAAATGTATTCTTTTAAAGAATGTTGATTGAATGTTTACTAAGACCTTGAGCTAGACCCTGGAGATAGAGCCAAGTAGGACATGGTGCCAGCCCTCCTGAACCCTAGCATTTGAGAGGAAATAATACCTGTTCCCTTCAAAATAGATGGCTCTGGACTGTGTATTGCTTCTTCCAGAAATATTAAGATCTATGTGTAGGGCAGCCTGGGTGGCTCAGAGGTTTAGCGCCGCCTTTGGCCCAGGGTGTGATCCTAGAGACCCGGGATCGAGTCCTGTGTCAGATTCCCTGCATGGAGCCTGCTTCTCCCTCTGCCTGTGCCTGTGTCTCTCTCTGTGTCTCTCATTAATAAACAAAATCTTAAAAAAAAAAAAAAAAAAAGATCTGTGTGTAAAATGCTGGAGATACTGGATGGAAAAGACAGGCTGTCCAGTGCTAGAGATTGACATTAAATGGGTGGTTGCAGGGGACTTGTGTGCAAGACAGTGGACTCAGTAACAGCTCAGCTCACAGACCATAAACAGCAGCTATTTGGGGAGAGGCCAACCTGACAAGTGCTCTGGGAGCAGGGATAAGACTGCAGAAAAGAATCCGGTCTGAATTGCCCCTGGGATAAAAAAGACTCAAGTAAGCCAAGATGGTGGTAGGACATTCCAGGAGGGGCTCTGAAGCTGATAAGTTACTAGAGGTGGGATAGTGAAGGACAACACCCTGGGCCCAGGAGCCCAGGACACTCCATCTCCACCGTAAAGATCCCCTCAGACAATGAGTCTTAGAAGAACTGTTTGCAGATCAAGGACATTTCGTCACAAACAGTAACAGCCAGTGAGGAAGGATGGGAAAGGAGGAAAGATTAATGTTTTATTGTACTCAGACCCTTTACCTCCTATCAAGGTCACTCCTTGGGTTTTATGTAGCATTAATCCCCCTGTTTCTGTTCCAAATTTTGAAATAAACTTTATGGAATGAGACAGACATGAAAAAAGCTAGTGCTTAATGAGTGTTCAGAAAGTGCCAGGTGCTGCCACAGGGCCCTCCGCTACCTCTTGGTGCTACCTTCTCATGTTGTATCATTTACAAGAGTGCAGTTGATGAGGAGTTGGCCCTCTTTAAAAGACGGTAATCCTGGGTTCCCTTAGTGTGGTCGAGACTTCAATCTACACATTGCTGAGTGACCTCTGGCCACTCTTCTCAAACTATTTCTTCATCCGTGAATGGATGATAACGCCAACTCTACAGACTTAAGAGGCGTTAATGGAATGATCATATTTGGTCAGTGTACAGCATCCAGCCCGACCCTGGGCACAGGGTAGGTGACCACTGTCCACCCTCCCATCAAACAAACACATACTGTTTTTCTGGGACCACACCCCACAGTGGAAGCACAGAAAATCAGGCAAGAGCATCATGTTGCCCCTTCCTCGCTGGGTGGCCTTGGGCAGGTCCCCCTGCCTGAGCCCAGGGCTTCTCAATTGTAAAGGGAATGTAACTGGCCTCTCCTCACAGCACTGTTCTAATAGTTCAAGAGGGAGGGCCTCCTATAGGGCCATGGCAATAGACATCACAAAGGTCTTAAGGGGATTTCCAGGTTGGTTGCTTCTCTGTCTCCCGTGAGGACAAAATCCTGGATAATTCCTCTTTGTAGAGGTTCTGGCTTCTCTACCTGGGACACGAGGTACGAGCAGAATCTGAACACAGAATTCTGGCCTGCTCCTGGGCATTGGGCAATCTAAGACAGCAGAAAGAAAAACCTGTACCAGTGATTGTGTGGTCTGAGATGGCTTCAGGCTCCCTAACTCAAATGCAGGAAAGAAGAGAGGTACACAGAATCTTAAGTCCTTCTGTTCTAAAATCCCGAATTTCTGCTCACATATCCTGTCACCTTTACTGCGGCGGAAACCTCCACCACATGTGTCCAATCTACATGAAGGCTGGTCAGCAATCTCCTGGGCTTCTGAATTGCTTCCTTGTCTTCTCATAGCGACTGATTGGGATTTGAAGAGGGTGGCTTGTCTGCTTAGGGGATGGCTGCTGTTCTCAGCTGAAGGTGGCACAATGTTGGGAAACCCCAAACAGGAACCTCAGGGAGAAAAGGAAAATATAAAAACAGCAGGGATTATCTGCCAAGAGGGACCCCTGCTCCCATGGGAACCCCAAGCCTCCAGCAGTGATCCTCAAAGTGTGGCCCAGCACCAGCAGCACCCGGGAACTTGTCAGATCGCCACATTCTGGGCCACCCGAGATGGACTAAATCAGAAACCCTGGGACTGGAGACTCCCAAATGGCTAAACAAACCAACCACCTATTTTAAAGCGTAAGGTCCTAAACTCAGGAAGTGCAAGTGCAGAAGAACCACAGGTCAGCAGCACCCAGGTCCAGCGGGTGGGATCCAAGGCGAGTGGCTGATCGGCTCTCAGCTTGTTTCCCCAGTAAAATGCAGATAATACCAGTAGAATCAGCATTCCCGGGGTTAGCAGGAACGCACGTGTGGGCTGGACGTGGCGGTGACTATCTGCTGAGGTCTTTGGCGTTTGCTTACAAGTCCCAGAGGGCCTCCCTGGACACTCCCAAGTCCTGTAAATCCTCTCCAGTCCGCTGTGCGTGCCCCAGGATGCAAAGAAAGCTGACGAATCCTGCCCGCCCCCGCAAGACCCGGAGACGCCACGTCCGGGCAGAGACCAGGTGGGCCTCCCGCTCACTGACCCCTCTTGGGTCGTGGGGTCGCGCTGCGACACCTGGATGCCCGCACCCTGTCCAGGGCTCGCCCCACGTGGACGGGCGCCAGGCCCTCGGCACACTAACCCGGCGCTGCCTTGGATCCCCACCACGTCCACCCTGAGGTCCTGGCCCCGCCCAGTCGGAGGTCCTGGCCCCGCCCACCCGGCGGTCCTGGCCCCGCCCGACCGGAAGTCTTGGCCCGGCCGCGGGAGGTCCGGCCCCGCCCTGCCGGAAGTCTCGGTCCCGTCCAGCTGGAAGTCCCCGTTCCTCTCGGCCTGAGGTCCTGGCCACGCCCAGCTGGAGGCCTGGCCCCGCCCTGCCGGAAGTCCCCGCCCCGCCCTGCCGGAAGTCCCGGCCGCACCCGGCCGGAGGCGGGAAGAGGCGGGGCAGCGCCGCCCGCGGCGGGAAGGGCCGCTGACGGGGTGGGGTCGCTCGCCTCTCCCCGCCCGGCCTCTCCCCGCCCGGCTCGCGGTCGCGCTCCCGCCTCGGGGTGGCCGCGGGGCCGCGGGCTCGGGCTCCGGCCGCCATGGGCAACAAGCAGACCATCTTCACCGAGGAGCAGCTGGACAACTACCAGGTGAGCCGGCGTTCCGCGCCGCGCCCCCCCCCCCCCGCCTCCCGCTGAGGCGTGACCTGGGGCGGGACTTCCAGCCTCAGTTTCCCCAGCCTTGCGTTGAGGGCGGGCGCGCCGCCGGGGCCGAGCCGGCCCTCCCCAGGCAGCTCTGCCGCTCCCGCCGTGCGCGTCCTCGGCGGGCCCTGACCGTGGGCTGGAGCGAGGGCCCGCAGCGCCGGAGACGTGGTCTGTGCGGAGCAGAAACACCGGGGTCCCGCCTGGCTCAGTCGGGCGCGTCCGCTCCTGAATGCAGGCTTAGGTTGGTGTGTTGTCTGTCGGGGTCTTTCCCTCTGGCCCCAGCATGGAGATGCTTGGAGCAAGGAGGCAGGCCAGGTGCTGGTTCCCCGGGCCCCTCCGCAGCTACACCCTCCCACCTCCCTGTCCCCCGCCAGACCCTGCTGGACCACCCCGTCCAGAGCCAGGAGACCGGCTGGAGCGAGATCCACAGCCCGCTGCCCACAGTTTCAGGACGGGGTGCAGGTTGAAGACCCCCTGATGGGTTGGGGGTTCCTGGTGCAGGATGAAGCCCCACAGCCTGACCCGCGGGCTCCTGCAGCCTCCCACACCCCCCCTGACCTGTGCCCTGCAGCCACCCTGGACTGTCCACAGCTCCCTTGAGGCACCAGGCTCTCTCCTCCCTCCCTTGGTGGGTGCTCTGCCTCGGTGGAGGCCCTACTGGATGCCCCCACCCGACTCCCCTGGGCAGGGGCGCAGGTGGAGTGTGTGCTGTGGGGAGATGAGCACCGCCTGCTGCCTTCGCCAGTTTTTATTTTGGTAATGGGCTTGACATGTGAGTCCTGTGATGTGGACAGAGGTGAAGAAAGGCCCCTTTGCCTCAGAAACCCTGGCTGTCAACAGTTGTCAGCTCCACATGAGGCCCTGGGAAGGCGCCAGAGCCATACTCATGGGCACCTGCTGTGTACCAGGCCCCAGAATGGATGCCCTCACAGCGGGTGGTTATCACCTGTGCTACAGAAGAGTAGACGGAGGCTGAGGAGCCCGTCCCTTCAGGTTAGTTTGGGGGCAGGGCCTGTGTGAGCTGGGTGTCCTGGAGTCCTGCCAGCCAGCCTTCCCAGAGGCCAGCCTTCCCAGCCTGCTCTAGGGGAGGGCCTTAGTGGGCTGCGGAGTGCCAGGAGGGAAGGGGGGCTTTTGCTCTGCAAGGTTCAGAGATGGCGCAGGCTTGGAGGTGGGCACAGCCAAGTTCATAGACCATGCTCACAAGTGAAGAGTGGCCCTGTGGGGGTGAGAGCCTGGGTTTCCACTCAGACCAGCCTGGCATTGGGTTACGGGTTACCCTTCGGAGCCAGGTCCAGTGTTGGGTTGTGATCCTCCTCCAGGGCCAGACAGGCTGGAAAAATGAGAGCTGAAGAGACCTGAGAGCCCCAGCCCCCCTCCCTCTGTCCACTGGCCCCTCGCCAGCCAGTGCCCCAGTTACTGCCACCAACCCCCCTCCCCATCCCCAGGGAACCTGAGAGCCCCAGCACCCCTCCCTCTGCTGTCCAGCCAGCCAGCCCCACGCCAGACAGGGCCCCAGTTATAGACACCCCACCCCCATGCAGGTGCCAGTGACTCTTAAGTGCAGGCTTCTCTCCAGACTCCTCTGCCTTCCTGATCAATCGATCCATCCCCCAAACCCTTCAAACTACAAAACAGGGCCCGGACTTCCCCAGAACCCACCACTCCTGCTTTGGCCCTGCTCTCTGCTCTGTTCTCAGGCAGCCCAGGTGCTCAGTTAAGAGCAAGTCCTGTAACTCACCTGTGGACTCCCCTCCTCTCTCCACCTAAGGATCCAAAACAAGACAGAAATTTGAATGATTACAGACCTTTTTTTTTGCCAACACCACCAAGCTACTCAGAACCCTGAGAACGTTTTAAGGTTCCTGCCATGTTGATCCCCTGTAAGCTACCTCCTTGTGATGAGTCAACAGAGGACAAAGCAAAACGTCAGTTGATGAGCAGGTTCATGGCAGCTTTGTTGGTAATGTTGAAAACCTAGAGGCACGGGCAGCCCAGGTGGCTTAGCAGTTTAGCACCGCCTTCAGCCCAGGGTGTGATCCTGGATACCTGGGATTGAGTCCCATGTCGGGCTCCCTGCCTGGAGCCTTCTTCTCCCTCTGCCTGTGTCTCTGCCTCTCTCTCCTCTCTGTGTTTCTCATGAATTAAAAAAAAAGAAAGAAAGAAAGAAAGGAAAAAAAAAAACCTAGAGGCAGCTGTTGCATGTGTTCAGAGAGGAGAGAGGTTAGGATAGGCAGGGCCAATGTCTTCACTGACACCTTCAGTCAGTGAGAGGCTCCACATATGTGGAGGCCTGATTCCTCATACCACCTGCCATATTGAGCACCCACAAGGTGCCAGATCCCGAGTAACAGCAGATGCAGTCAGCATACAGTGGTCATGGGTGGGCTCTGTTCCCAATGGACTGTGGTCAAGAATCACAAAGGTCTGAGTTGCAGTCAATCCTGGGCTGCATGTGCAGCTGAGAGCCAGCTAACCACTTCACTGAACCTCAATTTTCTCACCTACAGAATGGGGACAGAATGGGGAGATAACACCAGTCCCCCTCCCCCCACCATGGCTAATGATGAGGATTGAACAAAATTGGGTAATCAGAGCCCCTGTGGACCAGGCCTGTGATGGTCATGGCCTGGTGGGGGTGTGGTTCTCAGCCTGGGCTGTATAGTGCAGTCACCAGAAGAGCTCTGAAAACTGATGTCTGGCTCTACCTCAGGGATTCTGCTTTAATTGACCTGGTCCGTGCTGAAAGAGGGCACAGGAGCTCCCCAGGTGATTCTGCTCTAGAGCTGAGGCCCTCACTTTAGCAGGCATCGGCATCACTGGGAATGTAGGATCTTTTATTTATTTTTTATTTTTTTAAAGATTTATTTATTTATTCATGATAGACAGAGAGAGGCAGAGACACAGGCAGAGGGAGAAGCAGGCTCCATGCCGGGAGCCGGACGTGGGACTCGATCCCGGGACTCCAGGATTGTGCCCTGGGCCAAAGGCAGGCGCCAAACCACTGAGTCACCCGAGGATCTTTTAAAGATGCAGATTCCTGCCCCCTCTCCCCCGAGTTGGTGATTCAGTAGGTTTGGAGTGGGCCCTGAGAATCGGGTCCTGCCGATCCAGGAAGCACACCTTGAAGACCATTGACATAGTTAGGTATAAGTGGTTTTGATAAGGGACCAGGGTCCTGTGAGAAGCTTTTTCATCTTTTGCTTGTGGGGCCCTTGGTTTGGGACCCAGACTCTTCCTTCCCAGGGCAAAGGAGAGAGGACAGGCCAGGGGGACAGAGCAGAAGTCAGGCCTCTCCCTGTTCTGGTTATGCTGACACCCCTGCCAGGCTGGTGGGGAAAGCCCTGGCCCTTCTCACTATCTCCTTCAGGCCACAAAACCAGCCTGGGGGCTGAGGGAGGTCTGCCCCTGGGGCCTGCTCCAGGTATCTAGGTCTTTAGGTAATCAGTCCACACAGTTTATGCTGGTCTGAGTCTTAAGCCTGCAGGGTATCCATGCTTGGTGGGGAGGGAGCAGAGGAGCTATGGCCTCACCCTCCAGATGGGTGGGCAGCATAAGGGCTCTTAGTCTACCTTTTGGGTAGTAGCATGTGGCCCAGAAGGTCACACTGACTATGTGGAGCCTACCAGCGCCCCCTCAGCTCTACCGTAGGCACCCAGTGAGTCCCTGGATGTTTGCCCAGTCACTTGCCCAGTCCAAGCTGCTCCAGTGCCTAGTGGCTTTAGGTCTCATCCTGGGCAGGCCTGGCTGGCTGCAAGGCTGGACTGCAGCCGTGAGCCCCTCGTTGGAGCCAGCTCTAGTCAGCACGCTGCCCCAGGAGGCTCTGGGCTCAACAGAGCCTAAGTGCTGCGTTCCTTCATGGGGCAACAGCTGGCAAAGGTAGAGGGGCCAGGGAGTAGGGATAGGCACAAATTCCTTTTGCTGCTGGGATCTTTTCACCTCCATACTTACCATCGTGGCCTGGAATAGTGGCCATCATCACCAGGCACGCCATCCAGACAAAGGCAGGACACCAGAAATGAGTCCGTGAGCGGGCAACCTTAGGATCTGAGAGCTGCCCGAGGGTCCTTGGAAGCCTCTGCCCTTGCGTCTGTCCAGATGCCAGCAGTTCCTCCCTGCCCACCTGCCTCCTTGATCCTACTTTCCCACACTCTTTCCCACACTCCTAGCCTCCACTGTCTCCCATGTGACCTCATCTATTCCTGCAGCTTCAGATGCCAGATAGATGCTGTAGCTTGTCCAGCCTGTGTACCTGGAATCCTCTGTCTCTGCACATGAGCTGCTGCCCACAGCCACGCACAGTGCCACGGGGCTATAGTGTGGATGGCGCACCCCTGTGGCCCTTACACCTGACTTGTCTCGCAGCCTCTCTCTCTGCTGTCCCACAGGGCAGTCCGCAAATCAGTGGCTTCCACCTCTGACCATTCTATTTGCCTGTGAATGAGCTCCCTCAAGGAGCTTCACAGTCCCCCACCCCATGCACATGGTTCCTGGGCCAGGTCAAGAGCTTCAGGAGGCCGCTTCCAGGGCCCTTTGGGCCGGGGACTGGGTAGGGCAGGGGTTGGGGCAGGCCAGGGAGGGGCAATAGTGAGTCTTTTGCCCCAGGGCCTTCCTGTGAGATCCTGAGGGGAAGAGGAGCCTGGGACTTGCAAGGGACTGTGTGTGTGTGTTTTCCCTTTGCAGGACTGCACCTTCTTCAATAAGAAGGATATCCTCAAGTAAGTGGCTTCTCGGTCATCCTTCGGAGCTGGGGCGGGGGCTGGGGACCTCGCAGGTCTGGCTGTGCTGGCTAGAGGTGTGGACGACCATCAGCCAGGCGGCCGTGAACTCGAGAGCTCCCCACCCGCCTGAGCCCACATCCTTCGGCCAGGAATCGAGCATCTCTGAACTGTGCGCCAGGCTCCAGGCTCCGTGGTGGGTGGTTTCAGGCACCTTTTCATTTTATCCTCACTGTAACCATGTAACAGGAGAATCCTTTTATCCCCACTTTGCGGATGAGGCTAGCAACTGGTCAGTCACTTAGCCAGGACCCAAAGATCTGGCCTATGGCTCCAACTCTGATGTCTTCCTGCTCCTGGGAGGTCCAGAAGTCCAGGCCCTGGCCTGTATGCCCATAGCACCCGTGAGCTGCCCATGGGCTCTTCCTTTTCCAGGGCAACCCCATTCTTTGGCTTTGATGGGAGAGATGAGGAGGGGCTGGCAACTTAGGGCCCCAGGATCAGATAGCACGACCCACAGAATGCCAGGAAACCTGGCCCCAGGAGCCTTGCAGGCCCTGGGCCTGAGTTACCAGGTGGCATTAAAAACTGGCAAGGTCACAGGACTACTTACTTTCCCTGGAGGTCTCAGGGCAGGCTGGGGTAGAGCCAGTAACAGCTTCCCAAGCAAGCTGTGCTGTGTCACTGTCCTGACCACTGTGCTCAGATGGCAGTGTCCCTTGGCCTTTCTCTGCCCAGGCTGCTCTTCAATCTGTTGTCTGGGTAGATAGGGACACCCACTTTCACCACCGTGGAGAGGCAGGGTGAGGGGACAGGCCCCAAACTGTGGCTGCCTCCCACAGCCCTGGCCTGCCCAACTCTGAACCCTTTAGCACCCCAGCCTCTGTAGCTCAGCCCAGAGCCCGAAGTAGACCTGGATTTCAAATGGGGAGAAAGCACCCCTCCTAGCAGCTGGATGTCCCCCTAATTCCCTGCTGCATACTCTGGTTCATTTGGGGCTCTGCCACAGTGTTAATGCTCACTGGGGACCCAAGGGGCCAGGCCTGGTGCTGCCTCTGCAGAGTGGTGGTGTTGAGAGGAAGATGGTTGTAGCAGCTGCTGGGGAGGACCGTGGAGATAGCAGTGTTCCCTGGAGCTGTCTCCTGCCCCGGCCCCTGTGGCTGGGAGGCCCTGGGCACAACACAGGCTACCTGGGGTTATGGGGCCTCTCCGTGCACCCTCAGGAAGGGTGGTGAGACCAGGCAGTGCGTGGGATAATTGTCTCTGGAGGAACCACGATAGCTCTGTTACCAGTTTGGTGCTTTCACTTTTGTCCAGCTTTCTCTCTAGGCCCCAGCAAGGGCCAGGAGGACTTAACCAGGAACTGACCACCCCTGCTGAGTGAGCCCCCTCCACTGTTCACATCTCAAGTCCAGGCAGGGCAAGGAGAGGGCCAGCAGCAGAGCCAGGCCCCAGACGCAGGGCCTTCCTCCCCCTCATCCCCAGCCCACCATTGCTGGTGAGCTGCACCCTGAGCATTCACCAGATGGCGGGATGAAACCTGAGTAGCAGGTTCCTTGCAGCCCTGGGTCATTGATAACTATCGAACTATCGGACAGGCCTCTTCGGCCACCCTGCCCCCGCCTCCGTGGATCCACTTGCGGTCAGGGTACAGCTTTTCCACCCCTAACACTGGGCCTCAGTGGGCAATGCCCCCTCATCCCCTCTGATTTACCCCTCTTCCTTCCTGTGGGTATGCTTGACTCCCCTCTGCCCACAGGGAGCCTGTGCTCCCCAGTGAGTCCTTGCCCCTCAGGGCACCCAGTGGTGCTTGCCTGGGTGTTAATTTCTATCATGCTTTAGTTTTCCCACCATTTTCAGAATTTGTGTTGTTTGTTTTAATTACTTATAATTTTTTTTACGTCCTATGTGATACATGATGACTCCAGAAAAATTCTAAAATAAAGCCAATCAAGAGAAGACAAAGTGTTACCCCTAATCCTGCTCCTCACAGAGAATAACCATTAACTCTTCTGTGTATTGAACCTTGTGGTATGTATCAGTCCAGTATTTTTCCTTTGAGAGTGTGTATCAAAATTTTGCATCATGTTGTTTTATAATTTACTTAAAATTACTCTTCCTTAGGCAAAATGTAAAAATAGGTAAGAAAAGAAATGACAAGGCCATGTTATCAATTCATTTAGTTGGACACGTAGATTTTCTGCACATCACCATTATAGTTAGCGCTGCAGTGAATGGCCTCATGGCACCACGACTATAACTCACACCTCAGATTATTTCTTTGAGATAAATTTCCAACAGGTTTCTGGATTAAAAGGTATAGGCACTTTTTAAGTCTTTTGATTTTTACTGCTGATCCGCCATCCCAGCCCTGTGCCCATGCCGCCAGCCACCTCCAAACCCCCCGGCACACTGGCTGTCTGTATCTTTGTCTCCTGCCCCCCAGTCATTCACTTTCCCAAGGTCCTCTCACTCGGCAGGGCAGAGATGTGTCGTACATAAGTGGAGCCCCGTCGGGGAGTTGCTGTAAGAGGGGTCTCTGGTTCCTTCCCCAGTCCAGGGGTTGGTTGCCTTGGGCAGATCCAGATTCTTCATCCAGGGCTTTCATTTGTAGGTTTGGGCAACTATAAAACCTATATTTTAGTTAAACTTAGTTATTGTTAACGTGCACGCTTGGCCTAAATGTGGACCACCAGTCTGTGACTTCCAGAAGAATCCAAGTGTCTGTGATTTCAAGTGCTGTTTGCTATGGACTGTCTTCCCTCACACTGGACATCCCTGGGCTGTGGGGTGACCTGCTGTTCTTCAAACTGTTTTCACATCCCAGAGGCGGATACTCCCCAGACATCCTTCCTTCAGGGCCATCCCCACCCTCCTGCATTTATTCTGCCCCACAGACCTGTGAATCATGTCACATGTTCTCATAAGTTCTCAAATCATTCCATTGCAGATTGTGGTTAAGATTGTATTCATTTGGGCAGCCCGGGTGGCTCAGCGGTTTAGTGCTGCCTGCAGCCCAGGGCATGATCCCAGAGACCTGGGATCGAGGCCCACATCGGGCTCCCTGGATGGAGCCTGCTTCTCCCTCTACCTGTGTCTCTGCCTCTGTGTGTGTGTGTCTCATGAATAAATAAAATCTTTTAAAAAAAAAGATTGTATTCATTTTGCAGGACAATGAAGAAATGGTTGTCACGATTATAAGATTCTGCCTAAATATGTTATATCTTCTACACACTTTGTATTTATCTTATACTTTGTTTTTCTGGGGGATTTTGGTGTGTTTTTTTCCTATTGTGAATTAGGTTTTTTATATATATCTTATTTTTGGTTTTTAAAGAATTTATTTATTCATGAGACACACAAAGAGGGAAGCAGAGACGTAGGCAGAGGAAGAAGCAGGCTCCCTTGCAGGGAGTCCGATGCGGGACTCCATCCCAAGACCCCAGGATCATGACCAGAGCCAAAGGCAGATGCTAAACTGCTGAGCCACCCAGGCGTCCCTGTATCTTTTTTTATTTTTATTTTTGCAAGATTCTATTTATTTATTCATGAGAGAGAGAGAGAGAGGCAGAGACACAGACAGAGGGAGAAGCAGGCTCCATGCAGGGAGCCTGTGGGACTTGATCCCGGGCCTCCAGGATCATGCCCTGGGCTGAAAGCGGCGCTAATCTGCTGAGCCACCCAGGGATCCCCTCTTATTTTTGAATATGCTGATGTGGGTACAGAGAAAACTTTTGTGTAGAAGGGCTGCTGAGCCCTTTCTCATTCAGATGGTTTTTAAATTGATTATTTTTGGTTTTGGCAAATACTTTGCCTTCTCCTTTCCAATATTTACACATACTGCCTGCCCCTCACTGATCACATTGACCAGGGCTCTAACGATAGTGACAATGGGCGCCCTGTTCTCCTGGGCACATCTCTGGCAATTCACAGTTTAAGTATGGTATTGACAATGTAGAGTATCCTTTTCTTTCTGTTTCATGGAGGATTTTAAGATTTTTTTATTGATAAAAGTTAATACTTTAAAAATACTTGTTTGTATAAATAAATACTCTAAAAATTCCAGCAGTTCAGCCGTGGGTGAGGTAGTAAGTGGCAGCCAGCCCCTTCCCCTCACTCCTATCTGCTCTGACCTTGTGGGGGCCATCGCTGTAAATATGGGGTGAATACTATTGGGGTTTTTTCTGTGTTCATATAACCATGCAGTCACAAATGCAGCTACTGAGTTAATTTAAAAAATTTTAACCTATTCATATGATTTGTAGTCACAGATTTTCAAACTCTGGTCCGTCCTTGCACTCCTGGCAGGAGTCCTCTGCGGCCCGAATGCTTGAATCTTATAGCACTGTTGGACTTGATGTGCAAGTACTGTCCAGGGTGTGTGTATCACGTGTGTGATGCCGTCGGCCCGCTGTGTACACTGCCCGTTGGGTTCAACTGGCAGGGTGCTCGTTCACTCTCTAAAATAGCTGGGGAGGCATCTACTGGTTTGCCCTGTGCTCTGAAACGGCCCACGTAGCACGGAGGCTGGGTGCAAAGGGTAGGGAGGCCTGCCCCTGGGCCTGACAGCGGACTCCCAAGAGTTTCCCAGAAGTCAGGGCTTGCGCAGGGAGGAGGGGTAGCAAGGATGTGGTTCCCTGTTTGCACTTTCTTTCACAGTGATTCGGCCTTCCAAATTCTCGTTGAGTGCCTCCCCCCCAAAAAAGAAATTGCAGAGTCACTTAGTTCTAGAGTAAGGGCCGAAGTTGGCCTTCCCACTCCAAGGGACACCTTGACCTGCCAGCACTCAGCCCCTCTACCAGGTCCCCCCTTGCGGGGTGCCCTTGACAGGCAGGCAGCTAAGGGCCAGGTGCTTTTAGCAGGGTGTCCTCTGACGCCCACACGTGTGAGGATGGATAGGGGTTCACTCGCCAGTGGGTTGGCCCACCAGCTACTGAGGTGTGGGTAGGGCTCCAGTCTTGATCTGCTGCAGGCACCCCACGTGACTTTGGAGGTGTCAGGTGACCCCCCAGGGACATCCAGCATCACATCCCAGCATGTCAGGGTCAAGGAGCAGGAGCAGGGAACATTATTACAGCTGGCAGTTTAACATATCTGTGGAGTACACGAAAGCAGTTGCATAAATTGTGGTAAGTCCTGTTTCCGTGTTTGGGGATAGTAAAAAAGGACAGATTTTTCCTTAACACCAAAAGCAAAAGCAAAGAAAGCCCTCGTGCCCCTGGGGGAGAGTCCTGCTTGGTCCTGTCACCCAATACCTGCTCACTGGCAGGGGACAGGCTTTGGGTTTTTTCCCTCCAGCTCTGTGTATCTAAGCCATGGAACTTCCTTGTGGTTTCAGGACTTTTGGGAATTTGTGACTGGGGGAGTGGGCTCGTGGCTTTGGGCTCTGCCTTAGGTTCAGCCCTCACCCCACTACTCTGGTGTGCTGGGACAGGCTCCTAACCGTCGAAGCCTTGGTTTCCATACCTGAGAAATGGAGAGACTTACACCCACCTGTTGGGGTGGTTTGGAGATTGAGTAATCCACATGGGGGATTGTTGCAGAGCCCGGCACAGAGGGAGCACTTGCTCAATGGGGCTGATGTTACCTGTGGGAGCCCAGCGAGTGCTGGAGAGGGTTGGGTGGCTGTGTTGCTGGACCTGCTCCGGGGGGACCTTGAAGTGTGTCCTGGCTTTGGGGTGTGTCCAGGGCAGGTGGGGCCACTTCAGTCCCATCCCCAGCAGTCTTGGACCTCACCTTGAGCAGGGTCCCCCCCCCTGGGCCCCTGGCAGCTTGTCCCCTTGTCTGGCAGCATGTCATGAACATGGCTTCATTGGAACTACACTGTATTTGGGGCTAAAGTTGGGGCTGTTCTCTAGGATGTTAGGGGTGTGGATAGGGCAGGAGAGGGCTGAATCATCAGGGAGGGACCTCCACCTTAGCCAGGGTCAGGTGGCCTCACACCCTTGAGGTTCTGTGCAGTGTGCAGGTGGACTTGTGTTCTGAGTGGCGGGCTGCCCAGCGAGGTGAGAGGAGCTAGGGACCTGGCCCGGGGTCCGGGTTGGTTCACGCTAGCCTCCTGTGGATGGGAGTGGGGGCTGCTGGCAGCTTCCAGAGACCCAACCCTCAGAGCCTGGCTTGGGGATGGGCCAGCACTGGGCCTGGGCTTCAGCAGCTTTAGGCCTGGGGCAGAGTGGTGAAGAATCCTTGCTCTGGATCTCCAGACCTTCATTCCAGTTATGGGCCCTGGTCTCTGAAGTTGTTGTGTGTCCTAGACAAATGGCTCTTAACCTCCCTGGGCTGGGGCCATAGTGCATCTGGGTGCAAGTGGGGCAGCCTTGGCCGCTGGGGCTCAGGGGGAGCACCCCCTCCAGCTCTTCCCCTCTGTCTCCCTTGTAGGCTCCATGCACGGTTCTATGAGCTGGCTCCCAACCTCGTCCCGATGGATTACCGGAAGAGCCCCATCGTCCATGTGCCCATGAGCCTCATCATCCAGATGCCGGAGCTCCGGGTACGAGAGAGGCCATTGCTGCTGGGCAGGTGGGCTGGGGGTACAACAGAGGCCCCCAGACCTGGGTTGAGGCCGGATCTACCCTTCGTGGCTGTGTGGGCCCAAAAGGGTCACTGAACTCCTCTGTACCTGTTTCCTCCCCTGTGCTCTAAACAGGAGTTCCATATGTGGGGGCCATAGGGTGCCATGTTCACTGCTGCCCCCTTGTGAGATGGCCAGTTGGCTCCATGTGGCAGGATTTGTGTCTGGTTTTTTTTCCCTTAAGTTTTTATGTATTTACTTAAGAGGGAGAGGTGGAAGCCAACAAGGTACACAGAGCCCTGTAGGGCTCGGCCTGAGATAATGGATCATGGACAAGGCCAAGACCAAGACTCCCACACTCCAACGACTGAGCCCCCAGGCGCCCCCTTGCGTCTGCTTTTTTGGATAATTCTGTGTCCTCTTCTGGCTTTGGCCTCTCACAGCAGGTCATCCACACCCTCCCTTCTCAGCCCAGAATACACACAGACACATGGGGTCAGCAAGTGTGGGTGGTGTGGGCTGAGATTCTGTTTTCCAGCAAGCTCCCAGGCAAGGCCGATCCTGCTGGACCTCAGACCACACATGTATCTGACACAAAAGTTTCATTTTGTGTGTTTTTTGGTGGTCAAGTGCTTTCCGGCAGTAGGGGAGGTTAGCAATGGGGGCAGGACTCTACACTGCTGTGGGACTTTGCCACTAGCCCCTTGCTAGGCCTTGGATGTGTGACTCTGGGGTCACAGCACCATGTGGCATCCTCTCTGGCCTGTGTCCTGGCTGTGACCTCAGTCCCGAGGGACAGTGAGGCCCAAGCTTGCCCCTGGGCAGGTGTCCAGTCTGCCTAGAGAAGCGCCCTGGCTCAGAGGATCACTGCAGGGGCAGGGGCACTGGCAGTAGCCACGCAGGCACAGAGTGGGAGTGGCCAAGCCCAGTTGGGGTGGGGGACTCTAAAGAAGAGCCCCGAGAGACCGGGGATCAGAGGGAGGATCCCTGGGGCTAGAGGCCGTGAGCGGTCTGGTGATTGATGGCCTGGGTTCTGACTGCCCCTTCGAGTCCTGTTGCTTATCCCGGCCCTTTCTCCGAGCCTCAGGGGCCCCACCTCTGCCTCCGGTGACCCTGTCCCCTGCCTGTGCCCTGGGCCGCCTCTTCTCTTCCACCCCTGTGCACCCCTCTGAGCAGTGGTGGGGGGTGCCCCTGCTTGACATGAGGCAGTGCCTGCTGTGAGTGCACCTCAGCCTGGCTTTGCACCCCCACCTGTCATACTTTATCCAGCCCCTCGCACAGCAGCCCAGCAGGCCCATTTGTCATCCCCACTTTGCAGATGGGCATGTGGGGGCTCAGAGGGGTTAGGTCACTTGTCCAAGGCCACACACATCATTGCTGTCTTTCTTGAGTCTGCTCAGTCCCCATGTACCCATGTGATGCTGGTTGTTTCCTGCAGGAGAACCCCTTCAAGGAAAGGATCGTAGAGGCTTTTTCTGAGGATGGCGAGGGGAACCTTACCTTCAATGACTTTGTGGACATGTTCTCCGTGCTGTGTGAGTCAGCACCCCGAGAGCTCAAGGCAAACTATGCCTTCAAGATCTACGGTATGGGCCTAGAAGACTGCATACCTGCGGGTAGCAGCATGTAGGGGTGCAGGGGCCTGGGAGCAAGGGGGGCCACGTGGACATCACAGGTAGGGACAGCTGTGCCCAGTGGACGGAACAGTAGGGAGGTGCCGGGTTTCATGAGGAGGTCACAGGACAGGCTGTGAGGAGCCAGCTAGGGAACGTGGACCAGGTGCTGGGGCTCCAGGGCGCCACAGGATTGCAGGTGGGCAGTTCTGGATTCTGAGGTCTGAGCCAGAGGTAGGGGGCTGGGGAGGGGCCTCTGCCAGGCACCAGGCTCCCAGCGCCACAGTCATGCTGACCACCAGAGGGCACTGGGCTCCAGAGGATGGACCTTCATGGACTGCCTACCCTCCTGAGGTGGAGTTCCAGGGAGGGCTGGGTCCCTGCTAGCAGAGGAGCCCCGACAGACCTGTCCCGGCACCTGTGGCCACCCTGTGGCTCCGGAGCCTCTCATGCTTTCTCCTCTCGTAGCCACTGTGCCCACATCAGAGGCCTGGTCTGGGTGCACGCAGCACTGCCGTATGTGTGCACATCAGTGGGTCCACCCTCCACATCTCACATGGGGCATCACTCACAGGGCAGGCTGTCATCGGCCAGTGAGCAATGGGAGTACAGCTGGGTGGGGAGGGGGCAGGATGGCGGCACCGAGGCTCACTGCTGCCCCAGCTGCGGGACAGCAGGAAAGGCACCCGGGACACAGGGCTTGGTGTTGGGGCCTGACTTCCAGCAAAGGTCACGCCCTCCCTGGGCCTTGGCTTCACCGCAGCAAGGGGGCACAGGAGTCCAGCCAGCCAGCACATCCCCACAGAGCTTCCCAGGAGCCCCCAGGGGGGTGGCGGTGACTCTTACCCGTGCCGACCCCAGAGGCACTCACGGGCCAATGTGGAGGTACCTGTCAAGGGGCTGGGCTCTGGGCCCTGGTCCTGACCAGGGATGTCCCTTCAGGTCACATGCCCCTTGCAGGACCTGTTTCTTCATCTGTGTATGGTAGGGACTCTCCCTGGACCTACCACTCAGCTTGTGTAGGCGGGGCCATGAGGCAGAGCGTGTGACATGCCCGCTAGTGGGCACGGTCTTCATCACTGCCCTTCTCGTCAGGGTGTGGCTAGTGGCAGAGGCCCAGGAGCGGGGAGCCCTAAGGCTTAGAAAGCCCCCCGGGGGTGCCAATGGGAATTTGTTGGATAGACAAGTGGGAGGGGCACTCTGGGTAGAGGAGGGGCCCAAGATCCAGAAGCTGAGCTGAAGATGAGGGGAGGGTGTAGTCACTGCTGCAAGCCACTGTTGCAAGCCGTGCGGCCATGCTTTGGGCAGTGGTGGTGCCTTCTGCCAAGTGTGCCCAGGGGCCAGCCTGGGCGTCCCTCCAAGGGGCTTCTGAGTCTTCTGACCACGACCAGCCTGCTGGGGGGCCTTCAGGAGGCCCTGTGGTGCAGTGTAAAGAACGTGGTTGGGCAAGGGTGCTTAGTGGCAACAGGCCCAGGCAGTATCCTGCCTCCCCCTCCAAGCAGCTCTCTGAGCTTGATTTAGTCGCTGGCCTTCCTGGGCCTTGCTTCCCTCTGTTCCTGAGGGCACACGGGGCGTACTGCAGGTGTGTCAGGAGGCCTGGTGGCCCAAGCCTCAGACTTGGACTTGCAAGCGTCTCAGGCTAGGTTCATACCTGCAGCCATGGCGGAGGTGTCATGGGGTCATGAGCGTTGGCCTGTGGGTTGTGGTAGTCAGCCGGGGCCTGGGCACACGGGGTGGCATGTTGGGGGCCCGGCCTGAGCACCCCTACCTACCTGCCCGCAGACTTCAACACAGACAACTTCATCTGTAAGGAGGACTTGGAGCGCACGCTGGCGCGGCTCACTAAGTCGGAGCTAGATGAGGACGAGGTGGTGCTTGTGTGTGACAAGGTCATTGAGGAGGCAGACCTGGATGGGGACGGCAAGCTGGGCTTCGCTGACTTTGAGGACATGATCGCCAAGGCCCCTGACTTCCTCAGGTGCGGCCCCTGGGGACGACTGCCCCCCCCCCCCGCCTTGGAGTTAGTCAGCCGTGTCCTCCTAAGGGACCGGTCGACACTGGGGTGGGGTTCAGTGAGCTTTCTGCTGAGGGCCCTTCCTCTCTTTCCAGCACCTTCCACATCCGGATCTGAGGACACCACCAGGGCATGAGGGCCCCAAAGCCGACCGCCTGGCTCTGTTGTCTACACAAGTGTGACCTCCATGCTGCCCAGAAAGAGGCTGCAGCCTCTGGGGTTGTACCCACCAACATTTCCTTGGCCCTTTGAGCAAAAAATCCTTAACCAGGGAAGGGGGATGTGGGGAGCAGGGCCCCTCCCAGGCCCTCCATCTGTGCCCCTGAGCCCCCAGACCCCGGTCCTCTCCCTGTCAGGAAGGGCCCCACTGGGAGGAAAGGCAGAGACATTATGGGGCAGGGGACACAGATGTGTCCCGAGTGCTGGGCAGGCATCCCGGGTTGCCCAGGGCAAAGTGAAAAGAGAAAGAGGACAAGATTTTATGAGCTATGCAGTCTTCCAAAACCCACAGCTGGGCTGCACCCCAACCCCCCCAATGTGAAGCTGGGAGGATGGTGGGCCCAGGGCTCTGCTCTGTCCCTGTCCCTGGCTCTGAGCCCTGGGCACCCCACCCCCTGCTCTCCTGAGATGTGGAGTTTTCACTGGTGCATCCTACCCACACATATGTGAATTCCCAGTAGTAAAGCA
Organism: Vulpes vulpes; assembly: GCF_048418805.1. Classification (NCBI taxonomy): domain Eukaryota; kingdom Metazoa; phylum Chordata; class Mammalia; order Carnivora; family Canidae; genus Vulpes; species Vulpes vulpes. The sequence continues at coordinate 106,347,160 of NC_132793.1, read as the reverse complement.
CTTTGATGTCCCCGTGGTCTGCCTGCTGACACTAGGATACACTCAAAGGTCCCTTTCTCCTTGAAATCCCACCACTAGTTAGTCCCCTCGGGGTCAAGCATCACCGTCCTGCTTTGGGCACTAACGTTTATTTCAATGCTTGTACTTTGGAGAGGGAGACACATCGGTGCCCCAGGTCTCTGGGTGAGCCCCACGGGGGACGTTAGGTGAGAATTCACAGAGCACTAACCATATGTCAGACACAAGGCCACTTGCCATGCTGTCCATCCTACACACCCTAGGTGGTGGAGGCTCTCATGTCCCCGATCTTTGGGGTGTGAGGTTGCTGAGGGGAGATTCTCCCCCAGGTGTGAACCAGGCCCAGCACCGTTGAGGGACACAGGCGGGAGCGGTGTGGGCTGCAGCGCTCTCTCTGAGGATGGTCCATCTGTTTTCCACCTCTGCTGCCCAGGGGCCATGGGCGGGGAGCAGCAGACCACCCTGACACATGTGGGGACATGCAGGTGAGGGGATAGTGGGACAAAGCAGGAAGGACCATGGGGGAGGGGGACCCAGGGGGAGCGGGACACCAGATTGCCTGTGTCCAGAGCTGCTGCGTGGGCAGGGCCGCTTGCCTGGGTGTGGGCCTGGTGGGAGGGCCCTGAGAGCTGCCCTGGGGGCCGGGACTGGGAGGCAGAGGGCAGGTGGGGCAACCTGGTCACAGGGGTGGGCGGCACATGCTGGCTGGCTCTCCAGCAACACCCAGGAATGCGTCCTAGCGGACCCCAGGCAGCCAGGCTCTGACTGAGACCTCAGGCAGCTTGCTGCTCCTATGTGGGCGACAGTTTCCCCATCTGCAGCAAAGACCGCTTGGAGACAGGCCAAGGGGCTGCTCCTGAGAGCCCAGCACCTGAAGGCTACAACTGTTGCCTCAGGCAGGGGCTCCCCTGCTATACCCGGGCCTGTGGCTCTGGGCCCTGTGCCCCTTGCAGCTGGGAGGGTCACCAGGAGGGGTACTGGGTCTGCTGGCCCACTGAAGAGGGCCTGCCCTGGACCATGTGGGGGGTGGGGATGCCGACCCTGCCTATGGTCAGTTCTCCACCTCTCAGACCAGGACACCCTTCCCCTGGGAGAGTGAGGGACGCTAGGGAAGCAGGGGTGCTTTCCAGAGCCTCAGGGCTTCCCAGTCACTCCTGGCATAGCTGGGCCCCAGGAAGCCAGGTGCTCAGGATTTATGCTTCTTGTCCGTGAAGAAGATCCTCCGGAGCTTGTCAGGCTGCAAAGATGGAGAATTTGCTGGAGCCGAGGGTCCCCGGACAGAGGGGTCCAGCACTGATTGGGGGCTGAGGCCCATGGCCAGCTTGGAGGACTGGTGCTGGTTCTGCTAGCCTCATGGTGCCAAATTCCACCTCCAGCCCCAGTTCTGAGTAAAAGCTAAGGGGTGGAGGGGCCAGGGGTCCCCTAATTCCCAGCACTCTCTGGTGCAGCAGGTCCGCCACCAGGGACCAGAGAGGATGTGAGACTGCAGTGGGGGAAGAGCTGCCATGGATGTGGCTTCAGGGCTTCCTGGAGGGCCTGCCTATGGGGTGGCCTGTGGTCCCAGGACAGCAGGTCCTCCGAGGCTGCTCTAGTCCAGGAGGTGTCAGAACCTGGGTTCACGTGTGCCTGGGATTGAGGCTGTCCCCACTGAGCGTGGACCCTCCCTGGCTTGGACTGCAAGCAGAGTGCTGGGGCTGACAGGGCCTGGGCCCCGTGGCAGCCCCTGACCACCTCCCTCTGACCTCCTGGCCGCTCTTTCCCTGTCCTGCCCTCTGACTACAATGTCCAGTCGGCACTGGGCTGTGTCCTGAACATGTGAGCACGTCTAGCCTTGGGGCAGACCTCTCTGGACACAAGCGGAGACCAGACCATGGTTCAGATGAAGAAATGGAGGCCCCAGGTCAGGTGGCTAAATAGTATGGGAGGCCCTGTGATGTTAGAGTTTTAGATGAACAAAGAGAAATTGTGGTATTTGGGACACGCACTCACTAGGAGTTGTTGCTGGGGAAAGTGCTTTACCCAAAGCCACATGGCTGGGAGGTGGCTGAGCCATGACAAGAAGGAAGGTAGGTCAGGCTGGAGCCAGGGCCCCCTGTGCACCTTGCACAGGCCCTGAGACGCTAGGGTATGGGGGTTGGCAGGCGAAACTGGTCTGCAGAGAGAGACCCCCTTTGTTCCCGCTGAGCAACTGCCTCTCCCACTATCTCCGAGTACATGTGACCCCTGGATAAGTCTGGGCCCCTGGGGGTAGTAGTAGTGACCTGAGCTTTTCATGCATGAGGGCCATGACCTCTCTGACCCGTGGGGCCTGGCAGCCACCCCATCCCACCGTATAGCCTACCTTGTGTGCCTGTCCGGTGCTCCTGGCTGCCGGAATTTGTTCGTAGGTGTTCCTGGGCTCGGGGAGCTCCGGGGCCCCCGAGAACCTGTCATAGCCATAGTCTGAGGATCCTGGCCGCCAGCTGGATGGGGGGCTGGGCCTGGAACACGGGGGCCTGACTGGGCTGCCCCAGTAGGCTGGGACCTGAGCGTAGGCACTGCCTTCTTGTTCTGGTGCCTCCCTGGGCTCTGGTGGGTCTGCTGTCTGCAGGAGCTTGTATGTGTCTGTACAAGTGCCTGGGGAACAGGGCTGTGCTCTGTGGCTCAGCTTCGGGGACGCCTGGCTCCAGGAGGCAGCCGAGCATCCTGGGGCCAGGAGGTGGGCCCGGGATGCAGGAGGCACCGGTTGACCATGGTCTGTGCCAACCCCAGTGAGGGCAGGCTCTGGGCCATTAGGCCTGTTTTGGCTTCCCACTGAGTGTCTCCTCAGGGGCTCCTCACCTGGGGAGCAAGCCCGGCTGCCAGCTGGAACCGTCCCAGGCTTGCTGGACCCCTCTGCGCCCAGGCCCAGCCGTGCCTGGTTCATCTTCCTCAGCTCTGAGTAGATGGTGCTGCCAGGGCTCCCAAAAGACTCTTCCAGAAGGGAGGCACTCCTCTCGGGGAGGGGAGGCACCCTGGCGCGGAGCTGGGGAGGGAAAGAACCTCTGGAGCGACACCCTTGGAGACACGGATGCTCCCAGACAAGCCTTGTCCCCTGTCCTGGCTCGGCTTACCTGACTGTCATGGGTGGGCATTGGCTGACGCTCAGAAGCCCCTGAGCCCACCCTTCGGAGGAGACCACCCCCCAGGCTGTCATTTGTAAATGATTCCACAAACGTCTGCTGGGCACCAGCTGGGGCCAGACTCTGTCCCAGGTGCCAAGGACTCCATGGGCAGCACAGCCAATGCTGGAAGGCCGCCTTCTAACCGGGGAGGTGGGCAACAGACCAGCCTATGACATGGTCTAATGTGCCTGACACAATACATGTTAGACCATCAGGTCGTTAGTCGTGTCCTGAGGAAGAGCACAGCAGGGTAACGGGATGAACAGAATGGCAGGTGGGAAGGGGCCTTTCCTACAGCCCTGGTGCCCTTTCTGGAGAGATGACATGCAAGTGGACCAAGTGCGCCAGCAGCTTTCTGGTAGGAAGAGCATTGCAGCAAAGACCTAGCAAGTGCAAAGGCCCTGGGGTGGGAGCAAGGTTGGTGTGTTCTGAGAAGATCAAAAGGCTGGTGAGGCTGGAGAAGAGAGCAGAGAGGAGGCAGCAGGGTCCCAGGTGAAGGCCCCATGAGGCCTCAGGGTGAGGGGAGACCTGAGGTGTGCTGTGATCTGTTGTATAGGAGTAAAATCTGAGCCCCTCCCAAGAGGTGCTGTGGAGGGAAAGTACCCTCTCATAGCACCCCCCCACACTCGCACAGTGTACACGAATTTCAGGCATCGCTTACCCATTTTCTTATTCAAGTGCAGAGGAACCGTAGGAGTGGTAAACTGAGGCACAGCCAGAAAGGCCAGCCTGTGGGCCGGACCTGTGGGCGTTGGTGCAGCCCCACCCAGAGCGCTGAGGACCCTGCTCACCTCCACACATCCCTCCTCGGAGAAGCTACAGGAAGTGGCCTCCAGGCTCTTCCTGGTGTGGACGAAGGAGACTGGGGGCTGGGGGCGGGTGGCGTCTGCGCCCACCGTGGGGGCTGCTGCGGCAGGTGGCTTTTCCAGGCCCAGGCTGGTGTGGTGGAGACCCAGGGTGATGGCATCATAGGGATCGTTGTCCTCTGGCTGCGGGTAGTGGGGGCACAATAGGGGCATGGTCATGCACCCCCAGCTGGTGAGGGACCCACACCAGCCCACCGAGCCCCTGACCTCAGGTAAGGTGTTGCCTCAGTCTCCCCCTTTTAAATAGGGAGCGTGACCACGAGGTCATGGGCCTGAGCGGGGGGGGGACAACCTAGGCCTGGACACCCCACCCTGTCCCCCCGCCCTCACCATGCCACAGCAAAGGGGTGCCTACCCTGGGGCAGGCAGCAGACAGTGTCTCCCCAAAGGGCTCAAAGTGCACCTCCTGGTAGTGGCGCACCAGCTCAGCCAGGGTGCTGTGACTGCAGGTGTCCCCCGAGACGAGGTAGCGCCGGTCCTGGAGCTGGTTGATGACGAAATGCCGACAGCGGTCACTGCCCCTACGACACAAGTGCGCGTACCCTGGGTCCTGGGTGCAGGACGAGGCTCGGGGGACGCTGACCGTCTGTGGGGGCTCCGCATTGGAGGTTGGGGGCCTGGCCTTCGAGGAGCTCAGCCCCGCGGGGGCTGTACAGAGTTCAGAGCGAGGGGGGGGCCTCCAAATCCCAGGTCCCCGGGGTCCCCGTCCTGCCCCTGTGAGGCCAGGAGCACCCAGCTGGGCACGAGACCTAAGGCCCTACAGACTGAGCAAACATCCAACAAGGCGGTGTGTAGAAAATCAGATTCAATGCCGAGGAATCCACGGTGAACAAAACACCACATCTTCACCCAAAACAGGTCCAACCCTGCACGAGCATCACTCCTCCCCCCTAAACCCCATCCCTGCAAGAGATACAGACTTCAGGCTCCACTGCATGCAGCCCTAAACCCCTACCACCTCTCCCCCTCACTACCCCTCACTACACCCTCCTCCCCCTCAGATCCCCTCACTCCTCTCACTACCCCCTCCTCCCCCTCACTACCCCCTCGCTATCCCCTCACTACTCCTTCACTATCCCCTCACTACGCCCTCCTCCCGGTCGTCCCTCCTTTAAGGATCAGTAACCCCACAGTGACCAGTGTCATGAGGGTGTGGAGGGTGACTCTGCAAGTGCACCGTCCTATGGATCCTGCCCCCAGAGCAAAACAGAAAACATTTCCAACTCCTGCCCCTTCTGTCAATGGAACTTCGCAGAAAGAAATCCCAGGGTCTTTTTTGTGTCTGGCATCTTTCACTCAACATCATATCTCTGAGATTGATTCACGTCCAGGGACATTTAGCTCCATACCCCCCTGTGTAAAATTCCATGTAGTGAAAAAAATCCATTTACCCCTTCCGCTGGTGGACGTTTAAGGCTTTCCAGATTTGCTAGAAACAAAGCTGCCCTGGATATTCTGTTCATGTGCTCACTGATGTTGAGAATGTGCCAGGGTGTCGCCTTGGTGGGTGGGGACAGGCCTCTGTGGAGCTCCTAGGTTCTGGCAAATCCTTTCCTGAAACCATTGCTATGCAGGAGAGTTCCAGCTGCCGCACATCCTCACCAACTACTAGTGTTCTGTCTGCCCATTTCAGCCACTCATTGCAGGTTCCATTTGTATTTTCCTGATTATAATGCTGCCGAAGGATACATACTATCGCCCTTTGGATGACCCCTTTTATGAAGTACCCATTCAAGTCTACCCACGTTATTTACCATGTTGTCTTATTGATTCGTGGGAGCTTTTCGTATATTCTGGCAAGAGTCCTTTGTTCAATACATTATTACAGGGCAGCCCAGGTGGCTCAGCGGTTTAGCGCCGCCTTCAGCCCAGGGCATGATCCTGAAGACCCGGGATTGAGTCCCGCGTCAGGCTCCCTGCATGGAGCCTGCTTCCCCCTCTGCCTGTGTCTCTGCCTCTCTCTCTCTCTCTCTCTCTCTCATGAATAAATAAATAAAATCTTTTTAAAAAATACATTATTACAATGTGTAACTTCTCCTAATACTCTGTCCTTTTAGTGACTTCATGGTGTCTTCTGATTAACAAAAAATCTTAATTTTAAAGAAATCAAATTTATCAACCTTCTCTTTTATGGTTAATAGGTTTGTGTCTTAAGAAATCTTTGCCTTTCTCAAAGTCTTGACAATTCTTCCTGTTTTCTTTTAGAAATATATGGCTTTGCTTTTGTCACTAGGGTCTATGGTCCCTTGTTTTCCACTTGGGTATCCGATTGCTCCCACCCGCTTACTGGGAAGCCCTGCCTTTCCCCCAGAACTGCTGTAAATCCGGGGACCCAATGCTGGGGCTCCCCAGATCCATGTCCCTGTCATGTATGTCAGAGAAATGTGATAAGTTGGTATTCCATCCACGGTCATGTTTGACAAAAGAGCCCTGATGCTAAAAAGCCATTTGAAAGCTTCTGGGTTCATCTCTTTCAAAGTGTGTAGCCGAGCAGCTGGCACATGGAATATAATTACTGTTTTCACAGTGATTGACGTTTATTTGGTTCTCACGATGTTCCAGCCACTGTGCTGAGCACCTCTTGACGGATGAACCCACTGAACCCCCCAGCAACCCTACGAAGTCAGTTCTACAGTGTCCCTATCCTACAGAGGAGGAAATGGAGCCAGACATGTTCCAGGTTAGGATTCATCCTGGGGCCTCGGAGGTTTGCCCTGGAGCTCTAGCAGTCCTTCCTGACCCTGACCCTGACCCTGACCCTGACCCTGACCCTCTGACCCTGACAGGGAGGGAGCTTCCCCCTTCATCCTCTCCAGACTGGGCTTGATGTCATCCTCTTGGCTTCATCCTGACCATCTTGCCCCCCTCCTGGACCAGAGCTCATCATTTCAGGGGCCCCATGGCCCTGCATGTCCAGCCTCCTCCCACAGCCTGCCGGAAGAACCCTGGAGAAGCCATTGGCGACCTGCACAGTCGCCTGGCTTCCTCCTCCGCAGGCACTCCTTCCTGGGAACCTCCCTCGCGGCTCCCTCAGCGCCTCTGTCTCAGTACCTCTGGACCTTTGCACATTCTGTCCCATCCAGTGGAGAGGCCCTCCTGAACTCCCATCACACCCTCTCTTCTGCCCTAGGCTCAAGGTTACTTCCGGGAAGCCGGTGAAGGGGACTGTCTCTTGCCCCCCCTCCCCACCCATTCCCACTGAGGGCTGTGGCTGTGTCTGCAGAACACATGATGGATGGAGCGGGGTGGGGGAGCCAGCGGCCCAGCAAGAGCCAGGCAGTGTGGCCCACAGGGGGTGGGGGGGTACCTGTCCTATCTGCAAAGCAAGCTTCTCTCCTACCTGTAGGACAAGATGTAGCTGGTGGCCCGGTCGCTGAGGCGGATGAGGAAGGAGCCGAGAGCTTTGTCGCCGAGCAGCTGCTCTGTCTGCCTGGGCAGAGGGCATGCAGTTAACTGGGGCCTGTGCCCGTCTGGCAGCAGGAGCAGGCCGACTTGGACCTGCCTCAGAATCCCTGCTGGCCATGCCCTTGGGTGCCAGATGCAGTGCACAGATAGCCAGCCCTCTCCACGGTAGGGGTTGGAGACTCTCCCAGACCTCGGGCTGCCACTGTGGCCTGTCCACACTCAGGCTTGGGCTGGGTCGGAGTCCTGAGGCCCCACGTGCACCCCCACACTGCAGCCTCACCTCAGGCACAATAGCCACTGACCCTGGCCACCCACCAAGAACGAATCCATAAAGCCAGAAAGGTTTAGGTTTGGCAGGTCCCGGCCTCAGGGCCACCATGTACAGTTGTGCAGGTTTCTATAGGGAGGAGGTGCTGTGTTGTATGGACCCTGATCCCAACAGGCTCTCATGTCCCCTGTGTGTCCCTTCCAGCCGGGCAGCCGTGAATATTTTTGAACAGTGCCAAGTATTTTGGCGACATGGTGAGAAGTTCCAGCTTCCTTTGGTTTGGCAGCACGTCGGCCCCAACTGAGCGCCTGCTCTCTGTAAGGCCAGCTGTGGATTTTGCACAGCCTGCGACTAAATGAAAGCGCTGAGCTCAACAGGTAAGGATTTGATGATGGGGACAGCAGGACAGTAAGCTAAGTGCTGGACCCCAAGCTGCCCCTGTAGACAGCTGGTGCCTGGTGCCGGGCAGGGAGGGCCAGGCTGCATCTGCTGTCGCTCGTCTCATGCTCAGGCAGCTCTGGCGTCTGTAATCCAAGAGCCACCCTTTCCTGGGGGGCAGTGCACATCCAGGTTTCCCCAAGGCGGTCCCCATCCAAGATAGCTCTCAGCTCCCTGTGAATGGTGTGCGACTGGACAATGACCCAAAGGCCCTGCCATGTCTGAGTGCACCTGCTCTCTCTCTTCTCTAGGCCGGGACTCCCAGAGTGGCCACTGCACTCGCCCAGCTGCCCAGAGACCGCAGGCTCCTCACCCCATCCCGGGCTTCACCCAGGGAGGCGGCAGGAGCCAGCCTTATCCCAGGGTCCCCAGACCACTTTCTCCATGCCAAGGGGTAGCCTTACTTGCGGGTAAGGAATCCGTGGAACCAAGGGGGCAGGGCTCCGTCCTGCAGGATGAGGGGCGCCTGTGTCTCCATGAACCAGATCAGGGCCAATTCCTGCAGCTTGGCCAAGGCCTGGCTGTCCCCCGACTCTCCGGGCCCCCTCCCAGGGCCAAGCTGCTTCGGGCTGTCCTCCATCCTGGCCAGCATGGAGCGGAAGCAGAGCGCAGACCACACACACACACACACACACACACACACACACACACGCCTCTATATGTGTGGGCACCCCGCTCATTTGCCTGAATCAGTGCCCGCCCCAACCGCCCCAGCACACAGGAGCCCAATTGTCACCCTGGCTGGTGGCTAGCTCTCCTTCCTGACTCTGGGGTGGCCATCTTCTCTGGCAGGGGACACTGTGGGGAGGGTCATATTAGCAGGGGTGGGGCTGGCTAGGGGAGGAGACTACGGACTGCCTGGCCCCGTTCCCCCAACCTCTAGCCTCCGCCTTCAGCTAAAGGCCAGGCCTGGCTGAGGCCCTCAGCCCAGCTTCATGAGCAAAGCAGTAGCTTTCAATTCTATTCATCCTTCCCTAGTGGAGGTCACTTGTATTTTGGTGAAGTTCACTGATTAACTTCCTTCCACTGAAGATTTACTGAGTGTCTACTGGGCTGTGGGAATAAAGTCATGCACAAAACAGCATTTTGCCCTCGTGGCTCCAGCATAAGGAGACAGACAATCGTCGAGTCCATGTACAGAATATGGTGCCAAGTATCATGTGCACCCCAATAAAGGAGGGGAAGAGGACACGGCTTATCTCCTTTAGATGGAGGTTGGTCAGGGGTTGAGCAGAGAGGAGCAGCTAGTGTGGACGGGTGGTCTGGAAGGGCCAGGCAGAGGCCTTCGAAGGAGGCCTTGGACCAGCTAGGGTATCTGTTCATCCCTAAATGCATCCTGCGCTTCTGAGTTCCATGGCAGAAACCCAGCCAGGGGGATCCCGGGGCAGTAGGCATTGTAAAGTGTGGGCCCTGGGGACAGGATCAGGTCAGAGTCCTGCTTTCATGGGACCTCAGAAGGTCCACTTCCTCGTCTATAAAATGGGAAGAAGCAGTCAGGATGCCTGGGTTGAGTGAGAGTGCATGGTGGCTAATGTGAGAGCACACATCCACTTCCATCACTGGACAGCACCCCACAACGGCGGCGCTTGGTGGAAGCGAGGACAGCGGGTGCCTGTGACATCCTGTTCCTTGGTCTGGGCAGAGGGGGAGAGACATGTGCTCACTTTGAAATCTCCCTGCGCTCTGCGCTCACGATTTAGGTAGACACTGCTGTGTTTATAGTGGCTTCACAAGACAGCTCCCCGTGGATGGGTGGAGGCTGCAGCCCTATGTCCTTGGCTCCAATCCTGGCTGGCTAGCTATGTGACCTTGAGGAGGGGACTTCATGTCCTTACCTCCGCAACAGGAAAAGCCCTCCAATGTCTGGGCAGGCTAAGGAGTTGGGGCCTGAGGACAGTGCTCCGCATACCGTGAGTGATGGGGATTTGCCATATGTTGACTGTGACTGTGATGTAATGGCTCTGACCTGGTGGATCCTTCCCTGTGGATAAGGATGTACATGATTATACTATGGCTACAGCCCCACCGTGGTCATCCCAAGCAAGATGGAAATGCCTGCGGCAGCTGTGGAATGCATGTGATGGGGAGGACAGGCATGTTGTGAGGCAAGCCCGTGACCCCAGTCCCGTCTCTGGGTCTCCTTTTCCACATTCATACAAAAGGTAACAGACACTCACCTTGCTTCCCGGGGAAAGAGAGAAACAGCGCTGGCAGGCTCTCTGCATGGGGACAGGTGTGCTGGGGCCAGGAAGTGTTCCGGACACGCAGCTGTTTGAGCATCACCATTATAAACAGTTAATTTCCAGCCTTGATGGCAAGGAGCCAGCTCTAGCCGGGGCCCCTGGGGGTGGGGATGGGGTGCATGGTTTTCCTGCCACAGATCTAAACCTGGAATATACTGGGCTCAGAACAGAAATCCCACTACGTTTGCACACTCATAGTTATCCTGCTAGTGTGCACGGATTTGCTCCCCAACACGAGGGCGTGGAGAATGAATGAGCCAATTTCTTGTTTCTTAAATTGTCTGTGTTATCATCTACTCCATCCTGCACCTAGAGCAGTGCGTGGTACAGTTAGATGTTTGATGGGCATATTTCATTTTCTTGGTTGATTGATTTAGGTTTTATTTATTTATTTATTTGTTTGTTTTTTAAGATTTTATTTATTCATGAGAGACACGCAGAGAGAGAGAGGCAGAGACACAGGCAGAGGGAGAAGCAGGCTCCATGCAGGGAGCCTGATGTGGGACTGGATCCTGATCCCAGGACTCCAGGATCAGGCCCTGGGCTGAAGGCAATTGCTAAACTGCTGAACCACCCAGGGATCCCCTCATATGTCTTTATTACAGATATTTTGGGTAATTGATTCCCACCAGCATACTATGTATTTTATTATGTGCATTTAAAAACACATTCTGAGAAGTCCATGGGCATTACCAGACACCCAGAGGGCTCCAGGGCTCAGGAAAGGCTAAGGAAGCTAGGGTCTGATGCAGGGCCCTTTGCTGCCAAAGTCAAGTCCTAGAAGTATTCAAATGCAAAGAAATGTGTTTTTATGATTTTCCATGAGGCATTTTCTCCACCTCCCCTTCCTGGGATACTGTTGTGGGCAGAACCTGGTCATTTGCCTGTGAAGACAAAGGCGTTTTGTGCTGGGCATGGGGGTGGGGGTGGGGGGTGGAGACGGGGAGTCTGTGTTTGAGCTCTGAGGATGTGGGGGCCCAGGACTGTGGCATCAGGGCCCTGGGAAAGACTAGGGGATGGGTGGTCTCTGAGGGCATGCACCCTACTGTTCAGTCCCCACTGTGGTCACCCAGGGAGCTGGGCCTGGGCACATGGATGACACTGGCATGGCTCTATCCCAGGGTGCCCTGAGGGGCACAGGTTCTGGTGTCAGACTGACCCCCTAAGACACCTGGCCCCCATTGCTGGCTCTGCAGGGGGGTTTTGAGGTGGGTCCTAATCTCACCACCTCTCAGTGTGTCTTCATCTATAAGAACGGAGGGGAGAACCTACTTACCTGGCAGGGGTTGGGGGTGCAGAGGCCAGTCCAGGCAGCAGGGTGGCTGGAAGGCACTGGCAAGCTACATCGGCCTCCGCCCAGCTTCCTGGCACCTGAGGGGTCTTCTAAAGCCAAGCGTGTCTGTCTGGTGCTGGGTGCCCCTGCCAAGGTCACGCTCCTCCTGTAGGACCCAGACATGCCAATGTGCCGTCCTTTTTGGGGCTCCTGCCTGAGGGCACTGGGTCTGGCTTCCCCTCCTGGGGACCCCTCCCAGGCCTGTCCAGCTGTCCTGACCAGGCATCTGGCCCCAGCCCCCACTCCTCCTTCCCAGACCCATGCCATGGGGACAGGAGGCCAAGGCAGCCTGTTGCTGCCTGTGGACACTATGTTTGCACACTCATAGTTAGCCTGCTAGTGGCACAGATTTGCTCACCAACATGAGGGCATGGAGAACGAATGCGCTGATTTCTTGTTTCTTTCTTTTTTTTTTTTTTTTTTAAGATTTTATTTATTTATTCATGAGAGACACTGCGAGAGAGAGGCAGAGACACAGGCAGAGGGAGAAGCAGGCTCCATGCAGGGAGCCTGATGTGGGACTCGATCCCGAGACTCCAGGATCACGCCCTGGGCCGAAGGCAGGAACTAAACCACTGAGCCACCCAGGCGTCTTGATTTGTTGTTTCTTAAATTGTCTGTATCATCATCTACTCCATCCTGTACCTAGAGCAGTGCGTGGCACAGTTAGATGCTTGATGAGCATATTTCATTTTATTGATTGATTTAGGTTTTATTTAAATTCAAGTTAACATACAGTGTACTATTAGTATCAGGGCTGGAATTTAGTAATTCATCATCAGCTGCATATAATACCCTATGCTCATTCAATAGGTATATTTATTTATTTATATTTATTATTATTATTTTAAAGATTTAATTTATTAATTCATGAGAGACACAAAGAGAGTGGCAGAGACACAGGCAGAGGGAGAAGCAGGCTCCTTGTGGGAAACCCGATGAGGGACTCCATCCCAGGACCCCAGGATCACGACCTGAGCCAAAGGCAGATGCTCAACCACTGAGCCACCCCGGCATCCTGGTATTTTAAATTATTATTCCGATAGATGATATACCCACGTGGCTTTTAAAAATAAAAAATATTAAAAAGTATCTGTACAAATATTTTCCCTCCAAGCATTCAGTCCCAGGCACCCATGTCCTTCTCATTCCCAGGGACCTGCGGCTACTCCTTTCCTGAATGTCCTTCCCAGGTCTCTGCACAACCAAGTCGACAGGTATATTCTTAATTCAGAGGGCAGGATATCATCTGACCTTCTGTATACATTCAGTGTTTTACTTTGTAAAATAGCTCAATGCTGCCTCTTGGAGCTCTGCCTGCAGGAGGCTGCTGGGGAGGCCTTGTCGGCCGCGGCAACTCTGTTCCTGCTGTGTGGCTGCACTGTATGTTCTGTGACCAGTCCCCTATGGGGGGTTACTTGGGTCGTTTCTAAGGTTCCCCAATGTCCAACAATGTGGCAGGGGACGGCTTCAGGCGCACTCAACAGAGCACAAAAGTGAGAACACCCACAGCACACATCCCCCAGTGGGGCCGCTCCAGTCAGAGGACGCCTGCCTTTGTGGTTTCAACAGATGTTGCCAAATTGCCTCCTTTTGGGGTTGCCTGTATTTGTGATCAGTAAACATGAAAGGAGTGGGCTGATGAATGGACTGTGTTCTCAAGCGTTGTCATATGGGGCCCTCCCGCAGGGGAGGGACTGCTGCTGGGCGGGAGTGGTCACCAGTTTCTTGACCTTAATCTGGCCCCTCAGCGCCTCTGAGCAAGTTTGTTTCTGCATGCCTTCTGGGGTGGATGGTGGCCCCCAGAGATGCCCTCAGGCCCTGTATCCACTGCACACAGGAGCAGGACAATGGCCAGGTCCCAGGGCCTTGACACGGAAACCCAAATAAGGAAACAGCCCCAACCTGCACCAGTGTTGACTCCAGAATCCGAAATAGGAAACTATAAAATCACAATAAGTGTGCAAGCAAATGTCTATAAATGGAATATTGCATCAATTTGATGGAGAATTCACAAAAGATTCATCGCATCTGAAAACAGTTTGGAGGTCAGATGGTCTGCCCTCGCCAGGACCTCTGAGTGTGCAGGAGAACTGCTGAGAAATCATTACCAGTCACCAATTGAACTCTCAAAGCCCAATCATAAAAATAATATTTTCCCAAAAGTTCAAAGCAAAAAAGTATATATATATGTATATGTGTATATATATATACACATACACACACAGGCACACAGTTTATAATGTAAGATGTGACTGTCATTTTATTTTATTTTTTTTTTGTGACTGTCATTTTAAAATTATATATATTTGATATGAAGTGAAATGGGACCCCAAAGAGAGCCTTGGACCCACCATAGTCCTAAAACCACAGCAGCCCCACTTGCTCCATAGAGCACCCCACCTGGGGCTGTGGGCTCCCCACCTGCCCAGAGGAAAGGGAAACCATCCCTCAGGCCAGAGGGCTTCCCTGTGAACTACCTCTCAGTTTTAGTGTCAGGAACAAGTGTTCTCCATAGATTATCTGGCCTCACCAGTCGTTCTGAGTCCCATTTAAAAATGAAAATCTGCAGAATTGTAGGCCATGTGCTCATGAGGCCTGAAGGAGGGACAACCAGGGAGAGGTACATTAAGGCCCAGGGGGAAGACCAGGGGTCAGAGACCGGGCGTTAAAAACCTTGTTCTATTGGAGACTGATGGCCGGGTGGGCCTGGCACACCTGGCCACCTGCACAGGGGGCCCCGGCTTTCACTGTCCCCTGCAGCGGGAACATGGCACCCCTAATGTGCACCAAGCACTTCCAGTACACGCTGTTTCCTTTGTCCTCTGTCCCAGGCAGGCAAGGTGGTATGACTCTGTCTGTCCTCACTGCCAAGACAGGAAACAGACTCGGGACCAGAGACAGCCTGGCCTGCCTCAGCGGAAGATGGAGTCAGCGGCAGGGCCTCTCCACATGTGTGGGGCACCTGCCCACCTGCTGTTGCTTTGCCCTCACCATCCCCCAGCCGGGGACACCTTTCCCTGCAAATTCTGTACCTACCTTCAAAATGCAATGGATCAATATTAGTAGCTATTTAGCCATATATTTAAACTTCAAAATACAAAAGAAACTCCAACAGACTCCAAAGGGGCTCTTGCTGGGCCCTCGTATCCTGCCTGCCTTTGGGGGTCTCCCTCCTAACTAGGGCCTTCCCGTTGTGTGGCTTGCGTCTGCCCGCACCTCTTGGAGACCATTTGCTCAACCAGGATGGGGCCTGAACTCTGCCTTTAGAGCGGCCCCTCTTCCAGTAATGTCCCTCTGTTGAAATGCCTCCATCCCCCAAACGGGCCTCACAGGGGAGTTGCAGTGCCTGGAGGCCGTGGGGGTGGGGGTGGGGATTCTGAGGGCAGGGGGCTTGGGGAGGAGCCAAGACAGGCGGGCTGCTGTCCTGGCTGTGGTGCCAGGCCGAGAACCAGGACTGGGACAGAAAGGACCAGGCCTCTGTACCTGCAGCCCTGCTGCCCGTCCTGTGTCCAGGCCTTCCCCGCTCCCCGGGCTGTGTGCCCCCCCAACTCCTGTGTAGTCCTCACCTGCTGGCCCCCAGCCCCTGCCAACCCTCTGCCCTCCATCAGTGCCCTGGGCCCCAGGGCTTAGAGAGTGGCCAGCGCTTCCGGTGACCCCACCCCCCCAGGAAGGGGAGCCATAGGCTGTGAGATTTGCCTGCACATTTGGCAGGGAAATGAGGCCTTCGGGAAGCCAGAGTCTGCAAATCCAGGCCAGAGGGGTGGCGGTGGGGCTTCTCTCTCTGAAGCCCCCATCCCACCTGCCCAGGTCCTTCTGAGACTCAGCAGCACCCAATGGAGGCAGAGGAAGGGGTGGTGACAGTCCCTCCCACCCCCCTTACTTGGGCTCCCTCCCATGACCCCATCAGGGCAGGATGGTGTGGGAGCACGTGGTAGGGAGGTGGTGGTGGGGCCTCCCTCTGGGGGCTGTTCCCTGGCCAATGCAGCCTCTGTTCTGAAGCCAGCCCAGCTCCCCCGTTCCCCCTCTAGCACCACACCCTGAACTCCAAACCACCCCCATCCAGACCAACTTCCTCCACCAAGCTCCGGGGATAGCAAGGCCCCATCAGGATCCCTGTGTGCCTGACCTCCAGATAATGGGGCAGTCTCTGCTCAGAGACAGGAGGGCTCCCTCTGTGCCATCTGGCCAGGGGACTGCAGCTAGGGCCCCTTCTCTGGTGGGGTGGCAGGGAAGACACACCCTGTGACCCCCAGTGGTAATGCTTACACTAACTGCAGAGGGCAGGATGGAAGAGTGCCCAAAGGGAAGGGACTGGTCAGCTGTGATGGCTGAAAACCTCAAGAGGCTGGAAACAGAAGAGCCTCACTGGCCCAGCTGGAGAAGGCCCACAGGCCTTACAGCTGGGCTGCAGGCAGGCAGGCAGGCAGGCCCTTGGAGATCAACTGCTGCCCATCCCCTGCAGCCCAGAGAGGGCACAGACACGGCTATCAGGCAGCATATCAGGCAGTGAGGTCTCCTCTCTCTGGACTCCCCCAAGGACTGTGGGCTCCTCCTGCAACAGGATGGCACCTTGGCCAGCTTGTCCTCCTGGGGTCTGTGAGGTGCAGAGACTGCACGTGGCTGGGCCTCCCACCCCATCCCTCTTGAGGGAGACTGGCCGAGGATGAGTCATTGGCTCTGTGTCCCTGGGGCTCGCCCAGGGCTGGCCATGTGGGAGCAAGCTCACTGCCCCAATTTCCCCTTTTGGGTAGACAGCAGCCACTTCCTCCTGGGTCGGCCACTTCCTTCTGGTCACTGGGCTCCACGAGGCTAGAGGGGGCAGGCCCTGTGGCACCAAGCAGACATATCCTAGAAATGGTGGTGGGAGGGTACACAGGCTGCACAACGCTGGCCCCTGACCACAGGACCTGGACGTTCAGTCTAAAGGGACTTTGAAAACTGCAAATGTCCACCTGCCATTTGAGAAGGGCTCCAAGGGAGGACCCGGGAGCCAGCAGGTTCCCATGCAGGATAGCCCTGGGCGGGGGATCTGGTTGGAAAGGACGGAACCGAAGCTGCATTTCTTCAGCATTTTACATAAATGACAAGACTTGTCCAGAAAGATGGTGGGGGAGGGGCTGCAGAAGCCGAACTAAGGCGCCAGCTCTCAACCCCCGGCACAGGGCCCTCAGGATGGAAGGGGGTGTGACACCATGCAGGGTTGTTCCTGGAAAACCAGCCTCCTGGAGTGGGCAGGGCTGGTGGCCTGGGAGAGATCTGGGGGATCACAGGGGGTCGGGGGATCTTGGAGGCTGGGGCCAATTCTAATCAGCTGAATGGAGGGGAGGGACTGTGCTGAGAGGTTGTTGCCACTTTGTCCCGCTCACTGGGGTCTCAGTACCTGTGGCTGTGCAGCGTCCTCATAGGGCCACACTCTGGGCCTGGCCAGTCTGTGAGATTCTGCAGGCCCAGTGCCTGGCTCTGCAAGCTCTCCAGGGACCTATGAAAGGTCTGTAGCCAAGGACAAGTATACCTGGATTCCAAAACCCGAGAAAAACAGCAAAAGATGATTATGCTCGGGCTCCCAAGAAAAAGAGCAAAATCTAAATCAATAGACATTTAATTAGATGTCTACAAAGTGTAACATTATAATCATCAAAATGTCACTCTTTCGAGGGGCACCTGGTGGGCTTACTCAGTAGAGTGTGTGACTCTTGATCTTGGAGTTATGATGAGTTCAAGCCCCATGTTGGATGGCAAGATCACTTAAAAAATCAATAGGCTTAAAAAAAGTCACTCCCTTTGAAAACAATGTGTAGGCTAGATTTCTCTCACTCAGCCAGGATGCCCACACAGACATGATGATTGCCAAGAAATTGTTAGCCAAACATAAATTAAAATGAATTCCTCACAGATAATATCGGGACCATAATTACAGCAATTCCCTCAAATGTTTTGAGAGTCATGTTTACATAGGATGTGGGGCACTTGACTGTGTTGGGTATGGTGTGGGGCATGGCTGGGCTCAGAGAACAGGGCATGGGGCCTGTGAGCGAGCAAGAATGGCACCACTCCTCTGCCATGGTTGGCCAGGGACCAACAACAGGCTCCGAGGCAGGAGGGTAATGCTGGAAGCAGACACTAGCCACGGTGTGACAGTAGTGGTCCCTTGTCCAGACCCACCTGCTCAAGCTGGGGGCTCACACCTGTGCCTTCCTGAACCTCAGTAGACTTCGGTCTCTGCAAGGTGGACCTGGGCTCAGTACACCCCCCTGTTGCACAGCTGGCTGATAGAGCTGAGGACAGTGGGCTGTCCCCCGCTCCTACCCAGCCTCTTGCGCACCTCCCACGTGGAGCTGTAGCTACAGATCCAGTGCTCCCAGCTGTTCCCCTTTCCATGGGATTTCCCGGGCATATCCCACTCTGCTGCCTCACCCTGCGAGCCCATTAGTCACTGCCCCTCTCATGCACAGGGCAAAGCCCAAATCCAACTTGGTTTCCTTTCTCCCCAGGGTGCAGGGCACTCTCAGGCCTGCCCTGTGTGGAGGCTGATTCGCTGTTGGATCCTCCCTCTCAGAAGCTGCCGATTGAGGAGGACATTCACGTTAACTGTACAAGAATAGTAAGAACCGCTGGACTGCACTGAGGGCCTACTATGTGCTAGGCACATGCTGAGTAATCTCACATGTGTTTCTCCTGTAAGTGTCATGAGAACAATGGCATGGACTGTATGATCCCCATTCTACAGACGAAGAGGCTGAGGCTCAGAGAGGTCAAATAAACTGCCCAAGGTCACATGTCCGGTTAGTGGCAGAGCCGGGAGGCAAATCCGTGCCTCCACAGCCCACCCTCAACACCAAGTGTTTTGTGCTGAAAGAGCACCCAGGGCATGAAAGTGGAGTCCCCCTTGCTGTGGCCACCTAGGCTGGGCTGTGGATGGGCTGGTGAGAGGTGTCTGCGGTCAGCGGAACAGGGCCTGTTTGAGGCTGGCTGGGTGGGTGAGTGGGAGCCTGCTCTTCATGCATATCTGAGGTTCACAGACTTGTTTGGTGCCCTGTCCCTCCCGGAAAGCTAAGCTTTCCAGCTTTGTGTCCACTCACATGTTTGTGTACGAATGTGCAGAAGAAAGGATGTGGGATATCTGCTTTGATTTGGTCCTTGCAGAAACACAGCTAGAACCTTCCTTTTTCCATGGAGGTGTAGTGGACATACTGCATCACTCAAGTTCCAGGGATACCACGCAGAGGTTGGCAGTGTCACTCCTGGGCTGCACCTCCTCCCAGGCTGCAACAGGCGCTAGGTTGCACCCGCTGCCGCGCTGCATCTGCCTCCCGGCTGCCCCTGCGGGCTGCACCTGCTCTGGGACTCCACCTGCCCCTGGTTGCACCTGCACCGCATCCCCCCGGCTACACATGCCCCCTCTCCCCCAGCCCCTGCACACCTGGAAGCCCGGACCTCTCGATGCCCGGACCTCTCGCTTGGCCAAGCGCCAATTTGTTCTTGGCACTGACGGACGGTCTCTTTCTAATATGTTGGTGTGTTTTCCAGATTCCACGCATGAGTGAAATCGCACGGTCTCTTTCTCCGGCGAATTTAGCTCAGCACGGTGGCCTTGGGCCCACGTGGTCGCGGCTGGCTCGGCCCCGTCCTTCCTCCTCTCTCTGGTGACAGCCAATTTCGCAGGGGCGTGTCCGCTGGCGGGCCGCCCGCATCAGCGGAGGGCGCCCCGTACAGGTGCTGCAGGTGCGCGGAGCGCGAGCTTCCCGCCGGCGCGTGCCGTGACGGCTGGACTACAAGTCCCAGGCTGCCGTGCGCGCCCGCGGGCCGTGCGCAGCGGCGGGGCGGGGCGCGCGGGGGCGGCGCGCGGGCGGGCGGGGGCGCGCGGGGTCCGGGCGGCGGCGGGGCGGCGGCGATGCCGGGGCCCGGGGCGCGGGCCGAAGAGGAGGAGCGGGAGGGCGCGGCGGCGGGGCCGGGGCCGGGGCCGGGGCCGGGGCGGCTGTGCGGATACCTGCAGAAGTTGTCGGGTAAGGGCCCGCTGCGCGGCTACCGCAGCCGCTGGTTCGTGTTCGACGCGCGCCGCTGCTACCTCTACTACTTCAAGAGCCCGCAGGACGCGCTGCCCCTCGGCCACCTGGACATCGCGGACGCCTGCTTCAGCTACCAGGGCCCCGACGACGCGGCCGAGCCTGGCGCAGAGCCGCCCGCGCACTTCCAGGTGCACAGCGCGGGCGCCGTCACGGTACTCAAGGTGGGAGCGCCGAGCCCCGGCCCGACCCCCGCCCGACCCGCGGCGACAACCCCTGCTGCCCCCTCCCCGGGCTGACCCCGGCGCCCCCTCCCTGCTGCCCCCTCCCCGGGCTGACCCGCGGCGACGCCCCCTGCTGCCCCCTCCCCGGGCTGACCCCGGCGCCCCCTCCCTGCTGCCCCCTCCCCGGGCTGACCCTGGTGCCCCCTCCCCGCTGCCCCCTCCCCGGGCTGACCCGCGGCGACGCCCCCTGCTGCCCCCTCCCCGGGCTGACCCCGGCGCCCCCTCCCTGCTGCCCCCTCCCCGGGCTGACCCTGGTGCCCCCTCCCTGCTGCCCCCTCCCCGGGCTGACCCGCGGCGACGCCCCCTGCTGCCCCCTCCCCGGGCTGACCCCGGCGCCCCCTCCCTGGTGCCCCCTCCCCGGGCTGGCCCTCGTGCCCTCCGGCCCACTCTCCCCGCCCCCCCCTCCCCCCGGCCATCCCCAGCCCGACCCCTGCGCCCCCTCCCTGGCGCCCCCTCCCCGGCCTCACCCCTGCGCCCCCCGCCCCGACCTCGGTGACCCCGACCCCGGCGCCTCCCTTCCTGGTGCCCTCCACCCCGACCTCAGGGCTCCCCTCTCCTGGGGCCCCCCTCCCCGGCGGCCCCCCCCCCCGCGGCCCCCCCTTCCCGTCGTCCTCCACCCCCCCCCCCGCCCCTCTCCCCGCCCCCCTCCCCGCCCCCTCCCCGCGCTTCCCCACGCACGACGTGGACGCCCTGCGCAGCGGTCCCAGGCGTTGGCGCCCGCAGGTTTCTGGATCTGCCCGGTGGACCCCTTGGTGCCTCCGCTGCTCTTCCTGGAACGGGGAGGGGTGGGCTGCTGGTGCGGTGCCAGGGAGTGGGAGGTGGCGGGGTGCTCACAGTTCACTCTGGTCCTGCAGTGGGCAGGGGCACTATGCTAAGTGGAGAGCTTGTTCTCTTGCTGAGGGAGAGGTGTCAAGGGGTTCCTTCCACCAGTTGGGCCTCATCCATCCCATGTGGCCCTGGCCTTGGGGTCTACTCTTCTCCCAGAGCCCTCTCCTGGCCTTGCTCCTGCCCTCCCTCCTCTAGCTGGGCCCGCCTATTGCCAGAGCTCTCCTGGGTCAAGTGCAGAGCCCAGTGGGCTGAGCCTGGTTCCCCGGGCCTCGTGGCCTCAGCACTGGGCCCCGGAGGCCACGTAGCAGCTGGAGCTGCCCCAGGTCAGCTCCAGCAGCAGCTGCAGCCCCTCTGGATGGCTGTGATTCCCGGTTCTCCCAGGCCCCTGTGCCTCCTCTGAGTGGCGGCACACAGCCTGTCTGCAAGGGAAGCTGGGCAGGGCTGACTTAGAAACTGTGTGGATGAACTTGGGAAGGAGTCCAGGGAGCACACAGGGACGCTGCCAAAGCAAGGCTTGTCCTCACTGTGCTTGTGCACAATTCTGTGTCACATGAACTTCCTGTGGAATTGTTTGTTAGAGAACAAAATGGGGCATCCTGTTTCAGATTTTCTCAGACGGCGTTGGAGCCCTCTCAGTGTTTTCATGCAGGGAAACGTGAATAACGGAGGTAAATACCTAAGTGAGGCTGGGGTTTGGACGCAGACGGTGGCCAGCCGTGGGCCTGAGCTTCTGCTCTGCACGCATTGGGCATCTTGCACCCTGTCTGCCTCAGCTCCCTCTGGTCCGCTGGGACCGTCACCTTCCTCATTAGGGGTTGTGAACATTCCAGAAATGTGGGGAGTGTCTGGCACGGAGCAGGCCCTGCGTGGCAGCCGTGCAGGACGAGTGGTACCTGTGGCTGTAGCCGTGGTGTACTGCTATAATGGAATGGCCTGCAGCAGTGCGTGCTGAGAAATGAGAGTGCTGGCCATGCACATGGAACTGGGCAAGAAGACGTCACAGAAGGATGGCACACAGATGGTTCCATGGGCAGGAGGGTGCAGAAGGTCATGCAGCTATCTGTGCTGTGTGGGGAGTAGGGAGCTGTGCACGGTGACAAGTCTGGATTCAGGGTGCACTTTGCTGCTTAGGAAGAGTGGGAGCAGGTCCCCATAGGCACCCAGTGTTCTGGCAACTGTCTACTTGTAGGACTGGGTGGCGGGTGTACCAGTGCACTTCATAGCATTCTGTCCACCTGTTTCTATGTCCAGAAGATTTTTAGAAAAGGAAATCCGTTTCTGCATGGATTACTGACTGGGGAGTCCGTAAGGTTGAGTAGTCACAGAATAAGATGGAAATGCCCGAGGCTGAGGGTCAGCTTTATGGAGGCAGTGGGCATGGACGTGCACGCAAGGCTTTCCAGAAGCACAGGGCTGTCCAGACGAAGGGCATGGAGTGCAGAAGGGTGCATTTTAGTGTAGGTGGTTCCTTTTGAGCAGTGGGAGCAACACTAATGTGGTGGTAAAAGTGGGAATCGGTCCTTTATTTTCCTTGTTGCCTGGTGTTAACGCTTCACGCTGGGGCTCCTCGGCCAGGGGGGCTGCCCTGATTTGCAGGGGGGGAGTCTTTTTTTTTTTTTTTTAAAGTTTTTTTTTTTTTTAATTTTTTATTTATTTATGATAGTCACAGAGAGAGAGAGAGAGAGAGGCAGAGACACAGGCGGAGGGAGAAGCAGGCTCCATGCACCGGGAGCCTGATGTGGGATTCGAACCCGGGTCTCCAGGATCGCGCCCTGGGCCAAAGGCAGGCGCCAAACCGCTGCGCCACCCAGGGATCCCGCAGAGGGGGAGTCTTAGGCCAGTGAAGACCCAGCCCTGTTCAGGCCTCGGCGGGTTGCGTATTATTTTACATTTTACATTTCTTTTGACAGATGAGTTAAAAAGAAAAGAAAAATCAGCACTTTGCTTATTGCATTATCATGTGTTCCTTGTTTAACGTGTCTTTCAGGCCTCTCTGGCAAAGCTGTGGTTTTGTTGGGCTTTTTTCAAAATACTTTACTGCTTGAGTCTTAATGAAAGCCGATATTGGAATTTCTTGCTAAGCTTCTCTGTTGCTAAACTCAGGGATCTGGTCCAGCGCCTTATTTTACAGACCAGGGAATGGAGAGGGCCAGAGAGGGGCTGGGATTGGCCTGAGATTGCGAAGCTAGACTCAGACCCTGTTTAAAAGTAGACATGCCAGGAATAGTGAGTGTCCGAAATGCAGGGCATCTACTTGTGTTTTCTGCTCTGACGGGTCTACTTTTTTGACTTAGAACATCAGTGGTTTTGGATGAGATAAAGTTTTCCCTTTACTGCCTTTGACTTCTGTCCTTTCTACGTGGTAAGAAAACAACAGGAGCATCTTATACTTGGACGCTGCTGTGGTGTGGGGCCGATGCTTCCCCACGCGGGTGAGGACAGTGTGCTGGACGCTCCCTACCCGGCTTTCCTGGGGCGGGGCGCAGGGGACAGTTCTAGAGTGAGCTGGGACTCAGGGCGGCATGTGACTGATGGGGGGGGGGTAAAGTGTGAGCGGGAACCACCCTGCTCTGCAGGCCTCTGTAGCCCCTGCATCGTCCGATGGTCTGCAGATGAATTCCCCGCCCTCTGCCCCTTTCTTGTGGCTGTTTGGTGCTCAGATGGACATGGGGTCAGTTTCTGAGTCACATGTAACTACACAGTCGTGCAGTCTTGTTCTTAACCCGCTTTTGTGGGAAGGATGCACATTCTCTGGTGTGGAAACTTCTCCCAGCTTAATGACAAACATTTGTTCGCTTGGGCAACCATGGTGTGTCCCACACAGAACAGCGGCAGGGGGCCCGCCGTGCAGCCGCTATGGTCCTACGAAGCTGTCTTGCCTGAGGGCATCCCCTTGGGGGTCTCAAAGTATTAATGAAATATTTTGTCCAGATTTAACTTCTCACCGGCTCGGCTCATCGTGGCTTCCCAGTTAGGACACTCCTCAAAGGCACGTGCAGTGTCCTGTGTGTGTGGTATCACAGTGGCTTGCTCTATCCCTCTGCTGCCGCCAGTCACTGTGCTCCTGACGGCGTGGTCTCCACTGTGCTTCCTGAGGTTTCCATCCTCATCTCACACAGGCGGTGCTTAGATGGACATGGTGGAATGAGAGCGCAGACGGTGGTCGCTCTGTAAGCTCTGGTTTAGGGAGGGCTTTGGCCCCCTGGAAGGGTGAGCTCAAGCCTCCAGTGTGTCAAATGACCCCCTCCCCTCGTGGCCTGCTGTGAACACCTACTGAATACAACAGGCATCAACTATTCAGAGAGTGGATGCTCACCCAGAGTACAGAGGTCCTGTTCCCATCTCTTGTGTTTCATGCCCTTGGCTGGGCTCTGAGGACACTGGTGTGGCCATGGGTCTATGTTTTAAGTAAAGGGCCTTATGGTAAATATTTTAGGTCTTGCTGCCATCCCATTTCTGACTCCTCTGCTGTTCTAGTACAGAACCATAAAATGACCGTAGCAGTGTTTCTATAACATTTATTTACGGACTCTGAAATTTAAATTTCATGTGATTTTCACATGTCACAAAATACTGTTCTTTCAATTTTTTTTTCAACCATTTAGAAGTGTGAAAACCATTCCTGGCTTGGAGGTGTACAAAAGTAGCTGGTGGATATGGCCCGGACTGTGGTCGAATGACTCGCATGTTTTAGGGGAACCTGGGGCACTTCTCACTCACTCACTGTGTGCTTAGGCACTGGGGGTAGAGGCTGAACCAAGTGAGTCCAGTTCCTGCCCGGTGGGGCTTTTTGTAGAGCAGGGAGATGGGCATTGGTAATGGCACCAGCGCTATGCAGCGTGGGAGGTGCATGTGTGACTGGGCCCCAATCTAGTATGTGGGGACAGCTGCAGAGACTTGCTGAGATGTGAAGGTTGGGTTGGTGTTGACCACAGGGGGAAGGGGGAGGGGCGTGGCAGGAGCAGAGTTGCGTAGGTGGGAGTGCTGTTTGCCTGTGGGGCTCAAGGAGTTCAGGTGGCAGCTGGGGAGAAGGGGCAGTCTGCGGAGGGGAGGCCTTTGGGGCCAGAACTATAGGAATCAGCAAAGAGTTTTAAGTGAGGGTTGACAGTCTTTTTCTCTCCTCCAAAGTGGTGGTTGGGTCACGTCCAGTACATTCATCTAATGCTGTTGTAGGATTATCCAGTCTGTGTATGAAGGGTGGAAGTAGTTACCTTACACACTAGCAGGAAGGTTTCCCTCTTTTTTTTTTTTAAGATTTTATATGTTTATTTGATAGAGACAGAGCAAGAGCATGAACAAGGAGAGGGGCAGGGGCAGAGGGGGAAACAGACTCCCCACTGAGCAGGGAGCCTGATTCCGATTCCAGGCTCTATCTCAAGGCCCTGAAATTGGGATGTGAGGTGAAGGCAGATGCTTCACTGACTGAGCCCCCCAGGTGCCCCAGCAGAAAGGTTTCTAATGTGAAGATGAAGATATCATGGTCCATTGCTTCTTCAGCACCATGGTTTCAGGGAGAGTGGGGTCTGGGAAGCCGTTCAGGGGGTCTTCCCTGCCGGGGTGCACTGCCCATCCCAGGGCATTCCTCATAACTGCCTTCACCAAATGCTCTCCTCTTCCACCAGCTTTGCTTAGATGCACTTTGCCAATTTCCTTCCCCTTCAGAGGCAACTGTTTTTTGAGAAACAGGGAGGGGCCCCATGCCCTCGGGGCTGAGGTGTAAACACCAACTACCACCTCCCTGAGGCTTCTGAGGGGTGGACAGGTGTCCTTGCTCGGGTGTCTTTACCCGTTGGCCACTGGGCTACCTCCCTCCTTTAGGTCAAAGCAGAACTGAGACCATTACCTTTCCTCCAAGGACAAGAAAAGGCCGTATTATTGTAGAAAAGACTTGGATTGATTAGGAACTATCGTAGAGATTCATGTGGCAGGGTCTCAGGGACACTGCAGTGGGTGTTTGCTTATGTCCTGTGGCGTCCAGGCCTCCGTGGGGCTGGCTCTCAGTGCTGGGTGGAGTCATGAAGTGGGGAGAAGTGGTGCCCCTAACTAGCTATCTGCACATCCTGCCTTCTGTGCTGTGACCAGGACATACTAGCATGCATCCTGTGAGGCTCTCTGGGTAGCCAAGGCAGGGATGGTCTCTGGGGAGCCTGTGGGTCCCCCAGTTTCCCCCTCAACAGTTGATCACAGCCCATTCAGGAAGCCCCAAGTACACAGGTTCAGGGCTGCGGCGCTCACCAAAACAGGTCCAGTCCTGGTCAGGTCTCGGGGCAATTGCTGTCGGCCTGAGGGCAGAGATTGCTGTGGCTCACCTGCGTCCCATGCGCTTAGAGGGGGGTCAGGCAGGTCATGGATGTACAGTGCACACTGGTCCACTGACTGCATGCTCCCGTGGCACAGAGGAAGTTTTGATGTCTGCTGATTCATTAGTGAATGTTCTAGAGCATCTGCCATGATGCTTTATCTGAAATACAGCAGGAACTTCCCACTCATGTAAGAAACTACAATGTGAAGACTTTAAATATAGACTAGCACCTGATGGCTTTGGGAAAACCAGGCAGGGAGATAGCATTTGTCTGTAGTATTCTGTATAGGGTGTGACTTCAGATGCCTGCCGGTGTCCTGATTCTGGGGCAAGTGTGGTGTATTTCTGTGGGGATGGAGAGGAGGGGAAGCCCATATGTAGAGGGCTGACTGGGAGGCATGAGGATTTCCCTGGGCATTGCAGAACTGGAGAGGCCTGTGTGACTGACTGTCAGGGAGTGCTCCAGGGAGGGTGGCTGCACTGCTTAGATCTTGGTGTAACTGTGTATCTGCCCAAAGGCTTTGTGCCTGGCAGGCCAGCGGCCATGTTTCTGGTCACGCAAGATTCAGGGGCTTGGCTTCATCTGCTCACCTTTTTCATATCGACCATGTGGGGGGTCTGGAACATGGTGGGGAGGGATACGCAGCGGAGTCTTTGGGACCTCCCTCTGGTCACTCCCAGGGCCAGCCTCTGCACACTTGGCCCCATGGGCAATGACTTATCTGAGCATAGGATGGCAGGCCTGATGGTTGGGCAGGCCCTGCCGTCAGAGATGTTCGTCTTAGACTATTTGAAGGCAGCACACCAATTTTCATTTCCTCTCCAGCTGTGTGACATCCAGTGAAGACTGCTTGCAGACAAGCTGGCCTGACTTTCCTTGTGGTTGTGGCCAGTTAGCCATTTGCCTGACAGATTCTGTGGCTCGAGGCCTTGATGGGCGCCTGGGGGAACTCAGGTGTCACCTCTGGCCCTGGGGAGCTCGTTCTGGCCTGTTTGGGGTGTGATTAGGGCGCTGTCATTGAGTGGAGGAAGTCATGATGTGCTTTTGCTCCAAGGGTCATCATCCCTGAGTCGGAGGTAAAGGAGCCCTAACCCAGGTGCCAGGGTGTGGGAACTGAGGTCCTTAGCGGGGTGATGGCAACTCTGGACTGGAGTCTTCCCCGGATACGTGAACTCAAGTGCTGATGTTAAAGCCAGCAGTCTGGTGATACTTGCTTCATGTTTCCACTCTAGTCCGCAGGTAGGAAGTCAGGCTCACGCATGGGCAGGTACCTAAACTCGAGTCTGCCCTTTTCATGTTGCAGTGTAGGATGTGAGCGGTGTAGATGATAGGCTCCAGAATGGGTTGACTTAGTGGACATACGGATCCTATTGGGAGCCTCCTCTCAGGAGGTGTGCACCGAGAGGGTCAGGCCCAGCAGCTGGGGGTGTCCTTTTGCTGCCTGTGAGCCAGGCCCACTAGCAGGGCCTCAGGGTTTGCATAGCGCCCCCACACATCCTGCCCCACAGGTGACGTGCTGACTCCACTCTCGGTGTCTGTTATTTGAAGAAAGCACAGACTGTAGGACAGGAACTTCCTGGGCACACGCACATGGGGGTCCTGCCCCAGATATCCTGCTGTGCTGGGATGGCCAGGGATTGCCCACCTGCTGAGCCATCCCTGAACCCTCCCACCGCAGATCTGTGGCCTCTCTCTGGGAACCACTGCTGTCCTCCAGGTGGCAAGTGACCCGTCCCTCTGCTGTGAAGTACAAAGGCCCATTTGCTGATGGTTTTCTCTGTGGAATGGAAATGGCTAAGCTGCGTGGGTGGAGGCCAGTGAAGCGTGAGCCCCGTACCCTTGGGCTGACACTCTGTGGTTTCTATCTGCACATCTACTTTGCATTCTGAGTTTGTATGAGCTGTGGTTTGGGGCCCATCACCCTCTCCCCAATTCCCCGAGGCCCTAAGGTTTGCATCTCCCAGCCTCCCATTTAGTCCTCAGCCTGCACTCTGTGCTGCCACTCCCCCAGGTGCCTTTGGGAGCAATGGTGTTTGCTGACATCAGTGGGGGGATGCTATTTCTGGGAGGGTGACTTTTAGTGATGGCCCCTCCACGTAGGGGAGCCGCCAGATTTCATCCAATACTTTCCAGAGACACTAGCTTGGTCCTAAAGACTGTTCGACACCCTGCAAGTCTGCTCACAGGGCAGGCAGACGTCTGCTGCCACACACCTCTGCCCCCAGGTCTCTGGCAGGTGGAGCCTGGGACCCCAGTTTCTAAACCTTTATACAAAGTCATTTCTGTGTCCTGCTTCTAAGTAAAAAGCATTGCTCCCAAGCAGTGTAGTGTCACACGGTATGGAAACCATCACAGGCAGGGGTGCTGCGGGGCCGTCTGGTGGGCTGCTGGCTGTGGCTGCAGCTTTCAATTAATTCTCCTGAGTCGTAAAGCCCCAGCTCTCCCTGATTGTGCAATAGCAGAGCTGATAGGAGCAGCAGGAATGCAGCCCCGTGGTCACTTGGAGGCCACGTGCCTCCATGGTCCCTGAAACAGAAAGCATCCTGAGGGCTCCCACCCTTCCTGCAGGAGCGTAGAGGCAGAGCAGCCTTGTCTTTGCCTGCGTCACCGGGCCCAGCCCCCCCACAAACCCCATCTTTGGGGCCCCTTTCCTGTGAACGTGCATTGGCTTCACCTTGTTCTGTATCCGGTCTTCCCCTGGCCTTGCCCTTGTTCTAATCTCTCTGACATCGTTAGAGCTGGAAAGATGGGTTTGTCTCTGTGTATTTGCTTTTTAAAAGAGGGTGTTTGAGTGATAATGAGGGGGAGCCCCGCTGACTCAACCTCCCAGGCTGGGTGGGAAGTGGGCACCTCCCCTGGGGTCTGGGTTCTTGCTCAGCCTTTGAAAAAGGATTTAGATTACAATTTGTGTAACTATTTTAATAGATAACAAGAAGATGCTGATTCTAACATAGTTTGAAAGATAGGAGGTAAGAGCTTATGGTGCCACCAGAGGAAAGGAGGGCCGTGTGGATGCTCCCCTCTCTCCGGGCTGGGACGTCCCTCCCCTCTGGGTTCCCTTCCCCGCGGCTGCTGATGGCTCAGACACAAGACCTCGCATCTGTTTTGTTGGTCTGGAGCCAGGTCCCTTGAGATTCTTTCCAGGCTCATGATTTTGAAACATTCTAAAGAAAATTTGGAATCTTATCAGATTTGGATTGTGGTCTGTTTTTCATCTGAGTTTTGTATCATCAGGCTGCTTACGACGCACTTGAGCTTTTTGTTGCTTATGGAACAATTAGGTTAGACGTGTCTTGGGGATCCAGATATCCTTCCTCGGGTTTAAGAAACAAAAGTTTTTAAAAAAAAAAAAAAAAGAAAAGAAAAGTTTTTCATTGTGAGCAGCCATCATGTCCTCTTAAGCAACATGCCGTATGATATGTGCCCTCCTTCCTGTAGCTCTGCCTTGAGCAAGGGTCATGCTATTCTCTGGGTTTGTAAATATGGGGTGGAGGACAACCCTTTGGGGAGCAGCCCAGCATTTGCATCCTAGGTGGGATACTAAAGTGCCGTGTCACCACATACTGTGTGACCTAGTTCTGCCGGGGTGGCAGATGGGATGTTTGCACTGGGTGTTGAGTGAGTAGGAGTTTGCAGATGGTTGCTAGTGCAGCAGGAGCAAGGTCTGTGGAAGCTGACCCAGCTTGTGTGTGCCTGTGGTGTGGGGGGAGGCCACCGTCCTGCAGAGTGCAGCACTGTGTGGGCCAGGTTAGTGTGCAAGTCGCAGGGCGTGTGGAAGCCATCCGGGAGTCTGGAAGCATGGGGTATATGTGACCTCACTGGGTAGGTGTGAGAAGGTTTGGAGGGGGACAGTAAGGATGGCAGGCTGCTGTGGGGCCCCTAGGTGGGTGAGCCAGAAGAGTACCAGGGAGCGTGAGCGCAGGGACAATGGGGCCTTCACCTGGCAATTCCATTGGGTTAGAGAGTGGCTTTTCTCTCCTCCATGGCACGCGTGGCGCTCCTGTTGCCCCTGGCGTCTTCACTGCAGAGTCCTGGGTCCCTGTGAACTGTCAGCTGCACTCTGGCCAGGTGGAGCAGTGCTGACCATGCTGTGTGTCTGGAGGACTGCTGTGTTGGGGGGCGGTGGTTGGGGACCAGCCGTCCTTGCCTTGAAGCCAGCACACTCACAGGGTCTTATTGTCTGCCTCTCAGCATCGAGGAAAACCGTGAGGGGCTTCTGAGTCCCGCTGAGATGCTGGGAAGGTGTGTAGTCATGGGTGTGTGCTACCCCCTCTTCCGTGTGACAGCAGGGAGTGCAGGCCTAGGACTCAGAGGTCTTGGGTGGTGGTGGAGACAGGGATAGCTGTTGCCCGGTGAGTAGGGGTGGCTTGTTGGTACTGTTCCAAGCTTGCTGGGTGTGAGCAGGTTTGACTGTCGCAGCTGTGACACTAGGTATGTTCCTGTGGTCACTCACATACTCCCAACGGGGCATCACAGGCCCGCTGCAGACGCATGTCACGGAGAATGTATTGTACTCAGGGTTGTGAAGGGAATCGGTAGGTGTGTTTGGGGACAGAAGAATATTCGAGGGGACACATAGTAAAGCATTATTGACATTGTATCTGTGATGGGGTTGTGGTCAGGTTCTCTTTTTTCTGTGTTTTCCAGATTTTGCACAGCAAACATAGGTTGTTACTATTATTTGAAATACAAGTCTAAAATGTGTTGTTGCATTTTTTTAAAGAAGATGAACAGGAGGGCAGCCCAGGTGGCTCAGCGGTTTAGCACCGCCTTCAGCCCAGGGCATGATCCTGGAGACCTGGGATCGAGTCCCACGTCAGGCTCCCTGCATGGAGCCTGCTTCTCCCTCTGCCTGTGTCTCTGCCTCCCTCTCTCTCTGTGTGTCTCTCATGAATAAATAAATAAAATCTTAAAAAAAAAAAAAAAAAGAAGATGAACAGGAGCTCCTAGGCAGACAGGAGTCCTTGCAGCATGAACGCCTGCAGAGCTGTGTGACCGGGGCCATGCGCTCTTCCACCACCTGCAGGTTGTTTACTCTGTGTCTTCGTTTATTATTTATCTTTTTTTTTTAAAAGATTTATTTATTTATTTATTTATTTATTATTTATTTATGATAGACATAGAGAGAGAGAGAGGGAGAGGGAGAGGCAGAGACACAGGCAGAGGGAGAAGCAGGCTCTATGCCGGGAGCCTGACGTGGAACTCGATCCCGGGACTCCAGGATCGCGCCCTGGGCCAAAGGCAGGCCCTAAACCGCTGAGCCACCCAGGGATCCCTCTTTTTTTTTTTTTTTATATTATTTGTCTTTTTTTTTTTATTTATTTATGATAGGAACACAGTGAGAGAGAGAGGCAGAGACACAGGCAGAGGGAGATGCAGGCTCCATGCACCGGGAGCCCGACGTGGGATTCGATCCCGGATCTCCAGGATCGCGCCCTGGGCCAAAGGCAGGCACCAAACCACTGCGCCACCCAGGGATACCTTATTTGTCTTTTAATTCTGGATCTGGTGTTTTTGGACAGGCATTTCTTTTGGGGATTAGAAAGGTCTTTACGTTCTAAGAGAATAGGGTTGTTGCAGTAGCAACTTCCCCTTCGTTGCTGGGGAGAATAATCAACCCTATGTCGTGTTCCTATCTCTGCCAAGAGAACTTGTGTGTGGATTGGCACCGTGCTACACGGCGGGTTTAAAGTCCAGAGTCAGGGCAGCCCAGGTGGCTCAGCGGTTTGGTGGAGACTGGGGATCGAGTCCCACATCGGGCTCCCTGCATGGAGCCTGCTTCTCTCTCTGCCTGTATCTCTGCCTTTCTCTCTGTGTGTCTCTCATGAATAAATAAATAAAATCTTAAAAAAAAAATAAAGTCCAGAGTCAGACCCTCATGCACACCTTTGAAAATCGGCAGAAATCTACTCGGCCATCGTTGTGGGATGCAGAAAGTGACAAACTTAATTCCGTAGGCATTTTCTTTGGGTGATTTAAATGACTTTTATTGTACATTCAAATCTCGAATCAAATTTGAAATCATTTTATTTATTTTTAAAGATTTTATTTATTCACAAGAGACACACACACACACACACACACACACAGAGAGAGGCAGAGACACAGGCAGAGGGAGAAGCAGGTTCCATGCAGGGAGCCCGACGTGGGACTTGATCCCGGGACTCCAGGATTGTACCCTGGGCCAAAGGCAGGCTCTAAACTGCTGAGCTACCCAGGGATCCCCAAATCATTTTATTTCTTTACAAATTTCTAACCGGTTGTCCTAATGCCATGGTTTAATAGTGAATATTCCCACTGATCTTGTTTGAGGTGCTGTGTTTGCTACCTGCTTAGCTCTGCATTGGACTCCCTGGTGGCACACATGGGCCAGTCGTGCCTTCATCACAAGCCTCTCTGCTTGGCAGGGCAGAGCCTCACGCCTCATCTGTTTTGTTCAGAGTTCTCGAAGGTTACACTTTAGATGAATTTTGTCATCTCCTTGCCATGCCTTGATGAGCTCCTGTAGCATTTTGACTGGATTTTTGGAAAGTTTCTGTAATGCACAAGGCTCTCCCAGGCCAGGCATTTTGTATTTTGGTTGCAATTGTGACCATGTTTCTAGCTGTTTATTGCCATTGTAAAGGATACCCTTTGCTCACTGGGCGTGTCTGAGGCAAGAATTGACTGGGTTGCACCCAGTTCTGTGTCCTTGGCGTGGATGGTGGCACTTGGCCTATGTTACGCGCCTGGTAAATATTTGCCGAGTGAATGAACACACATTTTTGTGTACATGGCATCTTTCCATTTCCTGTTTTTGGGATTCCTTTAGGTAGATACCCAGGGATGACATTGAGTCACAGGGGACAAGCTTTGTGCAGCTTCTCCTGTGGGCTGAGGCGTGATGGTGGAGGTTCTTTACAGCAGGGCTGGAGACCTGGGGGTATTGTGTGGTGGGAATGTGGTCAGGGACCAGGCCTGATTCCCGTGATGCTGTTGGCTCCCTGCGCCAGCCCTTCCCCCAATAACACACCCATCTGTGAGGAGCGGGCCCTGGAGAAATGTGTGTTGATATGAACTCACTTGTGACCAGATGACTTTATTCTAGGACTTTTCTGAGCCCTGGGGAGAGCACCAGGCTTGGGGGGAGTCCAGGGGAAGGGACGGGGGCAGCAGGGGCATTGTGTGGTTCTTCTCAGCCAATGAAGACTGAAGTCTGTGTCAGGCCAGAGGTGGGCGGCCTGGTTTTCATTCTCTGAATGGACATGACGTGGAACTACACAGCAGGCGTCCTGACAGTGCTGTGCCTGCCTAGTCCAAGTCTGTCCCTGACTCAGGATGCTCACCGGACTGTGGAGGGATGCCTTTCCAAGATGTTCTGTTTGGTTTGTGGGGACTGGTGCCGTGTTTGACTGAAATTAGCTGCCTTGGAGCAGTAGCAGTAGCTGAACATGGGGAGAGGATGAGTCAGACATTTGAGTGATTCTCTTATGAGAATCTCTTATGAGAATCTCCTAACCATCTATAAGACACTGCATCAGGCATCTTGGACCACATCGAGAGCAGCAGGTCTGGCCTCTGCCTTCAGGGAGCTTAGGCTAATGAGAGACATGCAAGGAGTACACTTGCATCCATGGGGAGCCTACCTGGAGTATATCCCATTCAGTGGATGGAGAGAACGTGCAGGCTCAGGTCAAGGAAACTCTCTGGAGGGAACATTTACTTTATTTTTTTTTAAAAGATTTTATTTATTCATGAGAGACACACAGAGAGAGAGAGAGAGAGAGAGAGAGGCAGAAACACAGGCAGAGGGAGCAGCAGGCTCCATGCAGGGAGACTGACGCAGGACTCGATCCCCGGTCTTCAGGATCATGCCCTGAAGCTGAAGGCGGCGCTAAACCGCTGAGCCACCCAGGCTGACCTGGAAGGAATATTTACATGGGTCTTTGAAGGCTGTATAGGAGTTGGGGAGACTAGTGTTCTGTAAGACTGAGGATATGGCCCTCCTGTGTCTTAAGATTGCAGATGCTGTCACCTGGCCTCTTGCTGGATGCTTGTCACCCAGAGGCACCTCCTGTGTGCTAAGTGTTGGCTCTGCCCCTTCCAGCATGAGTGGAATGCCCATCTGGCTCTCCAGAATGTGGGATTCGAGCATTGTAAATTGGCAGTAGGGGGCAGATGGTCTCCCAGTCCTGCTCCCCATCCCTCTGGCCATTGGGTGCTTGGCTGATATGTGTGCTGGTGACAGGCTTCAGCACTGACCAGCTCATTTGTCAGCACCCAGCTGTGGCTCATGGAATGTTCCAGGATATCAGAGTGCTTGAGGGTCAGCTTGCTCTGTTGGAGGAGGGGAATGGAAGCGCTGAAACAGTGAGCCATCAGCTGATGAGCTCACCTGCCGTCGGCATCTCCGTGGCTGAAGAGCAGAGAAATCATCTTCAGTCATACAGTCCTGGAGGGGAGAGGTGGCAGCCACACCACACCCCAGGAACCCGATGCCCTTGGCCCTGTTTCTGTCCCCAAAGCCACGTCCCACCAAGCTTGGCGCTCAACATGGACTGCTCGTGGCACTGCGGTCTAGAGCAGCATGTTTGTCACATGGTGTGAGCCATGACCTGTGTGCTTTGTCAGTGTAGGTGAGATAACTTTAACAAATATATTTGTTAATCTGAGGTATCCAAAGTATTCCTGCACCAGCTCATGTGGCACCAGCTCATGTCCTGTGTCCAGTGGCCGTGGTGCCGGGCTTATCTGGACAAACTTTACCTGTTGAACCCAGATTGAACCGGGTGACCAAGAGCCTAGTTAGTGATGCTGATCTAATCAGGAGGGGGCAAGGTTGGCCCTTGGCGGGTCCTCCGAGCAGGAGTGCCAGAGGGAACCCGCGGAGGCTGGCTGGACTTGTGGTGATCGGCCGCAGGGCACTGCCTGTGCGTGTTTGTTTTGGGGTCTCAGCACCCTGTGGCCGCACCTCCCTGCTGACAGAATGTGCCCTGGATCCTTTCACTAGCTGCTTGGGATCGAAGTCGAGATGCTTTTGGTGCTTTCCGGATTTTTAAAAAGGAAGGAAGGAACCCCAGTTAATCATTGCCTTGAGGTGGTTTTGCTGCCATATTGACCAGATTTCTGTAACATGAATAATGGGTCAGACATTGAGAACATGTGACTTTGTTTTTGCCTCAGGGATTGAGTGAGAGAGGATCATGAGGTACTGTTTCCCCCCAGATTTCCCCTTTAAACCAAGGATTGTCAAAGCTGGTCTGTCAAGGTGCCCATGTTGAGGAGCAGTAGGAGGGGGTCTCCACAGTGCCCAGTGCCCTTCCTCTGGTGTCCAGCCTGGAGCATCCTTGGATGCCTTCCCAGAGGCTAACAGGTGGAAATACGGTTATTTGACATGGCGTGGCTGGGACGCCACCCCTGACTGCACAAGGCGGGAGCTCTCGAGATGGGCTTTGTGCAAGTGCCATGTACAGGGGCAGCGAGAATGCCCAGCCTTCCTAAAACCACCTGTGGAAGGTGTTCTGTGTCTTCCCAGAATCCCAGGTCCCACAAATGGGAGGATTTCTCACCAGGATGACTTCCCGGTGTTCATGCCACTTGCTCTGCTGGATTGCATGAGCAGCAGCTGCCCATCCCAATGGTGACTTACCGCCACTGGCCATGGGACAGGGTGTCCATCTGTCCTGCCATGGCTCTGTAACACTGTCTCCCTCCCACCCCCCCTTTGCAGGCTCCTAATCGTCAGCTCATGACCTACTGGCTGCAGGAGCTCCAACAGAAGCGGTGGGAGTACTGCAGTGGTCTGGACATGGTCAGGTGGGACAGCAGGACCTCCCCGACCCCGGGGGATTTCTCTAAGGGTCTCGTAGCCAGAGATAACTCAGGTGAGTCACAAGTGGGGGGACCCATGTTACTTTCTTGTGCACAGCCGTTCACCATGGCAGGGCAGCCCACATGGACGTTGGGAACCAGAGTTACTATGACCCTGTTTCATTGGGGTGTTCCGCAGCTTCTGGTGATTCTGTGTGCTGTGTCATACTCAAGCCTGATAATGACCTCAGGGGTCGGCCAGGGCCATGCCCAGTGCCCCTAGTGGACAAGAAGTTGGGGTCCGCCGGTGGTGACCCCTTATGCCCCCCTGAAGGTGGAGCGCCCCATGACGCGTTCCCAGACTTGTGTGCACCCTCTGTTCTCAAAGCCTGCACTCCATCATCTCCCTGAGGGAGATGCTACCTGGTTTTGTCCCTTTCCAGATTGTGGCATTTCCACAAGTCCTGGTAATTCCTGGACGGTCTCAGAGTAGAGATAATGTGACTTTATATTCGAAAATCAAAAAGCCAAGCATGGGGTCAGGGCTAGAATGTGAACAGTGTGTCCACCCCTTGCAGTCATGTTATGAGGGGCAGATGGCAGACTGTGTTAAGTATAATAGTATGATACAATTTTGAATCCATTAGGGTTACATTTAGTTGTCATCAGCAGAAAATCTAAAAGGGAACGTGTTGGTTTCATGATGGGCAGCACGCAGTGGGCAGAGCCACTTGCCAGGGCTGGTGCTGTTCACAGTCCTTCGTGGGTCAGATCTCCCACTTGGCCACTGTGGGGCCACCCTGGGGGCCCTCAGCCTGCGCCTCCTCAGCTGGACTGTCCCCTAGCTGGCAGGGGAGTGGGGAGGCAGGGTCCTCGCACTGCGTGAAAGGAGGGGCTGCAGGAACCCTGGAGCCCAGCAGGCACCACCACCCCGGCCTACTAACATTCCTTCTCAGGAGTTGATGCTTTTCGTGTAGGCATGGAAATCTCGTGACAAGGATTTGCAGCTTTGCATCAGTCAGGCTGCAGAGAGGGATGGTTGGTGGTGTCCATCTCCTCCACACCCACATCTTGTACCAGGCTCCTGCGGGCACACTCTACCTCACACAGAAACTCTGCAGGTCTCCACACCCCACACCGGCCCCTGTGGGCTTGCCCTGCCACACACATGGACTCCACACCCCACACCGGCCCCTGTGGGCTCTCCCAGCCTCACACAGAAACTACGGGTCTCTGCACCCTGCAGGACTCTGCATCCTGCACTGGGCCCTGCAGGCTCCCCCTGCTGCATGGAGTCTGCATCCCACATTGGGCCCTGCGGGCTCACCCTATGTCACACAGAAACCTTGCAGGTCTCCATACCCCACACTGGGCCCTGAGGGTTCGCCTTGCTGCACACATGGACTCCACACCCCATACCGGGCCCTGTGGGTTTGCCCTGCCTCATACAGAAACCCTACAGGTGTCCACACCCCACATCAGGCCCTGCCCCACACACGGACTCTGCACCCATCCCAGGCCCTGTGGGCTCACCCTGCCGCACACACAAACTCTGCACCCCAGACTGGGCCCTGTGGGCTCGCCCTGCCACACACACGCACACCCTGCTCATCTCTGCACCTGCACGGTGAAGACCTAGTTTCCATGAAGCAGTACTTGACAAAGACGACGTGCAGGGGCCTTCCCAGCTGTTGGGCAGGAGGCAACACAAGGAGCTGATGACCCTGGCCCAGGAGCTGCATGCAGTTCTGTTTACTTCATTTCCCACGTATACTGATGAGCAAACCAGCGGGGGATGACAACACCTGGTGTTTTGAGACTTCCTGCAAGTTGAGGACCACAGAAGGACTCATCACAAGAGTCTGGAACACCCAAGTACCCGTCTGAGTACGGCTGGTGCCTCTTAACAGAAAATGGCAGAACAGACGGTTTCAGGGGAGACCACACACTTCCTCCTCGGGGCAGGTGAGGTGAGGCGGCTGCTCTCTCAGCTGGTGACTCTGCAGGGACTGCAGCTGGCAGAGGGCAAGGCCCGCATGGGGCAGGATGCAAAGCTGTGGTGGCTCCACGGACTTGTTTAAGCTGTCTCCCCGTGAGCTGGTCAGAGAGGCTGTGCTGTTGTGTGACCCCAATTATAAAGTACCACAAATGCTATGTGTCATTTGGAAGTGGCATCCACAACTCCAGCGTTGTGCCTGAGAGGCAGCCAGTCCCAGTGCGCAAAGCTCTCCGGACTTGGACACACCGTTTCCCCATCTGTGAACAGGATGCTCTCTGAGACTCCTGGCCGGATGTGCTGTGATTTCTCACATCAGACCCGGAAAACGATGTGTGTGTGAGGATGGCTTCTAGCTGTGCCTGGGAAGGCCTCCTCAGAGCCTGGCTAAGGGTAGATGGGGTGCAGGTGAGCTGGGTGGGTTTTGGTGAGGTTGATAGGGTGCAGGTGAGCTGGGTGGGTGCTGTGAGGGAGAATGGGGTGCAGGTGAGCTGGGTAGGTGCTGGTGAGGGAGAATGGGGTGCAGGTGAGCTGGGTGGGTATTAGAGAGGATGGGGTGCAAGTGAACTGGGATGATACTGGTGCTGAGGCTGGGGTCTGAGTGGATTGCAGGAGGTGGCAGAGGCAGGAGAGGGAAGCCATGTGCCAGATGTGGGCCCCACCCTGTCTTGGGATCTCCCAGAAGTTGACGGCAGGAGAGGCAGGTCAGAGGGAGACACACGAATTCTTTGGGGACCTACAGGGCCTGCCACCCTGGCTCCTCATCCCTCCATCTTTTATTCATTCATAGTCTGGGTCCCCGGTGCGTATGAGCCCCTCTCTGCTGGCTGCTGGTCACAAGGTTTACCTCCGTGGTGGGAGCAGCCCGGCGGGATGTGTAGACTGGCCCACTGGGGAGAGCCTCCGTGCTCCGCACACAGTCTGCTTTCACTTAGATTTCTCTGATGCCTCTGATCGCCCCTCCACAACCTGGAGTAAAACTCTGAGACAAAGGGGAAAGAAGAAGCTTGTTCTTGTTAAGATCTCTGTGTCCTCCAGCTCCCACAGAGGACGTGTTCTGCTGTGTTCTGTGTCTCCTATGGGAGTGGCCTTTTTCCGTGGCTTTCTCCCTTTCATGGATGACCCAACGTCCTGGCAGGGTTGAGACAGTGGAAGAGCAGGGGGAGCTCCACTGTCGCTGTTGGGAGGGTCAGCATGGCCCGTAGGGAGGGCTCCAGGTCTGGAGAGCGGGGGTCCCAGCACCCCTACTGAGAGGCGGCACTGGTCAGAACCTGGGAAATGTGAAAATCTGGATCCATCCATCCTTCAGGGTCGCCGTGAGGGCATTTAAAACATTTGAGCATGGGCAGCCCGGGTGGCTCAGCGGTTTAGTGCTGCCTTCGGCCCAGGGCGTGATCCTGGAGACCCGGGATCGAGTCCCACATCGGGCTCCCTGCGTGGAGCCTGCTTCTCCCTCTGCCTCTCTCTCTTTCTCTTTCTGTCTCTTATGAATAAATAAATAAATAAAATCTTTGGAAGAACAAAAGCAAAACATTTGAGCAGAGCAGGGAACATCTGAACGCCAGAACCTTCCCACTGAAGCCCCGGGATCGGGTTGGTGCCCATCAGGACTTCAGGGAAACTATGCTATCACCTGGCTGGTGTCCCCGCCAGGTGGCTCCCGAATGCTGACGTGAGGTCGTGGATGGGGAAGCCAGCTGCTCTGCTCCTAACAAGGAACTCTACTGTTGTTCAAAAGCCAAAGATGAGGCAAAATGATGCTAATAGCAAAATTGGGAAATTGCTTTTTCGTGTGGAGTGATTACCTACAGATGCTGTGTCCACCAGCGTCCCCCCTCGCCTCCGGCCCTTCTCTCTGACACAGTCTTTGGGCCTCGAGCTCCTCAGGAAGTGGCTCCAGTATGGCTTCAGGGCGGCTGAGGGTCTGGAGTTTTGTTGGCTGGAGGCGCTTTGCACAAGTGTTTGACAGCCACCGCTCACCTGTCCCCAGCCACACTGAAGGAGGCGGGCCAGCTTTGCTGCAGACACCAGCTCTACGTCCACTTCCTTGCCTGGCTTGTGCTGCTTTGCTGCAAGGCTCTGAGAGGACCACCCCTGGGGGAGCCCAAGCCTTGATTTAGCCCATCCCCAAAAGAATGGAGGTGTCCCTCATGCACCAGCGATTGGCTAGGCATTGTGGCAGTGCCCCACCCTGGGGCGTGGTGCTCGTCTTCCCAGGGCCAGGGGACTGGCCCCGGTTCTGTTGGAACCTGTTTTCTGTTTCCTGGAACTCCAACTGAGATATCGGGCGCTGAGGCTGTGGAGGAGTAAAGAGGAGCCACCATAGTGGGAGCGTGAGTGGGGCCTTCCCCTACCTTGTCCAAGGTCCCTGCAGCGTCTTCTGGAACCCCAGGCTCTGCATCATGCTCTCTTATCTTATGTCTTCTCCCTAGATGTGTTCTTGCTGTTGGTGTAGGCTGAGGGTGCCGTGCTCACCGTGCACTGGTAAATCGAGCCAAGATTCGGGCATCCGTGCTCAGGTGTAACTCCTGGCTGCCCCCTGTTCTGTTCCCCTGTGCCCCTCCTGCTCTTCCCACTCTGGACCTGCTCTGGCTGCGCGCCCTCCCTGTGGGCCAGAGCCAGGTACCCCCTACTGACACACGGCCCTCCCTTCGTGTTGCTCACAGGGTACTCTTTCCAGCGTGGCCCCCTGGTGACCCACCTACACAGAGAGAGCCCATCTTTGGGGTTGGTTTCCAGGCCTGCACCCCATATCCCTGTGTGCTGTTCCTCCACAGATGCTGTCCCAAGTTGCTCAGATCTGGCACTCCTCCGACGGGAAGCCGCTCTTTCCCGATGTCCCGCGTTCAGCAGGCCTTTCGGCTTTTGCCTTTATGGGGAGAGTGAGGGTTTACACCATAGAGTGGAGACGCTTTGTGAAGGGGAAGTGTAGGGCAAGCTGCCGTCTGTTCACAAGTGTGCCCTACTCTCAGAGTATCCCATTGGGGAGAATTCAAAGCATTTGTCTTTGGGGACATCTTTTCAAAATGTTAATTTCTTACTATGGGAAGTTTTATGCAGAGAATCTGTAAGATTACCCCCATGTTTACGGGGTGATTCCCGAAATTACTATCTCATGGACCCATCAGGTTTCCTGGACACCCCTACCCACTTTGTTATTTTGAAGCAAATATTATTTATTTGTTAAATAACCAAATATTCTTCTTTTGAAGCAAATCCTAGACGTCATACTGTTTCAACCTTCAGTATTGCAAAAGCTTACATTTTAAAGCTATTCTGGAATTTGATCAGGCTTTAGCTCCAGTGCTTCTGTGGCTTTGCTGAGCCATTCTCTGGGACACCCAAACTTACTTCCTTGAGGTCACCACTGCAGATGTTAGCATATTCATGCAGAATATTCTTACTCCCCCTTTTCTTAGAGGAAGAGTGTTAGTATAATCTGATCTGCACTTTGCATAATGGCCTGTGGTTTATCCTGGAGTCATTCCATCAATGCAGGCGAGTAGACCTTGGCCATCACATTATGCCGCTCTGCCGAGCTGCGAGACAGCAGAGGGGACCCTACCGTGCCTCTCCTGTTCCTGGGCTGGTGCCGGGACCCTGGGTGCTTTGGAGCATGTCCCAAACATTGAAGTAGTTTAGGTGAAAGTGGTCGCAGAACATGGAAGCCACCCCAGGTGACGCCATGTGGCAGGTGTCCTCCAGGTGTTTACATAGCCCATCAAATCCATGCCTCAAGTAGGAACCCAGGCCCACGTGGAAGCGTTGAGGAACTGATGTTTTTTTGCCTGTCTTTCAGATGTAATTTGCCCGCATCCAGATGCTTCTGCAGAAAAAGCCAGAAATGTCCTCGCTGTGGAAACCGTCCCTGGAGAGCTGGTAGGAGCACAAGCAGCTCATCAGCCAGCCCCAGGGCACCCAAATTCCATTAATTTCTCTTTCAAACAGTGGGGCACTGAGCTCAAGTGAGTCTTTGGAAAGCAACATATGAAACTGAAAATTGATTATTTCTGATGTTATAATCTTATGTATGAAATTCTGAAAGCACCTTGCATTTGTCATTGACAAGGTCCTTTCAGGTAGTTGGTGTTTTTTTTTTTTTTTTAGCATGTGGGGAATGCCTGTTGCTTGCCTCATATTGTGCCAAGCAGAAGCTGGCCTGGAAGACTTCTGTCTGAGGTCTTGGGGCTCCCAGGGGGCCAGCCCCCTTCCTAGGCCCCCAAGGCCACACCTCAGGCTTCTGTCCTCTGCTTGTGTGTGAGCAAGCGAGAGGGGCCTGAGCTGTGTTTTTAGGAAATACTTTATGTATTTTACGGAGACATGATTCACGGACCATAATGTTCACCCATTTAAAATGTAAGGTTTGGTGGTTTTTAGCACACATGGCCGAACCTTAGTACCTGCTAGCATCCCCTTCCCATTTCCCTGCACCTTTGGCAACCACAGATCTGCTTTCTGACCCTGTGGGCTTGCCTGTCCTACACATATGCTGAAAATGGCCTCCCAGGAGATTTTGTACCTGGCGCCTTTCACTGACCTGCTGTTAGCAGGGTCCAGCCCTGTCATAGCCTTGGTTAGGGCTTCATGTCGTGTTACAGGGAAACAAGGCTCTACTATGTGGGCAGACCACCTGTGTGTGTCCTTCTGTTGGCGCACATGCGGGTCCTCTCCACATGATGGCTGTTATGAACGGTGCTACTGTGAACACTGGGGACAGGTTTCGATTCTCTTGGGTCTGCAGTGGGAGTGGCACTGCCCGGCTGGGCACTAAGTTTGTGCATGCCCTTCTTCAGAGGCCACCTCGCATTGCGTCCCCAGCAGCATATGTGGAGGTTACAGCTCCCACACCCTCCTGGTGCTTGGTTTTCTCGTTATCCCCAGTGGTGGAGTGGAGCCTCATGGTTGGGATTTGCATTTCCCTGGTGACTAATGGTACTGCGCAGCTTCGTGTGCTTATTGGCCGTTTGTAGATCTTTATTTTTTTATTTTTTTTATTTTTATTTTTTAGGATAATTTGAACACTGAAAGTAGAGCCTGCTTTATTTTGAAAGATGCATTTCAGAGATATGAATGAACATATCATCAAGTTAAGAAAATTGCCAATATACAGAGTTGTTGACATTAGATGAATAATAGTTTAATAGCAGAGGCTGGCACTTAGGTACATCTTTTTTTTTTTTTTTTTTTTTTTAGTGAAAAACCCTACTGGTTTTATTTTATTTTATTTTATTTTTTTTAATTAATTTTTATTGGTGTTCAATTTACCAACATACAGAAAAACACCCAGTGCTCATCCCGTCAAGTGTCCACCTCAGTGCCCGTCACCCATTCCCCTCCAACACCCGCCCTCCTCCCCTTCCACCACCCCTAGTTCGTTTCCCCGAGTTAGGAGTCTTTATGTTCTGTCTCCCTTCCTGATATTTCCCAACATTTCTTCTCCCTTCCTTTATATTCCCTTTCACCATTATTCATATTCCCCAAATGTTTGTAGATCTTTAAAGAGACATCCCATTAGATCCTTTGTCCACTTAATTGCGTTTTCTTTCTTTTATGTCTTGATGGTATTCACAGGCTGACATGCATAGAACTACCTTGTTCTTTTAATT
The DNA here is from genome assembly GCF_048418805.1 of Vulpes vulpes. Lineage (NCBI taxonomy): Eukaryota > Metazoa > Chordata > Mammalia > Carnivora > Canidae > Vulpes > Vulpes vulpes. The sequence continues at coordinate 106,303,634 of NC_132793.1, read as the reverse complement.
TTTTTTTGAGAAAGGCAGAAGCAGGGTGGGGGGGCAGAGAGGGAGGAAGAATCTCAAGTAGACTCTGCACCCAGCATTGAGTCTCACACGGGGCTCAATCTCTCTACCCTGAGATCTCGATCTGAACTAAAATCAAGAGTTGGATGCTTAACCGACTGAGCCCCCCCGGGTGCCCCCAAATTGCCTTTTTGTAAATACTTAAATTTTAGAACAGTTTTAGGGTTACAATAAATCGAGAGGAAAAATTTTTTTATACATCCTTTCCCCACCCTCACCCCCACCCCTACCCCCATCGTCACAAGAGTGGTATATTTTGTACTATGGATGAGCCTGCATCGACACAGTGTCCTGATCCAAAGTACATCATGTACGTTAGGGTAACTCTTGCTGTTGTGCATTCTGTGGGTCTGGACACCCATATAACGACGCGTGTCCACCTATTAATAGTATCCAGTGGAGTATTTTCATTGCCCTAAAAAATCCTCCATACTCTGCTTATTTATCTTGCTCCCTGACCCACCTCTAACAATCACTGATCTGTCCATTGTCTCCATAGTTTTGAATGTCAGTTTTATTGGAATCACAGAATAGTGGTCTTTTCTGATTGGTTTCTTTCACTTAGTAATATGCATGTAAGGTTCCTCCATGTCTTTTCATCCTGATAGCTCATCTGTTTTTAGTGCTGAATGATATCCCATTGTCCAGACATAGACAGTTTATTAATCCATTCACTTATTGAAGGGCATCTTTATTGCTTCCGAGTTTGGGCGATTATGAACAAAGCTGCTGTAGACATCCACGTGCAGGTTTTGTATGGGCATAAGAGTCTTAACTCCTTTGTGTAAATGCCAAGGAGTATGACTGTCGGGGATTGTATGTAAGAGCATGTTCACTTTTGTAAGAAGCTTCCAAACTGTCTCAAAGTGACCACACCATGCAACATTCCCACCATCAGTGAATGAGAGTGCCTGTTGTCCCACATCCTCACCAGCATTTGGTGGTGTTGGGGTTCCAGATTTTGGCCATTCTAGGTGTGTGGTGGTAGCTCACTGATGTTTTAATTTGCATTTCCCTGATGATGTATGATATAGAGCATCTTTTCGTATGCTTAGTTGGCATCGTATATCTTCTTTGATGGGGTGTGTCTATTAAGGTCTTTGGGCCACTTTTTAACTGAGTTGTTTTCCTATTGTTTTGAGAAATCTTTGTAGATTTTGGATAACAGTCCTCTGTCAGATGTGTCTTCTGCTAATATTTTCTCCCAGTCTGTGGCTTGTCTTCTAATTCTCTTGATATTGTCTTTCCAAAGCAGAAGTTTTGACTTGAAAGCAAGTCCAGTTAATCATTATTTCATCCATGAATCGTGTCTTTGGTGTTGTATCTAAAAAGGCATCAGAACACCAGGGTCATCTAGATTTTCTCCTATGTTATCTTCTGGGAGTTTTAGATGTTTTGCATTTTACATTTTGGTGTATTGTTGAGTTGATTGTTGTGAACAGTGTAAGGCCTATGTCTAGATTCATCATTTTGCATGTGGATGTCCAGTTGTTGCAGCACCTTTTGTTAAAGAGACTGTCTTTGCTCTGTTGTTTTGCCTTTGCAAATCAGTGGACTGTATTAATGGGGGTTTATTTCTCAGCTCACTGTTCAGTTCCATTAACATGTTCTTTCTCCAGTATCATGGTTTTAATTACTGTAGCTTTATACTAAGTCTTAAAGTCAGGTATGTCAGTTCTCCAGCTTTGTTCTTCTTTTTCAATATCATGTTGGCTATCTTGGGTCTTTTGCCTCTCCATGTAAACTTGAGAATCACTTTGTCAGTATCTACAAAATAACTAGCTGGGATTTTGATTAGAATTGCATTGAATCTGTTGATCAATTTTGGAATAACTGACATCTTGACAAAATTAAGTCTTCCTACCCATAAACATGGACAGTCTTTCCATTCTTTCATTCATCTGTTTCATAGTATTCCTCACATAGATCTTATATATATAATGTATGTATATGTGTTTTTTTATATTTATACCTGTTTCATTTTCAAGGGTGCTCATGTAAATATTACTGTGTTTTTAATTTCAAATTCTACTTATTGGTATATAGGAAAACACTTGGCTTTTGTATATTAACCTTGTATCCTAAAATGGGACTGTACTTACCTAATTTCAGGAGTTTTTGTTTATTCTTTCAGAGTTTTTACATAGATGATCATGTCATCTTGAATAAAAACAATTTTGTCGGGATCCCTGGGTGGCGCAACGGTTTGGCGCCTGCCTTTGGCCCAGGGCGCGATCCTGGAGACCCGGGATCGAATCCCACGTCGGGCTCCCGGTGCATGGAGCCTGCTTCTTCCTCAGCCTGTGTCTCTGCCTCTCTCTCTCTCTCTCTGTGACTATCATAAATAAATAAATAAATAAATAAATAAATAAATAAATAAATAAAAAACAAAACAAAACAATTTTGTCTTTCTTCCCATTTTGTGTACCTTTAATTTCTTTTTCTTACCTTATTATATTAGCAAGGATTTCTGGTACAGTGTTGAAAAGGAACGTCCCTGCCCTGTACCTGATCCTACCTGATCCCTGTACCTGAAACTTTGAGTTTCTTACCATGAAATATGATGTTGGCTGTAGGATTTTTGTAGAGAGTTTTTATTAATTTGAGAAAGTTCCCTCTATTCCTAGTTTACTGAGAGTTTTTATCATGAACAGGTGTTGCATTTTGTCAAATGCTTTTTCTGTGTCGATATGAACCTATTATGTGATTTTTTAAAATTTTTAGCATTTTGATATGATGGATTACATTCATCTTTCAAATGTTGAATTAGCCTTGCATATCTAGGATAAATCCTACTTGGTTGTGGGGTATAATTATTTTCATATATTGTTGGATTCGACTTGCTTATATTTTCTTGAGGATTTTTGTATCTGTTCATGAGAGACATTGGTCTGTAGTTTTCTTGCAATGCCTTTTTGTGATTTTGGTATTATTAGGGGAATCCTGGCCTCATAGAATGAGTCAGGACGTATTCCCTCTGCTTCTGTCTTCTGAAAGAGATTGGACAGGATTGGTGTAATTCCTTCCCTAAATGTTAGGTAGAATTCACCAGTGGATCCATCTGGGCCTGGTGCTTTCTGTTTTGGAAGGTTATTATTGTTTCAGTATTTTTAATAGATATAGAACTATTCAGGTCATCTTTTTTTTTCCTCATGTAATTTTTGGCGGATTGTGTCTTTCAAGGATTTGGTCCATTTCATCTAAGTTACCACATTTATGGACAGAATTGTTTATAGTATTTCTTTATTATCTTTTTAATTTCCATAGGATCTATAATGATGTCAGCTGTTTCATTTCTGATATTAGTGCTTTGTGTTTTCTCTTTTTTTCTTAGCCTGGCTAGAGGCTTATTGAATTGATTGATCTTTCCAAAGGACCAGATTTTGTGCCTATTAATTTTATGTTGACAATTTCATTGGTTTCTGCTCTAATTATTATTTTCTTATTTTTGAATATAATTTGTCCTTTTTTTAGTTTCTTAAGTGGAAACATAGATTATTGATTTTAGATCTTTCTTTCTTCCTACTATGTGCATTCAGTGCTATACACTTACCTCTGAGCACTGTTTTGGCTGCATCCCACAACCTTTGATAAGTTGCATTTTCATTTTCATTTAGTTTAAAACATTTTAAAGTATCTCTTGAGATTTCTTCTTTGACCTGTGTGTTTTTAGAAGTGCATTGTTTATTCTCCATGTATTTTGGGGTTTTTGTTATGTTTCTGTTAGTGATTTCTAGTTCAATCCCCCTGTGTTCTGAAGACAGGCATAGGATTTCTATTCTGTGAAATTTTTGGGGCTGTGTTTTGTGGCCTGGAATGTGGTCTGTCTTGGTGAGTGTTCTGTATGAGCTCGAGAGAAATGTGCATTCTGCTGTTGCTGGACAAAGTTGTCTACACATCAGTTATATCCAGTTGACTGATAGTTGTTGAGTTCAGCTAAGCCCTTACTGATTTTCTGCTGCTGGGTCCTTCCAGTTCTGACAGAAGATGCTGACGTGTCACACTATGGTAGTAGGTCCTTCTGTTTGTCCCACAGTTTTGTCAACACTGTGGTGTTGGGGCATATGCACTGAGGATTGCTGTGTGCCACCTTTATCCTTCATGACTTCCCTTACTTTGAAGTCTGCTCTGAGATTCACACAGCTGCTCCTGCTTGCTTTTGTTTTTTTTGTTTTGTTTTTTTTTTATTATTTATTTATGATAGTCATACAGAGAGAGAGAGAGGCAGAGACATAGGCAGAGGGAGAAGCAGGCTCCATGCACCGGGAGCCCGACATGGGATTCGATCCCGGGTCTCCAGGATCGCGCCCTGGGCCAAAGGCAGGTGCCAAACCGCTGCGCCACCCAGGGATCCCTCCTGCTTGCTTTTGATGAGTGTGGTTGGCACAGTGTGTTTTTCTCCTTTTATTTTTCATCTATATGTATGTGTATTTAAAGCGGGTTTCTGGAGACAGCATGCAGTTGGGCCCTGCGTTTTGATCTGCTCTGACCACCCCTGTTAACTGCTGCGTGTGGGCCATTGGCATTCATGGTGATTCTTGATGCAGTTGTATTAATATGTTTGTTTCTGTTTTCTGTTTGTTGCCCTTGTCATCTGTTCCTGGTATTTGTCTCTTACTCTTTTTCTGCCTCCTGTAGTTTTATGTTCTTTTATTTTTTAAGTGATCTCTGTGCCCAACATGGGGCTCAACATTGTGACCCTGTGATCAAGAGTCGTGTGCTCCAGCAACAGAGCCAGCTGGGTGCCCCTGCCTCTCTGGTTTTCATTGACCATTTTACATGGTTTCATTTTTTTTTCTCCCTCCTTATTAGCATATTCAGTTATACTTCTTTTTTAGCTTTTTTAGCAGTTGCTCTGGAGTTTGTAACACACATTTACCGCTAATCCAAGTTCACTTTAAAAATCACACTGTGCTGGGGATCCCTGGGTGGCTCAGTGATTTAGCACCTGCTTTGGCCCAGGGTGTGATCCTGGGGTCCCGGGATCGAGTCCCACGTCAGGCTCCCTGCATGGAGCCTGCTTCTCCCTCTGCCTGTGTCTCTGCCTCTCTCTCTCTCTCTCTCTCTCTCATTAATAAATAAATAAAATCCTAAAACAACAGCAACAACAACAACAAAAACCATACTGTGCTGCTCTACAGGTGGGTGGGAACCTTGTAATAGCAAAGTCATCACAGCTTCTGCCTCCGTATCGCTGTTGTCATGTAAGTGAGGGGGTGCATGGGAGTGTATGTCGTGTTCACGTGGGGGAGTGGAGGAGTGTGTGTTGTGTGTGTGTGTGTGTGGGGAGCGTGGGAGTGTGTGTCATGTGATAGGGAGCACGTGTCATCTACCCATGGGGCGCACGGGAGCATGTACACAGTGCACACATGTAAGCAAACACGTCATTGGCATTATTATTTTGATCAAGCTGTTACCTGTTATATCAGGTAAAAACGAGAAATCTGTATTTTACTAACCCTTCCTGTGTTCCAGATTTGTCCTTTCTTCTTGGTGGATCTATCTGACCTGGGTCATCATCTTCTTTCTAAAGAACTTATCACTCTTGCAGGTCTGCTACCAACCAGCTCCCTCCCTGTTTATCTGCGGAAGCCTCTTTCTCCTTCACTCTTGAAGGCTGATTTTGCAGAGTGCAGGGTTCCCCCGTGCTGGTTTCTCTCTGCACACATCTTGTACAGTTTCCGAGAAGACGCTGATGCAGCTCTTATCTTTGTTCCTCTGGAGGTCAGGTGTTTATTTTCCTCGGACTTCCCTCCAGATTTATTCTTCACCTTTGATTTTTCTGTAATTAGGAGATGGTGTGCTAGGTTATGAGGTTTTGAGCCTCTATTTTGCTTGGTCTCTCTGAGCTTCGTGGAGCTGTGGTTTGGTGCCTGACGTCACTTTTGAAAAATACCCTCCTTGATTTGAATATGTATCCCTCTCCTCTCCATCTCCTCCTGGTGCAGATGGATGGTGCGTGTTCGGTACTTGTCACTCACTCCTTGGATGGTCTATTCTTTCTCTCCACTTCCGCTAACGCAGTCTGTCAGTTGTGCTCTTTGGTGCTGGAAGATTCTGCAGATGTGCCCTCCAGCTCACAGTCTTTCCTCAGCTATGTCTGTTCTAACGACAAGCCCAGCAGGGGTGCTTCTCATTTCTCTTCTTTTAATTTCTGTCATTTTTTTGGGGGGGGGTTCTCTCTTGAGGTCTTTGTCTCTCTGTTTACATTGCCCATCTGACCTTGCATACTGGATGCTGTATCCTTAGAGCTCTTAGCATGTTAACGAGAGTCATTTTACATTCCTGGTCTGATAATTCCCACATCTCTGCCTCGTCTGTATCTGCTGCTTTCTCTCTCTCCACATCATGTTGTTTTGCCTTGTTCCTTTTTCTAGACGGCTGGACAGGACATACTGGGAGAAGGAATGCTATAGGCTGGCCCCTGAGGAGGTGGTGGGGAGGGCCTCGGGTTCTGTGGTCCTGTGACTAGTGAAGACCCACAAGGGTTTCTCCATCTCTTCCTTCCCCGTAGGCAGGACAGCAGGAGGGACCAGGGTTGGGGGTCCCCACACCCAGGTCAGTGGGGCTCTGCTATCACCCTAGCAGGGTGGGCTCTGGCTAACCAGGTCCTCCAAGGGCACAACCTTGTTAACAGCAGGGTGCTCTGGAGAATTTAAAACTGCTCCCTTCCTGTCTCCCTGCCAGAAGCCTGAAGGGACTTTCCCCCAAATTCTCTGGCAAAGCCTATTGGAACTCCTGGAGGAAACCTCACAGCACCTTGGGGGGGTCTGCACGAGCCTCCAGCGACTGCCTGTTACAGGTCGGGGTCCTGCTCTGGTGCCACGGTGCCGCTGAGTCTCCCCTGTAGGAAGCCAGGCCTCCCATGCTTGCTGCCTGTCACTCCCATCTGGGGGCAGCGCTTTGCCCCATGTCCCCCGTCCCTTGAGGATCCGAGGGGATGTGTTGTCTTTTCCGAAGTTCAGCTCTCTACTTGCCTTTGGGATTGAGGGGCTACTCCCAAGCTCCTCATTGTGGGACAGGAACCTGAATGCCCTGCTGCCTCCTTCCTGCTGAGCTGGGGGAGCTCTGGAGTCAAGGTGTTTCTCCTCCTCTTTGGAGCAACCCTTTATGGTGGCAGCTGCGGAGCCCTAGGGACTCGGCTCAGTGTAGATGGTGCTGTGGGGAGGCGGCTGGAGCTCCCTGATTTCCCGCGGGGCACCTGGGCCACATGCAGTTGGTGGCTGCGGGGACCGTGCATGTGTGGGGACACGTTTTTTCACACGTGGCCCCATCCTTCCTTCACCTTTATGGTGGGATTCAGACTCCTCCGTGTGTTGTCAGTTGTTAAAATATAGCCACAGTTTGCACAGAAGCTGAATGGGGTGTGGCAGGGCACCTGGCCCTCAGGGGACTCGCCTTTGCTTGTCCAGCCATATGCTGCACATCCTGCTCTTCTCTGCCCGTGCTGTCATCCCGCATTGGGAGCGTCCCTGGCCCTCTTCCACCTGCAGGGGTCTCCGTGGTCTGTAGTCTGTCCTGTAGGCCCCCGTGTCCCCATGTTCTGACTCCCAGAACCACTGTGTGTGGCCACGGGATCCTTGCTCCACCAGGATCTTCATGCACTGGGGGTTCTCTGCTGATGCCCTGACCAGCTTGTCCACTCATCCAGCACCTGGGCAGGTACAGGGGCCGGGGCTCCATGCTCCAGGAGATGTTTGGGAGCTGCTGAGACACTGTCTCTCTGTATTACAGGCTAAGTAGTTAAGGTTAGAGCAGGAAGGTGACTCAGGTCATAGCAGGCATGCAGCAGGGCACTCAGGGTCCCCTGGTTGGAGCTGGGGGTGTCCCTACCCTCACCCCAGTGCCCATCATAAGAACAAAATTGGGAAACTGTTGATTTGCCAGATTTTCATACCTGACTCAGCTAAGAGTTAAAGTGGAGCACAGGGGCAATGGATCTGTCCCCCAGGTGCTTCCGTGTCCTTGACTGTGGGTGGTTGTGTCTAGGAAAGCATGCACACGTCTCCTGCTCATGATGATGACGTTCGGCGAGTTGTCAGTGGGGGCTGCCATTTGCCGCTTGCACCTCTGTGAGGTGGCCTTGCGAGAGCCATACAGCCCGAGTGAGCGTGGTCCCCACTCTATGACAGCTAGTGTGGGCAGGTTTCTTCACATCCTATGCATCTGTTCTCGACTGGGAAACTGGGTGGTGATCACATATCCTGGGAGCCCAGGCAGGCAGTGTGGGGTGCTGCGTCTGAGCTGCCCTTGGGGAGCCCTGGACACGGCCACACCCGTGCTGTCGTCAGGGAAACAAACAACAGAGCTGTTGTCTGTGGAAACTCTCTTGGAGAAACCCTAGTGCTCGCTTCCTGGCCCGTGGATCTTGGGTTCATGTGTTGTCTTCTTACTTATGTGAAGGTTTAAATGGGATGCTTTGGGCACGGGAAGGAAGCTCCTTCAGCAATCGTGGATAGTGCAGCAGTGTTCCGGTTATGAACTGACAGCTCAGAAATGATGTGTTTGCATAAATTTGAAACAGTATCTCGTTTAGGTGCAGTCAGGCCTCAGGTAGTCAGGTCATACTCTGCTGTGCTTTCACCCTGCATCCCTGCCCCCGGCGCCCCAGGGAAAGACGTTTTCAATCCCACGCATGATGCACACGAGCCCGTCGTGCTCCTGCCAGCCTCTCCCCTCCTAGTGGTTTGCTCCTCGCCAGCCACACCTGTGTCCTTGTTGTCCTGTCAGCAAAACATGGAGGAAGCCCATCTGGACCAAAAGGAATTGTCCTTTTTTCTGTGAAAAATAAGTTGAGCACTTGGGGGAAATTTGATAAAAGCAAGTCACTGAAAAGTCACTGTGAGGTTGTAGGTGATGTGCTTGGGGAAAAGTTGAGAACAACCTGTGGACCCTGTACATAGATGAAACAGGTTTGGACGAGTGAGCTGATGTCTGGTGGGTGCAGTTCACCTGGGAGGAATGCCAGGGAGCGCGGTTGGCAGCCTCGGCTCGAGGACGAGGCGTTGGCAGCACAGGTACTGACACCTGTAGAGGCAACCTGTAGTTATTCTGAGATGGTTTCCTGCTTTTACCAAGCTTTCCATTAATCCACCAGCAGTCCAGGTCACTTTGGGTCAGAGAATTGTCCTCCTGAGAGGTTCAGGCTGGTCTGCATGCACGTGGGTTGGGGGCAGGCGTGTGTGAGCGAGACGGGGTGGTGTGTGGGAGTTGTGTGTGGGCTATCATGGTGCTGCAGGTGGTGTGACCACCATGAGCAGTGTCCCACGGCTCTGCCGGCATGGATGCTGGGTCTGCTGATGGGTTCTGAGCTCTGCCTGCTGTGTGACTGGCAGCTCCCAGGTCCTGCTGTCCCTCCTGTACAGCTGGTCCCACCCCAGCCGCTGCTCTCTATGCCCAGCCTGGGCTTGGGAATCATGGCCCTGCCGCTTGTCAGCTGTGTGGTGCTGAGCCAGTGACCAAACCTCTCTGGGCTTGACATTCCCCATTAGTAAACGGGTGTGTGTGTGTGCACATGTGTGTATGTGCCCTCCCGCTGGTGGGTGCAAGGCCCGGCTCAGTGTCTGTACTCCTTGTGAGTACTCAGGACATGGTGGCAAAGGGAGCTGGTCCTGTGGACATGGCCGTTGCTCTCATGACAGTGTCTGCTGAGCCAGTGGGTGTGGTGCAGGTGGTGGCCAAGGAGACCAAGCTAGCTGGGAGTGCATGCGCGTCCTGCCAGGCCCTGCCCTGACCCTTTGGTCTCGCTTCCTGCTTGAGCCTTGGACCTGGTGGGAATAGTGACTTGTGTGCGCGGCTAGCCATCCTGGAGGGATGTTTCAGTTTTCTGCCAGCTGGAACCCTGCATGCAGAGGTTCGATGCATCTGCGGAGGCCATTCCCAGAGCTGTGACGTGTTTATTTGTGGTTTTCCTTGCGGGCACAGCTCTGTGCAGAAAAGACAAAGTGCTAAAGCCTCAGTATAGGACTTGGAAAAACTGCTAAAACTTCAGTTTTTAATGGATGTTACAATGTGGGGTGCACTGTTTGTAGGGTGGGAGCTGACAGGCCTTGTGGAGTGTGAGGGCCTGCTCAGTATGCCCGTCCAGCAGCTCTCTTGACCTCAGCCATCCCTGCACTCCATGTCCAGGGCCATGCATCACAAGGGCCAGAGCCTCGTGATGTCACGCCACCAAAACTGCTATAGGCCATTAGGCCTGGCCAGAAAGTGTGGTCAGTCACCTGGAGTGCCCGAGATGACCTCAGGGGATGTCAGTGCCTCATCCAGGGGTGTAACTGCCCATGTTTCCTATTGTATTTAGAGTTGGGAGCTGGGAGGGGTACCTTGTCTGCATCGTTTGCAGGTCCTGGACCCTTCCATCGCAGGGACCCTACTCTCAGTGACCCGAATCCCTTCTTCCCACCACCTCAAGCCTTTCAGAGGCTCATCATCACCATCAGCTGAAGGCCATGTTGTAAACATGGGCTTGGAGGTCCAGTGGGCTCATTACTGTCGCTGGGCTGCTGGGCTGCTTTCCATTCTACAGACACAGGTGCCCTCCACCCCCCTGCCTCATGCCGTCCCCCTACTGGGTGCGTTCTCTCTCCTAGGAGTCCCAGCCATGCCTCAGAGCAGCCTCACTCTGCCCCCACCCTGAGCTTCTCCTCCACAGCTGTCCTACTACTGGTCAACCTTATGTTCCTCTGCATTCAGGCCTGTGGCCTACCTCCTGCTAGAGCCCGTATGTCCCCAGCACCTCACACAGCCCTGGGCATGTGTGGGTTGCCTCAGCCTGGTTGGGGAAGGACTCACAAGTGACGGGACCCAGGACCCTCCAGGGGCAGAAGTGCTTGGCCCCTGCACCTGTCCTGCTCCGTGTGAGCGGCCATCTGCCCCAGGGCTGGCAGGTGCTCTTGGGGCCATCGCTGTGCTTGGCCTTTTTTTTTTTTTTAAGATTTTATTTATTTATTCATGGGACACAGAAAGGCAGAGACACAGGCAGAGGGAGAAGCAGGCTTCCTGTAGGGAGCCTGATATTGGACTTGATCCCAGGACTCCAGGGTCATGCCCTGGGCCCAAGGCAGACTCTCAACCACTGTGTTTCCCTGTGTCCCCCATACAGGGTGGGGCTGAGGTGCCTGCAGGTCAGAGCTGGCCGCTTGTGGCCCTTGGGCAGGGCAGTGGCGGGTGGGGTGTCACGCATGAGGCCATGGGTGCAATTAGGGGCCAAGCCAGTGATCACTGCCCACCGCCCTGGTGTGCTAAGGTGTGATAGGGGAGGCTCTGCAGGACGACGGGTCTTCACTTAGGTCTTAGCACACGGAGGGGCTGCAGAGGGAAAGGTGGGTGTGCGGCACTGACCACAGGTTTCCCTGAGTCGCCAAGTCTGCATGGCCAGAAGCTCGGGTACTGGGTGCCAGGGGAGGTGGGGGCCCGGGGCGGAGGGGTGGGTGCAGGTGTCGGGCTGTGGGGAACTGGTGGGGCCACACCTGCCTGGGCATTCGCCAATGACACGATCTTTACTTCAAGGGGGTTTTGAGTGTTGAACTTTGCTGAGATGAGTATGGACACAGAAGTAGGGCAGAATTATTTGTCCACATTAGGTGGACGGGCACGCAGCAGAGGGCCTTTTCCATGTCACTCTGTCGGCACTGAAGCTGCTTTAACCATAGATGTGACATCCCAGACTCGTACGCTGGCCCAACTGTGCACTGTAATGAGAAGGGGTTTTTCACAGCCCGTGGCTCTTCGCTCTGGCTGCTGCAGCAAATTGCCGCACAGCAGAGCCGGGGAGCGACCTGAGTTCTCCTCCTGTACTTGGAGCCCGAAGTCCAAAATCAGTCCCAGGGACTAATGTTAGGGTATCAACCGGATGCTTCTGGAGCCCTGGGGCTGTGGTGCTTGCACACCAGCCCGCCCCTGAGGACACGGTGATGCTCCCCATCTTGAGGCCCTAAATCTCCTCCACAGGCCCATTCCAATTATTTCTGCATTTTTACCATTTTAGACAGTGTGTCTGCATCCTTGTGAGACTATATCTGAAGAGCTCATTGTTGCTGGGGGATGGCTGTGGTCAATCAGAGGGGCTGTGCCCTACTGGTGACCCCAGCATGGCCTGTGTTGGTCACACATCATAAATGTGCATGGAGAAACTGATATGAAATACATAAGTTTGGAAGCAGCTGTTCTTGTATAGATGACTGGCGTTTACAGACACTTGGGGCCGAATGTGTGGTTCTCAAGTTGCCGTCGGCTGCCTACTAGCTTCTGTCTGTTTAGGTCCATCATTGAAGCAGAGTGGCACAGTGCTCAGGGGCACAGAGGTCTGGCTCAGGTTTGTCACTTGAGTGGGTCTTGGAGGAGCGAGCATGGTCTGAGAAGGGCCCTGAGCCTCTGCCAGGAGGGCCCCGTTTAAACAGCCGTGAGCTCAGTGGTGTGCGTGGAGCAGGTGGGATGTGAGGCTTGAGGACGGTGTGCTCAGTGGCCTCCGTCCCTGCAGAAGCTCTGAGCCAGTGATGTGCTCCGTGGTGTTTCGCTTACTGAGTTTTTGCTTTGAGTCTGCTTCCTCACCTGGGGCTTGGCACGTGGTGCCTCCTTGTGGAGCAGAGGGCGAGCTCTGCTTTGTGCAAGCAGCCTGGCCACGGGGCAGAAGTGGGGAAACTCCTAAGTTGTGTAAACAGCTGTTCCTGGCAGCATCCCCGTCTGCTCTTCCCAGCTCTTGGTTCCTTCCTGCACTCACCCCTTTGAGAACCAGGGCGGAGAGCTGGTGACACCTCCAGCCCGCAGTGCTGTCTGTGAGTGGCAGCTGGAGCTGCCGTGGGGGCCGCGTGCCCGTGCACAGCCACCTAAGCAGCCGGTGTGCCAAAAAAGTGTATCAGGCATGTGTGGGCGTGTCCTTTTCTTCCCGAGCAGCTGTTTGCACAGCTTCCTGCACAACTGCCATCCTTGTAAAACACCCTGCTTGTTGCGTGCTAGCGGGCATCTGCGAGGACATGCCACAGTCGCCAGTGGGAGAGACCTTCGGGGACAGGCAGCATGTGGACGGTGCCATACGCCATCTGTCTGCCAGCCCCCGCGTGGCCCCAAGTACACGCACCAAGAACTCATGGGCAGGTGTAAGTCCAGGCCCCCAGGGCTCTGCAGGAGGCAGTGGTGGGAACCTAACCAACCTAACGGTGTTAATAGTTTCCCTGCAGTCTTCTATCTAGAGCACTTTAATATGGTTCAAATCAGGTGAAAACAATGTGCTTCGTGAACCCACCAGTGTTGAGAAAGGACGGCTTTCGGTGAGGCTGTCATTGGTCTGCCTCCCACAGCCTCACTCTGTTCCCCGCTGCTTGTCCACCTCAGGGAATCCCACATGGTGCACGTTTCTCCCTCCCCTTGGCTTTAACCACCTCATCGAGGTGTAATCACCTGCAGGAAACTCGTGTTAGGTGTTCAGGCCTATGAATTTCCAAAACCATTCATGGTCGTGTAGATACCTCCGTGATGGAGATGTCGGGCGTTTCCATCCCCCTGTGGCCACCCCTGGTCTGCCTGCTGTTGCTATGTGAACAGGGTAGTGCTGTGTGTGGTCTCATGCTTGTCTTCTTGAGAAAAAGCGCCATCTTTGTGGGCTCCTCTACATGTCTTATGGTTCATCCCTCTCATTGCCGAATAGCGTCCAGTACACATGGGCACGTCATAGCTGGGCCACCCACTCACTGGGGATGCGTTTGTGGCTGTGAAGAATCAGGCAGCTGTGACTGGCCACTGGCAGGCCCCGCACGCACACACATCTTCTCATTTCTGCGGGTAAACCCCTCACTTGGGGTCGACTACCGGCTGCTCCACTGCACAGGTTAAGCAGTGGGGGCATCGTGCTCCTGCCACAGGCCGCGCACCTGCCTCATTGCCTTGGCTTCCCGGAGGTGGCGAGGTCCTGCATCCCAGTGTTCATAGTCTTACCACACGTGTGGGTACGGCCTCTCTTACCAGTATTACCTCAGAGATTTGAAATGCTGTCGTGTCACACACATCATTTTTCTATTTTCTTCTTTCATTCATCATCTCAAAACCCTGATCCCCATGACACGTGGACTGTGCCAGCGTGTCCCCAGGGATAGGAATGTGTCTTGGACTCTGTGGCTCCCGAGCACCTGGCGGGAGGTGGGCACTTGGTGGGCACTGGGTGCTGGGCCACCACGTCCACCTGGTCCGGGTGCGAATGCTGCAGCGGTGGGTGCTGCCCTCTGTGCCCTCATGCCGATGCCCAAGGTTTTGTTTGGGACATGCTGGGTCTTGAAGTGGCCTTCCCTTCACCTGAACTGGGTATTGCCAAATGTCCCCTGTGTGACTCCTGCGAGCAGTGCCAGCTGGCGTCCCCTCCAACCACTTCCTCCCCAATATTTGATGTTATCATAACTGTTAATTTTTGCCAGTCCTATTTATGAGAAATTACATTTTATCTTACAGCTTTTTAAAGAACTCGTTTCATTTCTCCTAACAGAAATTCAATGTCGTCTTTCCGTCCTGGGAGAGGACATGGCGACAGTCGGAAGAGTGTGTTTTATACCAACGAGGACTGGGAGCTTTTAGACCCAAACCCCAAGGAGCTGGAGGAGTCGATGGCACAAGAAGAGCGGAAGAAGCCAGCCCCGGAAGGAAGCAGAGGTATGGACATGGGGACATGCTTCCTGTCGCCCATCCTTCTCTCTGTGGCCCCTGCGGTGCCTGAGACCCCAAGGTACCAGGCTTTTCTGGAAGCAGGAGGCCCGTTGGGGATTCACATCTTCTCTGTTGGGGATGAGCCCCAAGGGCCTGCAGAGTGACCATCGGTCCTGTGGCTCTTAAAGCCTCTTGGGACATAGAGCATCCAGACAGCATAGTACTCTTTGTGGATAGATCGATTTTTTTTTTTTTTTTAAAGAAACCTTTTATTTACAGAAACCTGTAAGGAACATGAAAGTAGAACAGTGAGGTTGGGGTCCTGGTGGAGCCTGTGTTCACTGTCTGTGGGGTCGTACATTCTAGACATCTGTTGCATCTCAATATTTTATTTTAGATCTATCTCTAAGAGATAACAACTCATTTTAAATTACGGCAGCGTCATGATTGTACTGAGAAGCAGTGGTAGTAAATCTAATCTAATCATCAGAGCCCGCACTCTTTCCATAGCTGCATGCTCATGTCCCCAGTCAGGTGAGGTACTAACAAGGCCTGCAGGCAGGTTTGCTTGCTGATGTGCGTCAGCCTCTTCACCTCTGAACAGCAACCCATCCTTGTCTTCCCTCTGCCTTGGCACGTGTGTGGCAGGAACAGTAGCCATGCTGAGGAGTCTGAGAATTGTGTTTTTGTGGGTCCCTTCTTGCCCTCATGTGCCCCTTATGTGGTTGCGGGGCCGAGGCCTGCCCAGATTCAGGGCTGACTTAATCAGGACAAGGACACTCTTTGGTGGGTGTTTAGGGCAGGTGCCCCTCATGTCTGGCTCCCTGATATTGAGAGGATCAGGGTTCAAGCGTCATCAGCCCAGCCCCGTCTGTACAAACACTTGTGATGCTTGTCCAGGGACCCGTGAGGGAATATTGATGTTTCAGTGTAAAATGACAATCATTTTGAAATCCTGCCTCATGCTTGATTCTCAGGTGGGCTAGCAGGAAAAGTCAGGGCTGTAGGGTATGCTTATTTGGGAGGGCGTGTGTTAACTACAGAAAGGACTCATCCTGTACCCCTGTACCCCAGAGGATGGCCTGACTTGCTGTCCTGGGGAGCTTCCCTGTGCTCGCAGGGTCGTCGTGTGGGAGCCGCAGCCCTGTGGGACCCTGGAAAGGGCACACATGAGCAGGAACGCCCCAGAGCAGAGGGACTTGGGTTCTGGAGGATTCACCACGTTAGCCCCAACTTCTGGTAGAGGCTCCAGGAGAGAAATGGAAGGGTGGGTGAGTCGGGTCGGGAAGGAGAGGTCTGCAAGGCTGAGTGGGAGAGGGGGAGAGGGGGAGGGAGGAGGAAAGTCCCAGACATGCAGCCATAGGGCATCCATGGACTCGATCTCTCTGATCCCTGGACCCTGCCCATACCAGCTGCAGGCATCACCACAACCCCGTCCCCCATCCCCCATCCTCCATCCCCCATCCCTGTCCCCCATCACTCATCCCGCCCCATCTTCTATCCCCCATCCCTGTCCCCCATCCCCTGTCCCCCATCCCCCATCCCTGTCCCCCCATCTCCCATACCCTGGCCCCCATCCCCATTGGTCATCTTCCCTCCCAGGCAGCCACTGTCCTGACATAAGGACAGGAAAGTGTCTGCCTGTTTTCCAGCTTTATGGAATCTGTATCATGTGTTCTGTTTCATGTTGCCTCATATTCTAAACATAAATCTGAATCCATCCACAATACTGATGGATTTATTTGGATCCATCAGTATTTTAAAGACCCATTTTTTTTTTTGACCCATTTTTTTTTTAATTTATTTATTTATGATAGTCACACAGAGAGAGAGAGGGAGGGGCAGAGACAGAAGCAGGCTCCATGCACCGGAGCCCGATGTGGGATTCGATCCCGGGTCTCAGGATTGCGCCCTGGGCCAAAGGCAGGCGCCAAACCGCTGCACAGCCCAGGGATCCCTTAAAGACCCATTTTTAAGGTAGAGAATGTAGTTCAAGCATGTGTTCACAATGAAGAAAATGTACATTCAAAGCGGGGCTTGGCTTTCTCTCCTTACTGAGAAAGACGAGCAGGAGGCGGCCACAGATCCCAAAGTATCTGTGCGTCCCACCCTGGGAACCTGTCTGATGGCAGGCGGGGGCTCTGGGAAGGGCTCTGTGTTTGCGGGAGCTCAGAGCAACTGCGCTCCTCCCTAGCCTATGTCTCTGTCCTCTTTGGTCCAGAAATGGGGAGTTGATGCTGTGAACTGACCTTCTGGGTCTCGAGCGAGCTGTCGTGTGGCCCTGTCCTAAATGTCTGGTCCGTAGCAGGACACTCTGCCTCTTCTCATGCGTCATGGGCAGAAATTGAGCAATCACAGCCAGAACGTTTTCTTTAAAAGGGACCATGTGACACGTTTAATAAGGAAGGATCCAGTGTGGGGTCATCTTTGAGTTTAGGCTCAGTTTTCATGGAGAACGTGCTGGGCTGAGAGGCATCCCCACCCCTGCCTATGCTCTCCACACCGTGAACACAGGGCATCACAGAGGATGGCAGGTGGGAGGCTGATGTGTGTTACTAGAGTTTCCAGAAGGACGATTTGTCCTGCACTTAGAAAACAAGGTTTGTTTTTATGTAGGAGTCACTGGCTCGGGATTTCCCTTTGATTTGGGACGTATTCCCTACAAAGGAAAGCGCCCATTGAAAGACATGATCGGATCCTACAGAAACCGCCACGTCAGTAGCGAGCCTTCAGCTGAGGGGGTGCAGAGTAGCAGCAGCAAGTCTGCATCCGAGGTGCAGCTGCAGGTCCAGAGCCAGCAAGAGGAGCTGGAGCGGCTGAAGAAGGACCTGTCCAGCCAGAAGGTAACCATCCCTCCTTGCCTGTGTGTCCCCTGCCAGCCTCTTGGGGCCCCTGAGTGTCCTTATCCCCAGAGGAGGATCCCCTGATCCTCCTGAAGCACTTGATGCTGTAGGCCCGCATGCCACTTGGTTACCTGTTCAGAGACACTTAGGTTCCCAGGGGGTGGACCACCAGTGGGTCAGGGGAGGGAGGGTGTCTCGGCCACCGCTTCCACTCCCGCCATGATGTTGGTTCTCTGATCACATGTGGACCCGAGTCTGCTTACAGGACAGGAAAGAGTTCCCATGTGGCGTCAGGTTCCTTCTGGGGCCGAGGACACATCGTCATTCAGCAAGTCCAGGCTGATTTGAGGGCTCCTGTGTCCATGCACAGGGGCCGCTGCTGCTGATGGTGCACCTCCGCGGTTTCCTGTTTCCCAGTATTGTTCTCTGCGGGCGGGCTGGCCGCAGTGCGTGGTTCTTCCTCTTATGTCTGAAATTCTGAGAGGAAGTTTGGTGCTGATGTGTTTCTTGTCCTGTGTTGGTCCGTGTGGCCTGTCACTGTCTCTGCCTCTCCAGGAGTTGGTGCGGCTGTTGCAGCAGACGGTGCGGTCCTCCCAGTATGACAAGTACTTCGCCAGCAGCCGGCTCTCGGAGGGCATCCCCAAGGATGCACTGGAGCTGCTACACCGCAAGGATGAGCAGATCCTGGGCCTCAGTGGCCAGCTGGAGCGGCTGTCCCTGGAGAGAGAGAGTCTGCAGCAGGAAGCCAGGACGCTTAAGACCAAGGTGGGCGAGCTCAGTGAGCAGCTGGGGATGCTGGTGGAGACCATCCAGGCCAAGGACGAGGTCATCATGAAGCTGTCGCGTCGGCTCAGCGAGGGCGCGGATGGCACATCCTCCACCTCGGGGGTACCTGGCTCCCCCACCCCTGCCAGCAGGGAGCAGCTGGAGCTGGACAGGCTGAAAGTAAGTGGGATGTGGGCTCTGGCTGCCAGGCAGGTTCAGATACCCTTGCTGGCAGCCCCTCTGGGCATCTGGGGCTGCAGCACCTGCAGAGCTGCTGTGCTTCTCTTTAGCAGGTCTAGCAGGACTCACAGGCACATGACGGATAGTTCTGTAAGAAGTATCCTCAGAAAAGGAAAGTCTGAGTCCAGTGACATTGTGTTGCTCAGAGGGTTTGGGATCCTCCCCCCTGGTCTCAGGCAGCCGAGGTCCCTCTTCTATTCTACACCTAGAGCTCTATCACCCCACGTGGCCCAGGGGACCGTGTCCACGCTCACATGCCTATGCCAGCACCGTGCATGGTCTGCCTCAGCACCTGGGTCAGGGGAGCTGAAGGAGCATGGACCCCACGCCAGCTGAAGCCCACTCAGAGTTGGGGCCCCTGTGCCCAAGCTGGGGGGTCCTGGGGCTGAGGATAGAGGGTGGCCCTGGGATTGGGGGAGGGGTGCTGCTGCCTGAACTCATGACTCTGGGTAATACCTGGTGGGAACCAGCTGGTGGTTGGAGGAACACAGTGCTTGTGGGAGGTGGGGGCAGCCCCAGTGTGCTCCCTCACTGAGGAGCCTGCTGCCCTCTTTCTGGTTCTCCTCAAAGGCAAAACACATGGAGATTATTAGTGAGTACCTACTGCTCGTCTTCTTGTCGCAGTGGATGGCCAAGTGGTGGACACGCAGGGACCTCAGAGAATTCTAGAACAGAAGTTAACACTGGCTGACAGCACCTTTGGGACGTGCACATGGCCTCCCATAGTGATCACTTCTCAGTGCTCATGTGAGGCCAGATGGATCATTCCTGAGAAAAACCAGAAGAGCAGCAGAATAGCTCCCAACCTTATTTCTCTGTGATTCTACCACAGATGTCTCTGTGGTTGCACAAACTGTCGTGGTCAGTGTGGCTGGGAAGAGTCGGCTCTGCTCATGCCCGCAGCCGAAATGTACCCCACCTGGACGTTCATTGCATTTGACTGTGGCTTATTTAATGTCGCCTGAAATTTATATTTTGCGACTGTGCATATTTTTACGGTGTTTGAGGCCACACTCCCCGCTCCCCCCGACACACGCACAAGCAGGGTGTGTGCGGAGTGAGCAGCTTGCTTCTGGTCTCCGTGACTCCCTTTGGAGACAGTGAGCAGAGTTGATCAGAACTAGACTTCTCCCCCACGTTCACCTTTTAGTTTTTGCAGCAAATGGGTGGGGTGGTTTTGAATCATTTGGTGATTTTGTGACTTGACTTTTTTCCTCCAACTTTTCTCAATTGTTTTTAAAGCCTGTGG
The DNA here is from genome assembly GCF_048418805.1 of Vulpes vulpes. Classification (NCBI taxonomy): domain Eukaryota; kingdom Metazoa; phylum Chordata; class Mammalia; order Carnivora; family Canidae; genus Vulpes; species Vulpes vulpes. The sequence goes on along the minus strand of NC_132793.1, from coordinate 106,283,852 downwards.
TTCTGACATCCCCCCTGCAGTTGGGTGCAGTGGGGACAGAGCTTATGGAGGTGGTGGTGGGTTGGTGGTTCAGGGGCTGGCACGTGGCTGTGGCTCCTAGTGGCCGGCCACCCCATGGTTTCTGACGCCACCAGCGCCTGACGCCCACTCCTGCCTCTGGCTCCTGTGGTGGCTCTGCAGGAATTGAAAGCAGGTTGTGGGTGGGGAGCTGTGGGCAGAAGTGGGGGTTTTGCACATATGTCCTCGCTGCCCTCCACTTCTCGCTGGTGCACCATTTCCATACTCATTTCTTCCCCTGACCTGAATTTAGAGTGCGTCCACGGCGGGGGGGGGGGGTTGGGGGGTGAGGTGGGGTGGGGCATCTGTGTGGCCTCTGTGGCCTCTTGTCTTCCCATCAATATTATGACCCACTTTCTCTGACTCTGGTCGGTATGTGTGGCCTGTAAAGATTTCTGCTTTTTGGAATTTGCTGACACGCCTCATTGGGTCTGGAACAGGGTCACTTTCTGTTTCTGGGGCATTTTGAGGAAGGACCAAATATCGGTTGTAGGATTTCAGCAGCCTGAATACTTTATCATACTTCCTTCCGGGCCTTTCCATGGCCCCTGATTCTTCCTTGCTCACAGTAGGTAGAGCTCTGCTTCACTGGGCGTGGTCGGGGCTGCCTGCCTGTGGTGCTGTCCCCACCTACCTGCATGACCTCTCTGGCATGTGCCATCCTGCTAGCAGGTTTTCCTCATCTGGAGGCTGCACTGCTGGAAGCCTATGGCCTCTCCTGAGCTTCTAGCATTGTTAGGAAGCACAAAGACGGGCAGTGTCAAGACCGTAGGGAGCATGGGGAAGAGGGTGTGGGCTCAGACCGAGCGCTGTGTCCTCACCCAGCCTTGTCGCCGGCAAGCCCCACCTGGGGCTGGGTCCCCTCCCTGCCCAGCAGGGTCATCTGTCTGTCTGTGAGCCAGCCGTCCCCTCGTGGGACTGTGCAGGGAGGGGCTTGTCTTGTGGATCGAGGTTGTAGGAGAGTCCTTAAGATGAACCGTCACATGTAGTGGAGCTGGAAGACGTTAATCTGCCTGCCTGCCCACGTGCCTCAGTCTCCACCTTCATTGGGCATGCACTTTGCTAGCCCTGCTGCTTGCTGTCCTTCTGCCCACTGGCCTTTATTGGCGTGTTTGTTTGCTCCAAACTGAGAGCTTTCACCTGCCAGGAGAGGGGAAGACGGAGACCAGGGAGCCGTCTAGGTCTTCCATAGGGTTGGACTTGGCATCTTGTGTGCCTGTCACAATGTGCGGTCCTGCTGACATAGGAGGCCTGAGCTTATCCATAGGGCATGGTCAGCGGCCCAGCGCCCAGCGGCCTCTCAGCAGAGACACAGGGACAGCTGCCTGCAAACCGTCACTGTGGAGTGGTCAGGAGTCTCATGCTGACCCTGTAACCTGTAGGGCAAGCTCCACAAATGTTAACGACTGGAGGGACCTTTGAAATGTTACAGTCCTTCTGTACATTTTAGGGCGATTGTGGCCTCTGTCCCCATGGCAGTATTCAGCCTGGAGACTGGGGTGCGTCTTGGGGGAATGACCATAGCCTCTCTTCCATGAGGGGTGGACACTGCCACCTGCCCTGGACTTGCCCCATGATCCAGGGGTCAGAGCCACCCTGGGAACCTGGCAGAGCAGGGGTAGCACGTGGGTAGAGGCCTGGGCTTGGCAGAGCATGTTTGTCCCAGATGCTGCCGTTCCTCACGGGAGTTCAGGGCTGCCGCTGATCGTGTCGCCACAGTTGGCAGAGCTCCTCACCAGCCCTTGAGGCTCTTATCACACAGCAGGTGCGGCAAACGTTAACAGCTGCGAATTTGAGGTGAGGGGGTATCAGGTTCGTCGTACTTTTCCTGCGATTGAGATGTTTCAACATAAAAATGGCAGGAATGTGCTTTCTTGAGCTGGGTGTGTACTTAGGTGGCAGGTGCGATTCTGTAGTCGAGCGCACCTTGTGTGTGCGTGGCCTTTTCTCCGTCACCCGGGTGAGTGATGAGAATCCACAGAAAATGTGCTGTTGCTCCAGTTAGAGGAGAAATGAACATAAGGGTTTGCTTATGTGCACGTCAGTGAGAGTGGGGAGGTGACGGGTCCGCAATGAGGGCATGACCCTCCTTGTTCCCTTGGTTGCCTCTGAGGATGGGGCGGCATTCATCAGGACATGCCCAGTGGTCAGTTTCTTAAAGCTCATGCTAACTTGGCGAGGCTCTCTGGTTGCAGAGGCAGTGATATATTAACCGCGTGGATATCAGCAGATGTTCAACCAGCATGATCTGATGGTTTTTTTTCTTCCAACAGGATAACCTACAGGGATATAAAACCCAGAATAAGTTTCTAAATAAGGAAATCTTGGAGCTCTCGGCACTGCGGAGAAACGCAGAAAGGAGGGAGCGGGATCTGATGGCCAAGGTGGGTCAGGGCAAGGCTGTTTGCTGGTGGCAAGGGACACAGAAACCTTTATTTAATTTATTTTAGATTTTATTTATTTATTTATTCAGAGAGAGAAAGAGAGGCAGAGACACAGGCAGAGGGAGAAGCAGGCTCCATGCAGGGAGCCCGATGCAGGACTTGATCCTGGGTCTCCAGGATCACACCCGGGGCTGCAGGCGGCGCTAAACTGCTGCGTCACTAGGGGTGCCCACAGAAACCTTTAGAAGTGGGCACGCCATAACCCAGTTCTGCCCCCACGTGGGGGCATGCAGTCACTGAATCTGAAATACAAAGTACATGGGGTGCAGAGCATCACTGTGTCTGAAGTGAAGACAAGCAGAGGTGCCCTGATGTGTCCTCATCAGATTCTCACCTTCCCCAAATGAAGGGTGTTTGGATTGTGATTTTTGCTATTGTGTGGATGGGTTTCCCATCTATAAACGGGGCTGGTGGGGACCTGTCAGCCTGAGTCTGACGATGTTGTGGCCGGAACAGCAGCTCCAATGTGACAGCCGTCCTCAGGTAGCATTCGGTGGCATTCGGTGGCACTCTCAGCCACCGCTGTGTGTACTTTGTGTACCTTTGGAATGGAGCACACTGCATCTTCCTGGACTTGAATCCACGTGGTCCTAGGGTGTCTGGTCAGATGAGGTAGTGGATGGGAGCTGGCCCCAGAGTGTGGTGTCCTGGGAAATGTCAGTGCTGCACGGGCACCTGCTCATGGCCTGCATGCCAGGTGATGCTCAGTGTGACCTCAGGACCCTCCTCTGTGCCAGTGCCCCTGAAGGAGGGGTGCCCAGGGCTGTCCGTTGTGAACATGACAGGTGGTCTGAGGCATAAATGACTCTTCTGTCCTTGGTGCAGTCTGCGGCATCATTGGCTGCTTGGGGCACCCAGTGTTGTGTGTTTCTGAGCCAGTGGAGGTAATCTCCCTGTTGTCTGCAGTATTCCAGCCTGGAAGCAAAGCTCTGCCAGATAGAAAGCAAGTACTTGATCCTGCTCCAGGAGATGAAGACACCAGTTTGCTCAGAAGAACAGGGGCCTTCTCGCGACGTCATAGCCCAGCTGCTGGAGGATGCTCTGCAGGTCGAGGGCTCGGAGCAGCCGGAGCAAGCATTTGTGAAGCCACATCTCGTCAGGTAAAGGCACTGGTGATCGTTGCGGGCGGTGGGACCTGTTTCCAATGTCCCATTTCAACAGCGGTTGTGGTTCAGAAGACTTGATGCAAGTCTGTTCCATTGCACACTCGTGGCAGCACCGATGTTAACAGGACAGATAATCCCCATGTGCTTGCTGTAATGAGCACACGGTAGAGCTGGGCGCAGGCCAGGTCATTGAGTCCAAGGCCTCTCTCCAAAACGTGTCCGGGTCAGTGGTTCTACCATAGCTCCAGTCCTTCTGGGAGCCAGTTCCCCCAGGACGGGGAGCCCATCCTGAGATGCAGCTGCTCCCACACGTGGTTGGAGAGCAGAGGGGCCTCCCTGCATGAGGAGAGCGTCTGTCCCGTGCCATGGACACACAGTGTCACACATCTGTCAGAGAGCTGTGGAGTCTGGAAGCCCATGAGGGATGTCCCATTAGGATCCTGCATGGGCGATTTTCTGAAAAGTGAGATTGTTAGAGGCTGGAGGGAGGAGGAGCCAGCAGATGGATTCAGTCCAGGGGAAGCCAGGAGCTGCACCAGGGCTTTCCCTGCAAGCACATGTTTAACCGTCTGTGAGGGTAGGTTTTCATGGTCCCTCTGCAGATGGGGAGGCTGAGGTTAGGAAGGGGCACAACTTGCCTGCGTTCACACAGCCCCCGGCCTGTCCAACCAGCTCCATGCTATGTTCTCTACCGGGGCTGCAGGACTGACAGGCTGCTCTGAGGTACAGATTTTCCTCCCTTGTGAGCTGTTGGGCTCTTACTGTTTATGTTGTACATTTTCAAACTTCACAGGTAAGCAGAATAATAGCTTTGTGTATTGATTTGTTTTTAGCTCATTATTAAGGAAAATTTCTAACCCACAACGTAGTAGTCACGTGACCACCCCCAGGTGCACCTTCTGTTTTTTTTTCAGGAGTATTTTATTTTTTTAAAATTTCATTTATTGGTTTTGACCTGAGCCCAAGGCAGACACTTCCTGACAGAGCCCTAGGCGCCCCCTTTCCTGGAATATCTAGAACTTCCATATGTATTTCTGGTTTCTCACTGATGACACTTTATCACCCTGGAGCCCCACGGTGTTCTTGTCTCCGTGGGGCTTCCTGAATGTCCCCTCAGCATCCATGTAGCTCCCAGGCGTGTCCTGCACCATCAGCGTGGGGGCTGAGGTGGCACTCTTCTCTCGCTGTGTTTACTGCTCTTCCTCCAGGTGGACACACAGGGTCCTGCCATGTCCCTGTGTGACAAGTGAGATGGGCATCGTGTTTCCGTATGTGTGTGTGAGCTGCTCTAGAGCGTAGACTAGAAGCGAATCCCTGACCTGTGGGGAAGGCATCTCCAGCTCTGCTGGGTCCTGTTCCCACAGCATTTGCACAGGTTTGCGTGCCTGGCATCCGGGGTGCAAGAGGCCCCTGTACTGGTTTCCAGTGGCCAACCCTGCAGGTCCTCACCGCCGCAGTAGTGAAATGACAGCTCTCCCTGTGTACAGTCCTCTGCTGCTGTGGGCCAGCTGTTGGGCAGGTCTCACTGGACCATTGAGGTGTCACAGGCTGTTCCTCCTGGAGGTTCCAGAGTGTCCTTGCTCTTGCGAGTGTTGCTGGGGTTGTAGAGTAAGGGCTCTATTTCCACACTGGCTGTTGGGTATGGCCTTATCCACTTGGGGGCCATGGGCATCCCTGGGCTCTGGCCCCTTCTTCTTCCTCCATGGTCTGCACCCATCCTGTTTTCCTTCATCGTGAAGGCTCCTGTGCATGCACTGGCCCCTGTATGGCCCAGAGTGACCTCTCTGCCCTCGGTACTGTGCACCTTTGCCACGTGATGTGGCCTGGATACAGGGTTGAGGCGGGGGTGCTGAATGTCCTTGGGGTCCCTGTCCTGCCTTCTGCAGCCACGTTGTCTTTATCCCTTATATTTATGCCAATATGCTCTCTCTCTCCTTTCCAGCTTTTTTCCACGATTTTTTTCAAACATGCTAGTTACATGGATGGACGCATGTTACTGTAAATGCACATTCATGTGGCCGGTCTGCCAGCCTTGTGTTTGCTGTATGTCCTTTGTTTTCTTCTGTCACATGTAGGACCTTAAACCATCTAGAATCAATGTTTTTCCAGGTGTCAAGAAGAGATCTAGCTTCATTTCTTCCCATGGAGATGGCCACTTACTCAGACCTGACAGCCTTCCCAGGGCCCAAATTAGGGGCCACTTCCCCATGGGCTGAGGCCCTTTTCTGTTTTCTGGGAGTTTTTATCAAAATCCTGTCATTTAATTTTCTTTTCTGTTTTTCTGAACAGCGAGTATGACATCTATGGGTTTAGGACTGTCCCAGAGGATGATGAGGAGGAGAAGCTGGTGGCCAAGGTCCGCGCACTAGACCTGAAGACCCTGCACCTCACAGAGACCCAGGAGGTGTCCACCGGCGTCAAGTGGGAGAACTACTTTGCGAGCACAATGAACCGTGAGATGGCATGCTCCCCGGAACTGAAGAGCCTGATCCGTGCAGGCATCCCGCATGAGCACCGCTCCACGGTGTGGAAGTGGTGCGTGGACCTGCATACCCGCAAGTTCAAGGACAACACAGAGCCCGGGTACTTCCAGACACTGCTGCAGAAGGCACTGGAGAAACAGAACCCGGCCTCCAAGCAGATCGAGCTGGACCTGCTACGGACCCTGCCCACCAACAAGCATTACTCTTGCCCCACCTCAGAAGGCATACAGAAGCTACGCAACGTCCTGCTAGCCTTCTCCTGGAGGAACCCAGATATTGGCTATTGTCAGGGTCTGAACAGGTGGGTGCTCGGCCCGGCACCTCCTGTTTGTCTCTGTCCCCTGTCCTGGCCGCCCAGGGGAAGCCAGCCATCCACTCAGTTTCTCATGCACCATCCCCAGTTCTGGAGTAATTCAGAGAAACATACATTCAGGGAGCACCAGGAACTGGTGCTGCCTGGCAGGCTTAGGTGGGGCCTCGACTCTTGATCTTGGGGTTGTCACTTTGAGCCCAATAAAACCTTCCATAAAACACCACCACCAAACTCCCATTATCTGGATCAACTAGGTTTTCTTGTTCTGAGTCCCTTTTGCTCTTGTCAGGTTTTGACCAAAAGTTTGATTTCATTATAATTATAATTTCTTATAATTTTTGTGTGTAACGCACGAAGTGGACACTGGCGGCCACTCCTGTTTATGCAAGGTCTTCAGGGATCAGGAATGCCCCACATGGCTCTTCAGCGGGTCGAAATAGGGCCTTTTGGAGCAGTGTCTTCCTGCGGGTGTCTGCACATCCACGCATCTGTGGACAGAGGACACTGGAAAGCCTCTCGCCTCTTGTGATGACCCAGACTCCTTATTTGGAGCCAGGCTGGGGTGAGACAAGGCCACAGAACACATGGAGGTCTGTGCTATATGGAGCTGTGCTCGGCTGCTTTGTGTCTTGTGCCCGTCCTGGTCTGGCTGACATGCCTCCTGCTCACACGGGCACTACACTCACGTTCTCTGCGTGCAGGGAGGGGGCAGCCAGGCTGCTTAGACTTCAGACTCAGGAAGAAGGGAGAAGCTCTGTGTGCATTCCTAGGGATTTTCCCGGAACCCAAGTGCGTGTGCTGAGTTCTGAATGCTTAGGTTTATTCTGGTTGCTCACAGGCCTCTTAAATCCTCCTTCATGGGTACAGACCTCCAGGAATGGCTGTCTGTTGGCATCTCAAATCACAGTGTTACATAAAGAAAGGTTTTCAAGTGGGATTTCCAAACCAAAGGTTTCCAGGAGGTCACACTGCCTCTGTGGTGGTGAGGATGGGGTAGCCCCTGAGCCCTGGAAGTGAAAGGGATTTCAGCCACTCCTCCACAGCCCCCATTTAGAACAAAAAACAAAACAAGCCTGTAAATAGGATGCTGATGCTGCATGAGGAAGCAGTCTTTTGTTTAAATCCGTGATTCACGTGGTATGCTCACTCTGAGAATTTCCAGAAGCTGAAAACTTCTGAAGCCCAAAGGACCCAGCGGGGACTTACGCATGCTTATGTGGGGGTATGCTAGCACCCCGTTGATCTGGCGTGGTCACAGGATTCATTTTTCCCCAGAAAATGGAAGCTTTCCATCTGCACCCATCACCTTTAGGGCCTCTTCATTTTAACCGTTTTACTGGATGTCTTCCAAATATTTTATATGTGCGTCCTAAGAACCCAGAACTTTGGTAGACAAGCATTAGCCTTTTCTGAGTGATCCAGGCCTGTTGTCTTGAACATCAGATGATTCAGAGCTATGTCCTGCAGGGCTTTGGTGGCTCTGGACGGCTGGCCCCGTGTCCCGGCACCATGGGTGCTGTGGGTTTGCCTCTGTCCATCCTTGCTGTGGCCATCCTCCTGTGGTCAGCCCAGTCAGGCCGGCAGGAGGCATCCCCTTCACACCCACCCTGCATCCCTCCTTTTAACCTTTTAGTTTGTGATGAGTCCATTATAATTCTATGTAAGGAAGCAAGAAACCAAAACAGCCTCTGAGAGTTGGCTTAAGGGTTTTCCATGAGGCAGAGAAGCTTCACGTCAGAGACGAGGCTCTCAGATTCCAGATGCCAAGAGAGGGGCGCTTCTCTCGCCATGTCCAGACCCTGTCTAATGCCCATGGGCGCCAAGCCTAGGAATCCCTGCATGGGTTACTCCCTGATTGGTGACGGTGTCCTGGCCGGCCCCGGGTCTCTCTTAGGAACACCCTGGCAGTAGAAGCCATGCCTCCTTTCCCCTTGTGCCCACTGTGGGTGCAGAGCCCACGAGAGCGGTCGTTTATAAACCCCCTTTATTATTTATCTCTTACACTCATCACTGGATGTTTTGTATATGAAAGGATTAGCAGCATTAGCTAAGGCTTTTTTCTTTAATGAAGCTGGTGGATCATTGGGAAAGAATTTCATCACCTTTTAATGAAAAAATGAAAAGATTAGGGGAATCATAACTTTGTTTCTCAAATTTGGGAAAATGCCTCCCTTGGGGCGCCAAGTGGGCTCAGTTGGTGGCGTGTGCGACTCTTGATGTTGGGGTTGCGAGTGTAAGCCCCCCGTCGGATGTAGAGATGACAAAGACAAAATGCCTCGTTTGCCTGGGGATGCTTACTCATTGTCGTTTATTGGGGGACTGGAGATAGTTGTGGCCTTGAACAGTGTGCACTTCACGGCCTGGGTCACAGGATACAGGGCGCCAGCACTCACCTTGCTGCCCACTTGCTTGCAGGTTGGTGGCTGTGGCCCTGCTGTATCTGGAGCAAGAAGATGCTTTCTGGTGTCTTGTTACCATTGTGGAAGTGTTCATGCCTCGAGACTATTACACAAAGACACTGCTGGGGTCCCAGGTACGTCTGCAAACACCACACTTCAGTTGGCATTGGGGGGAGTTCAGGCTGGAGGGGGTCCTGTGCATGGCTTCAGCCACTGACCCCTGAGGCAGGGCCGCACACCCTGGGCCCAGCTGAGCATGAGTGGGAGGAACTGCTGACATTACATGGCCAAGAAGTGGACCAGCCCTGCAGCCCTGCTGTTCATGGTGGCTGTTCAGCTGTCCATACTGTTCCCCTCACCGGGCTCAGCTGTCCCCCCACTCCCCGCCAAGCTCAGCTGTCCACACTATACCCCCCTCCTGGGCTCAGCTGCCCTTCCCCTCCCCCCTGGGCTCAGCTGTCCCCATCCACCCCCCTCACCCCCCAGCTCAGCTGTTCCCTGGACACAGCCTGCCTGCCTGCCTGCCTGGGCAGCTAAGCTGCAGTCCAGGGATGCCTGGGAGCCTGGTGTGTTGGCTCAGGTTCTCCAAGAAGCTGAGGTAAGGCAGGAGATTTCTAAGGGGAGGCACCTGTGAAAGAGCAGGGGTTGGGGAGGCCAGGGGAACCCCCAGACCAGAGACAGGAAGGAGCCTTGGCTGAGATCGATCTCGGCAATGGTGCGGTGCTGAGGAATGTTTGGTCCGGCCAGCGGGGCGCCCTCCAGCCCCTGAGGGACATGCGCCTATGGGAGCGGGCTGTATCAGGACCCACAGTCACCCCCTGGCTAGGAGCAGCCGGAGGCCATGCTGGACTCAGGGCTGGCATGGGGGCGGCAGTCACCTCCTTGCAGATGTGAGGGTGCAGTCATGCCCACCATGGCTGGAGCCTAAAGCCAGGGTGATGAGACTCTGCCAGGAGAGCCCAGGGGCGTCCCCACATGGGCAGTCCTGGCTCTGCAGCAGCCCCTCAGGCCTAGGCCAGGGCTCCTTGCTCAAGGCCCTACGGTGGCCAGCAGAGGCCCTGACAGGAGACCACGTGTGTCAAGAGGGAATCGAAGGCAGTTCTCTCCCCCCCATTGCTCCTGCTTGGGGGTGGCTTCCTGACCTTGCCTCTAGACCACTGCACCATGAGCCGCATGGCTTCCCAGTTCCTGTCACCCGTGTGACCATGTCCCTCCATAGTAAACATTCAAGATGGGTTCTATTTACCTGGCTGGGCCCTGGATGTGTTCTGCTACACATCTGCATCTCTGCCATCAAAGGGGTCCTCATCACAACCTTACCGCCTGTCCCCCGACCCCGTCTGCCAGCCTGGACTCTCCTCATTCCTCTCCCTCGGCGTCCCCATGGTTAGGTTTCTGGTCATTGCCGCCTGCCTGGTGGCTCTCGTTCTGCCGCTGACCCCCGACCCCCATCAGGGCACCATCCCTTCCTGCATCACTGCATTGCCTGTGTCCCCCATCTGTGTCAGTCATGGGGTCCACCTTGTCCCCCACCGCCGGGTCCCCTGCTGGAAGCATCGGGTGCCCTGTGACAGAACTTGCTCATCAGTCTCGCCTCGTCCTCGGTGTGAAGCCGTGATGCCTCTCCCCAGGCCACTGTTCCCTCCGTGTCCCCTATGCTGCGTCCTGCCTTCCCAAGTCGACCTGAGGCCCGCTGCTGTTCCTGCTGCTCTGGCACGGGCCTCGGGGATGGCAGCTGTCTGACGGGATCCCGTCTGTGTGCTTGTCCTGCAGCTGGTTGGCAGTCGCGACTTCCATGTAGTATTGCTGGCACCCAGTGCAGCGAGTGGCTGAGCGTGCGTGGGCTCTCTGGCCAGGGCAGGGAGCTGGCATGAGTGTGTGCCAGCCCAGCCCGTGCCAGCAGCTGCACAAGACCATCCCAATGGAGGCATCATTATCCCCATTGTTCTCAGGAGAAAACTGGGTCAGAGACACTGAGCAGCTCGCCTGAGTGCCACCACTGAGGGCCTGGGCTGGGGTCTGGGCCTCGCCCACTGCCTCCTGGAATGCCACCGGATGATCACGGGAGGTCTTGGGTGCTGACTGGTTCTAGGAGAGGTCAGCTGTTCTCCCTTTGGTCATGTTACTTTGCTAAGTTACCTAGAGGCTTTTTTTTTTTTTTTTAAAGATGTTATGTATTTGAGAGAGAACAAATGCATGAGCGTGGGTGAGGTGCAGAGGGAGAAGCCGGATCCTGCTGAGCAGGGAGCCCCATGTGGGGCTCGATCCCAGAACCCCCGGGATCATGACCTGAGCTGAAGCCAGGTGCTCAGAGACTGAGCCCCCCAGGTGCCCCACTTAGAGGCTATTTTTGCCAGAAATATTCTGTAAACTAGGAAATGCGCAGCAGCGAGAAGAGGCAGCAGTCAACTGTCTGGTGGGAGGGAAGAGGTCAGTAAATAAAGTTCTGTGTGTCACAGATACGGGGGAGCTAATAGCTTTAGAGACTCAAAATCACTGATAGCCGTGTTTCAGAATAAGAAAGAAGCCTTCATCTGTCATGGAGCCAGGCCCTCCAGCCTGTGAGCCATGGAGCTGGGCCACCTCACTGCACAGCCCCTGCCTCAGTTTCCACATCTGGCAGATGAGCATCATACTCCCCTTTGATGGAGTGCTCGTGGTCGAATTCAGATGACACATTATGAGCTTATCCTAATGCTTAGATTGTAAAAACTTAGTAAAATTATCCTTATAGGCAGAAAGGAAAAGCTATTTTAAGTATGTGGGCTTAAGATAAAATTTGCATCATGTTGTTGCATGAACATAGTTGTAAACTCTAAGGAGACTGTTTCTCCCTGACTGTGGAAGGGTGCTCATACAGGAGAACACGGGAGATGTTCAGAAGAAACTGGAAGTCATGTCTTATCCAGGCAGCTCAGGACCACAGCTGGCATTTTGATGTATTTCCTTTTTGCTCTTTTTTTCTCCCCGATGCCTTGTTACGTGCTCAGGGTGGGGTGGTGGGACACTTCAACAGTGGATTGTGTGCTTGTCTGTTAAGTCTGTGAAGAGTGTTCATGATGATTCGTTTAAACCAGTTTAGGTCATTGAAACTTTGTCTCCTGTTCTAGTCAGAAAACAAATTGGTTAAAATGTAGGTCTCCAAGGTGATTTTTGTATTTTGTTTCTTTTATGCACTGAGAGGACTTTACAATTCTTTAGAATCATTTTTTTAAAAGATTTTATTTATTTATTTTGAGAGATGGGGGTGGGAGGGTGGGGGGGCAGAGACACAGGCAGAGGGAGAAGCAGGCTCCATGCAGGGAGCCTGATGTGGGACTCGATCCCAGATCTCCAGGATCACGCCCTGGGCTGAAGGTGGCACTAAACCCCTGAGCCACCTGGGCTGCTCTAGAATCATTTTTATAAAAAACTTTCTAGTTTTTTATTTTACCTTTTAAATTTTACAATTTCAACCAGTGATACCGACTTGAATCTAATCAGGCATTTTTGTTAAAAAGTCAAATACATTTTTGATAAGGCTTCCATACCTGTAAATAAGGAAAACTTCCAAAAAGGAGGAACAGTGGGCTTTTTTTAAAGTTTCAGGTTTTCCTAAAAACAAACAAACAAACAAAAAAAAAAAACAAAAACTTTTAAAGTGTCATTTTAGGGGCTCCTGGGCAGCTCGGTCAGCGTCCAAATCCATCTCCTCTCAGGTCATGAGTTCGAGTGCTGTGTTGGCTCCATGCTGGGTGTGGAGCTTACTTTTAAAAAATGTTATTTTACATGTTTATGTAGATTGTTTGTAGTTACTTTAGCATTTCGATGACCCCGAGAATCAGCGCACTTTTCATCCTGACCTGGCTCATGTGCAGTTGAGTGTGTGCCGGTGTCCCTAGGGCAGAGCCCGTGGAGCCAGTGTGACTTCACTCTTTCCTGCGGCCTCCAGCTGCTGCCCGGGGGTTCTGCTGACCTTTGCTCGCTGGCTGGCAGTGTGTGGTTCCCACATGGCCTTGGGGCTCATGGGGGCTAACAAGGGTCACATGCTTCCCGTCCTCCCCTATGGTGCCCCGCATGCGTGGCTTGCTGTCCTCAGCGGCTCCGTATCCACTCCCCACCCCTGGCCGCTCCTGGAGTGTCCTGTCTGGGTCTCCAGGGCCACAGCGATCCTGGGATCCTAGCCTCTTGGCACCGGCTGGGCTGGACCCCCTGGGCCACGGTGGGGCTGAAGTGCATGTCCAGCCACATCATTCCTGCTCAGAGCCCGACTGGCATCTTGTTGCTGGTGGTGGAGACACATGGAGTCGTGTTAGGTTGGCTCTAGCTGTCCTTTTGTTTTGGTTGAACAGAGGTGAACAGAGTAGAGGTGAAGCATCAAAGCGTCCTCATGTGCGACTGTGTGATTAGTGAAGCTTCTGTCCCTCTGTTGTGTGCACAGATGGGGCAGGGGCAGGTCCCAGTCCGAGGTCGGGCCCAAGTGGATCCCTGGCTTCTGCCTCCCCGGTGTCCTTGTCTGGGATCCATCCGTGGTTCTGAGAGTGCAACCCATGCCTCCTCACCAGGCCCCTGACCACAGCTGTCTCAGCAGCCCGGGCGTCTGGTTCCCCCACACGGTTTTTTGCTCCTCTGGGTGGAGGCGAGCTCGCTAGGAGCCTATGCTCAGCAGGGCTTTGTGTCCACATGAGGTGGAGGCAGGTGGTTTGCATGTGGCTCGTGGAACCCCCAGCACAGCCTGTGAGAGCCGGTGACAGGTGCCCTGGGCACCCCGTGGATAAGAGAGGTACCCAGGCCCATCTGAGCCCCTGACCCTGGGGCCCTTGCCCCCGTGCCGCCCCCACACCTGGGTGGCATCTAGGGGAAGCACCTGCTGGTGTTGCACCTCCTCTTGGGTCCAGGACTTGGTTTCTGCCCTCTTAGCCCTGAACTCACGTAGCAGCCTATTTCTTGAGCGTTTCAAGTATGGGAGTCAGTTTCAGGCCAAGGAGCCCTGGTGATAGTGGGCATGTGGGACAGCAGTGCCCAGGGCTCAGGTGGCATGCTCTGCGCCCCAGCAGACCCAACGCTTCCCTCTGTTTCCTTCCAGGTGGACCAGCGGGTGTTTAGAGACCTCATGAGCGAGAAGCTGCCCCGACTGCACGCACACCTGGACCAGTACAACGTGGATTACACCCTCATCACGTTCAACTGGTTTCTGGTGGTGTTTGTGGACAGTGTTGTCAGTGACATCCTCTTTAAGATATGGGACTCTTTCCTCTACGAGGGACCGAAGGTGGGTCTGCTCACCAGAGACACGTAAAGGTCACCATGGGCTGGAGTGACCCCTTGGTGTGCTGCCACGGGAGGGCCTGGGGCTCGGGAAGCCACTGCCCAGGCAGCCCTGAGCTTACAGATGTCCCCATGCTCTCACAGGTCATTTTCAGGTTTGCCCTGGCACTTTTCAAATACAAGGAAGAGGAGATCCTGAAATTGCAGGACTCGATGGCCATATTCAAGTATCTCCGTTACTTCACTCGAACAATCCTTGATGCCAGGTGAATCCTTGTGGGGGGCAGGGGGCAAGCAGTAGGGGTGCTTCACCTGCTTCCCGCTGTGCAAGTGAGGAGAGGAAAAGGCTGGGGACATCCGGTGGCCTCCACCAATGGGGTGGAATGGGGAGAATGGATTGTCCTTGATCCAATCAACACAACGTCCCATGGGCAGAGCAGCATCTGTGTGTTCATTGTTTCCTGGGTTTTCCTGGCGTGGTGAGCCCTCCCCCATGTGCCAAGGTGACAGAGGAGGCACAGCCTCTGACATGAACTGAGGGGGATGTACTGCCTGATGGTCTGGGTGCTGCCCTGGGGGAGGCCCGGGCCTGGGACAAGGCACGTGCAGGGGGAGGATGAGGTGGGCGGGGTGGGGAGGGGCACCTAGGAGAGGGTGCCCTGGGCTTGGAGCTGGAGCAGCAGCAGAGACGTGAGAGGTGATGTGTCTCAGGCCGTGGAAGTGGCTCACCTGGGTGGGATTGGGCCTCCACACAGGGGTGTTGGGAAGACAGGAGCATTGGCAGGGGGGAGGCCAGGGAGTCAGCATGGCCTGGGGCCTGAGGTGCCCCCAGTCATGGAATAGGAGACTGGAGGGCAGAGAAGTGCACCTGAGAAGACCCTGGCCTTGTGGCCAGGCACCAAGCATCAGGGGGTGCATCTCCCTGGCCACAGGGCATCACCTGTTTGGGTGATTGTCATGCATGTGCCCTGACTGTGGCTGGCAGCCACTATGGTCCCGCTTGCCCTCCCAGGGCTCCCACGGGGGCTCCCACGGACCTGCTGCTGGTTGGGTGGGGAGGTGGCGCTGCTTGGAGCCATGGGGGTCACAGTTCTCTGCTACTGGGTGCCGAGTGCAAGCCGCCTTCCCCGCACACGAGAGCACTCCTGCATCAGGCTCGCCCAGCCACATGAGAGTCACAGGTCCTTCCACTGAGAGATATCTGGGGCGTATAGATGCTTTCAGGGCGTGAGTGCAACACGTGAGGAGGCTGCTTTGTCTTAGGACGTAGGACGCCCATTCTGGACTGTGTAGAAATGAAACGGTTTATTGAAATTCTGTGGCTTTTGCTAAAGGTCTGCATTACTTATTGAGGTTTTTAATTTCCCTTTTATCATGAAATGCCTCTTGTGACTCCCTATATGGACGTCTCCATCCACTGACGTGTCACAACTTGCTTCAAACCCCAAAGGGCCCCCAGGAAGCCTAAGGGCACCTTTTGCTGTGGGGCAGCTTCCAGAGCACAGGGGAGGGTGAGCCAGCCATGGGAGGGCAGAGGGGAGGGCAGCTGGGGCTGAGGTCCCCAGGGAAGGGGATGCTGGGAAGAGGACTGGCTGGTGGAGGCCACACCTGACATCCTAAGAAGTCGTCACTGTTTTTAGGGCCTTTTGCTCAGGAAGTGGATTTTTAGGGTATTAATCAGGCACATTGACCTATCAGGAGCCATGACCTCAGCTTTGCCACACGACACCTGAGGGTAGCACTGGCTGGTGAGAGGCTGAATGTGAGTCCTGAGGTGATGCTTGAGAGCGTCCACCAACCTTGCCCAAGGTCTAAGCTGAGAGGGGCATGGCTGCAGGTCGAGGGCACCACTGGCCCCTCCAGCCTTGGCGGCAGCACCAACTTGTGAGCAGCTCCGGGGCAGCTGCCTTGCCCTTGGCTCCAGGACGCTGAAGTCTATGGGATGCCGGTTTGCAAACGCAGAGGCAGGTCGGGACCCCGGGATTTTAAAGCCGCCCAGCCCAGCGGTTGCCCAGCCCGGTGGTTGCCCATAACTGAGCAGTTCCGTGAGAGAGGAGGGGGAGGCTGCAGAGGCGAGTGTTTAGGAGATGGCGGGATAACAGGATTAAGCTGCTCTCGCGCAGGGTTCCTGGAGCTATTTGGCCCTAGCTGACTGTGGGACATCTGCTTGTCTCCTGAGCAGGGCTGCAGCACCCTTGCCCACCCCCTGCCCCCTGCCCGCGGGGCTGATGGGACTCTAACTTAGCACTTTCTGTGTCTGCCTCCTGTAGCAAAGCAATAGCCAGACACTAGGTGTGGGGTGCGTGGGCCCCAGTAAGTCTACACTGAGCTGGGCTCTGCTCACACTTGCCTTGTTCTCCCGCACCTGTGTTCTAGAACACTCTGGGAACTTGGAAGTGAGCCTTCCTGACCTTTGGCCTCATGTGGGGGCTGCTCTGGAGTCAGGCTCTCTGAGGGGTGGGTGTCTGAGAATCGCAGGCTGATGTCACACACCATAGAGCTTGCAGGAAGGCGGCTCCCACGGCTGGTGGCAGGAGGCCTGGGGCAAGGTTGTGTCTTGATGGCCTCCCCTGGGGGCTGGAGGGGAGAGTAGCCTCCGGGCTGGCCGAGTGGGAGTCGGGGGCTTGGTGCTGGAGGAACCGAATTCTGTTCCCCCGGGGGCCGGGCTGCCCCAGTTGGTGCTGGAACCCACAGTCAGGCTGTGGGACACCTTCTGGTTGTTCGTTCTGCCACCAGCCAGTGGCTGGGGGCAAGTTAGTGGGATTGGTGCCTGAGCTGTGGGTAGTGTGACAGCCATGGAGTGCGCATCCGTCTGTAGACCATGCCCGACCCTTGTGATGTGGTTGGTAGTGTGACAGCTGCCACCGGGCTGGCTTGGGCATCCGTTCCTTCCTGGTCAGTCCCAGGTTTTGTCCTAGTGCTCCCGGTGGCAGTGTGAGGAGCTCCACGCCCCAGGAGGTGGCTCTTCCATTATTCCAGCATCCAGATTGGGAATGAGAATCCAGTAAGGGAAGGAATTTTACCCACCCCACGACACACAAGCCAGCGCTCATGTCTAACCCGGCAGTGTTCAGGCCCCATCCTGTGTCTTGCCCTGCTGACCTCTGTCCCTGTCCTGTGTCCTGCCAGGAAGCTGATCAGCATCTCATTTGGGGACCTAAACCCATTCCCCCTGCGCCAGATCCGGAACCGGCGCGCCTACCACCTGGAGAAGGTCCGGCTGGAGCTGACGGAGCTGGAGGCCATCCGAGAGGACTTCCTGCGTGAACGGGACAGCAGCCCTGACAAGGGGGAGCTGGTCAGTGATGAAGAAGAGGACACCTGAGTGCTCCACCCATGACGCTGCTCTTCTTGCCTTTACAACCAAAGTGTGCCAAAAGGATGACCCACAGAGGCGTCTCTGCTCCTTTGAAAGCCCGAATGTAATGCCCATGGTTTCTGGAAATCTGCTGGGCAGATGTCCAAAGCCACCCTGCACTTTCTCCTTCCCACTTGGGGCACGGTCTGCTGTCGATGGCCATCTCCATGCCGTCACACGGTGCACACATCTCTGGCTCTTTGAGACTCTGTGGACACCGTCCTGCCAGGCAGGCCTACCCTTGGGGAGGCCTTGGTTGAGGGAAGGAGGAAGCTTTTCTGGGAACTCAGGGCAGTGGTATAGCTGCTGGGTGACACTGTTGGCTTTCTGGAGAACAGCTGGTGCCCTGGGGGTCCTCCACCTGCTGGATGGCCGGGAGGCTGGCTGCCAGGACCTTCGCTTGGGCATAGCTTTGTGCCTTGCCCCTGCGCTCTGGCAGCTGGCCTCCCGCCATCCCCAGGGTCAGCGTGGTGCTCCCTGTGGGTCACTGCTGCCTCCTGCAGGTCAGGCTGCCCATGCACTTCTACAGCCCGGAGCAGTTTTTGAAGCCCTGCAGAGGCTTTGCCCCAGGAAGGTTATTTTTGGCTCAGTCTCTCTGCAGACCATCCCTGATATGCATGTGGACATGAGAGTGTTTCCTGGCTCAGTGTTATTCAAATAGGAAAGAAATCATTTAAAGTAGATTTTTTTTTTTTTTACACTACCTGGAGAAATTGGAAGTAATCCCTAAACGTACTAGATGCAGCCTAAGTGTTGAGCGGAATTTGAGGAAGTGTGTTTTCCTAAGTACGGACATTCTCCTGTTACGGCCTGTTCAGCGGTATCCTGACTAGGCTGGCATCTCCGCACTCCCTTCTTGGCTTCTGGTAGCAGACACGCAGCGCCATTCTCACTGCCCTCCGTAGACCCCACTGGAGACCCCTGCCTGCCCAGCTCCCGCACTGCCGAGTGAGAGGACTACAGTGAGGATGCCCAGCAGGATCAGACTCTAGTTTATTTCTGATTTCCCCTGGAACTGACACATCCAGTTGTGGGGGCGGGGGGGGGGGGGAATGCTGCCTTTAGGAATGTCTGTGTCGCCCCCAAAAAGACCTATCTTAAAAGCATCTGGATTGGGCATGGTGCCTGCTGTGTGGCCAGAGCCATGGTTTCCTGGGTGGCCAGCAGCGCCGTGCAGGGGTCTCTAGGCAGTTGTTGAGGCCAGGCCGTGGCGTGAGAGCAGTGCGGTCGTTGGGGGAATGGACTGGGGCCACCCTCCTGGAGGCTGTGCACCCTCTGGGTGTCTCGAAGGCTGGAAGGGTGCGTGGTTGGGCCCAGACTTGGGACAGGATGCAGAACCACAGGGCATGGGTACCCCCTTCTGCTGTCTCCGTGGAGACTTCTTGCCTAGATGTCCGTACCGCAGGCAAGGGCAGCCCTCACCTTGCACAGGGATGGGTTTTTGTGTTTTATGGGCTGAACATTTCTTAATACCTTTGTATATTTTTCACTACAGTTTATATTTTTATAGACTATTTTTATCAAGGTTTTTCTAGGTTACATACATCTATTTTATACAACGAGCTCTCCCCTTGTGTTATGGCTGTGTGTGTGTGTGTGTGTGTGTGTGTGTGTGTGTGTGTGTGTCAGGCCAAGCAGCCTGAGTTGCTCTTCACTCTGCCCCGGCTTCAGTCCTGGGCTTGGTCAGTAGGGCCTCCTGTGCTGCCCATGGTCCTGCTAATGACAGCTGTCCCGTGGCAGCCAGGGCGCCAGGGCTGGACCGGGGGTGCTCTCCTACCACGTCGTATCCAATAGGAAGTATTCTAAGCAAAGAGCCAGTCCATTTTCTTTTTTTTTTTTAACCTAAATGTTTGTATTCTTGCACCCCCCCCACCCACACACACACTGTTGTCTTCCTGCACGTTGCCCAGGGCAGCCCCTGCAGGTGGGAGGTGGGTGCCCCCGGAGGGCCTGCATGGGGGGGGTGGCAGCTGTCTTCCCCTTAGGTCATGCAGCTTTTATACTTTGAGTTGTATTTTGGAACGGTCATACTAAAAAGCCAAATAAACTACTAATTTGTATATTCTGGTTTGAGATGCAGTTACACCAGCTCGTGACAGGACTCATCCCCAGGGCTCAGAGGGGGACAGGACCTCTTGGGGCCTCTGACCTGCACTAGCTGTTTGTAGGTCCCACTCTGGGTTTGCTCAGGGGTGCAGGGGCAGGATGCCTTAGTTGACTGGGGAGGTAGGGCCAAGCCGCAAGTGAACTGGGGGCCCGGGGGCTGAGCTGGGAGCTGGAGCACCCCCACACTCCCCCACCCACCCCCGCCAGCCGCAGCTGTGACATGCCTCGCCTGCATCTGGGCTCACCACTCAGGCCCAGCTGCCCTGGGGGACACCACCCCCTCACCCCCATCATTGGAAAAACACCCGAGAATGATTAAGACCAAATGTCTTTACATGGTGTGGGGGAGGGGGCTCCAGCCAGGATCCCAGAGCCAGCCTGGGGGCACCTGAGGTCACGGCCCCAGGGCAGAGGCCCCCCTCCCCCTTCCTTGTAAGGGCTGCTGCAGTGGACAGTGCGTGGGTCCCCAGGGCCTCCTCAGGCCACAGGACTGTTGCAAACACAGGAAGTCTGATGCCCCTGCCCGCCTCTCGCATGCCTCGGTGACTCACTTTCCTGAGTGACCTCAGACCCACCGTCTGTGCGTGAAGACACCATGGGGCCTGTCCAGTTGGAGGGCTCCAGGACAGCATGGCCAGACCCACTCGGAGCCTTGGCTTCTTGGGCCCGTAGAACACGTCAGTGAAGGGGTGTGGTGTGTGAGCAGAGAGCGGGTGAGCACCACTGCCCTCCATCCTTCTATGTGGGGACCAGTCTGGGCACAGGCGCTTCAGCCTCTGACATGTTTTGTCTCAGTGACCGCCACCTGCCCCACCCTCCACACACTCACCCAGCCACACGTGGCCATATGGCCTCACAACGTACACACTGCTCAGGGACCACCATGCACATTGCAGACCATGACTGGCACACATGGTGGAATGTGGCATCCCCTGCAGGTGCCCCCAGAGGCACCTGGGCCCCTCTGAACCTTGGTGTCCCCCATCTGGAGAAGGGAAGTCAACCCTCTAGGAGGAGGACTGGTGAGCGGGTTATAGAAGAGTCCTGTCTGAGGCTCGGGCCAGAGGTAAGGTCTGGGACCTGCACAGGCCACTCCCCAGGAGGGGCCTGGTCAGCCTGGTTGCGTGTGGCCCCTTCCCCAGCCGCCTCCCTCACTCTTGGGGCACCTCATACCCCTCTGCTGCCCGCTGTGTCCACAGGCTCCATGGACCCAGGTTGGGCAGGCGGGAAGGGGCTGTGGCAGGCAGGTGCAAGGTCACAGGTCAGTGTGGGGAGAGCCCAACACTTGAGGTGGCAGTGGGGGCAGGAACCACCTGTGACCAGCCCCGCTGTCTCTGAGCACAGAGCATGTGGCAAAACAGGACATGTAAAGGCCAGGAAGGCGGTGGCTGCCCATCTGCTCCAGTCCCTGGGGGTCGGTCACCAGCTCCACTGGCCACCCTCCTCCTCTCCTCTGATGCAGGTGTGTTAACGTGGGGGTGCCAGCCCCCTCCCCGTCTTCCCTGGGGGGCAGGCCCTGCTGGACACAGGAAGGGCCTGGCTGCTTGAGGTGGGATGTGACCCTGTCACCATGAAACCACTGGGCTCTGTGGCCCCGGAGTGGGGGGTGCAGGCTAAGTGGGGCCACTGCCCCCCCACCGGCCTCTGCCAAGCTGGATCCGCCCCACCTCTGCAGCTGCGGGAGCCACCAGACCTGTCCGGAGGTGCCCCGGGAGCATGTGAGGGCGGGCGGTTCAGGAGGATGGGGGGGGTGGCGGGCTCCAACCTGAAATTCTCCCGACGCAAGAGGAAGCCAGGCTGTACGCTGAAACTGTAGGTGCTCATTTATGTATAATAATAAAGGTTATGCAGACCATTAAAAAAATACCTTTTCTGGGGGAGGGGTCCCCGGCCTGCCACCAGCAGGCCAGGTTAGCACCTTTGGGGTGCAGCCCACAGTGGGGCATGAGGTCCGTGCGTCTGGGTGGGTTGGGTGGGGGGGGTCGGTCAGGGCAGCCCGGCTGGGGTGGGTCAGCGGCGGGCAATGCGCTGGTGGCCGCGGGAGGGGGCGCCGTGGCCCGGCGGGGGGCAGGAGCGGCAGCACTGGGTGCGGACGGCCGGCAGCTGGCAGCGGCCCAGCAGACGCAGGGTCTCACAGAAGCCGAACGACAGGCGGTCCCGCTCGCAGCCTGGTTTGGGGTGGGAGGGGCTCTCAGGACGGAGCTGGCACCAGCACCCCGTGGGGGCCACCCCCTGGGATCACACCGGCCGGCAGCCACCCCAGGGCCTCAGCACTCCAGAGGTCTCGGGAAGGGGGCGCTGGCAAGGCCGAGTCAGCGTTCCAGGGGGAAGGTTCTGAGACCCCCACCCCGACCCCACCTCCACCGCCACAGACCAGCCTGCAGGAGACTCGGCCCCCGACCCGACCCCCGCCGTCCCTGCCGTGCACCTGCCCTGCTGGACGCCCCCGACCGACCGCCCCCTCCCCCGGCCCCCCAAGCCCCCGGGTCATACTGAGCCTCAGCTTCCGCTCACAGACCCGAGTTCCAAGAGGCCAGGCCCTGAGGCCCAAAGAGAGAGGGTGTGACCCTGGGGGTAAAACCCGGCTCCCAAGGAGGACAGAGGAAGGCTGCGGGCTACGCTTGTCCACGGCGGGGCTTGGCCGGCCCTCCTGCCCTGTGCTGGTCGCAGCTATTTTGGGAAGTGGTTTGATTCCAGCCTCTTGGCCTCGCTCCCACTCCTGCTGACAGCCCCCAGCTGCCTCTAGTGGGCGTCCCGGGGGAGGAGGACAGGAAAGCCCGCGGACCCGGGGCCCCGCAGAGGGCACGAGGCAGCAGGCTGGGTCCTCCACTCGGGCTCCGGGCAGCAGCTGTACATCTGCACACCCGCATCCTGTGTGCACCGTGTGACCTCGGGCGAGCCTCTTAACCCGGGGGGAGGGGGTTCCCTCTGTCAATAACGCCCACCTCCACAAGCGGATGTGGGCCACGCTAGGTCAGCTGCCTCACCGGGCTGACCGCACGCCCTGGAGTTTCCAGGCTTTCTAAATGTCTTGCCACAAACCATCAAAACATCCCCGAGCTTCAGGATCTTGGCGCCCACGTCACCCCCGAGCTGGCCTCCACCCCCAACTTCTCACTTGGGTAGGGTTGGCTGGTGGCTCAGCCACCGGACCACCCCTCCATCCACCTGACCTCCGGAGACCCGGCCTCCATTCTACCCTCTCCCCGCCATGGGTCCCCCTCCCCGAGCCCAGGTGAGAGGCAGGAAGGAGCCTTGGCGGCCTCTTTGCCCTGGGCTGTGTGCGGCAGGGGCAGGGTGGGTGGCACCTCCACTGGGCCCTGAGGCCACAGGATTGGAGGAGGCTGGGCTGCCAAGGAGCCAGCCACTGTGGAGAAGGCAGCGAGGTCCCCGAGGCGCTGACCGCCAGCCCAAGGACCACAGACTGTCCTAGGGGCCCGGGGCAGATGGCTGAGACACACACAAGCTGCTCGGCTCCTTCCTGACCCCAGTCGACAGTGACCTGGCTTTAGCTCTCCCAGCCCCCTCCCTACCCATGGCTCTCAGCCCCTTTGTGCTCAAGGAAGCAGAGGCCCAGACAGGGACATGGAGCCCACGGCCACCCAGCTGGTGAGGGCGCCCAGGTGTGGCTTCAGGGCCAGCTTCCTGTGCTTAGCGCCCCGAGGGCAGCTGTGTCCACTGCCACCTCTGGCTCGGGCCCTTCCTCCAGGAGGACACAGCTGGCCAGGAAGCAGCTGGCCACAGGCAGCCAGCAGGACCCTGGAAGGGAGGCCGCTTCCTGCGGCTGCAGCACACACTCTGGGCACTCCTCCTCCTGCAGAGCTGGAGACGGAGGCGCACCCAGGCCTGGCCTCACTGGGCGGCTCACTGAGACCCGGGGGGACAAGGGGCTTGCTCGAGGTCACACGGCAACTGGGGGCCAAGTCTGCTGCCTCCCCTGTTTCTGCGCTAGAGAAGGCTGGCTGCCTGGGGGTGCCTGAGAGTGTCTGCAGGGTGCCTGGGGGGGTTCCTTGGGTGACTGCGGGTGCCTGGAGGTGTCTGCAGGGTGCCTGGGGGTATCTGGAGGGTGCCTAGGGGGTGCCTAGGGGTGTCTGGGAGTGTCTGCAGGGCAGGACACCCTCTGCTCTGGCCCTGACACAACCCAGCTTCTGCACAGCATCCAGCAGCCTCACAATCACTGATCACCCAGGGCAGCTGGCTCCTGTCTCCTGCCATCCCCCCTGCCCCGACCTCCAGCACTCACGTGGGGCCTCGCTGAGGTCACAGTCCTGGGTGCCGCATGGCCGGGAGCTCTCGGGCCAGGCCTCGTGGCTACACTGCTCACTGTCCTCCTCGGGCAGTCCAGTCTGGGTGTTGACACACCTGACCAGGCGCCGCTGCACACCACCACCACAGGGGGCCGAGCACTGTGTATGTGTGGGGGAGAGGTTAGGGCCCCCTGTGGCCAGGGGAATGGGCACCCCAGAGGCAGCTGCCGATGCCCTGGCCAGGAGCATGTCCAGTTCTGAGGCTTCTCGTCGCCCCCTGCCTCTCAGAGCCTACCAGGCTCACCTGCAGGAGCTGCACCCACCCCGAGGCCCAGGAGTGCCCGAGAGGCTGAGAGGACCTGCCACAGCCCCTGCAGATTCCTCAACCAGAGGCCCTCCAGCCTGAGTCAGGCTCTATTCTTAACAATTAGGATGTACTTTTTTTTAAAAAAAGCTCTAGAAGTAGGTTTAATCTCTGCCACATGGTGCCAGGCTCTGGGCTGGGTGCCTCACTGCGCTGCTCTATTCATTCCCACACCCCCGTCTTGCACATGAGAAACCAGAGGCCCAGCAAGGCCAGGCCACCTGCCCAGAGCCACTCAGCAGCCAGGGGGCAAGGACTGGGATTCCTGGACCTTGTAGCTCCAGCTACACAACCCAGGTGGCAGGAAGGCATCTTGCGCCCCCTGAGGGCTCGCTGCCCCCTCCTCCACCCTTTCTGTCACTCAAGCCTCTGCTGTTTCCTAAACCCTCAGATCTTTCCTTCCTGCCCCAGGACTTTGCACATGCTGTTCCCCTTGGACCTCTACTTCGAACCACCGAGTCCTGCAGGCCTCCCTGACATCCCAGCACCCACCCACTCCCTTTCAACCCCCTCTCCCCAGCAGGCCAAGGCTTCAGGAGTGTGGGGACCTTGTCTGGCCATCACCCACATCTGCAGTGACCAGAGAGCCTGGCACATAGCACACAACGATGCCTTCTCGAGGGAACGGAGGACTTCCCAGTGGCCGCTGGGCCCGTCCCTGGTCCGCAGGCTTGCTCACCTGGCCCCAGGGCCCCACGACCCATTGCGTGCAGGGGTGCGTGTTGCAGGACCGCGTGCTGTTGGGTCTCAACGCCTCTTCGCAGAGGCCTGGCTCTGGGCAGGTCACCAGACGCTCCTGCTGGCCACCACCACAAGCCTCGGAGCACTGGAAGAGCAGGATGGACAGAGAAAGGGGTCGGGGTACTGCCGGGGTCTGAGGACAGCCCCCCACCTTGTCCCAGGGCCCCCAGGCCTCACCTCCCTCCAGGAAGAGATGTACCAGCTGAGGCAGGGCTGCACCCCACAGGGGCGGCGGGTGGGCGGCATGGGGGGCCCTGGCTGGCAGTGGAAGGGCCGCAGTGGCCGGAGGTCTTGTGTGTCCACACACTGCACGTCACGCACTGAGGAGCCTCCCCCGCAGCCACGCGAGCACTGCAGGGCAAGGAGTGCAGTGTGAGCAGACCCCGTGCACCTGCTCGCACATGGCCCTGCGAGGGGTGGCGGTGTGGGCATTGGACCCCCCACCCACCCCGGGGAGACCAGCCAGCTTCAGGCATGTAGCCAGGGTGGCCCCACGGGAACAGTCAGTGACAATGCCATCCCGAGGGGCATGGCAGGTACAAGGGAAAGGGCAAGGCCAGCAGCAGAGGTGCTAGGGGCAGGGCAGGCCAACCCGGGACAGGTGTGTGGACAGGACAAGCCCAGGACAGCAGCGCAGAGTCTGCCACCCAGCATGCAGTGGGCACTGGGCAGCCCAGCTTGCACCCCGAGGCTCACGCACCTTGCTCCAGTTGCCCGCGTGCCAGGCGGCACACGGCCTCAGGTGGCAGCGGCGGGCAGGCTGGGGGCGGCCGGCGGGGGCACAGTCCTCTTCGCGGCCAGAGCTGCAGCGGACGGACCTCCAGACAGCACCCAGGCCACAGGTGGTGGAGCACTGGGGGCCGGGCACAGGCCGTGAGGGCGGGCAGATCCCTGCGCCCCCCCCAGCCCTATGGCCGGGCTGCCAGCAATGCGGGGGGACCCGCTGGAGCCAGAACCTCACCTTACCCATCTGTGCAATGGGCCCCTCCACCCACCTCCCATGGAGACGGAAGACAAAACCTCAAACATCTCATGTCCTGGCTCACGGGGGACAGAGGTGGTGACCCAACCATCATGACCGGGCTCACTGCTCCCCAAAATCACCTAGGGAGAGTGACTGGACTCCTGGCTAAGCCCTGCCTGTCCCTCCCCAGCCCAGACAGAATTTCCATAGGAAGACACGGGTGGGCAGGGGGACACAGTTTCTGGCCATTAAGTTCACACACTCGCCGGTCCCTAAAGGAGCAGGGTGAGGCCACTGAGGAGGGGCCAGGCAGGGAGAGCCAGGCTGAGCCCAGGGGGCCCTACTGGGCCTGGGAGCCACAGAGGCGGCTTCCCCACCAGCAGGGTGTCAGGGGGCACCCTGTCCGGGAGTATGAGGGATGCGGCTCCTGGCCACCCTCCATTTCGTGCCACCCCACACCTTCCTGGTGGCCCGTCTCCTCATCTTAAGAAACTGAGGCTGACAGGGCGGATGGCCCCCTGGCACACAGAGGGCATCGCTGCTCCCAGCTCGGGCTGCAGGTTTCTGTACCCCGGGACCCCCATGGGCCATGTGCTGAAGAGGACACAGTGAGGTCCTGCTCTTCCCTGGCCCCTTACCTCACTCCAGCTCCCCACCTCCCAGCTGGCATTCTGGGCAGGCGGGGGGTCCTTGGCTGGGCTGGGGTCCACAGGCTGGGCCTTGGGGACTCTGCCATCGGCTGACCCATCCTGAGCTGGTGTGGGCTGTGGTGTGGGGCGGGCGGGCACTGGCTGGTCCTCAGGTCCTGGGCCCTGGGCTGTCGGAAGGAAGGTCCCTGGCAGGGCTGGGGTCCGCAGGTCCCACGGGGCTGCAGTGGTGGGAGTCCCCGGTTCCAGGGGGCTGTCCCCACCCCAGGTCTCAGGCAGAGTGTGGGGGGAAGGAGTAGAAGGGCGCCCCCCGACGGTGGGCCGTAGCTCAGTGTCCATAGGCCCCGGGCTGCCTTCCGGAGCTGGTTCCCAGGCCACTGTCCCCACGGTCCACAGGTGTCCCACATCAGGACTGGGGGAGGTGTGGCGAGTGTGGATGGAGGACCAAGGGGGTGACGTGGGGCGCCGTCCTTGGGGCAGGCCGGTTGCTCCACCGCCGAAGGCTTCCTCCTCGTCCTCAGAGAGCTCGTTGGTCCTCTGCCAGTATGGAGGGGGTGGCTGGCTCTGGTGGTCCTCCCCTCCTGGGAGCCTGTTGTGGCTTCCGGGGGAGGCAGGTGTGTCCTTGCCACTGACCCACACCGGGGGCTGGGGCAAGCTGGGGAGCCCCGAGTCTGGGGTCACTACGGGGGCATCTTCCTCAGGTAAGAAATTGCCCGGGGGGCTCCCAGGGGCCTGACCCAAGGGCGGGTGCGGAGACAGGCCAGACTGGCTGGGCCAAGGGGTGCCTGTGGGGGCCTCCACAGGTCGGCTCAGGGGTGGGGGTGTCCGATCCCCTGCACCTGTCAGGTTTGGGTCGGGATCCTCAAAGGGTCCGTAAGACAGGTCCTCGTGGAAGTTAATGAAATTGTAGTCATAGTAGAAATCGTCAACAAACACAGGCCCCGAGGGGCCCGACTCGGGGTCTTCCTCGATGGCGTTGCTCATGCTGGCCGGCTCGGGGGACGAGGTGAGCAGAGGGCGTGGGGCCAGGCGGGGGGGGATGAAGTCGATCTCATTGAAGAGCTCGCGGCTGGAGGAGCCGCTGCCCGAGCCTTCGGGGTCCAGGGCCCATGGACAGGGTGGCAGAGAACAGGCAGCCCCACTGGCCGGACGCAGGGCCTCATCGCAGGGGACGCTGGTGTCATTGGTGCAGAGGACACTTCGGTGCTGCGTGCCTTCCCCGCACGTCACCGAGCACTGCATAGGAGACCAGAGTGGAGCACTGCATAGGAGACCTGGTAGGGCACCTGCCACTGCCCGCTGTCAGAGGAGGAGGCCCAGCCGGCCCCCTCCGGCCCCCTCCGCCTCAAGGCCATGGCTTGTGGTGGTGGCTTGCCAGGGCACCATGGTCCTGAGGCTCTGGGGACAGAGGCTGGACCGGGACAGCCCTAGGCTCCCCTGGCCGTGCTGCTGGCAGCAAGGGCTCCCTGAAGGATGTCTCTAGCTCCCCGAAGCCCAAGGCTGCTGGGGGGGCTGGGGACTGGGGGTGGCCCTGTCCCATCCTGACGCTCACCTGAGACCAGTTCCCCACAGCCCAGGTGGCCGGACAGGACACATTTTGGTTGCAAGGGGTTTCGGCAGGAGGCTGGGGCAGGTGTGCGCAGGCAGGTGGCTCCAGGGCGCTCTGCTCATCCAGCCCCACGCTGCGGATGCAGAGCACCGCGCGGCGGGACAGGCCCCCTGGCCCGCAGGAGCGGGAGCACGGCTGCCACTCCCCTGTCCACCACCTGCAGGGCACACAGGCCTTGTCAGCCAGGGCTGGCTGGATGCCCAGGCTCTCAGGCTCCAGGCAGGGCCAGGCCCAAGCCCAGGGGACGATTCCCCAGAGCCCTGAGCCCGGTCGGCAACCTGACCCCCGAGGCCCGGTGGCAGGACATAGCCCCATTTGCTCCTGCCACCCTCGCTGGGGGGAACTGGCAAATCCCAAGCCCTCCCAAAATCCAAACACAGGTGACCAGGCATGTCTTAGGCTGGTGCTGGCTGCCCGGGCTGGGGGGGGGGGGGAGAACCAGGTCCTGGGCTTCAGCCTTGTGCAGAGGCCAGGCCGTGCTCCCTCTGCTCCTCTCACAGGCCCCCAGATGTGGGCTCTGCGGCAAGGCCAGGGACCAGGGAGTCAGGAGCCTGTGTGGGCAGTGGTCAGGGTGGGCTCACCGGGCAGGGCAGGGCTCCTCACTGCACTTCCTCTGGCGGTCATCAGGCCTGCTCAGGGGGTCACAGTGTCGCTCATCCACAGGCCCTGCCTGTTGCTCAGTGCAGTGCACGCTCTGCCTCTGCATACCTGGGGATCACAGGGGCTCAGCCTGGGCCTGGCCCCTACGGTGCCCCCTGCCCAAGCTGCCCTTCGCCTGAAGACAAGGCCACACCCGCTCTGCTAGGGCCTCCCAGAGCAAGGCCTCATCACTCCTTCTCACTGTCCTCCCAGCCTTTGCCTCTCCCCATGGATGGGAGCAGAGTGTGCAGGCTTGGGGGACAGTCGGGGGATGGGGGGGTGGGCAGCCCTTGGCATCCTAGCTAGGACGCCTTGGGCAGCTCCCTCAGCCTCTCTGAACCTCAGGGTCTATGTAACAGTAATACCTGCCTGAAAGCCCCCGGGGAAGGAGAACACCATGTGGTCATGCAAATCCAATCCCAGCCTGAGCACCGACCCTTCTAGCAGGGTCCATGCTCAGAAGAGGTGGAGCAAGGAAACTCATCAGATTCCCACCCCCCCAGCAGACATTCCTCTCCAGCTCCAACCCCCATCCCACCTTTGTCACCGTTCTCATCCCTCTGCCCCCACCTGCCTCTGGGTCTTGGCACGGCTGTCTCCTCACCTTCACCGTGCACCCCCACACCGCCTCCAGCAGCAGGACCCCCAGGAACAGGCTCTCCTTTCACCCCTGCTTCCCTCCCATGTCCTATCTGCTCCTCCTTCCCTAACAGAATTCTGGTTCTGTGCAGGGTAATCGTGGGCCCCGCTGAAAACACTCTCCATTGTAGTTCCCCTGCATTGAGGGACGTCTGGACACGAATCCCTCCCCTGGGAGCTAGCGCATGCCCCTTCTTCCTGCTTGGACCACAAGAGGCTGGGAGGGGGCCCTGTGGACGGGTGTGAGGGAGACATGTCCCACGTCCCTACGGAAGCGCAGGCCATCCTGCCAGCCTGGCCTCTGTCCCCTGGGCCTTCTGACTGCTGGCTGGCTACCTGCAGCTCGAGTTCCTAACCCATCCACCCGTGAGGCCACCACTCTGCTGAAAGGCCATTTCCCCGGAGTCCAGTTCGTCCAATAGGTTTTCTTTCACGTGTGTAAATTTAGAGATACTGATGTGGGACAAGATGCTTTCAACAGCTTTGGGAGATTTCTGCCAAGGTTCAGTGGCTGGTTTTCATCACCATAGGAGCATTTTCAGGAACATTCAACATCCATCTGGTTCCTGATGCCGAGCTCCCTGGATGCTGAGGGGCAGTGGGGGCAATGGGCAGGGCCGTGGGGAGTGGGGAAGGTCAGTGAGGTCCCTGCACATGTCACACGGTTGAGAGAAATGAGTGAACATGGTGAACGGACCCCCCTGGGTGCAGATGCTGAGGGCTGGGGTGGGGACAAGCTGGCCGTCCTGGCTCCGTCCTCCATGGGGAGGCCCTTCCTGGGGGTAGCATCCAGGGAGCATGAGGCTCTGGGCCTCCCAGGAAGGGCTAAAGGGCTCCAGGAAGGAGGCTCTGGAGCCCTTCTGCAGCAGGTGGAGGGAAGGAGCCCAGGTCAGGGAGGGCTCAGGTCATGGGGGCCTCAGGTCAGCTCCAGGAGTACAAAGGGATCAGGTCCCCAGTGGAGCAGGAACCATGTGAAGCTAGCCAGTGCCTCTCCAGGACCAGAGTGCCAACAGCTGAGACATACTGAGCACCCCTGTGTGCCAGGCACTGTGCCGGCCTCGTCCCTCTACCAGTGGGGACACAGCCATCAGCAGCACCCCCAGTGGGACTCCAGGACCCAAAGGCCAGCATTCCAAGCTCATGGTGGCCCAGGAATAGGAAAGTGAGTGGAGGCTGAAGCCAGGCATGGCTGCCCTGAGATGATGGCCCTGGTGGGCGGTGGCTGGGCCCTCCCCTCTCCTCACCTGTACCACACGTGACTGTGCATGTGGTCCAGGGCCCATAGTGCCAGAAGAACTCAGGTGGCTGGACCTGGCCCTGACCATCCGCCTCCCTTTGGATGGTGTACTCGTAGCGCACTCCGGGGTTGCTCTCCTGGAACAGCAGCTGGGGCAGGCAGGTGGGGGCCCTGTGAGCATGGGGTGTCCCCTCCAGACACCAGGACTTGCTACCCAGAGGAGCCATCCCAAAGGAGCTGACTCTAGCCCCTGTGGGACCTGGAGCTACACTGTAGGGGAACCCAAGGCAGAGTCCCCAGGGCTCTGTTCTGCTGCGGGGTTTGGGGGTTGGTGTAGGGGTGCACAGGATCCCTCAGGTCCCACTCCTGCTCCTGAGCCCCAGCTGCTCCCCAGCCCGAGCTGCTCCCAAATCCCAGCTGCTCCCCAAACCCCAGTTGCTCCCCAGCCTTAGCTACTCCCCAAAACTGAGCTGCTTCCCAGCCTGAGCCTTGGGAGGCGGGCACCTGAATCCATATGGGCTCGTTGGTGGGCCCTGGGGACGTGAGGTTCTCCCAGTTGCCTGTGCGTGCGTACGTGAAGGTGGTGCCGGCCACCTGGTAGTCCCCATTCCACTGAATGGTCCAGCCCCCATTCAGGAAGTACTTATCAGGGTCCTCACTGCGCAGGGCCAGGAAGTTGGCAGCCTCGGCCATCTCCTCGATGCGGATCTCACGGGCACCGGCTGGGATCAGCCCCACATCCACGTACCCTGTTGGTCAGGGGTTGTTCAGAGTGTGAGGGTGTGGGCTGCCCCCAGCCCTTCTCTTGTCTCCCCTTCTCCAGGCCGCTGGTGGCAGATTCCATTACCTCAAGATTACGAGCTCCCTCCAAAGGTGGAGCTTCAATCTGTCCTAGGTCACCTAAATCTCCGAAGGGCTCCTCCTCGGAAGGGCTCAAATCCTGCTGTCGGGACCCATACCTCTTTACCCCTCTCCTGGAGACCTGGCTGGCTCCATGTCATCGGCCTGCACCCTTCCTTTGGGACACCATCCTTGCTGCTGGCCTCTGTCCTTTCACTGACCTTATATGCTTTACACTAGGACACAGGTACTTCTGTCACCCCTGTGTGACAGATAAGGAGACTGAGGCCCAGAGGGATGAGTAACTTGCCCGCCGGCTCTGCTAGGCTACGGATCCACCTCAGGGGGGCTGAACATCTGGCCCGGCACTCAGGGCCATCCCCCATGGGTCCCTGGACACAGGTGCGCCTCCAGGCTTTGAGGACACAGCTCTTTTCTCTGAATGTAACACCTCTCCCACCTCACCTGAGTCTTTCATGATTCAGCTAAACTGCTGCCTCCTATGGGAAGTCCCTGCTGACCTCCCCAGGTCAGTGCTCTCAGCCTGCTGGGCCTCCTACACTAAACCCTTCAGCCACTGTCCCTCCTCACCTAGCACAGTCAGCCCTCAAGCAACATAGTCAGCCCTCAAGCAACACATGCAAGACACAGAGGTATAGCAGTGGAGCTGGGGGGTCTCTGAAGCCTCCCAAGAAGGCAGCCCGAAGCAAGATCAGCCAGGCCGGGGCCCCTGGGGCAGGAAGACACCTCAACACCTACAAGGACCAGGCAGGGTGGCTCCCCTGCTTCAGATCTTAGCCAGGGTGGGGACCCTGGCGGTCCAGGGCAGGCCCTAGAGGGAGACAGGGAGGGGGAGGGGCCACCAAGTCAAGAGCACCTCCCACCAGCAGTGCCTCCCCGTACCCAGGCCCTCAGACTCCTCGAACGTCTCGCTCACGGTGTGGCAGGTGGAGCCATTGCCGTGGCACACGCCACAGCGATCCTCGATGGCACCAGAGTCGATCTCGAAGTCACAACCCACATTCTGGAACACACGGGAGGGAGTCCTAGCATCAGCCCCAGCCTCAGGGATCCACCAGAGCAGGGAGAGGAGGGAGGACAGGGCTCCGGGCTCCAGCCAGCCGCCAGCCGCTCCCTCTGACCTCAAGTGAACCCCTCCACCTCCCTGAGCACGGTCCCCCAGCTGTGAGACAGGGAGCCCGGTCTGTGCCACACAGCCAGGTTGACAGGTGGCATAAGGCACCAGAGGGCAAATTTTACGAAAGGCCACAGCAGGCAGGGGCTCTGCCCAGGGTAGACAGGACTTTCCTAGAAACAGGGATGGATGTCAAAGGCCTGGGCTAGCACCTCCCTGCTGCCCGTCTACACCCCTGGGGGGTCCTAGCGGGGAGGGGGCAGGGAGGAGCGACCTCTGCGGTTGCTGGACAGGAGTACGTGTTGCTCGCAAACACTGACACAACCTCTGCCAGACCCTGAGCCCTGCGTAACCCTGCAATGACCTCACCGAGCCCTACAACCCGGAGCCGGCCCCGCCTTTCTAAGACGGAGGAAACAGCTGCTGGGGTCACGGAAGAAGTAGGAGGCTGAGCCGTGGGCTGGTTTCTTGGGGGGGGGGCTGTGCGGGGGCGGCCGAGGTTCAGAGGCTTGGGCAGTGGGTTGTGGGCCGGGAGGGGTGGGAGGGCCTATGGTGCAGAGGCTGGGGTGTGAGGCTCGCCTGCAAGGAGCTCCAGTGCCAGGAGGGGTGGGCTCTTTGCTGACAGCCTGGGGAGAGGGCCGGGGGGACCTAGGAGGGACCCAGGGGTAGCCAACATGGGAGCCCCTCTTTCTGCTCAGGCACACCTTGCAGATGCCGTTGATGCAGAGGTCACGGCCAGGCTGGCCCTGGTAGCAGGGGGTGCCATCGATCACGGCGTCCCGCAGCTTCTCAGCAAAGTACTCATTGGAGGGCCGGCAGTGCAGCTCGCAGGGGTTCGCTGGGGGTCCAAGTGGAGGGGCCGTTAGGGACAACCCAGGCAGGAGTCAGGGAGGTCACAGTAAGACAGCGTCCGTTGCACACATCCGTGGCCATGTGACCCAGCTCCGGGGCAGCACATGGGCCGGACCCCTCCCACCCCTGGGCTGCACCCTGGAGAGTTGGTGGGGGTGATGGCCCAGGGCCAGGGTGCGGAACCTCGGGCCCCCGGACTCCCACTGTGGTTCAGTGTCACCATGGGTGGCAGGACTCACCGTCGTTGACCACGGGCACCCACGTGTGCAGCTGGCCCTTGTAGAGCATGGCGTCAAAGTGGCTGCACTGCACATGGCGGAAAGAGGGGTGGCCGGGGGGGCAGGCCTGCAGGTTGCACAGGCGGAAGCGCTTCCGCTCACCCACACAGTACTTGCCCTTGTATTTGGGTCTGTGAGGAGAGCCAGGTGGGGCTGAGTGAGCACACAGTGAGTGCCTACTGTGTACCTCGGTCCAGGAGCAGGCCCTTGGACCATGTGGCAGCTCCTGCAACCTCTAACTGCGGGGAGTCCAATGCCCACCCACCCTCTGGGCTCTGTGCCCACCCTGCAGGGCACCTTTCATCCCTGTCTGAGCTCCAGTTCACTGGCCTGTAAGACAGGGATGGGGCTTCCCCTTCAGAGGGCTGCTATGACCCTGTGATGAGCCAGGGATGTGGCTGGTGCCCCACAGGTCTGCAGGCTTGTTCCTCACCTAGCCTGGCTGAGAGGCGTGCCCAGAAGCACAGCAGCTGACCCCCACCCTCATCTGGGCGAGGGTGGCAGCCCCCAGCCCAGCCCAGGCACAGGCCCTGGGTGGGGCTGGCTTTGAGTCCCACACTGGCCAGGGCAGCCTCGCGAAGAGGGCTCGTCCCAAGGAGCCAGGTATCTCCTCGGTCTGTACTACTGCTGGCTCAGCATCTCCTGAATCTTCAGATCATCCTTTTTAAGGTGGGGAAACTGAGGCCCAGAGAGGTGAAGCCACTTGGCCCAGGGTACACAACATGCCTTCCAAGCCAACCAGCTCTCCCAGCCATCCCCTCTCATCTCAGACCCACATGCGCATCCGAGGCCAATAAGTGAGTCCTTACTAAGTGCTTTCTACCTACTAGTTGCAGGTTTTCATGCTTTAGCTCTGCTGGGGGGTCCTGTGGTCACCCCAGAGTCCAGTTTCCCTGGAAATAGAGACCCAAAGGAGAAGTGCAGAGAGGATCTGAACCCTGATCCGTCTAAGGTCCAGAGTCTAAGCTCATCACCCCTGGCCTCTCCTGCCTCCCTCCAGCCAGTTACTGCAATGCTGAGCCTTGGTGTTCCCATCTGCAGCACGGTCAACACTGGGGACTCTGCTAGCCTCTGGGGTGCCCCTCTGAGTGACCAGGGTGGCCCTGGATATGCTGGGCATGGCTTCTATGGGGATGCTTTGGAGCTCAGGAGGCTGGCACAGAGCCAGGCTCTCCATGGTAGGCTGACTCTGCTCAGGGCACCCAGTTCCACCCATCCCTGCTGCCCCCAGACCCGCACTCACACAGGCTGTGTGCACTGCCGCTCAGCACTCTGCACACCCACGCCACAGCTCCGCGAGCAGATGGACCAGGGGCTCCAGCCGGACCAGCCACCATCCACAGCCTCAGGCCGGAAGCCCACAGGAACGCACTCCCCATTCAGACACCACTAAGACAGATGGGGGTAGGGAAATACCACCCAGTCATCCTTGCCCCAGTGGGACTGAGGAGTCAGGAGGCCCCCTCTCAGTCGTCCAAGACTCAGGCCCCACGGTGGAGCGGAGCAGGGAATAAAGGGAGCCCGTGACTTTCTGGTGGGGCTGCTGCACCACCTCCTCTCTGCAGACACGGGGAGGGCTGGAGAGAGTAGGGGAGGCTGGGGGAGGCTGGGGCTCTGCTAGGAGCTTAAGCTGGTCTGAACCCAGGCGGCCTCCAGAGCATGGGCACAATGGGAGCTCAACCTCTCCCCACCAACCCGCCTCCACAGCAGAGGCTGCGGCACCCCTACCTTGCTCTCCCCACACCTGGTTCCATCCACGGCTGCATCCAGCTTGGAGTGACAGGTGGTCCCTACAGAGCACCAGAGAGTGTGGCACACGTTCTGCAAGGCGGAAGACATGGGCCATACTCTCACCCTTCCCTGGTGCTTCGGGGAGGGGATGGGAGTGGGGGTTGCAGATGGGACTCCCAGAAGGCCCCTCCCATCTTTTCCCAACTATGTGGTGCTGGGGGTGCCCAGCCCTGGGGCTTGCTGCTCTGACCTGTCCCCAGGCCCACCTACTCTCAAATCAGCCCTGCCCACTTGCCTAGAAAGATACCTACCCACCTCAGGCTTGGGGAGTCCGTAACAGGACGATGGCCTTCACTTTGGGCAATTTCCCCAGGTCTATGGTCCCCCTCAGGTCTATAATCACCCACGTCTATGATCTTCCCTAGGTCTACAGTTTCCCCATGTTTAGGGTTCCCTCTGAGTCTATGGTCTCCCCCAAGTCTATATGCAGCGTAGGTTTTGTTTTGTCTCATAACCTGGCCTTGGGAGGTGAGGGGCTCCACCCAGAATTCAGACCTGGGTCTGTGGCCACCCAGCCACAGCTGATCCCACAGCCACGGTGTCTCCCAGTATCCTGTATGGCCAAGCTCAGGCCAGCGGCTGCTGTAGGCTGGGGAGGCAGCCCCCACCCCATGCCCATCCCACACTCACGTCCATGTCTTCACAGAAGGCAGAGTAGGCCCCGTATTGGAGGCGGCACTGGTGGCCCACATCGTAGAGGACCCCGGGGGGCACAGAGGGGAAGTCAATGACATCCTTGGTGGGAGTGTCATCTAAGCACAGGCCCCAACCCCGGCTGCAGGGAAGGGAGGAGAAAAGGGGGCATAAAACACTGAACCTTGCAAGCAAAAGGCAGCCTTCTCGCTTATCCCAGTTCACCCTCCAACCCCCAACTTAGCATCTGGGGCCCTCTCACTCTCCCCTTCACCTCCAGGCACTCTGGCTCACTAAACAACTCACCCCCCTCCTGGGGCCACACATTTGCATAAGCTGCTGGCTCCACCTGCAGTGCTCTGCACACACTACCGTGAACTCTGCCCCAGAGACCCATCCCAAGGGCACCGCTAGGGAAGCCTCCCCTACGCCCAGCCCTCCCCTGGCCCTGCTGCTCTGAGTTCCTACAGCCTCCACCCCCACCCCAGATCTGGAGAGCATCACTTCACAGCTGATACAGCAGTGTGCCTCTGCGGGCCCCACCCTAGGCTGAGATCTGGGGTCTCTGTGGGGGACACGCTGGGCCAGGGACATGCTGGGCCGAGGATAGCGCTGCCACCCTGTCACTTCCTCGTTCACTCCTGTCTGCCCTCTGCCAGCCTTCCCTGGCAGTGCAGGGGACCCAGGCTGTCCAGACGCCACAGCAGCAGGCAGGGAACACGGATGCAGAAGGGCCCTGGGGAGGGCATCCCAGGCTGGGCTTGGCCCTTCTCTGCCAGCGCATCTGTCCAAGGGCCCTTTGTGCACAGCTGTGGCCTCTGGGGGCCAGTGTCTATCCCAACACCATTGCCAGGCCCTGCACATTGACCAACCAGCCCAGGGCTCACTGCTGTCCTGCAGGGGTCAGACAAGTGTCTAGGGACCTCCCTCAGGGCAGCAATGGCTGGTGAGAGCTGAGATTGGGGGTGATGGGTAGTTGGCCCAGGCAGCAAGGAGAGGGTGGGGAGAAACCCTCCAGTTTTCCAGGCCGGGGTGCTAGAGGGTGGCTGGTACAAGGTAGGGGGCCAGATGAGCAGAGGGTCAGAAGGACAGAGGTGATGGGCACTGGGCTCTGACAGGAAGGGACAGAGGACACACCGCAAGACAGACTGGAAGAAGACAGAAGCAGGCCACCACATCAGCCAGGGCGGGAGGTAGGGGGCAACGCTGGGGGCAGTCAGCCTCTGAGGGAGGCTGTAGGGCCCAGGGTGGGGTGGGTGGTCTGTGGGGTTGCCTAGGGCCACTAGCCCCACCCAGAGCTGCAGGGAACACAGCCCCTGAGACTAGACTCCTGCTGAGGGCCCTGGGGACCCCTCTGCCCAAATCACCCCGACCACCTATGCTGGTGGAAACCAGACTCCCTAAAGCGGGTGTCAGCAAATGAGCAGCTCTTGAACCCATCCCTTTGCCCCAGATGATCATGGGCCAGGTCCTCGGTTGCTCCTCAAACACCTGGGATGAAGACCCTATGCCTCTCCGTGCACACACAGGCCTGAGGCAAGACACCCCTTGCCCTGGGTCCCACCAGCGAACACTAATGGTTGGGATCTAATGCCAGACTCAGGTTGCTGGGGGCCCCACATATCCCTTGCTGGGTGGCCCCAGTGAAGGCCCATCCATCTACAGGCCTGACCTCAATACTTCACCCCAGTGTAAGTTCAAAAGCACAGCAGCTGAGTCCTGGCAGAAAGGCGCCTGCTGATGGCTGGCCTGGCCCTTGGGGCCAAGTGTCAGCTGGGGTGAGGATGGGGGGCAGGGTCAGCCCAACCCTGGGGCTCCTTCTGTCCTGCAATTTAAGACAGGGGCTGGGGAGGCTCGCCCACCCCTCTGCCTCAGACCCCGCCTGGGGGTCCTCCAACTTGGGATCTGATGGCCTCTTCTGGCTTTGTCTCCTGGCTGGAACTTGCCATGTGTCATGTCCTGTGGGCCAGGCAGTTGGAGTGACAGAAGCCTCTCTGGTCCATCCTATATGTGTGTGACAGGTTGGGGGCATGGGGGGAGGGGTCCTCCAGACCTCCCACCAGAATCAGGGCCATATTCAGGCCCACGTGCTGATGGAACGTTAGCACCCGAGTTCTAGTCTGCCTCTGTGCGGCCCTGGGCCATCCCTCCTGCTTCTGAGGACTTATCTACCAGAGGCTGAGGAGCCTGAGGGAACCCAAGCTTGGAGGTATAAATAGCAGCACGTACTTGGGAAAGGCCCTTCCTTCCTGTGGCTGGCTCACTGCCAGGGCTCCTCACCCCGCTGACACACACCAGAGCTGCGTGCAGGGCAAGCGAGGTGGCCCGGGAGCGCTCCTGAGCCTCCCCCAAGGCCAGGGAATACCAGCTGACCCCACTGGGCACCGTCTATGCGTCCTGTTCATCCTGCTCCGACCCAGTGGGGAGACGGAGGGTGAGGCGCCAGAGGACAGGCTGGCACCCCCCCACCCTGCAGCCTGAGTGTGACCCCCAGAACCCTCCGCTGCAGGCTGGCTCTCTCTGACCTTTGCCCCCACACGGCCCATCTCAGGGCCCAGGCTCCCAAGGCCCCGGCTGGCTCAGGCTCCAGCCTGCTCTTCCCACCCTCACCCTAGGCCCCGAGCCAAGTCCCTCGTGCATTCCAGCCACTGAAACAGCACAGAGACCCTGTGTGTGTGTCTGTCACGGAGGCAGCAGGGTGCGGGGCAGCTCCCTGGGTGGGGACAGCTGGGAACAGGCCCCGGGGGTGTTGGGGCAGATCATCTTCCAACCCAGTCCCTTCCTCTCTGCCCCCATCTGGGGCAAGAGACGCGCCCTGGGGATTCTTTTCAGGCCCGCTTTACATGCCCTGGTTCAGGTCTGTTTCATCTGTGGCTCAGTAGCGATAACAGGCACACAGCTCTGAATGTGAACCATTCCATCAGCGATATACTGAACCCGGACAGCCACCCGTGAGGCAGGCCCGTCAGGAGCCCTGTGGGACGTGTCTGCCAACACAGGCAAAAGCCAAGCAGAGTCCAGGCCTTAACTATCACCCGCAACTCATCTCTGCCCCTGCCCCCCTGCCCCCTGCCATCCCTCCACTGTCAGAGGCCAGAGCTGCTGCTCACACCCACAGTGACGCACCCGTGTCCCCACTTACACCCTGCAGTAAGGGACTTCTAGAAGACCCACGGCAGATGAACTCCCCACCTGCTCAGAATCCCCCTAGGATGACAGGAAAAGAACGGCATAAGTCCTCAGGGACAAGGAACCAGGGGGAGGTGATGGCAGATGAAAAGTCAGCAAAACCCCAGGAGCTGGGAAGCAGATGGTCAACCAGTGGCAAACCTGGTCGGGCAGCGAGAGCTGAAAGCCATGTCCTACATGGAAGAACCACCCAGAAGCAGAGCCTGAGAAAGGCTCAGGCTCCAGTCCCAGGGAGCCATGGAGGCCAGGACTCCAGTGGGATTAAGGATCAGAGGCATCAGCTCCCACATTTGCTCCCCATTCTGTGTGGCCAGGTGATGACCACCTCCCTGCCTGCAGAGAGCCAAGGGTCACTCCTGAAGAGGGTGAACAAAAGGATCTGGCCCCTGAAGACCTAAGGAGGGATCTATAGAGAAGGGAAAAATGTAAGTCTCCACAGGGAAGGGTGGAGATCGCCAAGCCGCTTCCACACGCAGGTGCCATAATGCCTAACACCTCCCAGGGTCGTCCCAGGACGACAGGAGAGTTCCTCTCTGGGGAAATGGAACCACACCAGAAATGAGCCTCGTGCAGATATCTGAACACCTCCCAGAGATACAGCCCCTCCCCAAAAGCCTGCCTGCTTCACAAGCCTCCCAACTCCCAGGCACCCCAACGTGAAGTATTTTTTTTTAATTAAGGAAAAAAATTTTAATAAAAAAAATAATAAAATTGAGGAAAGGGAGCACGTAGGTAGCTCAGTCATTTAACTATCTGCCATCAGTTCAGGTCATGATCTCAGGGTCCTGGGATCTAGTCCTGCATCAGGACTTCTCCCTTTGCCTATGTCTCTGCCTCTCCCTGTGTATTTCTCATGAATAAATAAAATTTAAAAAATAATAAAACAGACAAATAGGGGCGCCTGGGTGGCTCAGCCCATTAAGTGTGTGCCTTTGGTTTGGATCATGATCTGGGGGTCCTGGGATGGAGCCTCACATTGGGCTCCCTGCTCAGCGGGGAGCTTGCTTCTTCCTTTGCTTATGTCTCTGCTTCTCTCTATCTCTCAAGAAGAAATAAATAAAATCTTTAAAAAAAATCAGAAAGAAATAGAAAATTTAAACAGATCAATTACCAGGAATGAAATAGAATCAATAATCGAAAACTCCCAACAAAAAAAAGTTCAGGACCAGATGGCTTCACAGGTGGATTCTGCCAAACTTCTAAAGAAGAGTCAATACCTATTCTTCTCAAACTCTTCCAAAAAAGAGAAAAGAAAGGAAACTTCCAAATTCATTCCGTGAGGTATTACCTGATACCAAAACCAGACAAATACCTC
This sequence comes from Vulpes vulpes, assembly GCF_048418805.1. NCBI lineage: Eukaryota > Metazoa > Chordata > Mammalia > Carnivora > Canidae > Vulpes > Vulpes vulpes. The sequence continues at coordinate 106,243,219 of NC_132793.1, read as the reverse complement.
ACTAAACAAAAGAATTACAGGTCAATATCCCTGATGAACACAGATACATAAATTCTCAATAAAACACCACTAAACCAGATCTGACAATATATTATAAAATAACTCACCAAGATCAAGTGGGATTTATTCCTGGGTTGCAAGGTTCACAAATCATTCAACACAATACATCACATAAGAGAAAGGATAAAAACCATATGATCCTTCCAAAAGACATAGAAAAACCATTTGACAAAGTACCACATCTACTCATGATAAAAACCCTTAACAAAGTAGGTTTTGATTAGTGGGGATATACCTCAACATAATAAAGTCCACATATGAAAAATCCACAGCCAAAATCATACTTAATGATAAAACACTGAGAGCTTTTCCTCCAAGATCAGGAAAAAAGACAAAAATGTCCACTCTCACCACTTTTACAAAACATAGTTACTGGAAGTACTAGCTATAGCAATCAGACAAGAAAAAGAAATAAAAGGCATCCCAATAGGCAAGCAAGAAGTAAAATCTTCACTATTTGCAGATGACATGATACTATATAGAGAAAACCCTCAAGACCCTCTACCTGTGTCTCTGCCTCTCTCTCTGTGTCTCTCATGAATAAATAAATAAAATCTTTTTTAAAAAAGCTTCTGCACAGCAAAGGAAATAATCAACAAAACTAAAAGGCAGCCTATGGAATGGGAGAAGATATTTACAAACAATACATCCAGTAAAGGGTTAGTAACCAAAATATATAAAGAGCTGATACAGGGATCCCTGGGTGGCGCAGCGTTTTGGCGCCTGCCTTTGGCCCAGGGCGGGATCCTGGAGACCCGGGATCGAATCCCATATCAGGCTCCCGGTGCATGGAGCCTGCTTCTCCCTCCGCCTGTGTCTCTGCCTCTCTCTCTCTCTGTGACTATCATAAATAAATAAAAAAAAATTAAAAAAAAAAAGAGCTGATACAACTCAACACCCAAAACAAATAATCCAACTAAAAACAGGGAGAAGACAGAATAAACATTTCTCCAGACAAGACACGCAGATGGCCAACAGACACATGAAAAAATTCTCAACATCACTGATCATCAGGGAAACAGAAATCAAAACGAGATACCACTTCACACCTGTCAGAATGGCTAAAATTTACAAGACCGGAAACAATACGTTGGTGAGGATGTGAAGGAAGGGGAATCTTCTTATACCATTGGTGGAAATGCAAGCTGGTGCAGTCATTCTGGAAAACACTGTGGAGGTTCCTCAAAAAATTAAAAATAGAACTACCTTATGATCCAGTAATTGCACTACTAGGTATCAGCCAAAGCATACAAAACTACTAATTTGAATGAGTCCATGCACTCCAATGTGTATAGCAGCATTATTTACAATAGCCAAGATATGGAAGCAGTCCCAGGGTCCATGGATTGATGAAAGGATAAAGAAGATGTGGTGTATACACAATGGAATATCACTCAGCCATCAGAAAGAATGACATCTCGCCATTTGCAACGGCGTGGATGGAGCTAGAGGGTGTTATGCTAAGCGAAATAAGTCAGAGAAAGACAAACAACATATGATTTCACTCATATGTGGAATTTAAGAAACAAAACAGATGAACAAAAGGGAAAAAAGAGGGTGGGGCAAACCAAGAAACAGACTCTTAACTCTAGAGAACACATTCTAGTCACCAGAAGCGAGGTGGGGGGTTGGGGGAACAGGTGATGGGCATGGAGGAGGGCACCTGTCACAATGAACACTTGGCAGTGTAGGCAAGTACTGAATCACTGGATTGTACACCTGAAATTAATATTACGCTGTAAGTCAACTCTACGGGAATCAACATAAAACAATCAAAAAAAGAAAAATGCCCCCCAAGTACCCTCCGAAACAAAGACAGATCAAGGCATGTAATTGCAAAATTTCCAATCACCAAAAGAGAAAAGAGAAAGAAAAGTTTGCAGATGTTGCAGGAAGACTTGGGAATGAGACTGTAATGGGACTTCTCAGGGGCAATGTTAGCAGCTAGCGGAAGATGGGGAAAAGCCTTTGAAACACTGCGGGTGACTTCTGGCTGGAAGGTGATACCAAATCAAACTACCCATCAGGTGTGAGGGCAGAAAAAGATGCTTTCGAACAAGCCAACCCCTTACCTCCCTGCACCTTTTCTCAGAAAGCTACCCGAGGATGTGCTCCACCAAAACAGAGCAGCACACCCCCACCCCAGAATTGGTAGCAGACCATCCCGTAGGCAATGTTAGCACAGCTCTAGAAAGTACCCAGTCTACACTGCAACAGGGTGCAGAGGCCACACTGTCCGCTGGAACCAAAACTCACTTCAAATGGGGAAAGAAGGGGCACGTGGGTGGCTGAGTGGTTGAGCATCTGCCTTTGGCTCAGGTCATGATCCCAGAGTCCCGGGATGGAGTCCCACATCAGGCTCCCTGCATGGAGCCTGCTTCTCCCTCTGCCTGTGTCTCTGCCTCTCTCTCTCTGTGTCTCTCATGAATAAATAAATAAAATCTTAAAAAAAATGTGGAAAGAAGGCAATGATATGTCGAGAAACACGAGGAGCCCAGAAGCTGCATCTGCCCTTCCTTATTGGCATCACTCCCCCGTCTCAGCCAAGCACATGCTGGAAGAGAGGAGGCAGAGGGGATGTGGTGCAGCCCCCAGACCCTTTCCCTTCAGACTTCTTGGCTGGCAGGCCGAGGGCCGAAGTGTTGGCAGAAGGCACACATATCAGGAAGTGGAATAAAACCCATCCAGTTACTTTTGTGCAGATATCCACTGTTCACGGGAGCTATGAATATGCACTGCGGCACTTTAGTGACACACATAGGAGGTCACCGCTCTCATATTTGCATTTATAGCCAGCGCAGCACAAAATAAAATCAGTGGTAAAATTTGTGCTGATAATTTAAGCGTTTCTTTGCTTAGAACATTTAATAGCAAAGAAAAAACACCGTAGCAAATCAAAAGGATGTGAAAGAAAGGGAAAGCTTTAGTGTCAGCATCATTGATGGTGCTTTTCCCTGGACTCTGCTGGCCAAGCAGCCAGTCCTGGGCCCTGTCTGCTCTCCTTCCCATCCCAAACCCAAGGTTCGCATCTCCATCGGACCCATGGCCCCCGCAACCCCACTCTTTCCTTGCCCCCCGACAGGTGTCAGCTCCCTCGTGTCCCAGCCACCTCCCACTCCATGGGAACACCACTCCTCTCCTTTCTGCACATGTGTCCGCTCCCGCTGTCAGAGACACAGCTCAGGTGGTCTCTCTTTCCAGCCCAGTGGGACTGGCCTCTCCTCCACCTGCTGCCCTCAGTGCTTCCCTCCCCCTGCTGACCACCCCCACTTGCTGACCACCCCCACCCGCTGGCCCCCAGCTCCACCTGCTGACCACCTCTACCCACTGACCCCAGCTCCACCTGCTGACCACCCCCACCCACTGGTCCCCAGCTCCACCTGCTGACCACCCCCACCTGTTGGCCCCCAACTCCACCTACAATACCTCCCTCCACCTGCTGAACACTCCCAACTGCTGACCACCCTCACCCAGTGGCCCCCGGCTCCACCTGCTGACCATTCCCCCACTAGCCCCCAGCTCCACCTGCTGACCATCCCCACCCACTGGCCCCCAGCTCCACCTGCTGACCACCCCCACCTGTTGGCCCCCAACTCCACCTGCAGTACCTCCCTCCACCTGCTTTCCTCAGTGCTTCCCTCCACTTGCTGAACACCCCCAACTGCTGACCACCCTTACCCACTGGCCCCCGGCTCCACCTGCTGACCATCCCCCCACTAGCCCCCAGCTCCACCTGCTGACCACACCCATCTGCTGCCCCCCCCAGCTCTACCAGCTGGTCCCCCCCTCCACATGCTGCCCCCCATGCTTCCCTTCACCTCGCCCCAGAATGCCAGCCCAGCACCCCCCTCCCACCCGGGGCGGGCCTTACTCCAGGAACCTGGTGATGTACTCTCGGCTGCAACGGGACCAGGTGAGGGGGACAGTGTCGTACAGGAGCTGTGGAGACATGATGAAAGGCCGTTTCGCAATGGGCTCGCAGTCATTGCCGCTTCCGTCATGCTGAATGCCAAAGCTGCGTGAGAGCACAGGCCCCAGGGGCAAGTGAGCCGAGGGAAGCCGCCAGCCCGCCCCTTCCCGCAGGCCTGCTGGCGCGAATCCACCAAACCCTCAAACTGCTGTGTGGCCACAGGAAGGCTGAGCCCTCTGGAAGCCTCCGCCTCCCTGACCTAAGATGTGTTGGGACCTCTGTACTCCCTGGGCCCTCCTCCAGGGACAGGCTGCTCGAGCCTGATGAGCACCTACAGGGGTGAGCCAGGTGGCACGGTGGGGACCGCAGCCCCTGCACCCTCCGTGGCCCCTAGAACAGCCTGACGGGTCCTCAGCCTGAGGCTATGCACTGCAGTGAGGGGCATCTGAGCTGCCCTGTCATAGAAAAGTTCTCAAGAGGGCATCCTCAGGAAGGAGACAAGAAATACTATTTACTCAGCACTTATAATGTGCTGGGCACCGTGCTGTGCACTCACAGAAACCCCATCTTGCTCAGTCCTCAGAACTGCCCAGGGGGACTCAGAGAGGTGCAGGGAACATAGCCCAGGAATGGCAGATGTGGGGCAGAGTGCTCATTCCACCGCCACGGTGGCTTGCCTGCATGAGCCCAAGCCCCTGAAAGCAGACCTGCCTGTGGCGCACCGGCATCGGTTCCTGACCGTCTGAACAGCCTGGGCATAGCCAGCCGAGGGCACGGGCCACACAGAGACACAGGAGCCATCACTGAATCCAAGCCCCTGCTCACCAGGGAGCAGAGGTCCAGAGAGGACAGAGCACTGGGCTGGGGTCACAGAGCAGTTGGGAATTCAGGTGTTCTGGGACCAAGGGTCAACATGCAAGCACGAGAACAGTGTGCAGGGGCAGCTGATGCCCCGTGATGATGACTCTGGCCAGCTCAACGCCACTAGAAATGAGACTCTGAGCCAGCCCCAGAGGTACCGGGCCAGCCTCTCCCCCACCGGACAGGAGAGCAGCCCGGCTGTGTGGTGGGGACAGTGCAGGCACAGCGCATGGCTAGGTGGGGGGGCGGGCTGCCTTCCTCCGCTCGCTGCCCGCTGCCCCCGAGTGGAGAGGTGAAGCTGGCATGCCAGAGCGGCTGTGGCAGCGGGAGGAGTACCTGTGTCCAAGCTCGTGGGCCACGGTGAAGGCCAGGGGCAGGCCTGTGTCCTCGTTGATGTTACAGCTGCGGTGTGGCTGGCACATGCCTGCCACGTGGGACAGGCCCAAGGTCTCGCAGGGCCGATTCATGGCTGCACACAGGTCCTTCCTGCGTGGGCAGAGAGCAGCCCTCAGCCCAGAGCCAGGCCCACCTGAGCAGAGAGGCCCCAGAGCAGGAGGGCACGAGGACAGCAGCCCCCCTCCCACCCAGACATCCTGCTAGCACGGCTGCACCTGTGAGGCCGTGCCCTCCTGCACATGGGACACCTGCTGGGGCCGGGGGTGGGGTGGGGGCAGACCTGAGCACAGTTGTGGTTACTGCCCCAGTGAGGGGGCTGTGCGGAGCCTTTGGGGCCCTGGGTAGCTCAGCTGGCTGAGTGTCTGGGTCTTGGTTTCAGCTCAGGTCATGATCTCAGGATCGTGAGATCAAGCCCCATGTTAGGCTTCATGCTGAATGGGGAATCTGCTTGGGATCCTCTCTCTCCCTCTCTCTTTGCACCACCCCCCACCAGCTATAAAATAAATAAATACATCTTTAAAGAAAAAAAAAACACCTCCAAACAGATCTGCAGTTGTCCAACATGGGGCAGGGATGGGGCCGGGGCCGAGGGGGGTGGCTTTGGCTGTGAGACTGCAGCCTGAGAGCTCCTTCTAATGGGCCTGCCCTGGATCCAGCCCGCAGGATAGATGCCGGGACTCACACGTGTGACAAACGTGCATGAAGCACACATACACACAAACCCAGCTGGACAAACCCAACCCAGGGAAACCCGTGCCCGTGCCCTGGTCAGAGTGTTGCACTCTATGATGTCCAGCACGAGCCCTGGGAAGGATGGGCGAAGGCGTGCTTGTGGTTTCTCAGGGTTCTAGGAGAATCCACGACTATTTCAACAAGATCTCCCCGAGTGCTGAGGAATCCAGTCTCTAGTCAAAGCCAGTAAACTGCCCCCACACAGCGCCTCGGGGGCCGGCTGCTCCGTCCTGAGGCTCAGGGAGCTCCCACTCCGGCCTGGGCCCTGCACCCCCTGGGCCCTGCACACCCCGCGGCTGGTGACACCTGGTGAGCAGGATGGCGGTGTCGTGGTGCAGTGGGTGGGCGTCCCCCTTCATGTTGATGCTCTTCTGCCACTTGCAGAAGCTCCGCAGAGTATTGTCTGCATGGTGGGTGATCTTCAGGTCATCCTGGGGGCAGAGAGAACAGCCACAGCCAGGCTCGTGGCCCCGGTCCAGCCTCCAGTCTGACCAGCACCCCCCCCCGCCCCCCGGACAGGCACATCCTGGGAGCACCTGACAGAGGGCCAGCTGGGGCCTGGGGGTGGGAGGGGCACAGCTCAGGCCAAGGAGGCTCGCTGTGCCCTACCATACAGGGCAGCTCAGGTGATGGGGATGGGGCGGCTTTGGCAGCCAATGCCCATCCCAGGACAGCCTGGGGCCATGCGACCTCTCACCTCCTCATCCTCTAGCAGGACCAGGCGCACGATGGTGATGTGGATGGGGTTCCCAATGCTGGGGTCGTGAAACAGGCCGGCCACCTGCCCGAGAGATGGGGTTAGGCTGTTGCCCTGGACAGAGAAGGTCTGGACAGCCAGCGCTGACCCATGCAAAGGCATGCACACCCCTGCTCACACACAGGGGGCTCACCTAGCGCATGTGGGCTGCACTCAGGACGTGCACACGCACACACACACATGAACGTCCTCACCCCTGCATGCAGGCTTCCCCAAACGGGCGACAACAGAGTCTGCATGTAAGGCTTTCCCAGCCTGAGCACCAGCTTGGGATCTGCTTCCCCGACTCATTCTTCCAAACGCTGGCCTCTCAGTCCTCCCAGGGCCCTGCTTTGTCTACTGTCCTGGCCTGGGACAGCCTGCAGCCCCCTCATGCCTGGGGGATGCCAAGACCAGCACTCCAGGGCTGAGTCCTCCCATGGGGCTGGAGACCTGGGTAGAGCCTAGAGAGGCATGAGGGCAGGCACGGGCCCCCAGGGTCTCCCCTCTGCCCTGCTAGCCCTGGGGCGAAGGTGCCAGGTGTGCACATCTCTCCAGGGTGTCATGGCTCGGTAGGGGTGCCCCACTCAGTCCCAAGAGAGAAGGCCACCCCAAAGATGGCAGGTGCATCAATATGCGGGGGAGTGGGCGGAGAAAGCCATCTTCTCTTTGAGAGTGCCCTGAGAACAAGAGAGAGGCCAGTCCACGGGTGGGGTCAGGTGGCAGGTTCCTGGCAGGACAGGCAGTCATGGGTTTGCTTCTAGCAAGTCCACCAAGAAAAATAATATCTAAACGGGAATGGATAAGACACCAACAGGGAGGAGGGCACCAACAGGGAGGAGCTGCACTTTGAGAAGCAAGGTCAGGAGCCTGGGGGCCCCCGTGTGCTGCTGCCTCCCCCCCATCAAGCAGGCCTGCCTCCTCGAGGTGCCCAGCATCCCCGTCTGGGCAGCCCTGGGGGTCTCCCGGCAGTGTCCCCATGTACCCTGCCCACCTACAGCTTTGCAGCACCTGCCACTGAAACACAAGCCAATCACACTGCACCCTTGCTTCAAATGGTAAGCAGGTCTTCCCATCCACAAGGTGAAGACAAAGTCCCAGTCCTGACCCCACGATGACCACCTCTGCTGTCCTCACTCCCTGGTTCCGACCACTCTGGCTCACTCTCAGAATCCCTTGAGCCTCTGTACTGCAGGGCCTTTGCAGATGCTGTGCCCTCAGCCTGGAATACCCTTCTTCTCATCTTTGCTCAGTCACATCCTGCCCTCTCTCCAGCTCTCAGCCCTCCAGCATAGGCCCTGGGGAGCCCTCCTTCCACCCGAAACCCCCAAAGCACCATAAATCTGTCCTTCCTAGCAGCCCCTCTGCTGACCTGTGTGCTCCTGAGGACGACGGTTTCATTACCGTCACACGCAGGCCATGTCTGGGGGCTCCCTCTGACAGCCCAGCGACACATCTAGTACCCGGCACATGATGGGCACTCAAGAACTATCTGCTGAATGAATCCATTTGGGGGACTTGCCACGTATTGTCAATGGATCGTCTCATTTTAAAGTAGTGGAAAACGAGAGTTGGATTAAGAGAACAAGTCTTTCCTAGACTACGGACAGGTGCATTTGGCAGGAGGTCCCAGCAAAGTGGCTCTGGGGGTAGGGGGTGCCTGAGTATCTGCTGACACCTGTCCTGACAACTGGCCCCCGTACCCTGACTTAGGGCCGGGGGCAGCTCCAGCCACATCAAGTCCCTCCCTTAGCACGTATAACACCCCTGCCCCCAAGAAGTACAGAGACCAAGCAGACCCTGGGAGGCTCTGGAGGGAGGCAGAGTCCTCACTGGTTGACCTGCTCGCTCAACCGGAGGGTGCCTGTCAGTGGCCTGAGGTCCATGTGGGGGTCACCACTGGATAAACGATCCCCAGGAAGCCCAGCTCTGTTCTGCCACAGGCCCAGACAGCAGCCTGGGTGTGCAACATTGTGAAAGATCTGGGGGTGACAGGTGACCACCAACTTCCAGCAGGCGGACAGTACAACACGAGCCGCTCAGAAAGGGCCAGTGACCTGAGACAGCGTACACAGGATGAGAGGTGCAAACCGGGCAGGTGGGGAACCTGTCTTGTGATGCCTAGTGGACACCCCCGAGCTCCCAGGCACAGATAGGGTCTGGCCCAGAGGGGACACCGCAAACTGGGGCCTGTCAGAGGCCCCAGCAGAGGGAGGCTGCCCTGCAGGTGGCTGTGGGGCTAGAGGGCAGGTGCTGTAGCAGCCACCCCAGTAGCATCAGATACAAGCCAAGCCCAACAGGAATAGTCCCTGTACTGGGCATCCTACCTGCAACATCCCGATTGATTGTCCTACTTCTAAGGTGGGTGTAAGCATCCCCATTTATTATGCATCCCCCTCTGTTGCTGAGGCTCCAAGAGACAGTTAATCTGGGACCAGAATCAGGTTTGACCCAAAGCCCCTGCTCTTCCTTCCTAACTTGGGAAAATACCTTCTGTTTAGTTTTAGGAATTCTCAGTGCTTATTAGCTCTGAAGCCTCTGACAAGTCCTGCAGTAAACAAGTCTGTTCTTTTTTGTTAAACCCTTGTTGCCAAACTTCTTCAATGGTAGCATCTTTTTTCACAGAATATTTTTTAGCATCCCTTGGAACAAGTCCTCCCTGGAACCTTCTTGGAGAAACGTTACAACGAGGCAGAGTTTCCCAAGCAAGGGATCCTGTTCTTGCCCATCCATCACCTAATCCTGGGTGGAGCCGGCACTCAGCACATCAGTGTTAAGTGAACAAGCATTTGCTCCAGAGGGACAAAGGGGGTAAGCATTCCCCAGCTCCACTGTCCATCCCCCACCGTTCTAGCAGGCTCTGGCCACCACCGCTCCCTGGCTGCCTGCCTTGGGGCAGAGAGGACCAAGTGGGCTTTGGAGGCAGACAGATCTAAGCTCCAGCCCCAGCTTCGCCACTAACCTGCTGTGTGACCATGAACAAATCCCCAGGCCTCTCTGAACCTCTGTTCCCTCCTCTAGAAAATGAGGGTGAGGCTGAGGCAAGGCAGTAGTAACTGGGCACACTGGACAAGCAGGTCCTTCTCAGAGGCTGTCCACATGCCACCCTTTGTCCCTGCCCCCTCCCGCTCCCCACCGCCTCCCCAGGTATCTGGCACTGGCTTACAGGTAGCCCCACTCTGTGCTGACCAATACTGGACTTGCCAGCTCGGGAAAGCCAGATATAGTCCAGAGTCAGGGAACAAGCATGCCAGACCACTCCTCAAGGATGGGGCTCACAAGGTGAATACATGGGTCCTGGGCATCTGGACAGGAAGGCAGGAAGAGGCCAGGCCCTGGGCTCATCGACTGACCCCTGACCCAGCTTGGCTCTGGCCAAGCTCCCTGGCCTCTGTCAGGCTGAGCCCTGAGGCGAGAGGACGACCTTGTGGCCTGGGAACCTGGCCTTGCTCATCCTCCCCCAGAGGGGCCAGGCCCTGCTGTCCGGCAATGGTCTCCCCAAGCCCTGGCCTTTAGTGGTTCCCCTCGCTGGGCAGACAAGGTCACACTGAGGCTTGGCTGGGCCTTTGAGGTCTCAAGTGCCAGACAGGAGGCTGTGGCTTTTATTCCATGAGGAGCAGGGAGCCTGACAAGGGTGGTTACTGTCGGGCAGGAGGCTGGCCCAGAGCGGAGCTTGCTGATGAGGTTGTGGGAGTGCAGGGGGCACGGGCAGAGACCCCTCCTGTCCTGAGCCTTCATCACAGCTGGATGACCTCTGGGGGCACTTCTCCCAGAGCTGGGGGAGGGGAGGGGCAGGCAGGGGCAAGCATCACAGGCTCTGGCCCTGGCACAGCCCTGAGACGCAGCCCAGCTACGAAGCACACACCCTCACTCACCCAGGAGGGTGGGGCTGTGCAGTGGCCAGGCCCAGATCCTTCCTCTCACGGGGCAGCCACAGGGACAGAGTGGCTCGAGCTGCAACCCATTCCAGGGGTCACCAGCTCCAGGAAGCCACAGAGCACCAAGGAGAGAGGGGGCCTGGGCTCCCACCCGCTCTGTCCTGCCTCGCTGTGTGACCTGAGCAAGTCACTCACCCTCTCAGGGCCCACTTTTCTCAACTGGCACATGGGCCCAGGTCGGCAGGACCGGTCCCTCGGCTACTATCCTCATCCCTAGTTCACAGATGAGCAAAGCTGAGGCTCAGACAGGTCAAGTGTCGCCCGAGGTCAGTAGCTGGTGGGCTGCGAAACTGAACAGACCCTCTGAACTCTCACAAATGCTGGTGTCGCAGGCCCAGGCTGCTCTCGCTGAGCGCCTGTGTATCCCCAGTGCCCACAAGTCCCAGCACAAAGGAGGAAGATGCGTAACCGATATGAATGATCCAACCTGTCTAGGGGCTTCCCCAGGTAGGTGCAGGACGGTGGTTGCCCCCCACCCCGCTCCGCCCCCCTGCACCGCCCCCCACAGGCCAGCAGAGCCAGCAGGGCCACCACCTCGCGCCCCGCCCGCCTCCCACCTGCCCAGGCCTGGTGTCCAGCTGCCACCTCACCATGTTCATGATGGTCAGCACGTAGCTCTCAACCTGCGGCTGCCCATGGTACTCCACCATTTTGGCGTCGGCTACCACCAGGGTCTCCACCCACTTCTCTCTGCTGACCGAGCGCTGACTGAGACGCCTGGGCCGCTGCCGCTGACGCTGCCACTGCTGCCGCTGCTCCCACCGCTCCCGCCGCGCCTCCACCTGCGTGGATGCTGTGGGCCCAGGTGGTGGGGTTAGCAGCCTGGGGGTTAGCGGCTGGCCCAGGGTGCATCTCAAGGCCCCCGCTCAGCAGCTCACTTGGGGCCGAGGGAACAGTGCGGGGTCAGAGCAAGCGGCCAGGACACCCACTGTGGCTCTGCCCCAGACCTGGGCTGTGTGACCCTGCTCTGGTCACGTCCCTCCTCTGACCCGGAGCATCCCCGACTATAAACAGCAATCAGCCAAAGAGTCTCAGAGGATGCCCTTGGGGTGCAATGAAACAGTAGATGTGAACAAGGAGCTCCTGGGCCCCATCTCCAGTGTTGCTCCCTGTCCCCTGGGGTTGGCAGATCCCCACACAGGTGGACCCCAGGGCCCCACCTGGGAGGCCGTCCCCACTGGAGGCCTGTTCCCCTGTCTAAGCCACCCCAGACAGAAGCCGGGAAGACTGGGGCCCAGAAGCCCAACTCTGGATATTGTTCCCGTGAACAAAGTCATTGAGCTATGGCAGCTTCTGAGGCTGGCTTGCTGGCCAAGCAGCCCCCAGACCCCTGCAGCCCTTCGTGGGCAGCTCCTCATCTGGACTGGCCAGCAATGTGGCTCTGCAGAAGAGGTGCTGGTGCTATGTCCCCAGTAACAGAGCTCACCTATTCTGGGCTGGGGCCGGAGCAGGGAAGGGAGGGACGTTCCTGGCTAGCTGCTCTGATGGCCCGGCCACCCAAGGAAGAATGGCCAACAGAGCTGCAGGTGTGGTAGGCAGTGAGTAAGGCAGAGGCAGAGGCCTCAGGCCTGTGGCGCATATGGAAGGCATGGGCTATGGTAATATGTCTGCATCCCTTTGGTCCAAGGGGAGCTGGACATGGAGATGTTGATGAGAGAAGCTTCTGGAAAGGAGCCCAATGCCTGCAGCCCTTTCCCGATCGCTGGCAGCAGAGGCACATACCTTGTACTCCACAGGTGCCTGCGGCCCTGGAACTACCCAGTGCTGCTTCCCTCTCAGGAGCCTGGCGCTTGTAGACCACGTGCGGCTGGGCATGGCCGGGCCGGGCTGGGACACCCTGTAGGGGCTCGATGAAGTAGTCCTCATTGGAAAGCTGGAACACACCTTTCTGGGAAGATGCGCGAGGGTCACATGGAAAGGCCGCAGTGGGTTCCTCCGCCCCACGGTCCCTGAGGCCCCACGCTCTCAGTGCCTCTGACCAACACCCAATACATGTGCTTTCACCCCTCTGGGCCTCTGCTCACTCTGTTCCTTCTGCCCTGCATGGCCTTCCCGGCCATTTCACACGGCCCAAGGCCTCAGGGCAGAGCTCAGAAGCTAGTACTCTCAGGAGGATGCTCCACATGTCTGCTTTACCCTCCCCCACCCCCACGCACACCCAGTTAGGAGCAGGAAATGCAGCCACGCTAAATCTAGGATGGCATCTTCAACATGGTGCCAGATGGCTGCCTCGAGTCAGGCAGTGGGGCATCCAGACCGTCTTCCCTCTTCTCAGCATGCCAGCCATTGTGTCCTCTTGCCCCTGGCCTGCGTCCCGATCTCCCTGAGGTGATGAATCACTCCAAATGCAGCCCTGCCCACACCCAAGCCACTGAGATGCCCACAGTCACCAGGACATCCTACTGCCCGGGCCTGCCAGAGCAGGGAAGCAGGCAGGGGCATCTCGGGCACATCCGCCGGCGTGCAGAGGCCAGGGCAGGGGGGCCTGGGGAGGCATCTTTGGGTAGCCCACCACCTCCAGAGGAAGCCCAGCCCTCTGGGGGGAGGGTCTTGCCTCCTCTGCAGCTCCCTCTTTGCACCAAGTATACCCCTTGGGCTGCACAAGGCTGGGAGCCCCGAGGGCCAGAAAGTGCAGCACCAGCAGCAAGGACCCTGGGCAAGGTTCCCACTGAGCCTTCTGCTCATCTGTAAATGGGAACGACACCAGTATGCACAGCTGCTGCAGACTCAACAAGATGACCATATGAGAGGACAGGCCCCGGCTCTCAGAGGTCTGGATGTCCTGCAGCAGTGGTCCTGCTACAGCCTGTGGCTTCTTGGGTGCGCTCTGAGCTGAGGGCCCTCCTGGGACCAGTAGACGGCTGACCCACTGACCATGTACACGTTCCTCCCCCACTACGGTTCCCACACCTGCATCCCCAGAAAGGGGAGGGCATATCTGGTCACCTGGCCAGGAGCAGAGAGATCCCTGTGCTGCTTGAGGTGGGAGCCACGCCAACCCAAGCAGAGGGAGGCAATCAAGGCTGCAGCATAGCCAGCATCACCTCCACCCGGGGCAGGGTGGCTGAGGCTCTCGGGAAGGAAAGGTAAAGGTGAGGCTGCCCCACTGAGAACGAAGGCATAACCCACGCTCCCCAGGACGGACAGCTGCGCTGTGTTAGGAGTGACCTGGTCTACAGGGTGATTCTCAAAGAGCCCTCTCTGCACCTGCAACTTCCACACTGGGAAACGCTCAGAGATGCAGGCCTGGGAGCCTCACCCATCCCACCCTAGCACACTGTTAACAAACGTGCTTCTGGCTCAAGTTCGAAGACTGCCACCCTGGGGGACAGGACCCCCCCACCGTACAGGTGCACCCCCCACCCCCGCTCCGTGAGTCCCCTGGGGTGCGGGGCACTCACCAGCCCGTCGCAGGCGCTGATGGCCGCCAGGCCGCCCTCCAGTTCCGGGTCCTGCACCTCGCCGAGCAGGTGGCAGGCGGGCGCCTGGGCATGGATGTGCGCGCTCCCCAGGTCGCCGCGCCGCCGCGTCTCGCTCACGAAGCCGGGCGCCAGCAGGTGCGTGTTGGCCGTCAGGTTGAAGCGCAGCTCGCGCCCGCGGTACTGCAGCTCGTAGAAGGTCGGCGTGGCGCGGGGTGCGGACCCGTCCCGCTTGCGCAGTGCGCGTGGCCACAGCTCATAGGACAAGAAGGAGCCCCCCGCGTCCACGCGCACGGGGTGCACGACGTCCAGCGCCACGCGGCCATCCACAGTGCGGCCTGCGGGGAGAGGGCAGCCGGGGACACCCGGTGTGAAGAGGCGGCAGAGCGAGCCAAACCCCGCCTCCCCAGGCCCACTTCTCTGCCCTGTTACCCCATAACCGCCAGCCGCCCTGCCCAGAGGCTGCTTGCAGCACAGCGGCCAGAGGGAGCCACCCCACAGAGGTGGATGGAGGCCCCCACTCCTGCCCAGGCCACATCACAGAGAAAGGCAAACCTCTGGCCACAGCCAGGGAGGCCCCGGGCAAGGACACTCAAGGTTATCTGCTACACCTGCTGAGTTCCTGCCACTCAGCCCACTGGGCTTCCTGCGGCTCCTCTAGAAGCCACACCTGCTCTGGCCTGTGATTCTGTGCTCCTGCCCCCCAGCCCAGTGCCACCCCGCGAGGCCAATGCCTCACCTCCCTCCAGTCCAGCTCAGAGGGCTCACTGGCCTCCTCTGACCACTATATCTTCAAATGACAACTCCCTGGCTCCCTCTCCTTCTTCCCTGCTGTATTCCTCCCCATAGCATGACTGACACACTATGTGGCTTAGCATTTTAATTATTTTTTCCATTTGTCTATTTTCTTCCAATGTAAACCCCAGGAGGATGAGAATCTTTCGTCTTTGTTGAAGACTCTACCTGTCACAACAGTGCCTTAGCGCTCTAGGTAGTTAAGACTTGGCAGTTTCTCGAGAAATATCAGATCTGTAGAATGGGGATAATTGCTTGTGCTCTTAGTGAAAGAGCCCATCCACCCACGGCAGTGCACGGCTTGCTGACCCCGCGTGTGGGCCATTATGATTATTAGGGTGGACTGTATAGCCTGGTGGATTTTTAAATGCGCTCTCACGGTCCACGGTGGGGTAGGTGTCCTGCCCCCGGGAGATTGAGAAGGACCATCCAGATGTGAGGCCCCCACTCCAGCTCAGCAACTCTGGGTTATTTGTGTTAGATGCAAGGGTCCATTTGAAGAGAAGGTTCTAGGCCTGGACAAAACCTGCAGCCCTGTGCTCAGGCCCTGGAGGCTGTTAGAATCCCTCTCAGAGTCTTCTCAGAGCAAGACTCTTAACTAACCTCTTTCGCTGAGGAGCCCTTCTCAGAATGACATTCTCGAATGCATAAGATAAAATGCAAACGAGTGCCAAGGAAATGGATTATACTGAAACACAGTCATCAAAATTGTTTCGGAAGTGGGATATATACTTAAGCGCTCCTTTATGAACGTGTTTAAAAAGACCTAAGGGCAAATTTAACCACTACAGTAATTTTGCAGTAGTGATGAGCAGTGATTTGGTTTGAGATAGAAAAATAGTTTGGGGGACCCCTGGGTGGCTCAGTGGTTGAGCGTCAGCCTTCAGCTCAGGGTGTGATCCTGGGACCCCAGGATCGAGTCCCACATCGGGCTGCCCGCAAGGAGCCTGCCTCTCCCTCTGCCTGTCTCTCCGCATCTCTCATGAATGAATGAATGAATGAATGAATAAAAATCTTTATTAAAAAATGGTTTGGTTTTCTAGCTCGGTAATGAAGTCACAGATGCTCCTAATGCTATTGTAGTTTGGTGCTAACATGCAAAATTGAAGGAAATGCTAACTTAGAAGTAAAAAAAACGTAAAGACGTAGTATCTTCCCATCAGAGTTTATGGATCCTCTAAATTTTGCCCACATTCCTGGGGCTGTGGAGTCCAGGGGAGGACACCCGTGGGAAAATCTGCAGGCTGCAGGCTCAGAGAGGAACACAGCCGGCCTCGAGCCACAAAGCGAGAGTAACAGATTGGGCTCCAAGTCCCCCGGGAACATCGTTCTGCATTCTCAGCAGCCCGTTCCTTGCTAGGCCTGTTTCCTCATCGCTCACATAAAGGAGTTGCACCAGATTAAGTGTTTCAAACTTCTTTAGCCACCAGATCTACTCTTCAAAAGAAATCTCGTGTGGACACATACACATCAGAACAGCACTACTGTGGGGGCGGAGGAGGGTTGTCCCAGGGATCCTGGGGCTGATGCTCTTGTCTCCTTTCCCTCTGCAGTCCCCAGGCTCTGGGGAGCACTTAGGAAACTGGCCCATCTGAGGTCTTTCTGCCCAAGGTCCTGCCCTGATGAACCAGATACAGGCCCAGCTCTCCCAAATCCTGGCTGCTCGGGACAATGACCCCTGGGGCCATAGAAATGTCTGGGCATCCTGCAAATGCCCCCCAGGCTTTCTCTGTGGCTGAAAAGGCAGCCCAGCCCAGCCCAGCCCCAAGCTCCATCCTGGCCAGGCTGCAGAAACCAACTGGCCATCTCCTGCCAAACCACGTGCAGCGTGCCCTGCACACACCAGTGGTGTGCTCCTGCCAAGGACATGCCCGAATGCCCCAGCCGCCTGGTGGGCAGCCCACAGGGTGCCATCCAGGAGGATACTCAGTGAGGGGCAGACGGGCAGGGTCATTCTGTGTGGTTCTGGGCAAAGGTTCCCTCTCCCAGTCTCCGGAGGACACAAGTACAAGGATTTTCCAGGCTTCTCGGGGAAGAATTTGTTAAAATCAAATTCCCAGACCCTATTGCAGACCCACTGATTCAGCATCTCCAGGAAATGGGACTGGGAAGCTGTGTTTTTTGCCAAGAGCCTCAGGGGACTGTGATCATCAGGGAAGTCCGGAAATCCTCCTCAGAGAGTGAACTTGGCCGAGCATCAGCAGTACCTGGAGGAGAGCTCTGAAAGGCTACAGAGGCTGAGGACACAGCCCACAGATGGATTCCATAGACCTAGGGCTCTGGGACCCCAGAATCTGCATTTTCCATATTTTCCTAAGCCTCACAGGGACTCAGACTGGACTGTTTCCGAGGCTGACCTTTGGAAGCCAGCAGGCAGGCTGGTTCAAGGAGGCTCCTTGCTCTGACGTCCTAATGAGGGTATTTGGGATTACAGCTCCACAATCACTGCCTGCAGATTTGGTTTTTGTCAGTTTATTGATCTTGTTTGTTCGTTTCGACTTGCACAAATATTGAAAAATATTTAATCAGTTGCTTCCAGTTTAAAAATTACATGATCTGGACAGCCCCGGTGGCACAGCGGTTTAGCACCACCTGCAGCCCAGGGTGTGATCCTGGGGACCCGGGATAGAGTCCCACATCGGGCTCCTTGCATGGAGCCTGCTTCTCCCTCTGCCTGTCTCTCTCTCTGTCTCATGAATAAATAAATAAAATCTTAAAAATAAATAAATAAAAATAAAAATTACATGATCTTATCCAAAAATCTCAATTTTCAGCTTTCTCCGAAAAGCCTTATCATTCATACATGTCACACCTCAATCTCCACCCAGCAGAAGTGGCTGCGGTGGAGCAAGGAGCCCCTGGGAGAGGGCCTGTACTCCACCCTGGCCGCCCCCCATCCCCTCCCACCCCCCGCCCAGTCCCCACGGCTCCCTCTTCTATTCCCAACTGCTGCTGACTGCCTCCTAGTTATGCTGTCTTTCAGTGACTAAAGAACTGAATTTCTAACAGAAATGGAGAAACAGGAGATGGGCCACCTGCCAGGCTTGTTCACCCATGTTGCTGCCCTGGGGGACGGCACCTGATGTGTCACACTGGGCTACTGATTGTGAGGGAGCGGTAGTTGCTCCGAAGTCCAGGAAAATGTATGAGACACCATCCTTCCCTTCAAAACAGGGAACTGGTGTTGGGCACTCCTGACCTTGATGCCTGGCCCAGGACTGAGTGGTTCAGCTGGGGAGGGGATGTCACACAGATGGGCTGAAGTAAAGAAAAGCCTCATCAGGGAGGGTGCTGTGTGCGGTCCTCTGACCCTGGAGGGTCCCGTGGCAGACACCAGGTGATGGACCCTGCCAGGTGATGGGCCCCAGGAGGACCAGATGCTGTAGGCTCAGGCAACGCCCACGTCTTGTAAAACAAGACCATGGAGTGATGAAATAAGGCACTGTCAGGAATGTGGGCTTGGAACATAGAAAAGTTTGGGGGCAGTCGCTGGATGGTGCTGAGTCTCTGTGTCCCCACCCACAGGGGGAACCCTGGTCAGGGGACAGAAGCCCCGGGGGGAGGGAGCATAGGACAAAAAGCCTGGGATAAGTCAGCAGCTGCATCCCAAGGCTCTGTCTTAAGTACCACCCACGGTTCCTGGGCCTGGGCCATCCCAGCTGAAGGTAAGGGCATGCAGGGGCCCACCTGCCTGTGGCGCCCAGTGTCCTGAGCAACAGGGGCTGCGTGGCAACAGCAGTGTCTTTAGCACATAGGGTGGGAGTCGGGGGTACGAATGCGATGGGGGAATCAGAACTACTGGGGAGAAATGGCCCACTCTAAACAGGTGTCCCTGGGGAGGGATCCACGGCCCCCGGGGATAGAGGGTCTTGCTGAAAATCCTGCTCTAGACCTTGTGCAAATCACAAGACCGAAGTTCAGGATGAGTTATAAAGAAGCTGCCTATTAAGCTCAGAAATGTGACGGAAATGCAGGTAAAAGGCACGAGGATCCGTGTGTTCTAGAGCCAGGCCTCCCGGCTTGCGTCTCATCTCTGCCGCTCGAAGCTGTTAGCCCGCAGGCAGGTTACTCAACCCCTTGGAGTCTGTGCTCCATCTCTAACTCAGGCGCAAGAATCACCGCACCTGCCCCTCCGGGTGTGTGAGCTAAACAAGCTCCCACGTAGGTGCTGAGCACAGGAACACAGCACACAGCACGGGAGAGCTAAGTTACAACAGAAAAGTAGCCAGAGAGGTTCTAAAGTAGATTCCACAGTTTCCTAAAAGCCTGTTTTATCTCTTTGCCCAAAGGCTTAAGAAGATGCTTTTTAATAAAAAAAAGAAAACTAAAGACTTGGAGAAAGTTATCACTTTGCTGCAATAATTTTATTTTCTTGTTTTGCTCTGCACTAATCTTTTTTGTAACATATTGTTTTGCCATTAAAATATTTTATGGTGGGGGCTGAGTGAGTTACAAAGCAAACAACCCTTTCCCTGTCTCTACAGCTGACCCCTGGTAGAGACTTGGTAGCTGAGACTCTCATGCCCCGCCCCAGGGCTGGCAAGCCGTAGAGGTGTGTGGGCACCACAGGGCTGAGCGGCTGGATGGTGTGGGCGCTGTTCAGCAGGACCGTGCTGCTTGGCGGCCCAGCGGTTGTGCCAAGTCAGGAGCTCTGTTCCGAATGGACTGAGCCCCTGCCACGCTGGGTGTTAAATACTTTCAATATCACCCCTGGGTGACAAAACCGTCACTTTGCAGCTTCTACCAGAGAAATGCCATCAGGCCTTTACCCTCACCTCTCTATCAAAAACCAGAGTAACAGTCCAGCCCTTCAAATGACCTGACCCGAAGCTCATGACAAAGAGGAAAAATAACCGGGGTGTGAGAGTGCATGAGTGTGCGAGACATGCCATCCTCCTAGAATTGGCATTCATGTGCCCAGCATGCACACAGGGCTCACATGTGCAATTCAGTGTTTGGTGGGAGGGTATACCACCCCAGTCCCATCAACCCCAAAACGTCTCTTGATGTGTCACAGGAGGAAAAGTCAGGATACACTTTCCTAAAAGGGAGCCCAAAATATGCCCTTTTGGTCTCAAGGAAGGTAGTTCAGTGGGTAGAGACCCCGGTCTAGGACTCCCAAGGCAGCTCCAGAGAAAATGATAACAGCTGTGCAGTCTGGGGTCAGGATGGGGTAGCCCCATCTTGTCTACCTATGGGGGGTCGAGAAGACCTTCCAGCGGGAAGGGGGCAGGTTACATGGAAGAGGGTACCTGCCCTGCCTCCTCTGCCAAATGGAGGTTGTCCAAACCACAGGACTCACCAAGGCCTCCCTAGTCTTCCTGGGTCTCTGTGGCAGATTACTGAAAATGACCTCCCAGTGGCAGTCACTCTACCCTGTGCTAAGCTACTGACATTCAGCACCTGTATCTTTCCCAAGAACCCTTCGAGGTACATACCATTATCCTGGTAACTACAGCAGAAGGCTGGGAAGTGGACCGGGGCCCCCTCACTCCTCTGACAGCTTCCCTGGGGGTCCTGGAGCCAAGTGCAGGCTCAGGGGCAGTTCCTTGGGCAAATGCTTTGCTGCCTCATCCCCATCACCTGGGCAGCCTTCAGGGGCCCCCCACTCCCAGCAGTGGGAAGACAGGATTCACCCAGGAGCTAAGGACCCTACCGGGCAGGCCACTCTGAGTCTGTCCCCTCCACCATGAAAGAACTTTGTATTCCCTGCCTTTCAGGACTGTTGCAGAGATGATGAGAAATAAGAATGCATTAAATATTTGCTCCCTCTGCACAGGAATACACTGCCGCTTGAGGGAACCTCCCGAAAACTCCACTTCCACGAGCTACGTCCCTCAGTGGCTCCCCAAAACCTCTAAAATCTGGTTTAAATGCCCCCACACTCCGGCCCGGGGAGGCTTTCCCCATCAGTCCCTGTCCTGGGGGGCAAAGGCCCCCATCCCCAGCACGCAGGCCCAATGCGCCCGCGCCCTGCCAGGGGGCGCCCCCACCCCCTCCAGCCCACCCGGAGGGGTTCATCCATCCCCGTCCCTCCCGGCTCTGGTCTCCCCTCCCCTACAAAGCCTCCCGGAGCCCGTCGCCCGCATGGCTCTCGCGGCCATCCGACCGGCCCCCATCAGCCCAGGGATCCCCCAGGTCCTCGGCCCCCCAAGTCCCAGGCCAGCTGCCTCGGACGCGCCTGCAGCTCCGCAGCCTAGCAGGACCTGGACGTGGGCCAGAGGCTCGTCGGAGGCCGGCCGGGCGGGGCAGGGAGAGCCGAGCCCAGGGCCGGGAGAGAAGCTCCCCTCCGCTCCCTCCGGGGAGCTCCGGCGTCTGCACCCTCCGGGCGGGGAGGAGAGGGAAGGAGAGGGGAGGGGAGGCAGGAAGTGCGGGGGGCCCGCGAGTCGGGTCCCCGCGCCCCCGGCCCCCGGGCCCCGCCCCCCGGCCCCCCGCCCGCTGCACCCCCGGCCCTGCGCCCCTGCGCCCCCGCCCCCCGGGTCCCCGCGCCCCCTGCACCCTCGGCCCCCACGGGCTGCCCTGCGGACCAGGAGCCGACGAGGCTCCGCACCGAGCCCTCCGCGCGCGGACCAGACCCAGGGGGACCCCGCGCCGTGCGCCCGAAGGCCGAGGGGCTTCCTCCAGGCTCGGGCAGGGGGCCCCGACCCCACCCGCTCCCAAGCCCCCGGGCCGTGCGGGGGGCGAGCGGGGGGCGCGGGCGGGCGGGGAGGGGCGGCCACCCACCTGGTGCGGGTCCGGGGTCGCCGGGCGCCAGGGCGCAGAGCAGCAGGAGCAGGGGGCGCAGCCGGGGCGCGGGGCTGCGGGGGCTGCGGGCGCCCGGGCGGCGGGGCATGGCCGGGGCGGGCGGGGCCGGGTAGGGGGGCGCCGGGCGCGCGCGCTCTGGTCCGTCCCGTCCGCTGGCTGCCCGGTCCCGGTCCCGGTCCCGGTCCCGGTCCGGCTCAGGACATGCCCGGCCCGCGCGCAGCTCCCGCGGCGGGACCCGGTCTGCGGCAACAAAGGCTGCAGGGCCCGCCCCCTCGGCGGCGCAGGAGGCTCCCGGGACCGAGGGCCCGACGGCGAGAAAGAAAGAGAGAAAGAGGAGAGGAGAGCGGAGGAGAGAGGGAGGGAGGGAGGGGGGAGGGAGGGGGCCGCGCTGCCGCCAGCCCCTCCCCGGCCCGGCCCGGCCCGGCCCCGCCCCTCCGGGCCCCGCCCCCTCCGGGCCCCGCCCCCCGGCGACAGCTTGGGGGCTGGTGCGGGGACCGACGCGCGCGGCGCCCCCCGACGGCCCCGACCTTCCCGACCTCCCGCCGGGCCGCGGGCGCCCTCTGGCGGCGGAGCCGAGCCGGACCTCTGGGCCGTGGCCCTGCAAGTGTCTCCCCGCCCCCCACAAGCCCCCCCCCCCAGATGCCGGCATTTCGGGACCATCCTTTCCGGAGCCGCCGGGCCCCCAGGAGCAGGGCACGGAGGTCTCCCCGGGGACCCCCACACAGACCCCACTCGGATGCTGTCAGCGGGGAGGCCCGGCTGGTGGGCTCGCGCCCAGGCTCCGTCCTGCCCCGCCGGTGGGTCAGCACAGAGGCCAGGCATCTGTCCCCAGGGTCACAGCCCCTCGGCCAGTGCCGGCAGGAGCCCACCCCCTGGACACTGCTGCTCTGGCTCAGCCTGGCCTGCCCTGGACTTCCTGGAGTTCCCGGCTCCTGGGTGGCCAGTCCCCCCTCCCCCAGGCCCACGCCTCCTCCTGTCTGTCCATCTCCATGCACTTTCCCCTGGTTCCTGGAAGCTGACTCCTGGCTCCTCCAGGGTCGCAGGGAGCATGTGTCAACTCAGCTCCCTGACGTCCTCGTGTCCAGGGACCTTCCCTTCCAGCTCAGCCAGCAGCTCTCACAACCACAGCCTGGGCTTGTCATCTGGGACCTCCCCCTCTGACACCTGAGGATCTGGCGGCCTTCAGATCAGACCTTGGTCTTTCCTGCCCTCCCCATGCCCTCATCACATTCTGTTTTCTTCCTCTGGTCCCGTGTCAGTGTCACCCCTTCTCTCCCCACCTACCAGCCCCTCCTGGCTTCACCTACTTCCTTTGCTGCTCAGCCCCTGGCTCCCACCCGCCCCCAGTGCCCAGGACAATCCCACTCCTCACCCTCCACACATCTCACCCCATGCACCCAGCTCCCGTAACTTCCCCTCCCTCTGGACACAATGGAGCAGGGACCCCCCAGCATCACAGGCAGATACATCCACCAGGGCCCTGTGCCCCCTGGCCTCCTGCTTCCCCCAAGGACCTTGCTCTGGGAGCTCCCTCTTTCCTTGGTCCCCATAGTTGGCAACCCTCAGTCTAAAGGCATCCTGGTCTCCCTCCTGTGAAAGACACAATGACAATCCTCCACGGACTAGGGGGCCCTAGGGCTCCCAGCTGCCCTTCTGCCCCCCTCTCAGCCCCACGTCTCCAGGGCCTAGCTAGACTTCTCTCCCTCTTCCATCCTCCGTCGTGGTGCAAGAGCCCCTGGACCCAGACCAGTCCTGGTCTTGACCTGCCCTGAGCATTCTAGAGATGCCCCTACCTCACCCCTGCACTTCACCCTCAACAGCCTGGCCTATCCCCTCCTCACTCTGCAGATGTGGGGGATTCACAGGGGCCTCTGCAGGGAACAACACGGACATGGTGTCCCTTCTCAAGAGCCCTGTGGCAGGGGGCTGCAGACAGCGGGCAGGCGGACAGCCCCTCTACTGAGAGGGCTGTAGGGGGTTGGGGGGAGTTTGCGGGGAAGCCTTCAACTAGAGTGATGAGGGCCAGCCATGTGCAGTGAGGGGATAGATGGGCACAGACATGGTACCCCCAAAGTCTATCCTTACAGACTGTAGGTAGTACCAGCTCTCACGGGCACTCTGCCCACCCTGCCCCCTCCTCGGGCCTCCCAGAGGATCCGGCGAGGGGGTACCAGCCCTCCCTGGCCAGTGCCACAACCTGCCGCCCTTGTTCCTGTGGCCACCACCAAGGCCAAACCCCGATCCGAGGCCTCTCTGAAAGACAGCCCTGGAGTGTGTGTTTTCACGCCTCCAGGCCGACGACAGTGGCCACCTGCCTCTACTCCAGCCCCAGGGCCCAGCCTCTACCCTGAGTGCACCCCTCAGGAGTGCCTTCCCTGTGCACCTCCTCCGAAACCGGCTGGACTGCCCAGCACACAGAGGACGGGACACGGGGATGACCCAATCAGGAAAACAAGGCCCTGGGGTCAAAGAGAACATTTTGAACAAAGGAAGGGAGAAGATATTTCAGCATGTTCGATGCAATCGTTCAGAATGTCCCATTAGAGAGTCTCCCTCCCAAGTCCTAATAGAGATTATTTTCCGTTTTCAATGATCACTGCGCTACGTGGCCCAACATCGCCAGTTAGCCTTAACTTAGCTAAAACGTTACCAGAAACGGCAAAAGTAAACCAGAAACTGGATGTATTGACAGGTTCCTGAAACGGTAGTACACACAGTAAAGCATTGTCTATTTTTAAGGTTATAAATGAATAGGTAACTGATAAAATGAGGCACAGAATTTTTAAAAATTCAATAAAAACTCTGAGCCTCAACTGTCTTAACCTATTCATGGAGACGGTGATCCGCACTCCTTGTTTCATGTGTTTTCTAGCATGGGCGTTCTCAGCCGGGGGTGATGTCACCTCCGGGGAATTTGGCAGTGTCTGGAGACATTTTTGGTTGTCACAGCCAAGGGCGAGATGCCACGGGCAAACTCCTACAGGGGGCCAGCCCCCACCAATAAGGATTATCCAGCCCTGAATGCCACTAGTGCCTAGCTTGAAAATCTCCGGTCTCGTGGATTAAATCGTTTGAAGGCATGTGGCAAAGCAAAAGGCCTTATGTTCTGGAGTTTTGTTGTACTTTGCGTTTTTTGGTCAGGCGGGCACAGGACAAACATTGAAACTTGACCCGCAGAGAAAACTAACTCTTCTCCCAAAGCGGGTCCCCGGTCCCTCGTGCTCCATCCTGGGGCCATTTCTGCCTCAGTTTCTCACAAATCCTCCCAGGGAATGTGTGTGCATACATGAAGTTGTGTTTCACACACAGGATCACACATACACTCTAGCTATATCTGGATTTTTCACTTAAAACAATGTAGCATGGGATCCCTGGGTGGCTCAGCGGTTTGGCACCTGACTTTGGCCCAGGGCGCGATCCTGGAGTCCCGGGATTGAGTCCCGCATCGGGCTCCCTGCATGGAGCCTGCTTCTCCCTCTGCCTGTGTCTCTGCCTCTCTCTCTCCTATGTCTATCATGAATAAATAAAATCTTTAAAAAATAAAAATAAAAAAAAATAAAACAATGTAGCATAGTGATGGTCCCACCTCCCTGCTTGTGGATCTGTCACAGCCTTTCATGGCTTCCTAGCAGGTGGCACACACATCAGAACGTGAATACCTCAAGGAGGGAACTTTGTTTCACCCACTGATGCATTCTAAGTAGCAGTCTCACTGTGGCCATCCTCTGTGCATCAGGGTGAGCACATTGTGGGGTCAGGTCCAGCACCAGGCTAGCTGTCCAGGGCACGTGCACCTATAACTGACAGATGGGCAGCTGTTGCCAAATTAAAGGCACTGTTTTGGTGGGTCTCTTCCACCCCAGTAAGTTGCAAGAGTTGCAAAATTAATTTTAAATTCCAGTGTAGGGGGCAGGGATGCCCCACAAGCCCCCTCTGAAGGGCCAGCCCGGGAGATGCACGAGACCGTTGCCTCGGAAGGGAATGTGGAGTCACCACCCCAGGCCCCATTGGCCATCATCCTGGAAGCCCCGAGACTCCAGTGTCCTCAATTTATCTGCATCTCTGAAGCCCGACACCTTCCCCCCTAGGCCAGGCCTTGGCAGGGCGGGCTGCCCCAGGCCCAGAGGGACACCAGCATGGGAGGCCAAGTGTGGGTGCCTTAGGTGGCTCAGTGGGTTCAGTGGTTGAGCCTTCAGCTCAGGTCATGATCCCAGAGTCCTGAGATCGAGCCCCATGGCCATCCAGCTCCCTGCTCAACGGGGAGTCTGCTTCTCCCCCTGCCTCTCCCTCTCTCCCCTGCACATTCTCTCTCTCTCTCTCTGTCAAATAAATAAAATCTTTAAAAACAAGACAGAGGCCACATGTGACATCGAATGCACCAAGTCCAGCGTGCTGGCCCTACACCACCTGCAATATCTCACGTCATCCTGTTCCCAAGTGAAGTAGAGGTCACCGTTATCCTCAGTGATCGATCAAGTGGAAACCTGCAGTGCACACAACCTGCGTCATCTGCTGAAGGTCCTGAGGCGGAGGTGTCAGAGCCGGGCCTGCCCGCAGCACCTGCGTCCCTGGCCACCGCACCCTCTTCCTCCCCGATCCATCATCAAAGGCTCCTCGGTGGTGCTGCTCTCCTTCTGGAGATGTTTCTGTCAGGCTGCTAAATGCGTGTGGGAAATAGGCCATCTCCCCTTCGAGAAGGATTCGCAGATACCTTCCTTCAACAGCCGTGCTGACTCCAGAGGGACCCTGGCTATGGCCCTCTCCCTGCTCCCTGCCGTCTGCTCTTGCCTTTACCCCGAGCCCCGAAGCCCCCAGAGGGCCGGGCCTGCTCTCCTGGGCGGGCGCCCACAAGGACCACGAGAGGAGACTGTCGCCTGCGAGTCTGAGCTGCTCTGCAGGTGAGCTGTGCGCCCGGCCTGAACCTGGCAGGAACCTGGCCTTGCTGGGCCTCTTGCCGCCCCACTCATCTGCAGCCACTCGTCGTCACCTCCTTGGTTCCCTTCTCTGCCCGCCATCGCTTCAGCAATGGGTGTTCCATATCCCCGTGTCTGGGAATCATTTGAAAACTCCTTATGCTTCTCTGTTGCATTTACTGAGGGCTTGGTAGTTCTTTCTGTTCATTTATCCTTTAACTTTTTTTCCCATGCATTTTATTAACTTTTGCAAAGAAAATACCATTTCAACATTTAAAAACCAGAACCTTGGGGCACCCGGCCAGCTGAGTTAGGGGAGCATGGGGCTCTTGATCTCGGGATCATGAGTTCGAGCCTCATGCTGGGTGTAGAGATGACTTAACAATAAAATCTTTAAAAAGAAAACAAAACAGAATTTTGCTGGTAATAAAATCCTGGATAAAATAGATTACATGGGTCATTTTTCTTCTTTTTTTTAATCAATAAAACGTTTCTCTCCTTTATTCACCTGACGAACACTCACATGTGCTGCCTGCGGTGGAGCCAAGCTGAATGGAAACAGCACGAGCCTGATTGTGAAATTGGTTTCACCAACATTACAAATGGAGCTGGTTATATAATCTGGGGGTTGGGATGAATACTTTAAAGATGAAATCAACAGCAAAATCTGTACAGAAAAAAAAAAGTTAATAGATGCGCCTACATAAAAGGCAAAACTTCTCCATATTATAAACCTCCATAAACCCAACATCCAAAAAACGGGAGATCTGGAAAGATCAGAGAGGTCAGAGAGACGACCATCAGGCCGACGGCACAAGGACGTCTCTCAGACAGAAGCACCTAATTTTCCAGATTGGAGGAGCTTGCTGGCATCCAGCACAATGGAGAAGGAGCAAGCGGATCTACACAGGCAAACTGCCTTGCTGCATCCGTGTGTGCCAGCCCGCGGGCACTCGGGTACTTGGGTTAGTCACCCCTGGAGCTTCCAGAGCGGGGGCCACGGTCACAGAGACGGGAATCAGGAGTCCTCGCCATCACTCTGAGAGCTGGAAGCCAGCAGAGCGCTGCCTTTGAGGTTCTGAGGAAGATGGTTTGTGACCTGGAGTTCAGTTCTTGGACTCTCCATCCTGTTACCATGGTATGACATAATTAAGGAGATAAACCCAAATCTGAATGCAAGGCGGGGGTGGGGGTGGGGGCTGTTGCTTCTACGAAAAGTGGGCAAATGTTTTTGGAAAGATCATGGAGAACTGCCTAGAACCACAGTGGAGCCCAGGAGGCTCCAGGCCAGGCTGACGCCGGAGGTCTGGCCGTCAGCGTGCCCTGGCCACCGGGCCTGCCGACAGCAGTCCCCAGTCCACCACCCCGCGTTACAGCCACTTGGGGGACAGTCTGGTCGTCTCATTCCTGCGCTGACATTGGCCTGTGGATGTGGTGCAGCTCGTGGATGTGGCGGAGACCGTGGACATGCCGGATGCTCTGCAGGAATTTTCTGGTTAACCCTGTGATCTGTGTGTGCCCCAGGCCCACCTCCCACCGTGGCACCTCACTGGCAGCCCGCACGGCATTCAGAGAATACACATGGTGATGTTCATCCTCACTGGCCACAAAGGGAATGTCAGTCCAAGCATCCATGAAGCCCTCATCACCTGTCAAATTTGCAGAAATATCTGGTTTTTGCTGTTTCATTTGCAGATGTATCCAAGTAACACCTGTTCATGGTTAAAGAGGCCAAATGGTACCACAAGAACCTGGGCCACCAATCCTGTCCTGACCTCCCCAGACACACACACACACACACACACACGGACACACTCTGTGGAAGGACAGGATGCAGTTCCAAGGGGGCCCTGAGCCAGACCTGTCCTCTGTAGGTCCCAGAGGTCCCCTGGGCTGCTGGGCACGTGGGCTCTGAGATCGTCCAGCAAGGCTCTCTGGGAGTGCGAGGGGGCTTGGCAGGGGCTGTGCGGCAGGCAGGAACCCAGAACGGCTCGTGACTCACCACCTGTAATCTCTCCACGGGGAGTTATCCCAAAGGGAAAAATACTGACCACATCACTTGTGAAAAATGATCCATGGAAGTGCTATTTTTTTCACTATAGTAACAATGGTCAAAAGATTGTTTTTAGAAAAGAAAACTAATTTGTCCCTCACCCGAGACCCTCTCCTACCCACGACAGCCTCCTCTTGGGTGGATCCTGCGTGCTTGTCCTTGGGGAGCCATCTGAGCAGCACAGGTAGACGGGAGGCACCTCAGGTTCCTCCCTTGTATGTGGGGCCCCACCCCATTCCCCCAGGGGGGGAATGACCGTGCTAGCCCTGGGCCTGGATGCAGGAAGCACAATGTCCCCTCCCCTGGTTCCCTCCACCCTCTCTGAGACACTCCCGCCCACCCTGGTGAATGCAGGTCTTGCAGGCCCAGCTTAGAGCTCGACCCTCCCCATCTGTCCCTTGACCTTGCCCCCAGCACTGTCTGTGCTCCCCTATACCCTGAGAGCTCCTGGTCCAGTCTCCATCACATTGTTCCCTGAATGCGGGGTCCAGAATGGGCAACGTCCCGTGGCACAACCACCCCGTGTGTCATGCTCTGCTTCTTGATGTGGGTGCTGCTTACGTGGGTGTGGTTGGTCTGTGAAAATCCATCATCTGTACACTTGTGATACGTGGGCATGTGTGTGGATATTACATTTTACTTAAAAAGGTGATGAGAGGGAGACTTGAGGTGGGGTGGGGTGGGAGATACAAATACAGTGGTCAGGGAGGACTTCTTGGAGGAGACAACATGTGATCTGAGACCTGTGGGGTAAGAAAGAGGCAGTCTTGGAGCAAACTGGGGGAAGCACTCCAAGCAGATGGCGTGGCAAGTGCCAAGGCCTCCAAGGCAAGGAAAGGTTTGGTGCTCTGGGGAAGCTGAGGCAGATGTAGGTGGATCCTAGCACAAGGTGGGCAGTCGGGGCAGAGAGGGGAGCCGGCACCTGATCAGGCAGGGCCTTGTGGCCAGGGGAGGAGTGAGGAGCTTATTCTAAATGGGAAGGAGGTCACAGAGGGCTTGGGGGTGGGGCATGCTGGGATCGACTCCTCCGAATGCAGAGGGGCTAAGAGGATCCCCGCCGGATCACCCACACACCATCCATGAACCAACGAAGACAACAGGTACACAGGGAGCTCATAGAGCATGGGGACTTACAGAGCACTGTATTGGGGGGGGGGGTGCGGCGTACTGACGGGTGAGGGAGGGCAAGGCACTCACCCCCAGTCATACAGCATGTTAGGTGCCCAGGAACAGACACTAGAGCCCAGGCCACCTGACATACAGTGACACCTCCCAGAGGAAGAAACCCCTGGCCCTCAGGGTCCCCTGGAGGGAAACCCTGGGAAAGTATGACCTAATTTTGCAAACTTCCTATGAGATTTTTAGTTCATCCAGGATCTGGCCCAGACTAGAGCTGGGTAATTGGGTCAATTTCCCCTTTTCTGATCACTGGGTAGAGACTCCCACTTATTGCTGATTCTCCTTCCCCTGGGTAAGGGAGGCAGAGGCCTGGGAGCAGGGCTGGCTGTGGTGACTGATGGAGGACAGGAGACTCTAGCAAGACCTGGTCTCTGGGGACCGCCTCCCAGCTCCTGGTGGCATGCCCAGCCAGTGTTCCTGAGGAAAGCAGGAAAGAAGGAAAGAGCCAGGGCCAGCAGGGGATATCCACCCACCGAGAGGAGCCTGGGAACAATGAGAAGGAGGAGGGGAAGGAGGAGGGGGATGGGGAGGGGGAAGAGAAGGGGGAGGGGGAAAGGAGTAAGGTGAGGGGGGGGAGAGAGGGTGGGGGAGGAGGAGGAGAAGGAAAGGAGGAGGAGGAGGAGGGAAAGAAGGAGCAAGGCCCCATAGCAGCAGAGCTAAGGCCTTCCCCCATTCACTGGGCTACTCCTCCTATGACCCTGACAAGGAGTTATCACTAGGGTCCTTTACAGATGGGCAGGGTTCACCGGTCAGCCCCAGGACACGCAGCTGGTAAGTGACTTCACGGGGCCCACGGTCTCCTCCTCCCCTAGGGGCCCTCCCATCCTTCAGTCCATCGCACCTGGAGCTTCCTGCCAGGCTACTGACTGCCTGTCTACTTCCCTGTGTTATCTGCCGCCCAGTCCCTTGCACCGGCTCGCCTACTCGTCTTCATCCCCCAGCAGAGGCTATGCTCCCCCTGCACTGCTGCAACCCTAGCGCTCCTGGAGTGCCTACTGAATACAAGGGCTGTACCAACTATCTGGGACCTGGAGAAGCAGGTGGCAGAGGGAAGGCTTCCCTGAGGGGTGGCACTTGATGAGGCCTGCGTGCTGAGAGGAGCCAGCCACAGGTAACTCTGAGGACTGGTGACATTGGTGTGCTCGGGAAGGTTAGGCCAGTGTGCCTGGAGTAAACTGAGTCAGGTCCAGAATGGGCAGGTGTTCAGGGATTGCACAGGGAGACTGTCTGTACTGGCGGGTTCTGGGATTGCTTAGGGCACCTGTGAAAATACCAAGGCTTAGATTCTAGCCCACAGCTCTGGGGTCTGGGATTTGTTCATTGATTTGTTTTCTAAAACCCGGGTTGAGGGTCTCTGTCACAAGGCCTTGCAGGAAGTCTGGATGTCACTCCAACTGCACGAGGAAGCCACTGGACTACGTTAAGCCAAGGGAGTATCGTGAGCAGCACAAAGCCACCTCCTCTGAGAAGCTTTCCAGACTTTCCCTGGTTTGGGACCCCTATTCCGAGTCTGCTCAGCAGTGCACTGCCTTTGGGTGAGCTGCTCCTTCTCCTCCCCTCCCCACCCCCACTCCTGGCTTAGTCACCTCTCAGGGTCCAGCCCAGGTGTAGGGGCCCCTCTGGCTTTGGGAACCAGGTCCAGGGCTCAGGAACAGACCAAGATGGGGCTCTGGGGAGGGGTGTCCCGAGCTGGTGCATGGGGGAGCACCTTTCTCTGGAGAAGAGGGCTCAAGGGTGGGGTGCTGGAGGAGGAGGGACATGGGGCACCCACGGGTCAGCGCCCCGCCCGGGGCCTGGGAGTGCGAGGACTCTCTGAGCAGCTGCCAATAGGAGCACGGACTGGAGCCCTGGGTGGGGCTCAGCTGCTGCCCCCGGGACAGTGACGTGGGAGGGGGGGAGGCGTGGACCCTGGAGAGGGCAGGGTGGGGCACAGACCCCGAGAGGGAAGGGGGGTGCCAAGTGGGCAGGGAGAAGGTCCCTGGAGACGGTGGGACACACCCCCCTTCCAAGGCTCCGTCTACCCTGCCCACTCCAGCAGCTGTCCCTGCCCCCTGCTCTGCCAGCAGCCCCCTGAATCTGCCGGGGTGGAGGAGAGCTCTGTGGCCCCAGCAGCTGCACCTGCAGCTCTACCTGCAGCCCCAGAAGCACCCCTCTCAGCAAGGCACTCCCTCTGTATCAGTACTGGGAGCTACAGGCTGAGGTGTCACTTGTGGGGGCCCACGACCTCTGGCATCAGGGCCCGTGTTCTGGGGTCTCGGGGGGGGGGGGCGGTGGAGACGACTTACAGGTCAGAGTGGCCCAGGCTGAGAGCCCCTTCCTGCCCAGCCTGGATTTCTTGTCCATGAGTAGAGGCGAGGACCACTGAACACAGGGACCACACCAGGTCTGGCACCTGGGTGTCCTGCCACAGCCTCTGCCCACAGTGCCCTCCGCTCCTTGCCCTGACGGAGAACGTGTCCCCTTTGTGTTTGCAAGGGGCCCTGGCATCTGTGGGATCCTACAGTGGAGAAACGGAAGGCAGCCCTCCATGGCTGGAGGTTTCTGAGCTCTTATCTGGGAGGCTTGCCTGCGCCCTGTCCTCCAGATCCTGGTGCTTCTCTGATGAATCAGCATCATTGGTTGGCATGTGCTCTGGCTTGGAGAGCGCCAGCTGTTGCCTGAAAAGTGGCTGCAAGGAACAGCCAGAGGCCTCAGATGCACATAAGGGAGTGGGAGTGGTACAATGGTAGCCTGGGTGGCCACAGACCATGCACCTGCTGTGGGGGTGGTGGGGAGAAGTCATGGGAAACAAATTTGATCCCTACTTATGACGGACTTTTCCCGTTTTTGAGCACTTTAGCATCATGAGGTAGTGAGAAACCTGTCCTTGGAGGTATTCCAACAGATGCGGGTTGGTCACATAGGGGTATGGTGTTGCTGGGTGATTTCCACACTCCCGTGAGCCTAGATGGGGAGCATATCTTCAGTATGTGCTTAACATCGGCCTTGGATGGGAGCACCTTCTCCACCTGCTCCCCACATGCACCCCAAAAGGTAAATGAAAAGGCTTTACATATGGTAGACAGTAGTTGATTCTTCCCAATGCAGAGCCACTGTAAATCATTCTCCGCACACCTCCCTCGAGAGGAGGTGGTTAGAGCTCGGAGCCATAGTCACATCTTTGGCAAACATTGGCGCATAAAGTTCATGCTTGGTGCTTCTCAGGGAGGAAAACTTGAGGCTCGAATGTAAAGGAAAACCCATTCTGGCCCCTGGGTGGCTCAGCAGTTGAGTGCCTGCCTTCAGCTCAGGTCATGATCCCAGGATCCCGGGATCCAGTCCCTCAACGGGCTCCCCGCAAGGAGCCTGCTTCTCCCTCTGCCTGTCTCTGTCTCTCTCTGTGTGTCTCTCATGAATAAATAAACTCAAAGAAAACAAAAGAAAAGAAAAAGAAAGCCCATTCGGCCTGCATGGTGTCCAGGCCCAGAGTCCATGCAGGACCTTGGTCAACCTGCATGTCTGCAGATGTGCCATCCCAGAGCCAGTGCCTGACGCAGTGAAACCCTGCAGCTCGTGGTGTGGGCAGTGCCACTATCTCTGTAAAGCACAGTGTTTAGGAAGGATCTTAGTGCCTTGGAATACTTGTCCACTTACAAGGAAGTTACTCTTTTTTGGAAAGTAAAGAACTGCTCTGCTTCATCAGCACCAAACTGTGATTATTTTTCTTGGTGTTAATTTTAAAAGTGGGCCATTTGCAGTTCACTTCTCCCTCACGTGTAGGGGGAAGTGTTTCATGGAGCAATGGAGGGGAGGACAAGCCTGGACTGTAGTTTCCACCTTCTCCCTGCAGCCCAGGTCCCAGCTGTCCCTAAGAGCCAATGGTGTGACACAGGGTCCTCTCCCGAGACACCCTGAGACTGAGAGCTGCAAGCTCTGAATCAGAAATAGTAGCTTCTTACACGGTCACTTCTAAAATCATCCTGTTTCAAGAATATCATAGAAAGTCACAGTAATCAGCCCATGAACACCATACCGTGGACATCAACCAAGGTGTGGGAGACAAAGACATTCGGCGTGAAGCCAGCCTGGCCAGAAGCCCCTGGTCTGCCCTGCTGTGTGACCCTGAGCAAGTCACCCTGCCTCTCTGGACTCGTTTCTTTCTCCATAAAATGAGGGGATTAGTAGTGACTCAATGATGAATTTTTACACCATCTGTGCTGTTTTTTGACTGCTCTTCACATGCAAACTGCTCTTAGGGCCATTTCTTGCCACAAAGCAGAGTTCGTCTGACTATTGGTTCTGGTAAACCGTCTCCTTTCCGGAGATCAGGGCGACTTTCCTGGCTCTCGTCATCAGAGTGTGAGGCTGTTTACCCAGAAAAGGACTACGGCCCCCGGGAGGTGTGGGCAGCCACGGCCAGAGCCGACGTGCCTGAGGCCTCTCCGCAAGCTGCCCCGGGGCTGGGGGATGGTGAGGAGGGACACACGGGTCCACAGCACCCATGCACCTTGGGATGGGAATTGTCAGCAGACGTGGATGGGAGGGCCAAGCGTATGAGCCCAGCGTATGAGCCCAGCAGACGCGACATTTCCAAGGGAGCTTGCAGGTGGGCGTGAGCAGTGGGCTGGCGTTGACCGCCCTTCCTGCAGAGGCAGGCGGGTTAGGCAGTGGGGACTTGCATGCTTCTCATAGCCCGGAGGGAGATAGTCTCACACTGCCATCTCTGACGGCCAGGCCCAACCCCAGTAGCCAGCTAGCCTGTGAACCCTGGGCCCTGGCACTTAGTCCTTGCCCCTCAGGATGGAGGGGCCTTGGAGCCCTCCTTTCCCATCCAGGTGCCCTTTCCCGTTGCCTCCAGGGAGGCTTCTAGGTATTGTGACCCCAGCAGAAGTGTTCTAGACCTTGCCTCGACGCCAGCCCACTCCCTGCAGAGGCTTTTGGGGTCATTGGCCTGTGTGCCCTGAGCTCCCCCTCTGCCGCAGGCACCCCTGCAGTGCGTCTGGCCCGCCTTGGAGGACGCAGGCCAGGCCTACAGGTCTTCCTGGTCCCTTCCACTCAGTGCTCCACCCTTGAAGGACGGCACACTGAGTGCTGAGTATGTCTTTGTTTCTTCTTTGCGATCACAAACCATAGCTACCTGAGTCTGATTCTTGCTCTTACTGCTTTACAGCAGGCTGTCAATAAGCGTCTGACGGCTGAGAGGACTCTGCTGTGTGCACTCTCATCCTGCAGTTTGCCTGCACATCATGAGGTTGCAGGTCCCCCTTCTCTTCATCTGAGCAGGGTCTTCTCCTGGACCTGTCCTCGGGTCCCAGAGGGCTGTTCCTGGAACACAGGCTGCGGTGGGGCAGGCCTGCTGGCGGGGGCCTCTGGAGCTCGGCTCCCTGCAGCGCATTATGTGCCCCACACCTCCCCTGCGCCATCAGCACCCTGGGAAACCACATGGCACTGTGCCCACTGCATGGAGGAGTCACCTCAGACTGCTGTAGGGAAGGGGCACTCTGTCCAGACACACCTGAGTGACGCGGGGAAACATGGGGATGGCTAATAGCCTGCTAGAGGAGCTAGAGGGCCCCGTGGACATGGAGGTTGCCAGGGGAGGGTGGCCTCGGGCCAACGCAGGGACTTCCAGATGCTGAGAACTGGGGTCTGAGCACAGATCCCTATGAGGCTGCCCCTGGCTCAATCCCCAGCTCCTGGGAGGTGCTGGGCAGCTTGGTGGGGAAGGCCAGACTGAGGAAGAGAAGTTGGGAGGTGAGAGACGAGAGGCTGCCCGTGTGGACAGCTCTTGCCAAACGGCATGTGGCACGTGAGCATGGGATGCCACGACAACGGTGAGGGAGGATGGTGGCTCCCCCGATGCTGGCGAGAGGGAGCCAGCAGAACACAGCAGGGCTGGCCTGGGAGCCAGGGGGTGACGTCTGTGATGCAGGCCGTCCCTGTGGGGCTGGTGTCCAGGCTGACAGCTGTATCTGAAAACACCTGCTCTGAGGCCTGAGCCGCATCCCCAAGGAGACCAGCTAAGCGTGCACCCCCAGGCCCCGGGGAGGCAGCCTTGTATGGAAGCAGGATTCTTGCAGGTTGATTGGGTTAAGGTTGGGCTGTGTCCTGGTAAGAAGGTGTCATGAAGGTGGAGACAGGCAGTGAGGATGGAAAAGGAGATCTGCTGCTAACTCCAGAGTTGGAGGCCCCCTTGCAGAGGGCTCTTCCCCAGAGAGTGCATCCGGCCAGCACCCTGCTCTCAGACTAGAGAGAATAGAGTGCTGTTGTCCTAAGCCACCCACATGTGCTCCTTGGTTTGGGCGGCAGCGGTCGGGAGCTAGCACAGAGGTCCCGTGGCAGCCCCCACGCCTTCCTGCCTGCTCCTTGCAGCCCAGCAGTTGGACAGGTTAGCAGTGTGGGGTCCAAGCCCACAAAGTCCAACAAGGAGCCGCACAGGTGGAAGCCTGGGGACAGGGCATGGGCTGTCTGAGCCTAGAGCAGGTCATGTGAGCTGCCCCACCGGGCAGAGACCAAGCCGTCCACCTGCCAGTGTGTGTTTTTGTTCTCTTCATGGGGATCCACTCACATCTGCAAACGTTTCCTGCAGCCTGGCTGTGCGTCAGGCACTGTGTCTGAGACATGCGTGCATATGCTATCTATGCCCTGAGATTGTCAGACTGCATTTGGAAAACAACCCCAGAGGCTAGCTCCTCGCTGTTCGCACAGACTCACCTCAAACAGGCCGCAGATTAACGGCTGGCAGCCTGCAAATCTGAACCTGAGTGACCAGGAAGATGCAGCGGTGCTACCGTCAGAGGGAGGCGTCCAAGGGCACCAGACATCACGAGGGCTAGAGCAGCTCACTGGAGGACAACACAAACGTATCCAGCAAGATACGTGGAGACGGTTGGCTCATATCCGAAAAATAGAAGAGCCTCAAATTCTACGATGCAAAAACCAATAGGATCACAAAGGAGCAAAGGACAAATCCACGATTGTGGTGGCAGGTTCTGAACACACCTCTCAATAGCCGAGGGTTCAGCGGATTAAAAATCAGGGTATATGGAAAAATCTCAGCGACACAGGTAACAAGCTCAATCAAAGGGAAAAATATAAAACCCTACAGCTGATGTTCAGAGAATAGACGTTCCTTCAAGTGTTCAGGGAATTAACTTTGTAAAGACGGACCGTGAACCAGCCACAGATCACTTGACAGCAGAACCAGCGAGCTCCTGTTGTACAGACTTCCAACCTCCAATCACAATCCAGTTACACTAGAAGTCAGTAACAGCAACAAAACAAAAACCTGCATGTAGGAGAAAAAGCTTATGAATGATGCAAAATAAACAAATAAACCACAATGGAAATTAGGAAACATTCAATACTGAATAATGAAAATGCTAACAGCTACCATGTCCTGAGTGTCCACTGTGAGTTGGGCCTGTTATAAATGTTGTGACCTCTGTGTCCCCACTTCCCAGATGAGAAAAACGAGGCATAGCCTGGCTGAAAAAATGGTGCAAGGCTACAGGGCAGCTAGCAGGCAGAGCCGAGAGCCACAGCTGGCCTGGGGGTCATGTTCAGAACTGACCACAGGAGCTACGTGGCCTTCAGCTCCTGGGGAGGACGTGGCTCATAGGCCTCTCCTACATGCAGGCAGGCACCCAGGTGGTGGTGTCTGTCACATGCTGTCCTTCCGCCTCAGGGCCTCATCCCACCACCCCCTGCAGCCTCTTAGTGGGAGTTCCATCCTGTATGCTGTGCCCCCACCTTGGGCCCTGCCTGGCCTTTCCTGCCTTTCCTCCCATGCTCACAGGGTACCTTGGACCAGCCCCTCTCCCTGCCCACCTCCCCCCACCACCTCCCCACCCGCCCCTCCACCCCTCCTCCTGGCCTTCCTCCCTGGCCCTCCTCTCAGGACGTCCCCCCTCCCATCCCTCCTCCTGGTCCTCCTCACAGCCTCCTCCCCTGCTTCCAGCTCCCCTCCCACCCCTACCCTTCCCTGGTGAAAGCACAGCCTACATCACGGCCCAACTCAAAGGGCCCTTTCTGTGGGCCTTCCCACCTGCCTTGGGCGCTCTGGGAACTGGAACATACACTCAAAGCTGACTTTGCTGCCGCCCCCCCCCCCCCCCCCCCCCCCCCCCCCCCGCCCCGGGTCCCTGCTGCCTGGTGGTGCTTCCCCAGACCTCTCCACCCCTGTGATCTCAAGGACTCTCCATGCAGCTGGGAGTGAAACGTTCTTTAAAGTCTTGAGTTTTATCCTCAGAATTCACCAGTTTGCAGTCTGCTCCATGTTTATTTTATGGTGAAAACATCTCCATGGTCAAGCACCTGGTGTAGACAATGCTCCAAATACTCCATTGTAGACAACCCAAGTGAACAGCAGAAACTCGCAGGACAGAGCCCCAGATCCCTTGCCTCTGCCTGCAATGGGCTCCCTCTGCAGCCCTCTCTGGACCCAGACCTTGCACAGACCCACTCTTGCTGTCCCCTCTGCCCAGGGCACCAGCCCCGTGAGATGGGGATCTGCTGGTGTGCCCACCATCTGTGCCATGATGCTCTATGGCCCCAGTTTCCAGGCCCCTGGACGCTCAGCTTTCTGGTCTGACAGCCCTGCACCTGTCAACATGTCTTCAGCTTTCTCTTTTAAAGCACTCCGGACCACTGACAGCGGGTTGGGGTGAGTGACAAATGTCATGCATATGCCCAGCTTATGCGCTGACAAGTCATGTTGTTCAACTGCCCCGTATTTTGGCTTCCCCCACTTCCTGGGGACTTGGAGGGCACCTGCCACATTGTGCCGGAAGCTCAGTCCCTTGGGGCAGGACCCCCTCCACAGGCTGAGTGGAGCCTCTTGAAGCCAGTTACCCGCTTCCCTGCTCCGGCTGTCGAGCCTGGAGGGGTGTTGAAGACTCCTACTGACCTGCAAATGAGCATGGCCCCCACTCCTGATGTTTCCACTTTAGGTTTCTCAGCTTCTAAGTAGCTGGTTAAAATGCCAAGTAAATGGGGATCTGATCTGTAAGCCCACTTTTAATTCCCTGCGGGTGGATGGGCTCCATTTCAAACACCCCTGCTGTGGTGAGGATGAATAATCACCTCCTAACCACACACTGGATGAATGTGGGGGCTCCTGCACAGGTCCCGCTGCCACATGGGTTATCACAGCTGGTTTCTCCGTGATGCCCCAGGGCAGCAGCCACGTGGAGACCACGAGTTGGCGTCAGCTTGGTCAGCAAGACATAGGTCCCTACTGAGGAATGGTGAGGCGAGAGGCAGCTTCAGGCGTTCTAGCCGAGCCCCTGCCCATGAGACCGGGAAACCAAGAGGGGGGAGTCTTGTGTCTTGGCCTGTGTCCCTCGGTCTGATGGACAAGGTCCCAGGAGAAAGGCAGGCCAGCCTGAGGGCTGAGGAACCACTCGGTTTGCCTGGGGCGGGTTTTCTGGCTCCTGGGCAAACCCAGATGGAGGTCACCCCTCCCCCCCCATTATCTCTCCTCCCTGTCTATAAGGTCCCCTTGAAGCAGGCAAACCTAGCTGAGGCCCAGTCTGTCACCTGGACTCCCCCAGGCCTGTCCCGGCCGCAGGGCAGTGGAGGCCTGAGGTGGCCAGGGCTTTGCCTTGCTGGGTGCTCGCCCCCAGGTCTCTAGCTCAGCCCATCTCCGCCTGATTCACTCTCTTGTACAGAAGACAATTTAAAAGCTTTCTGGGAGCTGCTTAACTTCAGTCTCCATAAACACTCCTTTTGATAAAGGCCAGGGTCCACAAGGTGGGTATTTTGTGAGACTCTGTTTAGCAACGCTCTGTTACTCTGCAGTTGAGGGAGACTCAGACAGCTCTGTCCCTGTGTAATCCTCAGCAAATCCTCACACCTTGTTACAAAAATTATCATTATTATTTTTAAATTTTTAATTCCAGTGTAGCTACTATACAGTGTTATGCTGGTTTCATGTGTACAACATAGTGATTCGACACTTCCATGAATCAAGCCCACACCTTTCTGAGCCTCGACTTCCCCGTGCGTGAAGTGGGAGATGTTCACGTCTGCTTCGTTGAGTTGCTCTGTGAAGTAAAGGAGACACACCTGACACATAGTAGGCACTCAGCTAAAGGTAACTGCTCTTATCTCTGACCCCTGATGGCTCCGAGGCCAGGCTACACCTTCCTTCAAGGTTTGGGGAAGTTAGCCAGGGTTCGGTGAAGACATAGGGACGCCCTAAAGATGGAAATTGAAGATTTCTCGCTCCTGGCCGCTGCCAGTCCAAAACTCAGCTCTGCTGTTAGGTGTTTGTCAGTTTCTTTTTCAAGATTGCTTTGGCTATTTGGGGAGAAAAAGGAACCCCAGTGAGCCGTTGGCAAGAGTGCAAGCTGGTGCAGCCACCGTGGAAAATTGTGTGGAGGGTCCTCAGAAAGTAAAACATAGAACCACCCTACGATCAGAAATTGCAATGCTAGGTATTTACCCAAAGGACACAAAAATGCATACTAGAAGGGGCAAGTGCACCCCTATGTTTATAGCCAAATTATGAATCAGCTCAGTGTCCATGGATTGATGAACGGATAAAGAAAATGTGATGTATACACAATGGACTATCATTTAGCCATCAGAAAGAATGAAATCTTTTTATGCTGAGCAAAGCAAGTCAGAAGAAGACAAATACATATGATTTAACTCATATGTGGAATTGAAGAAACAAGAGAATAAAAGGAAGAGAAAGGGGCAAACCAAGAATCAGATTCTTAATTACAGAGAACACACTGAGGCTCACCGGAAGGGATGTAGAGGAGATGGAGAACACGTGATGGGGATGGAGGAGGGCACCTATCCTGATGAGCACCCAGTATTGTATGTGAGTGGGGTCACTATATTGTGCACCTGAAACTAATATTACACTGTAGGTTCACTAATCAGAATTTAAGTAAAACTTTAGGGGTTCTTGGATGGGTCGTCAGTGACATGTCTGCCTTCGGCTCAGGTCATGATCTCAAGGTTCTGAGATTGAGCTCCTGTGTGGCTCCCTGCTCAGCAGGCAGTCTGATTGAGATTCTCTCTCTCTTT
This sequence comes from Vulpes vulpes, assembly GCF_048418805.1. Classification (NCBI taxonomy): domain Eukaryota; kingdom Metazoa; phylum Chordata; class Mammalia; order Carnivora; family Canidae; genus Vulpes; species Vulpes vulpes. The sequence continues at coordinate 106,202,461 of NC_132793.1, read as the reverse complement.
TTCTCTCAAATAAATAAATTAAAAAAAAAAAACAACCACATATCAATCTCCCTGTGGCAGCTTTTCCCAGAGTCTCTTTGCTCCTTACTATCAGTAGAGACTTGCAGCTCTGGAGGGCGCTGGTGTGCTCTGAGCTCAGAGCTTCCCCCACCTAGCAGGGGAGGAGAGGGAGAGGGTGGGGAGGAGGACTGGTAGGAAGGGCACTGGCTTGAGCATCAGGAGACCCTGGACTTGCCTGCTGTGTGACCTGGGCAGGGCCCTTCCCGCTCTGGGCCTCTCTGGCTCCCCACTTGTGAGAGAAGTAGGTTGGAGCTACAGGGGTCTGCAGGGCTGTTTGGGCCTTCTTCCTGCAAGTCTTGGTTCCTGCACCTGACAGTGCTGGGTGTAGAGCGAAGCCCAGGTGACAACTCCCACATCAGGAGAGAGAGCCTGGCACACACCCCTGAAGGTCCTCTTTTGTCCACTTTCCCCAAACATGACCACGGTTCCAACACTGTCTCAGGTGCCATCTGCATTTTACCCAGTGGTCCCCTGTAGGCAGGTTGAACAGGCCAGGAGCCCACATGCTGCCTTGCTCAACTCGTGCGGCTTCCTAAATGTCAGCATGTTTGGTGTGACGTCAGGATAGGGACTCCAATAAGAAGTGTCTGGAGGGCTTCAGAGTCTTTGTATTGTGGTAGGATATGCGTAATATTTATTAGGTAAACCATTTGTGAGGACATGAATCAGGGAGGGTAAGGACGATCACAGTGCTGTGTGAGCATCGCCCTGTTATACCCAAAGCTCTGTGCTGTTAAACATATCTTTCCCTTCCCACCCCCCAACCCCCTGGAATCTTTGTCTCTGTGAAGTTGACTATTCTAGGAGCCTCCTGTAACTGAAATCATACAACATTTGCAGTATTTGTCCTGTGTCTGGCTTATTTCACTTAGCACATTTTTTTAAGGCCCATCCATGTCATAGAATATATCAAAATTTCCTTCCTTCCTATGACTGAATAATATCCCATCGTGTGTGTATGCTGTGCTTAGTTTATCCACTGACCTGTTGATGGACCACTGAGCTGTTTCCACCTGTGGGGGTTGTGACTAATGCTACTGGGAACGTTGGCGTACCAGTGTCTGTTCAGTTCTCAGAGATAATAAAACGGCCCGTGGGGGCCTGTCTCCTCCTTTGTAAAATGAGAAACTGAGTGACTTCTAGCTCTGAGTCTGTGAAATGAAACTGGCTCCCTAAATGCTAAGGGGCTGTGAGGTCAGAGGTCACACATGCATGTTACCTGCCCTCCAGAAGGGCAGGGCTTGTTGTGGGCGGGCTGCCTCAGGGCCCAGGGTACTGTGGGCTGCTGCCCTCTGGATGAGGCATGGCTGGGGCTGCCCCTACCTGCACAGCTGCAGCCCTGTCCCCTGGGGAAGAAGAGCTTGTATAGAGCCTGGAAGCCTAGTCTGACTCACCAGAGCAGCTGCTGATTCCCTGAGGACCCTCTGGGTCCAGGGCAGGGGGCTCCCAGCCAGGTGCTGACCTGGAAGGGATGTCTTGGTGGAGAGGCATGGGGCATGTGCTCTCACCCCTGGTGGCAGGACCTTCAGACCTCAGCTGATCCCCATCATGCCTAGGATCCCAGGGGCAGGGAGGCCTGACCGCAGTGCTGAGTGGATCCTGGGGGGTCTACTGACTAAATCATTCTGTGCTGGAAGGTGAAGACTGGCAGCCCAAGGACTACATGTGGCCCACGGGCAGGTTTGGTTCAGCTGGTACAATGTGAGCATTAAAAAAACTTAGTTGCTGGGGCGCCTGGGTGGCTCAGTCAGTTAAGTGCTGGACTCCTGACTTCGGCTCAGGTCAAGTAGCCTTAAATCCCTTTTCAAGCCTTCCAGAAACACTTCATGAGCTCCAGACAGTGAAAGGTCAGATTCAAGAACTTACCAGCTGCTGGGTGCACCATGGTGAAAGTGGGGTGCAGGAGCCGGACCTCTTCATCTGTGTTCTAGTTCCACTATTCATTAGCTGTGTGACCTTGAGCCAGCACTACCACTCTGTACCTCAGTTTCCTTAGCCATGTGATGGTAATTACAACACTTTCCATTGTTTTGAGGCTTTAATGAGTTTGTGTGCACACAGCGCATAGGCAGGTGCCAGCGTCATGGAAAATGAGAAGGGGCATCAGAGCAAGTGATGACGTCATGCGTAAGAGAGGGCCTTCAAGGGGCCCGAAGCCCAGCCCTGCTGCTTGTTAGCTGTGTGGTCTCGGACAGGCCATGTAACCCAGCCCAGCTGATGATGCTTTTAGTGCCTGAAGGCGCCTCGCAGATCGGAGACCCCACCAATGGGCAGCTGTTACTATGAAGGCCTGCGGAAGGCTCTTGGCTCCTGCCCACGGCGCTCCCCCATGCTACGGCCCACTCCTTGCAGAACTGGAGAGTGGACACTGATCTGGGAGGCTGGAACATTTAGCCGAAAAGAACAAAGAGGCCCTGCTGGGCACAATGGCACCATTGTGAGTGCACGGGGCTCACAGTTTCCCTTCTGTCCTCAACCTGCACAGATGCCCTGCAGGGCATGGGTGGGAAGGCGTGGGAGCCCCCCAAGTTCCGCCAGCTGTCCCTGCGAAGGTCAAAGAGGAGGCCCAGCCCCACAGGACCCTCGCCTGTGTGTCCTTATTCCATAGATGAAGACTCTGGGGCGCAGAGTGGGAGAGACCCTTGCCTGGCATCACAGAGCACAGGGCGGGGGCGGTGGGCAGTAGCAGAAGCCCTGCTGCTCCAGGCCTTACCTCCCCCGGGGCTTTTAGAGACTTAGACTTTAGACATTTGACATTTGGTCCGAATGAAGTTGTATGTTCTGTCACCAAACACACTGACAAGATGGAAAAAAGTGAACATTCATCCTGCAACTTAAATATTTAGAAGACATCTAAACTCTTATCCTGTTTTGGCATTTTCCCCTTCTTTTTAAAATGGAGCTTATGGAGATATAATTTACACACTTTAAAATTCACTTTTTCTTCCTCAGAGGGAGAACCCCAAGCAGACCCCAGGCCCAGCACAGAGCTCGACTTGCAGCCCACGACCCCGAGATCATGACCTGAGCAGAGATCAAGAGTCGGACGCTCAACCGACAGGCCACCAAGGTGCCCCTGTAAGATTCATTTTTTAAAACTCTGCGGTTCAGTGGGTTTTCCCATCTGGATGTAGAATTATCACCGTGTAATTTAGAACATCTCCCGCCTCCCGCAGCCAGTACCCTGCTTCCTGTTGGACAATCCGTATGAATGGAATCGTGCAACAGGTGGTCTTTCCTGATTGGCTCGTGTCACTGAGCATAATGTTCCCAGGGAACATCTACATTGTAGCCTGTGCCTTCCTTCCCATAAGGGCTGAAGGCTGTTTCACCCCCGAGTGGACCACATATTATTCACAGAGTAGACGCTTACATGCGGGTCGCTTCCACACAGTGGCTGTTATGAAAGGCACTGCTGTGAACACTGGGACGAGTTTTCAATTCTCTTGGGTCCGCGTTGGGAGTTGTACCTCCAGGCCGGTGCTAACTCTGTGCGCGCCCTTCTGAGGACCTGGCAGGCCTTCTCCAGCTCTGCCAAGTGCAGGATGGTCCCGGCTCCTCTCCATCCTCACCAATGCTCATTGCCACCTATCTGCTTCACAACCGCCATCAGGGACCTTGACAGCAGTGTGGCCTCCTCTTGACAGCCAGGCTGCCTCATCCCCACCCCCACAATGCCCAGGGATGCCTGGAATCTATAGTCTTGTCTCCTTGATATGAATGAGATCATCAGTGGAGAGTACATGGTATGATGCTTCTCACTCAATGGGCACCCACCGAGGGTGGGAAACCAGGTCCTCATCCTGCCAGACTCACAGCCTAGTGAGGAAGCCCAGTGCCCTGTGTACCAAGCAGAATGCAGCACACATATCCAGTCGTGCAGGCTTCTTGAGGTCTGGTAGGCAGTTTGCAAACCACAAGGCTGTACGGGTACCCAGTGGGCATTCGAACCTAGGTGGTCTCAGGCCAATGCCTATGTGCTTACTTTCTGCACCCTTGACTCAGAAGGGAGCGTAGTTGACCAGGGGTGTATAAGAACAGCATGTTCACCATCTGGGAAGCAGCAAAGCCTTCCTGGGGTGGGGGCCTCCTGACCAGGGTCTTCCAGGATGGAGCTGAGAAGGGAGAGTAGGGAGTGAGATTCCAGGCCAAGAAGAAGGGCACTTGGCATCCTGGAGGCCTGCAAATGTGCAGCTCTGCTCTTCCCAGCTCAGTGTGGCCAAACAGCAGGCATGGAGTGGGGGCGGGGTATCAGCCATCAAGGCCAACAGGTGAAGACCCATTAAGATGGGGCAGATCTAGTTACGAGGTTCAGACTCAGGACTTCATCCCAAGGCAGTGGACAACCTGCCTGGAGAGTTTTAGGTGACATATCTGAAAGATAGAGCTGGCTTCAGAGGTTGCCTCCAAATCAGAGAGGAGTCTGGTTTAGCTGCGGCTGGTACCCAGAGGGGAGGGGGAAGGAGACCAGACTGATTCTCAGCTCAGCCTGTCTCCATGGTGACACTGGAAGACGGTGCATTTCCTTTGTTGTTGGTGGTTTTTTCTTTCTTTTCTTTTCTTTCTTTCTTTCTTTCTTTCTTTCTTTCTTTCTTTCTTTCTTTTTTTTTTTTTTTTTTAGATTTTATTTATTTAAGAGAGAGAGAGAGCACAAGTACGGGGAGCAGCAAAGAGAGAGAGGGAGAAGCACACTCCCTCCTTTAGGATGCATTTAGCGGAAAGCCTGATGCTGGACTCAATCCCAGGATGCCAGGACCAGGGGCCTGAGCCAAAGGCAGATGCTTAACCCAAAGAGTCACCCAGGTGCCCTGGTGTGGTTCCCTTGAATGAAATCTCCTTATTGAAATTTTAAGTGTTTTGTGTTTTAGACTGGCCTGGACCCTGGCTTCACCCCCCCCCCCCCCGCCCAACTCAAAACAAAGAAGGTGAACTGAAGGGGCGGCAGGAGATGTTGGGGTCAGGTAGGGTGGGACAGAAGGGCCCAGTCCTGCTGCTGGCCTTGCAATCTTGGCCACCCATTCTCTATCCCTCCATCCTCACCCACAGGCTTCCCAGGACCAGCACCTAATGGAAGTCAGGTCATGCCTCTTGGGAAGAAGAGCTTTTCTTCTTGTACTCAGTGAGATTCTACGGAGATCAGCACTTTTGTCCAGGGCCAGGGTGGTCACTAGTTCATGAGTTCCTTAGGGACCTTCTGAAGCCCTCTCTCACTCTCCCTACCCTCATATTTTGCAGCTGAAGAAATAGAAGCCCACATTAAGGAAATGATTTGCATGAAGGCTGAAAATTGCAGAAGTGCCTCAAAAAATTAAACTTAGAATTGCCATATGACCCAGCTATTCCATTTCTGGATGTATATATACCCAAAGGAGTGGAACGCAGGCATTTGAACAGATATTTTTTTCACCAACATTGAGAGAGAAGGTGAAGTCACATACATGTCCACTGACAGATGTATAGATCAACACAAGGTGACACATAATGCACGTGCGAGTATCCTCAGGCTTAAAAGGAAGGACGTTCTGACATCTGTTACAACATGGACGAGCCTCAGGGCATGATGCTCAGTGAAATAGGCCAGTCACATAGAGACAAATACTTACCATTCCACTCATATCAGGTACCTAGGAGCCAAATACTGAGTCCCAGGATATGGGGAAGGTGTATGGGAAAGGAACGTCAGGTGGGGCAATGAGAGAGTTCTGGAGACAGACAGTGGTCATGGTTGCACAACAGTATGGATGCGCCAAATGCCACTGATCTGTAATTCTTCAAAACAGTTAAAACACGAATTTTATGTTATGTATTATTCTACTACAATGTTGAAACACCCCCCCCACACACACACACAAACATGATTCCAAAGGAACAAGGATCAAGGTATCTTTGGTCTCAGAACAGTTCTTTCTAAATCACAGGATCTCTTGAGCTGCATCATTTTGGTCCTGGTATCCAAGGAATGAGTCTGGTTTAAATGGCTTACTGTCAAGGGTCCTACAAGCTGCAGGATGATCAGCTTTCCTTCTTTGCCTGGCCTGCTAGAAGGACCAGCACTGCAGTCCTCTTATGGATGAGAAGAATCCAGACTTCTGGGCTCCCATTTCTGTCAGCCAAATTGTAAAGCAACGTGTGAACTTGTTAACTGCGTGACGGCCCTCCCTTTCTTTTACTTTCTTTTTTCTTTTTCAACTATTTTTAAAAAGTAACCTTTTTACGATTATGCACGTATACAGATGCATTTTAGGAAGCTAGAGAATCAAAGCAAACAAATATTCAAAAAGTGCAACTTGGGATTCCTATTTTCCAAGCGTAACCATTAATACCTGACTACATGAAAAAAAAAAAAGAAAGAAAGAAAGAAAAAAAAAGTAAAAAAGGAAGAAAAAAAATATCTGACTACATCGCCTTGGTTCTCCTAAGAGGAGAGATCCCATTTTGCCTGCAATCTGCTTCTTCCAATCAGCCACCTCCACTCTGCTATTACAGGGAATGTTCATCTCATCTGATATTGAAACTATATTCACATTTCCCATGTTGATCCCCAAATCTGTTTGACAGCTGGTTTATCCAGAACAGCATCCAATCCAGGATCACCTATCACATCTGCTGGCTTGGCCCTTGGGCCTCTTCATCCAGAAGTCATTTCTAGGAACATAACACTCATCAAAGACCCTGGGCCAGTCCTCCCTGTAGAATGCCCCCATTCTGATTCTGTGTTATGGCTTCTGCGTAGTGTCATTCATCTGTTCCTCACCCTTCTTCCCTTCCTGTGAACTGGAATTAGTATCTAATGGCTGGCAGATACACATAAAACATTTTTTGCTAGGATAATTACCACTGATCCCGTGTTCTTGATATTACATCACCGTTAAAGACACACTCTCTTGTTGAGGTTTAGTAAAACCACTAGCAAAACTCAGGTGAATTTCTCAGGGTGGTGACAGCCCGATCTCTCCATTCCTCTATTCAATTGCTCCTCCTGCAACTAGGGAGTAATATGTGTCCTGTTACTTTGACCCCGTGTGAATGTCCAGTTCTCCACCAATGATGAATGCAATGGTTTAACTACAATTTGATAATCCTTATTTCTAAGAGTCTGCAAAATTATGCTTTTTCTGATCCTACGTGTTTACGGTTTTGTTTTGTTTTTTTCCTATGAAGCAGCACACTTCCTCATCACCTGGAACCAGGTGGTAATGACAACTACAGTTCCTACCAGAAAAGCAAAATAAGTCTTTGATTTTTCGGTGCTAGTGGGGAGAGGATTGAAATAGTGTCCCTTCCCACCTTTTAGATCTGTGGGCGACCAAACACCGTCTGGTATTTTCAATTAATTTCTGAGACTGCTTAGTTTTTCCATGACCTTCTATTGTGTGAACAATATGGCATGGTTTAGTTGCAAAATCCCATAAAACCTCAGAAAAATTCCAGAAACCTCAAGCGCACACAGGCGCCAGAGGCCAGCTGGCTCTCCTTACTGTGCCTCGGGCTCCGAGCTTTGCTGCAGGGTATGCGTCCACGCAGGTGTCCGGAACCTTCCCTGCTCCCTGCATCAGGGCCAACACCTGCTCCGTGGTTCCCTGAGGTGGCCTGGAGCAGGTGTCCGGCACTTCCTGGGTCCCCCTGCACCGGGGGCGCGCGTCCCGCCGGGGTCCTCTGGATGGCCTGGGGCAGGTGTCCCGCCCCGCCGCGCCCCACGCCCACTCCCATCTCCAGGTCGCAGCGGGGTCGCCCGTGCGGCCGCGGTACCTCTGACCACTAGGGGGCCGTCCCACGTTTTATCAATCAGAGTTTGTGTGCGCAGAATCAGAAACGAACCGCAGTGTTGCGAGGTAAAGTGCAAAACTTTACCCCCCAAGATATGAGAAATAGAATTAATGAGGACCCCGAATCTTGGAGCGGGCTGGAACAATCTTACTCCCTTGAAGGGCTCCAGGAAAGAGGCAGCGTCCGCCCGCCCGGCTAGCTCAGTCGGTAGAGCATGGGACTCTTAATCCCAGGGTCGTGGGTTCGAGCCCCACGTTGGGCGGTTACGCTTTTGATTTTCCAAGTTGCCCCCGGGTCCCCCCAGCCTGTTCTCACCCACAGTGCTCCGTGCGACCTGGGCTGCCTTGTCATCAAACAGTGCAGTAGGTAAAAAAAAAACCCAAAAAACTGTCCGAGTTAAAACATCTGAAACGTGGGTTTTTGAAAATATCTAATTTATAATTATCTAATTAATATTTAATTGAATGCTGTGCGGTATTGCCCAGTTTGGGGACCCGCTGTGACTGGCGAGGTCTATTATGCAGATTGATGTCCTGTCCTTCACTGGCTTCCTGCCTGTGGGAAGGGCCAGTGGGTGGGGGGCGCTGTGCAGGGTCCCCAGGGCCGCTCAGGGGTCAGCTGATGGGGTACCTGCTGTGAACAGACCCTCAGGACTGCTTTAATCTTTCCTCCCCAAGTTAGTGATTCAAACTGTAGGGTTAGAATTTTCCACCTGACATTTGGGAGTCTCAAAAGACCTTTTCCCCCCCGCACAAGTTTTCCTGAAAGAACAAGTTCTTAGGGGTAAAACTTTGTTTTTATGGTGACAGCTGCAAATGTTTTCCTTATCAAGTAGATACTTTTCATCCTATGTAGCAACTCCCAAACATTCTCCGCAGCTACTGGATGCTGTTATCACCAATTCAAGATACAAATTCAGGCTTTGGAAGAAACACAGGGAAGATTTCAGCATCAGAAATGATGATCCCTAAATACTTCTATTATTACAGTAGTTTAAGAATCTCTAGTGATGCGAGTGGCATAGAATTTTTCAAAAGGCAAAAACTCTGTCAGAGAAGAGGCAAATTAGCAAATTGATAAGAAGTTAATGAAGATATCACCCATCTATTGATTTATTGATTTTTAATTCCACCATAGTTAACATACAGTGTCATATTATTTCAGGCATACAATACAGTTATTCAATAATTCTGTACATTACCCAGTGCTTATCACCATAAGTACACTCTTTTGCCCAGAAATATTCATCATGTGTCCATTTTTATTTTATTTTATTTTTTCATGCATCCATTTTAAATTGAACATTGGTATTATGGGTTGAACTGTGCTCCTGTAAAATGCATGTGTTGAAGCCCTAACCCCTGGTACCCCAGAAGGTAGCCTTATTTGGAAATAGTGTTTTGGTAATTAGCCAAAATGAGGTCATTCGGGGGTAGCATGAGCTCTTAACCCAGTTCCACTGGTGTCTTTATAAAAAGGGAATTTGGACACAGACACACACCTAGAAATGCACATTTGGACACAAAGGAGAAGACTATGTGAGGATGCAGGCAGAGGGCAGAGTGCTTTCACAAGCGGGGAACGCCAACCATTACCACTAGAGCTAGAGGGAGAGTCAGAGCAAGCTCTCCTCCCAGCTCAGGAGGAAGCAGCCCTGCCCACACCCTAAGCTCAGACTTCTGGCTTCTAGAGCTGTGAGATAGATTACACTCTAGGGCACCTTGTTATGACAGCCTCAGGACACTAATATAACCAGTGTTCCACTAGGAGGGGATCTTGATTTAAAATTTATTTATTTATTTTTAGATATGATTACTATTTTTTAAGGATTTTATTTATTTATTTGATAGAGAGAGCAAGAGACCAAGCACAGAGACAGAGGGAGAAGCAGACTCCCCACTGAGCAGGGAACTCGATGCAGGACTTGATCCCAGGACCCTGGGATCATGACCTGAGCCAAAGGCAGATGCTTAACTCACTGAGCCACCCTCGTGCCCCTAAAATTTATTTTTTACTGCTCTGTATTAAGTAATTACCATTCATTTCATTTCATTTCAAAGCGTTAGGAAAATCAATGCAGGCGTTCCCCTCCAGGGAGGGAGTTAGGGTCACAGCTCCTTCAGAACTAACATTTAAAAATGAGCTTGATCTCAAATATTTTTTTTTCTTATTGCTGGCTAGTGATGTATTATGTTGACTGATGATTTATTGCTATTTCTAATTTTTAAATATTTTTAAATGTAGTAACATATTTTTAAAAGAGCCCTTCAATTCCCAGGTGTTATATAGAAGTGATGAATCACTGAATTCTATTCCTGAAACTAATATTACACTGTATGTTAAACTGAAATTTAAATAAAGATTGGGAGAGAGTGGCAGCCCGGGTGGCTCGGCAGTTTAGCGCCGCCTTTAGCCCAGGGCCTGATTCTGGAGACCTGGGATCCAGTCCCATGTTGGGCTCCCTGCATGGAGCCTGCTTCTCCCACTCCCTCTCTCTCTCATTAATAAATGAGTAAAATCTTAAAAAAAAAATTCTTTAAAAAAATTTGGAGAGAGAAAACATAAAAGATGTGTACTAACTTGTTTATAATGGAAATAGATATGATATCTGGGCTTTGTGTTATGGATTTTGGTGGCGAGAGGAATGATGCACAGCAATGAAACAGGATTGGCTGTGGGTTATTAACTTAGAGGCTGAGCAATGTATATACCACAGTTTATCATACTATCCCCTCTGCTTTTGTACATGGCTTTAAATCTATATAAATTTAAATACTATTTGATTATGCAAAAACAAAATGATCTTAACCTCCTTAGCCCAGTGATCAAATTTAGCATCACTAATGAGATGGCCAAATATCGTGTGTTTCCAATGGGACGCAGTTCAGAAGTGCACAGCATCACCTGTAAAATGTCCTTGTCAAAAACTCAACTTAGATCTAATCGAGGCTTTTTTTTTTTTTAAAAAGATTTTATTTATTCATTCATGAGAGACACACAGAGAGAGGCAGAGACACAGGTAGAGGGAGAAGCAGGCTCCACGCAGGGAGCTTGACGTGGGACCTGATCCTGGGACCCCAGGATCAGTCTTTGGGCTGAAGGCAGGTGCCAAACTGCTGAGCCACCCAGGGATCCCCACTTGATTCATTTCTAATGCATGAAATAACACGATCTAATAAGTGTAGTAACTTCAAAATAATGAATTTACACGATAGCTCTGAGATCTATACAAGAACTGCAATATGAGTGAAAACATCTAATTTATAGTGTGGCAAAGCCACAGGTGTTGCTGGGGCTACTGCACTTTGTTTCCTTCATCTATAATGAAAGGAAATGCTAAATTTCATTTTGAATGTGGTTGAAATAAGGATGTAATTTTGCACCTATGTGATTTCATGGATCCTTTGAATTGTATCCACAGATTTTCACCTTAGGAACTTGGGGCCTAGATTTAAAGATTTAAGAGACTTAACCACCAAATGCAAACTGTCACTTAATAGATTGTTTCGAAAAAAAGAAAAATAAGCAACAAACATTCAAATATTTTAGGAGCAAGTGAGGAAACATGGAATAGGAATTGTATGATTTTAGGGAACCACTGTTAATTGTGTGTGTATGATCGTGGTATCGTGGTAAATGAGAGAATGCCTTTCTATGTTGGAGGTGCATATTGAAAAAGTCAGGCATGACACATAATGAATTATTCTTTCTAGTTAGAAAATTCTGTTTGAAAATCTCCTATATCTAAAATAAGGGGACCTTTTTTGTTTTGTTTTGTTTTGTTTTAGAGAGAAAGGAAGAAAGAGCAGGCAGGGCTGGGGCAGTGCAGAGGAAGAGAATTTTAAGCAGGCTCCACACCCAGGATGCAGAGCTAGATGCAGACCTGGATCTCAAGACCCTGACATCAAGACTTGAGCCAAGATGAAGTCAGATGTTTAAGCGACGGCCCCACCCAGCCACCCCCAAATAAAGTGGCTTTTAAAGATATTTTTATTAAGGTACATGGTAGGTATGGTGATGTGCATGACTCCTAAGTGCACAGCTTGATGCCTCCTCACCCATGCCAACGCAAGTAACCACAGCAGAGGGAGAAGCAGTACCCATCCTGCACCCTCAAGCTCGCCGGGCCCCCTCCCACCCTCGTTTACCACTCCCCTGATGCTGGACTCCCTCCTACATGAAGACCAGGCTGTGGGAACCGATGGTAGCACGTTTGGCAAAGCTGTGGGGGAACAGGCTCTTAAAGGGTTGCTGGAAATGTCAGCTGATGAGGCCTTCACCGGGGCTACCAACGTGCCCCCTTGGATTCCGGGGCCTGCATAGATTCGTGTACACCAGTGTCCTGCAGCGGAGCAGCCTCTGAGGCCTGCAACACCGCGGACACCAGACAAGTTAAGGTCTGTTCATCCTTAGGGATGCGGCGAGCGCACAGACGCGCTGCAGGCTCACGGGGTGGACATGCACCCACGGGGACCCCGCAGGGAGCTCAGGGAAATGTCCGCACTGCACCTGGACGGGGAGGCTCGGCGGGGAGAGGCCGGGCAGGGGGTTGGCGGACCGCGCGGGAGGCCGGGCAGAGGGGAGGTGGACCTGGGTCGTGCAATCACAGCTTCCAGGCAAACCCCAAGTTCTCCGTGACGACACAAGGTGGGGGGTGCCAGATGCCGGCAGCAAGGGGCACCCACGGCCGCCACCCCCATCCCCACCCCCACAGCCGGGTTACTGGGACCGGGGCGGCCCCGAGGAGCCCCGAGCGAGGCAGGCGGGCGGGCTCGCAGAGACCCTCACTCCCGTGGGGTGCTTCAGGGGTGCGGACGGGCGGGGGGGCCCTGCGGACGGGCGGGGTGGGGGCCCTTCCCCCCCCTCCTCCTCCCCCTCCCCCTCCCCGTGCCCAGGGCTGCTGCCCCTCCCCCGCCCCGTCCCCGCGGAACTACGAGTCCCGGCATGCCCCGGGGCGGCGCGGGCCTCGGGGCGCGTGCGCGGCGGGCGGCCGTTGGCTGGGGCGGCGGCTGCGCGGTGGCGGCGCGGTGAGGTCTGCGGGCGCTGGCAAATCGGGCCCAGGATGTAGAGCTGGCGGCGGCTGACGGCGCGTCTGACGCGGAGCTGGGTGGGGTAGAGAGTAGGGGGCGGTAGTCGGGGGTGGTGGGAGAAGGAGGAGGCGGCGGCGAATCACTTATAAATGGCGCCGAAGCAGGACCCGAAGCCCAAATTCCAGGAGGGTGAGTCGGGGCCCCCGGGGAGAGGCGGCGGGGGCGCGGGGCCGGGGCGCGGGGCCGGGGGCGCGGGGCCGGGGGCGGCGGGGGCCGACGCGGGCCGCGGCCGGGGGCGCGCAGCGCTTGGCGCGGAGGGCGCATTGCGGCGGGGGCGGCGGGGGCGGCGGCGGGCGCGGGCGGGGAGGCCGGGGAGGCCGGGGCGGCGGGGCGGCGGGGCGGCGGGCGCGGGGGCCGCCCATTGTGGGGAGGCGGCGGGCGCGGCATGGCGGCGGCGGGGCGCTGATGTGGCGGGGGGAGGGGCGGCGGCGGGCAGGCCCGCGGGGGCGGGGCGGGGCAGCCCGGGGGCGGCGGGCCCGGCGGGCGCGGCGGGGGGCCCGGGGGCGGCGGGGGGGCGGGGGGAGTGGGGCCCCCGCGCGGGAGCGGAGCGCTGCTGCGAAATGGCCGCGGCGAGGCGAGGCGAGGCGAGGCGGGGCGGCCGCGCCATCATGGCGGCCCGCGCGGGCTGCGCAGCGCCCCCTCCCGGCGAACACGCGGGGCTTTGTGCGCGCGGGGCCGCGGCGGCGCGGGTGGGCGGGGTGCCCCCTGCGCCTGCCCGCCCCGGCCCGCCGCGGCCCGCCCGGCCCGCCCGCTAGGACCCCGCGCGCCGGAGGGGGCGCCCTGCCTCCCTGCCTCCCTGCCTCCGCGGGGAGGGCTCCCGCCCGGGCGTGCAGCGCTGCAACTCGGCGTCCAGCGCGGTTGGGACTCGTTTGGTTTTGTAAAATTTATTATTATTATTTTTTAAGATTTTGTTTATTCACGAGACACAGAGAGAGGCAGAGACACAGGCAGAGGGAGAAGCGGGCTCCCTGCGGGGAACCCAGGGTGGAACTCGATTCCAGCGCCCTGCAGCCATCCCTGAGCTGAAGGCAGACGCTAAGCCACTGAGCCAGCCAGGCGCCCCGGGCGTTAGGGTCCGGTGACGGATCTGCCCGCCCCACCGTACCACCCCCCGCAGCAGCCCCCGCAGGATATTTGCATCTCCAGCCCTGCGGTGTGCGAGATGCATGCGGTGTGGACGCCCCTGACCCGAGGTCGCGGTGGTTGTCCGGAGCTTCCGGAACGTCCGCACTGCGGTTGGAGTGTTCAGACGCAGTTTTGTCTCTGGCTGGCCGTGTGGTTGCTGTATGGACGGAACCGTCCTGGGCGGGGCCCCGAGGTACTCCCTGCTGGGTGGTAGTGGAGGAGGGCCACTGCCTGGGCTCAGCCCTGCCGGCTTTCCCCGGGAAAGTGCTCCACCAGGGGTGGGGGGCCGCTGCAGAGCCACGTGCTGCGCTGACCCCTGCAGACCCTGTCCAGGGCCATCGCTTCCGCGGGGTTCCCCTCTCTGGTCTCCTCTAAGTGGTTGTTTGTAGGACAGGTTCAGAGAGCAGGAATGCCTTGCCGGTGGGCACAGAGTTAGTTGTTGGGGCACCGCAGGACTGATTGGTCAGAAACTGTTTCTGCTTATGGTTGCTGTAAACTCGGAAGTTTTTCATGAGGGTTCAGCACGTTGTAGGTAAGCAGCGTTTGGATGCAGTGACACATCTGTCTGTATGGGACTCCATCCTCCTTTTGAAATTATGATACAGCACAGAGTAAACTGTTGGCGTTTAGCCTGCTGTCAGGGAGGACCTTTTTGCCTTGTCAGGAATTCACCGGTGGTAGTAGCTTCTGAGCATTTCCAGTGCACACAGGCCAGTGGGTGGAGGGGGCCTGGAGTCTCATGGACCTTGATGGAAGAGCACTGGACAGAATTACCTTTGTTCCAGGATACCGGAAGGATCAAGAGTGGGCAAAGGCTTTACAAGCTGTATCTGATATGCTAGTGTGCTCTTTCCCCCCATTACAGGTTTTTCTCCACGTACATGAAAACTAGGCCGTAGGTGTTTATTACCCTGGCTCCTATGCCTCCTGTTCACTGTGTATTCGTCAAGACAATAGGAGGGTCAGGTTGCCAGAATGGAGGTCAGAAGGGCCTCAGTCTCAGGATAGTAGACTTTTGCAGCAGCCAAAAAGGAATAAAGCCATTTTCAGGGTGTCTTTATTCTTTTTTCTTTTTAACAGGTTCCATGCCCCACGTTGGGCTCCTGACACAGGGCTTGATCTCACCCCCCTAAGATCACGACCTGAGCTGAGATCAGGATTTGGATGCTTCACTGACTGAGCCGCCCAGGCCTCCTTAAGGATGTTTCTAAACTGTGCCTGGAGAGTGAAGTTAGGAGACACAAGTCTTGTTTGTTAGCGTTGGACCTTCCTTACATCCCCAGGGTCTCGTCCTTGCCCCTGGTATTCAGTGATGGCTCCAGCCCAGCTCCCCCCTGGGCTCTGGACTTGTATACCCAACTGCTTCCTAGACGGCTCCATTTTGGGTGTGCTGGATCCACTCTTCAACAGTCCAAAACTGGTCCCCCCTCCCTCATTTCCTGTTCTGGTTAATGCTTCCACAGTCTGGAAGTCTTTAAATTACCACTTTTGCATAGTCGTTCTTCACGTGTCCCTGCTTTTGGTTCAGACCTATTTCGGATTTCACCGTGGACTGCTTATTTGTAGTCTCCACTTGAAGCTCTGCATAGGCCCAGGAACCTCTGCACGAGAATTAACATGGAGAACTTTGATCAAAGTAAAGTTCCTGGGGCTGCTCAGAAGGGTCTCATACAGGTCCCTGGTGTAGCTTGAAAATATGCAGTTTTAAAAAAAACTCCTGAGATTCTTGATCATATTTGGGAATCCTCACAGGATAAAGTCCAGACTTCATAATGTGGGACTCCGTGATCTGTGTAGCTTTGATTTCTACTTTCATATGTTTATCCTGTGTTCCAGTGATAGTGAACTATTTATACTTAAATGGTAGGTAGCCTAATAGTGTCTCCTTGTCATGTTTCTATGCTTTTGTACTGGTTGCTTTCCTTGCATAGGGCTCACCTGCAGGCAGCCTGCTTCCCCCTATGCCTATGTCTCTGCCTCTCTCTCTCAGGAGTAAATAAATAAAATCTTAAAAAAAAAAAAACAATAAATTGGTGAAAACCTTATTGCCCTATAGTTTTAAGAGTTGAGCTGGAGGTGCCTGGGTAGGTTAAGCATCTGACTTTGGCTCAAGTCATGATCTTAGGCTCCTTGCTCAGCAGGGAGTCTTCTCCTTTCTCTTCCCCTCTTCCTCTTCCAATGTACACTACTCTCTCAAAATCTTTAAGAAAAATGTTGAGCTAGTAGGTCATTTTTAACGATTTTAGAGCTGAAAGAGTTGTTTGTGGTGGAGTACTTTTGTTACCTTTAGGTCTGATGAAATCCAAGGGGACTGAAAATAACGTGCAAGAAAATCCATTTCTATAGTAATTGAAAGTGATCTTCAGGTACTGCCAGGAATTCACTGCCTGATTGTCTGATGAGCCAAGTTGGCTTCCACATCTTAATCCCTTACATTTAGTTACTCTTGCAAGTCTTAATTGTAGGTTTGACGTAGAGTATGATTTCCGAAAGTTAGAATTCTTATTTTAGTTGGCCAGTAAAAGGTTTGGAAGGAGAAGATAATAGGGAGATTATAGGGTTCTAAATATGGAAATATTTTAGGGGCTCCTGGGTGACTCAGTTGGTTAAGCATCTCACTCTTGATTTTGACTCAGATCATGATCTTGGGGTCCTGCTGTGGAGCCCGGCATCAGGCTCTGTGCTCAGTCAGCATGGAGTCTGCTTGAGGATTCTCTCTTTGCCCCTCCCCTCTGGTGGCCCATACCCATGAGTTCTCTCTCTCCCAACTAATTTTAAAAAATCAGAAAATATTTTAAAAATTGTGTTCTTCAGATATTGAAAAATCCAAATCCTGCCAAAAGGTTGATACAGTGGATTTTATTGGTTTATCAGGTGTTAGATGATTTGATGATCTACATAGATTGACATTCTACTCATTTTTTTTTTTCTGTTTACAATGTGTATGAAGGTGATTTTTTGTTGTAAGGTACTATTGAAGTTTGACCTGTACATAGCCATACTCTGCCAGTGTTTCAAGGAATACATGGGAACACATGGTGACCCTCCCACGTGACCCTTAGGTATGAAGAGAAATTAAAATTAACCTGGTTTTTTTTTTTACTCTTACAGGTGAGCGAGTGCTGTGCTTTCATGGGCCTCTTCTTTATGAAGCAAAGGTATGAAATCTGTTTTCCTTTGAGAAGTTAGCTGGAATGACTGCGGTCAGATGACTTTTGAGCATCAGATTTCAGTGGTTGGTAGGAAGAGAGTTAGTTGCCTTGTTCAGATTGGTAGTCCATAGAGTCCGAATGGGTCAGGTACAGTATTGCCACCTTGTCTTTTACCTTGTGACCTGCTGATGGCCCAGCAGCTGGAGGGAGCATTTGAGGGGAAAGGTAAAAGCCTGGTTGTTTGTGGAGCAAGTGCATTGTGTACTTAGTGACTTGTGAGAAAATACTGCCAGTCAGTTTTGGGTGTAAATGATGCTGAGTGAGCTCTAAACGAACATGGCTGTGTTAAAGATAAACGTGAACATTAAAAATTTGATGACTTTGAACTTGTTGGTTTGTCTGTCAGAGTTTGAACCCCAGGGGCTTCCTTTCCTCTGTATCAGTGCTGTGGTCCCGCAGTCAGAACTGATTTTACATTTAGCCGGAGGTAAATGAGATGATGTGTTCCCAAGTAAAACAGATTTCTAAAAGTATATTGTTTCTGCTTTCAGTGCAAATATGTTGTGTGACTGTTTTTAACACATAATTTTTAAAAACAGTGTATAAAATAATAAAGCATTTAGTTAAATACAATTTGTACAGCATTTTTGGTATTTATACGTTTGAAAATGGTCTTAATCTTGAAGTGCCCATGTGACCAAATGATAACTTTTTACGACTTCTCAGTTGTTTCAAATACGTAGATGTGTGTTTTTAAAGTTCTAAAATGGCTGAATTTGGATTCATGGAGAATCTGGTAACTTTATGTTTTAATGATGTCATACCAGCACTTTGTAAGTTGTGAATTCTGTCAATCGTCTATATCTCTGAATGTTACTTTGTTGTGTCACCTCCACTAACCTGGCAGGTTTTTTCCCTCAGGCAGCAGAAACTCCAGGGAATGATTTTTAAATGGCTGTTGGGATGGCTTAAACTATCATGGTTCTCTTGGTTTACTCAAGATAGACTTAATCCAGAACTAGTAGTGATTGCTTGTCATAGTTAATGACTTCCTCATAATTCATTCTAATTTGGCTTCTTTTAAGAACATAAAATGTTTTTCATCTGTCACTTGGCTAGTTGCTGATATTCTGCAGCAGAAACAGTTGATTGCCTTCCATAGGTAAATGACACTTTTTAATAATTTGCTATAAATAATTTTCTTTAGCTAAGTTTGTTTTTGAAATACATAATGGCTTCTGGTTGGTAGACTTTGAGAAAGTGCAAACACGGCTTTAATTAGTTGTTCTTGGAGCGCTGAGCCCATTGATTTAAGCGTCAGGGTGACCTCTTAGGGGGTTTTCAGCTTTGCTAGACTGGATCCAACAGATGGTGACTCTGAGCATCTTTATGACTGTTGAGTGTGAGGAGCCCAGAGCTTGAACTCCTGCCTCTGTGAGAGTCGCATTTTGTTGTGCTCGATTTGGCCATCAGTCTGAAGGGAGTGTCTCTGAAAGATCGCATACTTGAAAAGCACACGTGATGGTTGTCTTTTTCAAAACATATTTCTGAGTGAACTTTTTCTTTTTTATTTCAGTGTGTAAAGGTTGCCATAAAGGACAAACAAGTGAAATACTTTATACATTACAGTGGTTGGAATAAAAAGTGAGTATTAGTATTAGATCTTTAAGAGCAATGTTTTATTTCTAACAAGGTAGCTTGTGTCCTGTGTGTCATGGTTTTAACCTAATATATTTATCAAAGCAAGGGTATTGCATTTGTAGTATGAATAAAGTAATAGAAACGAGGGTACACAGCCATTTCATTTTGAATTCTTTGGATTATATCTGTTCTAGTAGAATGTCTAATAATTGTTAGGCATCCAACTATTTTTTGGTTTTGGTACATTTTAGTACAGCTTGAGTTTTTTGCCTCAGCACAAATTCATTTACTATATGTTATTGCAAACAGTTATACTCAGAGCTAGTTGGATTTTCCTGCCTAGAAAAGGAAAAAGGATAAGGTTGCCTGATTAGGAAGTAATGACCAACTTTTATATTCTGAGCTTTGGTAACAAATTAGGCAGAGAGTGATTTCATATGGTTCACTTTTTAGAATATTAATACAGATACAGAAATTTAATTACACAACCTAATGTTTCACCTTGAAGAGTTATTAGACTTTTTTTTTTTCTTTTTTTAAGGAGTGGTGTACTGATCTGTTACTGGGAGTGGACAGTGGTCATAGATTGAACACATTCTAGAATATCTAGCCCGTGGAGCTCTTGTTCAGTGATGAGTCTTTCTCTTTGGGACCCCAAATATCACACACAATAATGGACTCCTTTTTTGGTGCTTAAAGTTGAAGAGCCTGTAATTTTTACTATGAGAGGTTTTAAATGACTTTATTAGTGATGTTTTGTCTTTCAGAGATTGCTAGGAAGTAGTTCTTCAGGGGTCGTTTTCTAGCAGCTTAAAAGGCTTTGTGTCACCTGTGCCCTGTACATGGTCCCCCATCTGGTTTGATGAGCACTGTTGGTATGCAAGGAGGTATTCTTTGGGACTTTGGTCTTGTTTCAGGTGACACAACCCAGTTTGATTTTTTTTTTTTTTTTTTTTTTAAGAAAAGTTTTCACAAAATGCTTTTAGCTAAGAAGAAATACCAGACCCTTCACTTTACTTCCATTAGTATAGTTGTAGAAAGGTGGAAATCTAAGATGTGTAAAAGCACATTTCTGACAACTTGTAATTTTTCCCCCCATTTAATGATTAAACTATTTCTAATAATGACAGCATTTTAAATAGAGAAATTGGGAAAGTAATGGAGAAAACTATCCTTTTGTAGAAGTAAACTCATTGTAAATGTGATTTCAGTAGGAGTGCTAAATTACTTCTCATATCCAGCTAAGTTCATCGTATGGCTCCTGGTGTATATTGTAGATTTCCCTATTGAGAAAATGTTTAAACTGTATTTCAGTCTTGTTTTTTACAAATACTCTGTCAATATTGGGTAAAGTTGAGAACATTACAGTAAGAATCTCCATTTTCTACAGGTCATAGACTATCTCATTTGTGTGCATATCATGTGTAGGAAACTTAAAGTCCATCTAGGAAATAAAAAAAAAACTTACATTCATGGCATAGCTTTGTCCCCCTCTCCATGTACACTTGTAAATAATTATTTTAGCATTTCATTGTTATAGCTGTGAATACAGTTTCTGTGCTTAACTCTTTTACGTACAATATACGACTAAATGTATAGCTTAAAGACTTGGGTTTTGAGTGACATTTGTAGCTTATAAAAAATTGTGAAAGTGCCAAATGCTTGTATTTCCTGATTTTGTGGCTTCAAAATAATGTTTTTCCCTTTTTAGAGTTCAGTAACAAAAGTAAATGATAAGCTGCATAGATTTGTGTTCAGCTAAGTTTATATGCTAATTCCTTGAAAAAATAATTTAAAAATGGCACTAAACATTGGAGATCTTTAGCATCTTTGTAGATGTGTTGAGAATATTAATGAACAAAGATGTATTTTTTATAGGTGATTAGGAATGTAGATCAATATATGTAATTTTGGAAAATTTGATCTTAGTGAGTTTTTAGAGTTACCTTTAAATAAGCCCATTTTAAAATGAGGAGTTACTCAAATGCCCAGCAAGCGTGTTACGTTTATGTTTAGTACTGTGTAAGCAGTGCCACGGGCCAGTGTTATGTGGGAATTAGTGACAAGCTTCCTTTGAAAATTCTGAACTTTTTTATGCTTGTGACCTGTGAAAATTTCTGAACATCTGGCCTTGAGTTGTTACTACCTTCAGTGATATTCCTCAGAGCAAAAGGTGTTATTTTATTTTCCTGTGGTTCAGCAAGGATTTTCAGCTTCTGACACATAAAGGAAAGTCTGGAATTGATTTGGTTTTTATTTATTTTTAAACTTGTTATTTAAATTTTTTTTTTTTTTTTTTAAACTAAATGCTGTGCTCAGTGTGGGGCTTGAACTCATGACCCGGAGACCAATAAGAGTTGTGTGCTCTACTAACTGAGCCTGCCAGGTGCCCCTTGATTTGGTTTTTAGATTGAGGTACTTATTTAGATGCATCTTCTCTCAGAATGGAAAGGGATTTGCAGGACTTAAAATGGAACTTCATGGTAAATAAAAATTTGCCATCTCTTAATTTAGAATGGGAATAGTTCTAAGTAGATGTATAAATAAAAGTAAGATTCTCACTTTGAAAATGGTTTGTAGGATACTTTTAGAAAGTCATACAATGAAAGCCCAATTTCCAAATTGGAGTTTTTTTTTTAACTTTAATAAATATGTAAATATTTTCAAAAGCACAGTAGATAATATATTTCTAAAGTTTCAAAAACCTTACTGGAACTTGTTGACACAGACAATTAAATATTCCATTTGTAAATAAATCTTAATAAAGCTTAAGCTAAATTCTGCACCTAGTGACTGAGATTACTTTGTACTATGCTGTCTGTATCAGAAGTGCTGTGAGGCCCAGGCGCTCTGAACAAACTTTGAAGACACGTGAGGATATTGTAGCCCTTTTTCCTGTTCCTGAAGGAGCTCCCTCAGTACACCACCCCCTCCTGACCTCTAGGTAAATGCATGTTTTCAAGTTTTCTCTAGGAAATCATATTGAGGATTGCTTTTTCATTATTTATTCTCCTTTTGGCTATCTTATGTAAGAGGTCAGAGGTGGGAAATCATTAAATGAAAGATTTTGTTTTGAGGCTACATCTGTGTCACTAAAGGAGCTCCCTCGGCAGGAGAAAAGAATCACTTTGCATGAATAGTTAAGCCTTCCCTAAGAAATATTTTGTTTTTGTTTTCCCCTTTGGGGAGAAAACCACATCAGAAATCTGGAAGGAGCTTTTCTACATGCCAGGATGCTTAAGCAACTAGATATTTTTCAAGAGTGGTTGGTTCTACCTCCTGATGTTCAGAAAGCCATCTCTGGATATGTCTTGGAAGTTAGTACATTCCTTCGTCGTGAGTGAGTGAAGGTTGAGGACTGTGTAGTCTGATAAACTATGATAATGGTTTGATCTACAGTCTTAGCAGAATAGGTCTGGATGGTATTTGAGTGTGATCAACTTAATCACGTTTCTGACCTACCTTTAGTGTTTATGTGTCAGACTCGCAACTATTGTGTATATATATTATTGAATTCTTAGAATAATTCTGTCAGGGTAAGTACCGTTACCCCCATTTTACAGGTGATGAAAATAAGACACAACTAGTTCTGTCTGTAACTTTGCTGTTATATTACAATATTATTAGCTTTTGATGGACTCTTTCATTGTTTTGGAAATTAAAATTCTTTAAGATCTCTTTATCCTGTAAAGGTAGTTGCTTAGAGACTCTTAAGTGTCATGCTCTTAAGTCATTTGAGTAATCTGCTTTTGGAATCTGGCAGATTTAGAATGCTGCTTTTGATATGAAATGTTTACTTCCTTTACAGAACAGATTTTCATTGGGTTTTCATTTTAGTTGAGAATGGATTTGTAGTCCTAGCTAGTTAAATTTTGTCAGAGAAATCCAAAGTCTTACCTCTTGGATCTCTAAAAAGTAATTGGTGGACAGAATCTAAATAGTAGTAAAAAATAATTTTGAATTATAATTTAACTTCTCTTTTTCAGTTGGGATGAATGGGTTCCAGAAAGCAGAGTACTCAAATATGTGGACACCAATCTGCAGAAACAGCGAGAACTTCAAAAAGCCAATCAGTAAGTTTTGCAGCACGAGTATGAGAAATGAGAAATGTCTATAAATTAATTTTGAGAAATGGAAAAGTAGAAATCATGTTGGCTGCCTGCCTAAAAAATGATTCTTGGTACCTGTCAGCTGCTGTGTGTTGGGGCTTTAACTTCAAGCAATCAGAGAAGCCTTTTCTAGAAAAGAGGAGTTGTTAGCATACCGTCATTTCTTGAGTCCGTCCATAGAGTTAGGTAGAAAATAGCAGGATGTTGTTGGAATTCCTGTAGTTGCAAACTCACTGTGATCTTACTTCCTGATTCTATTATACTTGGAAAGGGACATGGGACGTCAGTTTGAATATAAATCTCAAATGGAATCAAGGTGGCATGATTTACTTTTCCACATACTCATTTAATGACAACTTTATTGAAATTATTTTTGAAGGGAGCAATATGCAGAGGGGAAGATGAGAGGGGCTGCCCCAGGAAAGAAGACATCTGGTCTGCAACAGAAAAATGTTGAAGTGTAAGAAGCTCTCTTTGTTTTAATTTTGCATATCGTTTTATACGTGAAATTCAAACTCAGTACTCATTATCATGTTTTAGGATTTATTGAAAATGGAAATTGGAACATTTTTGACTTGAAAAATGCCAATGAGAATCGCATTCTCAAGTGTTGGGTTGTTGAAAATAGGTGATAATTAAATATTCCTTAATTTCCCTTAGGTTTTTGTACCACCCTGCCCCCTTTTTATTATGGTGAAATATATGTAACTTAAGATTTACCACTTAACTCCTTTTTAAGTGTATAATTCAGTGGCATTGAGTATTTTCACAACCCTTACTTTTTAAGATGTATTTGTGCATGTATGTTTTTTAGAGTATTATCAGTTGGCTACAAGTCCAGTAAGGTATTTTTTGGGTAGATTTGGTTCTCCTCTAGCACTAAAAATAAATACTAGTTTAATTCTCTTGAAACCCATGGTAAGAATGTGTGAGACGTTAAAGTTTCAAATTACCTATCCACCCCATGGGAGGAAACATTTCTTGTTAACTCTTAAGATTTAGAATATCTTGGTAAAAAAAAACAAAACTGTGTGGAAGTCATACACATATGACAAAAACTTTAATCAAAAGATCATTTTATTTCTTGTGATTTGATTATTCTCCTTTAAAAACAGGTAGTTTAATGAGAGGTTGTATTCTTGTCAAAGGATCAAAAGTGACAGTGCTCTAAAATATGATTTATCAAAGAGAAGTTTTTCCTTAGAATTATATCATATTGCTTTACAGTTAGCGGTCTGACTTTACTACCTAAATGTGAGATGTTAGTCACGAAGGTAATTAGACATTTTGAAGGTTGAGGTGATAATTGATGGCCAGGGAGTGGGTGTGCCACTGAGGGTGGCCTGTAGCTTTCATTAATAGACAGTAACAAATGATGCAGTTTTTTGGAAAACTGCCATATGGTAGTATTCATTAGGATTTTAATAGCAAGTGAGTCTTAAAAGTCAGCAGCTTTCTCATATGGGAGAATATGATGGATTTATATCAATAAAATAATACATATTTTTTAAAGATTTTATTTATTCATGAGAGAGACAGGCAGAGGGAGAAGCAGGCTTCATGCAGGGAGCCTGATGTGGGACTTGATCCTGGAACTCCAGGATCACACCCTGAGTGGAAGGCAGATGCTTAACCGCTGAGCCACCCAGGTATTCCAGCACAATAATATTTTTGATATGTTAATCCTTTATCATGTTAAAAGTTGGTGTAGAAAATTAGTCTACATAGTAGTAGACTTAAAAACTTAGTATTTGAGGGATCCCTGGGTGGCGCAGCGGTTTGGTGCCTGCCTTTGCCCCAGGGCACGATCCTGGAGACCCGGGATCGAGTCCCACGGATCGAGTCCCACATCGGGCTCCCAGTGCATGGAGCCTGCTTCTCCCTCTGCCTGTGTCTCTGCCTCTCTCTCTCTCTCTCTCCCTCTGTGTGACTATCATAAAAAAAAAAACAAAAACAAAAAAAACTTAGTATTTGAATATAAAGCATACATATAAAAAATGGTTCAGTAATTACATGAAATAAAGTTTTATTTATTTATTATTATTTTTTAAAGTTTTTATTTATTCATGAGAGACAGAGGCAGAGACACAGGCAGAGGGGGAAGCAGGCTCCATGCAGGGAGCCTGATGTGGGACTCAATCCCAGGTCTCCCGGATCAGGCCCTGGGCTGAAGGCAGCACTCACCTGCTGAGCCACCCGGTCGTCCCTAAAGTAAAGCTTTAAACTCAATTTTCCCTTCCTTGGAGAATTGGGACCTCTTCACATTTATGGACTCCTGGGTCCTTTTGAGGGCTTCTAGGTGTTTTGGGTTTTCTGTGTCATCAGGTAGGATAAAGGTATATTCTAGGATCACCTGGTAAATTTTGTGTCCCAAGACCTGGAACTTCCTTTTTCTCTAAGAGCCTTTATTAGTAGGAAAGATGACATTTTATTGAGCTCATTATCTGGGTGGTTAGAGAAGACCTCACATAATTTTTAGCATTGCTTTTCCCTAGTAGAATAGCAGGTATATTTTAAAGTATATGGAAATAATGAGTAATTAAACCTGACAATATTTTTCCCCCATTTCTTTCATTTTGATTTGAGTTTTGATACAATTTTTAATGTTTGGTTTTATCCTACTTGATATTTAGGGTTTAGTAATTGTTCTTTTTCTGAATATGCATAGAGAAGTAAACTTTCTCTTTGTTAACATCTTGGTCCTTAAGCTTTTTTTCCCTAAACTAATAGTGAATACACGTGACGTTTGTTAGTACTTTGGCTTCAAAAGGTTGTGCTTTGGTTCATTGTTTAGTGGAATGGCTTTTCTTAAGAGTGACTTAGGACTTCTCTTATTTAAATTGAAATCTAACAGCTAATATTTTGACTATATACTTGGTCATAGGGCTTAGAGAAAGAAACAGCACTAGCAGTTTATTGTAGGAAATTTTTGCAATTTGAGAAGGCTTGCTTTTTAATTAACTATAAGCAAGAAGGTTGAAGCGAGAATGTTCGTGATTCTTTGCTGCTGTGATTCATTTAAGTATAGTTTATAGATTATAGAATTAGGGCCCATTGTCAGTGTTTTTCCTTTAGTTTTGTCGTATAGAATAAGTGGGTAAGGAATGCCTGTCAGAGCTCTAGGTTTCTCTTAGCCACCACCTGTTCCTTTTTTTTTAAAAGATTTTATTTATTCATGAGAGACAGAGAGGCACAGACAGGCAGAGGGAGAAAGAAGCAGGCTCCATGCAGGGAGCCCGACATGGGACGTGATCCTGGGTCTCCAGGATCACACCCCGGGCCTAAGGCGGCGCTAAACTGCTGAACCACCTAGGCTACCCGCCACCACCTGTTCTTGATGTGTATAAGTAAAAATTTATGGTTTAATCTGACCCAGAAATAACTCTCCAACAAATACTTGTGCTCCAGAAGTTTAAACTTTGAGAAGCAGGAAAAAACTCGTACTTTTAGATAGCCAGATTTTTTTTTTTTTTTTTTTTTTTATTCATGAGAGACATAGAGCCAGTGACATAGGCAGAGGGAGAAACAGGCTCCATGCGGGGAGCCTGATGTGGGACTCAGTCCCGGGACTCCAGGATCACACTCTGAGCTGAAGGCAGAGGCTTAACCGCTGAGCCACCCAGGCATCCCAGATTTTTGTATTTATAACCAAACACAAATTAATTTGAATTGCAAAATGAACCCCATGCTCTAAATTAGGTCAGTACAATTAATAACATTTATAAATGTTTTTTAAAGTAGTAGAAAAGTCCACATAATCCATTGTTCTGGCTCAGTCCCACCAGATGTAGGCCATAATTGTGGGCTTCAAATGGATTTCCTTGTGTTCTATAAATAGTTGTGTGTGAAATTAAAATTAATAATTTACTGTTTGCTAGTTTGTAAATAGACATGAGTTAAGTTGCTGTTAGAAATGTGGTGACCAAGAGTAAGGAGACATTAACTTTGTTCTATGTAGGGGAAGAAAAGAGTATTAGGTGTTGAGAAGGAGGGAGTGTCCAGTTGAGAGTAGTTTAGGGAAACTGGCCAGTGAGAGTGGCATGTGCCCTGCACCCTACTTTCTGAGCTTTCTGATACTGAGTTAATGGAGGAACTTTATTTTGGTGGAACTAATAATGTAATCTTATAAACCATATAACTTACATGCTGTGAACTTGTAAATTAGTAATATCCTAGAACTCTCCCAACATGGTGGTTTTAGTTTATTTTTGTATTATATGGAGGGAGGTGTGAATTTAACCATCTATTGATGAAAATTCTTATCTAAGCAGGAAACTATTTGCAGCTGAGTCTTACCATCTAAGGCAGTATTTCTGTATGAACTTAACCATTGTAAAGGGGAATTCACAGAGGCAGCTTTAGTAGCAACAATCACTTATTTTTCTTCCTCTTTTTTTCCCATCTCCTTTTAGGAAAACCAAAAAGAACAAACAGAAAAGTAAGTATATTAACTTTGTTAAAATTATTTACTTTTATTGCATTTTCATTTTGAAATTAGTGTTAAATGTTAAAACTTGAAAACTTTTTAGAATAGGCAGATTATGTTGGTCATCTCAAAGATGAGTCACAACAACATTCTATAGAGTCCATCCAGTTCATAGTATCGTACGTAGGTAGTAGAGACCCAACTCTGACATTCTTTTTACCATGGAGAGACCTATGTCACAGTTAGTCTTTATAATTGAGAAGAACATATTTTGGGGCAGCCCGGGTGGCTCAGCAGTTTAGTGCCACCTTGAGCCCAGGGTGTGATCCTGAAGACCTGGGATCGAGTTCTGCATCGGGCTCCATGCATGAAGCCTGCTTCTCCTTCTGCCTGTGTCTCTGTGCCTTTCTCTCTTTCTGTCTCTAATGAATAAATAAATAAAAATCTTAAAAAAAACAACAACATAGTTTGTAATAAATATCAGATGATAATATTGGTAAATGTTACCTGCTGCTATAAAGTTATATTTTTGGTAAGACTTTAAGATTCTTTGCTTATAGATGCAGGCAACTCCTGTATAATGGGAACATGAAAAGAGGAGGGGGTATCATGGGACTGTTTTCCTCACAGATTTCTCTTGTATTAAGCTGAAAATCTCCTCTTTGTCCTGAATCTGTGCAGCGCCTGGAAACGGAGATGGTGGTAGCACCAGTGAGACCCCTCCACCTCCTCGCAAGAAAAGGGCCCGTGTGGATCCCACTGTTGAGAATGTGAGTGGTTCCTTGGCATATTAGTATCTGTAGTCTGTGCAATCAAACAGAACTTGAGTCTTGAGAACATTGTTAGCCAAATTAACTACTGAAATAAAAATACTCCTATTTTTGGATAAAGGATTTTTTAAAAATACATCTTTATTTCACTTGTAGCTCTGAATATGTCCCTGTTATTTCTTCCCTAGATCATCATCAAATACTTGTTTGCAAGCTCTGTTGATGTACAAGACTAAATATATTTCATTGATGTTTCACTGTATAGACTTAACAATTCATATTAAACAGTTTAGTATGTCCGCAGATGACTTAATAAACCCATAAAAAATGACACAAAAGTTTTATCTGTGCATGCATGGGAGTTTAGAATTTCTTTAAGTGAAAAATGTCTTATTTCTAAAGTTTGGAATTTGGAAGTAGAGTTTTTATTTAATTTTAATATAAGTGAAGCCAAGATTAGGAAACTGGTATGCTTAGAGTGGTATGTTTTGAAAACAGGCACTTTTGGGCAGTTAGTGAAGACTTCATTAGGAGTCAGTACATTTGATTTTAGATGTTAAATAATTTCATGGTAGTCGTGTTTGGAACAGTCCTTGGTATCCAGTGATAAATATGAAAATACCAAGTTAAAGTGCACCTAGTCTGAGTGCTCGTTTACAAAGAAAAGAAAATGTGATGATAAATTTGTGCCTTCACACAAAAAGGCATCAAATAGACGAATTCTCTGTGAAGACAAGATTCTTTGCTCCCAGCAGTTTAGCTATAGGGGTTTTTCATTTCGGAATTGTTGAATGCCAACTCTGGCAGTCCATCTGAGTACTTGGTGCCTCTAGAGATTGAGAAAATCCCTGGATTGTAGTTGCTGTCTGAAAAGATAGGGTTTCAGTGCCAAAATCTTTTCTGTCCAGGAGGAAACCTTCATGAACAGAGTTGAAGTGAAAGTGAAGATTCCTGAGGAGCTAAAACCATGGCTTGTTGATGATTGGGACTTAATTACCCGACAAAAACAGGTACTTTGAAAGCTACATAGATTGTCATCTAGAAATGTTTTTGCTAGTGTGAAAAAGAATTTTAGGGAAAAATCTATATGGACTTGAATACTGAAGGAGTATGAGTGGTGAGTGGTTTTTTTTTTTTTTTGGATGAGTGCTATTTTAATTCAGAGACTGAATAGTGTGATCGCCAGAAGGCATGACTTGGAAAGGGATACAAGTACGGCTATAAAGTCTCGTGAGTTTATACTGAGAAAAAGGTTGAGAGAACTCAATTTTGGAGGTTGCTAGGATAGGAAATCCTTCTGAAAACCAATAAAGACAAGCATGTGTTTCCTGTTCTGGTGTTACTGAAAATGAGATATCCTTCCATAATTTTGGGACTAGTGAGATGTGATGAGAAGCACACAATACTTCCTGTAAGGTCTTCTGAATCTGTTCCAGTTCCTGTGTCTAATTACTAGTGTAGAGAACACGGCATTGTGAGGTACACGGGGGACATCGCAAGGGTTCCGTCGTCAAATCCAGATAGATGAGCCAAGTCTTAAAACAGGTGGCACGGGCAGGAAGGGGGTGGGTGTGGAGTGTGACTGGTTGGGGCTCATGAGACTTCAGACCTCAGTCATAGACAACATGTGGACCTCATTTGTTCTGGGGCCCAACTCCTGGTGTCAAACCTTGGCCTTACCAGTTAGGATTTGGACAAGTGACTTGGCCTCTCCATGTTTTAATCCCTACCTCACTCCTGATGTGAGGATGAAGAGCAGTTTTAGGAATGCTTCGAACAGGGTCTGGCACATGATGCACGTGTAGTACGTAATGTCCATGTCAGGAGCCAACCACTTCTTTGTGGTGCCTTCCATAGATTGTGAGTAGTATGAACGTATGTCCAGTAGGTTGCTCATCTTCAGAGCTGTGCTGTCCAATATGGCAGCTGCTAGTCACACTTGGCTACTTAGTTGAAATTATTAAAAATTATTAGTTTCTCCGCTACATTAGCCTTGTTGTAAATAAATGCTAAACAGTGCCATTTTCTATTTCATAACTGTTAGGTGGTCTTTTATTGCATAGAAGCTTTTCCAATGTAATTTTCCTTTAAAAATAAATAAAAGTACTGGAATTGAAGTGTATTTTTGTTTTCATAGCTCTTTTATCTTCCTGCCAAGAAGAATGTGGATTCCATCCTAGAGGATTATGCAAATTACAAGAAATCTCGAGGAAACACAGATAATAAGTAAGAATATATAAATCTTGAAAGTATACACAAAAGATTTTTCTATTAAGTATTATTAGTTCCAAATAAATCCTCTGAAATGTCCACTTTCTCTAAAAAAAATAATGCCATCAGAAACCAGCAAAATAAAATTTCATTGATTCGACGTGAAGTTTGGCCTCCAAACTTACTATTTAAAGCACCAGACAGTAAATATTGTATATGAAATTGAAGTTATTATGTATAAGTGTATATAACCACAATACACAATTGTTTGAAGATGTTTTTAAAAACCATTCTTAGCCTCAGGGCTAAAGCTTGCTTTACTTTTGGAATTGATTTTTCTTGTTATTTTGTTTAGAGCTCTTAAAAATCTGTTCAGTAAAAGTTCATTGTCATAAGTTCGATCTTCAGTTCAAATCTCTCACTCTTACGTTAGTTGAATTAATCTCTATTTCTCAATTCTTTTCAGTGACCTGCTTTGAAATAAAGATTTTTGTCTCTCTGTCAGGGAGTATGCTGTTAATGAGGTTGTGGCTGGAATAAAGGAATACTTCAATGTGATGTTGGGCACTCAGCTACTCTACAAATTTGAGAGACCACAGTATGCAGAGATCCTTGCAGATCACCCGGATGCACCCATGTCCCAGGTGTATGGGGCACCACATCTACTGAGATTATTTGGTAATAACCTCTTTAAGAAAAAAATGTACTTTTTATCCTTTGCGGTTTTTTTTTTTTTTTTTTTTAAGATTTTATTTATTCACGAGAGACACAGTTGCAGAGATACAGGCAGAGGGAGAAGCAGGCTCCCTGTAGGGAGCCCAGTGCCCGATGCTGACTTGATCCCAGGATCTTGGGATCATGCCCTGAGCCAAAGGCAGACCTCAACCACTGAACCACCCAGGCATCCCTATCCTTTGGATTTTTAATTATTTTATCTTTCCTAGTTGGCATCAAGGGGTAACAGAAAGTAACATAGAATATTCCATTTCAGTATTCACTTTTTATCTAAAATACTAAATATCAAATCTGTTTAAAAGTGAGGAGTTTCTAAAATCTGTATTTTAAAGGAGTCAGCAATTTCATCTCCCATGATGACCATAGCGCTTATAGAGCTATCTTGAATGTAACTTGGACTACATTGTTTTGTTTACACAGTACGAATTGGAGCAATGTTGGCTTATACTCCGCTGGATGAGAAGAGCCTTGCTTTATTGCTCAATTATCTTCATGATTTCCTAAAGTAAGTTTACTGGTATGCTTGAAATTAAAAACATGAATTAGTACAGTGTAGTGGAAGTCCCTCTGATACATTGGCAGTGTGGACAAGAACAGAGCAGTGAGGGGTGCCAGAGTTGAGGCTGTTAATGGGGCAGCATACGTGCAAGTGGTGAATGCCACAAACTGCTGGAGTGGTGTCTGATGGAACCAACTAGCCAGTCTTTTGGAAGGATCCATGCTTACTGTCACAGATCAAAATTCTAGACTGAATCAAAAGTTTAAGTTTAAAATTGAAACTATTAAGATAATGATGAGAAAATGGTAATATTTTCATGATCTTTAGAGTGAGAATGGTTTTTCTAAATACTCAAATTGTAGAGGAAATAGTCGACCATGTAAAAGATTTAAAAATCTGTGATAATAGTAACAAAGAAGAAGAGTTTTGATCAAGATGAGCAAAGCGATGACAACCAGTACTCTGGGATCCCACAGGGGTGGCAGTACCGTGGGCTCCTGAAAGTGGGGGGTTCCCATGGTCCGAGGATCTCAGTCCCGTTGGCCAAGATTAAACAGACTGCAGAAATGGAGAAGGAGGGCAGTTGTGTCTGCCCGCTTTTTGGAGGGTGTTCTGGCAATGCGTTTTGGAAGTTCCAGTGTGCTTCCGTTGGACCAGACTGTTATTCCTCTGGGAACTGACCCCGTAGAAAAGTTGAGGTGCATAAAGATTTCCAAATGCATGAAAATATAAGATTTATGTGTATGTAGATAGTAATGCAGAATTGTCAACACCCAAGCTGCCATTAGAGGGTGTAGGTGTAAACACATTGATGAGGAAGCTGTCCGTGTTGTGGTGTTGAAACAGCCGCGTTGCAGGAAAGCTAGGTGTGGTTGGAGTCCCCTCATTGACAGAGAAACATTTGTACTCTTGGGAAAAGATTAGAAAATTGTGGATCATACTGACGGGTGGGTTAGTTCTTGGGCACAATTGTGGGAGGGAAGGTTGGAGTGGTTAGTTTCTATTTCATATATTTCTGTATTTGAATTTTCTTAAAGTGACACCATGTATTTTATAATCTCAACATTGCAACACATGCCTGGGTATCTACACGGCTTTATAGTGCTTGCTCTGTCTTTGTAGTTCTTGCTCTGCCAGTGATCCTCTCTGCCCGATTTCTTTATGAAAATGTTCTACTGCTTGAGGGCTTCAGTTCAGAACCCTTGGATTTTTTTTTTTTTTAAATTTTTATTTATTTATGATAGTCACACAAAGAGAGAGGCAGAGACACAGGCAGAGGGAGAAGCAGGCTCCATGCACCGGGAGCCGGACGTGGGATCTGATCCCGGGTCTCCAGGATTGCGCCCTGGGCCAAAGGCAGGCGCCAAACCGCTGCGCCACCCAGGGATCCCTGGACCCTTGGATTTTTATGGTGTTTGTCAGTTTCTGAATCTGTTTCATGCAGAGTTTCTAAGAGCTAAAGAAAACACCAGATACTCCTATAGGATGCAACCTTTGCTCTGTAAAGATAGTCTAAGCTCTCGCACTGGTGTTCTGAAAACACCTGTTTTTTTACCGTTCTGAAATTGGGAGCAACTCTGGACCTACTCTGGACCTCCTCCTTCCTTGATGCATGTTGTCTGGTGGGTATAGCCCAGTGTATCTGAATTGTAACCACAGGGTTTTACCTCGAAATCTTTAGTGTATCTTGCAAGAAACTGCAGCTTTTGTGCCTTGATTTAGTTCGAGGTAGGATTCTCTTTCATCTTTGTAATGACTAATACTTTATTTTTAGATACCTGGCAAAGAATTCGGCAACCTTGTTTAGTGCCAGCGATTATGAAGTGGCTCCTCCTGAGTACCACCGGAAGGCCGTGTGAGGCGAGGCGCAGACCCTCGCTTCGTTTGGATCTCTGTAAACACATTTTTGTTTAGTCCTTCTCTTGTACAAATGATGTACTTTGAAAATGTTAGTGTATAACAGAGTTGATGTTTGTTTTCTGTTTGATCTTAAACAGAGAAAATAAAAGGGGTTACAGCTCCTTTTTTCTTTCCTTTTTTTTTTTTTTTCATTTCAAAGTTGCTACCAGTGTATTCAGTGACGGACAACGGAGAGACATACTGTAGATGGTTCTATTGCCTAGTCGACAAAGCTGCTTTGAATGCTGGTGGTTCTATTCCTTTGACACTACGCACTTTTATAATATGTGTTAATGCTCTATGACAAATGCTCTGATTCCTAGTGCCAAAGGTTCAATTCAGTGTATATAACTGAACACGCTCATCCGTTTGTGCTTTTTTTTTTTTTTTTTTATGGTGCTTAAAGAGTCCATCCTTTGCAGGCCATCCATGTTGTTCCTTAGGCATTTTATCTTTGCTCAGATTGTTGAAGAATGGTGGCTTGTTTCATGGTTTTTGTATTTGTGTCTAATGCACGTTTTAACATGATAGACGCAATGCATTGTGTAGCTACAGTTTTCTGGAAAAGTCGATCTTTTAGGAATTGTTTTTCAGATCTTCAATAAATTTTTTCTTTAAATTTCAAAGAGCAGTGTGCTTGTGTGGATGCATTCTGAAACCTTTGTACACTGTGTATTCCTTTCATATCTAGACTGATTTTTCAGGTAGGTGTTTAATTTTTTTGTTTAGCCATATTTATGGAAGGAGGTGGTTGGCTCAGTATTGAGCCAGAGAACCGTTGGCAGTTTGCTGTTGAGTTGTGGCTAGCAGTCCATTTTGGGCAGTAATGAAATTTTTACCTGCTTGACACTAGCTTTCTAACTATTGTTGTAACATGTTTACATATTCACCATGCCTAAAATGTAGGATTTTCTTAACTATTCATTAACCTCGCCCCTCACTTGTAAATGGAGCATAAGAATAGAGTTGACAGGTTCGCCTGATTGTACTGAGGGCAGTAATCTTCCATGGACAGTCTGTGAAGTGTTGGTGAGTATTTTCACTCAGTAGTGGTTCTTGATGCGGCTGTAGAACGGGCTGTGTGGTGGTAAGAGTAGCTGGACTAGAGTATAGTCAGGATGGCCCTGAGGGGCGGCTGTAGTTCACTGATGTGTATCAAGAAGTGAGATTGGGTTAATGGGTAAAAGTCTCTGTTTAATCAACGTATAGCTGAGATAGGTCCTTAGTTTTACACGTATGCCATCGTGATTCTGTATTCGTATTTACTGTGAAATGACAGTTGAGGGCGGAGTCCGGGCAATGTTGGACACTTCTGGATCTGCTTGTGGCAAGTGGCGCGATCTAGAGTTTTTAGTCTTAAATTTATTTCTTGAGTGAGTACTTGAGCCACACGAAAGGCAAGGCCTGGAAGGGCAGGAAGGAGCTTTGCTTTGTTCCTGACGAGGGTGGTGTGAGACCAGCACTCCTGGCTTCTCCTCCCTTTCCTTCCCTCGTCCACTGCAGTTCAGGTAGTAAGTAGTGCATAACTTCTCCACGTCCTGCTTTAGTACCGGCCTGGAACCTCATGGCTGTTATCTGTGAAGGCCTTGCCTGCTGGGGTGACTGGCTCACTGTCGGGGCGGGGAGCGGTGGCTGTGTTGCCAGAGCCACTGTGTCAGTGATTACTTGGTTGAGACTTGGGTTTGTATTCGTCCTGTTGAATTAGTTGTGACATATTCTGGGATCCCGATCATGCTCTGGGTGATACCACCTTTCCATGCCTTTCCCTTCATTCTTCAAAAGCGGAGTAACCCTAAAATGTGTCTACCCTAAACGTGGTAACACAGAGATACTACATGTAAAATACTTTGAATAATAAATAGAACATTGTAAACATGAGGAAAAGAATGTGGGGATTCAGACAGCCTCCTGTTGGGGGTTCTTAGCGCAGAAAGACACAGGAATGTGAACCTCTGCGGGAAGGCCGTGGGAGCTCAGGCCTAGGGGCAGGGGGGTGGCGTGGGGGGAACTCATGTGTGGTGCAGCTGTACTGTGCAGTGGTTCATCCAGGTGTGAGGAGGGGGCAGGGGCCTGGTGGGCTGACCGCGCAGGTCAGGACGCAGTGAGGTTCTACCTCAGGAGTGAAGGAGACAGAGTTATTTCTACGATAAACGAAAGTAAGCTGTTCACCTCAGTGTGTGAGACAATGAAAACAAATCTAGAGGAGGTTTGAGAAGCAGACTCAGTCTGCTAGATTCAGTTTATTTCTCACAGAACAAGCATCCTGAGCCAGCCTATGAGAGTCCACATCTGGGAGAGGCTAGGACACTTCATTTTCAGAGAGGGGTGGTTGGGATGGGGAATTCCAGCAGAAACTTAAAATTCGGCACCTAAGTCCAGAACCAGGACCTCCAGAGAGCTGGGAGATACAGACCAGGCCCCAGCGGCTAGGGGCTCTGTGCTGGGATGTATCCCATGGTGACGGCACCTTTACGGACCCACTGTAGCAATTGATCTAAAGATTGAAGCGGCCCTGTGAACCTTGAGCATGACCCAGGAAAACCCATTTGGACATCTGTCCTTAAAACCCAAAGATGAGGGATGCCTGGGCGGCTCAGTGGTTGAGCATCTGCCTTTGGCTCAGGGTATGATCCCCCGGAAACGGACTGATTGAGAACATGAAGGGAAAGGCAGAACAAGTTGTAAGGTGGGGTCTATCCAGATCTATGTGTATTAGTAGTTGTAAGTGGCTAAATGCTTCATAAAAGTGTCGCAGTGCTTAAAGGAACAAAACCCGGTATGCTGTTAGGAGGACACCTCTTAACATCCTGGGTGGTGCTGCAGGAAGAGGGAGAGCTGGATGCCTGAGTTAAGACCTGCTGCTTAGGGACAGAAGCGAGGTTTTCTTTCTCATGGATGGTGGGGGGACTTGCTGGGGTCACAAGCCAGATGGGAGTGCCACCTTGGTGGGGTCCCGGAGGTGCAGCCGTCTGGCTTGCTTTGGAGTGTTGCCGTCCAGATGAAGGCCAGCTTGCCACATCCTGCTCCGCCTACCGAGGCGTCTAGAGCAGGAGGTGCTACACTGGAAACTCGGGAGTAGGAGTCCTTCTGTTACAAACCACGTGCCAATGTTTGTTCCCTGTTCCTGCACCCCTGGGCTCTGGTTTGCAGAGCATGTCAGGTGTGAGAGCCCGGGCTGTGGGAGGCAGGAGGCGACGTGTGTGTGCGGGGCGTGTGCGAGGCTTGTGCGTCGGCGCTGTCGCCGAGTGAACGAAGGACTGTTGGTACTTTGAGGCTAACCTATCGCGGTAACCTTTCTTCTTTTTGTTAGATTATTTTAGAGAAACTGAGCAGTGGGGACAGAGGGAGACAGACTTTGAAACAGACTCCCTGAAGAGCACGGAGCCCAGTGCTGGGCTTGATCCACCACCCTGAGACCATAGCCTCAGTCAAAACCAAGAGTCTGATGTCTGCCCAGCTGAGCCACCCGGGGCACTCCTCGGATGTTCATTAGTTTCAGAGTATTTGTTACTGCCCACCGTGTGCCAGGATGAGGCTGGGGATTGTGGCCACAAGAACAGACGGGGCCCCACCTCACGAAACAAGGGAACAGACAGGGAGAGACATCACGTGAGACATCCTCACCCCAGCCTGCAAGTGCACGGGAGTGAAGTTGGGCGAGAGCCTGAGGAGATCCATGTTCCTCAGGAGGTCAGGGTGGGCTTTCCTGAGAAGGGGGTGCTGGAGCCAAGACGGCATGCTGAGCAACACAGCCTGAGCATGGGACCTGGGGCAGGAGGGGGTGCGGGACCTGGTGTCATCCTCTGCTCCAGGAGCTCTGGGGACCACTTGAAGCTTTGAGGGGAGGAGGCAGGGAGGGCTCACGAGAGGACTGGCGTCTTGAGCCATTACGCTGGCTGCAGGGTGAGCATGGTGGCAGGCAGGAGGCCGCGGTGATGCTTGGTGGGGCAATGGGGGGGCTCAGGCATGGTGTGTGCCAGTTTGGTGAGGTGGAGGGGTGGGGTGAGGGGGCCCGCATAGCTCACCCTGCCAGCTCAAGGGTGAGGGTGTGGGGATGAGGGGAGGTCCTGACAAGGTGCAGGGATGGGGCTGGGAGGGCAGCACACCTGTCCACGCCGAGTCCGTGGCCCACCAACCGCAGCCTCAGTGCGGAGCTTCCAGGGACCCTGCGGTGCTGCTGGCAGTCGGGGCTGGGGGTGGGCAGGTGGTGCGGTGCAGGGCAAGCTTGGAGTGAACGTGGGACCTCCTGGCCGACCCTGGGCGGTGAAGCTGTGCCCCACTCAGGCCTGGCTCGGGTTCCCAGGCGTTTGCTTCCCCACCCTGAACCTCGGTCCCTTTGCCTGGGGAGGGGGCTGCTGGATGGTGCAGCCACGTGCCCAACAAGTGTCCCGGACTGTGGACTCATGAGTAGTGAATGTGATCAAACAGAGCAGCCCCCTTCCAGGGTGCTGGAGAGACGGAGTCAGTTCTGGAAGGTTCTCTCTTGCAGGAGTTAGCTGTGGGGTTGGGGGGGGGGGGCAGGCTGAGCTACAGGAGGTTGGGCTCCAGAGGCTGCCCCGCGGTGGAGCAAATGTCCCTGTCCCAGAGACATCTGCATGGTCCTGGCACCCACCACAGACCTGCAGAGGCTCTTGGGGTAGGTCCATCCCACCCCCTGCACCCCTGCTGGGTCATGAGAGCCAGGGGGTTTTCTCTGGATCACCCGAGCTGCTGGTGATGTGCGTGGAAGTCCATGACCCCCATGTGCGCTTGCCGTGGTTCTGGGGCACCTGAGGCCTGTCCTCCGCCTTGGGGACTGGCCAGGGTGAGGGGGTGGGGTGTGGGGGGGGCCCACCAAACATTTTCCTCCACTTTTTATTTTGAATTCAGTGGAAACGTTGCCAGAAGAGCAGGATGAAGGGTGGCCGTAACGCTGGGCTTGCCGCTCATGGATATTGTGGCCAGGCACGCTCTGCACGCGCACACCCTAGCCCTTGGCGGCTCTGAACCACCAGACAGTAAAGAGGAACTCGAATGCATCTTTAGCAGCTCAGTGCAAGCTTCTGTCTGAAAAAAACTGGCTTGGGGCTGGGGGGTAATGGGAAGGCGCCACAGAGAGGAGCTCACAGGGTCTGTGTTCCAGGTCTAGGAGGGGGGACCCTGGAAACAGCAAGATCCCCCAGGGCCCCCCAGGACCCGCCAGGGCCTGACTCTCAGGAGCAGCTGGGGTGCACATGGAAGGTTGTGTTGGTTCCTGAAACCAGCTGTTTGCCGCCAGTCCCCTGTCCTTCCTCCGCCAAATAGCGAAGCCAGCTGCCACCTGCTCCTCCCTTGCTTGCCTCTGACCTGCTGACCTGCTGACCTGCTGACTCGCACTCCTAACCCAGGCGACTTCCTGCTGAGTGGTCTGGCGTAGGCCAGCACGAAGGCCACGGCTGGGCGGGCAGGTACGGAGTACCCCGTGTCTCCAGCCCCTGGCCCCCGAAGTGCAGGCGCTCAGGCCTGGTGCAGCCAGAAAGTGGAGGCTGTGTGTTGGCCCCAGGGGCTCCTGGGCCTCATGTGGCTGACGACGCGGGAGGTGTGTGGTCAGAAGACCTAAGTCTGGATTCTAACACACCCGCTGACAGTGTTGCAGGTCCTTCTAGAACTTTCTGTGGGGACACCACTGCTTGGGTCGCACTGGGGCCAAGCCAGGCCTGGGAAAGAAAGGAGCCAGTGGTGCTGCTGGTGTGGACAAGCCACTTGTGTGCAGGGGGAGACCTGTGTGCTGCTGGGTCCCAGTGCCCTCCTGGGAGAGTCTGGTGGGAGAAGCTTCGAAAATGAAACCAAAGTAAAACGCTCTTAAGTCTTGGCTATCTCTGTCCCGGCACTTAGAAGGCTGAGAATAGTTTCGAAAATAGGAATGAGGGGCACCCACTGGCTTGGTTGGTGGTGTGTGGGATGTTGGTCTCAGGGCTGTGACTTCGAGTCCCACATTGGGTGTAGAGATTATGTAAAAATTAAAAAATCTTTTTTAAAAAAAAGGAATTGAAAATGGGTAAGGAGAAGCAATGGTTTCAGAAGAAGCAGTGAGCTTGGGGAGGCAGCAATGGGTGGGTGGGCGGGGGAACATGCATAGGAAGAAGGGGAGGAAGGGGAAGGGCTGGGGCCGTGTGGGGCCAGGGCCCTGTGTCCCCAGCATGTGACTCGCACTTCCACCCACACTTGAAGATGATCACTCCAGCCTTTGTGCCCCTCATGCCCACCCTCCACGGTCCAGGAATTCTGGATGTCTGTCCATTCTCCCTCTGAGGCCTGACTGCGGGACCTGGAAGTCAGACGGGACACTGACGGGTTGTGGTGACCCACGGTCTCCCCAGAGCCCAGGGCTGGGCCCACTAGGGGTCACCCTGGCGCCCCAAGATGCCCTACAAGAACCCTCCCTCATCCCCACATCCTCGGGGCCCCAGGAGCACTTAGATTGTGAATTGGGGTCGAGCGCCAGGGCCTCTAACCTTCCTTCTAGGGGTCCCTTCTTTCCCCCAGGGGCCAGCTTCAGATGGCAGGAGATGGTGGGAGATGGTGGTCCCTCCATCCATCCTCTCTGGACCTCATCAACCCCCTTCCCCGGCACAGCTTGCTTGGCCTGCTGCACGGGAGCGTGGACACCTTTGCAAGATTTCCCACAACAACCTCTGTTCTTTTGCGGCCTCGACGTGGATACTCTCACTGACATTATAATTTCCTGAAAATATTTTCAACATCT
Source organism: Vulpes vulpes (assembly GCF_048418805.1). Lineage (NCBI taxonomy): Eukaryota > Metazoa > Chordata > Mammalia > Carnivora > Canidae > Vulpes > Vulpes vulpes. The sequence goes on along the minus strand of NC_132793.1, from coordinate 106,162,253 downwards.
CCCAAAGACTGTGAAGAGAAATAGAGAGTATCCTTCAATTCTCCCCTCCAGATACCCCTATACCAGCCGGGGTCCCAGCAAGACGAAGGGAGGAGGCCCAGGCCGGATGGTGCCATGGCTGCCCTGTGGCCCAGACCCCACGACCTGGCGGGGCACGTTCTCATGACTCAGAATGACTTCGACATGCTTTATGCATTCTAAGGACTATGAATCCTCAGAGCAGCAGCAGAGCCGCGGGGCCGGGGCTGGCATGGGAAGCCGGCTCTGCTGCCTCCTAATTTTGTGATTTGGGGTATTTTGCTTAGCTAACCTGTTCCTCATTTCCCGGTCTGAAAATGAGGTCATAACAGCATCCAGGTTGTGGGGTCTGGCAGTGACACGGGCAGCGGAGCATGTCAGGCGCTGAGCCCACAACAGCTGCCCAGGTCCTGGAGGGAGGGTGCACCTCAGCCTTGTCATGGCCACCCCCCCGCTGCTCTGGTGCCCTCTGTGCCCCTCGGGGCCGCAGGGCAGGGATTCCCGGTCCCCATCCCTGTCCCCCATGGTGGCCGTCCCCTGAGGGTCCCCTGGCCACTCAGGCACATTGCCTCTGGCCCTGACTGCCCCCATTAGCCCCGCGGACGGACAGACACAGCCTCCAGCCCAAACTCGAAGTCTGCTGCCCGTTTGCCTGTGTGGACGCAGTTTGGATAAGAAACAATTATTAAAAGCTTAAGCTTCACTTGGAGTTCAGGCGGCTGCTCCCAGGTGGGAGTCAGGGACCCTTCCTATCAGCCAGATGCCCTGCGACGCTGGGGTGGGGCTCGTTGCTGTGGAGCAGGAACCCGGGCTTCCTCTCCTGGGGACAGGGTGCTGCCTTGTTAAGTCTCTGTCAATGAGGCACGAGAGGGCCTCTGGGCTGCTCGGGTCATGAGGGTGGGGCCCTCGATGGCACTGAGGTCACAGGGCAGCCAGGACGCGGGCCTTGTCCAACCATGCAGCTTCCAGGACGCTGAGCAGTGAACATGGTCTTTGTACCAACAGCCCAAAGACCAGCGGCCTGTTTATTTGGAAGCTCTTTTTTTGTTGTTGTTGTTGTTTTTAATATTTTATTTATTTATTCACAAGAGACACAGAGAGAGAAGCAGAGACACACACAGGCAGAGAGAGAAGCAGGCTCCATGCAGGGAGCCCGATGCAGGACTCGATCTCTAGACCCCAGGATCACGCCCTGAGCCGAAGGCAGACGCTCGACCACTGAGCCACCAGGGGTCCCTATTCGGAAGCTGTTGAATGAAGCTGCACCTTCTTCAAAAAAAAAAAAAACCACCTTGACCTTGAAAGTACAGGTTGTATGTCAAAGGGGAGGGAGAGCGAGGCATTTGCACACACTGTGCACCATGCTCCGTGCTGGCGGTCTGCAGACACTGTCTCGGAGCCTGTGTGACCCCATGAGGAAGGTGTGTCGTTCCCATTTTGGGGTTCAGAGCAGGACCTGGGTTTGAATCCCAGCGCCGTCACACTGTATTATGTAGGCCTAGTGTCACGTTCTCACCTGCAAAATGAGGATGATAATGACCTCCTCTAGGGTGGTTGTGAGCATTGGGGTCATCAGTGTGAAGGAGCGTCACCTGGCACAGGACAGAAGCAGCGGGTCCATGTGGTTATCCGCCCAACGTGATCGAGCAAATGGCTTGGCTGGAACTGGCGCCTGGGGAAGCCGAGCGCCCCCCCCCCCCCCCCGCCCACCCGTGTCATGCCTTCCTCAGGTCCTGCCCGCCGTCCTGAATGCCAGCCTTTCCTTTCCGTTCCTGGCAGTGGGCAGGGGCGTGAGGCCCCGTGTCTGGGCTTCACCAGCACAGCACACATCTGTGGCCACCAGGGGCAGGGCTGGTGGCCCCATGGGCCTGCGACGCAGCGAGTGCATCAGGGCAACTCCAAAGGAAGGGCATTCAGACAGGCTGCCCCGATCACACACCTGCCCATTTTCCTGGGAACCACACGATTTTAGCACTAAAATTTCAAAGTCTTGGGATAATCATCAGCTGCAGGCAGCCTGGGATGGCTGGCCCCCTGCGCCCAGAGCAGGGCAACCTCAGCGCCAGTCCCCTCCATGGCCTGAGCTGGAATCTGACAACCCAGAGGGAGGCCGCTTTCATGTTTGCGCACATGCCCATCTCAATCAGGTTTAACGTTCTCAGGGTCGGGGCCGCTGTAGGCCTGCACCCCTGTCCCCAGAAGGGTGGCTTCTGTGCGTGGACACTGCTCCCACCCTGGAGCTGCCACACAGGAGCTGGAGCTGCTTTGCAGGTGGCATCTACCTGCTGACGAGTGCAGCCCTCCCCACAGATGCACTCCTGCCGGCTCCTCTCCTGGGACCACAGCTGGGGCATGGGCAGGCCACAGCCTCAGGTCCCCTCTGCAGACGAGGCCACCTCGCCCACGGGTCAGTGGGCACCAAGTACAGCTGTGTCACCGCAGCCCCACCCTGGGCCTTTGCACATGCTCCTCTCATGAAGTGGAGTCTGTATTGCTCCTCACGAAAGCCCACTCATCCACAGAGCTCAGCTCAAGCGTCCTGCCGTCCGCGGCAATCTGTATGGGTGGCATTCCGGGCAAACCCTCAAAGCATTTGTCCCTGGACTTTTTTTTAGAAACCATTCACATACCATAAAATTCCCCCTTTTAATATGTACAGCACAGTGAATTTCAGTAGAGGTACAAAGTCGTGCGAACACCAGCGCTATCTGATACCAGAACATTTTCAAGAGCCCCGCCCCCAAAGCCCAGACCCGTAAGCAGTCCTTCCCCCCGGTCCCTGGGTGTTTCTGTGGATTTGCCTGTTTCGGATGTTTCTCATCGGGGGAATTTTGTCACACGTGTCTTCTGTGTTGGGCTCCTTCGGCTGAGCGTAATGTTTCCAGAATGTACCCGTCGTAGCAGGTGCCAGTGCTCCGTATCTGCCATACAGACAGACCACGTTTTGCTGATCTGTTTACCTGTTTCGGGAGATGGACACGTGGGTTGTTCCACGTGTTGGCAGCGATGAACGATGCTGCTCTCAATATGCGCGTGCACATTTCTGTGTGGACATGTTCTCGGTTGCCTGGGGAGTGGAATTGCTGGGTCACGCAGTGAGATTTTTTAAGGAACTGCCACGCTGGTTTCAGGGTGACTTCCTGCCGTGTACGGTCACCGCAGGTGCGCGAGGGTCACAAGCCCTGCACGTCCTCGGCCGCTCCTACTGCCGCCCGGCTCTCAGAGTGCAACCCTCATGGTGCCCGGTGCGTCTCCCAGCTGGACTGTGATGTCAGCTGACCTTCTCTGGGGGTGTCCACTTAAACCTTTTGCCCACTTGTAAGTTGGGTTGGTTGTGTCTTTACTGTTGAGACACATCTCTTTATTCCAAATCCCAGATCACTACGATCTGTGAATATTTCCTCTCCTTCTTCAGGTTTTCCTTGTCCTTTCTTCACAGGCTCCTTTGAAGCACAGAAGTCTTCCCTTTTAATGAAGTCCGCTTTATCTTTTGTGGCTGCTCTTGTTGCCCGTGTGTTTGGTGTCATATCTAAGAAACTCGCCAAATCCAGCTTCCTGAAGACGTGCCCCTTCTCTGCGTCTTACAGAGGTAGCGCCCACTTTTAGGTCTGTGGTGCATCTTCACTCGATTCTTGTGTACAATGTGAGGCAGGGCTCCAGCTTCATTCTTCTGCATGGGGACATCCAGCTGTCCCAGGACCACCGGCTTAAAAAAAGATGATTCTTTCCCCATTGAATTATCTTGGTGTCCTTGTTGAAAATCAGCCATGACTGTATGATTCCGTCTGGTCGTCTGGTCTCTCAATTCCGACCCATCGATCTGTACGTCTGTCCCCTGCGGGGAGCCCAATGCGGGACTCCATCCCAGGACCCTGGGATCGTGCCCTGAGCCAAAGGCAGACGCTCAACCAACTGAGCGCCCCCAGGTACTCCTAGATGTTAATTTCTTTTGATAAAATGTTATAGTTTTTAGTAAGTCTTACCCGTCCCTTGTTAAATTCTTCCTAAGATTTTTATTCTTGCTGATTCTATGGTAAATTGGGCTGTCGGTGGCTATAGAAACATATCCTGCAGCACTGCCAGTCATGTGCTGACACCAGTGGTTTCTTTGGGGTGTGTGTTCCTCAGAATTTTCTACGTACAAGATCATGTTCTCTGCACACAGAGGTAGTTTACCTTCTCCTCTATGATCTGATGGCTGAGACATCTCCATCTGCTGAACGGCCCTGGCTGGAACCTCCCGGACAATGTGGAACAGAGGGGGCAAGGACAGCATCTCAGGGGGGAAGCTTTCCTTACTGAGGGTGACGTTAGCTCTGGGTTTTCCATAGACGCCCTCGTTGGGTTGAGGAAGTTCCCCTGCCATGACCAGTTTGCTGAATGCCTTTGTCATGAAAGGATGTTGGATTGTTTAAAAAAAAAAAAGCTCTTTCTGTCTAGAGCGAGGATTATGCAGTTTCTGTCCTTCACTGATATACAGTGTATTTTATTGATTTTCATATGGTGAGCCAACCGTTTATTCCTGGGATAAACCCCACCTGCTCACGATACAGAATCCTTTTCATATGTTGCTGGATTTTGTTTGCATTTGGTATCTTGTTGAGGATTTTTGCATCTACAACAACAAATGATATCACTCTGAAGTTTTTTATTATAATGTCTTGAGCCTTCAGACTTTTCACTGTTTTTGTTTGGTTTTATTTTTCCTTTGTTGTCTTTTACCCCAGTGAGGGAGATCCTTGGGGCCAAAGGTGTGTCCTATGGACTCAGGCCTTTGGAGCCCAGCCCAGGCCTACCTTTGGAGGGGTGGCTGATGGGGACCCTGACAAATGACCAGTGGGGCTGCACCTACTTCACACCAGGTTCTCTTCTGGATCTCTGGAGGTCCAGAGCCTATGGAGGGGATTTGTCACACTGGGATATGGCCTTGCCCACTCCTCTGTTCAAACCCAAATAGGCCCTTCTTCCTGCTTCACGCAGCATGCCCAGAACATCCTTGTGTGCTCCCTGGTGCCTGGTGGGGTGGAGGTGTGGGGTAGGCCGCATACAGCTGACAGCAGCAGAGGTCTGCTAACCGAACAAAGGGTCCGGAATTGACCTTTGCAGCCCCATTTACAAGAGACTGGTGGTCACCTCTTGTCCTCTGTTGGTTCATTAATTTTGATAAATAGGCCATCCTTCCATCCTGAGACAGTAACAGAGAAAACCAGGTGTGAGACATACAGAAACTCTTGATACCGTCTTCATGTGAACTCTCTAAATTTGAAACTCTTACAAAATTTAAAAGTTTATTATAAAAAGCACAGGAGATTTAGGTTAAATTGTTTTTCCAAATAGTTGCTCAATTTCCTAGCATCTTTTACTGAGCGGTAAAAATTGATCTGTCCACCTGTTCCTTATGCACCGAATTCTTATTTTGTGCACTCTGGGCGATTATGTGTTCTTAGCTGGGGTATGCTTTCAAGTGCAGACCTCATTCCCATTGCTTATTTATAAAATCCTCCTAACCACCGTGTCCTGTTTCCCCTCAGACAAATGGAAAGTATCAATTTTATTGACACTTTTTAGAAAAGATTTTATTTATTTACTCATGAGACACACACACACACACACACACACACACACACACACACACACACACACAGAGAGAGAGAGAGAGAGAGAGAGAGGCAGAGACACAGGCAGAGGGAGAAGCAGGCTCCATGCACCGGGAGCCTGACGTGGGACTCGATCCCGGGTCTCCAGGATCCCGCCCTGGGCTGAAGGTGGTGCTAAACCGCTGAGCCACTGGGGCTGCCCTTTTACTGACATTTTATTTGGAAATGTACCAAACCCATGTTTTTATTTTGGGCAAGAGTCACTTATTTGTGTTCTTTCTTTCCACTCAAGAATATGGCATGCTGCTCCGTTTATTCAGGCCATGCTTTCGCTTTTCATAATTGTGTCATTTTCTTAGTCTATAGACGTCTGTTATTTTTGATGGTTACTCCTGGTGACCAGCGTTGTTGCTATGGGGCCACATGCTTTTCTTCTGGGTTTTGTTGATTGTTGTGTCTCCGGTGTCTGGGAACCAGGCATTTTCTGATCAGTTTGTTCTGAGCTTTTCTGTTGTCTCTCTTGGATGTTTTTGGTCACATTATCACACTGTCTGCGGACTTTAATTTGGTTTATTCCCCCCATGCGGTGGCCAGGCCTTGCAGACAGGTGGTCAGCAACAGTGTGCTCCTGGGCGCCTCTTATGTCACAGACCGTGCGTCTAGGACTCTATTGCATTAAGGAAATAGGCTTTTGTTTCACAACTGTTGGTCTTGATTTATTGTTGCAACATTTCATGTTACTGGAACTTCCTAATGGATTAAAACCATATGGGTGTTTTCTAAATAAAGCTTGTTATAAAAAAACCCCACAGTGTCCTCAAAGGGAAAGGATGGTGTGGAGCTGGCAGGAGCACCAGGCACGTTCAGGGCAAGGGGCTGGAGAGGACAGGCAGGCGGTCCTGGCAGGGAGGCCACATGGGGAGGTACAGCTTCCAGGCTGGTGCCTGGGTTCAAATCCTGCCTCTTCTGAGCCTGGCACAGTCCCTCTGGCCTCCACAGCTGCCCCCCGCCCCGGGGTGCAACCTGCCAAGGTCCCAAGTCCCACCTGCTCCTCCTCCTGGGCCCCTGCGAGGTGCACAGTGACCCCTGCACCTGCACCATCCTCCCAGCCAGGTGGCTCTGGAGGCCCCCTCCCTCCTGGGGGATGCAAGCCCCGAGGACAGAGTAGGCCTGGGTCATGTGAGGTCGCAGCACAAGGCACATGCCCGGCCCGGCAGGAGTTCACCAAATGTTTATTGAATACAGATCACAGGAAAGACAGGGGTGCTCTCCAAATGTGGGAGATAAAGAGTATTCTTGGCCATTGGGTTTAAGTGCCTAAGTTGTCGCTCGTTCGGTGGGCTCTTCTTCCTCATTTTCCTCAGGCCTCAGGGCATGGCATGGGGGCGAGGGCCCTGGGGGTCCCGGGCCCCTTCCTCCAGGGCAGGACTCCAGCGCCGGCCCGGGCGGCGGCTCACACCAGGGGGATGGGGTAGGAGGCGCAGGCGGCCAGGCCACACATGTTCTTCCCACGCTCGATGAGGAAGTACCTGGGCAGACAGAGCGAGCTGGGGACGGGCTGGGGCTGCCTCACGGCGGACCTTCCTAGGATGCTGTACCACGAGCTCTGACTCCAGGGGCGATGGCCTGGCTTGCTGAACACCCAGGAAACCCCTGACCTGACCTGACTGACGGGCTTTCCCTTCCCTCCCTGTGGCTACCACGTTGCGTCCATCCCACTTCCCTACAACTTCCCGACTTGGCCCTCAGCTAGTTACTTCATCATCACCGGGACCCTGAGGGCACGCAGTCTGATGGCGGACACCCCGGCACCCGGTTCCAGCCTCCTCCCCAGGACGGGCGCTCATGGTCTGAGGCACACCTGTGGCCCAGGTTCTTCCAACCTGCCCTCCTAGCCGTGGCACCGTGCTGAGCCGTGCCAGCCCCCGGCCAGACCCTCCAGGGACAAGGGAACCTCATGTCTGGCACAGGATCCTTCCGATGTGGGGGCCAGGGCAGGAGGGGGCTGCGTGGGGGCATCTTAGCCTCAGGCTCCTGCCCTGGCCTGCCCTGGGGCTCAGCTGGCCAGGTGACCTGCCCCTGCCCCGGCTCTGAAGCCACGTGTGTCCTTGAGGGAGAAGCCCCGCCGCCCCCCGCCAGCCAGGCCCCCAGACTCCAGCGGTGGCGCCCCTCCCAGTGCCCTGCCCAAAGTGGCTCACCCGTTCATGCCCCACTGGGGGCCCCAGGAGTTCTTCACGATCCAGTAGGGTATTCCGTTCTGCTCTCCGTACCCAACAGCCAGGACTGCGTGGTTCACTTTATCTGGAGTTTTATGACAGGAAGTGCTGGAAAAGGAAAAGAAAGGCTTGAACCCACGGGAAAGATGACAGCAGCTGTCTGATGCCACTGGCCCCACAGAGCAGCGGTTCCAGGCACGACCGATAGGAATCAATCGGCCCCGTGGCTGCAGGACATCAGCCTCAGGAAGCCACGTCTGGCAGGGAGCAAATAGGAGGGGTCAGCGCCGTGGGCACAGGGTCCCAGGTGGGGGCAACATGCCCAAGGCCACAAACCCCCCGTGTGGCTGCGGTGGGTAGTGGGTCCAATGGGCAGCACAGCTGTGTTTCTCTGGGAAATGGGTTCAGAGAATGGAGGCCCAGATCACCAGGGTCCCCTGCCCAGTGGACTCTGGACCACAGGGGGACACAGGAGCAGCAGAAAGTGGCATGGCCAGAGAGTGCTTCACAGGGGGACTCTGACTCCGCGTGGAGGATGGACTGGTGGCGGGGTCTGGGGCAGCGCGAGGCCAGGGAGGACATGGATCGGAGTCTCCGCAGGGCCACGACGTCGGATGGTGGGATGGTCCTGGGCCCCATTCCAGGTTGCTGGGGGAGCTCCCAGCCCAGCATCCTGAGAGCAGCTACGTGCCCACCCCCCACTACCCTCAAACTGAAGGCAGCTCCTGGGCTGATGGACAGTGCGTTGCCCTTGGCCTGGGTCTGCCCTCCCCATTCCCACCCCAAGAGCCGCAGACACCCACAGCTGGTGTCGTGCAAGTGTGGCCAGGCTCAGAGCTGGTCCCCGAGGCCTGCCTGTGGGGAGCCCTTGGCTCACCTGGAGTAGATGCCTTTCCTGTACATCATGAAGTCGCTGGTCACCTCGAAGGCAAAGCTCACGGGGTTGTACAGGGCGACCGCCTCTACCATCGCCTGCTCGTCATTCTGTGGACACACAGTCTCTGTCACCTCTCTGCCCCCCTCTGGCTGGCTTTCTGCCCCGAGGTAGAGATGGGGTTCCGGGGCAGTGCAGGCATCTTGCGTTAGACTGAGAAGCCACCAAGGGGCTGGCTGCCCCCTCCTCACAGCAGATAGCGGGGTTGTGCCAGAACAGCCAGGCTCCTTTGGGTTATTTGGCTTACGGGTCCCTCCTCTGACACCCTGACTCTCCTGTGACCTCCCTCCCCTTTGCTGGTGGGGTCTGCGGGTCGTCTCTCTTTCTAGGGAACGCCCCACCTTAGAATAGAGGCCACGGTGCAGGTATACAGCTCATTGGGCCCCCCTCACCCATTTGCTGGGGTCCCCCTACATGCCCCTGTGACTCCCCCTGCCCTGCCCCCAGCACCTCTGCCCCCACAAAGCCAGCAAAATTGGCCACTCCGATCCCCTGCCTGCATCCTGGAGTGAAGCCAGCCACATGGAGTGCAGCCCCGCCTACGCCAATAGCCACACCACGTGGGAGACACCAACTCCACACTTTGGGGTTGTTTGTTACTAACAACAGTAACAAACATAACCTAACAGTCATCCTCCAACTTGCATTCAATCGCTTACACACACGCTGATGTCACACATTCACACTCTGCTCCTCAGGATGGGGATTCCCGCTTGCATTTTACAAAGGAGAAAACAGACCAGACCAGAGTCCCACACAGACCCAGGTCAGAGCCCGAGCGTCTGGTGCTTGTCTCACCCACCTCCCACCTGCTGCCACCACTGTGGCTGGGATGCCCCGATAATGGAGACTGTCCAGTCAAAGTGATCTGCCGCCAGGAGAGGCTGCCCTGCTGTGCCCGCTGGCCAGTGGACAGCAGTGGACGCTGGCCTCCTCACGAGAACACGCTGCCCGTTGCAGAGAAGGGCCGGTACTCACAATGGTGATGTTGGCTACATCCTTCACGAAAGCAATGGCTTTGCTGGGCTGGTACTTGCAGACACCATCCTGTTCAGGGCAGCACGAGTTAGGGGGATTGGCCCAGGCTGAGGGTTAGGGCCACCCCCCCATGCCATGCCATTTGATAATGTCTGCAGAGCTAAAGCTCTGAGTGCCAGGGGATCATGGGGTCACTTAAAAGAGGGTCAGGGGCATCCTTGTTCTCAAGGAGCTCATAGGAGCCCAGCACTGCTTTGGCAGAGGTGGGCCTATGGGAGCCTGGGGGACCTGGGGAGAACTGGAGGTGAGCATGAGCTGCCTGGCAGGGGAAAGAGGTGCTAGTGCACAGACATTCCCGGACACAAGGCAGGTGCAGAGGCAGGTCACGCGGAGGAAAGAGCAAGCACAAAAGGTGGGGATGGCAAGAGGCACTATGCGGTGTTTGGGAACCAGCAAGTGGCTGGGCTGGAGCCCAAGGTTTACGAGAGGCGAGACAAGAGGTGAGAGGGCAGGCCCCCAACAGCCTCTGAAGCATCCTGCATAAGGCAGGTGAGTGGTCAGAGCCAGGTCCGAGAGCCCACTCGGCAGCCCCAGGAGAGCTGGATGATGGAGACGGAGACATGGGTGAACCCACAGAACAGTTGTGGGGTCCCGATGGTTGGGAGGCAGAACTTGAGTGAGGGTCTGCGGTGGGAATCACCCTCAGACAGCCTACTAGTGGCCAGCAGGTTTCGGAGGGCTGGTGTTGCTTATTGGTGAGCGGAAATGCAGGCAGAGCCACAGGTCTGGGGGAAAGATGGCCGTGGGCAGAGAGGGTACAGGTGCCAGAGAGTGTGGTCAGCCTGAGACTGACCCCATGGGCTGTGCTGCTGGACGGGAAGGACAGCGGAGGTGGGCGCCCTGGTATACTCAGTGTGTGTGGGGGACCCAGGAGATTGGGAGCAGCAGGTGGGCAGGGCTTGGTGGATGCAGATGACTCTGGTGGGAGGGGCCAGGCTACAGCTCAAGGGCGTGGGGGTCCCCCCCACCACCCCATCCTGGTGCTCTCTGAGGCTGAAGGGGATGGCGCTGGCCAGTCCCGCTGGCCAAGACTATGAAGCTGCGGCAGCCCCCAGTTACCTGGCCCTTGTAGGGGTAGCTGTCTTCACCCATGATGCCCTTGTTGTAGCGGATGTACTCGAACGCCTGGCTGGGGAGCCCCCTGCGGGAAGCACACACAGGGCTGCCCACCTGGACTGGCCCAGCCCTGGCCCCACGCTCCTCAGACCCAGGAAGCACACGTCAGGGGAACAGGATGCTCTCAGATGCTGCAGGGACCCCAGGCCAGCCCCCTCTGGGGTAAGGGACCTGCCCAGCTCTGGGTATCCACCACCATCATGCCCCCTGGGCCCCCGCCAGCAGGTGCTCTAGAAATAGGACTTCCTGACCACTCCCATCAAGCCCATGTGGCCGATGTTGTCATTGAGAGCTGGGAGCCACTCATGGCCGTCCAGCCACAGCTCCCAGCACCCCCACACCCTGTCCCCTCTGCTCCTGACCCTGGCACTAGTCACCCCCTGACCCACAGCACACTATTTTGGGTCTAGAACATCAGCTAGAACATCAGCTCTGTATGCTCTGTTGGCTGCGTGTCCCCAGGGCCCAGCCACATGTAAGTGCTCAGTCACACATGTGGAGTGCATGAAAACATGAACCAGAGCACAGGGAGCCCCCCCTTACACATGGAGCCCAAGGATGTCCCTCCCCAGAACTGGGCCACGAGGGGGAAGAGCCAGGCTGGACGCATGCATGCACTAGGACAGTGGCCATGGACACTAGACACACGAGCAAATAAACCCCTGATGACGATGTTAAGGACCGGCCAAGGAGACAGGAGCAGTAAAGACACAGCCATCAGCAGGAGCACTTTTACCACTTCTGATGGCCAGGTGGGGCTGCTCGGATCTTTAACTGTGTGGAAGGGCCAGGCGGACACCTGGCCGTGGCTGCGGGGGCTGCTGAGGCCACCTGCACTGTGGTGAGGCCGGGGGGACACCCTGGATGGAGGGCAGATTTCGGGAGCAGAGTGGCCTGGGCTTGGGTCACGCTCTGTCACATTCTGGCTGCAGGACCTGAGGGTGACCATCTCCTTTGTGACACTGGGACGGGGCAGCGGCCGGCACATGCTACCCGACAGAAGCGATCTGCAGGGCAGGAGAAGGACCCCGGGAGGGCCTGTCGGTCAGGGACGTACCCTTGGCAGCCGTGATTGTTGAAGTTCTGGGCACAGTCCACCAGCTGCTGCTCTGCCTGGAGGGACACACAGCGTGGTGAGCAGGGTAGAGACCACCGGAGGCTCTGGCCCGGGGTGCTGAGCCTTCCCCGCAGCACACCCCTGTGGCCCCATCAGCCCCATGTCCAGATGCCCCAGACGTCAAGCTGCCGAGGCAGGGACCAGCAGCTGGCACATGGAGGGAGGGGCTTAGCCGCTGGGACCAAGCAGGGGGGTGAGGGTGCTGCCCATTGGTGCACACAGCTGGGAGGCACACATGCCTGCAGTGGCGAGTGGGAGCGGGAGGGGACAGCCCCGCTGGGGACCCTCACCCACCCTCATCCCTTGCTGTGAGCTCAGCAGCTGGACACATGGGCCCTGGCCCTGCCCTTGGGGAAGACAGCCAGGCAGCTCGGGCCGGACTGGCTCCTAGAAGCCTGCCTCCCAGGCTCTGCTCTCCAAAGGCCGCAGGTGGCCTCAGTCATTCTAGAACGTGCATTCAGTTTCACAGGCCGAATGACCACGAGGGGGAGGTGCCTGATGACCAGTGGAAACAGCATCTACACCGAAGCTCTAAAGGAGCCTGATGGCATACCTGGCCCTCTCTGTCAGGCCTCAGGGCAAAGCCGTGACCTCAGCAGGTGACCCCGGGGGCGGGCTGCTTACCAAAGAGAGCAACTTCCCACTTTTGATGGCGATGGCAGACTCCAGGGCTCCGGTGGTGGAGAAGGTCCAGCAGCTGCCACAGCCGCCCTAGAGAGGCCGGGACAGAGGTTGGGGGTCGGTAACAAGAACACCAGGACGCAGGCCCGAGAAAAGTGGGCTCCCATCCATGTGGACCATCAGGCCCTACGCGGCCAAGGTCGTCTGGGTTAACAGGTGACAGGACTGAGGCCCATAATGGAGCAGGAGCCACCGACCACCAGCACCTTCCCAGCTCTGGCTCCTTGCACACCAAGCCCACTGCCCTGCAAGGGTGACCCCCATCTTGTGATCTTCTGCTTTCCTTCTACGTCTGAACCTCACACGGGCTCTTCTTCTCTCCACGGTGTCTGAGCAGGACTCACCCACATCCTGTTTCCAGAACCTTCTCTACCACCACTCCACCTCCAACCTCATTCCACTCACAGTCCTAACAAACTAACTCCTCAAGCCCTCACCTCCACTGAGCCCAGATACCTGACTGCCGGGCTGCCGCGCCCACCCACCCCCTGCCCTCCACAGTCACCAGCAGCCCCTGAACTTGCCAGAGCCTGCTGCCCACCTGCCCATTCACATCCCAGCAAGCACAGCTGTGCGAGCCAGGGGGTCAGCTCCCACCTCTCCACCTCTACCCCGTTGGTCATCTGAGATGGCCCACCCATCTTGTCTCTCCCTCCACAGGTGGTTCTACCTCTCGACTCTCGACTCTCTCTCACATCCAGCCCCTGCCCTGCCCTCAGGAGGTTGGTGTTGTCCTGGAGGGCCCCCTGGTCCCTTCCTCCCACATCCTCCTGTCAGTACGGGGGTGACCCCATCTGAGGCTGTCTGGCTGAGGGATGCAGAAACCTGGCATGCAGCCCCCTGTGCTCCCATCTACCTGGACGCTGGGCCAGCCCTCAGCCTTGGTTTGCTCCTCTGTGACCCGAGAAGCATGCGGGGCTGCCGAGCTAACGTCAGATTCTGCTGCTGTGTCTGCATCCGCACGGTGGCCATAGCCACCACCTTGCTCCAGCCCTGCACCTGGTGGCCCAGGCTCCCCAGAAGGCCCTGGAACATTCCTGACAGACCTCCCTGCCCCAACAAGTGAGCACAGTCAGGCTTCTACACAGAAAACTCATGGCTTTAAATTGTCATGGGATTCTTGGTGTGCCTGGGCAGCCCAGTGGATTACATGTCTGACTCTTGATTTCGGCTCAGATTGTGATCTCAGGGTCCGAGGACTGAGTCCCATGTTGGGCTCTGCACTCTGCAGGGAGCCTGCTTCTCCCTCTCCCTCTGACCCTCCCCCTGCTCGTGCTCTCTCTTTTTCTCAAATAAATAAATTAATTAATTAATAAAATCTTAAAAAAAAAAAAAAAAAACCTGTCATGGGATTCTCAGTCTAAAAACTGGCTCTGGGGGGTGGAGGGCTTTGCTCTGTGGCTCCCAGGGGCAGCAGCGAACGTCCAGAGTGCCAGCTCCAGGAGCCCCAGGCCTGAGAGGATAGGAAGCTGTGGAGAAAACGTTTCCCAGGGAGCGTTTTGATACGAAAGCCAGTGTTTACAGGAGGGAAGCTTGCACCTTGCATTTTCTGAAGGGGAAAGCATGGCCTCTTTCTGGAAAGGCAGCTGCTGTGACTTCCAGGGGAGGGACACAGTGGGCAGAGGGGAGACTCTCCAGAACAGAGCCAGCCCCCAGGCCGTAGCTTTGTGGGTGTAGAAAGCAGGACACACACTCCCTGCCAGGAGGCCAGTGTCATTTGGAAGGCTGGCGTCACCCTGCTCGCTAAGCACCTGCTATCCCCCAGCCGGAGGGGCTGGGCCAGGCCTTGCATGGGGTGGGAGGAATGGGGCCCTGTGTCCCATCTCTGAAGGGCACAGAGAACTGCTGCTTCGGGTGACTCTGTGGGAGCCCTGGGGCCACTGAGGAGCTCTGGGCAGGGGGTACAGGGGGACATCAGTCCAACCAAGAGGGACTGCTCCCTCCTCCAGAGCAGCCTGTGGAGGTAGGGAGCTCACAGCCTTGCAGAGGAAGGCAGCTGGAGGCCGACAAGAAACAGAGTTGGGGAGACACTTGCCAGTTTGGGGTTCTGAGTTTCTCTTCCTGCTGTTTTGTCTGTGAATGTGGCTATGTTTTGGGGAAGGACGGGGGATGGCCACACATACCTGATTTTTCACCGGTGACACGAACTTTCCTTTTTTCCGCCAGTCCACAAAAGGGGGGTAGGGACCTGTCCCCCGGAGGTAGTTACCTTTGGTGGCTGAGCAATTCTGGAATGACCAAACACAATTCTTTCAGGGGAACAGAAAATTTTTTTGATGGAAATGTGTGCAAGTAAAACAATCACCAAGAGAACGACTATTACTGTAGCAACATCCCGCCCCAACCTGTTGGGGCCTAATGCTCAATGACATGACCCGGGTGGGGAGTGAGGTCCTGGGAGCCAGATTTCACAAGTAATAACACAGTTCATCCAGTTAAATTTTAACTTCACATGAACGATGAGTAACTATAGCGAAAGTATGTCCCGCACAGTACTTAGGACATATTCACGCTAAAATACCCTATGTTATCTACCTGAGATTCAGTTTTAATTGTGCTTTTGTATTTTCTCTGGCAACCCTAAGTTTGGGGCACACACAGCTAAGGCTGTGTGCATGGCTTGAGCAGCTGCTGGGAGCCACCTGAGGCCCCAGGAAGCTGCACTCCTCCCCCCCACGCCCCGGAGCTGGGTAGGCTCGAGTCCGGCTGGAAGTTGGCAGACTCTGAACTTATTCCAAAGGTCTGAGTGGAAAGAGTCGGCTTGGGTCACAATGACTAACACCCACCTGAGGCTCCGACCAGAGATACTTGTGTTTTATTTCAGCAAAGTTCATGTCTGAAAACTGGTTCAGCCCCACTGAAAAAGAGAAGGAAAAACAAAAAAATCAAAAGAGGCGCTTACTAAGGCACTGATTAAGAAACAGAAACATTACCAGCCCCAGTTAACCTGTGTGCTATTTCCAGCTGCAGCGACTGGCACCTCTGTAGGTTTTATATGTAATTATCATTGATCAGAGCAAGGTCAATGCTCCATGTGCTTCAGAACCACCTGAGAGGGGCATCCCTGGGTGGCTCAGCGGTTTAGCGCCTGCCTTTGACCCAGGGTGTGATCCTGGGGTCCTGGGACCAAGTCCCGTGTCAGGCTTCCAGCATGGAACCTGCTTCTCCCTCTGCCTGTGTCTCTACCTCTCTTTCTCTATGTCTATCATGAATAAATAAATGAAATCTAAAAAAAAAAAAAAGAACCTCCTGGGAGCTTGTCCTGTGCATACAAGTGGGCTGCATGGCAGGGGTGTAGGTGTGGCTAGTGTGTGGTAGGGCCTGGGCACCCCATCCAGGAGTGGGTTCAGACACCCCACTTGAGAGTCTGATGGACATTCAGGTGAAGAACCGCTACATCTGCCCCAGGTGCATTCCCACCTGTGCCCAGGGTGGAGAGCCTTCCCATCACTACCTGCCAGCCTAGCACATCTCTGACGATGTAACCACCCCCCCACAGCCCCCACTGCCCCATGGTCGCACAGAGCACTGGGCAGGGATGAGATTCAAGCACAGCTTTTATTATACTTGCTGCCCACAATACCAATGTCGTGGACCCTGCTGACATTTCTGAGGCCTCTGTGTATATGCGGTGTGTATGCTTCTAGGGAAATGACTTGGACGGAGGGCAGATCTGTCCCTGGAGTCTGTTCCTGAGTGCAGAGCACATTGCTGAAGGGGCCCTGCCACCCAGTGATCCAAGGGCAGCACTCAGCATGGGAGGAACCCTCAGCTGGCAAGAGTGGGGTGGGGCTTCTGTGAGGCCTCCTGTGAAACCCAGGACCATCCAGAGGGTTCAGCGCCCCTGTCCTGCAGCCATGGGGATATCAGAGACCCAGCAGAGCCAGGACTGCGGTCAGCTCAGGGAGGCTTCGGGCCGTCCCTCCCCTCCATATCCCTCCCGGGGGGCCTCCAAGCATCGGCTGCCACTAACAGCTCTGAGACGTGGCCCCGCAGAGCCTGGAGGAGAGGCAGCCCCGCAGTACTTTTAAACGTGTGGTTCCCAGCGTTGTGAGCATGTATCTTCCTCCAGTTGCCGACGAAGGTCTGCAGCCTCTGGTGGTACTCCTCCGAGCTGTACTTCTTCTGGTGCTGAAACGAAACACAGCCACAGTAAGTCAGGGAAACAAGATGTGGCTCACCAGAAGGGGACAGTTTGTTTTATAAGAGGATGGGTGGAGCTTTTCCCTACCATACAATGGAGTTTTTGGAGCTAAAGCCCTGTTAGGAGGCAGGACACTGTTGCGTGTCAGCTGTGAAAGGAGGTCATAGGCACACACCCTGGGGCCATGGGGAAGAAATGTGCCAAATGCAGGTCCTCCAGTGACCCTCAGCTGGCATTGGCTCAAGTCTGGGACAAAAATCATCACTTTTCAAAAGCCCATGCACCAGTGTTCTGCAATTAATTCTGCAGCCAGCATGCAATGTATCCAAATATAAAATATGGTCCTGAGTGCCCAGGCTGTAAAGGCTGCCAGCTGCCAAAATCACTGGGGACAACTGTTTGGAAGGCGTTAACCTAACTGAATCTTTCCCATCTTGGCCAATTCCCAGTCTGGAAAGACCCAGGGGTGTGGGTGGGAAAATCCCTCCCCATCATCCCAAGTCTGGCACCGTTGGTTTTGATAGCAGGCAACAGAGAAACAAAAAGCTTCAGGAAGACGGTGACCACTGACCTGCACCGTCCATGACTTGAAGTGAACTTTCTCTGTAAAAAGAAAAAACAAAAGACATTAGCCCGGGTGCCTGGCAATGAATGGGGCCTTCAGCCAAGCAGGGCACTTCAGAGCTGATCTGCATTTCAGGAAATGAGACTACAGTGAAGGCACCAAAAATGGTGTTATCTGGTGCAGAATGCAGAAGTCAGGCTCTCACTGCAGTGGCAGCGGTAACAGAACCTGTGGTGTGGACAGGACACGGGCTGTCCCTGGAGCGGGCACCCGGGGCGGCCTGGGTCCCACAATGCCCCATGGCTTCACCTGCTGCTGGTCACACAATGGTGCTTACGTTGTGGAAATCCACTGAAATGTGTATTTAATGATATGTGTACTTCTCTGTATGATATAATTCAATAAGAAGTGAGTTAAAAAATCTAATCCCCAAGGGTCAGCAAATTTTTTCTTCAAGACACTGACAACCAATATATTCGACATGGCGCTGTCCCGTGGTCTGTGCCCCAGACCTGGCTCTGTGCCCACGGTGTGAACACAAACCAGACACCAGCTCTTTGTGGATGGACCCCCGCTATACCTTGTATCTTTTTGAGCTATCTAAAAATTTCAGGCTACATTTAAATGGCTACAAAGAATGTATTCCAACTTATAGTAAATACTGTCTTTTTAATTTTTCAAAAAAAATTTTTTTTAATTTTAAGTAGGCTCCATGCCCACCATGGGGCTTGAGCTCACGACCCTGAGATGAAGAAGCTCAACGTCTGACCAACTGAGCCAGCCAGGGGCCCTGTAAATATCATTTTATTTATTTATTTATCTATTTATTTATTTATTTATTTATTTATTTATTTATTGTAAATATCATTTTAAAATAAGATGCCACATCCTTCTTTTAAAGCTAGTCAAGGGAATCTGCATACAGTCTGAGTTAATGCCCGCCGTCAGTAATGAAACATACCATCCTTTTATGCAACAAGGACAAGAAGCCTACATCAAAATTATGTTTACTTCCTGTGACTCACGCATCTCTGAACATTATATAAATTTATTCTGGATTGAATTCCAGTATTCAATCCAGAATAAATCCTCACCATCAACACCCCAACTGATCAAAATATTTCAAATATATTATATACATTGTGAAAAGTAATTGTGAAACATAAAAAATAAACCTGTATCAGAAATGCATCCTTAGGAGCACCTGGCTGGCTCAGGGGGTTAAGCTTACAGCTCTTGGTTTAGGCTCATGTCCTGATCTCACGGGATGGATGTCTTCGTTGGCCTCCATGCTCAGTGGGAAGTCTGCTTGGGGTTCTCTCCTTCTCCCCGTGTCCCCCTACCCTGGGCATGCGCAAGTTCTCTCTCAAATAAATAAATAAATAAATCTTAAAAAAAAAGAAATGCATCTCTTAATGAGATCAACAGGATTTTTTTAAGTACCCCCCCCCATGGATTTATAGATTCATGGGTATTTCCTATTTTTTTAATGGGTCAGTATTAATTCTGGTCTTTTTAATTTTTTTTTAAGATACTTCTTTATTTCTTTTTAAGTTGTTTTTTATTTCTAAATTTTATTTATTTATGATAGTCACACACACACACACAGAGGCAGAGACACAGGCAGAGGGAGAAGCAGGCTCCATGCACCGGGAGCCCGACGTGGGACTCGATCCCGGGTCTCCAGGATGGAGCCCTGGGCCAAAGGCAGGCGCCAAACCGCTGCGCCACCCAGGGATCCCTGGTCTTTTTTAATTTTTTAAAAGATTTTATTTGTGAAAGAGAGAGCAAGTGCACACAAGTGGGGTGGGGGGCAGAGGGAGAGGGAGAAGCAGACCCCCACTCTCGCTGAGCAGGGAGCCAGATGTGGGCTGGATTCCAGGACCCTGGGATCAAGACATGAGCTGAGGGCAGAGCTTCACCAACAGAGGCCCCCAGGCGCCCCAATCTTTGTTTTTTTATAGGTCAGAAGACTAAGAAATCCTGCTAAATAAGCAGATTACTAATTACTTATTGCTTCCGGCAATGGAAGGCAAGGTTTCTCAATTTCTATGCCCCAATCACCTGACCATCTAAGACTTCATCAGCTGATACCTTGGTGAGGTCCTGTCTTCTTCAATTTCAGTTTCCTTGAAGAACTGGCAACAGTTTTGAGGAAGATTTGTAACCATCCGTTTTTTTGCTGCCTCTGATGTGTTTATGACCAGAGGTTCAGATTGAGGACAAATGAGAGGTGCAGATTGGCTTTAGCAAAGAGGATGTCTGGGAGTGGAGGGGCTGGACCCTAACCTCCTACGTGCACCCATATCTGTTGGGGTTTTTGCTCCTCCAGGGACCTCCCCCTCCCCGGGCGGAAGACGATGCTCAGCAGTCTAACTTCCCTTGTGGGTCACACACCTCCCTATTCTAGAAACCGAGCTAGAGTCACTTTCCACGGGAAAGAAACACCGATTTCTCCACTACAATCCTGCAAAGGGTTTTGGAAGATTCCAGTCCTGGTCACCGGGTCCTGCTACAGTTGGTGGCTACAGAGGAGATGGGCCTCCACTCAGCAGGATTTCAAGCAGGACAGAGTTCAGGACAACTGGCCAGCTTTCCCCTCTGGGATATTTCAAAAGCAACAAGTATGACAGGTATGACACCCAGGACTATTTCTCATTCACAGGAGGTCAGTGGAAGTAAGAGCTGAGATGCCCTGGGGGCTGGGCCGGAAGGCTCTGCTGGTGAGCCCGGGGCCCCAACCTCAGACAGACACATCTCAAATCCACTGTGCTTCTGGACAAAGTATATTTATGTCTGCCCTGTCTGGGGGCAGGGGTCAGCAAACTATGGCAAACTGAAAAATGTCTTCTTACGCTTTTAAATGATTGAAAGAAACATACAACATTTTGTAAGACCTGAGAATCATCCACATTCACATTTCAGCATCCATAAATAAAAGTTTCTGGGAACACAGCCACATTCATTCATTTGCATCCTATCTGGGGCTGCTCTCCAGGGCGGAGTGAAGTACTTGCTACAAACTCTGCCTCCACAACACCTAAAGTATTTACTCTCTGGCCCTAGACAGGAAAAGCTTTCAGAGCCCTGCTCTGGGGTTAGGATGGCTTCTAGCGGCAACCCCGGTCCGCGCAGCCCACATGGGAGGGTGAAGCCAAGCCTGGGGGCACTGGATTTTCTTCAGGTTGGGGCTGGCCTGGAGCTGCCCGTCTGCCGGCCTCCTTGCAGACCTGGGGGGCTTTCTTGTATTTGAGTGGAGAGGAGTGAGGCAAGATTCGGAGCGGAGAAGATTCAGCCTCAGCAGTCTGTGTCCTGTCTCCAGGCTGTGCTTTGGCAACTCTGTGCCCAGGGTGAGGAGGGCAGCTGGGCAGTGAGCTCAGAGCCCAGGGGGTGGAGGGCTGAGGTGGGCCGCAGCAGGGTAGGGGGGCCCGCAGGGCAGGGCCTCCAGCCCGGGCAGGTGCTCGCAGCCCCAGCAGTGTCAGGGGTGCGAGGGCAGCACGGAGCCGGCGCGGGCGCCCTGCAGGTGGCCCGATGCCGGACCTGCCCGACCTGCCCGACCTTACATCAGGCGTGCAGACCCGCCGTAGCGCAGCCGGCCGTCCCGCAGAGCCTCTCGGGGCACCCGCGGGGATCCCCAGGGGCTGCGAGGAAGGCTGGGAAGTCCCTGCCCACGCTGGAGAGGCCCCGCCAGTCCTCTAGGGCCCGGCGGGCGCGCAGGCTCCGGGCCGCCTTCCCCGCCTTCCAGGGCCTGCGGCCGCCGGGCCCCGCCCCCGCCCCCCGCCCCCCGCCCCCGGCTCCCGGGTCCCGACCCTTCTCCCGACCGCCCCCGGGTCCCCCCGCGGAGCCCCGGCCCTGCGGCGGCGGGCAGGCCGCGACCCTCTGCCCCCGTCCCGTCCCGTCCCGCCCTCCGGGGACCGGGCCGCCCGGCGAGCCCCTTCTCCGCGGCGCCCCCTCCCGGTACCTAAGGAGCTCGCGGAGGCGTCCGTGGCGCCGCAGCCCGGGAGCCCCAGGAGCCCCGCGGCCGCGCAGAGCAGCGGGAGCGCGACCCACATCTCGGCGGCTCCGCGGCGGACTGGCTGCGGGCGCCCGGGACGGAGGCGGCGGCGGGGGAGGGGGCGGGGCGGGGCTCCCGGGGGCGGGGCGGGGCTCCCGGGGGGCGGGGCGGGGCGGGGCGGGGCGGGGCGGGGCTGCGGGGAGGACACCGCCCTCGCCTCCGAGTCCTCTCCCGGCGCCCACCCCGGAGCCCCACCCCGTTCCCCGTTTCTCTGCCTCTGTCCCGCCCCCCGGAGCCTCCCCTGCCCCCTCCATCCCCGGAACGCCCCTCCCTGACCCCCCTGACCCCGGAGCCCTCCGCCCCCGGAGCACTCCCTGTCCCCCCCCAGCGCCCAGTCCCCTGGGTGTCCCTCCTCCCTCACGAACTCAGGAGTGGAGGGAGGAGTCAGCAGGGTTTGGTGAGGCTCCCCCCCCACCCCCACCCCTCCCCTTCCCTCCCGGCCTCTCCCGCAACAGGCGTTTTGCTCCAAGTGGTGAGAAAGTCGTCTTAGCTTCAGGGCCTTGTCGTGTCTCCAGCAAATGTGCAGAAAGGGGGAGACCTTAATGTGAGTTTGTGAGACACAAATAGAAGGAGGAACGCTTCAAGCTGAGGGACCGAGGACTGTTAGTGGGGGGGGGGGGGGGGCTGCAACCAGGTACCCAGGGGCTGGTTCTTCACCTACATTCCCTCTCCCCACTCCTGGTTTACAGATGGGGAGACCGAGGCCCCAGAGTGGGTGGTCACAGATGTGGGAAGATAAGTGTTCTTACTGCCGACAGCAGCCCAGAAAAGCCCTGGTCCCCGGGGCAAGGGGGCTTCCTCCAGAACACTTGGTGAAGGGCAACAGGCTTGACATGGTCCCACCCCCCAGGATTCCTTAGGAAACCTCCTTCATCTCCACCCCCAGGATACATCCTGCTGTCATCCCCCAAGCATGTGGCCCCATGCACTTCTGAAGGGTCTCATGACTAGGATTTTACTAGCCTGATAACAAATGACCTTCCCCAACAATAGCTGGCCCCCTCAGGGTCCTGGGAACCTTGTCACTCCCTGACCTCCTCCCCACCTGCAAGTCTACAAGGAGCATCTCCTCGTGCCCCCAGGGCAGCTCTCCTTGCCCACAGGTTCTGTCAGGAGCTTTCACACCAAAGATGTCTAAGAATTCATTCTTAGCTGTGGGATCTGAACCCCAACATTTTCCTTAGCTCTCCCAGCAAGTGTGCAGAGGGAGTCTGAGCCTGGGTTTGATCTTTTTTGCAGCCAGAGGCACTTTGGTGAGGTCAGAGCCAGTGGGGCTGGCCTGTCCCAGCTCCCCACTCCCAGTTCCTCCCCTCCCCCCTCCCTCTCCCTCCTGTCTCTCCCTCCATAGGAGATTTTCTCCCCTAAGTGCTCAGCCCAGCCTGTGCCTCTGAGGCCCCAGGGGAATAGGTCCCTAGGCCCTCTCTTGGGATCTGACTGGTGGGGGCAGCCCAGGAATTTGCCCTTAAGGGGCCTCTGGGGGATCTTTCAGTGCAGCAGGGGGTGCAGCAGGTGGACACTGGCGGTGGGAGAGCCAGCAGCCCGAGCTCACAGACACCATCTTCGCAGATAGAGCAGCTCTTTGTCAATTGATGATTTTGTCTGTGTTCAGATGCCCCTCTGGGTGCATTTGGAGCCACAGGTCTCCAAAAATACCCTGCCTGTTGTTTGCACAGTTAAGGTACTGGCCTAGAGAGAAGTGTCTTCTCTCTGCTGGTGTCTCATCCGTTGGGTAGGCAGGAAGCACCTCACCTTCTCATCCTGTTTTTTTTTTTTTTTTTTTTTTTTTTTTTACCTTCTCATCCTGTTCCCAGGAGCCTGACGGAGGGCCATGATGATCTCAGACCCAGGCTCCCCTGCCTCCGCCCCCACCCCGTGCTGGGTCCCCAGTGACCCTCCTTTTCGGGTCACTCCAGAGGGTCCGCACTGCAGTGCAGAAGGCTCTGGCTTGGTCACTTGGAGACTAGTGTTTGGCTCTAGTCCTGCAGATTTGCTGTGTGACCCAGGCAGGTGGTTTGCACTATGTAGTGACTCGTCCCGGATATGGGCACCGTCCTTTGCTCCCTGCACCCTCTTCACGGTGTCTGTCTGCACATGTGGCTCCTCCATGGTTCTGGCCCTCGGTACTCCTGCACCTGTGAGGCTGCAGACTGGCTGGTAGCAGAGCCTCGCTGGGCCTGGGTGGTGGGCAGATGTCCCAAGGTTCTGCCTCAGTTATTCAATTGGGCACAATCCAGGCCTGGCTCTGAGGACACTCTGTAGACAAAATTAAGGTTTCGAGTCAGCTGACTTTAATTGATGGTCCTGGATTATCTGAGGGCCCCAGTACAGGCCCTTCAAAGCAAAAGGGGAAGGTGGAAGAGTCTGAGACCTTGAATCCCAAGAGGGATTTCGCTTGCCATCCCTGGCTTTGAGTGGGGCCAAGAGCCAAGTGGGTGGCCTTCAGAAATGGAGAAGGACCCAGCCAACAGCTAGCTGGGAAGCAGGGCCCTCAGGCCCACCAGCCAGCAATTCTACCAACAACCTGAATCAGCTGGGGAGCGGATTCGTTCCCAGAATCCCCAGAAGGGAAGATGGTGTGGCTGACGCCTGGATTTGGCCGTGTGCAACGGGCGGCAAAGGAACTGTCCAAATCCACGTGGACTTCTGACCTCCGGAGCTGTGAGATAGTGTATTTGTGTCATTCTAAGCCTCAAAGTTTGCAGTAATTAGCACGCAGCAATAGGACGCTAATGCACCAGGCGAGGTGCTCAGGTTAGCTGGTGCCTGGGCTGACAGGTGGTGGGCGGGCTCGAAGGCTCCCATGCACATGGAGGCTGTCACGTGCTTGCACTTCTGGGATCTGGGAGGCTAGGAGACGAGAGCAGTGTTTACCCTCCCCACTCAGAAGTCATTACCTTCTTTAGGGACATGTCAGACCCACTGCTGAGTGCTTTGTGTGAACACTTTCTTAGTGCTCACTGTTTATCCCATTCTACAGATGAAATGACTGAGACACATCAGCAGCTTGCCTCAGGCCACACAATTAAGTGATGGAGCTGGGGTTTGAACCACTGGCCAACTGAATCCAGGGTTCTCCTCCTTAGAAATAGGCGTTAGCCCCGGGGAGCAGGTGGTTGACAGTGAGCCCCAGGCCTGCCTACTTTCCTGACTGTCCAGGTCTGCACTCCCCTGAGGTGTCAACAGGGGCCAGGCATCCAGCCAAACCATAGCTCCCGGACGTGACCACCTGCGTACCGACCTCCCGCTTACAGTTCTTGGGACTGTTGCCTGTCTGCCCCACTCCCGATTAGCCCTTTTCTTCAGGTTAGATCTCCTGCTCATCCTCTTCACCAGTTGTTTGCTACAGGTTTAACTGGTTTTCCAGATCACCTGTCAGAGTCAAGCTCAGCAGACAGGCTGGGCCCTCGCCAGATAAACTTCTGTACCCTACCTCTGGCGTCTTGTAACAGTAATAACTGTGTTAGCAATATGACGACATGGATCCTGTTGTTCCATGCTCATAACAGCCGTGTGAAGTTTGTCGGAGTGTACACGTATGCTGTAGGTGGTAGAGCTTCTCCTACAGCCACATGCTGATTTTGTGCAGTAGGCGGAGAGTTGGCTGAGTGGTTGGGTGGATAACTGTAGAGGTGCATGCATAATGGTAGAGAGGATAAAGGGGGCCATTGCCAGCTGGAAGGATGGATGGATGGGTGGATGGATGGGAGGATACATGGATGGATGGATGGATGGATGGATGGAAGGGGTGGATGGATGGATGGATGGATGGATGGATGGATGGAACGAAGGGGTGGATAGAAGGACAGAGGGATGGCTGGCTGGGAGGATGCATTAATGGATGGATGGATGGAAAGAAGGATGGATGGATGGGTGGAAAGATGTAAGGAAGGGATGGATGGATACATGGACAGGTGGATATAGAGGTGAGTGAGTGACTAAAGGGCCTGCTGAGGGGGAAAGGTAAGGAATACAGAAAAGGTATAAGTCTGCATCAGGGGGGTTCATAGGAACTTGTTCCATCCTCCACCAGGAGACACTCTGCTTAGTCAGCTTGGTTACTTCCTGTGCTGTGGATCAGAGAAGTTGTCCTGGAGATGTCCTCCGACTGCAAGAGAAGTCATCATCCGTGTCCTGAGAAGTCAGCAAGCATCCTTGGCTAAGCCTCAGAGATGCAGCAGCCACAGCCAGGAGAAGTGTGCGGCCTTGCAGAAAAGTCCAGAAGCTGCATTTCATCAAGGCCAGGCTTGGGGTGAAGGCAGTGGGTTATGTTGTGTGAGGGAAGGGTTAGATCCCATCATTGTTTTAGTTATTAAAATGTGATGTTCCTTTCATCATGATTTCTTTGCATTAATTTTGGATTTTTAAAAATATTGCACTAAAGTATTATTTACCTTGATTACTCGTATTTTGGCCCTCCCTTCCATTTGGCATCTGAGGGGTGCATCTCACTTTGTTCACCCCAGTCCCAGCCCTGTGAGGAAGCAGCAAACCCCATACTTTGCACAGTGGGAACTTACCCCCTCAGTTGGTTTTGTTCTTGCATCTGGGACAGCCAGGAGCTCAGGAGCTGGAGCCCAGAGTGTGTCTGCCTCCAATAAATTCTCTTCCAGAGCCTCCTTCAATCTCTTGGTGTCCACAGAGTCTGTCTATACTCCTTTGCCTGTCACTTAAGACCTCCTGTGATACATCCCTATTATGCTTGTAATGTCCACCACCAGTGCACCTCCTCAAGTCCACAGGTGAGCTTGTCGGGCACAACCTCCAGCTCCCTCTCTATTTTCATGTCTTGTCCTTTCTCCTCTACAGAAACTTCCTCTTCCAGAACCCCTGAATTAATAATCTGCACCACACACTGTTAGCTTTATCTTTTACTGTTGTGGAGAGTGTCTTGCGGTGCTGGTTGATTTTCAGCCAGCTTGTACCCGTTAGGCTGTTAGCCTGAGGGGTCAGTGCCCATGCTGTACTGGTGGTTAAATATTTTGAAAGTCAGATTTCCTGTATTGTGCCCTCTGCAGTAAAAATGCTGGGTACTGGAGCTCAAGGCCACTGCCCGGCATAGAGCAAGGACAGCATAAATGCAGCAGCAGCAGCAGGAATAGTTGACAACTTATTCTGAGTCCGATGCCGACAGGCTGGGGCATTAAAGGGGACATTTGAAGGGTGATGGGTCCTGGATGAGGGAAGTTTGGAGGTGCTGTGCTCACCTGATGGGGCTAGCAGTTGCCATGAGAGGGACAAGAATGGGTGAACGGCTGGTGGTTGGGCCCAAGGTTCAGGGGGAACCCAGTGGGAGGAAGCAGCAGGCGGGCCGTGTGGAGGCCCCAGACCCAGAAGAGGATCTGCAGGTTTGCCTGGCCCCTCGCTGTGAGCAGAACATTCCTGACCTCCCTTCCTGGTACCAAGAGTTGGCTTGGCCGGTTTCTGGCATGAGTCACTTGGCCTGAGTGTGGGTCGTAATTGTATAGTAAACACACATGCTTGCAGGTGTGTGAGGGCTCAAGGGGAGCTGCCTGAGTGAAGGGCCCCGGTGGGGCGAGATGGCAGCGGTGCTTGGTGTGCCTGGGTGACCCCCAGCCAGCCTTGCCAGGGCCCCGCTGACCTCCTCCTCTGCCCCTGCCTGGTCCCCAGGGCCCCGCCAGATGTCACCCAGACCCTTCCTGGTCTCACACCCGGCTCCTCCTCTTCTCTCAGCCAGACACCTTGCATTCCTGCCCTGTGAGGGCCCCATTTGAGACACTTCCTCCCAGAAGCAATCTCTGACGAAACCTCTCTCTCTCTCTCTCTCTCTCTCTCACTGCATCTTCCAACTGCCCAATATCTAGGGAGCACACAGCCCACCGTTTTAAGGTGTCCATGCAGAGGCACGCCACTAACCAATCTAAGGCACTTCTGATCACAACTGGAGTGCTTCTCAGTGGGAAACTACATTCAGTTCTCTCTTTTTATTTTTTTTTTAAATTTTAAGTAGGCTCCATGCCCAATGTGGGGCTTGAACTCATGACCCTGAGATGAAGAGCCACGTGCTTTCCCAACCAAGCCAGCCACACGCCCCATCTCTCTCTCTCTCTCTCTCTCTCTCTCTCTCTCTTTTGAACTGAGATTCAAATAGAATGAAATGAACCACTTTAAAGTGTACAGCTGAGTGGCACTTAGTACGCTGGCGGTGTTGTGCAACCACCACCTCCGTCTGGTTTCAAAACTTCATCATCCCCATGGAACAGCCCACACCCAGGAAGAAACCACTCCTCATTCCTCCAACCCAGATGCCGCCCCCCCTTCCCCGCAGCCACTAATCTGTTTTCTGTCTGAGGATTTTCCTGTTCTGGACACTTTACATAAAAGGAATCACACCACGTGACCTTTTGTGTCTGGCTTCTTGGCATCATGTTTTTGAGGTTCACACAAATTGCAGCACCTATCAGTGTATTTTATTTTATTTATTTTATTTTATTTTATTTTATTTTATTTTATTTTATTTTATTTTATTTTATTTTATTTTATTTTATTTTATTCTTCTGAGAGAGAGAGGGAGAGAGAGAGAGATGCAAGGGGTGAGGAGGGAGAGAGAATCTCATGTGGATGCCACGGAGCCAGAGCCTCACATGGGACTCAATCCCATGACCCTGAGATCATGACCTGACCCGAAACCACGAGTCCCACGCTCTACCAACTGAGCCAGCCAGGTGCCCCAATTTTTCTTTAAGGTTGAGTAACAGTCCATGGCATGGAGATGCACATGTTAGATATTCACTCATCTGCTGGTGAACACTTGGGCTCTTTACACGTCTTGGTTATTACGGTTGTGGCTGCAGTGAACATGCACACACACGTCTCTGTGTGAGCGCGTGTTTTCTCTCGTGGGGAGACCCCTGGTTGGGGCATCGCCAGATCCCGAGGGAGCCCCGGGCTTCTCTTGCTGAGCACCTGCTGACTGTGTCCGGCAGATGCTGCGGTGTCTCAGGCCCCCGGCAGGGAGCGCGGGTCTCCACTTCTCCAGCAGCATGACTAACCTTGAACAGCTTCTCCTGTGCTTGTTGGCCGTCTGTCCATCTTTGGAAAGATACCCACACAGCTCCTTTGACTGTTTTTATTTTTTTTTCTTTGACTGTTTTTAAAATGGATTTTTTGTCTTTTTGTTGAGGTGTAAGAGTGTTTTATATATTCTGGATACTAAGCTCTTATTAGATACATGATTTGCAAAAATATTTCCCCCGTTCTGTAGGCTGCCCGGCTTTCTCAATGATGTCCTCTGAGGTGGAGGGTTCCTAATGCTGAGGGGTCTGTTTTCTCTCTTTTTGTTCTCTTTCTGGCAGCTCCCTTTGAAGCAGACCAGACTTTGGAGCAGTCGGTGGGTCAGGTGTGCTGGGAGAGGCGGGAGACACCAGGCGCTCTCCCTACGTAGGGTCCCGCGGTGGGGAGGAGACCCAGGTCTTTGGCATAGACAGGGTCAGCCTGAGATGAGACAGATGGAACTCCTGGCTAGAGAAAGTTAAAAGTCATCCCAGAGGGACAGAGGGATGCTGAAAAGGGTGGGGGTTTGGAGGGGGGAGGGGCATGCAGGATGCTGCTCCCAGCAGAGTGCTCCAGGGGAGGGAGGGCAGGGAGAGGGTTGGTGGAGAGGGTGGGTGCAGAGTACGTGGCTCTCAGACCAGCAGACCCGACCTGAGACCTGACCGCAGAGCTGGCTCTCACACTAACCCAGCAACCGTGGCTGCCACTTGCCCTGTGACAGTCTGGGCTCCTCCCCTGTGCAAGGGGGCTGACGACGCCCTTCGCCTGGGGACTCACAGAACTGGGCAGGTGGATGGGGCACGGTGCTCACTCTGTTGCTGCTACAACAAATGACCACGATCTCACCGGCTTGAAAACCATCAGCTCACATTATGGAGGTCAGCGCTCAGAGGTCAGCCCTCTGGTGTGAGCCTGGTTCCTCTGTTCAGGTCTCAGAGGCCGCAGTTGGGGGGCCTGTGGGCCTGGGCTCCTATTTATTTACTTACATAAATATTTCTATATATATTTTAAATATTTTGTTCATTTTGAGAGAGAGAGAGAGAGAGAGAGAGAGAGAGAGAATACAGCAGGAGGAGAGGCAGAGGGAGAGGGAGAAGCAGACTCCTCACTGAGCAGGGACCCCGACATGGGACTTGATCCCGGGTCTCCAGGATCAGCCCCCGGGCTGAAGGCTGTGCTAAACTGCTGAGCCACCAGGGCTGCCCTGAATTATTATTTTTAAAAGTTCTTTCATTAAAGAATTTTCATTCTTTTCAATTTAATAATCATTTAATAATCATTGAAGATCATTCTGTGATATTTCATTTAAAAATAGGCTATTTATGGGGTACCTGGGTGGCTCTTTCGTTGAGCATCTGCCTTTGGTTCAGGTCATGATCCTGGGGTCCTGGGGCTCCTTATGGGGAGCCTGCTTCTCCCTCTGCCTGTGTCTCTGCCTCTGTCTCCGTGTCTCTCATGAATAAATAAAATCTTAAATAAAACAAAACAAAACAAAAAAGAACTGGGTCTGTCCATTTCTTACAGTTTATTTAGCCGGTTGAAAACATAAGATCCTGTTAAATTTTTCTGAGTGTCATGTCATTTGAAAAAAAAAAAACAGTAATGAGTGGATGCAAAGGTCATGCTTGTATCTCAACAATATTTCAGCTTAAATTTCAAGTTGAATTGTATGATTTAGATGATAATGATGCCCCTGTATTAGCAAGAGAGACACACTTAGTGATGCTTACCAGTGAGCACAAAAGAGCCATTTGATTTACACAAAATACTCCCTGCTCATAAAATGTCGTTTCATTAAATCACGTTTCCATTTACGTAAGAGAACTGTCCTATCAAAGCTACTTTGTTGTTTAGACGTTAGAACAGTTCAGCACATTGTTATTACATTATGAACATATCATGAAAAACACTACAGAATACAATATACTTGGCTGGAGAAATGACAACAGAGCATCTGCTATGTTGTGGGCAGTTGTATGTGTTTCAGTAATTGAGGGAGACAGAAATTTTGGAGGGCAGGATAATGTTCCCCCAAAGATATCAGGCTCTGATCCCCAAAACCTGTCAACGTCACCTTGCCTAGAAAGAGGTTCTTTGTACTTTTTTTTCCTTTTCTTTAAATTTTTATTTAGGGGCACCCGGGTAGCTCAGTTAGTTGGGTGTCTGTCTACCTCTGGCTCAGGTCATGATTTCAGGATTTTGGGGGGCGTTCCTAACAGGTTTTTTAAAAGATATTTATTTGAGAGAGAGAGGGAGTGACCGAGTGAGCAGGGTGGGGAGGCAGAGGGAGAGGGAGAAGCAGATGCCGTGCTGAGCAGGGAGCCCGACACGGGACCTGATCCCAGGACTCTGGGGTTATGACCTGACCCAAAGGCAGACCCCTCACTGCCTGAGCCCCCCAGGTGCCCCTAGAGTTCTCAGCAGTTTTAAAGAGTGCAGGGGTCCTATGGGTCCTGGGGTGCTGGCAGGGGCGGGGACGGGCTACCATCTGCCTGGGAAGGTAATTAGGAGGTGAACATGGATGGGAACCATGACACATGGCAGGTGGGAGTCAAGGGTGACCACTGGGTTTCTGGCTGGCACACCCAGATGGGTTGCTGAGAAGGCCCAGGTGTACCGGGAAGCTGATGATCTATTTGGTCCGGTTGCGTTTGAGGTGGCAGTAGGGGACCCCCGAGATGGCTCCTAGATGACAGTCCTCTAGGAGGGCGGTGTGGCTGTAGCTAGAAACCTGCGGGGTGTTGGCTGCAAGGGCATCTAGCCTGCAGCTGGGTCAGGAGGTCTAGGAGGTCAGGAACAGGGTGGGTGCCGCTTGCCAGGTATGCGCACGTGGGAGTCTGATGAATGCATGGAGCGTGGGTGGGTCTGGGCGGCACCGTCCTATCCTGTGACAATAACCACCTGCCCCCACAGCCATTGGGGCCCCTGCAGGGCTACTGCTGGGGGAGAGACTGTGGTCTTGAATCACAGGGTGGGAGGAGAAGCCGGCACGGGCAGGCAGGCCCGCAGGCAGCTCCACTAGCCTCCGTGAAACCCACTTACACCAGAGACCAGGGCGGCTGTGCTCTTGTGAACTGACCTTACAAAACTTCCTTGAGGAGCTGCGGGCGGGAGACACCCTCCAAATCAGCCGGCCAAACACAGACAAGCAGGGAGGCTCACCTGCTCACCTGTATGAGTGGCACGAGGCCAGAGTGGCCCCATGGGAGCCTGGGACCAAAGGGAACACCAGGGATATTGACCCTGTTTGCATCACAAATGCTTAGACTGTTCATCACACGGATGCTTATATCAATTTTGACTTTTAAAAACCATTAGGATGTTATCTTTATTACAGAGATTTTTGGTAGCCCCTTAAATCTGACACCTGGGAGGGGGGTGTTCCTCTGGCCTCACTGTCATCTTGCCCCAAAACAGCTCTGAGAACTGCCCAGCACCTCCCCTAGCCCCAAGAGCCTGCACTCACGGGAGTGGTGACCTCATGGCTGCTGTGACCATGACATTGTGGTCTTGGGTTTCCAAGTCAGGTCAGGTCAGGCATCTTGGCCTCCAGACCACCTC
Source organism: Vulpes vulpes (assembly GCF_048418805.1). Lineage (NCBI taxonomy): Eukaryota > Metazoa > Chordata > Mammalia > Carnivora > Canidae > Vulpes > Vulpes vulpes. The sequence continues at coordinate 106,130,201 of NC_132793.1, read as the reverse complement.
CCTGCCTGGTAGTCCTCATGGCAGTTACCACCCTGCCTTGGGCATTTCCAAGATGTGTCCCTTGCCTGCTGCCCAGCAGCACGGGAGCCTTGGGGGGAGGGACCCTGATGGCATTGTTCATACATGAGTCCACGGAGCGCAAGCATTCCGTAAAGATTTCCTGAAGAACAGCAGCCGGAGGTCGTCAGATGCTTGCCACGTGCTAATCATCTCACTGAATCTCCACGGCAACCCTGCAGGACAGGGAGTATTGCCATCCGTGGTTTACAGGAGAAATTGAGGCATAGAAGGGTTACATAACTTGCCTAAAGTTATACGCTGGTAAGTGGTGGTGTGGGGATTTGAACCGGGCAGTCTGGCTGAGGGGTGAACCTTGTTAGCTGAGCTGCGTCCCCACCTCCCTGACCAACCGTGACAACCCCTAGATGTCCCCTGGGGAGAGCACTGCTACCACCAGCTCCTTTCCGTCGGGAGCAGATGGAGGAGTGCATGGAGCTCACAGTCTGCCCATGGTGGGCAAGGGCCAGGCCATCCCTGTCTTGGACGCCCCGGCAGGCAAGGCCCATGGAGCCTGGGAAGGCCTTCAATGCCTGCTGGAAGGAGTAACAGCAGGTGGCTTTGCCTTAAAGAGGAAGACTTACCCCATGCCCTCATGTGAACCTCAAAACATGCCCATTCCCCCGTTAGCTGTTCATTCTGTGCTAAGCACTAAGGGTTACTCGTTTAATTCTATTCTGCGGTGAAATATTCTCAACTTCATTTCTCAGACTAAGAAGTCAAGGCTCAGAGAGGTTGAGCGACTTGGCTGGGCTCACCAGAAGGTCAGGGGTGTGCGGGACTCAGACTCTTCCTTCACGGTATATTCCCACTCACCCTCCCCTGGGCGCTGCGGGCTTCAGCTGGTGGCCGCATGTCCTCTGCAGGCCCAATGGGAGCTGCCTCCCCTCTGCAAATGCTTATCTCCGGGCTCCTGTAACCCTATGTCCCCCTTCTCACTGGATTTCTGTTGCCCACTCAAGCTAGCCGATCCTGAACAAGTGGCCTCTTTCTTGGGTGTCTGGGCACTTACTGGTTTCTGCGTGACCTGTCACCCTTGCTTATCCCTGTCCTGGCATCTCTGTGGGGCTCCTTCCCATCCTTCATGACATGCCTTCTCCTCCCCGGGTCTGCAGGGCACCGCCTCCCCTACCCAGAGATAGTAGGACTCACGGGCTCTGTCTTTAGAGTAATGAAGATGCTGTGAGTCCCAGCTGCTGGCTCCCCAGCCTGTCATGACCTGGCAGGGCTTGGTGACATGCTGGATCCACATGATGTTGTGGGAAGTCTGAGGCTGGGTCATAAGTAGCCTTGTAGCTCTTATCCAAGCCTCTTGGAAGGTGGCTCTCAGGACCAGCTGCCACCTTGAGGAGCTCATGCCCCACTCGAGAGGCCTGGTGAGGGTGCTGGGGGAGGGGGGACAGCCCCAGCTCAGTGCCCACCAATGTCACCTTCCAGCTACTCAGAGGGCCATCCTGGAAGCCCCACCAGCCCCACCTGCTGTGGCCGTGACATCGGCAGAGCCCTGTCATCGACCCCCCCAGGACTCTGAAACAACACAAACTCATTCAAGCCACTAAGCCTTGGCGTAACGTGTCACAGGGGCAGCAGATGCCCGGCTCGGTCTCCCTTATCAGACCGTGAGTCCCCAAGGGCAGAGTTTGTGTCCTTGTCACTCTGGATCTCTGGTCCCAGCCCATAGTCTGAGAAGAACCGGGGGCTCCTCAGATATGCCTTGAGTGAACGAATGAAACCCTTCAAAACTCACCGTTCACCCTGAGATAGAAGAGATTTATTTAGCAAGAGGTAATCAGGAAACATATATTTTTACAAAAATGGAAATTTCTTTTTTTCCAAACAAGCTGTAAGTTGAAATATTTTAGGACTTGAAATAGAATTCTCATACCACTAGGTATTGCTTACAGCAAAAGTTGTCTGTCGTCGTGGAGCATGCCTGCCGCTTCAGAGTTAACCCGCGTTCTCTCTACTGTACAATGTAAAAAATCGATGGTAATATTCACAGAATAAGCACTACGGTACTATATTCCTGCTAGAAGGCGTTCAGACAGGACTACAGTATATGCAATAAAAACACTCGGTTATTGGTTTCCTAGTTCTACGGTGTGGTACTATTTTCACGAAGCATACAGACTCAGAGCATCTCAACGTAAGCTTGGAGTAACCGTTAGGCAGCTAGAAGAGGAGAAGTGACATGTTCTGCGTCCCCGACTTGCAGTGAATGCCGGGCAGCGGTCGGCAGAAGCCGACGCGACCTTGTGTGGTGACTCCGTGTCCCGTGGGATGCTCCAGGGCCTCGTCCGGGTTCACGGAGGCGGCTACTCATGCTACCTGGTGTGATTCCTAGAGCAAGGAGCACGTGGTGTCTGCACGAGGTGGCGGCGCTGGTGTCGCGGGGCGTGGTTCTCAGTGGAGAGGACTCCCCTCCGTCCGGGTTACTGGGAGACGGGGAGTGTGGACCCCTGGGATTTTGGCTGAAAAAGCTGCTTTGGAAATTGGCATCACCGTCAGCGGGAAGATCTGTGGATGACTGGACTTCAGGGTGCGGTCCCCTCCCGCCTCCCCCCACCCCCCAGTTATAACAACTACATGGAACATGCTGGGAGGACGCCCCGGGGTGGGGGGGCACGCGGCCCGGGGGCCTGGGCCGGGGCGCGCCAGAAGCAGGATGAGGCCCAGGCTGGCGTCTGCGTGGGCTCTGTCCCCCGTTCCGAGAGGCTGAGGGGCCGGGAAGATGAGGACGTCGTGGGAAGGAACCAGGCTCTGCGGGAGTCAGGGGGGCGTCTGAAACGGAGCCGAGGCTCCTGGTCCGCTTCTAGAGGAATCTAAGAACGAGAACGGACTGTGTTCTTGGAGAAGCACATACTAAGGAGGAAGATCCAGGAACCAGACAACTATGTACAACATCACACAGCGCATGTCCGTGGGGCGGCGGGTCTGGGCTGGCGGCTTCAGGTGGGCAGTTTTGGCTCCATTCGGAGGGAGGACTCGTAGAGGCTCTCCTCATCCATCACAAAAGACCGGTCCAGCAGGTACTGGGTCACCTGGGAGGAGAGACAGGAGAAGAAGCAGCAGGGCCATGGGGTGTTTGTGGCATCTGACCCAGAAGCAGGCCCCCCGAAGGGCGGCCAGCCAGGTGCACAACGCAGACCTGCCTCATGCTGCGTTTTGTCTTCACGCATCTCCTTAAGACCGTAAATATCGTCCTGTTGGTAATATTAAATCACAGGCAGTCAGCCTGACCCTCCACTGCCTTATCTTTGGTGGAGCACTAGATGGAGTATTTGGGGCCTTTTGGGGGGCCTTTATTTATTTGTTTGACACAGAGAGAGAGCGAGCAAGAGAGAGAGTGAGCATGAACAGGGGGAGCAGGAGAGGGAGTAGCAGGCTCTCCACTGACTCGATCTCAGGAACTCAGGATCATGACCTGAACCAAAGGCAGACGCTTCACTGATTGAAACCCCTGGGTGCCCCTATTCTGGGCTCCTCTTTTGAAAAGAAAAAAATCTAACATGTCAAGTATAGAATCCAAGTGGTGGGTGATCTGGGGGTTTATATGTTCTTTCAGTGTCTCCTTTATGTTGGAAAGATAGATTTAACCTGAGGCCGAGTGACGCTCAGCCCAAGGGAGGAAAGCAGAAACGGGCTGGGCCTCCCCTTCTGGCCTTGCATGGCTCACTCCGGGGCACGATCTTGGGGTGGACAATCAGGAGGACCCATGGCCCAACTTGACTCATTCTTCCCTCCTTCCCTCACATCACCTTCTGGGTTCCTACTATTAAATGCGCATGGAGGAGCCCGAGCCCGAGCATCCCTCCCAGGAGGCACCAGCTATGCCAGGTGTCTTTATAAGGCTTACTCATTTGTGAGCTGTTTGGAACCAAAGGTTCGTATTTTTGCGCAGAAACCCAGGGCAGAAGAGAAAACACACATTTGGGGATCTTCGGATGGCGGCTAGAGCAAAATCAGGTGTTGGGTGCACGTCTTGCTGCTGGAGCCTCTAGCATGCTACTGTGGGGCTGGGAGCTGTCAACACCTTGGCTCTTAGTTGCAGACAAAGTGATGATAGTGTCCAGCTCAGGGGTCCCACCAGCAAGTCCAGGAAGTGACCCCCACATCACAGTCCAGATGAGCTGCTGGTCTTCCAAGCCCAGCTGGCCACCTCTTGCCAACACCCCTTCCTAGAACTCATAAATCTCGACCTCAAGCCCTCCGAACACCAGCATATGGACGAGCTCGTCCTCTTCATGATGAGCAAGCTCAAGATCAAGCCCCCTGAGCAGCTTTGCTTTAAGGGGAGATGGGCAGCAAACAGCACCCCTGTGAGGTGGCCACCTTTCCATGTGCCTCCCATCCAAGCTCGAGGTGGAGCTCCAGGAGGAGGGCCCCAGGCCTGATCCCACGCCTGACACGTAGCACGCTGAATGGCAGAATGAGCGAAGACCAGGGGCAAGGGGCCCAATCGGTAACCTGTTGGTTTTTCTCAAAAACAGATTCTTACAGGCAAATCTGCTACAAAACAAAAGTAAGAGCTTGCTTTTCTGGGGTGCTTGGGGATCTGTCTGGAGCTGGACACTGAGTGAACCCTGAGCAGGAAGGCAGAGAGGTGGGACAGAGGGGATGGATGTCTGCGCGGAGGAGAGGTCATAGGATCAGGAGCCAGAGTTTGGGTCAGCAGGTCTCAGTTACTTTGTCCATGAAATGGGGCATGCGGGTCCAAGAGCAAAGTGAGACCAGCATGCTGACCACCCTCCACACAGCCACTGTCTTTACAAATGCAAGTTAAACGAGTTCTGTAAGCTTCTTTCCTGGCTTCCCATGGTCCTCATGACAAGGTTCCGGAAGCTTCCAGGAGCCCAGGCTCACCTGCTTGGGGCCTGTCTGCTGCTGCTCCCTGTGGCCATCCTCAGGTGGGCCCTCCCCACCTCCTGGAGCCGGTCTCACCTGCGGGGCCCCCGTGGTGTCCACACCCTCCTGCAACAAGGTAGCCTGTGCTACCTCAAAGTGAGTACGTTGGGCCAGGCCGTGCTGTTTGCACAGAGATGGGGATCCCCTGCTTCTGGTGGGGACCTGGTGGCTAGGGGATTTTTCCCAATTGGGGACTTTGTAACCAGGAGCATATTGCTTTACAAAAAGATGTTGAAAATGCGGCCTCCTTTGCCTTGGTGGGGGATTAGATGTAATCCTCCACCATCCAAGGGCAGGTGACAAGGTTCACACCTGCTGCCTGAAGCTGGGAGAACTCACTGGTGGCGGGGGCGGGGGCGGGGGGGGAGGAGAGAGGGAGGGCTTCCTGGGGGAGTTGGCATTTGAGCCCAGGGGAGCCAGAGAGAGAAGGGGGAGTGGGTCGATGTGGAGGGATGAGGGAGGAAGAGGATGGTCCAGACAGAGCACCTGTGTGAGAGCCCAAGGGTCGGAGCACCGGCAGCTTACCTTCACTTGGTGTTCTATTTTATACGCAGTTTGTTGAAACTGGCGGATCTCTCGGATAATATGAGATATCTGTGAGAAGGAGGGGAGTTTAAGAAGAGAGTTTGCTCTCTCGGTGCCCCCCCCCAAGCCCCTCCACTTTGCAGCACAGAAGGGGCATCGACAGCCGACCCTGAAGCCGCCTCCTGGGAAGCCCCACCAAGGCTAGTGGTTTCTGCTCAAACTGCTCCCAGGGCAATACTCATCAAAAATCTACAGGTCAATTATTCGAGAGAAACCGCATCATTCTGTCAGTGGGGCAGGCTGACCAACAGCCCAAAGCAGCCCTTACCTCCCTGCAAAAGTCAAGGCGCCTGCTATGTTGTGCACAGGCACCCCGCGAAGGGGCCCCAACCTGTCAGCAAGCTTTCGTTCCACAAAGAGGCACTTGTGGGGAGCTCGTCACACAGCCCTGACCCCAGGTCCAGCGAGAAGGTAGACGGGGTAGCTAGAACTCAGGCCCCTGCTCCCCTTACAGCCCTAGGTCTCTCTGGGAAAATTAGAAACCTACTCGCTAGTGCTGGGGGATGCTGCATTGATGATTTTGTTGGGCCACATGAATCAAGTGTCATAGGGACAGTAAAAGAAGGGGTGCACATAAAGTGCTCTGCCCTTTACCTGTAGGGTAACTGTGGGGGGGGTCCCTGACCCCTCCCAGCCTCAGGTTGCTTCCCTGTGAGGTGGGGCATACTGTTCCAGGAGCACCCACCCCTCGGCCTGTGTGCATCATTTGAGGTTGTGCAGGAAGGCGGGCTCGGCAGGGGCTGCCCGATGCAGTCAACTCCCGGGGGGAGCCACGGCCCTTGCTGCAGGAGGGTGGGGTGGGGGACACAGCTCTTACTGGGGGAGCCATGGCCCTCGCCAGGGTCGGGGGGCATGGGTCTCATGGGGGTGGGAGGGAACAGGTCTCACTGGGGGAACCACGGCCCTGGCCCGGGGAGCCAGATCCAGGCTTCAGCACACACGTGGAGCAGGCCTGCTGGTCCTGGGACTCGGGTCTGGGCTCTGCTGCCCCCACTGCCCGGAAACTCACCATTCTCATCTTGGAGAAGTTGACCAGGCCGTCCTCCGTGTAATTGGGCGTCCCCTCCTCGATGAAGGCCAGGTCGGTGAGGTACATCCCCAGGTAAGGGACACAGGGTGGATCACAACTTCGAAGCAAATGGCATGAAACAAAAGGTTTTCATTTAAAAACACGAGCCTCTACTACAAACAGAACACCCTGCCTGCGTCTTTTGCTTTGCTGGAGGCAAAGGGTTTCTCTTCTCCGAGAATAATGGTAACTCTCAGGCCTGGGATTGTCCACTGGCTCTGAGGCTCAGTCCCAGGGTGATGGGTGACACAGCGCCCGTGGGGCCTGGGACCTCTCCACCCACGGTGCCCACCCTCCCCGGGCCAGAAAGCCCTCCCCGTCCCCTCCGCTCTGTCCCAGATGCAGCCTTCAGGCTCTGCCCCCGGCGCCCTCCCAGCCCCTGACCCTGTCTCTCCTGTGACTCCCCGTCCAGTCCTGCTCAGTCACCTCCTGGAGGATTCTGCAGCCCCCACCCTGTTCCACCAGCATGGAATCCAGCCGCCCACGTCCTTCTGCTCCTTGAGACCTTGGCCCCTGTGTCAGGAGCCCCTGGCCACCCAAGCACCGGGGAGCCAGAGCAGGAGACCTGGCCCTCTGAGATCACCCTCCCGCAAGGGGCTTCTAGGCAGGGGGTGGCGACAATGTCCATGATGGGTGACTTTTTAGGGGGTAGCATGTTGGGGGAGATGGGACCCAGGAGTGACAGACCACAGCTCTGATTTGTGGCTCTGAAGCAAGGGCTTCAGTTCTGGTTCTACAGTGGTGTCTTCTGGAGCCTCTGGGTGGGGTCAGGGAAAGGGGCTGGTTTTGCAATGGGTCCAGTGGCCACTATGCTCTGGAAGAGCTCCAGGGAGTGCCCTCAGGGTTCGTGGCCTCCTCTCAGCTCAGCACGAAGGTGCAGGGGGCTCTGTGCATGGACTTGCAGGTGGAGGTGACCTCTGTTCCCACACCATTGGCCCTTTGTCTCCTGGGGGCCACGTGGCAACCTGCCACCCTAGAGGCAGGTGAGGCAGGGAGATGGGGGGCCCTCGCCTGCTAGCTGTGGGACCCCGGCCGGTCCCCCAGGCCTGAGGCTCGCTCACACAGTGGAGCGGGTTGCAAGGCAGTTTTGGTGACGTGCTTACACTACATTAAATACCGTTGTTCCTACGGTAAGAAGCACTGCATTTCCCTCTGGTGGTCTCACAGCTTTGGCAATTCTCTGCCCTCACTTCTTTCTTTTTAAACAAATAGCAACAGGTCTCGGGATCAGAGTGTTGGCAAATACCAGGATCCCGACCAAAATTCAGTGACCTTCTATCTGTTTATGGTGGTAACTTTGTATTATGACAAGTAAGGTGGCTTTCCATTTACTGTCCTGACAAAGTTTTCCTTCTTATTTACATTCATCTTGGGGAAAACATGAGTCACTTATAAGGAGACTGCTACATGAACGTAAATGCAGCTGGGGCTCGGATATGGCAGCTAGGGAGACCGGGACAGAATCGTTTTCTGAACTGTAGTCTTGACTCTTTCTTGAGTGTTGAAAATAATTTGGCAAGTGTTGATCAGATTTTTTTAAAAATGGAAAAAACCAAACCAAGAAGTAGAATAAAAGAGAACATCTGAGCTCATTGCATGGACCAGAAGTATACATTGCTCAGTGAGGTTTTTGTTCCTCTTTTATGTCTATGCATTTCTTAAAAAAAAAAAAAAAATATATATATATATATATATATATATTTTACTGTGGGTTGTGATTAAAAAACTCAGCAAAACTCACACGGGTCACTGGCAGGGCAATCTGGGTCCCGCTGGACCACACAGTATGTGACTTTCCACATCCTGCCTGTCGTCCTGCGAGTCTAAGGCACAGGCTCAGGGTGGATGGAGACATGGTTCAAAGATGGAGAAGGAGCTCTGGAGCTGCAGCTGGTGGCAGCTGGCTGGCCAGCTGTTTCTGAGCGGGGCTTGCCTGCTCCCCCTGCCAGCTCCGCACCTGATGGTGACTCAGTAACCAGGGGCCGGGGAGGATCTCTGGTCCAGGAAGGAGTGGGGAGGGAGGCCACGTGGCCACAGGGACCGAACATGCAGAGTGTTCCTGGAGGTCTTATGGGGTGTCCAAGGGCCCAGAGTGGTGGGAAGATCAGGGGTTCCTCTCCTGACCTTTCTATCTATGGAGCTCATGGGAAACACAGTGGATGTGCAAAGTAGTCACTTGCAGGTGGCATCACCAGCCCATTACTGCTCTGTCCCTGTTCACTGCCTTCCTAGTGAGGTGGTTAATTCAATCACATGAACACGCGCACACACGCATGCACAGCAAATTCAGACACATAACCAACCAACCGAAACCCAGAGCTGTGCCGGTGGATGTGTGGGGGTGGCGGATGGGGGCCGTGTGGGGAGGAGAGGGCTGGTGGAGGGTCCCAAACGGGTGCCACTGTGTGGGGACTGACCGTGGGGAGCACCCGAATGACAGGGAAGCATGCAGAGGTCTCCTTGTAGGCTAAACACCAAATGTCTGGCTGGCTCTGACCCTTCCCTGTGGGCACCCTGGGCCGCCTTGGGGAGGGAGGGTCTTGCCCTGGACCAGGGCCTATCCGAAAGAGCTGATATGGGGTTGCTCCCTCTTATGACAGACGCCTCACATGCCCGTATCTGGTGTCTTAGGGAAAAGAGAGAAAAGAGCCCCATTCTCCATCCTAATCACTGCCTCTGGTTTTCTGGGCAGTGCCTGGAACGCGGCCTGATGCTGCCTGGAAGATACTGGCACCCAGGCTTCACCTGCCTATGCTTGCCTGGGGTCCCCAACTTGATGTTTCTTTATACCAAGAAATTTCTGATGACGTCAGGCGGGACGACAGGGATCATGTGGTACCAGCAACTTGAAGTCAGACGTGGCTGCTTGGTGGGCTTCCACCCAGGGGTCACCTCTCCCTTCTCTCCGCTCTGTCCCACCCAGTAGAGGGACGGGCCACTCTCACACCTTCCGCTGCCTCTGGCTGGGATCTCTTCTCCTTCTCAGGGAGGGTGTGAGGGGCACTAAGGCTGGGATGGGTGGGCCACCACCCCCAGGGCTAGGGTCCAAGCTTCTGGCATGTGGTGCAAGGAAATAGGGTACTCAGATTTTGGGGAAAAGACTGCCGTAGGGCAGGAGGGGGGTGGGGCTCAGAGTCCAATCTTGGTTTTGGCCACCTGGACACTAACTGCTCTGTTGTCTCGTTAGCGGGAGATGGGGCTTTGCTGTGTGGTCACAGGCAGAGAATGAAGGTGGAAAGAGGTATTTGGTATGTTGGAGCCCCTGACTCCTCATATCTCCTCATATCCATACAGGGGTGGATTTTCACTCCTGCGCAGGGGGTCTGGGGATGGGCTGGCGGTCAGCTAGCTGACTGGCTCCCCATGGCTGGTCCTGTCCTTCACTTCGGGCAGGTGAGGGGCCTGGCTTTACGGCAGTAGCCTGGCCCCATGTTCCTCCAAATGGAGGGCTTCCTATTCAAACTGCGGCCAGTGTGCAGACATGCAAATGTGTGCTGGGTTAGGATGAGGCTGGGCGGGTGGGCAAAACCAGAACTGACCCCAAAAGGGCCGGTGACCAAATGTTACTGAAGAATTTAGATCTCAGCTAAATTCTGTTGCTCGGAGGCTCTGATGGCTGGCAGGTGGACAGGAGGGGATGGTCTCATGGGCTTCTCAGGGCTGTGGGTTTCGGGAATGGGAAGGGTGGATGAAGTCATACTCAGGGTGTCTGGGCATGCAGCCAGTGCTATAGGCGGGCCCAGGGGCATTGAAGAGGGTGGCTTCGGGGAATAGGGGTAGGATGCAGGGGTGAAGTCTTGGCTGTTGACTAGCCTGGGTGAAAAACATTTCAATGATGGGCTGTATGAAGGCTTGGGGCCCGTGATGGGGCTGAGACCCACATGGTAAGGCTCAGCATGGACTCTTTGTCCAGGCAGGTCACCAGCTGTGCCCATAGATGGCCACTTCCTTCCCTCTGGTCACTGTCCCCCACCTGGTGAGGCAGACCCCCAGCTCTATGGGAAAACCACAGCACCTCTGGAGAATGGATGCAGGACACGTTTATCCCATGTGTCCATAAAGCAAGAACCTGGTTTAAATGAAGGTCTCAACCCCCAGAATGCCTGGAGACCCCTCCGCCCCATGTGGCAGGGAGCAGAGGCACTGCGACAGGCCCACAGGGAGGAGGAGAGACAGCATGGAGGCCAAGACAGAACAGGGGCGGCGGTGGACGAGGAAGCCATGGGAAAGAGGCAGACGAAGAGGCACCCAGGGCAGATGGCAGGTTGGTAAATGAACGGTGGGGCAGCCCCCCACAAGCACAGCCCACGGGGAGCTCTGGGGAGCCCTGGCACAAGAGAGACGGCACAGATGGGTGGCACATCTGTCTGAAGACAAATACAGTGAAGAGGAGTACGGCAATGATACAAGGGGCTGGTGAGGGACGGACCAGGTGTGGTGGGGGCAGCAGGGGGCATGGATGGGCTGTCAGTGGAGTATCTGGGCTGCCACCAGGGGTGCTGGCCTGCCCTGTCCCCAGGGGCAGTGACCCTGTGATCGGCATGATGGCAGGACAGGCGCTCTTGGCCTCTGAGTTATCAACACCTAGGGGTGGCTCAGGGTCTCCCGAGGGGCACAGGGGAGTGAGGGTGGGGCCAACTCAGCTCTCCCCACAGAAGGAGGACAGAGACCAGTGCAGAGGGGTCTCACACAGCAAACATGGGGGAGGGGACACCAAAGCCATTGCCGGTGCGTGGGTGGACACAGCATGTAGTGAGGGGCTGAGGCACTGCTGTGCTGGGGGAGCTTTCCTAGACCCTCTTGGGAAGTGGCCCACGGCAAACCACAGAGCTCTGGCCTTGCAGGCCACTCTGGGCCAGTGCCTGGCTCTGTCACTGTGGCCACTAATGCCTCGGGTTCCTTGTCTGCAGAAATGGGATGGGAGTATCTTGCAGTGGTGGTTCTCCATGGGGGTGGTTTTGCCTCCCAGGGGCATTCCCAGGACGTCTGGAGACAGCTCTGGTTGTCAGAATCTGGGGAAGGAGCACTAGCATCTCATGAGTGGAGGCTGGGGATGCTGCTAAACATCCTATAAGACAAGACAGGCCCCACTGCAGGATGATCCTGGTCTAGTGACAAGAGGGCTGAGGCTGGGAGGCTCTGCAAATGATAGGCAGGTTGATGTGGGTGCAGCGCTGTGGCTAGGGGAGGTCTGCAAACAGTGGGGTACAGCTAGGGGAGGTCTGCAAACAGTGGGGTGTGGCTAGGGAGCTCTGCAAACCGGGGGGCTAGGGGAGTTCTACAAACAGGAGGGTGTGACTAAGGGAGCTCTGTAAACAGTGGGGTGTGGCTACCAGAGCTCTGCAAACAGTAGGGTGTGGCTAGTGGAGCTCTGCAAACGGTAGGGTGCAACTGTTGCAAAAATTGCCTTTCTTTGCTTCCAAGATGCCATTTTCTATACAATGTGCTCTTGTTTTGAGGACTAATTCTCAGTTGAGAAAGGAAATACAATATCATTAAATAAACACATTGACTTTAAGGCACATCCTGATGTCAGAAATACTGAAATGTGGGGAGAATGTGCGGGTCAGAGGAGGGGCATCTGGCATCACAGCTGTTGGACCCACTGGACACCAGTGAACTTTCTCTCTCTCGGGAAATGTCACCGAGACTCTGGGGTTTCTCTGGCGGTCATAGAGGACAAAGCTGACCCCCCCTGGAGGTTGGGGGTACCTAGGGGTCTCGCAGGTTGACGGACGGACAGACAGACAGACAGACCTGCTCCAGCCGGATGCGGCCCGTGAATGCCTCTGCAATGTGGTTCTACGATTTAAACAGTGGGGTGACAAAATGACACACACTTACTTTTTCAGAGCTTCTCTCAGATTCTTAAATCTGCCCTCTGATGATACAAGCTTTTGGAGCTTATCAATCAAAGCTTTTGTCTAGAAAGAATCAGAAGCATTTACTAACCCACGGCACACACCGCGGCCCGAGGCACCGGCCCACACTCCACAGGCTGCCTGGGGCTCCAGAACCACCTCCATTCTGAAGGTGGGCGTTTTTGGGGACCTCCAGGGTCTGGAACCTCACCCCCCACCTCCTGAAGAGGCAGACACAGGCCCTCGTTTTGGGGGCCTGTGACCATGCACACACCCTTCAGAAACAGACGTGGGGTGATTCTGGGCCCTGGAAACACCCCGCACCCTGACACCAAGGGGGCGGGGGTGGGGCTGGCACATGCAAGGAGCCCCTCCAGAGTTGAGCCCTTCCTGTGCCCTGAACCCAGGGGTGTGGCCGAGGGACCCACCTTCACCTGTGTATCCCAGGATCCCCGCAAATGTAGGAATCAAGAAAGAAGATGCAGGTGAGCTGATGCTCCAGGAGGACAGGCCACAAGGGGGAAGAGCAGGGCCGGGCCGAGGGTCCCGTCTGCTGCATGGCAGGCTGGACACTGGCATCTTTCTGAGCAGGTGTGTGTCCCGGGGGCTGCCCTGGGCCTGGCTCTGCATGGGCGGGGGGAACCCCTGTGCCTCGGTGGCCCTGGTTCCCTCATGTATGCATCACTGAGGTGGATGGTGAGCCCTGCTTTCCAGTTCCTGTCCCCAAAGTCCAGACGGTGGCTGAGAAACAGCACTAGAGGCCAGCTGTGTGCCCGCATGTGGAGGGGACACGGCCATTGGGCCGAGAGCACCCCTAAGCTCTGGGCCAGAGTCCCTCTGAGAGATCTGACCACAGAAAACGACTCAGAGTGTTCATGGTGACGGGAGAAGAGACTGTGTGACTCTTCGAGGGGACCTGCCGGCCGAGCACACCGTGCAGGTCACTCTCTTCCTGACGAGAAGCGTCAGCACCCAGTTTGGACGAGCCCGGCTCAAAGCACACATGCGTTCTGGAGCTAGTGAAAGGGGCACCCAGCCAAGGACACGGGGTCCTGCTTCCCCCGAGATGGCTGCCCTTGGCTAACTGTCCTGAGGTGCTGCCCCTCGCCGCTCTCTCCCACCTGCCTGTGGAGGAATGACCTGAGGCCTGAGGCCAGATGGAGGCTGAGAGTCCTGGACCTGGGGCCTTGGCGGGAGTGGCAAGCAGCCTCTGTGAGCCCACGGGCAAGACACCACTCCTCTCACATTGCTGGGCCTCCACTTTCACAGTCAGAAAATGGGAGTGAAAAAAAAAAAAAAGAAAGAAAATGGGAGTGAAGGCCCAGGTATTCCCTAAGGCAATGATCATTCAGATATCCTAGGACTGGGCCACACAGATGCTAGCTCAGGAGGCCCGCGGAGGAAATATCACCCTGCCGTGGTCATGAGAACCTAGGACGACATTCTCATTTGTGTGGAGTTTTGGTATACATTTGGCCCCAATCTGTGGCTCTGAGATGGGCATTCTTTGATTCCTTCCCCATCTGTGCTCCTCTGGGGTGGCGCTTTGTCCGGGGAGGAGGTGTGAAGCCTGGGAGGCCACAGGATTTTCCCAGCCGCTGCTTAAAGAAGTGAGTTCCAACTTGAAGCAGCTCAAGTATCTCCTGGTGGGAACAGAGGTGTCCATCTCTTTTGTGCCCAAGGGGATACAAGCCCCTGGGGTCTTGGGCATCTCTGCTGGTGGGCAGAGAAATAAGGGGCCCTCGGAATTGGTCACTGAAACCAGAGACCAAGCAGGGAGCCTGCCTTGTAAGTGGTATTGAGGACAAAGATGATGACAGAGCGCCCTGCAGGTCATCCCGTCCCATCCAAGAACAGAACACTTGATGGCCAAGGCCGCTCCCGCCCAGAGAGGCCGCAGAGGACTGCCAGCCTAAGAGAGACTTCTGCTTCTACTAAAATGCAACCATCCTCCACGGAGGCGACACACAGACCCGTAAGCCATCTGCACCAGCCGGTGGAGGGCCACCTCTGATTCTTCCTGGAGGGTGTCCCCCTTTCAAAGGAGATGGGAAAGAACAGGGAAACAGAGCCAGCAGGCCCCACCTGACTGCTTGGCTCCTGCACAGGCCTGCCTGGGCTCGGACACAATACTTTCCAGCTTTGGCCATTCAAGCAGCTGCCGGGGCTATGTTCCAGGTAGAAACAGAGCCATTCTGGTAGGTCTCAAGTATCTCATGGGACACCTGTGGAGGGGCAGCGCCCAGTCCCTGGCTGGTGTGGGCTGGGCACCGTGTAGATGCGCAGATGCCCAGTGCCTGGCTGAAGGGCTGGGAGCAGCCGCTGGGCCCAGTCGGCCACAGAGCATGCAGGCCTGCCTGTGCTTTCCGAGGCATCTCTGATTGGTGGCCCCAGGTCCTAAATGACATCTGAGAATGCAGGCCAGGCCTCACCTCTGCACGTCGGACTGCCCCCTATTTGCACTCTCCAGAGAGAACAGAAGATTTCAGGCTAGTCAAGCTGGTTCCCTCCCAACTCCGCACCATGGGTGATGCTGGAGAATGAGGCCAAGAGAGTTACAGAGCACCCCCAGTGGTGGGAAGTGTGGCTGGTCTGGGGGCAGGAGAAGAAAGATGTGGACCTGGAACGGGCCCTCAGACTCCACGGACAGCCCTGCCTGAGCCCTGGCAGGTCAAGTTAGCCTGGATGACCTGGGGGTTCCACAGCATCCGGCTCAGCCCCTGGCCTCTGGAGTTCACAGCACCATATGTGGCCAGATGTGTCCACAGACCTGAGCCCCAGAGCTCCAGCCTCTGTTCTTTCCAGGAGCCCTGACAAGCTGGCACCGTCCCCTGTCCATGCCCTGGCACGTTTGTGTGTAAGAGCAAGAAGCCCAGGCTTGCTGGGAGCAGGGCCATCCCTACAGCATGCTGCAGTCTGCTGCCATCTGGGCCAGAGTGAACAGATGTGGTGAAGGGCAGTGTCCCAGGGCTTGCTGGGTTTGGTTGCTTATCTACGGAAGAGGAATTCATGGACGTGCTGCCTGCCTGGGGGTGCAGAATTGTGACCTGCCATTGGCAAGAGGATGGTAGGAGGGCAGGTAATAAAGAGAACGTTGAGGGGGACTCGGTATGCAAATCCAGAGCAGTCTAGATGAGACAGGACCCCTGGAGACCCTGGGCCCCACAGAGCCCGCCAGCTGTGGGACCACAGACACTGTCATCAAACTTATTCTGCCCTTTGATGGCGTCCATCCAGCCTCCTGCACACATGCAGGCTGGGGTTGGGGCACCTGACACATGCATCAGGGAGGTGGCCCAATGGCCCCACTGTGTGCTCCTCTTAGGAGAGATGCCCCCTCATGACTACTGTGCAGGGAACTTTATTCCCAAGGAAGAATCCACTTTTCAGAATCACATTCTGAATGAATAAAGATCAAGCCCACATTTGAGATAATCAACTATCCCTGGTGGCCAGAAGGGGTGGTGAAATTAGAATCCCGGGAAGGAACTTGTGAGATCATCCCGCCACTGTCTCAACAACCCTGCAGATCTGGACTGGTGTCTGCATGAAGCTACCACTTTTTTGTCCCAACTCAAGGAGAAGAGCATTGGGACCAATAATCACTGTCTTAACGCTTCCTGCTTTGGAGTATTAATTATTCAAGTGGGAATTTAAGTCCTGTGGGTCCCAGTGCCACATTTGTGGGCCCAATACCTGGTCCCAGGTGATATGGGAGAAGGGGTTTTACTGGGAATGTTGGCCCTCACCCTGTCCTCTGCCCACTTAGGGATGTCCAGAGGCCAGTACTCTGGAATCTCAGCCCAGCCCAGCCCAGCCCCAGGCAGGCAATGGTGCCAGCTTCCCACCCGCACCTGCTTAGAGACTTTGAGCCACGTCTTTTTCAGCCGGAATATTGCGCTCCGGTTCATGGATGAGGTGATTTCCAGCACAGCGTTATAGTTGTGTAAGCAGCGGCATATGTCAGCCACCGCCACCCACTTCTCGATGGCGCTCACTCTTGCATTGATGTCTTCATTGCGGATGATTTCTGAAGCAATCAAGTTACTGATCTTTAAGCCCATGCAAAAAGACAAGAAAAAAAAAAAGAGGCATAAGTATTGCAAAGATGATAAATCACCATTATTTACAGATGATGTGATTGCCTGTTTGAAAATCCCAAGATGATGCTCATTAGCAGAACAATTAACATTAGGGTGATTGGTTAAAGACTCAAGATATGAAAATGAGAAGTTTTCCTATGTATCGGCAATACCGACAAGAAAATACCATGAGGAAAGGTCATGTGTAAATTACCTAGGAACCTAAACTGATGTGAACATTGGAAGATGCTATGGGAAAAAAAAATTACCACAGGTTTTAAACATTTAAATTATGAAGAAAAAGATCAAATTCCCAAATGGGAATATAAATATGCCAAAAAACTAATATGTGGCTTTAGTGCAATCCAATAAGCATGCAATGGGAGCTTTCTTGAGAACCTAATGAAGTGATTCCATGATTCATCTAGAAGAATAAAGAAAAGCCAAGCTCTGCCACAGTCCACACCACTGGGCTTGGAGAGGACCCTACACTTTGTGGCATCCTGGTCTCACATATAATGTGCCCCCAGCAGACAGGCACATACAGACACACACATCAAATGTGGGTGGAATGGGGGGCAGCCAGGAAGCTGGGGGTGGGTGGGTGGGACCAAAGCATCATGGAACTAGGACTGTGTGGAGCTGGGGCAGTGGGAAGAGCTAGGTCGAGGTCGCCCTGTGCTTTTCTTTGCAATTTCCTATGAATCTATGATTACTAAGAAAAAGTAGGAAAAGACTACTTGTTATAAAAAAGTTAAGGTAATAAAATGACATTCATAGATGAATAAAAACTGTAGGGCTTAACTGCCAAGAAATCTTCTCAGAAATAATTTCTGCAGGGTGTACATCAAAAGAATGGATCATAAAAGTATTTAAGAATGGAAAACACCGAAGAGAATTGAAAAGAATCAGGAAGAAATGATAACACAAAACAGTACTATATTGTAACTCTTAATTACATTGAAGTGATAAAGGTTTTCTTTTCCATAAGAAACACTGAACCCAAAACCAGTTTTACATGTAAGTTATATGATTTTTTTTTAAAGGAGTAGCTCAGTGGAGTCTTCCAGAACATAGAGAAAAAAAGAGTATCTTACAACTTATTCTATGAAGGGAGTAAAATCTTGATACCAAACCCAGATATGGACAACACAAGAAGGAAAATCACACCCCCGTTTACTATACCATGACCACGTTAGTTTGTTTCTGGAATGAGAGGGTGTGTGACTGTTAGAGAAAAATTGGCATTTACCACATCAGCAGATTAAAGGGAGTAAGCTGTAGGCCCATCTCAATACTTGCGGTGGGAGAAAAGATAAAATTCCTATGGTAAATGCCATTAACAAACAAGGAAAATAATTTAACCTGATAAAGAAACAAACATTGTCCCAAACAGGGAGATATGAGAAGCACCGTGGAACCACCCCTGAGATTCACTACCAACATTTCCACTCAGCTCCGTTGTAAGGGGCTGCAGGCAGAGGAGGTGCATGTGGGCAGAGGGGAGGGTGTGGGTGCGGGCAGGGGTGGTGTACGAGGGGAGCAGGGGGAGGGTGTGGGCAGCAGGGGTGGGCATGGGCAGGGGGGTGCACCTGGGCACCTTGGTGCCTCCAGCTCCCTGTCCTAAGAAGCCCTAATGCTGCAGAACCCAGTCAGTACCACTCAATGAGGCAAAGAAATTACAGCAAAGGGCCGGAGAAAGATCTAGAAACAGTTATAGGCTGGGACATCTCCATCAGGGAGGCACACACTGTGTCTGCCAGGAATGGTGGATTTTAAGAGAGATGGCCAGATGCCAGGTGGTGACGAGGGCAGCCCTCGGAGGTGGACTGCGTAGGTTCAAAGCAGGCTGTCCTGCTATGTAACGTTGGGGATGAAATTTAGCCAGTCATAAAGTGGGAATGAGACGGTGATGACGAAGCCCACAGCACAGTGCCCGGCATGTGGCAAACAGGCAGCAAGTACTCACTTTGTGGCCTCACCCTTGGCTCGCCTGGGTCCTGGGCACGCACTGGGGTGGGGAGGGCAAGGGATGGTGTTTCCAGGACCTGCCTACCTGTCCCACTTACTCCCTCTAGCCTGACACAGGTTTGCTCCTGCCGTTCCGCTGCTGGGTTCCCTATAGGGCTCCTCCCCTGAGCTGCAGTGCAGGGCTGGACAGGGGTGGAGTGGGTGGGGGAGAGGGGGGAATGGGGGGAATGGGGGGGAGGGGTCTCCTGCTTTTCCTCCTGGCTGCCCAGGACCCTCCCCAATGCGGGGTGTTTGCCAGGGAGCCCCGGCTGGGCGGTCAGACAAGTGGAGTCATGTGCTCCCTGCTTGCAGCTATCAAAGGTCTTCCCCACAGTGGATGACCCCCTCAGGGTGCCCTCGAGGTTCCAGAGAGGCTGGGAGCGGCCCTGTGCTTGCAGGGGCCGCAACCCGGATGGCCATGCGGAGGCTGCTGGGACAGGTGGTCCTCAAGCCACGGGGGTGGGCAGCGGAGGAAGGCATGGCCAGGAGACCCCAGGCGTCGGCCCGAGGAGCTTCGGTCTCCCTGTGTCTAGTGTGGGCTCACAGCCTTCATCCCTTAGGCTGGGTGTGAGATTGTGACAGATCACAGGGTCCAGCGATGAAGAACCCGGAGAGGGAGGCACGCCACCCCCCCAGGCCACCCTCCTGCCCCGCCCCAGCCCCCTGCCATCTCCGTACTCACGTCATTGAAATGCTTGGTGGTTTTCATGATGTAGGGCGTCCGCTCGTTCTTCTCCACTTTCATCCAGCCTTGCCCGAAGAACTCCCTGCGGGAAGTGAACCCAGGGTGCATGAGCTCGGCCTCCCTCCCTTCCATGCCTTGACTTCTCTGCTTTCTGGAAGGCTTTCACATCTCGGGGAGTAGGTTCTGCGGAGCCCCCAAGAGGAAGGGACCCTGGTCATGTGGCCAGCTCTGCTTGTACCAGCTCAGGGCCTCAGTGGCCTCATCTGTGAGATGGGAACAAAGATCACACTTTCCCCACAGGGCTGCTGCCAGGCCAAGATGACAGACTCTGTGGGGAGGCGTGTCAGCTGCTGTGGAGTGCAAAGTTCCAGCAGGTCCTGTTCTGGATCTCGCTCCTGACAGGGACACCCGGCACCTCAGACTCACTGTGCAGACACTGGTCTGCAGACAAGGCCAGAGGGGTGAGGCGCCTATGAGCCAGCCAGCTGTGTGTTCTGGCGACGAGGACTGTGTGGGCAGCCCACAGCCATGTGAGCCTCCCAGGGAAGCTGTGTTGGCAGGGACGGTGAGGGACCCCGGTGGACTGCTGTGGGCAGGACTTGGGGGGAACATGTGTGAGACTCCGCTTCTCCTCCCAGGGGAGCCCATCAGGAACGAGCCAGCCTTTCCCCAGAGATCCAGCAGGTGCCTGGAATGCCCACGCCCTCCATGCCGGGGACAGCCATCGGGAGTTTCGGGGGCGCTGCCTTTGGGAGAGCAGACACACCAAAAGCCCTACAGTGATTCGGGGCCTCAGATCTGGAGATCCCAATTTGGGGAAGCTGTTCTCGGACAGTTGTCAGAAGCTCACAAAAACAGTTACGAGGAGGTTTACCTCGGCTTTACACATAAACGTGGATCCTGAACACCACCCCAGGCTTTGTGCCCTGTTGGGGAGAGCCGTGTCCTTGTGACGATGCCGTGTATGAACACCATTTGCGCTGTTAGCTGAAGGAGGGGTAGGCGCTCATTTAAACAGCGGGACTACTGCAAGTACCTGGGGGTGACCAAGGCAATGCCAGGCCTTGGGGCTTCTTCAAACTCCAGAGCTGTGCCCTCACTCTGTTCCTGAGGTGCACGTGTGTGCACATGTACACACTCACTCGTTTCTGCATAAACACTCCTGTTCTAGAGCCCTGGAGTAGGAGCACCGAGTTGGAGATGCTTCTGGAATACTTACAGAGTGTGCATGTATGCGTGTGCGTGTGCGTGCATGCGTGTGTGCAGAACGTGAGGTCAGGACGGAGGATCCTCCTGCATCCCTGCCCACATGCACATTTCTGTTCCCCTGCAGAGAAGTCAGGTGGCTGTGGAAGCCTAGCACCTTCCAGGGATGCATCAAGGCAGGTCCCTGGCGGGGGGAGAGGTGGCAAGGGGAGGGCCTGGTGCCCGCATCCACTCACTCGTAAGGGATCTTCTTGAAGACCAGGTGGTCCAGCAGGGTCAGCTGCTCCGCTATCTCCAGGGCCGAGTGGTTTTCAAAGGGCTCTGCCTTCACGCCTTCAGCCTGAGGGGAGTTAAGTCCTGAATTAGGCCCTCCTGGATTTCTGGCAGCTTCTCTGCTGTAATCTTGGCTTAGGTTCTGGGGGCTGGGGGAGGGCACTGAGGGATGGGACGATCTGCTGTGCCCTGAGCAGTGCAAGCTTGTGCTCCCCGAGCCAGCTCGCAGGAGGCTACCTTCCCTGGCTCAGGAATGAGACAACAGAGGCTCCCAGAGGACCCTACTGGCCCACGTCACTTGGCAGGAAATGTGCGGGAGTCCCGGCTAGGACTCCCAGGCTCCCAGTGACCTGTCCCTCCCTATAGGTTCTGTCTGCATTGGTAGCTGCCTCCACATTTCCTTTTAAAACTCATCATCAGGTATGAATTCACAGATGTGATCCCCCTGGGGCACCCAGAAAATGGCTGTCTGGCCTTTGTCTTGGAGTTTCCATGTCTCTGGTCATGTCCCCTACAAGAGAGGGGCCTGTATCTACAGAGGAGGGGCCTGTGTCCATGGGGGAGAAGCCTGTATCTATATGGGGGAGGGGTCTGTGTCCACAGGATAGGGGCCTGCTTCCACAGGGGAGGGGTCTGTGTCCACAGGGGAGGGGTCTGTGTCCCTGGGGGAGGGGCCTGTATCTATAGGGGTGGGGCCTGTGTCCATGGGGGAGGGGTCTGTGTTCACAAGGGAGGAGTCAGGAGTGAGGCTCAACCCTTGGCCTCCAGCCGGGCCACAGGGCACAGAGGGGCCAGCTGTCCTGCCCAGAGGCCCCAGGGGCTGGGCTGAGCTCCCCCAAAGCTGCACTGATCACAAGGGAACAGGGTCCACCCCATATCGAGGGGGCAAGCCCACCTCCTAGACTTCTTGCCCCCCTCCCCCCTTCTTCAACAAATAGCCACAAAGGGCTGCTCGCAGGTCCTGGCCAGACACTGGACATGGAAGCAGCAGAGAACACAGTCCCTGCTCCAGGGAGCTTCAGCCACAGGATAGGCAGGGACAGAATGTAGGGAAGCAGAGGAAGGACCTCCCGCTGCAGCCTGTGAGTGTGTGTACTGGGGTGTCCACGGTCCTGGGCATGCTGACCCCGGGCCAGAGGCCTTCATGTAGGACTACAGGGACATGATGGCATCGGGGAGGGACAAGTTCTCAGGGGGCAGGAGCAGCAGGTGCCAAGCAGGCCACTGTGATTGGGGGTAAGGACTCTCATGGGGAGGGAGCCCCCGCAGGAGGTGAGCAGCACAGCCCACTCTCCCGGGCTTGGGATGGCTGGACTGAAGGCCTGAGGACCAGCAGCTGGCCCGGGCTGGGGAGAGGCCTGGCCAGGAGCAGCTGACCCTGCTCCCCCCACTCCCCCCAAAGACAAGGCGACCCTGGAAGAGACAATGAAGCATGCCTGCTCCCACCTATCTCTGGGCCTGTCCAGGTCTTCCCATGAGAAGCCCTTGGCCCTTGGGCTCTCTGGTGAGGCCTCTAGGGCCTCCTCTGCACAGGATGTGCCCCCACAGGCTTGGGCCCTGGGAACAAGTCAGGGCTGAGGGTAGCTCCTGCGGCGCTTTGTTCTGCAAGAGCTTCAGGATGTTTGCCAGGGAACAAGGGGCTCTCCTGCTCCCAAGGGCTAAACATTCCGGTTAGCCTGTTGGGAAACTGCTCCCCTGCCGGGAGGCCCCAGGAAGGAGCCAGCGTCCTGCCCCAAGGGTCACTGTGGTGTCTGCATGTGAATGGGCCACCAGCACTCAGAGGGCAGGATGTGGGCCCCATGATCCAATGATGTAGGCACGTGTTCCCCTGTGCGCAGACTCACATATGCCCTACCCGGAGACCCGGCTCCAGGGGAGGGGAGGGGAGTGGGCAGGAGTGGAGGGGAGGTGGGGGGGATGAGAGCCGTGGGCAGAGGGCTGAGGATGAGGAAAAGAGAGGCAGGGGTGTAACGGGTTGAAGTCCCTCCCTCCCAAAAAGACGCGCTGAAGTCTGAGTCCCTGGTTTCTGGGAATGTCACCATGTTTGTAAATAGGGTGTTTGTAGATATGCCCAGGTTAACGTGGGGTCCATGGGGC
This sequence comes from Vulpes vulpes, assembly GCF_048418805.1. Lineage (NCBI taxonomy): Eukaryota > Metazoa > Chordata > Mammalia > Carnivora > Canidae > Vulpes > Vulpes vulpes. The sequence goes on along the minus strand of NC_132793.1, from coordinate 106,107,371 downwards.
GGGCCCCACTCCAGAGGCACTGGTGTCTGTATGATGAGGGGGACACAGGAGCAGACGTGCATGGGGGAGGTGATGCAGAGATGTGCAGCGGTGAGGATGGCCCAGAACAGGGAAACGGAGATCAGAGATTCACAGCCACAGCCCAGGACTGCCTGAGGCTACCGGAAGCTAGAAGAGGCAGGAAGGCCCATCCCCTGAGGTGGCCAGGGGAGCACGGCTCCACCAACACCTTACTTCGAATGCCGGGCCTCCAGGACCAGGAACGGACACATTCCTGCTGCTCTGTTCCCGGCTGCCCCAGGGAACCCATACGGGAGAGGCCTGCCTGGTGAGCGGCCTGAGGAGTGATTTTGGGGCCCTGGGAGGCCTGGCTCACCATCTGCGTGATCTCCTCCAGTGTGATCTGGTTGTCCCCTGGGTCCTCCTGGGTCAGAGTCCTAGGGGGCGAGATGGCACGGTGAGCCATGTGCAGTCTGAACGTGGCCTCAGCTCGGCGGTCCCCCTCCCCGTGCCCACTGGAGCCATCAAGCACGTGGCAGGCTCCCGCGGGCTGCCCCACCTCTGCCTCTGCGCTCTCCTGCACCACGGACGTCTCCCTGACGGACTGACCATCGGGATCAGCTCCCTGGCCCTCCTCGCTGGGCGAGGCCTCCTCCTGGGGCTCCCTCAAGCCCTCGTCTCCAGGCTTTTAGGGAGGCAGTGTGCACACTTGGCTCCTGCTACACCCCTCCACCCCAGGCCAGGAGCCCCTGAGGGCAGGCTGATTTCTGGTCTGTCCACACCTGGTGCTTGGGCAGCAGCACGGGTGGTCCTGTGGCCGCTGCTCTGACATGTGTGTGGAACGACAGAAGGAAGAAGAAGGAACCCCAGGCTTGGACGGCAGAGTGGGCAGGAGTTCTGTGGAGCCTTCCAGACATGGAGAAACAGAGGAGGTGGGGAGGCCCAGAGGTGGCCTGTGTGTGGGGGGAAGGAGGTGGCGTGGCTTGGGGGTGCAGGGTGCACACCAGGCCGTGGTGGGGAGTGAGGGTGGACTCTGAGTCGGCCACAGTGCTTCGTCCCTGATGTGACAGCAGCATGACCCCTGGGGCAGAGGATGAGGCCTGGGGCCCGCAGGGCCTGGGTGGACAGACACAAACCCCTGGATGTCCACCCTGCAGATGGCACTTTTAGTTAAACTTATGGCGAGGTGATGGTCACACAGAGAACATCTGGCCCAGGGTGCCACAGCTGGCTACGGTGTGCATGTCGTTCCAAGCAGGGCCACCCGATACCAGGTTGTGCTCTTCACGGCACCAGAGGCAGCGTCCAGATCAAGCTCCCGAGCTGAGGGGCCTGGTCAGTGGGGCCTGGGGCTCTGTGCACTCCTGAAGGAGGGATAGGACCCTGGGGGCCGGCTGTGTGTGTGAGGCTGGGTGTGTGTATGTGTGTATGCACGCGTGGCTGCGTTTGTGTGCGGGTGTATGGGTGTATGTGTGCAAGTGCGTGTGTGCATGTGTTATTTGCATGTGTGCGTGTGTGCATGTATGTGTGCGACTGTGTGTGCATGTGTGCAGGGGTATGTGCATGTTTCAGGTGTATATCTGTGTGTCTGTGCATATGTGCAGCTGTGTGTATGCGTGCGACCAGGTGCATGTGCGTGTGTTTGTGTTGCTGGTATGTGGGTGTGGATGCATGTGTGGGGGCCGTGGGTGCTGAAGGTGAGGGGAGCCTGAAAGGCCCCGTGGACTCTGAGCCCAGGGGCTGATGGGCCCGAGCCGGGGCTGTGGGAAGCAAGGTGGACGTCCAGGTGGAGGAAGGCTGGAGACTCCAACTCCGGGCAGGAGGTGGTTGCCAGTCTGGGTCACAAAGGGTGCCTATGGGTGGGGGGCTAGAAGCAGGGAGAATGAGCCTGACCCTGAGCCCCAGCACCCAGGCAAGGCTTGGGGGGACGGTCCAGGTCAGCCAAGTGACAGTGGTGGGGGGACAGCGGCCCTGTGCCCGACAGCCCCAAGCTGAGCTGCAGACACTGCAGCTGACCTCACCCCTGCCTCACCACGGCTCTTGGACAGGTGTTACTCACCCATTTTATGGGGCAGAAAACGGAGGCCGAGGGAGGGGACCTGCCCGGGTCAGACCGCGAGTACAGCTGCTGGCGCCGCGTGGCTTATATGGCCGAGAAGCTGAACTTTACATTCCCTCTGACCCTGAGATTGGACAGCCTGGGCGCCAGCAGCTGCCACAGAGGGTGGTGTGGATGGGAGCTGGTGGCTGTAAACGGAGAGGAGACCAGGCTCCCCCTCAAGGAGATCAGGTTGGGGGAGGGAGGAAGGACACATGGCCCAGCTGCTGGGGGGGCATCTGCAGAAGCGGGGTGCACGCCCTCCCCACCCCTGCCACTAGGGTCTCCTCCCCCCACATACCTGCCTGAAGCCAGCCTGTGGGAAGGGCTCTTCCCCGCTGCCTGCCCTTGGAGGCAGAGCCTGACCCCCACCCCCTCTCTGCCCCCCTGGGCCTCCTGCTGAGCTCAGCCAGGTGCCCCCACCTGATAATGTTGGCCGCAGCCTTCCTCTCCTGGGTCAGCAGCTCTGGGTCGTGCATGACCTCCTCCAGGAAGCTGATCACCTTGCATCGCAGCTCGTCATTGGTCTCAAAGTCCTGCGGGGAAGACATGGTGGCTCTGGTCACTGCGCCCTGGCTGCCTGGTCCCTGTCCAGCCATACGTGGAGGCTGGAGTTTGTTTCTGCCCACGGAGGCTGGCTGCTTTGTCTTCCTTTTCCCTGGTTGCGCAGCCAGGCACCAGGGGGGCCTAAAGACCCTCAGGGGTAACACCCTGGGTGAGGGTAAGGGTCATCCCTGGCTGGCTGTGCCCCAAGGCCAGCGCCCTGGGGGCGCAGACAGAGCTGGAGGGAGGGACACAGGCTCCTGTCCCCTGGGATGTCCCCAGTGAGGCCCTGGGGCAGCCCCTTTTGGGAGTGCTGGATGGCTGGCCTGGGCCTTTCCCTCTGCTGCCCTGATGTCCTGCTTATCCTGCTTGTTGTCCAGGCAAAGGCTCCCGGGGGGGGGGAGGGGGTGGCGCTGGCGCTGGGGCCTCCCACCCACCTGTGAGTGTTTGGAGACCCAGTGGCGGAGCACGTTCAGGACACGGTTGGTGGCCGCTCTGCGGATCACGAACTCCTTGTCCCCGTTCCTCTGGTCAGGGGGAAACCCTGGTGGCACAGGGGTTGGGGGGACATGAGGGCAAGAAGCCAAGCTCGGCTCTCGTTGGGGTACACAGGGCTGTGGCCGTGGCTGGGGGTGGGTGGCACCGGGCAGGGGCAGGAAGACACCCAGCCACCAGCCTCAGGGGGTGAGTGGTGAGGATGGAGGCCATGGCCTCTCTGGATGCAGTGCACCTGCCTCCGCCTCCACCACTGGAAGCTCTGGTCCTGGGGCCCCCGCTGCACCCCACCACAGGACCAGTGCCGTGCAGAGGTGGGTGCTGCGGGCTGGGGGCTTTACTGAGTAAGCAGGCTGGTGGGGTGTCGGCACTGCTCAAGGTGGGAGCAGTGAACCCCGGGCACCCAGACGGGACAGGTGCCCGTCGCTGCCGAGTGCAGCTGGGCTGAGCCTGGACAGGGCCATGAGCGGACCCCTCCCGTGTACCTGTGCTGGCCAGGGACATCCTCCGGTACTTCTCTTTGTTCGGGGTGCCCTCGTTGGCTCCCGCCGTGGCTATGGCAAAGGCAGAGGCCGCGGACAGGGCGCTGCGCGTGTTGTCCAGCTCCCGACATGAGGTCATGACCACCCCGTTGTTGTAGGAGAAGAGGGGGAACTCTGCGCAGGGAATGAAAGTGACCCTCAGGCTCTCTGGTCCCACCTGTGGCTCTTAGAAACCAGGGGTTCCCTCCGGAGCAGCCTCAAGGGGACAGCCTGTCTTCACTGCCTCCCCTGCCAAGGGCTTAGCAGGCGGAGGTGGGGCCGCTCCCCTGCTCAGGGCCTGGAGGGGGTGTGCCACCCCCAGGGTGGTCTCGGGGCAGGGAAAGCCCCCCTTCTCTGCTGAGCTGCTGCTGGTCCACAGGAAGTCCCCAGCCTGCTGCCCCGTCCACCTCTGCTGTTCTTTTACCCCTGTGCTCTGGGGGGCCTGGCTGCCTGCGGACGGCATCGTGTGATCCCTTACGCTCTCCGCCTACTGCGAATGAATGTCCAGTGTCCCGCGTCAGTAATTCCCACTGATGGGTTCCTGGGCCCAGGGGTGGGCTGGGCCCTGCCCTCCAGGCGCTGCCCGCCCCAGCAAGCTGTGTGGCCTCGGGTGAACTAGTTACCCTCCCGAGTCTCTGCGCCTCTGGGCAACGGGGACGTTAACACCTACCTCAGAGGGTGTCAAGGTTACAGACGTGTATTAGTGTTGCGTGAAATGCTACACGCCCGCCATGGGTCGTCTGTGCTAAATAACACTTCGTTTTCAGCAGTCAGAGCTGGAGAACCTGACTCTGGAAACCTATCCTGTCATCTTGTAAGTCTCTGGACGGAATTCCACACTCAGGATGAAGTAACAGCACTTACGCTGTAGCAGGCAAGGGATTTATTTTGAAAACTCAGAACTTATTTCTGATACTTGGCGCCCACGATTGGGCGGCCCTGGGACTCATGGGGTCTCCCTGGAAGGCCTGGACAGCCTGGGGATTTGGGACTCTGGCTGTACCTGGTCCGCAGGCTGGAGGCAGGAAGGGCCACCCGGGAGGTGAGCCAGAGTGCCTGCCCTGGCCTGGGCACTGAGAGCCACTGCGAGGGGACCCCAGATGCCTCAGCATCATGAGGCAGGTGTCAGTGTCCTTCTTCGTTCCATAACCAGAAACCACCTGGCCGCTCCACGGAGCTGCCCGACCACGGATGGACCCAGCCCAGGGCTCAGCAAATACCTGAGCCCGGTTCCCCATGAACCTCCTGCCCTCCTGCATTGGTGGCACCATCCGGTCTAGGGTTGGGGTGACTAGGCTACAGAGGGGCAGCTAATGCCTGGGCCCCGCCGTTGCCCTCGGGCTGTGACTCATGGCAGTGGCCCTGCACTTGGGGTCACTGGTCTCGTGATGGGGACGCCCACCAGCCTGTGCTCAGCGTGACTTGCTGCCCTCCCTGGCCTGGGCCTCCCGCGTCCTCTGAGAATCTGTGTGTCACTTCTGAGTGCTGGGCTGTACCTGAGGAATTTTTGCTTTTGACCGACTTTGGCGTCGTTGGCGATTTGGTTGGGGATGCCTCAGTGTCCCCGTCGTCACTCTGGGTTTGATCGTTATCGGACTCTTCCCTCACGGAGACTTCTGAGCCTGGGGGAGAGAAGAAATATGCCATGTCTCCAGGAGTCATTCGTTTAAACATTCAGGCCTATAATTTATTGAAGCAGATCACAGCAGGTTTGGGATTGACCTGCGATGACGGCATGACAGCTTTATTTGCCGTGGGGCCTGTGTCAACAGGGGCCATGAGTCTCCAAGATGGCTTTTTCCTCCCCAGGCTTCTCAGACCTAAAGGGGCACATCTGGGACCTCATCAGGACGCAGGTGCTGACTTGGGAGTCCAGGGGGTTGCACAGCCTTCATGTGCCCCCAGGGATACCCATGTGGCAGGTCATGGACCACACCCTGAGTAGTGAGGTGCTGTGCCCTGAGACCCCTCACTGTGTGTGTGCATGTGTGCATGTGAATGAGTGTGCCTGTGTGTACATGTTTGCGCAGTGTGCATGTGAGTGCGTGTGCATGTGTGCATGTGTATGGCCATGAATACAAGTGCACACATACATATGTGTGTGTACACATCTAAATATGAGTGCATGGGCATGTGTGTATGCATGTATACATGTGTGAATGCAAGTGCATGCGCACATGTGCAGTCTAAATAGGAGTGCATGTTCAAGCACGTGTGCATGTGAACACGTGTATATGTTGAGTGCATGTGCGCATGTGCGCATGTGCGTGCGTTTCATGTGTGTGCAAGTGCGTGAAGCATCTTCATTAGGGTGACCACCTGCGCCCCCTGCCTGGGAAGTCCTGCTTTGCCCCTGTGGTCTCATGCCTCTCTGGTCACTATAGAAAGAGTCCTGGTTTTGGCGATAACTTGCAGTCTGCCCAACCTTGGGAGACTCGTGGTTTATGCACTTTGGAAAAAAGGGACGAGTTATGTTAAAAGTGAGCTCTTGGTCCAAAGCTTTTAATCTATCTGATCCTCAGTTTCCTCAACTGGAAAGTGAGTGAAATTACACTGTTTTGAGATCCAGACACACCTTCTCTTCAGAAACGAATGTTTGCACACACACGTGCACACACAATTTGGTGCACAATTACACGGGTTTTCGGGCCCCTTGATCACTGGCCGAGAAGCCCTGCATGAGACCACATTTCAGGACCGTCTTGTATGAAATTTCAGAATGTGACAAGCGCGGATTCATGGTGGGGTTTAGGTCATATGGTTTACCCCGTCCTTTGTACCCGCAGGTTGGCATTTGGGGCTGTTCCCTTGGTGACAAACTTGGGTGCGCACATCACCTGTTTATTGTATGTGTCATGGTGAAATGTCACTAGGGGACATGGGTCACTGGGTTTCCTACCCAGCCATTCCTGTTGGCGGCGCTCCCTGCCTCCCCTCCCCTTGATGCACAGAGGAGAAATCCTGACCGACCTCAATGTCATTCCAAAGGCCTCTCCCTCAGGGCCTGGGGTGTGTGCTTCTGTGTGCACGTGTGCGTGCATGCATTCACACACATGCATGCACACTGCACCTGGGGTGCCCAGGATGTGTCCTGAGCTGAACTAAGAGAATGGACCGACCATCCAAAGAGACGCCCTCTGGAACAGTCAGGAGCACGGAGAGTAAGGAGTTTGCAGCCTGTCCCTCCTGGTCTCTGCGCTGTCCCCACACCGAACGCCGGCTGTCCTGATCACACCATGCTCTACCCTGCTCTGGTCCTGCCTGCTTCACTGTGCTCCCTTCCTTCTGGTGAAAATCTAGATTTCCTGGGACCCCAGAAAGCCTACTCTAACTCTGCAGTGTCCCCAGCCCACCTCTGGTGCCCCTCGAACATCCCTTGAACACAGTACATCAGACATCTCCACATTCATGCGTGGCCGTGTTGCTTGGCCGCATTGTGAATCCCAGCGTGAAGAAGCTAGGTCTGGTGGCCTCTTCTCTCCCGGGCCTGCCAGGGGCCAGGTCAAGGACCCACCCCACAGACAGACAGACCCGGGAGATGCACGACAAAGTGGCATTGTTAGGCACCTGACCACAGAATCGCTCATCAGATGCCCTGGGGGTCCCTGCAGGCTGGGCTTGCACGTGTGTGGCCACCTCCTGCCCAGACTCTGCCTGCCACCACCATCTGCTGGGATCCCCAAGCCCTCCTGCCCTGGGGCAGCCTGGCGGGGCCTGGGGCCAAGGGGATGGCTTGGCCCGCACGTCCACTCACTCTGCTTGCTGAGAGCCACGGGCTCTTCGGGCTTCTCAGTGGCCGTTTCACCTTCGTCTGGAATCTTGTTGGCAAAGCTGCTGGATACGAAGAGCTTGCTGGTGTCCAGCGTGGCCTTGCTGAAAGGGGACACGGCTGAGTACAGGCTGGTGTAGCCGTTGGAGCTGCAGCTGAGGGCGGCCAGGTCCAGGGCCTTGCCGCCCGTGATGATGGGGATGTTCAGCGACAGCTTCCGCCGGCGGCTGGGGGACGACGTCTTGGTGATGGACAGGGGTGGCGGCGAGGAGAACTTGCGTGTAGCGCGCGGGGACTTGGGAGGGTCACCATACAGAAGCTTGTTGTTCTGGCCGCTGGCGAATAAGAGCTCTAGTGATCTGTGGGGTGGGCAGAGGCAGAGACCAAGGGTCAGCGTGGGCCTGGCTGCCCTCCCAGGCCAGGGGGCTTTCTGTGTCCGCTGGGGCTCCGGGGGCGGCAGGACATAGGGGGCCACCTTGTGACTGATGCCCACCCAGCACCGCTCGCCTGGATGCACTCCTTGAACAGCCGCCTGGGAGAAGCTGCAATTGCAGAAACAGACCCCAGGGCGTGATTCGTGGAAACAGAAGCTGTGAGCAGACAGGTGCTACTGGGTGGGGGGCACAGCCTCACCGCTGGGAGCGGAACCACTAATTTGAATTGAGGAGCCTGACCCCCTCGGCCTCGGGCCTTCGCTCAGCTCGGATCTGGCCTCTGCCAGGTCAGGATGACTTTGTCCTGATTCCCTGCTGAATTCTGCATCGTGCAAGCCCTTCTGTGGATATGCTGCACCCTGAGTTGGAAACTTCCCAATATTGCTTTTGGGGGACACTTCATTGGGAAACATCCCTGGTGTTTTGCTAGGATTGCAAGGGTTGCAGGGAAAACACTTCCTTTGCCCACTCTGGCTGGTTGTGTCCTTGACACCCTAGGAATCGAGGCCAGTTTCAAGTGCCACTCTTGGGACACCTGGCATCTGGGCCAATCCTCTGAGCAGGTGCGTTTGAGTGGACACAGGGCCAAGGGGCAGTGTGATGACATGGTGTGGCCACAGGTCTGCATGTGCAAGTAAGTGTCCCATCTTGTGGTCTGGGCAGGGGCATGGCCATCCAGGGCACGCTGAGCCTATGGACGCCCCACCTCGACCTCACACAGGTCCTGAGGGTGCTTATGGGTGGGGAGGCTGAGGCTCAGAGACAGGACACTGCCCGGCTCCAAACCCCAAGTCCTCTGCCCGTCACCAGGGTGCTCGACCAGACTCAGGGCAAGGCTGGGGCTGGGGTGGAAGGCAGGGTCTCCCAGCAATCCTGGTTGTGCCCCTACCTCCTCACACCGGGGCCCACAGGGCCAGGCTGGAGGCGGCTGACACGCATGTGATAATACACTCAGACATGTGGACCGGGTCTGTGTTCTGCAGAGGACAGGCCTTCTCTGGGCCCCTGGGAATAGTCTCCTTCTCCACGTGTGAACCCAGCCTAGATGGGGGTCTGTCCAGCTCTCTCGGGGCCCCTGGGAAGCTGGCTGCCGAGGTTTCAGAGGGTCAGAGGAGAGAGACAGCCCTGCCCTGCCCTGGTGAGGCCAGAGCAGGTAGGCAGTGAGTGCTGGAGTGGCCAGGCTGAGGAAGTGGGGACACGGGGGTGCACTCGGGCAGGTGGCTGCTCAGGCAGCAGAGGTGTCGGGGGGGAGAGGGTTCTTAGAGCCACCAGGCCTTGTGGCCCCTCCTCACATCTTGGGCTCTCATTTGGAACCAGTGTGGCTACCCAGTGGCCGCGGGGAGCCAGTAGGACATCTGCTCTGCTCCCGTAGCCCTAGCGCTGAGGCTCCTGCCCTGTCTCACCCCAGGGTGAGGGGCATTCGGTGGCGGCTCTGAGGCTTGGTTGGGGTGGGCCGGCCTGTCCACCGCAGAGGTCTGAGCAGAAAAGGAACACCCCTGCTGGTCCCTCCCACTTCCTGACAAGTCCTCCCTGGAGCTGTGAGGTCCCTCGGGTCCCGGGCCCCGAACTTGGCAGACCACAGGGCAGCTCTCGGGATTTGGCCTCGCTGTGCTGATGACAATCCACAGCAGCCTTCCCTGTGCATCTCAGCTGCACTGCAGGCACGCCTGGGTCACACCTGGGGTCACTCCCCGCCATGCCTCTCCGTACTGCCCCCACTGGGGTAACTACCAGGTGAAGCGGGGTAAGGGCTGGGCTAAGAGGCTGGTGCCCAGCGGTGGGACTGGTGGCTGGCCCGTCTGCAAAGCCCTACTGACTCTGCCACTCTAGGCTGGCTCCTGGGCTGACCCTTCGGGTTCTCACCTGGCAGGGGCCCAGGGCTCACGGTGACCCACCGGGCCCCTCGAGGCTTGGCCAGAGCTGGGGGTGGGCAGTTGAACAGCGGTTGGAGCAGGGCAGCGAGGAGCGCAGGAGGAAAAGCAGAGTGAGGGCCAGTGCCACCCTGCCCGCTGTCCGGGCTCACACACGGGGCTGCACGTGTACTGGATGACCCAGGGCCCTGGCTCCTGCCCCCACTCACCCCGGACGTCCAGGGCCCCTGGGGCGGGTCTCCAGCCTCTGTGGGTGCTGGCTGGCTGTGCCAGACCCTGTGGGCTGAACAGGGTGCCCTTTCTCTCTGGAGCAGGGTGGGGTCCCAGCAGGGAAGGGCCAAGGGTCTTTGCCTCTCTGTGTCCTTCTGTCCACCCTCCCACCCTCCCGTTATTTCTCCCTCACCCCTGCTTTCTGAACCGGGAAGGTGGGGAAGTGCTGCCCTCTGGGGACAACTGAGAGAGGTGAGGGCAGGGAGGGCAGGGCGGTGTTCCCTGGAAACTCCATCCCCCCTGAGGGCCTGCAGGCAGAGATGCCTGGGCCAGTCCACCCTCTCTACCCTTGCAGAGGGGCTGCCTGGTTCCTGGGGTGCCCCACGCCACCCCCCCAACTCAGGTCACAGGCTCTGCAAGCCCCTGCACGCCAAGCTCGCTCCTCTCCCAGCCTGGAAGGTCGGGAGGTGCCCGTCGGGAGGAGGCGGCACTGCCCACCTGGCGGGGATGGCGCTGATGGGCTTCCTGTAGATGGTGATGAGCTTGTCCAGGACCACGACGGCCGTGGTGAAGACGCGGTACGAGTGCAGGAACGTGTTGAGGAAGTCGATGCTCAGGAAGCGCAGGTCCGTGAGCCGTTCCAGCAGCCGCCCCACGCTGGCGTACCGGATCTGCAGCACTTTGCACGAGTTCATGGTCTTGCTGAAGCGAATGTCTACGTCATCGCAGTACAAGGAGGCGTCGGATCTGCGGAGGGAGGGACGGCCACGGGGAGGTGGGGTCTGAACTCGCGAGCCACGGCTGCCTCCTGCCCGGTCCCAGTCTCCCCAGTGCGCAGCCGCCAAGGTCAGGTGGCTGGACGGGCGGGCGGCCGACTACGGGGACGAGGACAGCCTGGGGGAACGACACTGAGCAAGAATGGGACGCTGGTTCTAGGTCCCACATACCCGACACAGAACTCCTAAAAATTCTGGACAAAACGTAATGAATTTACAAATAATGTCGCTAAGACAGGATTACAGGGAAATCTGGCCACAGATGTTCACAGCTCTGCGATTCGTCATTGCCCCAAAGCAGAGGCGACCCTGGGGTCCACCTGCTGGTGAGAGAACAGCCGGCGGGGGGAGGTCTGTCCACACGTGGAGGGTTGCGCAGCTGTGACAGGGCACCGAGTGTGGGGAAGGGCTCCAGCACGGTGGGTCTTGAGAACATGCCAAGCGAGGGAATCCAGAAACCGTCTGCGTAGCATAGGACTTCATTTATACTAAATGTCCCAACAGCCAAGTCTCCAGACACAGAAAGTAGGCAGCTGACTGCCCGGGAATGAGGAGCTGACCGCTAACACGCACGGGGATTTGGGATGATGCAATCAGGCAGTGGTGATGTTCGCGCAGCATGGTGATGCACAAAGTCCACCGAGCCTCACACATTAAAAAACTGAGTTTTATATTACACAAATTATGTCTCAGCAAAAACTGAGTAGGTACAAAGAAGCTCCAAGGGAAATCCTTGGGGCCAAACAGGAAGAGAATTTGGAAAACCAGTTGCTGCTTGACACGTCTCTGGGCATCAGCTGCTGGTGGACATGGAGTGTCTGGGGTTTCCACGGGGAAGGACAAGGCCTTGGGGCCTTGGGGAGGGGGCGTTGGAGTGAGGCCTCCATAGAAGGTGGAGGCCCGGGTGGTGGCCTCAGAAGGTCTACCTGGGAGAGGGAGATGGAGCCCAGGCTCTGGGTGTGGGGGGTAGGGGAAGAGGACGGAACACAGAGCACACTTGGGTGCACTGTCTGCTCTTTCCATGGCTTCGAGGTACAGGCGCACACAGGCTGTGGTCTAGGAGCCCCTGACAGTGTGAGGGGAGGGCCCAGGCTATGGCAACCCCAGGGCACAGCTCATCCACGCCCTGCAACATATTCTCTGATAAATCCCCCTGGAAAATGAGCTCACAAACCACAATCAAGAGCCACACAAGGAATCACACATGAATTGCTGTGTTCTGGCCTCAAGAGCCTGATAATCCTCCTACTTTCTCTGACCAGGAATGCCTCCCACCCTCAGCACCCCCACGGCTAGAGAGCCACTCCGATGAGGCCAGCTTGCCATGTCCCTGGTTAGGACCCTCCAGCCCTGAGTGGCTCACCTTGCCAGCCTCTGCAGGGCAGGTCATGCTCCCCTGACCTCCCCCTGGCTGCCTACTGAAGAATTAGGGTCTGTCTTCAGCCAGTGCTGATGGTTGGACCTCAGGTACTTGACTAAGGTGAGACCCTTGGAGTTCGGCAGGTTTCCCAGACTGGACCTTCCAGAGCCCTGCCCCCCTGGCCACAGTGATTTCTGCATGGTGTGGGAGTCCAGACGGAGCAACCTGACTCTTTTGGGACCTTCCACATTGATCTGGGGGCAGCACGTCTAGGACAGGTGACTGACCAGGTCCCAGGGATCTAAGGACCTGACCAAAGGGCTGCACTGCTACATGCCTCTCCGAGGTGGGGGAGCTTGAGGTCGGGGGCATCTCCAGGTGCAGTGGGAACCAGCAGCCCTGACAGTGGTCCCACACAAAGTGCCCTGGGCGCTGGCCATGGGAGGGGGTGGGTGGGTGGGTGCGGTGCTCTGTCCCTCTCACTGCGTGGCTCCATCCTGACTTGAGCAGCTGTGGTTTTGCCCTTTAGGACATCATGAATCCCTGAATCACGGTTTCCGTTTTGGCGTGGCTGCCGAGCAGCCTGGAGTTCAGTGTGGCGCTGACCCCAGCAGGGGCCACAGCAAACGTGCTTACCCCCACCTCCCGGGGTTTCGATTTCTATCTCTTCTCTCTGTTGTGTTTGCCCTTCATCCCGACACACCGGCAGTGGTACTTTATTGGGCAGCTCTCACATACGGGCACTAGGCTGCCTTAAGCCTCTTTTGTGTCCTGGGACACGATCAGAAGGAATAAGCAAATAAATAAACGATGTTACTGAAAAGATAAGCTTGGAAATCTTATCAAAATGAGCTTTCAGGGGGAAAAGCATGTAAAGATAGACGAATTCGGCTCATAATGGCTGTCATGGCAGCAACAGGTGCAGTGTCTGTGGTCTAGTTGGAAGAACCAGAGCTTGGGGTCAGAACACACGGTTTCAACTGACACCTGTCACCGTCATGTCCCACGTGTCTGAGACACACTGCTAATTCTCCTGGCCTCCCCTTCCTGATCTGTAACATGGACACAGTAAGGTCTGCCTCATAGGCTTCCGCAGGTATTTAATAAAGTGAGCGACCTCTGGGACCTAGAGCAGACTGCGGTGCTCTGTTTGTGTGGGTAGTAAATGGTGTCTCCTGGGGGGTCACCTGTCCAGGGGTGCAGATGCTGCCCTTTCAGGGCCTTCTCTGGACACAGCCCTGGGGTTTGAGACATTCATGGGAAAGCAAACCACCTTTATCGAGTGCCTTCCATGAGCAGGGCAGCAGGGATTCCTTCTCAGGGTGAGAAAAGTCTGGAAAAGCCACAGAGCAGTTTGGATGGACCTTCCTGAACCCCTTCCAGGGAAATGTTGCTGCATGACTCAGACGCTTTAGAGAATTTGGCTTTGTGTTTCTTCCAGGACTCAGGAAAACACACAATGATCTGAGATCACAAAGATTTACTGGGAGCCAACTACAAGACTGGCATCAGAGGAGCCAGCAGCCTAGGCGCTTTGGAGTCAGTGGTGTGATGCCCTGACAGCACCTGAGAAACCGTCCCAGCTCCAGCAACGACAGCAGCAGCTAAGCCCACGAGGGACGAGGTAGCTGTGCACAGAGGGACCTGGCAAGGCGCCAGGAGCCTCCAGAGGAAGGAGAGATGTGGGCGCCAGAATGAAAGAAAAGCAGGAGAATGAATGAGCAGGAGACGTGTCTGCAGGCGGGGAGCACTCCAGTCGCAGTGTCCAGGCTGTCCCAGGAACACTGACATCTCCCATGCCAGACCCCTGTGTGTCCAGCCCAGGCCCGGCAGCCTAATGGCGACTGCGGACACGCTCTGGCAGCTGTTTGCTTTGAGCACCTTCTCTTTGGGCTCCTCCTGTGTCTAGACACAGCCTGGTCCCCTGTCTCCTCTGCTCCAAGCAGGCCGTCATCGTCGGCAGTCACAGGGCCTCTGTCCCACTGTGCAAACCTGTCCTGGACTTCAGGTCCCATCTGCAACCCAGGAGAGTGTGCTGAGAGGGCATGAGCTCCGATGATTCCCACACAGCCTGGCCTACAAGAGGGTTGTAGTCCACGAGCAGCATCCGCCACGAGTTCCGGGTCCTGGGCCAGACATTTGTCGGCCCTGCAAAAAGTGGTCTTCAGTCCTGCACGACCCTGGTGCTTTCTGACTGGAGGCTCAGCCCTGCTTCTCTCTTCACACTTGTCCACTTCTGGACGAGAGGTCCAAGCACATCCCATCTCCAGGAGAGTCCTTGGGTCCTTGAGGCCACACACTGGGGCCCTCAGCTCTGTGCATGGCGCCAGACCCTTCTCTTGTCCGTGTCTACCAGCGTCCACACTCCAGAGCACCTGGACTCCCTGCGTCAGGGAGGCAGCAGGGGACTTCGTGCCTCCTTGTACTGCAAACCCCAAATCAGGACAGTCCTGACTCTGTCTGACATGGGGACTGTGCCTGGAACTCAGAAGCTGGTGGGCACAGAGCAGGGGGTGACCCCTTGTCACTGGCCATCCAGCCAGGCCCTTGGTCCCCACTCACTCCCCATCAGAGGGGTGACTTGGGGCATAATCTACAGCCTCACGGGAGGAGGACGCTGCATATGGCCTGAGCCGTGACCCCGCCCCCTGGGGGCAGTGGGTCCTAGGCGGTCACTTTGGTTTGGATACTCCCTTTACTCTGTCACTGTCAGAGTTTAAAACTCGCTATTTTTCCTTCACAGGTGATGCCTTGCTCACTTTTGTACCTTGATGATACGTCCTCAGCAGAAAATGAGAGTGGGCACCTACCATGTGCTTCCCCGTAATTCCACATGTGATTTTAATTTGCTCGTTAAAACAAATACCCCTATGCCTCTCTGCACCCGAGAAAGACGGGGTGCCAGCTGCTGCCCTGGGGCCATGAGAATTCAGCCAGGTTCTTGCACCTGCGGCCTGGGCTCAAGCCGGCAGGGTCTGCTCAGGATGCACCCTTCCCGGAATGGGTCATCTGAGGCATCGCCCTCAACCACAAAAACGACGCCAGCTCTTTGTATAGAAAACAAAACCCACAAATGCAACCTCCACCTACCCCCAAATGGGAGAACAAACCCAGGAGACTGGAAGAGAGCATCACCCTCTCCCACTTACAGGTGAGAGCGGGAGCGGGGGACCAGCTCTTCCTTCCAAACCTGCCAGCCCCGGCCGGACCCAGCACATTCACAGGGCAGAACGACACCTCGCCATCACATCCAGAAGCTTCAGAGAGCTTGTGTGCATGACCCTGTCTAGGCCTCTCCGGACCTGTCCTCACCGAGGCGCCAGGTGGGCACCTTCACATACCCGCTGAACGATGCACCTGCTGCTCCCTGGGGCACCCCTTGAAGCATCAGAGCAGCAGGTCACTCAGGTGTCTTTGGCTACATGGCCTGGTGAGATGTGGGCCCCGGCACAGTTCACGCAGCATCAGCAGGTTCCGAGGTCAGAGGTTCGGACAGAGGCCAGAGAGCCAGCCGGCTGCCCCTGCCCCTGCCCGGGTGCAGGGTTGGGGCAGGAAGGACGGTGGAGGGCGGTGGAGAGCAGGAAGGAGGGTGGGAGGATGGGGAGCAGGAAGGCAGAGCAGCCTGGAGCTCCGGCCGCATGCTCAGTGGACCGGTCCCCGCGGTCGTTCAGACACGGTGGACCTAGAGCCTGTGTATTTGAAGTGTTCTCATTTTGTAATCAGGAAAAACAAATAGTTATGAAAATAAATGCATAAAGCTTCACTCCTGTTATTGTTTAAACAGCTGACCACAAAAATCCACGTTTTAAAACAATAAACACTAAGCCGGAGCCCTCATTCAAATAGATGTTAACTTAAACCAGTGGACAGACACCCCCAAGCCCCAGAGACGTGGCCCGGTGCCTTGGAAGCCGTTGCTGTCGCTGTGGCCGTGGGGCCGTGTCTGGACGGCGGCCAAGCCTGTGGGCATCAGCGCACTTACTTGATCATCTGTGGCACAGTGACCTTGGAGTTCTCCTCAAAGGCGTTCATCATGAGCCCATTGCACCGGATGTTATCCACACACTGGAAGCAGAGGGGGGCCCCAGGTCAGAGCCTGGGTCAGAGCCCTGGCTGCCATCCTGCCACCCCGGGGCTGCAGTAGCCATTTGAGGGAGCGGCTTGCAGCCCACCTGATGAGGGATCCTCATGCTGGCAAGGGCAGGGTGGCCGCAGCTTCCTTCACATGCACCGAAGCCACCTCCTGCCTCAGTGACCTTTTGGGGACTCACCTGACCTCCCTGAGCCTCACGTCCCTAACTCAGAAGTGGGGATAACAGGCCCTACTTGGCTGGGTCACTGGCAAAGGGAGGCACTGACCTGGCCACCCTGTTGTTGACCTCTGGGGTCTGGGTGAAGGGCAAGGTCAGGTCCTCCGGGGTCACAGGGTGGCTTTCCTAGAGGCTGACCTAGCAGGGCCCCCATGCCCCCGCGCACATTCCCACACACTAGAGCCTCCATTCAGCCCACGGCTACGTGATAAGGCCGCAAACCCCACCCGGGAGGACATGCCTGTGTTTATTCAGCCTCTGAAAGCTCAAACTCCACGTTCCACTTCGAATAAGAAGGACCCACCCAAACGAAAGGATACGTCCTATGGTGGGGGGCTCTCCTTTCCCCTAGCCCCCTCACCCCGCCCCCACCCCAAGCCTTTATATCTTTGCTGCAGGAGGGCTGCTTCTGGGCATGAGGGCAGGGGCGCACCTGAGTCTCCTGGTTTTGAGGATGCACATGCTGGGGCAGCGCATCATCACCAGAATGTGGCCGGGGAGGCCCAGTCGTCTGCTGGGGACCAGTGTCCCATCAAGCCTAGGCCCCTGGTTCTTCGGGGTGGGGGTGGGGGTCTGTCAGAGGAATGTTCTGGTTCCTTGTGTTCCCAGCCCGGCATCTCCAACCCACAGCTCTGGGGCTATCTCCAGCTCTGGTCCTACCAGCAGCCGCGGATGCAGGGTGCCTGGCTCTGGCCTGGGCTCCCCCGAGGCGTCAGAGGGCCCTGGGGAAGGTCGGGTGCTGGGCGGTGGCGGGGGGGGGGGGGGGCTGGACGCCCATGGGCATCAGCACTGTCCCCTAGTTTCTGCTCTTCCAGCTTTTTCTGGGGCACGCAGGGAGCTCTGAGGACATAAGTCAGAATGAGCAGACGCCTGCTACATGGGACCCTGACCTGCCCCCAGCATTTCGAGATGGGCACTAGGCTGGAGGGCTGGGGGGGGGTGGGCACTTGGGGCAGCCCAGGAATGGGGCATCAAAATCTGGGGGGGGTCCACCGTTAGAGAGAGTGGGGGGAAGGCCCAGCTTCATGGTCAGCTGCTCCCCAGCACGCTCAGCCACGCTGCAGAGGGCAGGCCTCAGAGGAGCTCCTCTGCTGTGGGGACAGCAGGGCCGTGCTAACCCGGGGAAAGGCCTGTCCTGAAGCCTGGGGCCACAGACAGGCTGTTCCAGACTCACATCTCTGCCCTGGTCCTGGGTGCCCTCTGCCCTCTGGGTCTGCTCCGGGGTCCCTGGGAAATCTGCCCTTTCCGGTGAGCTGCTCCCAGTGGGGTGCAGGACCTCAGCGCTCGTGCAGGTGAAGTTGCAGGTAACCCTCCTCTCTGTGTAGCTGACACTAGGCCTTGTGGGGCCCTTCCTCTCTCTCCAGCTCTGATATCCAGCACCCTGGAGTTGTGGTGCTCAGACTTTTCTGTGCATGCCTGTGGCCTGGGGCAGGTGCTAAAAGACAGATTCCAGGTACCAGAGATTCAAATCTGGGAAGTCTGCAGTGGGCTCAGGGAAGCTCAAGAATCTGGAGTTTAAAAAATCACTATAGGGCATGACCCAGGTGCCAGGGATTCCCTGCCCACGCTCTGCCAACGGGAGGGGACCTGGGCCTCAGCCGTGGCTGTCACTGGACCCAGAGGACACTTGCGTCTTTTCCATTAGAGCCTTTTCTGTTAGAGCTGCCCCCGCGTCCCAAATCAGCTCAGGCACGAAGAGACCATGGGCTTCCAGGAGCAGGCGCCTTGCTCACCTGGCTGATGTCACTGGTCCATGCTGCCTTCTCCTGTCTGGACGAGGCCACGAGGATGACCGTGAAAGGCGGGGAGTCTTTGGGCTCCACCCCGATCTTAAAATCCAAGTGGTCTATGTCTTGGCTGGATCCTTTGGCTTCCAGTCGCAAAACACGGAGTTAGCAGAATAAGTGGGGACATTTTAACGATGACCTTCCTGTCCTACCCGCTGGCGAGGGCCCTGCAGCTGCCGGGTACCAGGCCACATGCTGCCTATAGAACTTTCTCTCCCCCTATGGCGATGGACCCCCACTCCAGAGATGGGCAGACTTGGGGCGAGGCGCGGCTGACGGCACGCGGGGCCATCCAGCAGCAGAGCCAGTGTTACCTGGCGGGCAGTGGAAGTCCCCACGGAGGACGTCCTGGGGTTAGGGCAGCAGTGGCGAAGCCAGGACTGGAACTGGCCTCACTGCCAGGCCCTCCCGCCACCCCCCAGGCGATACTGGGGCCAGAAGGGGAACTTCGGATCTTCAATTTTTATGAGCAGGACTGGACATTTAGCTCAATTTAGAGCTCCCCAGAGCCAAAGTGTGTTCTGGGCATTTTTATTCTTGCTTTCAACCGAAAAACTTGCTTGAACTCTGGGAGGCTGTTTATTTGGACAGACCAAGATCACAATTTATGGATGCTGTTTGGGATGCCCCTGTTACCCAGGGTACAGAGAGCGGGGCTGAATGAGGAAGGGCCCTGCTCTGTTGTCACGGGCCATGTGACCTTGGGCGGCTGCCTTTCCTGCCCCCACTGCCGACGTCCTCCATGAGTAGACAGGATGTCTCTGGGGCCCCCACGCCTTCCAGCTCTGACACTTGAGGGTTAGGGTTCCCTGCTGGGCCCAGGACCACCTGTTCTGTGTGGTGGCTCAGGGATGGGACAGTGCCAACCTCTGTGAGGAGTGGGGTGCCTGGTGTGAGCGTGTTGAGTGAGGAACATGGGGGCCAGCCCTCTACCGCCTATGGCCCTGGAGCACTCCTGGTGGATCACTTCACATGTTTATCCTGCCCTTGGGGGCTCCCTGGGGAAGTGTGTGTGGACAGGGCCCCATGTCCCCCATGAGCTCCCAGATGGAGCCCTAGCCCCGCTCTGAGGCACCTGTCTGGGGAGTCCTGTTGGGGTTCCCCCCAGGGGAGGGCTGAAGGGACATAAGGCCCAGCTTCAGCCCAATCAAGCAACAGTGGTGACCCCACCACTAACCTAAGACAACGATCCCATCCCCTGCCCAGTGGCACCCGGGGAGGGGGTCCCATGCAACATCCACTCCAGCTCACCATCCTGCCTCCCCACTGAGGCCCCTCAGGCTGGGGCAGCCCCCCTGCTCCCCTCAGCTGGTGTCACCTGTGTCCCCACACCTCCTGCTCTGTGGCTCTGTGGCTCTTCCCTGACCCAGGGGAGCCACCACGTGGGGCACCCATGGCCACGTGAATGAGGGGCGCTTGCTGAGGTGCTGTGACCCCAAACCTAACAGCACCAACGCGTCCAGGGCCCCGAGGAGCATGGTTGGAGGTGGGACAGGGAGGAGGCTCCCACCTGCCAGCTGGGCCCACTGGGTCTAGGACAGGAACTGCTCACTGCAGCTCAGCACCCTCCCATCCCCACAGGCTGGGCCAGGATGAGTGAGGGCGCATAGGGATCTGTGGCATGCAGGGGTGCGTGTGGCTGGCACACTTACCGTCTTCCTCTGTGCTCTCTGGCTCCTCCAGCAAGGTGCAGTCGATGAGGGAGATGACCCCGTTCTGAAAGACAGCAGGGGCCGCCTTGGGTCACTGGGGGCTGTGTGGGGAAGAGCCCGGCGCATCTGGGTGGGACGCAGACTTGCAAGTGTGAGAGCGCGTGTGCACGTGTGTGCGTGTTCCATGAGGGTGTTCTGGTCATCCTCACGTAAGAGGCCCCGTGGAGGGCATCAGGTGGGACTGTCTCACACGGGCATTTCCCGAATGAGGGTTGGGGGCCCCTAAGCCTGCAAAGTCTGAGCCCCGAGTCTGGGGTGAAGCTTTCTGTTACCAGTAGGGACACAGGCCAGTTGACTGGTCACATTGCAGGTCCTGTTCTGATTTTATAGGTAAGGAGATGAGACCTGCATGAGGGATCTTGCCCGAGGTCCCCAAGCCACTTGGGGTTGGGGTCGGGGAGAGCCTTGAGGCCTGACCTTGCTGAGGTCACCTCCTGGCTGCTGGTTATTCGGGACACTGGGAACGTGCCTCCCATCTGTGAGTATGAGAGGCCCTGATGTTGTGATCAGGGACCGTAGCCGCAACCCTGGTGGGTGGAAGACGTGGAAACCCTCTTTCTAAAGGTGGGTGGGGTCCGTGATCCGCCCTCTTGAGCACGTGCTGCAGCTCCTGTGGGCTGTCTGGGGGTCCCTCAGACCATGTGTTCGGGGAAGCCGACCATCACGTGGGGAGGCCACCCCGGGAAGGCTGATGCAGCCCCTGGGCCTGGAGGCAACCCTGTGAGGCCCTGACCAGACTGCCTCGCTCAGAATGTGTGAGGCTGTGAGTGCGGCAAGCCAGTCTGTCTGTGGGTAACTCGTCACACGGCACCGCTCTGTAGCATGGTAACTGAGGACAACAGAGACCCAGCTGCGGTGTTTGCTGGGCAGGCTGCCCCCCGGGGGGGGGGGGGTCAGGAGGCCTGGAGAGGGCAGCCAGGCACCTCGAATCCTGGGTTCTGCTTCTTGCCTTGCTCCTCAGTGGCCTTCGGTGAGCCCCGGGCTTGACAATCTGCAAAGCCCTGGACAGCTCTGGGTCTCTTCCTTCCAGAAGATCTTACGGTAGTTTTAAATCTCTTGGATGTGCAGGGTGACCCTTTCAGGGGGACTCAGGGTGCTGGGAAGCAGTCTGACTTGCAGCCTGTGGTTTCAGGGCACAGACCACTGCGCCAGATGGCTGGCCTGGGTCCCAATCCCCGCTTCGCCAAGGCTGGCCTCTAGACGTCTGCAAGATGGGGCGGTACCGGCATCTGCTTCAGCGGGCCACCGAGGAGGCAGGAGGTCGGCACACATGCACAGGGACAGTGCCTGGCCTGCAGCAATCATTGTGCAAGCACAAAAGAATCAAGAGCGACGCTGACCTGCACCAGCTGAGCTCGTTCTGCGTCCCAGGCACAGGGCACGTGCTTTGTACTTGCTCCCTGAATCCTCACAGCAACCCCTTGGAGCAGGTGTTGTCACTCCTGTGGTGCAGGTGGGTAAACTGAGGCTGGGCGGGCGCCTGCTAGTTCTTTACACTAAGGGACTGTAGAAGCTCAAACAACCCCACCCCAGATGAAATAAGATAAAACAAACATAAAAACAGGTGCTTTCAGACTCAGTCTGCAGCTCTACCTGCCCCACTGACCGAGGGACGTCCCTCCCACCCAGACAGACAGCCTCACAGCAGAAACCTGGAGCTGGCAAGTGAGGAAAGCTCTCCCTGATGCGTCGTAACTCGGTCGACACTGGAGTATTCACTGTAAGGTAATTTCCGCTCGGGCAGCCCACGGGCTAATTCATCAACAGGATCGCACGAGCGGTATGTTCCCTGAAGCCAGCACGTGGTTTCGTAGCAGCTCGCAGGAGGTTTGGGGCCGGGCATCCAGGGCCTGGAAGATGCTCTGGCCTCTTGTGGCCCCTTCTTGGCAGCAGCATGTCCAGATGCCAGGTCCGCCGACAAGCCTCCAGGGGAAACTGAGCTCACAGGCGCACGGGCTTCACCTCGACGGAGCGGGTACCTGCCGCCAGCTGCCGTGTCCACAGAGCCCCTGGTGAGGATGGTACCCCCTGTACTGCAGACGAGGTCCGGAGGTCAGAGCCTGAGCTCGGAGCTGAGCTGGGGAGCAGTAGAGTCTGCCCGGGGTGCAGCCTTACCGCTCGTGGTGCTAGAGCATGAGGACGGGAAGGCGGTCCTCCAGGGGAGGAAGAAGTGGACTGCATGAGCCAAGGCCCTGCGGTCTGCGAAGGAGCAGGTGTCGATTCCCCCTCACTTTTTTCCTTTTTGACCATTTACTTGTCAGGGAGAAGTTGGAGTGCAGCTCCCTCTCCTCCCCAATGATGGAGTTGAGTTTTCTGCATTTGGGGAAATCGCAGAGCTCAGCACATCCAGGTAAGCCTGGGCAAACCACCTTTGTGATCACGGTCAGTGTTTCCCTTCTCTTTCAGGAGGGACAAGCTGGCTGAGCGTATGGGGTCTCCTGTAGGGCTCCGAGGTCCTGAGGTTGCCCTGTGTGCAAGCACCTCCCTGGCCTGCAAGTGGGGCCTGGCCGTGCCCATGCTCTTGTGCTGGTGCCGCGGTGCCTGAGGAGGCCCTGGGAGGGACGTCTGAGCGTCTCCAGGGACAGGCTCTGGTGCTGCTCTGGCTGCAGCCTGTCCCTCGCACACAGGAGCACCTCTCAGGTTCCTTGCTAGGGCGCCAGCTGTTGGGGCTCCTGACGCTCACCCCCCATTCCCCTGATCCCTCCAGCAGAAAACCCGGCCTCGGCCCCTCATCCAACTCACCAGCAGCACCCCTGCACGGGTGTGCACTCACGTGTCTCTGACTCCCTTGCCCCTGGTCTGGGCCCCAGGTCAGGGTGGTACCTGCTGGGAGCCCCCTGTGAGCTCAACCCTGCAGCCATCCCTGCAGCCCCCTGTGGCCTCCCCGCCCCGGCAAACCTCCCACAGCCCTGCACCCTACCTTGGTCAGGTGGAGTTTCCCACCAGAGCCTCTGGTGCAGATAATCAGGTGCTTGGAGAACAGGAAGCACTGCCGCTCACCCTCTTTCTTTAGGGATAGAGACCCCAGGCGTCCCCTGGTGATCTTGCCCTTCTCAGACATGGGCACCTGGATGAGCGAGCCTGTGGGTGGGGGACAGACCCTGAGCCCCTCTCCGGGAGCCATGCTCACCCCTGGCCAGCTCTGCGGCTGACGGGGTCCCCACGAGGGGATTGGGTTGTGCCGGTTCCTGGCAGCAGGTATGCGCCCTGGATGATGCTCCCTCCACCCCAGGTCAGCAGGTGGTGGAGGCAGGAGGAGCAGGGATCCCTCAGGGCTCCCCAGTACCCCCGCCCCCCTGGCCAGGGCCCCGGCAAGCAGAGGAGCCCTCCAGGTCCGGGCTTGTGTGGAGAGAATGCAGATTGGTCGGCACCATGCACTGCCCCGGGGACCGGGCTGCTGCAGCCGAGGAGGTGTGGCACCCTGGCTGCAGAGCCCAGAGACAGCCCCATCCCAGACGCTGTGCACTGGGGACAGGCAGTGTCTCAGGAAGAACAGGTGCCGTGGATGAAGTCACCTGCTGCCCCCGCTCTGGCGCCCACCCCCGACACGCACACACCACATGCCTCCTTTCCCACTGACTCAGGCACCTGTGCCCTCTTGTGCCGGCTCCCCCTCGGCCGTCCCAGCTCCCACTCATTACTCCGGCTCCTGCATGCCGCTCCTTGGCGGGAAAGAAAGCCTTTCCTTCCCACCCCGTGAACTCGTACTTGTCCTTCCCTCCCAGGAAGCCCTCCCTGACTCCCTGCCCCGCTCTGGGCTGCCGCTCTGCCTCTTGCCCACATTTATCGCTGCCTGGAACCCTGCTCACGACCCCCTGCCCCGCGTCTGTCTGCTCACGACCCCCTGTACCCCATGTCCATCTGCTCACTCCCCTGCCCCCTGCACAGCAGCCTCTGCAGGGTGGGGCGGGTCTACCCTCTGGGTGTCCCTGGTGCCCAGCATGGGCACGGCCTGAACGAGGCGGGCACCCGTGTTGCCAGTGGGACTACCAAGTGAAAAAGGGCTTTCCGGACCCCTGGCTGGTTCCAGGTCGAGCAGGGCCCACGGGAGGGGAGGACACACTTTGCTTGGGCAATGGAGCAGATTTCTGTTCTGTGGGGATGCTGCATGTGCCAGAAGGGGTAGTTCTTTGGGTAATTCCATCCTGGGCCCCATGCAGCTCCGGTAAGCAGGGCGAGCCTGGGGAAGGGCACGGGTGCCATGCGGGGGCTCAGAGCAAAACTCCAGGCAAGGCCACGTGCAGAGCCAGCTTCCCAGGCTGGAGGACGTGCTGCAAGCTTTCCTTCTGGTCAGAGTCCCGGGGCTGGACAGGAGGACCTCTGGGGTGTGCATGCAAAGCTGTTTCCCGCAGGTTGTGGGCTCTGGATGGGGCCACTGTCAGGTGCACAGAAGATCCAGCATCCCGTGGGGACAGCCAGCCTCTCCTCAGCCCTCGTGGGGCCGTGCCTCCCAGATGGGGCTTGGAGGCACGTGGGGGCTAGGAGGCACGTGGGGGCCAAG
Organism: Vulpes vulpes; assembly: GCF_048418805.1. Taxonomy (NCBI): domain Eukaryota; kingdom Metazoa; phylum Chordata; class Mammalia; order Carnivora; family Canidae; genus Vulpes; species Vulpes vulpes. The sequence goes on along the minus strand of NC_132793.1, from coordinate 106,082,984 downwards.
AGCCACTCTGAATGCGGCTGTCCCCAAGAGGCCAAGGATGATGAGCAGAGGACAGAAGGACCAGAGTCACACTGCCACCCCCACCCTGGGGCTAGAGATGCTTGTGATTTGGGGCCTGGTCCTCGGCTCCCTACCCTCGCTCCAGAAAGCACACGTCAGCATTTCTTAGGACGTACGACAGACACGCTGGGCCATTGGGGAAGAAGGAAGACGTGGAGACCAACGTGCCTGCACCTGTGTGCGTGGACGCGACACCCACAGCCCTCCAGCAGCCCTGGGTCACTCTACAGACGCACCACCCGGAGGTGTCCCAGGGCTGCCTGCCCCTGCTGCGGGGCCTCCTGGGACCAGGCAGGCAGGGCATACCTTGTCTCACGAAAGTCTGGCTGGTGTCCAGCAGGATCTCGCAGCCTTCAATGATCATGCGCTCGATGGCGAGGTTTTTCCGGATGTTCTCTGTCTCGCTCACTTCGTCATGCATTATCCTGCAAGGACGGGAAATAAGTCAGGGGCAGGAGGAGGGAATGTCAGGCCTCTGGCCAGACCCAGAAGGAAAGCTAGGCTCCTAGGATTCTTGGAGCCTGCAGTCAAGCATTTATGGAGTACCCACTGTGTGCTGGACACTTTGTAGACTTGATCTCATTTTCCAATTCGGGAAATCCAAGGAGGCAGGTGTTCTTATTTCAGGGAGAAGGAAATGGAGATTAACAGGAAACAGGTCTGTCTAAAAAGTCTGAGTCACGTGCAATGGAATGGCAATGGGAGGAACAAGGGAGCTCTGCAAAACATCCTTTGTTCATTACTCTGTCCCTTACTGCACTACTGGCCTTATGTCCATCCATACAACAAAACAAGTTCATCCCTGCCTCAGGGCCTTTGCACATGCTGTTTCTTCTCTGTGAATGCTCTTTATTATGATTTTTTCCTTAACGCTGTTTGGGTTCTGGAATGACTGAGTTTTGGAGTGCTGGCCATCCAGCTGGCTCAGGGCAGGGCTGACTTGGGTTTATGTCCACAGGCAACAGCATGGGTGAGAGGGAAGCAGGACACCAAGCCACTAACCAGACTACAGACAACTGTCCTGTTCTGACTGCCGCCACACCCCTCAACGCCAGCAGGTGGCGCTATCTACCCGCTCTTAAATAACCGCGTGGCGGGGAAAGAGGCTCCTAGGTTTCTGCGGATGGGGAGGTGATGAGTACTGTGGGAGGGAGTCTGGAAGAAGCGCCCGCTGCTCCCTGGCCAAGGGTGCAAGGAGGGCTGGCGGTCCTTGCGAGGACGTCACCTGGTTCAAACTCCGACAATCAGCACAAGGCTGAGCGCTATGGGACACCTCCAGCTCTTCGTTCCCCCCACCTATGGGGTTTTGGGGTGAGGACGGGAGATAACGGATTTCACGTGCGGGCCTGATGTCTGGCACACGGCGGGTGACAGGGTGAAGGACAGTGATCAGGGTGTTGCGACTGTATTTTTATTTGTTGTTTCTTCTATTGGACAGGGACTTGGGGATGGGGCCCGGGCGCCCCCAGGGACGCTGTCCTGGGATCCCAAGTGCAGCCCATCTCTGGGGGGCACATGAGACCCCGAGCCGCCTGCTGGCCTGTGCTAGCTCCTTGGGGAGGGAGCATTTTTGGAAGCAGCCCCAGGGTGGGGTGGGGTTAGTGAAAACAAGGGGGTGACTCCAAGGCAGTGAACCCAGTTTGCCGCGAGATATGGGGACAGCAGCCCCGGGCTGGGGTCACTGTCAGCTGGTGCACCCAATTTTCAGGGTTCCGCAGGTTGGGGTCAGGGTCAGAAGGGCAGTGGGGCAGGCCCAGAGGCGGGGGTTTGCGAGCACAGTGGGGGCAGGGGTGGGGGGGGGCGTCTCCTTGGGCCCTGGGCAGGGAGCTAGGAGGGGCCAGTATCAAGGACTCAGGAGAGCTGCCTCCTGTGTGGCTGGGGCCCTGGGGAATGGGACTCGGGGTCTCAGGCCTGACACCTGGTCCCAGGTGTGCCCCCTGCAGCCCTGTGTGCCCCAGGACAGGGTGCTCCATGGGGGCCCTGAGGCCTCTGATGGGGGACGAGTGTGCAGACTGTGGCTTTGGGATTCAAAGGGACATGGGGTGCCCACAGAGGTTGTGTGATCTGTAATCACGCCCCCCTCACACCCCTCCCTGTCTGGGTGCAGCTGGTCCTCCCCCTGCCCTGACCTGCCGCCCCTTAATGGCCTGGGGCGGCCTCTTCCGGTGTGAGTGGCCCCAGGGCCCGGGCAGGGCTGTGGGTGGTGGGGCTCCCTGGCCTGCGGGCTGACCCTCCTTCCCGATTCTGCAGCCTGTCTCTGGGCACAGGGCGCCCCCTCACATCTGACCCCCACACTGTGGAGCCCCCGAGGGCCTCGCTCCCCTGACCTCCAGACACTGCTCCTGTCCCGCCATCTCTGCCACAGCGTCTGTCTCCCCAGCACGCAACAGGAAGGACTCCCCTCCAAACCGCCCCTCTGGCAGCTTCCTGCCCCTCCTGGCGGCTCAGCGAGGGCCCTCCATCTAGCCGGCTGGGGACTCCTGCTAATTCCCCCTTCAACACGCCGCTGGAGTCTGAGCCTCCCCCTCACCCCCACAGCCACCGTCCTCCACCGGCCACCATCATCTCCTGCCAGGAGTGTCGCCAGGGCACCCAGGTGTCTGGCCTGAGACCTGACCCCTGTCCCTGGGCCCTTCACCCCGGCCCCTCGGCAGCCCCGCTGGCAGGGGGAGGGCTCCCTGGGCTTCGGAGACTGGAGGCCACAGCCTGTGTCCCCAGCGATGGCACGGCTGCTGATCAGAGTCTTCCACACGTGTGTGAGGCCACGGGGCTGACAGGTTCACACCCGAAGACAGACAGAATGGGCCTGTGAGTGTCCTCTGCACCCGTGCCTGAGACATGCCACCTGTGCCACCCTGCCCGGAGCCACCCTGCCCGGAGCCACACAGGTCTGGCCCGGGGGCTCTGTCTGCTTCCTGCTGCTGGCGGCTGAGCCCCTGCCTCCGAACCCTCACCCAAGCCCCTGCTTCTAAGCTGGGGCTGAAGCTCCCACTGCGCTTCCTCACTGGGCCCCGGGGCGGGGGAGGCTCCTCGCTTGGCCTGGGGGGGTCCCTTTTCGGCCCCGGGGTGGGGGTGGGGGGTCCCTCCTCACTCGGCACCCCAGGGGTGGCGCCCGGAAGCCAGGCTCACCTGGACAGCTCCTCCAGTTTGGACTTGGCATAGTCCAGGCTGTTGCGCTCCACGTGCTCGTGAGGGGTGTGCGCCAGGAGCTCATGCAGCGTCAGGATGTACCTGGGGATCTGTGGGAGGCCGGGGGGCAGGGACAGAGGGATAGAGGGAGGGGGGCAGGCAGAGAATGGCTCTCAGCGGGGCGGACCCCCAGGGCAGGATGGAGGAAGGAACAGGCTGCCCTCTACCTCGTGCCCTCCACACTGCACCCCACCTCCCCGCAGCAGCCCGGGGGCGCTGGTGCCACCTGAAACATGGGGTAGGTGAGGAAGGTCTCCAGGGTCCGCTCCTCGCAGTCGGGCTTGGCCTCATAGTGCTTCAGCAGCTTGTCGAAGTCCCGGTTCTGCTTGCAGTGCGCCAGGATCTGCAGGCTGTACTGGTGGTTGCGGACGAACTCCTGGTAGATGTTGAGCATCGGCAGCAGGATGTCGAACAGGTCAGCTGCGAGGACGGCGCGTTAAGGGGGGCCGGTGCCCCCAGCCCCACTCAGGAGGCCAGGGCCAGCCCCAATCCCCACCCAGGGAGCCCCGTGGTGGTGGCAGGATGTCTCTGGCACCCCAGCCCTGTCCAGGGCCAGATGGAGGGGCCCCAGCAGAATCACATTTGTAGATATGGGGTCCATCTACTCTCACCCCTGTGTCTCTGAGGGCCCCCGAGAGCAGGTGCAGAGGGTGCTCTGGTGGCCCCCACCGCTCTAGGACGAGGGCACTTCCTGTGGGCTCCCAGCTGGGTTCTCTCTGCCAAGACCTGCTCTCAGCAGGCAACAGGCAGAGGGAGGCTGCCGGGCACAAGTCGCACCCCACTCCGTGCCCCGCCCAGGTGGGGGTGGAAAGGCCTGCCCCCAGCCTCCATCTGTGACACCTGTGAAGGGTCGGCCCAACCAACATTCGACGGGTGAGATGGACCCACAGACACCGTGATTTACAAACCCTGTTATGTTAGAAAAACACGTGCTTTGGTGACAGACTGGGAGCGGGGGCTCCTGGGGAGGGCTTCCCATTGTGGGGCGAACAGTGCTCGCCTGTGCTACGCCTGGGAGGGCAGCCCCATCCTGCCAGGGGTGCTCATATTCTGACCTTGGGGAATGTGTGTGGGGGTCTCTGACTTGAGAAAAACAGAAGGAAGTGCCAACCCGCTCAGAGGCCTCCAAGGCCTGAGGGCAGAGCAGCCCTTTGTCCAGGAACTCTACTTCTGGAAACCTATCCCAAGGAAATGCTCCGTAAAAAGAAAACATCACACACAGAAATCATTTCTAGTAACAAAAAAGCAGAAATAATTCTGATGAGCCAGTGGCGGGCAGTAGAGCATTACGCAGCCGTCAACAAGCACACTTTCAGGATAAGAAAAACACTTGTGCTATAAAGTTAAAAAAAAATTAAAATAAATAAAAAACCAACAACCCACAGCAAGATTCAAAATCTAAATTTGGTATGTTTGCAATTATGTAAAACGGGGAGGGGGGGAACCCAAGATCTATGCAGAGAAAAAAACTGGAAGAAAACACACAGAGATGTTTATCGCAGTTATCTCTGGAGGGAGGACTATGAATGATATTTTTAAACCTTTTCTCATTTTCTGGATTCTCAGATTTTCTCAAATGGGTACGTCGATATTATTTTTAAAAGGGAAAAGTAGATAGGTAACTAAGAATACGTGGCTTCCTCCGAGAAATACAGTTTCTGCGAACCAGTGCTTCCTGTGCTCCCCGGGGAGGGATTCCGGGCGCTGGAGTGGGCCTTCCCCCACGCTCTGCAGGGCGGCCCGCAGCCCCGCCACGGCTGGCTACTCACCCAGGACCAGGGTGGGCCAGCTGGAGATGCGGGCCTTCAGGCCTTGGTAGAAGATCTGGTGCAGGAACATGATGGTCTCGCTGCGGGGAGAGCACAGGGTGAGTGGCACCCCAGTGGGGGCGGTTTCAGCCCCTCCAGGGCACCCCGAGTAGCGGTGCCCGACAGGACGCCAAGCAGCGAGTCCGTCCTCCACGGAGCCCGGTGAAGGCCCACCAGCACTGGGCTGTATCGCTCGGGACCCAGGTCCGGACGAGCACGCAGGACCCCCGTTAAGAAGCGGTGGAGGATTTCCAGATCGCCCCAAGCAGGGTTCCCCCCAGGTGGGGCCTGCCGGCCTCCCTGCGCCCCCTGAGGTCTCGCCATCTGGGACCCCAGACGAGCCCAGGGCTCCGGAGGATACCAAGGAAAGGCCAGGGTGCTGTGTGTGCAGGGCTGCGGCTGCAGACCTGGTCTCTGCCTACGCCCCTCCCCCGGCTCTGTGGCCTTGGGCAAAATGCCTAACATCTCTGAACCTCGGGTCTTTCTGCACAAAATAGGCAGGTGAAATGAGGTAACTCCTGGAAACGTCGGGAGTGCTAGTGCCTGGTGCGTGGCGGGCACTCAGTCAACGCGAGCTCACCGCCACCCTTTCCGGGAAAAGTTAGGGAAGCAAAAGACCCCATGTGCCTTCCATGCCGGCGTTGTCACCACCTGGAGTGCAGGGGAATGTGCTGTGCCCTGGCAGCCACGCTGGCCTTGGCTTCCCGCCGCACCCCCTTCCCGCCCACTGCTCCCCAGGCAGCTGGCCCGGAACAGCCCCAGTCTGCTGTCACAGCTTGTCCTGAGGACACAGGACTGCTTGTCTCCGCAGGGGACAGGCTCCTGCCTCCTTTTGCAGCCCCTCCCTGCCTCCCTGAGGCCATGCGTCACCCTGATCCTACCACCCTGGGGGCTGGAGGTCTCCCCGGGGTGCCTGGGGCTGGCCCTGACCCGGGTAGGGGAGTCCAGAGGACGTCCAGGTCGTGTGCCTGATTCTGGGACAGGAAAAGTGAGGCCCCGAGAGGAAGGGTCGGCGCAGCCTGAGCCCCTGACCTGGCTTCCCCCTCCCTGGAAGGTTCTCTGTTCCTGGGGGTGTGTGTGCTCCCCGCCCCAGCTGTCCTCTTTTCCAGCATCATGTGCCTAAGGGCATCCCCCACCCCCACCAGAGTCTTACTCCCTCTGCACCACAGGCGGTGGGGATGGGAGGTGCCGGGGCGCAGGCCTGTGGGGAGCAGAGCAGGGGGTACCCCGAGATCCTGGGGGGTGAGGGAGATGGACAGACAACACCTGCAGGCTGGGGGGCAAAGCCTGAACTCAGTTACACTGGCAGATGTGCAGGACGGAAGGAGAACCGGCAGGGGGAATGTTCATATCATCCACAGACACGAAATCTTCAAAGCGATGTCCCCGCACTGTGGAGACTCACTGTCCCCTCCTTGATGTCCCACCAGAATAGTCCCCCCACCGTGGTCACTGATCCCTGACCAGGGCCCCCCCAGGTGTGGACTCACACTGACTCCCGACCAGAATCCCCCCAATGGCTGAAGTCATTTTGAGTTAGGCAGCTGTCCCCTATAGAGTGACTCAGGGCTGGGCTGTATCTCTGTGGCCTCAGAGTGACTCGGACAGGGCTGGGCTGTGTCTCTGTGGCCTCTGAACTAGTCTGCTGTGTGGACAAACATGTATTAATCCCAAGAACTTTCGTCGGCCCCATGTTCAAAAAGTTAGAGACTGACTCAAGGGTGAGTGAGAATGCACAAGTGGCAGAATGTTTGGTCTGAGATGGGGACACTGAGGATCAGGGTACTTTCTGGGGTTCCTGAGGGAGCCAGAAGGCTCCGGACTACCCCGAGCACTGCCCAGCACCACTCAGGGGAGCCATTTCCACGCACTGCCAGCCGCCCACTGCTCAGGATGCATTGGGGAGAAATGCACCTTCTTAAATTCCAACATTGCACGGGCCACTGTAGCAGCATGTTAGGGACATCATAAGCTAGGACTATAAAAATACAGTTGACGAAGCCTTCATTTTTAAGGCATTTTAAGGAGAGAATTTCACTTATAATGTAGAAAATACCATTGTTATCCATCTCACAAGAGAATAAAATGATCTCATTTTGATTTGATATGCTTTGAAAAAAAACCATTGTTATGTTCCTTAAATGTTTTTCCTATGCACTGGCCACCTGAATTCCTTCTCTGGGAATTCCCTAGCTACGTCCAATTATTATTCTGTCTCTTCTTAATTTTAAATAACCCCACATATGTAGCACATAACCTAACATACACCCTGTAGACACTTTTGCTCAGTGGTCTGCCTGCTAATGGTGTGTTTGATGTTTTAATTCATCATTTTTTGGAAGTTTGTCCATCTTGCCACCCCCTTGCCTTGTGAGGCATAATATTTCTTTCTGTCTTCTGTTTCTGAGTGTGCATGGGTTGTGCACACACTCACCTGTTTAATTTTCCTGCTTCACGCTTACATAAAATACTCAACTGCAGTTCACGCTGGTGTGAGATGCACGTAAGGGGTATAAGCACAATCCTCCCCAGTTAGGGTAGCTGATTGCCCGATTCCATCTAACAATGCGCCAGCTGTTTCCACTGCTCTTCTACGCTGCTGCTTATCGTTTCCACTTCTTACACGCTCTTAGGTCTGTTTCTAGACTTTCTAGCTCTTAGGTCTGTTTCTAGACTTTCTATTGTATTTTCTGCTACTACACTCAGGCTGTTTTTGTTACTTAACTATGTTTATCGATTTCCATAACATATTTCAGTTAAAGTACGGAATGTTTCTGACAATGCTCTTGTTTTGAAACACAGTTACCTATTTACGTGTATTTATTCCTTCACTTGAACTTCAAGATCATTTTGCTACACTGCACTTTGGTTGGAATTCTATGACATTCATAGAATATTCTGGGAGAACACGGCAACTTTATGGGACACAGAATCTTTTCATCCAAAGGACTGGCTCACTCCCTGTTTTTGTACAGTCTGCAAGCTCAGAAAGATTTTTACATTTTTAAATGGTTTGAAAAAAACCCAAAAGAATATTTCACAGTATGTGAACACATACGACATTCATATTTCAGTTTCTGTGAAGATTTATCAGAACACAGCCATGTGCGTTCATTCAGGATCGTCTGTGACTGCTTAGTTTCGACACAGACCACATGACCCACAAGGTCTAAACTATGTCCTGTCCGATGCTCTACAGAAAAACTGTGCTGATCTCTGGTCCATGTGAATAGTGTCTCTGAATTGTGCAGTGCGTAGCTGGTGCAGCTGTACACTACAGTCCTGACCCCATCCATGGTAAGCAGGATGCAGACACAGAGTAAGTCACTATTTAAGTGTGATGGGTGCCACAAAGGGCAGCATGAGGCCCTGTAAACACACAGCGAGGACATAAGCCAATGGTGGCAAGGGACATGGGGGTGGCCAGGGACGTGACCTCCAAGGAAAGACGTAAAGACAGTAGGAGACACCATCAAGAACAGCAAAGTGGAAGAACATCCGAGGGAGAGTTGGGACACACCGGGAAGGGCTCATTCTGCCTGGAGCCTCCTGAGCCCAGAAATTCCATGGAAGATCCATGAAGTATAACAAAATGATGGAAAGATTAAATCAGCACAAAAGCACAGGTTCATCTCTTGGTGGTTGTGATACATGGTCACCAGGGGCTTGTAGTCATGGCCTAAGAGAAGGGGGGACAGCCCAGAAGTGTCCCCGTGCCTCCCGCAGCACAATGGACCCTTGGGCTGCCTGGGTGTGGACTGCACGGGTGCGCTCACACGTGGGGTTCCCTGATTAATAAAGTGCGGTGCCCGAAACACATTTTCTTGAGGCTGTTTTCTCTCCTATCTCACTCTGTTGTAAGGTAAACAACAGAGTTGTGTTTTGTTTTGTGTGTTTTTTACAAAACACACTCTGTTGTGTTTTGTAAACCACATAACAAACGGAGTATGTGTGATCACTACGGCTTCCGGTCAAGAGCGGGCCATCGATGGTTAAGACTGGGTGGAGTTCAAGGTTACATGTGGATGTTCAAGGGTGTGTCCCTCACCCCCAAGTTGTCCAGGGTCAGCAGTGTTTCTGGGGATGCACCAAGCCTGCTGGACAGGGGTTTGTGACCTGTGGCAGCAGCACCTGTGCACCTGCTGCACCTGCTGCAGGTGGGGTGCCCCGGCCCCATCTTGGACCCTGAGACAGAGAAGCATGAGGGTCCCAGCTCCCATGCTCACTCACGTGTGCCCATGTGTGAACCCTGCTGCACTGCCTGGGTCACCCAGGAAGGGACTGTGCAGGTCACAGTGTTGGAAAGAGTCCACTGTGATTTCTGAGCTGTTATCCGATGTGACAAAAACATAATAACTGATTTGTTTCAAGAAATGAATTAAAAGCATTTATGTAATACTTAAAAATTGGGTTCAACACATATATCAAAAAAGCAACCTTGTAAGGCCCAGTGGCTGAGTTCTAGAAGGTCCTATGAGGTCAAAGGCTGTTCCCTGTCCGTCTCTCTCTTGCCCCAGCTCTGCCGCGGTGTCCACACCACAGCTGGAGGCCTGCCCACGCCGCTGACTCTGGGCCTGTCCAGCCGGAGCCTTGGCCAGCCTCTGCCCATCTCTATCACTCATAGGCTACCCACTGGTCCCTCGCACCCAGCACCCCCTGGTCCTGACCGCCATGGGGCGGGCCTACATGGGGGCTGGTTAGAGTGAGTGAAGTGGCTGAATGAACATCCTGGGGCACACGGCAGCCCATCCTCATTCCTGGGGGGGGGGGGGAATCACTTACCCTCCGCACTCTGGGTATGTGTTTTCAGGCCTGTCGCTTTTATACGGCTCACTCAATTTTCACACCCACCAGAAAGCTCATCTATTTAAACCACTTTTTAAGAAACTCCTTTTAAAAAGAGGTAGACAGAAGAGCAGCGCAAGCTGGACCCTCTGGGGTACCACAAGTCCCACAGTGACGCCAGAGTCACCATTCAGGAAAAGGAGGTGCGTTTAGAGGGCAGATGTGTCCGGGCAGAGAACCCGGCTTCTGGTCACTGTGGCTGTGTCGGGATAGAAGGACAGAGTGTAGTTAGCTCCGGGAGACTTGGCTTCTCAGCAGGGACACTGTGGGAGGAGCTGTCCTTATTGAGGGGCTGGGCCGGGGCCTGCCTGAGGTTTCTGGCAGCCGGGGCCTCTGCTAGCTGTGCCCGCAGCATTCCCAAGCTCAGCCAGGTTTTAACAATCAAACATGCCTCCAAACCCTGCCAGGTGTGCCCTGGGGGACAGGACCGCCCAGTGGAGCAGCTTTACCTACCGCATGGCCTCCGTGTATGCCCTGCACCCACACTCGCTGGAGGTGGCCTGGAGTCACATGGCTTGGGCACCTCCACCCTGTGTGGCCCATCTGCTCACCTGCCCTTGGGAGGGTGCTCCGTGCTGGGCCAGCCCCTGGGGGAGCTCACCTGTTGAGGAAGATGCTGCTGACGTCGTCATGTGTGATGGGGGGCTTCTTGGAGCTGGCGGCCATCCGCAGTGGGCGCAGGAAGTTGTTAACCAGGATGTGGAGCTGCTGCACGTACTCGGCCTCGGCCTCCAGCATGCTGAACACCACCTGGTTCCTCTTCCGCATGCTATCAGCGTGCGGCGAGCGGATGTAGTCCTGGATGATGGTCTTCCACTTGCGCCGGCACAGCCAGCCCCGCAGAAAGCTCTGCACCTGGGGGAGTGGGCGGGAGGGTCTTGGTCAGAGGGCTTGGGGGCTCATGCTTCCAGGAGCAAGGGCTCCAGGGCGGGGACATGGACTCTGTCCACCCGCCCCCTCTGCAGGCCCAGAGGAGGGCCAGGCCTGCTCCTGCTGCCTGCGAGCTCCTGGGCCCGCTGCCTGGTTCCTCTGCGCCAGTGTTCCTGGCTGTAGGACGGGGCTCATGAGGAGGCACCTGGACTACAAGTGTGGCCCCGGGACTGGTGGCACCAGCATCCCCCCAGAGCTCGCTGGAAATGCAGGTGCCAGGCTCCTCCGTGGACCCCTCCATCTCAGCAAGATCCCTGGCTGCTTCAGAAGCATTGACTGGAGGAGGGGAAGGGTGGCTGAGTCTCCACTGGAGCAGGAGCTGGAGGACACAGGCCTGCCGGGCTGTGGTGGCCCATCTACACCTCATCTTGTCTAACGACAGGCCTGAAAGCCCACAAGTTCCAATTAACACTCATCTGGATAGAGGGTGATTATCGAATTGAACAGAATGTGACAAATTAGTTAATCTCATGCTTGGGGCCTCATCGGCACTTCTGAGTGCCCGCGCCTGCTTAGACCTCTCCTGTCTCTGTGGGGAAATGAATGCTGATACTTGACCATCTTGCAGTTGGGCTGCTTGGCACGGCCGCATGTTGGCAAGGATCCAGGAGAGGACCCAGGTTCTTGGCTACCCCAGAGCTCCCTGCTGCTCCTGCTGCGGGATGGGGCCCCAGGGGCCCAGGGGTCGCCTGCTGAGGACCAGGCACAGACACTCACCAGCCTCCACTGAAAGGGGCATGGACAGCAAATGCCATGGTTGGGGTGCAGATGTGTGGCTAGGGGTGTTGGCCTTGGAGAGGAAGCTAGCCCTGAGCCCAGACTACTCTCTTCCAGAACAGGAAAGCTCTCTCTACGTGGAGGGCTTGCCCTGACACCCCAGGAGGGTGAAAGTAGAGGGAGGGAGGAGGATTTCAGCCGGTACTTGAAATGTTCCAACCAGGACGGCTTCTGAAAATGGGCTGAGAAGCCCAGCAGAGCCACAGTTGAGAGGCAAGGCCAGCGCAAGCCTGCCAGGATGGAGATTGGCTCAGACCCACTGGCAACACCCCTGCCTATGGCCTAGCAGGTCCTAGAGTCTCAGGAAGCCAGCTGGTGGGTCTCCTCAGGCTTGTGGTGGGTGGCCCTGGGCTGCGTGCATGGCCTCGTGCTTTCCAGGAGGCGATGTCCCAGTGGTGTCCAGGAGGATGTGTGCTCTGGGGCTGGGCGGCTGGGGTTTCAATGCCACGTGCCAATGTTGAGCTGGTGACCTGGGCAAGTCCCTCTGCCTCTCTGCACCTCAGCCTCCCCGTAACGTGAAATGCAGATAATAATGAAACCCCACAGGGTTTTGAGTTAGGAATGAATTAATCTGCATAAAGCTCCTAGAATAGCGTCTGACACATAGAAAGTGCTTAATGAATGTTAGCTATTTCTATTCTTGAGAAACAAAATCCAGATTTTTATGTGAAATGTTTAGCTTTTAAAGCACCAGCAACAAATTAAAAAAAACAACACACCATGTGGGCTCAGAACCCCAAACACGCTGGTAGGCTGAACTTGGCCGGGGATGGGGGGGATGCAGTGTCTGGGGTGTTGGGGGGTCTCTGGCTGCTCCACATGCAGGACTGTCCGATATCACCTGCCTTTCTTAGGGTGACTCGGGCTCTCTGGCTTCTAGCCTGCACATGCCCAGGGCTGGCCCATCATGCTGGTGGTAACCCGACAGCCAAATGCCTTCCCAGGGCCATCTATGATGTCTGCCATCTGGACTCTCACAGAGCAAACTAGCTGGGGCAGCTCTGGGGTCCAGGGGCTCCCAGGCCAAGGTGTGCGGGGTGGGAGGTACTAGAGGGAGAAACTGTGAGAGGAAGGGTCTGCATGGGGAGGGGCAGGGGGTGGCCGTGGGGAGGTGGTTGTGGGGAGGAAGTTATGGGGGGAGCCAGGTGGCCTCAGGATCCCGCCCCCACCATGATGTGAGAGAAGCTCCCAGCTGGAGCCTGCAGCCTGGGTTCTGTCCCAGCCCCTCCCACTCCTTCCGCTTTAGCTCCTGTTTTCCCTAAAATAGGGTGGACCCAGTGTCGCCCAGGGACAGCCTGGAGGAAGCGCCTGAGCATGGCTGTTCTGGTCCGTATCTGGTCTCTGGGGTGGAGCTGGGGGGTGGCCATCCCTGGGGGGACGGTGCTGATGGTGCCAGGAGGCCTTCTAGGGTGGCTGCTACAGACCTTCTTAATCTTCTTGATGTCACTGTCTTCATCGTTGGGGGTGACGGTCTGCGTGGACTGGATGCGCTCATTGTCCTTGAGCAGAGATGCAATCTGCAAGAGACACGGGTCACTGGGGTGAGCACGCGCCCTGCCACCTTCCCCGCAAGGGCCTGCAGCCTGTGTGCCCTGCTCCATGTGAGGCCGTGGGGCTGGACAGCGAGTGAGCACTGGACTGGGAGCCCCTGCACCTCAGCTCTGGGCGGCCGGGTGCCAGCCCCCAGTGGCCGGGGGAGAGGCCCTCCCCTTTCGTGTGTGGCAGTTGCCCAGAGTAATCTGGGGGCTTTGGCCTCAATCCCTGATTGTCTTCCCTATGCCCAAACCATCAGCCCCCTTTATTTTTGAATTTTTACTGCGGCAAAACAATATAAAACTTAACCATTTTAAAACCAGCTTCAGGTGTACAGCTGAGGGGCATTAAGTCCACACACCCGGTTGCAAGGCTGTTCCCACCACCCATCTCCAGAATGTTCCACCTTCCCACACAGACTCGGTCCCCATGAACCGACGTCTCCCACCCCCAGCTCCCCATCTACCCTCTGTCTCTATGACCTTGACTCTGCTCGGGACCTCACGTGAGTGGGGTCCTAAAGAATCTGCCCCTCTGGGGCCGGCTGAATTCACTTGGTGTAAAGTCCTCTGGGTCTGTCCGCACTGTAGCAGGTGTCAGGCTCCTTCCTTCTCAAGCCTGAGTAATTCTCTGTGGTATTTACACATCCTACTTTGCAATCCCTTCATCTGTAAATGGACACTTGGGCTGTCCCCTTATTCCTTCAGACAAAACCGTGCTGGAATCAGAGAAAAGCCAGTGGCTGAGGCAAAGCCCGGCTGGCGTGGCTGCCCTGTCCCCTGGGCCGCCCTGAAGCCCTTCCCTGACCAGGAGTCCTCCGTGGAAACGGCGGCCCAGAGGGACGTGGGAGGGACCACGGGAGCCGCCCTGAAAGCCTCCGTTCGCCTGGTGCGGGGATCAGAGAGGCCAGCACAGCTGCCGGAACAGAACCAAGGGGCAGCGCCCAGGAGAAGGGGTGCCCGGGCCACAGTGGGCTCCCCCCAGAGGGGACGGCCCGTGGTGCCATCAGGCCGCTGCTTGGGAGCCCGCGCTCCAGCACGGGGCAGGCGTTTCCTGCTTCCTGCTCGCTGGTGCATCTCTGCCTGCGGCTCCCATCCACCTGCTCCTGGAGGCTCGCGAGGGCCTGGGCGCTCGGCGCACCCTTGGCGGCTCATGGAGACGCCTGGAGCACCAGCAGCCACACGGAGCTCACCCACGGGAGCTAAAGATAGCAGCTGGGGGAGCCTACGAACGCGCGGCCACGCCAGCTCCTCGGCAGAGCACACGGCTCTGTCCCCTCAAGGCCACTTGTGAACCGCACAATGAATGGGCTCTCACGATGCAGCGCTTGGAAAGCAAATGGAACAGTTACTCGCTCTCCACTCCCCTGGCTGCTAAAATTACCCCAGCCTGTGCTCGCAGCGCCGCTGAAAATATCCGAGAGGCACTGGGGCCGGCGCGGGCTTCGCTTCCTTCTCTCGTCGTACCCCGCCCCCCCAGGCTTGTTTTCAATTGTCTGAGGACATCTGCCCATTGACATCAAGGCGGACTCTTGGATCCGGGCTCCAGAGGGCTGAGGGACACACGCGCACACACGCATGCACACACGCACGTGCAGGTCAGAAACGCGGGAATGCCCCCCTCGCCCCCTCCCCTGGCTATCCTGGACATAATCGCTTCCCCGCCGCAGCGTCGTACACCATACCCTCTTCTCTGTAGAACGGCGATGCGTGTGTATGTGCATGCGCGTGTACCTGTGTCTGTAAGTCGCCTGTATCTAAAACGGACGGTGCTCTTCTCAGAGGGAGGATTCCAGGACAAGCCCTCTGCAGGGACCAGGGCAAAAAATAGACGCAATTAGGTCAGGCGCTGTGCTCCAAGCACAGGCAGCAGCGCAGGGCCCTGGAGTCTTTACAGAGCAGAATGGGGGTAGAGAGCTGTGAGCCCGGGGACCCGCACAAGACTCGGGCCGTGGCTCCCCCTCGCCCCTCCAACTGCCAGGAGCTAGTGTGGGGAGGCGGCCAGAGCCCCGGCCCCAGTGACCTCACGCAACCTTCCTCTAAATCTGGCAGCCCCTCTGGGAGTGGATCTTTCTCGGATCCCCGCTGACTGCAGGGCCTGCTGGGTGGACCCTCGTGAACGGTGGCCACGGAGAGCTGGTACGTGGGCTCCTGCCCCCACCCCCTGGCTGGTATCCAGCCCTGAGTGCCCAGCCTGGTTCAAGGCTGGATGTCTTGGCGGGCCCCTGCCCACTTGCCACCCCACTCTGGGGCACTTCCCAGAGCCCTGTTGGGAAGTTGAAGATGGGCCTGTTGAAGACGGGCGGCTGCCCCCCTCCCTGGTCCCCGAGATGGTGTCTTTAATCCAGGATGCATTTAGCGCACCCCCTGATGGTGGAATTGATCCAGGGTGTTTCTCTGTGTTAGCAGCCACGGTTCTGCTAAAGAGCTCCATGTTTCTTGTTTTTCAAACCGCTGGCACGTGGCCCTGCTTCTTCTCTTCCCTTCTTGTTTCCCTCTGACCTCTTCCAAGTCATTCAGGTGCCCACCTCCATCCTCCTGGGCCAACCCTGTCCACATGTCATGCTGACGTCTCTGGTGGGCTCTGGTAGATACAGCTGGAGGTGGATAAGCCAGACGCTTCCCTGGAGGAGCTCCCAGCCTAACAAGGGGGTCAGACAGTCCAGCAGGACAGGCCACAATAGGTGTGCAGCTACTGTGGTGGGACCGTCTCCTCATGGAAGCAGTAAGGACCTTCCAGAAGAGGTTCTGAAGGACAAAGAGGAGTCCAACAGGAGGGTTATGGGAAGGAGGACTTCTGGCAGAGGGGACGGCTGAACAGAGGCACGGGGCACACAGGTGTGGCATGCCAGGGCTGCAGGGGAGGCGAGAAGCATGCCTCCAGGCGTGGCGGTGGGCCCCAGCTGGGCTCTCCCGCATCCCCCAGAGTCATCTCCCCACTGCCCTGTCTTCTGTGCTGGGGATCCATGTCAAACTTTGTTTGCAAGACTGACCTGAACCCTAAACTAAAGATGTCCACGGTTCTTTCCAGGGTCAGGCTTCAAGGACTCTGAGAGCTTCAGGAACAGTAAAGTATGACGGTCTGTAGGCTCCTGCCCTGCCAGCCCCCTCCTGTGCTCGGCATTTACTTCCAACCATAAATGAACAACCAGATGCTGCCAAGCTGGGCGCCTGGAGACGACGATGCTTCTCAGAGGCAGATGCCCCTTCCTACAAAAGGTCCTCAGCGGTGTGGGCAAGAAGGATGAGGCCCGACAGGGTGTCGGGTGGCCCTGGAGACCAAGAAGGGGTGTGTGGGAGTGGTGCAGACTTCCTTTGGGGTGTGATCTCATGCGTCCGTGGTGAGAGAAGGCTGTGGGAGTCCCTCTGTGAGGGAAGGAGCAACCCTTGATGCTGGAAGCCCCACGATATGGGGGTTGTGGGTGCGTGGGATCCAGGTGACTCTGACAGACTCGTGGCGGCCACCCAAAGGGTCTGGAGCAGAGCAGAGGGAGTGCAGGCCGCCGCAGTGGGAAGGGATGCAGTGAGTCAGGAGAGCAGAGTCTGGAAGCAAGAGGTGGGCAGGAGAGGGGGAGCCCCTGCGAGTCCTTGGGGTCATGCCGACAGGGCTCTGGGAGCTGTATCTGGCCAGTGGAGGACAGGCGGACCGTGGGGGTGCCCCTTCCATCAGACCTGAGTCCCAGGGGGTAGGCATGGACCAAGGATGTGGAGCCAGGAGATCCAAGTCCGAGCTGGGACTCCATCACTCAGGTGACCTTGGGGCGACCTTGGATAAGCCCCTCCCTTTCCTGCGTCATCAGATCCCTCCAGCGGTCACTTTCAAGGCCTCTGTCTTCCTCCCTGGGGTCACTCCCAGGAGCTTGCTTGGCTTCTCAGCGCCTCCTGCCTCCCTCGCAGCCTCCTTCCTGGGAGCAGGCTGTGTCCACCTGCCCCGCAGGGCATATGAGAGACACGGACCACAGCCGGAAAGCTTGACTGAGGCAGCCTTTCTTTCTAAGTCTTCCTTAAAAGGATCTTTTGCCCTGGAGGGTAAGGCACCCAGTGGAAGCATTGCTCCAAATTCCCACCAAGTGGGCCTCTGCTGTGGCTCTGACACACACACTTGTGAGCACGCGCACGCACACGCTCACAACCGACCAGCTTTCTGCTCCCCGGCAACTGAGGGGTCTCCCCCTGGGCATCCACCCCTCCTCTGGTGCACAAATCCCTGGAACCCTCCAAGGCCATAGGCAACAGGAACCTACACTCTCACTGGCTGCAAAAGAACTCACTTCTTGTGTGGGTTCACACCACAAGCTCTCTTACGATGCTGATTTCAGAGCTTGACTCCCATGTATTCACAGAGCACCTACTATGTGCCAGGCACACGGAGTGGGTGAGAAAGGATAGCCTGGTCCTCCAAGAGCCCCCACCAGGCTGGAGTGGGTGAACACAGGCATGGAACTGGCTCCGATGTGGCAGGTGGGTGCAGGAACGTGGTGGGAACACGGCAGTGAGCACTCTCCCAGCCCGGGGGGTGGGGGGCCCTGGGAGGAGGTGATGTACCTGCTAGGACTCCACAGGCAGGAACGGGGGTGACAAGGCCATTCCAACAGGAGCACCAGAATGTGCCAAGGCCGAGAGGTACAGGGTACATGGCTTATGGCTCCAGGTACTGGCAGAGCCCCGTGGGACTAGGGAGGACTGCCTGGCCTGGGGAAGAGGATGAGGCCATGCTCAGTGGTCAGGTGACAGAGGGAGTGAATGGCACCCTGACGGACACTTTTGCTCATAAAGCTCATGATGTGGGACTGGGGCCAGGCCTCGGGCTCCTCACAGGGATGCAGTCTGGATTTGGGGATGTGTGCTGGGCTAGGGGAGGCCCGGGGGGTGGTCTCTTGGGGGGGACTGACCCCAGAACGAGCTCCCATCATTCCCACGTGGCTCTGAGCTGAGTGGCAAGAGTGGCAAGTGGACAGGCAGCCCTGGGCTCTGCATTCCTAAGGAGATAGCACTTCATGGACCATCAAGGTCCTGGCAGGCTCACCCTGGCAACAGTGCAGCCTCCAGACTGCTGCCTGGCGAGCCCCAGGCAGAGGGACCATCAGCGACCCCGAGCCCCTGCCGCGCTGGCTGGTAATGCAGAATGCCTAGTCAGCATGGCCCTCGGCCCTGCGCTCTGAAACTCCTCCCTGGGGTCACTCCCAGGAGCTTGTCCATGATCTCTGCCAGATGAAGAAACTGAGGCACAGTTGCAGGGGGGGGCAGGGCTGAGATTTGAACCTAGATCTGACTATGCACCCTTCCTGCTCTGCCTGGCACACGCTCCCCACCCCTGCAGGTGCCTGGGGTGGTATGTGGCGCTCACCTCTGCCTTCAGCCGCTCGATCTCGATCTCCCCGTCCTCGATCTGCCGCCGCAGCTGTTTGGCCACTGTCTTCTCTGTCTCCACGATCTGCAGGAGGTGCAGATACTTTTGCATCAGCGCTTCGTGCTCTGTGGCCAGGGTCCGGTAGCTGCGGACAGATGGACGCGGCAGGTTAACTGCTGGACCCCCCAGAGCTGCAGGCCAGGTAGGACTCACCCCCCTACGGTACTCAGGAGAAGGTCCTGATTGCTGCCCAAGCATCTGGGGCCTCCTCCCCAACTCCTGTCCAACTGGGTCCCACTTTCCCCTGCAGGCTCCCAGGCCTTTGCACGGCAGATCTTCTGTCTGAAACCTGTCTCTCCCTTCTCCTCTCCCTGTGCTAGCTTCGCCTTCTTTCCTGGCTCCAGGTGTCTTCTCCAACCCAGACTATGGGGGTACCCCCACCGCCCAGGCTTCGGATGCCCAACCCAGGGCTCTGGCATCCCCTCCTCCAACTGCAGCCCCAGCTGGGAGGCTTGTGCTGGGGGAAACTGGGACCAAGGTTGGGGGGCCAGATTAGAGGGCCCTTCAAAGTCCAAGCAGAGGATGGAAGAGGGAGCCCAGCATTTGTCAGATTAACAGGCCTTAGACGGTGGAGCATCACGGCTGGGCAACTTGGAAGAGCCGCCAGGTGGGGGCAGTGGTGCCCTGCCCAAAGTCACAGGTCCCAGGCCTCTGAGGGTGATGCGTTCTGGGCCAGGGTTCCCCCTGATTCTACGCAGCATGGGCAGGGCCTGTGAGGACTTCAGAACTGGGGGAGGACCTGGATCCAGGAAGGGGTGCGGCCTCTGAGGGCGGAGGGGCTTTGCAAGGGGCCTGTCAGGGCAGGAGACCAGAGCGCAGGCATGGACTCAGAGGGAAGGTCCCAGGGCCCCGCAGGACAGCCTGCCTTCCTGAGCCTGCGTCCCCAGCCTCCCCCACCCTTGGCCTCTCCACACCACAGGGCTCTGTTTCTGGTCTCCAAGGCTCCCTGTCCCCTCCAATCCCCATCCTGCCTCCCGCCCGCTCATGTCGATCATGCAGTCCTGCCTCGCTTTGCCACCCCCAGCACAGCCACCCCTGCCCCCCCGTGGGCTGAGTTCTGCTTGGGCCCCATGCTCTGACCCCGTCCCTGGGCCCAGCCCTGCTTGCTCGCACACTCATCAGCCCAGGGACAGCAGACCGGTCACCAGGCCTCTCTGTGCCTTAGTTTGCTCATCCGGGAAATGGGGATGATGAGTCCCTGCCCACGGGGCTCTGCCGGCATGGCACAAGTCACCAACCACACAGGATGCACAGTGCTGCGATTACCATGGCTCCCTTCATCCCGCCCCTGACCCCCCCAGGTCCCACCCTGGACCCCCCCACAGTCCGTCCGTCCTGTGTCAGCAGCGGCCCCTATGAGGCTCTTTGTCCTCAGTCTACAGGAGCCCCAAGTCCCTGTGGTACGAACCCAGCCCCCTCCCCACCTTTGCAGTAAGGTCTATTGAAAGAACAGCCTGCCCTTACCCATTGTCCCACACTTGTCCTCCCCTCACTCCTAGCCAGGGCAGCCTCTGCCACCTGCGCCCACAGAGGGAACTGGTCCCTCTTGGGGGTCACCAGCTGGCTACCCCCTTGCCCAATCGATGCCCAATCGAGGGGACCGTTTCCCATCTGGCATCTTCTGACATGACTTTCCAGCTGCCCTGGATGTGGCTGGTCCATGGGGTGCCGGGTCGGGGATGCTGGCTTTTGTTCCCGACTCAGGATCTGCACACAAATGTTCTAAGCCCTAAATGGGACACTGACAGCTTCCTGACGAGCCCGAGTGAGATGAGGATCCCAGGATGCCGTGGGTGGGACAGTGTTGCAATATGACAGGGGCTACATGGAGGGGTTGGGGGGGCGCCCAGGAGGTTGAGAAAGCCTGGTTCCCTGCCTGTGTCGGAGGAGGTGACTCCCGTGGCACCCGAAAGTGGCGGGGGTGCGTGGACGGGGCAGAGGGTGCAGGCGGCCCGTGGACCTGGAGCACGTGCCAGGGGAGGATCCACAGCTCCGTCCTGGCTTCTGCACCCTATCTAAAGGTCAGTAAGGCTGGAGGGGGGACGTGGCAGGTGGTACCATTGGCTTAAGATGAGGATTCTGTGCTTGTCTCATGAAAATGAGCGTTAACCAGAATATTAGGTTTTAAAGCGTTTCCTACTTCCCAAGAGGCTCAGCTCTCTACTTGCAAAGGAAGCTCAGCGGAGAGACACTGTCACATCTCCCTCTCACTCCAGGGCCATCCAGGACTCGGTTGGTTTGTCAAGGACGCTAGCGCTTGGGGGCGGAGCAGGCCCTCTCTGGGCAGCTCTGCCTCCCCCACCTCCATTCCTCCAGTGACGGGGTACTGAGCACCTTTTTGGGCAGCACTATCCTTGGGGACTCAGACTTGGATCTGGAGGGGGACTTAGAAGCCATGGAAGAACCACGGTCTCATTTTATAGCCGAAGAGACTGAGGCCAGGAGAGGGGACCACGATTTTCTGAAGTGCTCGAGCCATTCTCTGGTCCTGCCTGTGTGTGAGTTACGGGGCCACCCTGGTCCAACAAGCGCTGTGCCGTCTCTGTCCCCTTCACCAGGTAGACGCCACACATGGTAGCATCTCACTGTCTAAGGCACTGATTTCCTGAATCCATGTAGCCCTGGTAATCAGAGTCTAAAACACGTTAGAATTCTATATCGCTCCAACGCTTGGGAAGCCCCTCCATAGAAACCGACTCATTTGTTTCTCAAAATGACCCTACTCTCGGTTCTACATCAGTGCCAGGGAGGCTGAGGGCCACCTACTCTCCCCGAGTCTGGGGTCTTCCCATGTGAATCCATCCTCCACAAGGCTGGCAATTTCCACTCAAAACTGTAGGTCTGACGGTGTCACTCCTCTGGTGTAAAACCTTTGATGGCTCCCACTGTTCACAGAGCAGTGAGCATTTAAAAAAGATGAACCCTGCTCACAATTCATACATTGGACCCGAGACACAGTACACGAAGTTCACCTGTCACAGGGAGATGGTGGGGGCTTGGCAGCAGGTGGGATGCCTGGGGTCGGCAAGGCCAAGCACCTGAGCTTGGTGTTCAAGGGCTGGTCATGACCAGGTTACACTCCACCTTCGGAAACCCACACTTGTCTCTTCATTGTTCCTGGAAGCCACTCCTACATCTGTGCCTTGGGGATGTGGTCAGGGGCCCAAGCACTCATAGTTAAACCCATTAAATATGCCTCTGGTCCTCTGGCTCAGATCAAATGTCATCCTATATCCAGTTTCCACCATCTACCTATAGAGGGAAGTAATGTCTCCTCCTCACAGCCTTCACATACCAGTGCTTGCTGGCTGTGACCATGACTAGTGTCTTCCTGATGGGACTGTGACATCTCTGGAGAGCACTTTCATCCATCCTTGTCTGCCCAGTGCCATACTTGCAGCCTGACTCTACAAGTTCATGTGTGAGAACCTGGTGTCCATGGCTAGACTGGACATTCCTTGAGGACAGAGATGGACATGACCTGACCTCAAGGTCACAGGGGTTCTGGTCAGCTGGCTTGTTCCAGGGCTCAAGGAAGGGCCTTGGTATCCATCCATCTACCTACCCATCCAACCACCTATCCATCTATCCACCCACTCATACATCTATCCATCCACCCACATCCATCCATTCATTCATCCATCCACCTACCCACCCATTCACCTATCTATCCATCCACCCACCTCCTGTTCATCCATCCATCCATCCATCTATCCACCCACCCATACCTATCCATTTATCCATTCACCTACCTATCCATCCACCCATCTATCCACCGCACCACATCCCATTCATCCATCCACCCATCCATTCACCCACACCCATCCATTTATCCATCCACCCACCTACCCATCCACCCATCTACCCACCCACCCATCTACTCATTCACCCATCCATTCACCCACCCACCACACCCATCCATTTATCCATCCATCCATCCATCCATCCATCCATCCACTCACCCACACACCATTCATGCATTGTTTTTTCATCACCTGTCTATCCATCCACCCTCACACACAGTTTAAACACATCCATTTTTCATCTACCCTCCATTCATCCATCATTCATCTTCCATTCGACATCCACCCTGGATCCATCCTCTACCCATTCATTCATCCTTGAATTCTTCCAATCCACATTTGCTGACCGCTTGCCTATACCTCTATAAGCCCTGGGGATGCAAAGAATTACACTTGGTTTCTGCCATCAGGACCTCACACTTAACAGGCAGACAGACACAGAAGCACACCCCTCTCCACTGAGCAAGAAAGATCACCTGCTGAGAAGGGCGGATCTGGGGGATCCCTGCCCTCAGGATTCAGCTCTGCCAGGGGGCTGCCAGCTGTGGAGCCGCACCCCAGCCCACAAGCCTGGCCCTTCCCTAAGACCCAAAAGACTCAACCCAGTGTGGAAGGCCTTCTCTGCAGCACTTACGGGAGACCCTTTGCTTTTCTCTCCATCTGGCCCCTCCAGTGAGAGGCACACTGCTGGGAATGAGGAGGTCTGGAATGCCCAAGCTCAGAGCAGTTTAGAGGATTTCAGTGTCTAGGGCAGGAAATAGGCCCAGAGGAATGACAGGAGCAGTTCATGGTCAGGCAGCAGATCAGTGGCTGCATTGGGCCGGAGCCCGGACTCAGGCTCTGGTAGCCGTAAAGCCCTTTATCCCCACCGACTCGGGCTCGGCTCCTCTACCAGGAAGGAGCCAGTGTGCTGGAGCAGGTGGGAGGCTGCTCCTCAGGTCTCCTGCTCCCGGTGGGACCCGAGCTCCAGGGCTCTAAGGGCGACCCTGCCGAGAGCCCCCCTTACAGTTCTCCTTCTCCTCCCTACCCCGGGGCCTCCCTCGGGTCCGCCTTGTCTCCTGGGACATACCTGGCATGGGCGATGGCTGCCACCCACTCGTCACAGTCCTTGGCATCCTCTGTCCTCAGCTCCAGGGCTTTCTGGTTCTCATGGCTGAAGTTAACCGTGAAATAATGCTGCATCGAGAAGAAGACATCTCTGATTACCAGGGTGTCCGCGGCTCACAGGCTGGCTGTTTTGCAAAGTGCTCGCTGCCACATCAGCCAGGCGCAGGTTCATTATCTGTGATCCCTGGAATGCTGCTCTATTTAGCATTTTCAAACTCTTGATTGAGGCAGGTTTTGTATGATGGCACAGAGCCTCTGCTTAGGATATTGTGAGAAGGAAGCAAAACCCACAAAGCCCTATTTGTCGACAAACTGCAAAAAAAGCTCATTTTGAACCATCAGGGATGCTGGGGGAAGGCAGAGAGAACACCCCACGAGAGTACCCCATTTGTGAGCTGGTACCATTTGGGTGCTGCATGCCCGGACAGTCCATGGAAATGTACTAAGTGCTCTTCTGGTCCTGGGACAGACAGATGGGGTCCCCAGGGGCGCCCACCAGAAGCAAGTCTGTTGGATGTGGGTGACTTGGGGCTGGTTCCAGCACGGGGCCTGCCGCCTAGGCTCCCGGGAGGCAGAGCGCCTGATGACAGACACCTGTTAAATTCCCACGTTAATGCACTGAAGCTCCCAGCACAAGGCTTGATGCCCAACAAGCGCATCTGTTAGCTACGGTCATTCCATTCGGGAGATAAGAACCAAGGACCGTGGGGACAGAGAAAGCCACCCTCTGCTCAGCCCAGAGAGAGCAGGACGGCTGCCTGGTGGGGGAGGGCAGGGTCCAGGTTTGTTTATGTTGGACAAGGAGCACAGACACCTGGAGCCCCCAGTGTGCGAGAGGCGAGGGTGCGAGGGGCTGGACCGCAGGCATACAGATGCCAGAGATGAGGTGGGCAGGGTCTGGTGGCCATGCCCAGTGAGGGGAAAACACCCACGTTTCTGGCTTGAGTGATGAGAGGCCAGGGGTGCTGTATAGATAGGCGAGGCATTGGCAGGACCACGAGCAGGTTTTTTTGGGGGGCGGGTGGGGTTGGGGGGACATGCAGACTTTGGGCCCACAGCCCATGTCTCTCCCGGCTGCCGAGGGGGCTGGTGTGTCAGGCTGGAGTGTCAGGCTCCAGGCACCCAGAGGTTGGCAGAGAGGGTGGGTGAGCCGGTGCTGGGGGCCCAGCCTATGGACGCCCCTTGGGTCTCATCCTGGAGTAGGAGGGAGAGAGGCAGGCAGTGGGGCACAGAGACGGACCTGCAGGCCTGCTGGGTCAGGGACACCCCCGGTCAGAGACGCGCCCTGGAGGGCCGAGGCATGGCAGTGTGTCAGAGGAGCCGCCGTCCCCGTCCCTCTACCCACGGCGCCCAGGCACAGGGAGCAGCAGCTGAGTGCGGTGCGTAAACTATTTTTAGCCTCTGCTGACATTTACTGTATTTCTGTTAATTGTCAGTCTTGGTGGCAGCCAGTGTGTGTGCATGTGCGTGTGGACGGAGCGTCCATGTCTCTCACTTGTTTCCTAGGAAACACATAACTGGGGCTATGTAATAAAATGTCAGCTGCAGTCTCAAAGAGCTGAATTCGGAAGGCTCAGGTGGGCTCCCCACCCTCCCTGGCAGGTGAGGAAGAGCAGCAGGTGGCTGTCCAGCACTGCCCCTGACTCTCAAGGATGATGAACACCCCAGTGCTCGTCTCCCGTGATCTCACAGATTCCCGCGTCACCAGGTGGAGCAGGTGTTACCAGTTTTGCACGGTTGTGCCACGTGCCCAAGTCCACACAGCTGGGTAGCAGAGGAGCCAGGATAACGCACCTTCCCCAGGCACCTACCATCCTCTCTGGCCGGGGCTTGGCACTGGGAGGTGAAGGTGATAAAACCTACAGAACCTCCACACAGGTGAGACTCTGGGTCCTAACTCAGAAATGGGGTCTCTCAGTGGCCCACAGACAGGCACAGGGGGTTCCCTTGGGTCCCCAGGGCAGATGAACCCATTCAGTGGTCTCCCTGGCCCCTCAGAGCCATGGGGAGTGAGTCAGCCCCTCAGCCCTGAGCAGAGGTTTCTCCCCAGTCGGCCCGGCTTAGGGGAGAAGCTCACAGTTACTCCCCCTGCAACACTGCATCAGCAGGTGCAACCAAAGGAAGCCAGCCTAGAAGCCCCCAGGCCTGAACCCTGCCATCGCCACAGGACACCTTTGGTTTTCAAGCTGTAAGGATGCTTGGCTCTCTGCCCCTTGGGCTCCCTCCCCAGCCACCCCCAGGCACTGCCACAGGGTGGCATCTGTCCAGCCCCTGTGGGGCCTCTAGACCTGTCACCTCTGCTCTAGGTTAAGCCTTTGGCTGTGGCCAGCATCCTCACCAGCACCCTGCCGCATCTCTTGTCCATGGAGACAGCACCTAGATGCCCTGTGATGGAGCAGTGGCTGGTGCAGGGGTAGGGGTGGGGACCTGGGGGGCAGACATGACCTAGAAACTTCACTGTACCTCCTAATGCCACAGTGAGCTCTGAGGAGGGCCCAGGGCAACCTCAGGGAGGAGGACGAGCAGGGTGCCATCCAGGCAACTTGGGAGCTTCCACTGCAGGAGGAACTGGAGGCTGCAGGACGGGGCTGGGCTCCTTGCACACATGGCCTTGCCAGGAGCACTCTCACCCAAGGAGTCATGCGTTATCACCCCCATTTCACAGGGTGGGAGGCAAGACACACCCCCAAGGTCCCCTGCAGGCAGCTGCGCTAAGCCAGGACTAGGCTGTTCTGTGGCCCCAGGCTGACACGCAGGTGCCTTGGATGACAAGAGGGCCATGTGCTCACTTTGTGCCTGTAACCACCCCCTGACCCCCGACCCCAGGTCTATACAAGCACAGTACCCATTGCCTGAGCGACTAGCAGACGGTGCTCACCGAGGGAGTCATTGCCATGTGACTAAGGCTGTGCTCTATGCGGGGACTGAGGGTAAGGGAGGGGGACATGGACAGAGGCAGGCAGGAGGATGTGGACAGGGGAAGAGATGAGATGAAGATGGAGATAGAGACAGAGATGGAGACACAGAGACAGAGAGATGGAGACAGAGATAGAGACGGGGGCAGGGGAGCAGAGACACAGAGATGGAGAGAAAAAGTGAAATCTGCTGGGGGAAAGAACAAAGCCCACACATACAGAGAGAAAGGCTGAGTTCCAGACTCCGGGAAGATGCTAAGAAAAAGGCAGTTTGGAGAACTGAGAAGGATGGGGCGGGGAGGGGGAACATCAGATGCTCAGACCCATGCATGGAGAGACCTGCACTTGGAGAGGCCTGCGAAAAGAGAGAAGAGACCCCACAAAGCACTGGTAGTGGGACTGGGGAGGCAGCAGTCCCAGGCAGGTGCAGTCAAGGTGTCCCCTGGGGGCAGAGCCACCTGCGAGGTGGTGACCCCCCTCTCATGCAGGGGCTGTGGTTGGAGGTGTGAGGGCCTCACGGGGTCTGGGCCAGGGCTGTAGTCCAGGGCTCCTCGGTGACCCAGTGCTGTTTTCACAGGGATGGGCCAGGGCTCACCAGAGTGAAGAGGGGCAGGTGGCCGCCTGGTCATAGAAAGGGCATTGGATGTGGAATCTGACCCATGGTGCAGCTCAGGGCAGGTGGGCCCCTTCCTTGGTATGCTCAGGCTCTCATCTGTGAAGTGGGTAGTTGGGTGGATAAACTGGGCTCTTACTTTTTCTCAGTTCCACCCTCTCTCTCTATACCTGCACCATCTATGTGCATATCCACATCTCCATCCACCTGCCCATCCATCCACCTGCTCGCAGAGAGGGAGGGAGGGAGGCAGAGACACAGCCTGGATGAGAGTGTGCGATCTTTCCCTGCAGCTCAGGATAGGCCCAAGATGACGCCCTGTCTCTTCTTACAGCCTTCAGGAGGCTCTAGGTGTGACTCTGGCCTGGCCCCCTTCTCTTTAGAGTGTGTAGCCCTAGTCTGGCCTGAGGGCCCAGGTGTGGCACTGTGTCCTGGGGTCAGCTAGGGAAGACACAGAACTTCAGGTCAGGGGGAAGGTGCTTGTCTGGATCTCAGTCTGGTGGGGAGGGGGTCCGGTAGCCCCCGTCCTCTTCTCACTTGAGGACTGCCTTCTCCCTGAGTCCTCTCCTCCCATGGAGCCTCACAGTCCTGTCTGATCCACAGGGCTTGGATGGCTCAAGACCAGGCTGTGGCTGGCTTCCTTCCCCAGGGGACTCTGTACCTCACACAGAGTTTGGCATTGAGCAGGTGCAGCCGAATGGCCAAAGAAGAAAAGAATGAACAGACACATAGATGCTAATCTACTCCAGGAGTCTGAGGATGTCTCCATTAGGCACCTTGACATTTCTGCCACTCATCCCCTTACTCCTATTAATACTCAATGTAATACCACCAATAACCCTCTGAATACTTGCTGTGTGACACCTGGTGTGGCTGCATCTCTCAGAGGCATCTACCAGGTGGGGAAGGTAAGACATTGAGTTCATGGTCTTTGTGAGTGGAGGCCTGAGACTGCTGTATTTTTCAGCATCAAGGGAAGCCCACCCCAAATAAGCAGAGCCCTGGAGTGGGCCCCTTGGGTGATACAATGGTCTCTGTGCCAGCCTATTTCCCATTTTTATCCTACTTCCCTGGCAGCATGGAGAGATGGGGCAAACTTCTCCAGGGGAAGTAGCAAGATTAGGATAAGAGGAGATTTTTGTCATTGTGTGGGAATGGCAAAAGTTATGAATTCTCAGGGTATTAAAAGTGGGGGGAGGCCATGGCTCCCTTCTCACCATACCCATTGGGTAGGCTTGACCTGTTCTGCCCCAGCACTCCCCTATGGACCCACCAAAATTGGCAGAGGGACATACCTTGGACATTTGGCTCTGGTGGCCAGGGGCTTGCTGTTCTGGGCCCCATGGAACTGAATTGATTAGAGAGACAGTTTCTGGCAGCCAACCTCAAGGGGCACTGCCCAGACAGCAGGACAGAAGCCACCTTTGGGCTTCTTGTGACCACTCCTTCAGGATGAGGAGAGAGCTGTTTGCGCTAATACGTGGAAATCAATGCAGAGAGTAAATCAAAAATAAAGAAACAGAGGCCTGCTCCCAATGAAAGGACAAGATGAAACTCCAGAAAAAAACCCTTCATGAAGCTGAGATGGCTAATTTACCTGATAAAAAGTTCAAAGTCATAGTCATAGAGGAGCTCACTGATGTCAGAACAGTGGGTGGACACAGAATTTCAACAGAAAGAAAACATGAGAAGAAACCAAACAGAAGTCACAGAATGAAGAATATAAAGTTGAAGCAAAAAATGCACAAGAGACTTCAACAGCAGAGCAGACAAAGCAGAAGAGAGGATCGGTCAACAGGAAGATGGTGCACGTGCTCAAAAATAGACCAGCAAAAAGAAAAAAGAGTTTAAAACAGTAAAGGCAGCTCAATGGGCCTACAGGACAACATCAAGGGAATGTTTGCATAATAATGGCTCCAGAAAGAGAAGAAAACTATCCCCTAGAAAAGGACAGAAAACTTATTTGAAGCATAATGACTGAGAATATCCCTGGGCTGGGGGAGGAAACACACACCCAGGCTCAGGAAGCCTAGAGACTCCCAAAGAAGATGAATCCGAGGAGACCCACACCTGACATGTTACTATAATGGAAACTCCAAAAGTGATAGACAAAGAGGATCTTCAAAATATCATGTGAAAACAACTCTGCGCATACAAGGGATCCTGGAAGACATCAGAGAGTTTTCAGCAGAGACCATGTGAGCCGGTGGGAGATGCAGAATATATTCAAGGTGCTAAAGGGAAAAACCTTCCAAGCAAGAATGATCTACCCGGGAAGGACGTTGTTCAAGACTGAGGGGGAGAGAAAGTTTTCCAGACAAGCAGGAACTGGAGGACTTCCCTATTGCTGAGCAGTAGGGAAGATGGTAAAGAGATGGCAAAGGGACTTCTCTCCTTCAAGCTGAAAAGCAAGGGCGCTGATTGGGAACCAGGCTACACATAAAAGGATAAGTCTCACTGGTAAAGGTAAACATACAGGTAAAGGCAGTGGCTTAATCACTTATAAAGCTGGCAGGAAGATTAAAGGTAAGAGCAGTAAAAATGACCATGCCTGCAACAATTACTTAAGGGACACACAAAATAAAAAGATGTAAAATGTGACATCAAAAGCCTAAAATGTAGGGGGAGGGAGTAAAAATGCAAAATTTTAGAATGTGTTCAAACTTAACTTGCTATCAACTTAAAATAAATTAGTATGTATACACACATAGGCACACCACATTTTACCATGCTTTGCTTTGCTGCATTTCATAGCTACTGCATTTTTTTTTCAAAGTAAAGGTTCATGACAACCACATCAACAATTTTTCCAATAGCCTTTGCTCATTCTATGTCTCTGTGTCACCTTTTGGTGATTCTTGCAATATTTCAACCTTTTCCACTATTATTATACTTGTTATGGTGATCTGCGATAAGCAATTATGACTTGCTGAAAGTCTAGATGATGGTTAGCATTTTTTAGCAATAAAGTATTTTTAGTTTCAGGTAGGTACATTGCTTTTTTAAACATCATGCTATTGGGATCCCTGGGTGGCGCAGTGGTTTAGCGCCTGCCTTTGGCCCAGGGCGTGATCCTGGAGACCCAGGATCGAATCCCATGTCGGGCTCCCGGTGCATGGAGCCTGCTTCTCCCTCTGCCTGTGTCTCTGCCTCTCTCTCTCTCTCTCTGTGACTATCATAAATAAATAAATAAAAATTAAAAAAAATTTATAAAAAAAATAAACATCATGCTATTGTATACTTAATAGACTCTGGTATAGTGTAAACATAACCTTAACATGCATTGGGAAACCAAAAAAAGTATTTTACTCGCTTTATTGCAATATTCACTTTATTGCAGTGGTCTGGAACCAAACCTCCAATATCTCTGAGGTCTATCTGTAGGCTGATGTATGTAAGCCACGTGGTTCCCACAAAACAAAAACCTAAATTAGATACACAGATGTTAGGCAGAGATAGGCATCTAAACATGACACTAAAGAGAGGCATAAAACCACAAGGGGAGAGAGCAAGAGAACAAGAAACAGTGAGGAAATAGGAAACATCTGGAAAATAATGAATAAAATGGCAATAAGGGCAAAGCCATCTATAACTACTTTAAACATAAACTGACTAAATTCTCCAAAAATCAGAAGACACAGAGACTGAATGGATTAAAACAAAAAACAAGAACCATCTATATGCTGCTACAAGATGTCAGGCCATACAGACGTAAGAACACGCAAACTGAAAATGAAGGGATGGAAAGAGATGTTTCATGCAAATGGAAACCAGAGGAAAGCTGGTGTAGCTACACTTGTATCAGACAAAAGGGTCTTGAAAACAAAGTCTGTAATAAGAGACACAGATGGGCATTACCAATGATGAAGGGGTTAACCCAGCAAGAAGACACGACATTTGTAAATATTTACATACCCGCCATAAGCACACCTAAACATATAAAGCAAGCACTAAAGACATAAAAAGAGAAATCTGCATCAATGCAACAACAGCAGGGGACATTAATTAACACCCCACCTGCACCAGAGGAGAGATTAACCAGCCAGAAAATCAACAAGGGAACAGTGGCCTTAAAGGACACATTATACCAAATGGACCTGACAGCTCTACACAGAACATTCCACCCCAAACCAGCAGAAAACACATCCTTGTCAAGTGTGCATGGAACACTGTCCAGGAGACACCATATGTTAGGCAACAAAATAATTCCCAATGAATTTCAGAAGACTGAAATCATATTGAGCATCTTTCCAGACCATAACAGCATGAAACTGGGAATTAACTACAAAAGAAAACTGGGAAAAATCACAAACATGCTACTCAGCAATGAATGGATCAATGAGATTAAACATGCTACTCAGCAACGAATGGATCAATGAGGAAATCAAAGATGGAAAAAAACCCTTCAGATGAATGAAAATGAAAATATAATATACTAAAATCTCCAGGATAAAGCAAAAGCAGTTCCAGGAGGGAAGTTTTAGTAAGACAAGAAACAGGACAAATCTCAAGTAAACAATCTAACTCCCCACTTAAAGAAACCAGAAAAAGAGGAACAAAGCCCAACATCAATAGGAAGAAAGATATAATAAAGATCAGAGCAGAAATCAATGAAATGGAGACGAAAAAGACAATAGAAAAAAATGGATGAAACGGATTCTTTGAAAAGATAAATAAAATGGATAAAATGTTAACTAGACTCAGTAAGAAAAAAAGAAAGAAATCTCAAATAAAATCATGAATGAAAGAGGGGAAGTTACAACTGATACTGAAAAAATACAAGGGATCATAAAAGACTACTATGAACAATTATACACCAACAAATAGGGCAATTTAGAAAAACTGGATAAATTCCTAGAAACATATAATCTTCTAAGACTGAATGATGAAGAAATAGAAAATCTGAATGGGCCAATTATAGTAAGGATACTGGATCAGTAATCAAAAACCTCCAAACACACAAATGTCCAGGACCAGACAGCTTCACTGGTGAATGCTACTAGGCATTCAAAGAAGATTTAATACCTATCCAAATGGAAAGATTGAATACCACACCTTGGAAGATATGAATGCTTCCAAACACAGTTTTCCAGGTCAATGTTACTCTGATACCAAAAGCAGACAAGGACACCACAAAAAAGAGAAATTACAGGCCTGATAAACATATATACAAAAATCCTAGACAAAGTATTAGCAAACAATCAACAACACATTAAAAAGGCTCATATACCACGATTGAATGGGATTTATTCCAGGAATGCAAGGATGGTTCAATATCCACAAACCAATCAGTGTGATACATCACATTAACAAAATGAAAAATAAAAATGATATGATCATCTCAATAGATGTATAAAAGCACTTGACAACATTCAACATCCATTTATGTTAAAAAACTCTCAACAAATTAGGGCTAGAGGGAACATACCTCCATATAATAAAGATCATATACAAAAACCCACAGCCAAAAAAAAAAAAAAAAAACCCACAGCCAACATCACACACAATAGTGAAAACTGAAAGCTTCCCCCTAAGCTCAGGAACAAGACAAGGATGTCCAGTCTCACCACTTTTATTCAACACAGTACTGAAAATCTTTGACACAGCAATCAGGGAAGAAAAATAAATAAAAGGCATCCAAACTGGTGAGAAGTAAAATCTTTACTAGTTGCATATGACATGCTACTGTATAACAGAAATCCAAAGACACCACCAAAAAGTTGTTAGAACGGATATAAGAATTCAGGAAAGTTGCAGGACACAAAATTAACAAATAAAAATCTGTTGCATTTCTATACACCAACAATGAAGCAGCAGAAAGAGAAATCAAGGAATTAGTTCCATTTATAAGTGCATCAAAAACATGAAAATACCTAGGAATAAACAACTGAAGAGGTGAAGGACTTGTATTCTGAAAACTATAAATAAACACTGATGAAAGAAATTGAAGATGACACAAAGAAAAGGAAAAGTTCCATGGTCATCGATAGGAATTTAATACAGTTAAAATGTCCATACTACCCAAAGCAATCTATAGATTCAACGTGATTCCTCTTGAAATCTCAATGGCATTTTTCACAGAAAAGGAATAATCCTAAAATTTGTATGGAACCACAAAAGATCACAAATAGCTAAAGCAATCTTCAGAAAGAAGAACAAAGCTGGAGGCATCCTGCTTCCTGATTTCAAACTATATTACAAACCTGTAGTAATCAAAACAATATGATATTGGCAAAAAAGCTGATGCACAGGTCAATGGAACAAAACAGAGAGCCTAGAAATAAACTCATGTGTGTATGGTCAATTAATATACAACAAGGAGGCAAGAATACACAATGGGGAAAGACAGTCTCTTCAACAAATCATGTTGGGAAAACTGGACAGCCTCATGCAGAATGAAACTGGACCACTTTCATCACCATACACAAAAATTAACTCAAAATAGATGAAAGATTTCAATGAAAGACCAGAAGCCATAAAAATCCTAGAAGAAATAGTCATTAAGCTCCTGACATCACTCTTGGTGATGTTCTGACTCCAAAGGCAATGACAATAAAACAAAAATAAATAAATGGAACTGTCACATTAAAAAGCTTCTGCAACAGCAAAGAAAACCACTGACGAAATAAAAAGTCAACCTACTGAATGGGAGAAGAGATCTGCCAATCATAGATCTGATGGAGGGCTAATATCAAAAATATGTAAAGAGCTCATGTAACTCAATATCAAGAAAACAATCCAATTAAAAAATGGGCAGAGGCCTGGAACAGACATTTTTCTGAAGGCGACACAGAGATGGGCAATAGACATATGCAAACATAGTCAACATCACTCATCACCAGGGAAATGCAAATCAAACCCACGATGAGATCCCACCTCACACCTGTCAGAATGGCAGAGATCAGTAACACAAGAAACAAGGGGTGCTGGTGAGGATGTGGAGAAAGGGGAATCGTCTTACACTGTTGGTGGGAATGCAAACTGGTGCAGCCACTCTGGAAAACAGTGTGGAGGTTCCTCAAGAAATTAAAAATAGAGCTACCCAATGACCCAGCAATTCCACTTCTGAGTATTTATCTAGAGGAAACAAAATCACTTATTCAAAAAACTATCTGCACCCCCGTGTTCATGGCAGCATCATGTACAACAGCCAAGGCTTAGGACCAGTCTTGGT
Organism: Vulpes vulpes; assembly: GCF_048418805.1. Classification (NCBI taxonomy): domain Eukaryota; kingdom Metazoa; phylum Chordata; class Mammalia; order Carnivora; family Canidae; genus Vulpes; species Vulpes vulpes. The sequence continues at coordinate 106,048,821 of NC_132793.1, read as the reverse complement.
GTCCATCAAAGGATAGATGGATAAAGACATGGAATCTAAACAAAACCAATGAACAAACCAAACCAAAGCAATCTCAGAGAAGAGGAGGACAGATTGGTTGTTGCCAGAGGGGTGTGTGTGTGTGTGTGTGTGTGCGCGGGGTGTGAGCAAAATGGGAGAAGAGGGTCAAGAGGTAGAAGCTTTCAGTCATAAGAAGAGTAAGTCACAGGACGTAATGCACAGCATGGTGACCCGTCAGCTGTATTGCACTGCATGGCACCTCACGCCCTGTGGTGACGGTGATCGCCACAAGGCTTGTGGTAGTCACTGTATTTGCAGCGTATATGCACAAAGGGGTCACGTGAGGAGTCCCCTCTTTTCACAATCGCTGTGGGAGTCAGATAATCTAATGCTGGTGCCCAGCAGCAACCAAGCATCCAACACACGGTTGCTATAATTTTAATTTATTAATATATTTATAGCCTCATTGCCCTTGGCAAGCTTGGCTGGATAGGACAACCGAGCCTAATTCAAAACAGAGGTGACTTCCCAGCAGGTGCGTGTGCTGTGGGCTTGCAGTGAGAATGGGGTTACTGTCCAGGCTCTGAGTCCTTTCAGAGGTTTGCGGCAACGTCAGAGTTACTGAGTGTCCAACCTGGCCAGTGGGCGGGTGACTGGTGGCTGCAGGGGAGGACCAGGGGCGCTTGGGCTCTCCTCCCCTCCTTTGCTGACGGCCCACCCGTGTGGGGCTGCCATCCCCCACACATCCTGTGCGCACTGGGCTGTGTCTGGCTGGTGTGCTCTCCCTGGGTCTGTCTCTGCTTCCCCAGTATCCACCCTCCCAGACCCCTGTCCCGTGCCTCTCAGCTCCTTCCACAGAGTAGATGAGGTTCCTAGCCAGGCCTGCTGCACAGGCTCCAGAAGCAGCCCCACAGATCTCCCCTTCTCGGTCTGCTCCTCCTGCTCAGGCTGTGACAGGCTGCACCCAGGTCAGGGGCTCCCCGTCTCCCTCCTCCTGCCCCAGAAGTCTGGACATGTGCTCTGCACCTGATGTGCTCCCTCCACCTCCCCAAGCTCCTTCCTGGCTGGTCAGGCATGTCTGGGACAGGCTTTCTGGATCCTGTAGCAGGAGGGTCTGTGATGAGGGCACAGGCTGGGGGCACAAGGGGCCCCTGGCCTTTCTTCCAGGTCCCAGGTTTCAGGGTGTGTGGGTGAGCCAGCCTGGCTCCCTGGAGTCCTCTGATGCCACAGAGCCCGAATGTCCTATCCTCAGCAACTGCCTGAGAAGCTCCCATGGCTGGTGGTTGAGATGGGAGTTGGAGCGTTTCTGGGGTTCTGGATAAATGTTGTCACACCAGTCTTCCCCAGGGAGAAGCAGTGACCCCAGATGCCACCAGAGTCCTTGAGATGGTCCCACGGTCTCCGATGGTGTCGGTTCAGAGCTCAGACAGATCTCAGGTCATCCCTGGTGGCTGAGCCAGCCCAGGGTCTTCCTGAGTGACAAGGCTGTGTGGAGGCAAGAGACAGGCCCCTGCAGAGGTACAGATAGACCCCGTGGACCTACTGGAGTCATGGAGCCACTGTGACGACATCCCGGGCACTCCCAGATGATGTGTGACCAAGCAGAACTACCTGAAGCTTCTCAGGGTCCATAGGACGCAACCAGAACTACACACGGGCCTCCACATGATCATGGGACAGGGCTGGAGTCACACCTGCCCCCATGATGTGACCACGTGGTCCCACGGGGTGGATCCCTCTAAAGAACAGCAGGACTGTCCTGGAGTCAGCTGTGGGGACACCTCACACCTGCAGACCCTCCCTGGGGTTTTGGGTGAGATCAGGACTCACATACTACAGGATATGGGACACATCAAGGGTACAGGGTAAACTCAGATCTGGAGCTTCCTCTGGGAGTCCACGTTTCCGCCTGGACTCTTCACGGGTCTCCCAAGAACTGCTGGAACAGACCCAGATGTGCCATGGAAGCGGAATCCACCAGTGGGCCACCCCTGGCTTTGTTAGAAAAGCAAGGCTCAGGGAAGGAGCCCTGGAGCCTCACCAGGGCAGAAGAAGGGCCGGGCACTGCCCCAGGGCCTCCGCGGACATCCAGGACAGACCAGACCATTCCTCCATCTGAAATAAGGGGTGTGTGCCTTGACCTGGGGCACCCCCAGGAGTCCTTCGACGGATCCCGATGCATGACGAGCATCAAGGCCAGACCCATCCAACAGGTCCAGAATTCTTGCAGGGCCTTGGCAGGTGCACACTTCTGCCAGCGGGTCCCCACCGTGGCTGCCTGCCCCACACCCTCCCAGAGAGCAGCCCTGGAGCAGCTGTGGGCACACGCCCCAGGGTCAGGGCCAGACACACGTCTTCTGGGTGGGGCCCGTTAATTACCACTGCGACTACTCCGAGAGTCCTCACTTCTGCCTAAGCTGCTGTGAATGAGCTCCTTCCTTTCCGCTGAATGATTTCCAACCAAGAAATACCCCTGTAGCTTGGCTCTGTGCCTCAGCCCGGGCATGGAGCAGCCTTCATTTGCTGAACGGGTGACTGAACGCATTTGTCACCGTGGCCCTGGAGCCCGGCTTATTAATTCATAACCAGCAAAGCCACAGAGTAGGGGACACTGACTTTGCTTCTCAGGCTCGGGCAGTGGAGTGGGCTGGGAGAGGTGGGACCTGGCTTCTCCCGAGTGAAGTCTAAGACTCCTCAGGGAGACCCAGAGGCCCGTGGCATCATCAAGGCTCTGAGCAGTCCTGCAACAAAGGACCTTTCCTGGGACTTGTTCCGCCATGGAATCCTTTTTGTTTTCACGTTCTAAAAGATCAATCTGTATTCTGTGAAACCAGGGTTCTGGGGTGTCCACCTTGGGACTCTCGGGTTGGGGCACGCACCAAGGCTTGGAGTCACCAGATCTTGGTTCAAATGTATTATTATTTGGCCTTGGGGGCTTCAGCGCATCTCCTCTGTGGATCTGCTTTCTCTTTCACAAAGCGGGCAGGGTGTTGCCACCTCACAGGCTTGTTTAAAACAATTTGTTTTAAACATGGTTTAAAAGAGCTCATGGTTCATAAAAGTGCTCAGTAATGGGTTTTGAACCAATGAAATCCTCTGCAAGTCTAAGTGATGGGTCTCATCAACCATTGGTGGCAAATTACCAGGAAACACACACGTGTGTGCACTGACACGCGTGTACAAGCAGCCAGAATCCATGACTATGATCTTATTTGAAAATAGGGTCTTGGCCGACGTACTCGAGTTAAGATGAGCTGTGCTGGGTTAGGAAGGAGAGGCCCTGATAGAGGAGCATGAGGGCGCAGACACATGGGGAGAGAGCCCAGGGAAGAGGCAGGCAGAGGTGGAGAGATGTGTCTACGCATCACAGGACAGCAGGGGCTGCCAGACGCTACGAGAAGCTGGGAGAAGCCAGGAGACATGTTTCCCTGGACTTCAGATTCCTCGCCTCCAGAACTGGGAGAGAGTCCACCATGTTGTTTCAGACTAGGAAATGCACATCCTTGCCCCCAAAACCCACGGGCACGAGCACACATACGGGGCCCAAGGGGCTTGTGGGCCAAGGGGCTGAGGCTGCACTAGGGTTGGGGGTGTCTGTGAGCCAGCAGGGGCCGCCATCCAGGCATCACTTCAGCTCCCATGTCCCTCTCATTCCAGACACTCAACTGATCAGCTGGTTTTCTGCTCTCATCATCAGAATCCATGCCTTCCCCCACCTCACGCCACCCTACTTCAAGGCTTCATGTCCTCCCACCTGGGTCACTAAGCTGGCCTCTCTGGCCCCAGCGTCCAGTCTCACCTGCCCCGATTTGCCCTGGTTGGCCAGAACCCAGACCCATCATCTGGGTCTCTGCTCCCTGCCTCCTCTAGCTGAGCAATGGAGGCACCACGCATGGTGGTCTCTGGGGCCTCGTCGCCTGCAGGCTCCTGGCTCCTCCCTCCTGGTCCTCCTTCGGGGCCTGGTCCCAGCTGGCCCTGTGCCTCTGCCAGCCCTCTCTGCCAGATGCTGCCTAGTATCCAGTCCAGAGGGGGCCATGCTGGAGAACCCACTGGAGCTTCCACCATGTGTGTGCACACAAGTGTATGTGCACGTGTATGTATATGTGCGTGCAAGCATGTGCACATGGACATACTCTGGCCGGCTCTCTACCTCTTCCACCCTCCCCTCAATAAGGGCCGTCATCCAGACTCCTTCTCAGGCCTTCCCAGACACCCAGGTCCCTTTATTCTTCCCCCAGACTCCTGGGGGAGGCCACCATGTCCTCTGGCCCCTGCAGGGAGAGGTCCCATCCAACGGGGGGCAGGCCACTCCAAATGTGTCTCCCAACCTCTCTCAATGCCTCTGCAGCACAGCCTGTTCCTCACATGCTGGCTCCTCCAGCCCCGGCTGCATGGCCCTCATGTCAGGTACACAAGGCACTTCACCAGGTGGACCAGTGGGAGGATTGACGTCCACAGCCCCTCCATGTGATGGAGGCCGATGTACTCGAGTTACGATGAGCTGTCCACAGTCCACAGTCCACCATGTGATGCTCCCTCCACATGGTGCTCCCACACCAATCCTAGAACCTGGGCAGCTGCCCCACCCCTAACACTCTAACCTCATCAACATGGCCCCACATGGGGCCTGGACCCCACTTGATGATTCTTCCCCTGCTCTGAGTGGCCTCACTCTGCCCAGGCTCTGCCTCAGAGTTCTAAAGCTGGAATCTTCTCAGGGCCTGGCTACTGCACTGGGCTCTGCTTCGTCCCCCAGCCGAGTGCCTGTCTCAGGCCCTTGTCCGACCGTCACCTCCTGGGGGGCCTGAGTCATGGGTCACTCTGGCCTGCCACCTGCCCAGGACCGAGCCCTGCTGCCAGAGACACCTCAGTACCTGCTCACCTCTATGCCCTGCCTGCCCTGCCTGGAGCGGGGATGCCCCCCTCCTCCCCAGACTCAGCCTTGTATGAAGTAGCACAGCCCGTGGCCTGGGGCTCGGGTCAGTGTAGCCTCCCCATGCCTGCTGCTCAACACTGTCTCAAGTAAGTCACTGCAGCCTGAGTAGCCACGGCCACAGAGGTGACGTGTGGCTGCTCCTGCACAAATATCTGCCAGTCTGTCCCCACCCTTCTAGACGCCTGCTGACTGCGGGAACTCTCGTCCGGCTCCATGCGCTATTTAGCCTCCATCAAAAACCCAGCAAGCAGCTGCTCCAGAGAAGGCCCGACTCTGCCACTGGGCACACAGGCCTTGGGGGCTGGCTTCAGGGGCTCCTGCCACACACGTGCCCTGTGTCCTCCACATCCCTTCTTGGTGGCACCTCCTTGAGGCCCCCAGGTGGGTGGAAGTGCCCCTGCCAGGACCCTTCAGGCCCTAGGCTTTTGTCTACAGCAGTGCTGAGCACCCTGTGCTGCCACGTTTACCACTGGATGGTCTCCTTGCTGGATAGGGAGCTCCTCCAGGGCAGGCCCCTGCCTTCTGTGCCATACTCCCATGGCCAAGCGGCATGGGCCTGGCTCCTGGGAGATACTGGCCACTCTGAAAGACAGGCACTGATGGAGTGTTAACGTGCTCAGAACGCTGCTTCTGCCTCTAGAATTCTGCTCCTCATTATTTTGGGGGAAACCCAGTGTGCTTCTCTGGTCGCCTGGCCAGGGATGACAGAGTCACTGAGCATAAGAAGAAGGGGAGGCCTGGCTCGGAGCTGCCCCTCCCATCATGAGCACACATGGCTTGGCTCAGTTTCTGTCTCCTGCCCTTATGCCCACCCTGAAGGCTCACTGCCCCTGCCCCCACTGCTTGTGTGTGTGAGCCATGTGTCACAGACAGGTCTGCATTTTGCAAAGACAGATCTGGCTGCGCACAGGCAGCTGGACTGCAGGACACAGGGCATGCTGGGAGATTGTGGGGCCCCCGGGGCTCTGCTACCAGGCACAGGAGGGCCTGCTGCCTCAGGGCTGAACCCTGTCCACTGAGCTGTGGCCAGAGTGGGTCACTTCTGGGGGGAGCTTCAGAGCCAGAAGGGCTCCGCTACACTCCCGCCCCTTGGCTGTGGTGACTGGCAAGTGTCAGGATGAATGTCCATCAGCTTGGTCCCCAGGGATGACAACACCAACTGCACAAGATATAAAGCACCAACAAGAAACACACCTTCACTGTGTTAACGTTACGGCAGCGTCACATGGCACGTCTTGACTAGTGCACATGGAGGTGGCCACCCCTGAGTCCAGGCGAGAGGTGATAGCCGCCAGGACTGCAGCTGGAAGGAGACAGGGACACAAGGGTGTGGGTCTGAGAGATTCAGGAGGTAAGGATGGGCTGGATGCTGGTGTGGCCGTTCTCCTTCAGGGACATGTTTGCTTGGATGTTTCCAGAAGCCCACAGGTCTTTCAGAGTTGCCACCCCATCTTAACGTCCAGGGTCATGGCTTGCTGTTGACTAGCTTCAAACCTGCCAGAGATGCCAGCGGCACTGGGCAGGAATCTGCTCATAAAGGTGAAAGCTGGAGCCGCACCAGCCACCATTTATTGGCAAGTCCCACTGTGCTGTGCTTGGACTTTGCAAGTAGCACCTAGTTTAACACTTGGAATGGGGACTTGAGGGAGGCGGGAGGCTCTCTTATGGTCTCCACCTCACTGATGGGCCATCCAAGGCTCAGGGAGCCTGAGGACCTTCCCCAGAGGGGACAGAGCCAGGATCCAAAGCCAGTCCGTGTGGCCTGAAACCTACAGCTCCCAGCAAACCTGCTTCGCTGCTGGAGATGGGTAACTCACTCCTCAGTGAGCAGGCTTCCTGTCTGCAGGGCTGCGTGTTCCTCTTGAAGAGCAGGGTGGGCAGTGGGGGTGTCAAATGCATGACAGGTGCCCTCACACAGGTGTCCCCTCTCCCCCCAGGTCCATGCTGCACCAATGCTCCTGCACAATCAGGGGGCTGAGCTCTGTTTTCAGCTGTGAGCACATGGCACTGGCTCCAGCCCCCACGGATTCTGGGGAAGCCGGACTGTGGGGTGTGGACGCCTGTCCAGGTTGGTTTTCCCTTAAGGCTCATGGCATTAGAGCTGCAAGCCTCCTACCCAAGCAGAAACCAAAGCTCCTCCAGGGAAGTCACCAGAGTAGCAGGGACAGATTTTCAGTTGCCACTAATTCTGTTTTTCTTGGCAGAGGCTGGCGAACTCAAACCGCCCCCAGTGCTTTCTGGTGGAGGGGCTCAGGTCCTGCCTGGCGGTGTACTCTGTCACCTGGAGCAAGTTCCTTGTCAGCTCTGGGCCTTAGTTTTGTGGTTTCAAAAATCGGGTAATGGTGACAACCACTGAGGGCCTCAGGGAGGACTGGGAAGTGGTCGGCATGCAGCAGGTGCTCTGTGAACTGTATCTACTGGAGCTTGGCTACAGGACGGTGCATCTAATCTGCGCTCATGCCACAGGGGAGCCAAAGGCCCTTTAGCTCTGCCGTTTGTAAAGGTCAAGCTTCTGAAAGCATCAGGAAGGACGAAATCTCACGTGGAGCCCTGGTATGCACAGTAGCTAATGGGGGGCTGCAGCCCCCAGGCAGCCCCAGGCCACCCTGGACCCTGATGGGGGCCACCACGGCTCTCCCATGGCAGGGAAGCCATAGGCTGGGGCCCTCTCATCTGGTCCACGGCCTCCGTGCACACAGGAGTTGCAAACCCTGCTTCCTCAGCAGATGCTCTGCATGTCCAGTGTGTCCTCTGCCTGACCAGGGGCCTGTGTCTCTGTGAGGAGCAGCCTCAGCACTCCTGGGGAGGGACGACAGCCTCCTCTGGCCTTGGGTACCTCAGACTTGACCTCCCGAGCTGGACCCTCCACTGTCCGCCACCCCCCAAGCCTGCCCTCCCATCTCTCTTGGTGGGCAGCACGGAGTCTGCTGTGCATGGAGGCAGAGGCTCAGATGTCAGGTTCCATCCTGCTCAGCTGGGTGGCAGGTCCCAGGGTGATACCTGAGTGTCTCCTCATAAAGTCTCCACCGTCAAGACCTTGTCCCTTCATCCATCAGGGCATCGACACCTTTCACCAATCATTAGCTACAACAGCTCCATTGTCTTCAGCTCTGCTGGCCCTGTCTCTCCTGCACCCGAAATTCATGGTTGTCAAAGAATGTAACACGGTGTGGATGCAGGAGAGCCCCAGCTCGTTGCTAAGGCCTAAGGAGGTGGGTTTTATACTTGGTCACTAAAGTGTACGGGGTGGGAGGTCATGTCAGGTGGAGGGAGTAGGTGCCAAGGCCCTGGGGTAGGAAAGAAGAGGCCTGTGGAGGGTGAGGAGGAGCATAATGGGGAAGGTGGGGTAGGGCCCACAGGTCATCCAGGGCACAGGGCACAGGTCATCCAGGGCACCCGGCACATTTTCAGAGGCTCTGTGCAGTGCCTGGGACGGTCAATCTGGTGGGGGCTGTGTGGAGGGAAGATGGGAGCATAGGAGGGGAGGACGCTGAGCAGCCAAACTGGGCGCCTTGAGCTCCAGAGCCCAGGTTGGGGAGGGGAGGGAGAATGCTCAGCACTTGGCCAAAGCTACAGGAGTGCCTAGGGATGGCTCCCCACCCACCCCCTGAGCTCTTTGACGACAAACCTTAAGCTTTATTTTCCTCTGTAGCCACAGGACCTAGCACAGGTCTGGCACCGAGAGTCTGCTGCACAAATAAACAGCAGTGAGCTCTTCCTGCAGCCTGAGTGTGCATGGTCTGGTGCTACCCCTCACTCCCTTCCCCAGGCAGACAGGCGGGCAGTGACCTGGTATTTCCTTGTCCTAATTAACGTATCATTACTGAGCCTCTTCAACCTTGTTTCAGCTCCAGAAAAGTCTGGGAGATGGAACAGACGCCCTGCACAGTTAACCCCAGGGCCTCACACCTGCAGGGGCTGTGTCTGATCCATTGCCATGGGACTTCTCCTTAGGCATGAGCCTCCGCAGTCTGAGTCCCCCGGCAACGAGTCTGAGGGGTGTTGCTTTGGCACAACCTTATCCCCCCTATGTGCAAGTCTGCGTTTTTCTGATTGGCTGAGAAGCAGAATGTGCTAGAGCCACGGGAGGTGTGCTTTGTGAGGATGAGAATGCGTAGCTGCCAACTGAGACAGCCAGAGAAAGAGTCTCATTTCAGCCACTGCCTCACTGGGTGCACCCCTGGCATCCTCAGCTGTAAGGGGGCACGCTCCTAGTCTCAGAGCTGTTGCTGGTCTGAACGCCCCAGACCAACCAGTAACAAATGCTGTGAAGAGGACCAGGAGCGGGCTTCATCTGTCTCCAGGGAAGGCACCCCCTGGGTGCACAGTCAGTTCGATGGGGCCCCCACTTCTGGGGCCTCTGCCCACATCGGCACTGAGGTTTGGTGGGAGGGATCCGTCTGTGCCCCTCCTGTCCCCAGGTAACCAGGAGGAGCCCAGGGTCCACAGTTTGACCCTCTCTGGTTGGGGCTGGGGTGAGGACGGTGCTGGGTTGGCCTGCTCAGGTTCCCCAGTGAAAAGCTGAGGCTGGAAGCCTTCTTTAAGGGGGATCAGAGGGATCCCTGGGTGGCGCAGCGGTTTGGCGCCTGCCTTTGGCCCAGGGCGCGATCCTGGAGACCCGGGATCGAATCCCACATCGGGCTCCCGGTGCATGGAGCCTGCTTCTCCCTTTGCCTATGTCTCTGCCTCTCCCTTTCTCTCTCTCTCTCTGATGACTATCATAAATAAATAAAAATTAAAAATAAATAAATAAATAAATAAGGGGGATCAGAACAAAGGTGTGGAAAGTCTGTGTAGGGCACTCAACGCCGAAGCAGGGTCAGGAGTATCGAGGGCCAATCTGTAGGGAAGTAGAACCCCAACCCTAAGTCCAGGGCACTAGAGCCTTTGGTACGTGGGCTGCAGGATCAGGAGCAAGTAGGGTGCAGGTGTCCTGCAGCCACCACTGGGCATGGAAGCATGGCTGGGCCAGTCTGGAGCCCCTGTCATCCCACCCCGGGGCTCCAGGACACTGGGGCCATACCATGGGCCATCAGACCCACATGCAAACCCCCAGATGATAGGACACCAGGGCGGCACGTGAAGATGTGCCTGGGGCCAGGGCCTGTCAGTCCTCAGCATCTAAAGTATGGAACTAACCTATGATCCACCAAGTTCAGCTCAACAAGCACTCCCTGCACACCTACTGTGCGCACTGTCCTGGACTCGTTCCAATCCCTGGAGGGCGTAACCTGCCCACCACCTTTCCAGGTGGAAGCTGCCTACCTAGACCCAGACAAAATGACATCCCGCTAAAAGCAGGTCTTCACCAGATACCAGCTGGTCCAGTCAACCCACCAGCATCTCTGAGGCCTCCTGACGACGGCAGTCTGCCACATGCCCAGCAGATTTGCGATCCGGGCTTCCTGTGGGGCCCAGATGCAGGGCAGAGCCAGTGACAGTATGGCTTGGCACCAGGCTCTGTCGCCAGGGCCGTGAGGGTGCCGTGGGGCCCCCAACCCAACGAGAGATATGGGGCAGCTGCTGGGACTCTCAGTTTTACTGTGGGATGAAGTACACAAACATTACAAATTCTTGGAGACGTGCACAGGCCTGAGAAGCGGGATGTGCATTTCCATGTGAGCCAAACGCCTGCTCTGGGGCCAAATGGAAGGAACATCCACGTAAGTGCACGAGACGAGGCACAGCTCTCTAAGGAACACAGCCCCTGAGAGGGGCAGCACCAGACCGCACCTACTCCTCACAGCCCTAGCCTGTACTCATGCCACAAGGCTCTCTGGTGAGCACATCTGGGCACCCCTGACTGGCAGTGTCCTGGGGAGGCAGCTCTGAGCATCTGTGCTTATCTTCACTCCTGCCCCTTCCCAAATCTGCTGCTAGTGCAGTTCCACACCGGAGCCAACACTGACCTGAAACCAACATATGATCTCCTCTTTGGGGATTCTTGGAGGCTGGGTGAATTCTAGGTGTGCTTCTGCCCCTGACTTACTCTGTGCTGATGGGCAACCCCCTTCCCCTCTCTGGTCTTCTGTCTGTCTGTCTGTGAAATAGGAAGGACAAACTGTATGGTCTCCCTGAGGTTCCTTTCAGCCCTAACGTTTTTGTCTGGCCTCCGTCCCATGCCCACATGGGCACTGCAGATCAGCTACAGCTTCTCTACATCCTGTGAAAAGGTGCTGGGAACTTACTCTTACATACGTTACCTAACTGAGCTCCAGAAACCTCAGGAAGGCAGGTGTTGTTATCCCATTTTTCTGGATTACAACACAGAGGCTCAGAGCAGTGAGGGTGTTCTCTGAGCTCCCAGGGCCAGGAAGTAAGCGTGCTGAGATTCGGCCTCAGGCCTGTCTCTGGCTTCCGAGGGGCTGAGAACAGACGCTGTGAGGCCCACAGCAACTGTCTCCTCCATCCTGCTCTCTCTGCCTGCCGGGCACTCGGCGCTGGGCTCTGGAGCTGGGGAATGAGGGGTGGAGGTGAGCTCCAGTGGGGGCCCAGGCTGTGGGCCACTGGAAGGTACAGGTGTTCTTGGGCTGGCAAGGGTTGGTGACGTTCTGGAAGGCTGGCCAGGGCAGGTCACCAAGGGCTGGAGCAGTGTCTTTGGCCCAGCCTGGGTCTGGTTCTCTGGGGTGAGTCCTTGAGGCCCCATGGAGTGGAAGAGCTGCCTTCTCCTGGCTCTGCTCAGTGGTCTGGGGGCTTCTCCCTGCCCTGTGGCCTGCTGTCCCCAGAGGTCCACCCCCAAATACTCCAGTCCCCAGAGATCATCCCCCAACACCCACCAGACAGGGGCAGGGACGCAAGAGCTGTACTGCAGATGCCAAGCGCAGACCTGTCTTGCCAGTTAGGTGGGCAACTTCCAGCCAGGCTTTCAGTTTGTCTGCTTCCATCACCACCAGTCTGCACCCAGCAGGGGCTCGGAGGTCCCAGCTGCCTTTCTGAAACCTGAGGCGGCGGGGCAGTCGCCAGGTGAGACAGTGTGGGCCTCAGCGTCCTCCTCCAGGCAATAACCAGCTGGTCCCCCCTCCCATCTCAGGTCCTTTCCAGCGATGATATTTTTGGATCCAATATCTCTGACTTTACCTGCCCAAAGGCCCGGAGACTGACCAGATGCCTTTGGAGAGCACATGGGTCTTAAACATTGCTCTCTCCCTCCGTTCCAGAGGCGCAGCCCCCCCCCCGCCCCCATCTAGGCCGGGCCCTGAGCCCTGCAGCTCCAGAAGCGGGAGGGCAGCGCGTTGGCCTGACTGCGGCGGTGGCGGAGGCTCGGGGGAGGGGAAGGAGGGCGGTGCGCGCCTGTCCCGCGGCCTCCGCAGCAGCCCCGGCCCCGGGCTCGCCGCGCCAGAGGGGCCCCGGAACAGCGGGGGCTGGGGCTGGGGGCTGCGGCTCTGGCCTGGGGCGGGCCGGGGGACTAGCGCCGCGCCGCCGCTCCGAGGCACCCAGCTGACCCCTGCGGCCCCGCCACCCCCAAGGTGGCAGAGCTAGCGCGCGTCCTCTTCCCTGCCAGCGGCGCGGGGGGCCGGCGCTTCTGTCTCGCCCTCCCCGGGCCGGGAGCAGGCGAGCGGGGCTGTCGGGGGCGAGGGACCCGCGGGTGGCAGTGGGGGTGGCTGGACGTGGGTCCGCCTTCACGGTGTGGGTCCGGCCCTCTGGACCATCTCCGCCCGCACCCCACGGCTCTCAACACCTCCGCGCCTCGGCCCCTGCGTCCCCGCCTCCCACGGAGCTCGCTGGGTGAAGGGCAGCCGTGGCCCGCGCCACCTCCCTGCCCGCAGTCCCTGCCCCTGCCCACCGCGGGGTCGCGGCCCGCCCGGGCCCAGCCTCCCCCCACGCGCGACAGTGCAAGGACCAAAGTTGGGGCGTCCTCGGCCGGCGGAAGCCCCGGGGTGCCGAGGGCCACGGCCCGGGTGCCGGGAGGTCAGACGCGGCGCCGGCCTCACCTGTTTCTCCAGCGGCTCCTTGGCCGAGAGCGCAGGCTTGGGGGAGGGCGCGCGGTCGCAGACGCAGCCCTCCAGCAGGTAGAGCCCCGAGGGCCGCGAGCTCGAGTCGCTCTCGAAGTAGAAGAGCAGGTTCTGCAGCAGCGCGAACCACTTGGTTTGCCATTTTGTGTTGTCCGAACTCCGCTTGCTCAGGTAGCCTTTGCGCGTGCCGTCCTTGCGCGCCAGCAGCCCCAGGGACGCGACGTGGCCATCGTTCAGCCGGATCCCCTTCTGCATGGTGCTCGGAGGCCAGCCCGACCCCAGGCGCTTACATCTTCTCCGCGCGGCCCCCCGCGGTCCCCTGTCCGCGCGCGCGGCGCGCTGCCTCTCCCCGGCTTTCGCTCCCGGCCACTCCTGCTCGCTCTCCCCTCCCCCCGGGAGCTCCACTCCGGGAGCCGGCGCCGAGCTGTACCGTTCCCCGCCGGAACCGCTTCTCCGCTCCTCCGCGCCCCGGGGCCCCGGAGGTGCCGCCCGACCCTCCCCCGGCGCGCGGGCGAGGGGCAGGCGGAGTCATGTGACGCGGATCCCTCGAAGAGCCCGTTTCAGCAGCGCGGACAGAGACACGCACGCAGCCCGCCGCGGCGCAGAGCGGCGCGCAGCCCGCACCTTGGCGCCACCTCCCCTCCCCGGATGCGCACACGCACACGCACACACACGAGCCCTGCGCCTCTCCGCCGGCCTCTCCGGCTCTCCTTCGGGTGCTAAAACCAGATGGGATCAACGTTGGCTGAAGCCCGTGGCACCCAGAGGCTCGCCATCCTGGGAGCCGGCGTCTTTGCGCCCCACCGCGGCGCACTCTCCGCCTGGGGTCAAGTCCCACTTGTCATTTCCTCTTCCAGAGGCCCCCTCCTGGCACTTTATGCTCCTGATCCGAAGTGGATGGAGGAGGGTGGCTGGGGAAATGGATCTGAAAGAGCTTTGGTTCGATGCTTTGCGCAATCGGCCGGGTCACATTTGTGTCAGCATCCAGTCGCACTCCCAGCGGCTTCCCCAGCGACCTGAGGACAGCGCAGGGGGGAGACGGGGGAGGGGGTAGGTGAGTGCTTATTTCATTTCATTTTATTTTGAGTGTTGCCATAATTACAGGCGCCACCCCCAGCGCCCTGAGGTCTGGCTGGCGAGCCGCTGCCGGGAGTTCTCTGCAAATACCCCCCAAAGCCTCAAGGCGGGCTTCAAACGCAGGCGCCGGGGACCATGGGAGCCTTCAAATAGCTGCTCTGGCGCAATGATACCTTAATGATAGATTTTCCGTTCTTATTTTTAGCTCGCGTTCGCCTACACAGTTACACGGCATTTATCCGAGCACGTCACAGCGCCCGCATGCTGCACCGGGAGGGCGCGCGGGCCTCGGGGCGAGCCGGGCGCTGGAGCGGGGCGCGCGCGCCGCCGGCTGCCGCAGAGGGCAGCGGTCTCCCCGGACCCCGCGCGGCGCCCGGCCCGGCCCGGCCCGTTTGCAGCGGCCCAGGGCTGCCGCTCAGCGCTGGAGAGGGAGGGAGCGAGGAAGGAAGGAAGGAAAGAAGGAAGGACACCATCTCTCAGCAGCCAACCTGCGGGCACCCCTCCCCCGATGCGCGCGCGCACGCGCTGGAATACACGCTCACACACGCACGCGAGCGCACACACGCGCACACACACACCCTGGGCTGGCGCGAGAGAAGGGCATCAGGGCGCCCCGGGTCGGCCTGCGGAGTGCGCGGAGAGGAGGCACCCGCGATGGAGGAGCACCCGGAGCTGCCCTGGTGCCGGGCACTGTGGCTGTGGCGCAGGACTGCGCTCCTCCGCTCCTCCGGGGGAGCGCGTGGGGAGGGGCTGTGCTAACCTTAATCTGCCGGCCCAGTGCCCACGCTCCGGGCGCGGGGACTCTAGAAGGAACCAGCAAAGCTGATTTTTCTTCGCGAATGATGAAAACAAAGTGGGAGGATGGCTAAGCCTCCTGGGTCAGTCCAGGCTGTCCCTAGAGGGTCCCTACCCTGGACCACCTTTACTCTCTTTCGCCCTCTTTATGGAAGCAGAGTTCCCAGGAGTGAGGTTCTTCATCTAAACTCTCCCAGTAGGCAGAGGGCTTCAGAGGCCACGAACACTGCAGGGCGGGGGCTCTCTTGTGAGTGCTTGAGGTCACTGAGGTCATTGCACCCCAAAACAACCATGTGCACTAGACTAGCCGTACCCCCACCAGCCCCATTGCACAAGTGGGGGAATGAGGCCCGCAGGGGTCAGTGGGCCTCATCAGAAGTGGCAGAGGTGGGGTTAGAACTGGATGGTGTGTCCCAAGGGTCCATGTACAGCTTGGTGGGTGGTCCTTGAATTGCAGGGGAGGGGTGGCTTTTCTCCTAAATGGGGGCAGGATCTCTCCCGTGCTTCAGAGCCCAGGTTGGGCCCGCATGGCCGATGCTGCGAGAGAAACCCATGGTACCTGAATTCTGAACGTGGACTGCAGCTTGGAATCACCGGGGGATGTTTGACTAGCACCCACCACAAGTGGGCTATATATTTTCATGGGTGATTTTAATGTGCAGCAGAGCTGGGGAACCACCAGAATATGGCAGAACCAGTGATCCTGTCTTATGCACGTGAATCACCAGGGGTCTGGTTAGGGTGCAGAGTCTCCTTGCCCGCAGGGTCTGAAAGTGTATTTGAACAAGCTCCCTGGTGCCATGACCCTGCTGCACTGCAGACCAGCTCGGGAGGATCCAGGGCACTCAGGAGGTAGGAGGAGATGAGATGCCTTCCTTCCTTCCTTCCTTCCTTCCTTCCCTCCCTCCCTCCTATATTCATTTGCACACACCTGCCCCACCAGTGTTCATTGGGCCCCTAGTCTATACCAGGCCTTGGGCTGGGCATACAGTCTCTGCCTTTGGAGTGTAGACCAGCACAAGTGCGCCTTTCCACAGGGTGCTTAGTGTAGCAGGAGGAAAATCATTTCCCCTGCATCTGGGGAACAGGTGTCTGTAGATAAGGAAACGAGGAGAATTAAGGAGTATTTTGGTGGGTTTGATTGCAGCACTTAGAAATGGCTAGTATATGACAGGGACATTGCCTAGGCCCAAGTCCTACGAAGTCCTCTCAGGGGGATTACCACTGGGCTTTGCACAGCTCAGTGTGGGTGTTGGTTGAGATAGGGGGTCTGTGGGTCTGACTTGCCCTTAGGGCTGGTATGTGAGGACCTCTGGGGGAGAGTGTGAGTCACCTGCTGTGTGTGTGGAAGCCTCTGAGCGGTGCCGTGTGCACATGGGAGAGTATGTGTGCTGTCGGGGGTAGGTGTAATGTTCAGAGAAATTTTGCTCTTTGGGCACTATAGTAAAAAAACGTATAACTTCCACGTCACCTAACAAATGAAAAATTAAGTATGTGGAGTCAGAAGTGTTTTTGGAAATGGAGGTTGCCCAGGAGAGTTTGCTGCTTCAGTGCTAGGCTCAGCGGGTCAACTCCTGCCACCCACCCACACCCCAGTGTGCAGACACCAGGGGTTTGCACCGTGACATCCCAGCTGATGAAAATAGCTGTATATTCTCTCTGATGATAAATATAATAAGGCTTTCTGTAAAAAATTAGCATAGTATAGAAAATAAAAGCATAACTTCTTATATATATGTATATTTATATATAATTTTTTTCTATCGCATCTTATTTACTTTTTTTGATGCCAATCTATTTACGAAAATGGGCTGCTTGCAACACAGGCTATTTGAAATCTTGCTCTGGCACCCTTCACTTGGCGCTGCAGGGGTGGGGGGCATGTCTTCATATTACCGTGAATTTGATGAATAGATTCTTCATGATTGGGCATTTAGGTTGTTTCCAATTCATAGTTTTTGGAAATAATTCTACACTTAATATCTTTGTGTATACACTTCCCTCCCTTGGGCTGAATTCCTGACAGTGGCATTTCTGGGTTAAGCAGCGTGCATGTGACACATGGGTACATATTATACTAGATTTTCAGAGATGTTTTGTACTCTGTGCATGGCTGTCATGGGGGACGAGCGGCCCACTTCACCCACCTGTCGCTCCTGGATATCCGGAGTCTCCACCTCTTGAGAGGTGCCCGTTTCGAAAGAGCAAAATGATGCACTTCTTTTATTGCTTGTGAGGACAGACATTTTTAAATGTTTATGATCATTTGCGTTCCTTCCTTTGTGACTTTCTTGTCAGCACCTTTTATCAGATGTGTTAATATGTTTCTTTTAGATTTGTCTAAAAATGCTTCCAAATGAGGGATATTCGCCATTAACCATCATGCATGTTGTGAATAATTTCCGCATTCTGTTACTTGTCTTTAATCCTGCATGTATCTACTACGCGTATATACCATGTCTGCCTTTATATGGGTTGAAAGAATGTTTACAACTTGAATTGTAGACAAATCTTTCCTTATGGCTTCTGACTTTGGACTCGCCAACTCGCCCCCCCCCCCCCCCCCCCCGTCTGGCAGCTCCTTCAAGACTGAAACATCTTTGCCCATTCTTTCTTCTCTGTTTTTATACTTTCATTTTTTCCACTCATAATTTTAATTTGCAGTTTATTTTTGAGAGTGAGGCTGGGATCTGGTTCATCATTAATTTTTCCCAATTTTTCAAATATCTGGTAACTTATCCAAAAGAATAATCCAAATTTTACCACTGATGTGAGGTAGCATCTTCATCTTCATCATACACCAAGTTCTTGTCTATACTTCGGACCATTTCAGATGCTTCTTTTTTGTCCTGCTGTTTATCTGTCTGCCTGTCTGATTCCAGTGACACATGATGTTCTTTCTTTCTTTCTTTCTTTCTTTCTTTCTTTCTTTCTTTCTTTCTTTCTTTCTTTCTTTCCTTCCTTTACATATATATATATTTTTTAATTGGAGTTCAATTTGCCAACAGATAGCATAACACCCAGTGTTATGCACCCTTCAAGTGCCCCCCTTAGTGCCCGTCACCCAGTCATCCCCATCCACCACCCACCTCCCCTTCCACCACCCCTAGCTCGTTTCCCAGAGTTAGGAGTCTCTCATGTTCTGTCTCCCTTTCTGATATTTCCCACTCATTTTTTCTCCTTTCCCCTTTATTCTCTTTCACTATTTTTTATATTCCCCAAATGAATGAGACCATATAATGTTTGTCCTTCTCCATGATTTTATTTCTAACTGGTTTAATATCCATTTTGAGTGTGGGTATGGGTAGTGTTCCTAAATATCTTTTGCATTTATTTTTCAAGATTAATTCATTACATGTCAATTATATCTGAATAAACAAAGATTAATTAACTCATTACTCATTTTCTCAAGTTCCAGAAAAGTCTGAGATTTTTCTTGGAATTGCATTGAGAATATTTATTAATTAGGAAGAACCAATACTTCTACAATATTTTGTCTTCTTATTCAAGGAAAGAGTGCATCACTCCAATTTTTGTCTTTTCAATTTTTTTCTGATTGAATTGTATACATTTTTTTTTATACTTCTTCACTTCTTATTTATTTCTGGGTATTACATTTTGTCATTTCTAATAAAAATATTTTTTAATTTTTTAAAAATTAGACATTATTAGTATATAATAAAACTATTACTATTTTTATATTTTTATTTTGTAAGCCACTACTAACCTGAATTATTCTTGTTTTTAAAAATTTACATGTTTGGCCGGAGGCCACAGCGGGACCGTGCTGGAACCATGTTCCGCAACCAGTATGACAATGACGTCACTGTTTGGAGCCCTCAGGGCAGGATTCATCAAATTGAATATGCAATGGAAGCTGTCAAACAAGGTTCAGCTACAGTTGGTCTGAAATCAAAAACCCATGCAGTGTTGGTTGCATTGAAGAGAGCACAGTCAGAGCTTGCGGCTCATCAGAAGAAAATTCTTCATGTTGATAACCATATTGGTATCTCAATCGCGGGACTTACTGCTGATGCTAGACTGTTATGTAATTTTATGCGCCAGGAGTGTTTGGATTCCAGATTTGTATTTGACAGACCTCTTCCTGTGTCTCGTCTTGTATCTCTAATTGGAAGCAAGACCCAGATACCAACACAACGTTATGGCCGGAGACCATATGGTGTTGGACTGCTTATTGCTGGTTATGATGATATGGGCCCTCACATTTCCAAACCTGTCCATCTGCCAACTATTTTGACTGTAGAGCCATGTCCATTGGAGCCCGTTCTCAATCAGCTCGTACTTACTTGGAGAGACATATGTCTGGGTTTATGGAGTGCAATTTGAATGAACTGGTTAAACATGGTCTGCGTGCCTTACGAGAGACACTTCCTGCAGAACAGGACCTAACTACAAAGAATGTTTCCATTGGAATTGTTGGTAAAGACTTGGAGTTTACGATTTATGATGATGATGATGTATCTCCTTTCCTGGAAGGTCTTGAAGAAAGACCCCAGAGAAAGGCACAGCCTGCTCAACCTGCTGATGAACCTGCAGAAAAGGCTGATGAACCAATGGAGCATTAAGTCACAAACCAGTCTATATGTGTATTATCAAATATGTAAGAATGCAGGAGCCCTTACCGATGACAGTAATCTATACTTTGAACCAAACTATGCAGCGTGGTCTTCTGGTATGTTTTAGGAATCGGTTCAGATGTGTTTTTCCCAAGTAACTTGTCTGAACCATATAATGGTGTGCATTTTTCTTTGAAAGGGTCTATATAATCATTTTCTAGAAAGTATAGTTATCTGTACTAATGTTTTTATATGAAGAACATAGTGTCTTTGTGGTTTTAAAGACAACTGTGAAATAAAATTGTTTCACCTGCCTGTGGAAAAAAACCAAAAATTTACATGTTTAAGTTTGCCCATCAGGCAATTGGAATATATTTCCCAATAGATAACCCCCATTTGACCCTGGTGGCTATTTACATTGTTATTGTTTATTTTGTTTGTTTTTCTTGAGTCAGTTCTGAGGGTTTATAATTTCCAAGATCATTTATTTACTTTTTCCAATTATTATACAGACTGAACTGAATATTTACTGACAAGTTTTCTGAGTCTCTCCATCTGTGTTTTTCTTAGGGACTCATTTTTCTGTTTTATATTATCTGTCTTTCCTTGCGAAGATTTTAATTTTGTTATTATTGTTGTTAAGACTTTAAATGTATTTGTTAACTCTTTTTTCTAGTTCGTTAGTATATACACCTGTGTCTTTATTAAACTCTTTCTTCTGCTTTCTTTAGATTTGTTTGTTGTTTCCTTCAACTTTTGAATACTTTTTAAATTTATTTTTAGTATTTTTGGTTAGTATTTAAGACTATGCCCTTTCTTTTAAGTGCAGATCTTTTCCAGATGCAATGGGATTTCTATTATATAGAAAATAAATATATATGCTGTATAAAATACATAATATATACTTAAATATATTAAATATAATAAAGAATTACATCATATGTGGCTTGTACTCTTTCTATATTTGAAATACCTTGTAGTTTTTCTCATGCCCGGTATGTAGTCAATTTTGTGATGGTTCCACAGGTCCTGGGAAAGAGGGCACATACACTATTCACAGGGCATACAGTTTGATGAATGTCTAGCAGCTCAACTTAATCAATTATATTTTCCAGGAACGAATGTCTAATTCTGGTTTGTGTTCAGGGCAGCTGGCAACTGTGCACAGAAGCTGCCGACGTTTTTGGTGGTGGACACCAGGGCAGCGGAAGCTCAGGTTCACAATCCAGTGCCCTGGGGGCTTGCTGCAGCTCAGTCGCTGCAGAGCTGGAGGCAAACGTAAAGAAGGATAACCAGTGCCTGTGTGCCGCAGCGCTCTGACTTGCGGGGCTCATGCACCCAGGCCTTGTCCATTCCTTCTGCGTGTACGCTGCACAAGGTCTAGTGGACTTGCTTATTAGGCTTCCCGGCCCATGGAGGTTTAGGAGGGAAAGTTCCCAGGGGAGGGAGCCAACTATATGGTTGACATCCAGTTGTGAGGCGCAGCTGTCCATCCTCCCTGAGCAGAGCACAGAGCACAGAGCACGGCAGTCCAGCTGCCTATGCATGAGGCCATGCCGGGCACCCCCAGGCACCCCTGGCACCCCTCTGCTCTTCGTCTGCCAGCTCCACCCTGGAGGTAGGGGGTGGTAGCTGTCCGTGGTCCCAGCTCCATCAAGAGCTTCCAGTTTGGTTTGGCCCAAGAGACCCGTTGTCCTGGAGGGAGAGAGATAGAGTGAGGTTGGCATGGCCTCCAAGCTGGGTGGCTGGACTCCCTCCCTAGCTCCATAGGACGAGGGGTGGTATTCATCCCCTGGAACAGTAGTGGCTCTGGTGGTTTCCCGACTCCCAGCCCGGACACTGGGAAATAGTCCCTTTATTATACTCTTGTCTCCAATGGTCCAATTTGAATGTTCTCTGTTTCCTGGACGCTAACAGGTGCGGAGCAGGTAGGAAACTGGCAAAAAAGTCAGCCCATCCACCTCATCTTTCCACTGTGAAGTGACATGCTCAGGGTCACACGGATGTTCACAGTCTCTGGGGTCTTCGTTTGCCATTCGTGCCTCTCTACTGTTCTTTCTCTGGATCAAATTCTGTTGCATACATAGAATTGACTTATAAACAGGGAAGAATATGAAAAATAAGTCAAAGATTTGCCACCCCCTTCACTGGAAGCAGGCCCAGCTAATCTGATCTTTTGAGTCATTTTAGGGGAGTGGGAGGGGAAGTAGGCATATGTGCTCTGCATCTCATCTTAATTCAATATTTTTTCTTTTTTTTCTTTATCCTTGTTTTCTACTTTTTGTAATGAAAAGTTACAATAGTGAACAAAACAGGACAGGGACATGGACAGATTTATGAGAGATACTTGCAGTCAGAAACTTCTGGTGCTCAAGAGATGGCAGATCTTCATCCATTTACAGAGTTTGCTTCCCCATGACAGCACAGTTCTAGAAGGTTCTGGAATGTTCTGGAAGAGAGGTTTTACTGAGTTGCTGGGTGAAAACCAGTTCTTGGGCCCTGTATTGATTCTTTGGGGGTAGTTTTGCCATGCTTCTGAAATGAGAATGTGGATTTGGAGGGATTTTACAATAAATCTATTATTATTAGGCTGATTTGGTGTTTGAGGTCAAAACAGAAAAGCCATGAAGAAAAGCCATGAAGGAACCATGATCTCTGGTTGAGATCCTGAAGTGTCAGCATGTCTGCACCCTCCTGAACCTTACACCTTGCACAGTTCCTTGGACATGAGGGGAAGGAGCCCCAAGGCAGTGAAGATGCACCCCTGGGTCAGTTCAGGGTCTCAGCTGAAATAGATGTAAGTCTGCAACCAATGACTCAAGAGCTTGGCTCAGGTTCGGTAGAGGGTTAGTTCCCTGTTATCTGACAGGGTCCAGGATTCTCTGTTCTCTTCAGGCTTATTATCAATAACAGATATTTATCCTCATGGTCGGGAAGCTGGAAGTCAGGTGCCAGCACGTGGGTCCTGGCGAGGGTCGGACATGGAGCCTGCTTCCCGTTCAGCCACATGCTGGCCCCCGACCAGCTCGTCACCGCTGCTTCCTGCTTGGCCCTGACCATTCCTACGCCCCCCTGCAGCTCCTGTCCAGGGGCTGGAACCTGCTCTCTGATCCTCCCAGAGTGTCCGGGGCATTGCTGCTCTCTGAGGCCCTGGGTGTAGCCCAGACCTCATTGGGCTCCTTCTCCGCGGACAGGACTCTGGCAGGAAGCAGGTAGCACACTGGGTGACAGGAGAGTTTAATGAGAGGGCTGTTTACAAAGTTGTGCCAGGCTGCAGGGAAACCTCCGGGGGTGGGGCAGCATCCCGGGGGCAGCATCCCGGGGCCAGCGATGGTGGGGAGCTGTTTCCATACTGGCTGGGGGGGCAGGAGCAGGAGCCAGGGCCATGGTCAGCACACAGGATCTGTGACTGTCAGTACAGGGACACAGACGGCCGCCCGTGATGGGTGCAGTAAGAACTGGAGGAATCAACACCCTAATTTCTCCCTCCCTCCGGATCTCCTGCTGGGTTTAGCCAGGACACAGAGGCCTGGGAGCCTGCCAAGGACGCCCCTGAGGGTTATCTTTCAGGACGCAGAGCCAGGTGGTGGTTGGATCTGAAGGAGGAAGTGCAAGTGGTCAGCACCATCCACGAACCAGGTCCACATGGTGCCCGTCCTTGGGTGAGCACAGTGTTGTGTAGGGAGCTCAGGCTCCAGGGTTTTGGGGGAGAGGGGCCCAGGCACCTTGACGGGCAGAGGAGCTCAAAATGGTCCTGAGAATTCTCTGTCCCTGAAGCTGCCCTTCTTCCACCCATGGATCCTCCTCACCTTTTCTTTTCTTTTCTTTTCTTCTTTTCTTTTCTTTTCTTTTCTTTTCTTTTCTTTTCTTTTCTTTTCTTTCTTTTCTTTTCTTCTTTTCTTTTCTTTTTTCTTTTTTTCTTTTCTTTTCTTTTCTTTTTTCTTTTCTTTCTTTTCTTTTTTCTTTTCTTTCTTTTTTTTTTTTAAGATTTTATTTATTTATTCATGAGAGACACACAGAGAGGCAAAGACCTAGGCAGAGGGAGAAGCAGGATCCCTGCGGGGACCTTGATGCAGGACTCGATCCCAGGACCCCGGGGTCACACCCTGAGCCCAAGGCAGATGCTCAACTGCTGAGCCACCCAGGAGTCCCCTCCTCACATTCTGGCCTAGCTTCGTGGCTGACACAGTGGGCAGACAGGGGCTGGATCTTCATTGGCTGCTCATGGGGTGGGCTCACTGGTAGCTCCTGCCCTTTCCACAGGTGGGGACGCAGGGCACAGCACCCCGACCACTCTTCCCTGAACCTCACAGCCTGTGATGGACACCCCCGGGGCAGGGGACATGTGCTGCGGGTCCTTAGAAGACAGATGGCAGGACTTGAGGCCGTGGATCCCCAGCAGCATCACCCATGTCTCCGTCCATGTGGTTTGCAGGAAAGGGGACGGTACCCCAGCCCCAGGCCTGACCTGATGGAACACCCCATCCATCTGGCCTTCTTCAGCAGACCAGGAATGCTCATGTGACCCAAGCCGGCCAATCAGAGCCAAAGACACCCAGTTCTGGGACAGCTGTGACGGGGGTTCTCAGGGAATTCACGTCCCCTTTGCGGCTGGGGATGCTGAGGCCATGTGATGTTAGCCTTAGCACACTGGCAGCAGTCTTGCCACCATCAGTGAGGTTAAAGCCCACGGGAGGATCACAGAGATGGTGGATGGAAGAGACTGGGTCTAGACAGTGTTGTTTAACTGCAGAGATCCAGCTGGACCCGAATCTGCTCTTCAGTGAAACTAGTCAGCAAACTCCCCGTTTTGTCTCTAAACCAGTCGGATTTTTCTGGCACTTGCATCCAGAAGAACCCTGGTGAGTAGAACTGAAGGCAAGCATGCAGGATGGCTCTGCCTTCTGGGGTTGCCGTGCATGGCTTATTCTGGAAACCTCAAGTATTGACATTGCTGACGTAGGAAACCCCTCTCCCTGCTGAGCCTACTCGCAGGTGCAGAAGTGGTGGCCCAGGAGAAACTTGGAGTGGCTCATGTGTCCAAGCACTGCGACTTTACAGTGTCTCCAGCTTTGTGCCAGGTACAGGTGGTGGCCCTGGGGTTTCCCGGCTCCACATCTGCTGGGTCCAGCCACTGTGGGCACTATGTGCCCTTGACTCCTGGGGCAGGACCTTAGAGTCCGGTGGTGGGATCTCCGACTAGCGCCTGATGACCCTATGACAGCAGCATGTGAGTGGCCATGTGGGAACCTGATGGCAGAAACAGCATCTGAACTTTGGGTGCAGGGCAGCCCAGGTGGCTCAGTGGTTTAGCGCCACCTTCAGCCCAGGGCGTAATCCTGGAGACCCAGGATCGAGTCCCACATCGGGCTCCCTGTGTGGAGCCTGCTTCTCCCTCTGCCTGTGTCTTTGCCCCCCCCCCTCTGTTCTCTATGAATAAATAAATAAAATCTTAAAAAAAAAGAATTTCTTTTAAAAAAATGAACTTGGGCAGCTCTGGTGGCGCAGCGGTTTAGCGCCACCTGCAGCCCGGGGTGTGATCCTGGAGACCCAGGATCGAGTCCCACATCGGGCTTTCTGCATGGAGCCTGCTTCTCCCTCTGCCTGTATCTCTGCCTCTCTCTTGCTCTCTCTGAATGAATAAATAAATAAATCTTAAAAAAATAAATAAAAAAATGAACTTTGGGTGCACCTGTGTTTGTTCTGGGTCACTGGCTGCCATCTGCCGTGTCAACGGGGGAGGGTGGATCTGCCATGGCATTGTTTGGGGTGCTGAGTGGATACTCGCCTGAGACCCGGGCCCTCCAGTTCTTAACCGGATAGTCAGTCCTGGGTCCAGGCCAGAGGTGAGAGTTTCTGTGTCTGGTTGTTCAAGCCCTTGTGTCCTCTTGCTGTTCCTAGTAAGAGTTCTGGTGCATGGCCTCTAACGTGCAAGCACAGACTTTCTCTTGTAAGGGAGGGACTGGATCTCAGCATTTCTGGGTGCTCAGTGAGGAGGTGGGGAGAGGGGAGTCTTTGCTCCCTCCAGGGACCAGCACCATCCTCCCAACTTTGTAGGCACCTGCGATCCACTCCTGACCAGCGCTGGGTTCTCGTAAGGTCCAGAATGTGAGGGTCTTCCTGCCAGCTGGAGCTTTTACCCTTCCCTGCACCTTCCCACCAACTCCCCACCTGCCCCATCCCTAGGGTCACCTCAGTGGATGGAACACGTCTGACATCTCAAAACTGAGCTTTCCCGGTTTCTTCCTTGGTCACTCTTCATCAGGCTGCCAAGTGATGATGGCAGATCTGCATCCAAATGAGCACAGCTGCCCAGCACCCAGGCCACACACGCTCACATGCCAGCAGGTGTTTTCCTAGAACAGAACTTCTTTTCTATTTTGAGCCTGATTCTGATGGGAAGCAGACAGTATGTCCAGCTGGTTCAGGTTTTCAATCCATGGGCTTCACTTCTCTTTTCTTTAGAGTTGTGTGTACATTCTGGGTGGTGGTGGACAGAAGACCAAGCACCCAAGGGTGGGAGGCCTTGGATGTGTTGTCATCGACAGTGACACACCGAATGTTCACAGAGATGCTCTTTGCCCCTGTCTGGACCGTGGTCACTGATACGTGGGGTCAGTGCTGTGCAGGGCTTTTCAGATTCTGTGTTCCGTCAGCAGCTCTGTACCACCTCAGGCAAGAGACATTTGTCTGGCTTCCCCCTCCCTGCGTTGCTGCCAGGGGAGCAGAGAACCCCCAAGCTCCCTTGGATGTTTGCCTGGACACCGACAGAGTTGGCTCTGTATGGCCGCCCGAGCCCCATGCCGGGTGGGGTACAAGCTCTGGGAGAGATGCCACCTCCCCAGTCTCCACCTGGAGAAGAGGCACGGTGCTCCCCGGGCCGCGGCATGTCCTCTCTCAGGAGCCCAGCCCAGCAGGGTGAGGGGCTCGTGCCCACCTTCTCGGGGACCCACCCCACTTCCTAACTCTCCCCATTGCCACTGACTTCTCCCTGTCCTCCGCCCAGGGATTATATGTCGGGAAAAAAATATTCAAAAATACACACTAGCACAAATAATGGTGCTTTCTCAGGGGAAAGCATTCAGGATTTCACCATGAAAGCCTAATATTAGCTCTGGGTTTCTTTTTTTAATATATGGATATTCTTTATCAGGTTGAGAAAGTTCCTCTTTATTCCTCATTTTCAGGGAGATTTTGTCATGCAGAGCCGAAGTGTTGAGAATTTCTTCAAGTATTTTTCTGCATTGGTTGATAATAAAAGGTGATTTTTCTCCTTCATCTGTTAACATGGTGCATTATTAACATGGTCGCTAATACAGTTGATGGGCTTTCACATGTTGAACCAACCTTGTATCCCTGGAGGAGACCCCATTTGATCCTGGGGTGTAATTCTTTTTACATATTGCTGGCTTCTAGTTGTTAAAATTTTATTAAGGATTTTTTGTGTCTATATTCATGAAGTACATTGGCCTGTATTTTCCCTGTTTTGACTTGTATTTGTCTGATTTTGTTATTAGGGTAATATTGGTCTTATCCAGTGTCCTCTCTTTATTTTCTGGAACAGATTGTGTAGAACCGATGTTAATCCTTAGCTATTCAACATAGTCCTGGAAGTTCCAGATAGCTCAGCAAGGCCAGGAAAGGAAATAAAAGTCATGCAGATCAGAAAAGAAGACATAAACCTGTACCTTTTTGCAGACAATGTGATGGTCCACATAGAAAATCCTGAGGAATCTACAGAGAAAAATAATCCTAGAAGCAAGAAGTAAGTCCATTAAGGTTGCAAAGATCAATATGTAAAAGTCAATTAATATTTCTAGAAAATAGCATTAAATACATGAAAACCAAAATTAAAAATATAATACCATTTATAATTGGTAGAGAGAGAGAGAGATAGAGAGAGAATAATATATTAATCTGGAGAACCAGAGAGCTGGAGGTGTGGTCCCAGTCTGAGTCTGAAGGCCTAAGAACCTGGAAGGAGTGTCTGTGTTCCAGGGTTGGATGCTGCCCACACCCATTGGGTGATCACCTTTACTCAGTCCACGGATTCAAATGCTAATCTGGTCCAGAAACACCGTCACAGACACACCCAGAAATTATGCTTTACCTGCTATCTGGGTGTCCTTCGGCCCAGTCAGGTTGATACGTAAAATGTACCATAAGACTATAACCCTGTAAAATTAACCATAAGTAACTGTCAGTTATAGGTCTAACATAATGCGTATAGGATTTGTGCATTTAAACTGCAGAGGCTGATAGGAATCTAGAAGATTGAAGTAGCGACCACAGTGCTCGTGGGCTGGGACTTTCATGAGGGTTAAGAAGCCAGTTATCCCCCAGACTGGCATATGGATGTAATGCAATCCCTACCAAAGTTCCAGCAAGACTTCCTGTAGTTCAGGCAAGACAATTCTAAAATTTATATAGAATGGTAAAGGACTGGGGCACCTGGGTGGCTCAGTGATTGTCACTTCCCTGTGAATCTATCATTATCTCAGGATAAAAAGTTAAAAATGTATACATACAGGAGAGAATGGGTTCGAACCCATCATTGTTAATTCTAAATCTATCATTTACGTCTTTAGGGCTTTGGCTTCAAAAACTTGCTTAGAATTTTATTTTGTGAGTTGAAATTTAGAACATTTTTTATTATGGGCTACGGATACGGAGGGGGGTATATTGGTGCTCTCCAGTGTCTTAAGATTTGCTGTGTTAAAAACTCCATGTTCCCTTTTTATTATGTTTTTCGAAGTTATTATTTATACTTAATGAGATCGTGAGTATATGTAGATTGAAAAGTTACGGGAGCTCTCCCCACTTCCTTAGTTACCTTAGCTGCTCTGACTTCCCCTACATTTACCAAGTCTCTAAGTAATGTGCTTATGTGAATATCGTGTCCCTTATCAATTATCCGTATTCTTTTTTTTTTTAAGATTTTATTTATTTATTGATGAGAGATTTAGAGAGAAAGGCAGAGACACAGGCAGAGGGAGAAGCAGGCTCGTTGCGGGGAGCCCGATGCGGAACTCGATCCCAGGACCCTGAGGTCACAACCTGAGCCGAAGGCAGACACTCAACTGCTGAGCCACCCAGGTGCCCTGATTTTCCATATTCTTGGTTCATGTTTTGCTGTGATAGGCGTACACTTACCCACTTTTCGTCACTCCCAACAGGCTCCATTCCGATCATGGGCAGTGTATGAGCTGGCGTATTTATCCTCGTAAACATGCAAACATCCTTCTCTGCTGAGCAAGGAGGTCCCTTTGACTAGGGCTTCACCCCGCCTGGCCTGGAGTTCATAGCAGCCTTGTGACTTTCTGTCTTTGGCTCTGTCTGCGGCTGGGGTTTCTCCATCCATCTTGTGGTTCCTCCTTAGGCCAGCTGGAAACGCGTTCCTGGGACTTCTCTTTCTTGTGTTTCTTGCTTGGAGTACTGCTTTCTGGATCCCATATCTTTCTCTTTCTTGTTTTACATTCGATACCCACAGACAGGATGTGTCGGAAATATAATATTTGAGGCTTGGGATGTCCAAAAGCACCTTTAATCTGCCATTCCTCCGTTGATAATTCGGCTGGGAATAGACGTTTAGGTTGCAAATGATTTTCTTACAAAATTTTGAAGCCATGGTTCCACTCTCTTCTAGCAACTTGCTGTTGGGAACTCGGAAGCCCTTCTGGTTCTTCCTCCTTTGTCATCAGGTGGTTTTAGAGGGGGGTTTGTTTCTCTTGGAGAGCTTGTAGGGTCTTCTTTTGTTGCTGACCCTCTGAAAGTTCACTGTAATGCACACCACCCAGGCTTTTGAAATTCAAAATGGCTTTCTCTAACGTTTTTGCAATGAGTTCTAAAAGTCTACTTCGTCATTCAAAGGCTGAGGCTGGACTCCGGTTTTCTGCACACTCCTTCTCCGAGGTTCTTAGTGCATGGAACTGACTGGGTGAAGGTTAGGAGACACTCACATACTGTGCATTGTCAGTGAAAGGCTCAGGAGTAAAGGCAGGGATGGAGATCTTAAAGAGAATTAAGTCCTGGAGGAGTAATTAAGTCCTGAAGGCAACTTCAAAGGCTGTGTGCATTCTTGCCACAGTGCCTTTGCTTGAGCTATTCCCTGGGTGGAATTATATCTGACTGCCAATAAAACAGAATTTCCTCCTGTGGTCTAAATACATAAGGCTGTATTTTCCCAGGTAAAGGAATTCAGGAAGTAGCTGGTCCAGAGGGTAGTGGTGGCTCACAGTCAT
Source organism: Vulpes vulpes (assembly GCF_048418805.1). Taxonomy (NCBI): domain Eukaryota; kingdom Metazoa; phylum Chordata; class Mammalia; order Carnivora; family Canidae; genus Vulpes; species Vulpes vulpes. The sequence continues at coordinate 106,019,243 of NC_132793.1, read as the reverse complement.
GCAGGATCCAGCCCTTTTCTGTCTGTCTGCTACAACTTTATTAGCATGTTGCATGCATCTTCAAGGTGACCAGGTGGCTGCTGGCACTCCAGCCATCACAGTCAAATTCCAAACAGGAAATAAAATAGGAAGAAGCGAAGTGGAATTCTCTGACCATTTGATCTTTTTAAGGGAGCCTGGTCCTGGAAATACATGTAAGTTAACTGCGCTCATATCTTACTGGCCATAGTGCATTGAACATTTTCCTTTTGTTGGAGATATTGCTGTCAAAAGCAGGTTTCCATCACCAAGGGAGAAGGTGAGGACAGATAACTGGCGAGGCATGGGCAGTCTCGGTGACCCTGTTCTTTCCTCTTGAAGTACCCTTGAATGACTGCTGTCTTCCTGAAAGCACAGGTGGGGGCCCCTGTCCAGCCCCACAATCAACTCACAGGCCCCCCCTGCCACCATGTGTACATCATTCTTATTTTTGCCTGGAAAGTGCTTTTACCACACCCACCCCCCCTTGGACACTCCCACATCCCCGTGTATTCATACTCAGCCTTAGAGGCCTAGGCGATGGAAACCTCCTCCCGGATTCCTTCTCTGATTTCAGCTGCTCAGGCCACGAGGACTTCCCCTCCTCCTCCAAGTTCCATAGCACTTTGTGCAGCCGTAGTCGGAGGAGGGATCAGGGCTGCCCCCTGTTCCTGTTGGCCCATGACCAGGGAGTACCCGGGATGCAGTGAGCGCTAAAACTGGGGAGGCTCTGGGCAAACTCGAACCCAGGGGCCTGTCACCCCATAGGGGGTGACATAGGGGGTAGAACGTGGGGTATGGCAGATGGAAGACACGTAGGAGAACGGCCGTCAATTCTGCCCTGGTGGACCACGTGGTCCTGGGCCTCTCTGACCCTCCACACCCAAATCTATGAGTGGACTCAGGTCAGCCCTGAAGGTCCTGGGAACAACGAGGCTCTTGCAGGAAAGCTCCTTGTGGATGCTGTGTGCTGGGTCAGTGTGTGCGGTGCTTGCTTGCCTCCCCATGGTCCACACCACGCTCCTGGGGCATCCATGAGCACCCGTTTCACTTTGCCTTCTGCGCGTGGAAGCCTATGAGCAGGAGCCCCATGAATCAGAGGAATGGGCCGTCCTTTGCAGGGTACAGTGGTGTGATTCTGCCTCCCGGCCAGGCTGAGACAGTCTGCAGCAGCCTGGGGGTGGGGGTGGGGCGGTCAGCCCCTGGTGTCTGGGCCCACACTGTGTCCCCAGGAGCCAGGCTGAGATGGTCTGCAGCAGCCTGGGGGCGGGAGGGGGTGCAGTCAGCCCCTGGTATCTGGGGCCACACTGCATCCACGGGAGCCAGGCTGAGATGGTTTGCAGCAGCCCGGCGGGAGCTCAGTCCCTGGTGTCTGGGGCCCCCTGTCCTCGCTGCCCTGGGGCAGATCTCCCGGAGGCCTGCGGGCTCTTTGGGCACAAGAGGGAGGTTTGTGTCCTTTCTGCTCCAGCATCCTCAGGCACAGCTGGCTCCCCAGAGATGCTGCCACACGGGGTGCTCGCCCCGCAGTGCCTGGCTCTGTGCCCTGCCCTGGCACAAGTCAGGGTCCCCTCGCTGCCGCCCCGCTCTGACCTCTGGGCTTCAGTGACTGTTTATGTAACCAGGCGCTAAATGTCCCATCTGGGGGGCTGGCTCCGAGGAACTGCTCATTTTCAGACATTTGTGTCTTAAACTGAAGACCAGATACCGCGGGTCCCTACCTCCTGCCCCCTCACGGCATCATCAGTGGTTTTCGGGGGCTGCCCATTCTGTAAGGGGGTCTGCCCGCTTGTTGCTGGTGAGTTCTGTTTCCGGCCACACCCGAGGAGAAGCCCAGAACAACTCCCGCCAGCTGGCAGGGCGTGGGCACGGGGAGGCGGGAGCGCAGACACACGGGTTTACGGGTTACCCCCCGGGTCTCCTCTGCAAACCCTGGGAAAGGCTGGTATCTTCCTCCAAGGAGGTAAGAGCACTTTGTGGCTCACAGATCCTGCTCAGTGCTCCTGCGAGGACGATACCAAGCAGACGTTAGTGCTGTCAGGTGGCAGACAGGTACACTGAGGCACAGGGCAGTCATTACGACAAGAAAATTAAGTAGTGTATAGGTAGGATGACTGAAGCGAATATGTGCAAAGGGAAGTAGTGAAGTGGGAAGAGTGAATCATGCGTTCCTGCATTCATTTATTCAGCAGGCTTCAATGAGCCCCAATGTTGCCAGGCTTTCTGCCACGATGGGGATATAAAGATGAATAAAACAGGACTCCCACTCTCAAAGAGCCTTTAAGTCTGGCTGAAGAAGCAGACACTTAAGCAAATAATTTCAACGTTATATATGCAGGGCCACCATGTACAGTTGTTCAGGTGCTTCACTGCACAAATGTACTTGGCGGAAGGGGCAAATCCAGCCCTTTGTTGGCTTGCCAAGCCTTTGCCCTGGTGAGGAGCTGGGCCTGTCCAGCGGAACCTTTTTCTGTTGGTGAAAAATGGAGGTGAGAGCTGCTCTAGCCATAGGACCCCACGGTTTTATAGCATTATTTCCTATAAGCCAGTCCAGATACTAATCACAAATGGATGTCCTAATCATCAACAGCAAGCACCTGATCTGGGCTCTAGACTTCGCTCTGTCAGCGAGATCCTGTGCTTCTTCCCTTATCTGGACCTCAGCCTTCCCTGAGCATGTGGGGGTGTGCAAGATGAGGGCGCAGATGCCCCTGGACCAGTCTAGCTGAGCGTGACTTCCTGCAGAGCACCCTGGGGGTGATGGCTCTTGCCTGTACACCCGCAGGCTGGATATTCAGTTAAGGAAGGATGCTCTAAAGGGAGAGCCCTGGACTTTAGTCAAGGCAGAGGAGCTGCCCGAGCCCCAGTGCCCAAAGGGTAGAGACCATTCTGCTGGCAGGATGATAGAAGTACAGGGCACTGGAGTTCCGAGGGGGGGGATGGCCACACAGAGGTCTGCAGGGGGCCCCGGGCAGACTCCAGCTTGTGGGGTCCAGACTCCTTCTGACTTTTCATCAGGGAGGAGGCCAGACCACAGAGTAGGCATCCCTGAGGGAGCCGGGTCAGCACGGAGACAGGGGCCCTGGGGACACTTGGCATAGCGTTTTCTGGGTCTCAGGGGTGTCAGGCAGCACCTGGCCTGCTAGAACCCAGAAACCAGGGCAGGAATGAGGGCTGCCCTTGGCTGGGGTAGTGGCGGTGTGGCACTGTGGGCAGATCCTGGGCAGGGGCAGCCAGATACCTGGGCTCACTCCGGCTGCAGGACCATGAGCCCCCTGGAGTATGAGGCCCCAGGAATATGAGACCCCAGGATCGTGAAGCCCCCAGGAGCATGAGGCCCCAGGAGAGGGAGGCCCCCAGGTGCGTGAAGCCCCCAGACCATGAGGCCCCCAGGATCATGAAGCCCCCAGGATCGTGAGGCTCCCAGGAGCATGAGGCCCATAGGAGCGTGAAGCCCCCTGGAGTGTGAGGCTCCCAGGAGCATTTGGCTCCCAGGATCGTGAAGCCCCAGGGATTGTGAGGTCTCTGGACCATGAAGCCCATAGGAGCGTGAGGTCCTTGGACCATGAGGCCCCAGGATCATGAGGCCCATAGGAGCATGAGGCCCCAGGAGCATGAGGCCCCAGGATTGTGAAGCCCCCAGGAGCATGAGGCCCCAGGAATGTGAGGCCCCCCAGGAGGGTGAGGCCCTCAGGAGTGTGAGGCCCCAGGAGCATGAGGCCCCCTGGACCATGAGGCCCCTGGACCATGAGGCCCCAGGAGCACGGGCCCCAGGAGCATGAGGCCCCAGGATGGTGAACCCCCCAGGAGCCTGAAGCCCCTGGAGTGTGAGGCCCCTGGACCATGAGGCCCTAGGAACGTGAGGCCCCCAGGAGGGTGAGGCCCCCAGGAGCGTGAAGCCCCAGGAGCGTGAGGGCCCTGGAGCGTGAGGCCCCTGGACCATGAGGCCCCAAGAGCGTGAGGCCCCTGGACCATGAGGCCCCAGGAGCATGAGGCCCCTGGACCATGAGGCCCCAGGAGTGTGAGGCCCCAGGAGCGTGAGGCCCCCAAGAGCATGAGGCCTCAGGAGTGTGAGGCCCCAGGAGCATGAGGCCCCAGGAGCGTGATGCCTCTGGACCATGAGGCCCCCAGGAACGTGAGGCCCCAGGAGTGGAAGGCCCCCAGGATTGTGAGCTTGACTGCCTGGGGCGCCCATCCGGCCTTGGTGTCACCCCCCTAAACCGACACAGCCCCCTCCATTCTGCAGAGCGACTGTGAGCACAGGGCCCGGCACAGTGAATGCTCCTAAGCTCAGACCCACAGACGCAGGAAAGCAGCACAGGCCTGAGCAGCGACCTCCTCCCCACGGGGCGAGAGTACATCCTGTCTGTCCTCCGGTGATGAAAATGCCTCCTCTGGCATCCATGATGGCTTCTTTTACTGGAAAGAGTTCTTTTTTTTTTTTTTTTTTTTTTTTTTAAGATTTATTTATTTATTCATGAGAGACACACACAGAGAGAGGCAGAGACACAGGCAGAGAGAGGAGCAGGCTCCCTGCGGGGAGCCCGACGCGGGACTCGATCCTTGGACCCCAGGATCACAACCTGAGCCAAAGGCAGACGCTCAACCACTGAGCCACCCAGGCGTCCCACTGGGAGGACTTCTAATTGAGCCCATCGCCAAGGCTGTATTGGAGGCTCAGCGATGAGCTGTACCCAGATAGATGGCAGGAGATGGGACTTCTATTTCAGTGACAATGTCAAATTAATACTTGCCATGTGCTATCATGTCAGGAGGATCGGAGGGCGAGAGGTGTGTCTGTGAGGCCACAGCAGACACCTGGTCGTGCCAACATGTCTGCGGGGTGACCAAACCCACGGGCTCTGGGACGTTGGGAGGAAGGGCGCTTCTTCTTTTTTTTTTTTTTTTCTTACAAAAATGTGTTTTATTGAATAGACATTTTTTTTGCATATTTTTTTTAAAATTGGAGTTCAATTTGCCAACATATAGCATAACACCCAGTGCTCATCCCATCAAGTGCCCCCCTCAGTGCCCGTCACCCAGGCACCCCCACCCCCCGCCCTCCTCCCCTTCCACCACCCCTAGTTCGTTTCCCAGAGTTAGGAGTCTTTCATGTTCTGTCTCCCTTTCTGATATTTCCCACTCATTTTTTCTCCTTTCACCTTTATTCCCTTTCACTATTTTTTATATTCCCCAAGTGAATGAAACCGTATAATGTTTGTCCTTCTCCGATTGACTTATTTCACTCAGCATAATACCCTCCAGCTCCATCCACGTTGAAGCAAATGGGGGGTATTTGTCGTTTCTTCTTCTTTTTTTTTTTTTCCGGAGTTTGGCTTTATTTTGCAGTACAGAAATCATGTGGAGCCGTTCGAGACAGACACTGAAGTGGAGGCCCTGTCAAATCAATACTGCATCGCAGCTTGGTCCGTTGAAGAAGCCACACCTGGGATACAAAAGAAGCTTCTACGTTAACCTGCTTACAAGGGGTTTCTTTCCCTTCGCGCTCATCCATTTTATAAGGTTAAAACACCGCACACAGGCTTCCTCCGAAAGGACTCTCAGGGTCTGCAGTTGGGTTAGATTTTAGGCTCATGTCTCCCCACTCGTGGCCGTGTGCCACGGGCCCTGTCGGAGTAGCGGACAGGACACAGCACGGGAAGGTGGGGGGCGGATGTAGGGCTGCTGTCCCATAGGGGAGATTCAGTCTTGAATCTCAACGCCAGGGGGACAGATGGCAGCAAGTGGTGCTGCTCCGGCTCCGGAGCAGCAGAAGCACACGGCCGCGGCGGCTACACTGATTAAAAGATACAAAGTCTGTATCGAGTGCTCCGTACCAGGATCACGGATGTCCTCAGACTGCTCCTCCACTAGGGAGAGCCAGGGCTGGCTAAGGTGAGTAGACGTGGTGACCTGCCGGTGCGGAGCAGCCCGCCGTGAGACACGTTCCTACACGATATTAGAAAGGGAAGGCGTATTTACTGGTGCAGCGCCCTGCAATCGCGGTGCGGATTAGGGCAGCAGGCCTACGCTATCGGGCCGAACAGCAGGCGTCATTTGCCAGAGTTAGGTCTGTCCTAGCGAGATGAGTACGTGCACTGCTCCTAGTCTTCCCCGTAGATGTCGTTCTTCTTGCGCTTCATTTCCTCAAAGTCAAACTCGGAGCCGGTCATCCTCTTGTAAGATGTTTTTAATATCGTCACAGGTGGTCTCAAAGTGAGTTGTAGCATCGTACGTGCGGGAAATAAAGATCTGGCTTTCCGTCCCCAGGTCTTTGGGTACAAGGAGGTCGCTGATGCTAACGAATTTCTGTTCAATTGGTTCCAGAAGCTCCAAAGCTGGTCTGATTTCCTTCTCGGGTTCCTTGGTCTCCACCGTCGTGCTCACTATGGCGATGTACTTCCCTTGCGCGGCCACATTGTGTGCAGAGATCATGCACACGTAGATGTCTGACTTCCACTGAAGCAGAAGCCCTGGCATCTGGCTTAATGGGACTGTTTGAAAAACGTCGCTTCAGAAAATTCCTAGTGTATGTTGCCAACTTTGATGAAAAAGATCCCAGAACTTTTGAGGGCATCGATCCTAAGAAGACTGCCATGCGAGAGGTGTACAAGAAATTTGACTTGGGACAAGATGTCATAGACTTTACTGGCCATGCCCTGGCACTTTACAGGACCCATGACTATTTATATCAGCCATGTTGTGAAACCATTAATAGGATTAAACTTTACAGCGAGTCTCTGGCAAGATATGGCAAAAGCCCGTACCTCTACCCACTGTATGGCCTTGGGGAGCTGCCGCAGGGATTTGCAAGGCTAAGTGCTATTTATGGTGGCACCTCACCAATGGGCTCAATAAACCCATTGAAGAAATCATTGTGCAAAATGGCAAAGTGATTGGTGTGAAATCTGAAGGAGAGGTTGCTCGCTGCAAGCAGCCTCATCTGTGACCCCAGCTACATCAAAGACCGGGTAGAGAAGGTGGGCCAGGTCATCAGGGTTATCTGCATTCTCAGCCACCCCATCAAGAACACCAATGATGCCAACTCCTGCTAGATCATATTTGTCATTTCTAATTTATTTATTTATTTATTTATTTATTTATTTATTTATTTATTTATGATAGGAACACAGTGAGAGAGAGGGGCACAGACACAGGCAGAGGGAGAAGCAGGCTCCATGCACTGGGAGCCCGACGTGGGATTCGATCCCGGATCTCCAGGATCGCGCCCTGGGCCAAAGGCAGGCGCCAAACCGCTGCGCCACCCAGGGATCCCGTATTTGTCATTTCTAATGGCTGAGGAATATTCCATTGTATACATAGACCACATGTATATCCATTCATCTTTCGATGGACACCGAGGCTCCTTCCACAGTTTGGCTATTGTGGACATTGCTGCTAGAAACATCAGGGTGCAGGTGTCCCGGCGTTTCATTGCATCTGTATCTTTGGGGTAAATCCCCAGCAGTGCAATTGCTGGGTCGTAGGGCAGGTCTATTTTTAACTCTTTGAGGAACCTCCACACACTTTTCCAGAGTGGCTGCTGCACCAGTTCGCATTAAGAAGGGCGCTTCTGATGTCAGGAGGGGAGCATGCAGCTGCCGCGGGGATGGGACTGGCGGGAGGAATTAGTCGCAGTCCCCACACTGTGCCTGTGTCACCAGCATCCCTCATGGAGTCTCCTCAACCCCCGGAGGAGATGGGGCCCCTGTTCTACAGATGGAGAAACTGAGGCTCAGAGGGTGTTGTGGACCAGCCAAGGCGACACGGAGTGGGAGGGTTGGCGCCAGGACCAGAACCCAGGACCTCCTGCTGATGGCAGGTCCCTGAGGCGTGGGGTCCGTGGGGTCTGTGTCTTCCAAATTCAAGCCATGTGGGAGCAAAGCTAATGAGGCAGGTGTGGGATTTTCCTCCTTTTTTGTTTCTGTTTGTTATATTGTCGCTCCTTTAAGCTGGGACATGCATGGGAAACTCTGCATGGCCCTCTCTGCACAGCCCTAACCCCTCAGGCTGGGTCCCCTTGTATCTGCTCCCTTCCCAGTCAGGATCCCTCGTATCTGATCCCCACCACGGGCTGGGGTCCCCTCGTATCCACTCCCACCCCAGGCTGGGTCCCCTTGTATCCATCCCCCCCCAGGCTGGGTCCCCTCATATCTGCTTCCCCCCAGGCTAGGTCCTCTCGTATCTGCTCCCCCATTTCCAGGCTGGGTTCCCTCGTATCCCCCACCCCTCCGTTGGGCCCCCTCATAGGAACTCTTTTGTGCAACCCACACCATACTGGGATTTCCCACTCCTTCCTCAGGGACTTCAGGCTCTCTGCAGGCAGATCCTATCTCTCTGCCTCACTCCTGCACGGGGGCCTGGTAAGGGTAGCTGCCAAGCACCCAAAGACTGTCTCCTCTTGGAGGAGGCGTGAGATTTGGTCCAGAAGGGATGAGGGGCGACCACTCCAGATGGAAAGACGAGCCTGGGGGGAAGAAAAGCCCAGACAGCACACCCACCCTGTCCTACGTGCCCACCCTGTCCGATGGTGTGCCCACCTCGTCTGCACCCTCTCAGTTCTGGAAGCACAGGGCCCGAGGCAGGGCAGGTGCCACGTAAGGATTGATGGATTGATTGTTGGAGGGAGGGAGGGAGAGAGGGAGGAAGGCCAGCAGCAAGCCCGCTCAGGGTTCTCCATTCCCACTAGTGTTCCTGCATGGCTGGTCTGGGTGTTACTGGCTCAAGCACAGGTGGTGTGGGGGCAAGAAGGCAGAGACCTCATGGCGTCCCTGACACCCTGGGATAGTCAGAGATGCTCCACTGTCCGAGTGATGCGATCTCAGGCCTCGGGGGTGGTAAGAATCAGTCACCTGTGATCCCAGAGCTCAAAGATTAAGCCCCGGTGTAGACGGGTAGCATGGTGGGGATCTGGGCCGCTCAGGACCCCTGCCTGCACAGTGCCAGGCAGGGAGCAGGGGGCCATCAAGAGTGGCAGGACCCTTGGTTGACTGGATGGGGAATTCCATTCCTGGAACTTTGGTGCCTGGAAATTCCGAGCTGAAATTGTGAGGAGCTGGGTCCTCAGGATGGACACTGATACGTGCTGACGCCTCATCTGACTTCCCCTTGCTCTGTGGACCTCTCCTGTACTGACCCAGGTAACGGATGCTTGTGACACACTGTAAGAATCACGCTTTCCCTCAGGACTCGATGCAAATGTGGTGTGCGCTGTGGGCTGGACCCACTAATATAATTTCGGGAAGACAGAGCAGTGTAGACAAGTGCAGCAGAGCTGATGATGCTCGTCAGGACTGTCCTTCGGCAAGAATTCTCAGGTTGTGTCCTGGGTGCTCTTGGGGCTCATGGCTGCTGGGGACAGGCAAGGGTTCTGCAGTGAGTGGACACAGGCTACAGTTAGTCTGCACAGAACTTTTTGCAAATTAACAGAAGGCGCCCCTGCAGGTGGATAGAGCACTGTGCAAAGGAGAGTTGACTGGGTTTCAGTCCCCTCTTGGGTCTCTGGTTGAACATCTTTGTACCATAGACAACTTGCACCACTGTACATGGTGGGCCTTGCATGGAAAGGTCTCTACGGCAGAGAATGTCTCACTTCCCTTGGTAGTTGGACCTGTTCCTTTGGGCTGGCCCAGCAGATAGGACGTCTTGTAGTCAGTTTGCTTCCCTCAGTCTTAGCAGAACCTGCTCAGCCCTCTGGAAAACATGACCTGGGAGGGGACAGAGGGACTAGGGAGGAAGGAGCTCTCGCCAGGTGTCTGGTGGGTTATAAAGTTGAGCAGGACTGGGTTCTTTCCCTACAGCCGGACAAAGATGGGGACCCTAGAGGAGATCACATGACCCTGCCTCCGGGGTCAGCAGCAGTCCTCGGAGGACACGTCCAAGACTGGTGAGTATGCCTGGGAAGGTAAGGGGAGGGCCCTCGAGCGGGGAAAGGAGCCGAGGGAGCCTGAGCCCAGGGGATAGTCCCGCCCCTGTGTGGTTGGCTTGGGGGACACCCCGTTGGCAGGGGCCCAGTGTCACCTGTGTGATGTTGTCCTTCGCCCCCGGGGCCCCTTCCCGTCAATCTCTGGGGCTCACCCACGCACCTTGGGGGCACCTGCGCCTGGACGGGTCATTCATGTCCCAGCCTCTCCCTGCTACTCTGCCTTGCCATGGTGTCCTCTCCATGCACTCAGTGCTGCCTGATGTCGGGTTCTGGGGAGGGAGGGGGCGAATTGTGTCCCGCAGCAGAGCAGGTGCGGGAAAGCAGCTTTGGGGAGAAACGCTGGCTGTTTGAGGCCCTGCAGGGAGTGGGTGCGGGCGTATCACCGAGGTCCCTCCTGTGTGTCTGCCTGAGCTGAATGCACTGGCCTCAGTGACAAAGGACATCACAGCGGTGCCAGGGCTCCCCTAGGCCCGCCTGCACCTGTGGCAGCAGGGAGCTGCTCTTCCTGCTGTCGCCTGCTCAGCCTCCCAGAGCCTGGTTCCTACCAGCTGTTGGTAAGACTCTGGGAGCCCCCGACTGCTTTGGCCAGAGCGCACGGATCCTCTGGAGCAGGGCAGGTCATCCTGCTGACAGCCGGTGGGGACGCAGAAGGACAGTGGCCCTGGGGTGGGGTCTGTGCGCAAGGAGGAAGGGCGCCATGTAGGAGAGCCACAGAGGAGTCAGAGCAGAGGCCAGCACAGCAGCTTGCTGTGTGGCCCCAGTGGCCCTGGGGTTGGGCAGGACGCCGGAAGCGGCTGAGGAAGGTCCGGCCATGCAGAGGCATTGTGACTCAGGAGACTGGGCCAGTGTGGCTGAGGCCTGTCACCCTGACTCTGGGCTTGGCCCTGTGACTTGCTTTAGCTAAGGGGACAGGAGCAAGTGTGCTGCAAGCAGAGGCTTGAGAAGTGCTTGTGCATTGGCTCTTCCTCCCTGGACCCAGCTGACCGGCTGTAAGGAGGCCCTCGGGGTCCTGTTGGGGAGCGTCCTGAACAGAAAAGCACATGTGCAGAGAGAAGCAGGCCCTGTGGAGGAGTGCATGAACCAGCAGCCACGGGACCCAGGTCTTCCTGGACCTCCCAGCTGAGCTGGTCCCCAGCTGAGTGCACCAGAGCACCGGAGCCAGCCACCTGCCACCGATCTGAGCCCTGACCCTCAGCATCTGGAGCAAAGAAAAATGGTGCTGGTTTGAAGCCACTGTTTCTGGTGGAGATGCAGCTACAGTACCCCGGGCCCTGCTGATTCACATGCCATAAGCCCCCGCTGGCCCTCTCCCTCATTTGCTGACTCTGTCCCCTCCCTCTGTGAGTCAGACACTCAGCACCCCATTGGAGGAAGTGGGGAATCAGGGCAAGACATGCGACCTCTCTATTTCTGGGCTTGGTGGGGGTGGCAGAGAGATGCATGCCTCCCCCTCCACTGGAAAGGCCTTCCCCTGCTGACTGGGCCCCACTGGCCACCGTGTGGGACGGTGCCGCCCAGCACAGCTGTCACCAGTGCCACTGGGTGCCACAGCAAGGCATGTGGTAAGTTCCCTGCCTTGCTGCAGATGTCTGAATTCTTCCCCAAGAGCAATAACAGGTGCCCAGATCCATGTGGGGGGGCTTACGAAGGCTGCAGGGAGCGGTGCTGAGGAACAGGATCCCTCCCAGCCCCTCGGAGTGGGGAGCCTCACCAGGAGGCTCGTTGGGACCCCCGGGGGGTGCTAACAGTCTTGTCCAGGTGACTAAGAACCAGCTCAGAAAACACAGATGTGGCCGAAACCCCAGTGCCGTGTGACAGCAGAAGCAGAACACAGTATTAAGGACCAATCCTCCTAGAGGGTTTCCCAGTGAGTTCCACTGCTGTCTGTGTGCAAAAATCATTACCAGGCAAAAATGTCAGGTCTGAGCGACGAGCGTTGCATCCAGTGGTGAACGTATACCCCAACCACAGAGCACAAAATTAATTCCCATGAAAATAAGCAAAGTCACTAATGAAAATTCCTCCTCATCCAAATAAGGACACCAAGTAAGTAAACTCCCCCAGCTGATGACCGTACCCAGTTCAAATCTGATTAATAAAACCTAATTTGTTCTCCCAGTTTTATGGATTAAATTCCCCAGTTATATATTTATTCCCACCACTTTTTCTTTTCTTCTTGAATCACAAAATAAATGTCAATTTCAGAAGTTAGATGGTGAATATTCATCTCTCTCTCTAGAATATTGTGGGTGGGAGGCTTTCTTCCTGATTTGGAAGAGGAAAAAAACCACAATTTAAATATGAAGTACACATAAAAGAAAAAGAAATGGGAAATGTATTTTAAAATAGTCTTTTCTTCCTTCTATTTCCTTTCGATCTGCATTCCCTCCTCTTGTTACCGTCCCCCCAACAGGAGAGTGTTCTAATATGTTTATTGTGATGTTTTGTGTATCTTGTCAATGTGCACGGTTGTTTTGTGCTTATTTATTTCTTAATTGGCATTATCAATGTTGCATAAACCCCTCCATTTCTAGCTGGTTCTTCACTCGGCACTATGTTTCCAAGATCTATCTTTGCAGCTAGATGAACATCTAACCTATTGATCATAGCTGCTGTAGGACATTATGGGACATGCATCCTCCACGTCTGTCAGTTCTGCAGAGGACGGACCTCCAATGGCCTCCAACCCCAGCCACGTCCCACAGCACCGTCCTTGATATCCTTGTTCCTGTCCCCTTGCGTATCTGCTAGCACGAATGTCCTGTATTTTATTCACAAATCACAGTGTATGTCCACACATGCCTTTTAATTTGATGTAAAAAAAAATCTAGTGAACATGTAGATTTATGAAGCTGAATTTAGATTTCTTAAATTCTTTCCTCGTTTTAATAATGAAAATGTTCAAAGGACTCCAACAGTTAACAGGCAGACTTTGAAAACAGAATCATTCCAGAAACAAATTATTTTCCGATCAGAATACACCCTGTGAATGAAAAACAAGCCACATTAAAAAAAACGGAATCTGTTGTAGTGATTTAAGACAAACACATGCTCCCTGGAAACTCCCCCGAGGTTTGTAGGAGTGTGCTTCTGCAGCTGAGCGGGATTATGATTTGTTGGAAGGGGTCACTGAGGCACGGGGCACCCGGACAGGTAGGCCCTCATCTGCGGGCACAGAGCTTCTGTTTGTGCCCAGCCTGATTTGTGACAACAGTGCTCCTGCTTCTCTTTTCAACTATAACTCTTACTTGGAAGGGAAGAAGTTGTAACATCCACAGACACACACGGCTGTCCACCGGCTCTGCGTCCCAGGGAGAGGCTACAACTCGCACTGTGTGAACTGCCCTTTCCTGTCCAAGGACCCAACAGATTCAAAGGATGGATTTTCCAGTATTTTCTTGCATTTTATTTCCAGGCCCTGACATTTGTGATCCACATAACCAGGTGGTTCTGGCAGCTTCCCATTTGGAGACTGGCCTTCTTGGGAGCTGGTGGCCATTCCCTGGTCACCTCAGGGAGTGGGCCGTTGCAGATCTAGGCAGAACCAGCTTTCCAGATGCTTCTGAGACCTCCACGTTGCTGGCAGAGTGAGCCTCTCGATATGCATACGGAGACCCTCACTCTGGGTCAGAGGCAGCTCGCCTGAGTGACCCTCAGTGACAATGGGGAGTGGGGTCATCTCCTGTCCTGGACTGAGGCAAGCTGTGTATGCTTGGACCACAGTCCCCTTGGGTCCCCTCATATCCTTCCCACTGATCCTGGAGCTTGTCCCTCTATCCTGCTGTGGAATAGCTCTGTCCAACTCCCATTGAAGCCTCCTTTCAGAGGATGTGCAAGAACAGCCAGGAACATTTCAGGGGTGGTTAATAAAGAAGGAAGTGTTCCCAAGCAGGAACTAAAGTGCTTTAAGCTGTGACAACTGAACCAGTTTAGTACCAGCACAGGGATTTATAGATGACTAGAATGGAAGAGAAAATCTCAGCAGGAGCCAAGAACCCAGATGACCTCAGCACCTGGAGGCAAAAGCATCTTAAACCAGTGATGAGAGATTGGGAATAAAACACACAAGATAGGAAGTATTGCTTAATCATTGCAGGGGAGTTAGATCCCTACCTCACACCAGGTAACTGAGATGTCTAAATGTTTAGAGAGAGAGAGAGAGAGAGAGAGAGAGAGGAAAGAGTCATCAGAGATGAGAGACTAATGGTGAATTTTTCATTTAACCCCAGAATGAGAAAAGCTTTATAAGAACAGCAACAAAGGCAAAAGACGTAAAGGAAAGGACTGATGGATTTCACCAAAACCAAAACTCAGGTAATTCCATATCTACAAACCGATCCAAAATAAAACTTAAAGGTGAAATGCAACTGGGGAAAATATTCATGGCACTCATGGCAAATCGTGAATTTCATCAGTACATCAGTTGTCACAGGTGAATAAGGGTTTCAGCAGGTCTGAGTGAGCCCTGGGTGTGTGAGGACGGCTGCTGGACACGTGGTAACAGTTCACTAAATGAGACCCTTCCTCTCAAGGAGGTGGCAACGTGTTCTGTCTGGATTTTTACCTCCTGCGGATCCAGATTTGTCCCTTGTCTGGAGCACCCCCATCTGTGGACGACAGGACCAGCATGGTGCTCTAACCGTTGCAGCCTCCACGTGAGGGACCCCTTTCATGGGTGTGTCCTGATGATGGCACACAAGCCCCTTGCTGGGGCTTCCCGTGTCCCATCGGCCAGAGGAGCTGGCCAAATAAAAGAGCAGAACGACCTGTGAGGTTGTAGCTAAGGGGCTGGCTCTGGGAGGACGCCCTGCAGGACTGGCATGCCGGGCTCCAGGGCACAGTCTGTACCCCAAGCCCACAAGCCATCTGTGGAGCTGTGCTGCACAGGGGCAACAAGGCAGGGGTCTGGGAAGCAAAGGGGCGGGGGGTGGGGGAAGCTGGATCGGTCCTGGTCACCATGACTCCCAGGACACACTTAAGAAAGCTGTGCTTCCTTCCTTGTAAACTGTGATCCTGCTGGATTAGAGGCTCTGTTTCCAGGTGTGAACCTGCAGTATGACTGTCCTCACGCTCACGGACCAGGAGGCAGAGGAAGGGATCCTCCTGGTGTCTTAAAGGGGATTCTCCAGGGACCTGGCTCTGGCCCACACGGTTGATCTGGGAGATGATTCTAGGACATACCAGGGGATGAGAAAGTGAGATAGACAGAGGAAGGAAGCCAACGGCAGGTCCTGGATGCCCCTGGGGTCATGTGGGCCAACCTCGGAGCTGTCTCTGAGGAGGGGCAAGGGCCCCGGGGGCTTCAGCTCCATGCCCTGCCCTCCCCCAGGCAGGGAGCTTGGAAGCAGGAGCCACTGGGTACCCACAGCAGCACTTGGCTCTGTGTTTGAGCATGAGTCTCAGGACACCTGGTCCTCTAGCCTTTGGATATACGGGCCTTTCAGGTGTCTTGGGGAAGCCTTCTGGCTTTTCCACCATGGCCTGAGTTGATTCCAGGCTGGCCCGAGGCTGCTGTTCCTCCTCGTGGCTTCTGTGGCCACTAATCCCCTTCCTCCTGTGTGGTCCCTGGAGGCTGCAGCACGGCCGGGGCACCCCCCATGGCACCCACCACAGAATTCAGATCTCCGTTGCCCCCTGGCCAGTGAGAGATCCAATTCCAGAAGGCCAGCCTGAGGGTCTACTCCCTAGGGCCACTTCTGTTACCAACTGTCCTACTTTGGGTCCCTGTGGAGCCGGGAGACCAGACTTTGAGGTGAATGGTAAACCCAGGGGTGATTCCGGGAAGCACCAGCAAGGGTAAGGATGTTAAACAGGTGAGGGGCCCGGCCAATGTGTGTTAGTGGCCACATGTCCCCACCACGGGCACCGGGAGAGTGGAACACGCTTCCTAATCTCAGTCGCACTGGAGGGGACACACAGCTGGGGTATTTATCTCTCCACTGCCGGCATCACTAGTGGAGAGTGTCCCTGGGAGCCCATTCCCCAGCACCCCTGCCCTGCTCTCACAGTGAGTCCAGCACATCTCTGCAGCCAGAGGGCCTTGGGTGGGGAGTGTCCGGGGTGTTAGGTAAGAAGCCGCCTGTGTGCACGGACAGCGGCTGTCTAGGGACATAAAGGGACACTGGCAACATCCAGCTTGGGAACATGTGTAGTGACTACAAGTTGCAGGACTTTGTTTTGCAGCAGTGACGGGGAAGAATGGGTCTGGGGTCCGGACGATTTGTGCTGGAGTTCTGTGGCTCTCCCCTGCCTGCTGACAGTGGTGTAGGGGGCGTTTCAGCAGCTGGAATCCCCAAGGCTGGGGCGAGTAAGGAGGCTTCAGTGACAAGCTGGGTCGCCTGCTGGCTGGGCATAGACCAGCGTGCTGGTTGAGGCCAAGGTCTAGAATGAGTGGTGGTGGTGGAGAGGAGGAGGAGGAGGATTATCACTTCCAACTTCCAGCCAGCTGCACTCTGTCCTTGCGGAGACCGTGACTGGCCACCACCTCGAGGAGTCCCTGTGATGCTGCGCTGACCTTCCCTAGGGATGCAGTACGATCACCTACTGTGTGCGTCCTCATGTCCTCTCAGCCTCACCCTGTCCTCCACCCGCCCTCTGGAGGTCAGGTCCACACAGCCTCTGACAGCCTCAGGGTGCCTCCTACAGCCCCGTCCTGGGGCCTGAGCCATGTACTTCCTGCTCTTGCCCTGGGGAACGGGAACCCCCAGTGGAACTCAAACATGGGCCACCAGGATGATTGAAGTTAGCTGACGCTCACGACCTGACGGGGGCAGAGCCATTGGACACTTGCTTCCTCTTTATCTCCGGGGAAGGTAGTGTGGGTGCCCTTCACTCAGCTCCTTCGAAGGCCCCATGATGCTGAGCACTGTGGCCCACAGAGGTGGTCATATGGGTAGCACATCTTTGGGTTGTGCTTCTCAGTTTCATGTCCCATGTCTCTCCTGTCACCTCTGCTTCCTGGAGTAACTCCCAAGGAGACTAACGCCATGCAAGCTTTGAGGAAGTGCAGGCTAAAATGCTTGAGGTCTTAGGATTTATGGAGTTAAGTTTCCTTATAGGTTGCTTCTGTGTAATCCTTTTATCCCATATGAATCATTGATGAACTGTTCCAACATCAGATCTCAGGACCTACCAAAGCTGTCCCAGACATCAGGAAAAGTGCTGTGTCTCCCTGAGGCTCTGACGTGGTTGACCTTAACTTCGTCTGCACATGGGGTTCTCAGCAGCGCATAACACAGAGTGGTGGTCCTCCAGCCAGGTCATGGTGGGGAGACCATCGTCTGTGGGACCTTGACCTTTCCAGCAGATGCTTTGTTCCAGGCTGGTTTCTTCTGGTGTTGTCTTCATAGTGTGCAGCACTGGGACATAGAGAGTGTCTCCCTCTGGAACTAAGGGCAGGCACATTAAAAGACACCAAGTTTCCCCTAAGTTCAGAGTTCCTCTCCAGGAGCACAGGTGTCACCTGCCACTGTTGCTGCCACATCCATCTCACGTGACCCCGTGAGAACAAAGAACCTGTGGTACTCCAGCTACTGTTCATACTGTGAGTCACCACATCCTCTGCCTCTGACCCGGGACGCTCATCTTCCACCAGCATCCATGGAGCCGCGATGGGCTCTCTTGGCTTGTAAGTAGGGTAAAATCTTAATTCTTCCCATTTCCTGTGTGCTTTTTCAGCCTTCTCTGAGACCTCATGTCCACGTGGTTAAATTCCCACTGTGTTCTTCCCTCAGCCCCATGTTGTTGCAAGAATTCATTCCCCAACCACTCGACAAATTTTCCCTGAGGACCTTCTGAGCGTCTAAGTGTTGTTCCAAGATAGAGCACAAGTGCAACAGACTCGGCCTCACCCTGCCGTCCCGTGTGCTGCCAGCCTCCCCTCTGCCTGGGCTCTTGCCAGGTGAACCCGAACTCACAGTAATGCTTATTCTGTTCCCTCCTCTGACTGGAGACCAACCTCTCCTTCCTCTGGGGAAACCAGCATCTTTGACTCTCTCCCATGGCACTTCTGCCAACGTCTCCCACTTTGAGGCTGAGAACCGACATCCTGTTCCCCCATGACCTTGGACGTGCCTCTTGTATTTCTTCCACGATCTCATGCAAAATGGCACCAGGACACATGGATGGGTTGGGGCAGATCGTGCATGTAAAGTCACTAAATTTCTGCGCAGCCCACAGAGACCGCTCCTTCTGTTCCAACCTCGTCCAACCCTAGCCCAGCCCTCAGTAAGGACATGTTGGAAAGGAGAAGCCCAAGCTCTCCTAATTGTCAACGTTTCTCTGATGTCTGACTCACAGCAGGTCAGTCCTCACGTTGTGCCTGCCCTACTTCTACACCCCAGTTTCCACACAGTCGGCTCCGCCGATTGCTGCCCGCAACACAGTGCAGGAACGAGCAACCCTACACAGAGAACACGGCTTCCTGCACCCCGCAGCAGCTCCACACTCTCCGTCACCAACTAGATTAGAACAACACGAACTTTTGCTTCCATGGCAACTGCTGTTGGTGGCGCAATCACTGACTTTTTGAAGCTACTTAAAAATGTGTAAACCATTTTGCATAAAGTGGCTTTACATCACCAAGAGCGCTGGCTTTCACTCCGCTTAAGATTCTTCTTTAAGAAATTCTACTTCCTCTCCCTGCTTAGAAGCATCTCAAAACTTACTTTTTTAAAAGAACCATTTTAGGGGCACCGGGGTGGCTCAGTGTTTGAGTGTCTGCCTTCAGCTCAGGTCGTGATCCCGGGGTCCTGGGATCAAGTCCCACATCGGGGTCCCTGCAGGGAGCCTGCTTTTCCCTCTGCCTATGTCTCTGCCTCTCTCTCTCTGTCTCTCATAAATAAATAAAACCTTTAAAAAGCAATAAAAGAATCATTTTAAAATGAAAATGATTTGCCTGTGGTTCCTTCATGCTCATGCAGGGAAAAGTAAATACAAATTTACTTTTGTACAAATACAAAATTAAAAACAAGAGACTTGATTCTGTTGTCAACAATGAGAAGAACATCCCCCTTTTCCGTTTACTGAGAATGTGTACTTTGGGAAACTTGTAGATTGTTTCTCTGCCACTTTGACATGTGTGCAAATCTTTTATAGAAGCTAGATAATCCTCTTGCTAGCTTTGAGGCCCAGGATGGTCTTTCTGAAGGACCTGGGAACCCTCTCTATGGGATGTCATGGACTGGGCAGTTGGTGCTTTCCCATCCCAGTTTCTTCCTGTGAGAGAGAAGGAGCCTCTAAATTGTGAAACGACCCCCGGCCATACGCTGGGAGCAGTTCATTTTCCCTCTGGAGGAAGCCAGTTGGTCACCCAGCTTCCAAGCACTGCCGTCGTTTTGCCGGAGGACTAGTTACTCTTTCTCGGGGGTGTGAGCAGGTGCGTGTGCCTGGCTGGGCGGCAGCGTGAGGCTCCGTTCTGTGCCTGCAGTCTCTGAGCGGGCTGCCTGAGACGCGCATCATGTTCTGCTTTAATGCTTACTCAATAATAAAATTGTTTTCTTTCTTGTCTATCTTTGTGAGGAGGTTTTCCAGATTGGGAGATGTGTTTTTAATTATATTTCCCCAACGCCCACCAGAAGCAAACATTTTAAAACGGCACTTGTGGAGGATACCGTGATGAGATTTCCATTCAGCGCTCAGGAGGAAGGTGCACTGGGGGATTACAGGAGAAGGAAAGTGTATCCCGTTCTCCTGCATTTACTACCCACCAGAGAAGGCAAGGCTCCCGTCTGGGACCAGCCCTGGAAGGGGTCTTCTGACATCAGCCTCGGGAGACACTGCAGTTCTTGACTAGATAATGTTGTAGGGCCTTTTTCTTCGTTTTTTTTTTTTTTTTTCCTTTTCAGAAAAACCAAGAATCATATTCAGTCTAGACCCAGCTCAAAAACACATCACACAGGGCTGTCGCAAGTCTGTGGCGGGGTGAGGGTGGGGGGGACACGCCTGTGTGGATGAGGCCCCAGGTGTGTGCAGTGCAGTCTGTGTCTCCGTGTGTCACAGCCATAGGCCTGTGTCCGTTACAGGGTTTCCTCCAGGAAATCCACAAGCAGGTGATCTATCACCCTCTATGGCTACTGCTTGAGAAAGGTTGGGGGGCAAGTCCAGGCAGAAAACTCCTGAGTCCCCAAGAACTGTTCCTGCTTCTTCATGTGGACTCATGAGACTTTGCAAGAGATGAATTTCCAAGCCTGGCTTCCTTCCTGCCTGCAGGACTCCACATCCTCGAATAATTCACAAGGGCCCTTTCGTATGGAGCTGCTGGCCCATTCTGACTTTTATAGACATGGAATAAAATTATTTTGAAACTTAATCTTAGAATCCCACTTCCCAAGGGACGGCTGGGTGGCTCAGTGGTTGAGCATCTGCCTTTGGCTCAGGGAGTGATCCCAGATCTGGGGATCGAGTCCCACATCGAGCTCCCTGCAGGGAGCCTGCTTCTCCCTCCCTCTGCCTGTGTCTCTGCCTCTCTCTCTCTCTCTCTCTCTCTGTGTGTCTCTCATGAATAAATAAATAAAATCTTTAAAAAAGAAAAGAATCCCACTTCCCACTTTTCAAATGTCTCCTGGTAGAAGCAGGTGTTTCTTGATGGAAACACAATCACCTGACATTATAGGGATGTCCCAAGAGGGCCGACACCTCCAGATGGAACCAGAAACTCAAACCAACGAGGTCCTTACCTAAGGGGCCATCGAGACTCAAGCTGCCCTAGTATTGACATTTGGACAGAAGACAGAGAAGGTTCCAGAAGCAAGGACCCTAGTCCACGCTGCTGGGATTTGATCCCACTAACAGTGAGAGTTAAGGTCAAAGTGAATGTAAACAAGCAGCTGCAGCCAGACCCCAAGCCTGTGAGTGCTCCTCAGGGTAGAGGGTTGGTCGGCATCACAGAGCACTTGGGCTGAGGTTGGCCGGGCTGGACCCGAGTTACAGGCCTGTCCCAGGACCAGAGGGGGCTTGAGATGTCAGGAACATAAAGGATTCGGATTCATCACCAAGTAGGAGAGAAGTAAGTTGTCTGAAGCTCTTCTTAGGAAGCAAGAGAACTTCGAAACACTGTGATACTGTGGGGGAATTTTAAACATTCACATTTCCCCAAACTAGTCTTTCTTCTGAGAAATGACTTGTTTTCAAAACCAGATGGCAGGAGCACACTCCACGTACAATCAAATGTCTGGTTCTGGTAATTATGATGAAGCTGTTGCAACGCTAAACCGTGCCACCTGACGGATTGTGAACACACAAGTGCCACCATGGCAAAGCTGGGAGTTTACTGTTTTGGTGATCTCTGAAGGCCCGAGGAGGAACAAAGCAGATGCTACTGGGTGCTCATGGCCGGCTCAGAGAGGAAAGGAGGAGGGTGAGCAGGAGCAGGTACAGGATAAAGAGAAGAAAAAAATACAGAGAACAAGTGGAATAGAATCTTTTTTTTTTTTTTTTAATATAAAAGTCATTATAGGGTCAAAGGAAGCCACTTTAATAAAGCAGGGGTCTGTGTGACATGGCCATCAGGGAAAGACCCGCCTCCTGGTACCACCCTCCTCTGAGGCCGGAGTTGCACTCACCATACTAGTGGGAAGCAGAGGCAGAGAAGGAGTCCACGGGGTGAACTGGGCGTCAGCTGGCAAACGTCTGTATTTCCTGGAACCGATCCTCCATATTCTGGCCCTCCACGCTGCAGACACACATCCAGACTCCGTCCTTCACGGGGAAACAAATACTGTGGAGAGCTCTCTCTAAAGACATTGAGTGGTGGAGCCAGGAGCATCCTGTCTGTAGGCAGGAGTCACCCCTGTGTACCGCCAGCCAACTCCCCACCATCGCCACCTGCATATACAGAACCAACTCTCGGGCTTTCTTATTGTTTCATTTTTACATCTGAAGGGAAATCCAGGATCATCAAACATTTGAAGAAATCCTCCATCTTGAAAGAGAGAGACCGGGGATCCCTGGGTGGCACAGCGGTTTAGCGCCTGCCTTTGGCCCAGGGCGTGATCCTGGAGACCCGGGATCGAATCCCACGTCAGGCTCCCGGTGCATGGAGCCTGCTTCTCCCTCTGCCTATCTCTCTCTCTCTCTCTCTTTGTGACTATCATAAATAAATAAAAAAAAAATTAAAAAAAAAAGAAAGAGAGAGACCAGATAAACAGAAAACGACTCTGCAAAAAATAGATTAATTTGGGGGAACAGAAAGGAATTAAAAATGCAACACACCTCAAATTATTATCCACAGAGATTCTAGAAGATGGACGTATTCCTGAACTCAGAACAGGACACCATGAAAAAGTCACGGCTACGAAAGAGCTCTGTAGAGATTAAGAACGGCGTTGCCTGAAGAAAGCTCCGGGGAAGAGCTGGAAGACACATCTGAATAAACGCTTTAGGAAACCTAATAGGAAGACAAACAGAAGGAAAAGATGAGAGATCCCAGTTGAGGAAGGTCAACATTCAAATAATGGGAACCCCAGAAAGCTGGAACAGGGAGACCATGGTTAAAAATACAGGGTCCTAGGGGTGCCTGGATGGTGCAGTTGGTTGAGCATCCGACTCTTGGTTTCAGCTCAGGTATGATCTTAGGGTCGTGGGATTGAGCCCCAAGTCAGGCTTCACAGTCAGTGCAAAGTCTGCTGGAGATTCTCTCTCTCTTTCTGCCCCTCACCCCTGCTCATGCATGTGTGTGCATGCTCTCTCTCTCTCTTAAATAAGTGAATCTTAAAAAAAAAAAAAATACAGGGCTCTTTTCCTGAGCCAAAGCCACAGAACTTTGGATTGCAAGAACACAGTGAAGGCCAAGAACAAAGAAGAAGACCGCCACCCAGACCTACTGCCATGGAGGAGAGATTAGAAATATTGATCGTAGAAAACAGCATATTTATGAACTTCTGGACAAGCAAAGAGCTGTGAGGGAAGGAGTGAGTAACAACCCTCTACTGCCTGGCTGTGTGGCAAACGGTGGTCCCAGTGGCCCAGAGACCAACACTGCTTACTGAGTGTTAGCATTTAGTTGCATCCTACAGACAAAGCAAAGGTGACCCAAGTTTTGGAACAGAGCAGAATGCTCAGGTACCAGTGTTAAAATGCAAACGTGAAAGTGCAGCTGGCAGGAGCAAAGTTCTGGGAGGTAGGAGAAACAGTTGAAGAGAAGCCAGGGAGCGTCTCCTCTTGGAAAGGGGAAAGTATTTGATGGAGCAGGAAGGACAGTGTTGGCTTATTGCTCAAATTTATGCAAGTTACCTAAAAGAGGAGCTCTAACTAGTGCTATGACTACAGCAGGACGTTGGAGAGGACTTCAGACTTCAGCCACATCCTCATCCAGCACAGCAACAACTCCACCATGCAATAAACTGATAAATCAAGAAATAATGGTGGAAGTCTGCTATTCTATGCCAGGGAGGTAAGTGCCGGATGAGCCTGGAATGTGGGAAGAGGAAAGGCAGGAGGTTGCTGCTTTTATTGACTGTGTGTTTTTTTTTTTAAATTGACTGTGTGTTTTAAAATTAATTTCAGGACATAAAGAAAGATAAATAGAGTTGTGTGGCCCAGGCCACCAGCATACATGGTCAAATTGGCTTAGCTCACTCTCGTCTTGTTTGGCGATATTGAGGTTGGGGAGGAAGCAATCAGAATCTGGCCTGTTTTCTTTCAACCTACATATCAAATTTGGATCAGAATGCTCCAGAAGAGTCTTCAGGATCATGGTATGCAAATGAAGACCCACTCTTTTTCAAATAACATCCTTCTTTCTTATTGAATCTTATCTCTGTAGGAGGGTTGACAAATGTTTCCTGTTATCAACCACAACTTCAGTGGAGGGCTGTGGAGGGTGCTGGTAGTCAGGGGTGGGATGGGGTAGAGGACAATGTTCCCTCTTGGAGCAGCTTCAGTGGTGTCCAAGACTGCCAGAGTCTCCTAGAAAAGTCTCGATCTGTCTTCTGCCACCATCTTGGTGAATGCATGGGATGATCGGTCCAGGAGCTAAAGAAAAATCAGTTCACCAAATGAAGCACAAGAATCAAAATTGAGGCTTTCTGCAGCCCTTGTACCTTCTGAACTGCAGTGGGTGGGGGAGAGCATCATGGAGGGAGCCTCTAAGACACCCCATGTAACCCAAAATGGCAGATCCTAAGTCTGGTAGCCACTCACACTGGGAACAACCAACCTGGTGTGCCAGGTGTAAACAGGGCCCAGAATGCCAAGAAAAGTCCCACATTCTCTGCCTGGAACAGGTGTCTCCTTGTCATCGTGTAGAGAGCAGAGTTTCTGTCTGAGCCAAGCTTGTTCATCATGATGTTTGTCCAACAGTGTGTTATTCAGAGACAGCTTAATGAGATTTGGGGGTTAGGGGAAGAAAGTTGAGACAAGTTTCTTGGTCCCAATTGCATATGCAGTACAGAATTTGGGCCATATGCAGTGTAAATTTCCACATGTGGATTTCTTGGCTGAAAAATATCCTTTGATGATGGTAGTGGGCATTGACCACATTTTATGGGTGCTTAGAACCTTTTGGGCCATGTTGCTACATACAGAGAACTTCCAGCCTTACAAGTCCCATCTTTTCCCCAAGGAAGAACCTTCGGGACCCATTTCCCAGCTTGCTTGGCTTCTAGGACGTGGGCACATGACCTCATACCTACTCATCAGACTTGTCTCCTTGAGGCTCTAACATGAGAGAGAGCAAAGTGTAGAAGAGCCTCTGGTGGAAGCCAGTTTGCTGTTGCAGGTGCTGCCCTGGCATCTGACTTTTGGGGTGGAGTGGCTGTAAGGTGGAGTGGCCCCTGCAGGGAGCAGGACTGGGTTCATCAACAGGAGAGTTCTGCGGTGCGGTTTGGTCCTTGATCAAGAACCTTCAACTCATGTCTTGGCTTTCTCAACCACAGAGAACAGTGCCCTCCTCTAATGAAACCCTTTGCTATGCCATCAGCTGAACAGTCCCTGTTGCTTGCAGTCTGGAGCCTGACTGGCACAGTGGTCCGTGCTGATCAGAAGAACCAGATGACTGCCAGCCTGCTCCGTCCAGTGAGTGCGTCCATGCAACAGAAGCATGGGTAATTTATGTGCTTATGAAGGAATTTATTCATTCTATACAGGCTCTCTTACATGCATAAGTATGGGTAGGGAAGCCAGTCTATAGGCATTAATGACATTTCAATTCCAGTTTTAGACTTTGCCTTGAAGTCTGGTACCTTGGCATTTTATTTGGTTTTCAGACAGAATGCTAGCTGACTTTGATTCTGAATTATGGTGGCAGAAATGTCTGACAGTATAATTATGATTGTGCCTCTCAGTCACCTTCTATTGTAAAAAGGTAGAGGTCTTTTCCCCTTGAATTTCTGGAGGATGGGTAGGCTTTTCTGCTAGCATGTGGTTACGGAGGCACTGCAGTGTGGGTATCTTAGAAAATGTTTCCATTGTGTTATTTTCAAGTGTACTTAAATCAAACTGTTCTTTAAAAATTTCCAAAGAGATTCAGATCAGTATGAGAATGAGAATGTGCCAAAAGTCCATGTACCAAAAAGTTAGTTCAGTACAAAGTTTCCAGAAGGATTATTTCTAAGTGACAGAAATGACAAGAGGGATTTGAGTTCAGAGACCATAACTTGTCAGGATTTCTGTTGTGGGAATTCCAATTCAAAGGAGACCCCAGAATATTTTTTTTCTGGGCTGAATTTCAGAATTTTAAATGAGTTTATGTGGTCTAATACCCTAAAACTGGCAAAGTGGGTCTGCATTTGCTCAAACCCAAAAGAACCTTGGTTATACCAATAGGAAATAGGCTTTGGGGGCATATACTTCAGAAGGGGAGTCCCCCGAAAACCATTCTAATCCATGGCAATGGAGAATAACAGACAAGAGGGTTTCTCAGTGTGCAGAATTTGGGGTGTCCATGGTGATAGAACAGGAAATGCACTCTGTGGCTGGACAATGGAGTCCTCCTAAACCTCATGCAGCAGCAGGTGGCTTACACTTCTCATTGGAGACTGCTTACTGTTTTCCCCTTTGTCATTTTTTCAGCAGGTGCATGTATTTGCATGTGTGTGTATGTGTGTACCATCATCTCCGCCCTCAATGCATATCGAAGGTGTTTGGGGGTGGTTAAATGATCATCTAATCATAGGTTCTGTGATCTTTAGGGGCCACATCCAGATCTGATGGGGAGAAACACACAAGTGTGTATACATATTGGATGCATGTAGGGTAGTTGCACTGTGTTAGGCGGGCATTTAAAAATTTACATTCATGGGAAGAACTGTGTGTGCCTCTGTGTACACGCCGTGGGTATTCAAGGGGTGGAATGTAGTCAACTCTGCTATGGTTTCTGACTGTTCAGGGTGGTTTCCATGTCTTTCCTCTGATGAGAGTTATCCACTTTTTCTTTGGAAAACTATTTCTACCTCAAACTCTGTTGTTTTGAGGGGGTTTCTAATATTATTTTGGCCATATTGGAGCACATGAGTCAGGTCTATGCAATTAAGAGTGAGTGTGCTCTGGACCACGGTGATTATTTTAAAAATGAGTATTTGTCCCACGTTGGGCCATCAGAGTCCTAGCTGGGATGTTTCTGCTCATGGAGAAGACTGTCTCTTTTCTGCAAGGCTTGGATGGCATGAACCTGTAGCTACCAGTGGCCGTTTATGACCTACCACCTGGAGAGAAAGGAATTGTTGTCAAACCCTCTTGTCTGTTATTCCCCATTGCCATGGATTAGAGTTGTTTGGGGGGACTCCCCTTCTGAAGTATATATTGTCCCCAAAGCCTATTTCCTGTTGGTATAACCAAGGTTCTTTTGGGTTTGAGCAAATGCAGACCCACTTTGCCAGTTTTAGGGTGTTAGACCACATAAACTCATTTAAAATTCTGATATTCAGCCCAGAAAAAAAATGTTCTGGGGTCTCCTTTGAACTGGAAAACAATTGATATCCATCTGGAATCAGTACCAGCTGAGATCTGTTGAGTACTAAGCACTAGGCACTATTCTAAGTGCTGTGTATGTTTCATCTCATTAAACATAGGCACCGACTCTACGAGGTAGGCTTTACTGTCTACCCATCTGAGAAAGGAGGAGACTGAGGCAGAGAGAGTTTCGGTAATAAATCACTTCTATTCATGGCAGAGAAAGGACTCCCATTTGGGGAGTCTGATATGTAGTGACACTGCCTTGCTGCATGGAGTAGAGGAAAGTCCGGTGGAGAGAAGAACTGAGACTTGATTTGAGGAAGCTGAAACAAACGAATTGGAGATACTGAGAAATGGAGCACGGAAGCCAGGCGCACCCAGGGCTGTGCAGGTACTGAGCACCACTGTGTGCCCTTCAGCGTGTGAGTGGAAGACTGGACCATCACAGCTGCACATGACATTCTGTTTCCACTAGGAGGAAATGCCCTCATTTGGGACGTCCTGCACAATGACTACTAGCCACATGTGGCTACCGAACCATTAAAATGTGCCTAACGCACTGGGGAACTGAACGCTTAGCTTTGTCTCATTCTAATTGATTAAAATTTCAATTCAAATGGCTGGTAGGTCCTGTGTTGGACAGCATTGACCAGGAGGTCACAGCTAAAGCTGTTCTCAGAGCTTCCCTTTACAAAACACGGAGGAGTGGAAATCAGTTACTACAACCCAAGAAATTGGAAAAATGACAAAAAGAAAGTGTAAGGAGAAAAAAGAGGACTGACAAAAACAAAAATGGAAGTTACTGGCTCAGAAAATAGGACACTAGCAGGTAAATTCAAAAGCTAAGTAAATTATAAGAAAAACGTACACATAATAAGGTAGGTAAAGCACCAGCTAGCCCACACAAGACAGAAAGGGGGAAAGCACAAAAACACAAAATTAGAAATGAGAATTGAAAACTACTCATAGACACAGAGGAAATTAAACCATTTTAGAAAGTCCTTTACTTCATGCAAATAAATATGGAAAAAAATTGATTCCTTACTAGGAAAATGTAAATTTCCAAAATTGATTGTATTACAGGTAGAAGATAGAAATGAACCTGACGGACCTCCATGGAAGGAGAAAGAGCTACAGCCCCTCGGGTCTGCTGGCCAGGCTTTTCTGCAGCTCCCAGTGCTTGGGTCCACGGACGTTCACTCATTCCCTGCTTCTGGGCAATTTAGGCACAACAAGTGTGTTTCAAAGTGTGAGTTCTATAAAACATGAAGGAAAAGGAGGACCCCCAAACTCCTTAAATAGTATCAGAGGACGTTGCACGTTGTGCTTTACACCAGCATGATATGGATTCACATATGAGGAATCATAAAAAAGAATAATTGAGATGAACTTCACTCACAAAGATCTATACAAAATTCCACCAAAGTACTAGCAAATAGAAACTAGTAAAAGGAAGACATTTCCTTTAATAGCATAGTAAGAGAAAGAACCACAGCAAAGTGGGGCTCATCACAAGAGTTAAAGATGGTCCAATGCAGGGTAATGTTTCCTTATACTTCATTTATTGTCATTCTTGATCTAAGGGTTCCAGAGTGGCTCAGTTGGTCGAGGGTCCGACTCTCGATCTCAGCCCAGGTCTTGATCTCACAGCTGTGAATTTGAACACCATGCTGGGTTCTGTGCTGGCATGGAACTTACCTAAAAAAAAAAAAAAAAAAGTTTTAATTAAATAGGAATTGAGGAAAAGCCTAAAAACACAAGTATCTCTGCAATAGGACAAAGCTACATCTCGAGCCGGAAGTAGCATTATTCTTAATGATGTGAAGCAACTGACACCGGTGAAGTCCAGAATAAGACACAAACTGCCCACTGTCACCATTGTCATCAGATAGTTTTTCTGCAGGACTTAACAATAAGAAAAGACATACAGATGTAAAAATCATAAAGAAAGAGGCAAAATTATTATTTTTTCCAAGTGCTGTGCTTATGTAATGGAAAACCCAAGGAATCAACTGAAAAGAGCTACTGGCAGCAATAAGAATCAAGTGAAGCTGCTAGTTTCCAATCAATATACAAAAATCAATAACTTTCTAAATAAAAGAGCACTTCACTAGTTAATTTAATGCACAGAAATAGGGAAAAAGATGTACAATCTCATTTCTATTTAATCAATCAAATGAAAACAAGTACTCTGTTTTCATTTATTAGAATGATAAAATTAAAGCAAAAACAGTAGTTAGAAGTGTAGGGAATTAGACATTGTTATTTATAGTGGGTAAAATATGTACAACTGGTTTTGGGGACAGAACATTCTCCAGCATCATAAATATAATCCCATTCTTTAGCCTAGTTGTTGCACATCGAAGGGTTTCTCCAACACAGAACATTCATGTGCAGAAACACAAATATGCAAGGGTGTTTATTGTAGCCCGGTTTGAAATAGCAAGACTCATAAAGTCAGAAGTGTCCAGCAAAGGGGGAATAATTCTATATCTTTGGGATGGAACACTGTATGGCTGTTTAAAGGAATCTACATTTGCAGATAGGGATCAATGTCCAATATCTATATATTAAAAGGAAAAACCCCTAAGACATTGAGCAATGCCCGTAGCATGCTCCCACTTATGCAAAGAAAAAAGAGAAGTATTAATAATAACAATAATTCCTGAAGGATAAAGAAAACCTATTAATAGGTGACCAGAAGTTCAGACAAAGAAGCCTTGCTCTTTCTTCATGTTTTAACGTTTTACCATTTCAATTAAGACCAGCATAAATATGCAAATGAGTCCCATGTTCATCTAGTCGTGCATGTGTTCATGTATTCACATAGCACATCCTGAGCCTCCTCCCGCCTTTTCCCCTTCCCACCTGTGTCAGGGATCGTGCTGGACCCAGAGAAGACAGCAGGGGACAAAGCATGTGTGTGTTCTGGTTTCTTCCTTTGTAAACATTTAATAGTCCAGGCGAGGGCTGTGTGGTCTGTGGACCAGCAGCGCGGGCATCATCTGGAGCCTGTTAGAGATGCAGCATCTTGCCCCCACTGCAGACCGTGCAGACCGGCCTTTGAGGCAGACTCTGCATTTTAACAAAGTCCCCAGGAGATTCTTACTTTGGTTTGCAAGCACCGTTCCAGGGACCGTTCCCAAATCCCGCGGTCTTGCTGGCTCAGGTGCAGTCTCTGGACTACAAGAGAGGGTGGAGTTAGAGCTTGCTGGGAGCGCGCTGTGTGTGCTCATGGGGGTCTGGGGGAGGGAGGTTAATACCCATGGTCCAAATTGTACTATAACTTTACATTAATTCTTTTCCTGCCTTTTCTCTCAGGAGTTAACAACAAAATAGCTTTGCTGTGCTGTTGCTACGACAACAGGGTCTAATAGCACTTTTACTTTTCCCATTTCCAGAGCCTGCCAACTGGTCTCCCTGCCTCCAACCAAGCCTGTGTTCTGTTAATCAAAGTTGAAATCAAACACGTGGCTATGGGGACAATCACAGTCCCTGCGTGATGCCGCAGGTGCACTAACTGCCTACCTTTGCATTAATTTAGGACCGTAGGGTTATGCTTTATGGATCCCTGGAGTCAGAACACAGTCGCCCCTTCTCACACAGAAAATAGCTTTGAACACCATGCATTTTTTAGTTTAAAATTTCTGTAGTATTGTTTTTTCTGTATATAGTAAAAACTTAGAAAATGCAAATGAGTGGAAAAAAAAACAAGCTCTCCCGATTCACACATGTACCTCATTTTAGTGCCTGTGGGTTATTCCACTGTTGGGTGAAATGAGGTGGTGCAGGCAGCGCTTGGTGCTCGGTCTGACATCTGGTGAGTCTACAAATCATGGACATTCTCATCCTTCCTTGTCCCAAATAATAAGGTAGATCCTGGGCACAGCCCTTCCTTCGCAGCTCTGACAGCTCCCATTCACCCCCAGCATTATGACAGCCCTCTGAAGTGCCTTCCTGGGTACACTTGTGTAGACACAAACCCACAGTTATCCTTCCCCAAAGGACAGTGCCTAGAAATGCAAGCACCAGGCACCCTACTCAGGGGGCACTAGTCCTTTAGACAGGATCATACCTTAATCCCTAATAGACCTACTCTGTGGCCACCTCTTTTTCCTTGTTTGCTTTGAAACAAAGGTCTAGAGAATTTGGGGACAAGGAGATCGTGTGCATCAGGTCACTGAGCTTGGGCAAGTTTCACCCATTTTATGGACATGGTAACTGTGGTCCAAAGAGGTTACCTGAGGTCCTACACCAAACTGATGGCAGAGAGGACATTGGATAGATTTCTGGTTCTCCTGTCACATTAAAAAAAATTAATGTTTTGTCAGATTATAACACACTGCAGAAAAGCGTACACATCTTACATGTGGAGCTCAATGAAGCCTCACATATGTATACACCCGTGTAACCACCACCTCCATCTAAAAGTAGAACAAAGGCAGCCCGGGTGGCTCAGTGGTTTAGCGCTGCCTTTACCCCAGGGCCTGATCCTGGGGACCTGGGATTGAGTTCCATGTCGGGCTCCCTGCATGGAGCCGCTTCTCCCTCTCTCTCTCTCTCTCTCTCTCTCTCTCTCTCTCTCTGTGTGTGTGTGTGTGTGTCTCTCATGAATAAATAAATAAAATCTTAAAAAAAAATAAACATAGAACAAGGACAAAAGACTCCTTCATGCTCTCTCCCAATCAACACCCTTGCCAAAGAAAGTCACTGTCACCCTAGATTCGTTTTGCCTGCAATGTGTGGTTCTGAGGATCACAGGAACAGCTACCTCCATTTTACAAATGAACAATTCATGACCTCATGTTGAGAAATATTAGTAGCATCTAATATGTCCTGACTGCTTCCCCAGTGCCAGGCCCTGTGCATACACCCCTGTCACTCAGTGCTCATGTCTTGATGTAGCAAACACTGTTCCTACCTGGTATCTATTGACGTCTATCCATCCATCCATCCATCCATCCATCCATCCATCCATTCATCCATCCATCCATCCATCCATCCTTCTATCATCCATCTATTAATTTATCTATCCACCCATTTATCCAATCTTCTACCCATCATACATCCGTCCATCTGTATCTATCTATCTATCTATCTATCTATCTATCTATCTATCTGATTTGTCTCTCCACCCACCCATTTGTCCATTCAATCTTCTACCCATTCTCCTCTCTCTCTCTCTCTCTCTCTCTCTCTCTCTCTCTCTCTTTCTCTTACAGGGTTTAACTTTCACAATGTGGGGCTGAGTAAGCAGTGTCTGTTTGGCTATTTATTTGTATCTGGTGGTGGGCATTGAATTCCACAGAACAGGCCACTGGGGAGGGAGCTGGAAGGAAAGTAGGAGGTAGCAAGACCCAGCTAGGACTTATCTCCAGCGGCCCATCCTAACTGGAAATACACAGGCGAGAGGATCCTGAGAAATGTCGTGCAGCCTGGCCAAGTTGACACAACACCAAGCCACTCCTTTGCCCCTACAGATGGGGAAACTGAGCCTCAGAGAGGCTGTTGAATAGGCCCAGGCTCACATAGCCAGCAGCAGTCACTCCGACAGTCTGGCTCTGGGGCTCATCCTAACCCAGGCTCTACAGGCTGTATAATGCCAGTGGTAGCAACAGCCCCAGATCCAGGGGGGTGGAGGGAAGACCCCTGAGCACAGAGACATGGGGTGTGACACGGAGTCCATTAAGAGCAGGGCTTTGTTCTTGTACAGTTGCAGGCATACAATGTCTGGCAAGTGAATTAACCTCTGTAAGCTTCAGTTTTTCAACATGCAAAATGGGTTTAAAATGGGTAGTGCCTACTTCACATTGTTTTTGCGAGGATTCAGGGAGGTGATCCAAGGGCTTGGGGGACCCAGTTACAATCTGTGACTTAAGAACTGTGTGGACATGTGGTACTCATCCTTGGGTGAAAGTCCTTCTCAGTCAGAGGATGGGGATGGGGTCATCATTGCTCAACTCCAGGACCTCCATCAGCCCAAGGGCACCAGGATTGAGTAGGGTGGCCACCTGAGGATCCCTACCTAGGGCCAGGTGGGACTAGGCTGTGCCCAGGCCCTGGGGCAGGGGCATCAGGAGGGCTCCAGAGTCAAGGTGCTGACGTGGCTGACAGGGGAGGCTGCTCAAGCCTTGGGAACTCAGAGCTCCATGAGGGGTGTCACCTGCTCCCTTTCCCTCCCCTGGCAGAGCTTTCAGAGGAGGGTCTTTAAGGCACTGGTCCTGCCAGCCTGTGGCCCAGGCTGAGTCAGCAGCAGGCTCCTGGGGAGGAGGACAGCCTGGCAGAGCAGGGGAAATGGAGCTCCAAACTCATAGCCCGATGTTCTGGTGGTGGTCGGAGCCAGCGCACCAGCTTCCCAGAGTCTGGTGCTAAATTTAGAATCCAGCTTCTTAGTGAGCTCAGCCTGTGTTTAGTCAGAGGTGGAGTCCAGGGCCGATGAGCCTCACCTGCCTGTCACTGCCCGGCTGACAGTGCCCGTGTCTGCACCCTCGTCCCTGGCCACTCCTCTCTGTCCTCACACCAGGGCTGTGAGGCCACCATACCAGGTCCCTGACCCTGACTGTGGGGCCACACATAGTGCTGCTGCCCTGGTCCTGCTGACAATGATCCTGCAGGCTGAGTCAATTCCAGCTTTTTTTCCGGAGCTCCTGCTGCTTTCCAAATTTAACACTGAGGGGTAGGATTCCACCATTGGGGTTGTCGGGCCCCAGGATCCTTATCTACTGGTTGAGAGGGCCAGTTATTTCCTGAGGCCAGAGCAGAGCCCTGATTGAATGGAAGTCAGGCTGGGGATTTACTGAACACCTACTGTGTGTGGGCTCTGTGCGAGGTCTGTGGTGCAGGAGCTCTGAATTCAAAGCAGTACTTAAAACCCAGAGTTGCGGCCATGAGTGGACCATGGAATCACTTGGGTGGATTGTGACCAACATTGAAGAAAATGAAATAAAAAAGAAAAGACCAGAAGACACTGAAAGTAGAAAGGATACTGTTTCCTGAAACATTTGTATCCGTAGGTAAGGACTAGAATATGAGGCAAATGTGTTCTTGCTAAGGGCCAAAGTTTAGAGAGTTTCAGACACACTGGCCTGGGGTGGGGGCTTTCTGATATGATGTAAATGCAGCTGGAGGAAGGGGGCAGGGTCGTGGGTTTGAATCCTGGGTACGTTCCCAGTTGTGCCTCCAGGTCTAGGCAGTGACACAAAGTCTCTAGTTCTCTCTCTTTTTTCTTTTAAATGAATGGTCATCCAGTTTTCTAGGATGGATTTTGACAGAAGCTAGAGCTGAGGCGGACGACTTTGGGCTGGCCACAGTGGGTGCTCCACACTGGGCGGAGCTGGTTATGTTGTTCCAAGTATCCAGAGAGACCAGGAGAGGGGGTGATTTTCAAAGAAACCTCTCTTCCAGATGTGTAGTGTGGCCCCCAGCCAAGGCCAGGGCTCTTGGTCACACAGCTGCAAGGACATGAACTCTGCCAGCATCCTGAACAAACTTGGCATTGGGTTCTTCCCCAGTCAAGTCTCCAGATGAGAACGCAGCCTGGCCAACACCTCAATGGTGACCTCGTGAGACCCAGCTATGCCACGCCTGGACTCCTGAGCTGTTAGTTTTGTTTTAAGCCACTGTCTGTGATTATTTGTCATGCAGCACAGAACACTAATAGCATGTCCACTGCAAACACCTGAACCCAGCACATGTGAATTTAAGCGTTCATCCTTTCAGTGCATTTTCTCATTCCAATGTTGTTTGATAGCCTATGTATTCATAGATAGTACATTCATATGGTAAATTCTAAAGCTGTAAGGGTTTATGGCAAAAAGTCTTCTCTTGCTTCTCTCTTCCCAATTACTCAGTTTCCTGCCCCAGAGATAACCTCGTTATCAGTTTCTTGGTAATCCTTCCAGGGAAAGTCTACAAATCTATGTACAAATACCACTTCAGATCTACTTTTAGTTTGCACAAATGGCATTATGCTATACATACTATTTTTCACCTTGTTTTTTTGTTGCTATGTCTTGGAGATTCTGCATCAGTACACAACTCTTTCTTTTTTACATAGACGTACTATCACTTGATAGTCAGGAGCAGTCCGCCTGATGGACTTCTAGCTAGCATTCAATCTTTTGCTATTACAAACAATATTGTAACACAACTTTGTACATTTATAATTTAGCACAAGTATATATGCAGGGTAAATTTCTAGAAGTGGAGTTTTACACTGAAAGAGTATCCTCATCTTTATAATAGTGGTAGACGTTGCTTCCCTTCCAGAGGATTCACAGCAGTTCATTCTTCTGCCAACAGCATGAGAGTACCTGTTTCTCTTACCCTCACCAAGACAGCATCAATCTTTTTTTATAAAGTATTTTTTAAAAGATTTTATCCATTTATTCATGAGAGACAGGGAGAGAGAGAGAGAGAGAGAGAGAGAGAGAGAGAGAGGCAGAGACACAGGCAGAGGGAGAAGCAGGCTCCACGCAGGGAGCCTGATGTGGGACTCGATCCCGGGACTCCAGGATCACGCTCTCAGGCCAAAGGCAGGCGCCAAACCGCTGAGCCACCCAGGAATCCTCAAGACAGCATCAATCTTTTTGTTTCTTGACAAAATATCTGGTAAAAGTTGGTTTATTATATACATTTAATTTGAGTTTGAGTATATTTTCGTAGGTTCAAGTGATGTTTGCATTTTCTTCCCTGAAATCTGTCTGTTCATATCCTTTGTCCACTTTCTTATCAGTTTGTTGGTCTTTTTTTTCTAGATTGATTTATAGAGCTCTTTATTAGGATGATTAGCCCTTTGTGATATGGATTACAAATACTATATTTTTTCCTAGTTGCATTTTGATTTTGTTTATGGTAGTTTTGCAGTATTCATTTCTAGAGTCCAATTTATTAGTTTCCCAATCCCCTCCCTCCCTCCTTCTCTCCTTCCTTCCTTCCCTCCATTTTCTCTCTCTCCCTCTCCTTCCCCTTCTCTTCCCTCCTTTTCTTTCTTCTTTCTTTCACAACTACTGGGTTTGCCGTACTTAGTCCTTCCTCACTCTGAGATGATAATAAAAATTTCCCGTTATTATGCTTTAAAAATATTGGTAAATATGCCACACAAAGAAGTCAGTTTCTCTGAAATTGACCAATAAAAAAGACCTCAGGTAAAAACCACAGAGAAAGGAGAAATCTTTTGAAGTCACAGGTTGAAGGCAGGTGGAGTCTGGGTAGAAGCTGAGCACAGAAATCAAGGAGATCCCAGCCAGGATGAGCCTGACTTCCCCCAGTTTGGGGACCCAGATTCTGACCCAGCTCCAGGCACTGTCACCCAGAGGACCTCTGGCCCATGACACCAGCAGGTTCCAGCACCCTCATCTGTAAAATGGGAATGCCGTCGCCTGCCCCACCCTGCCTGGCGTGCTGGGTCGCCCTGAGGAACAAACCTGATCCATGAGCATGATGAGGCCCTGGGGAGCGCCCAGTCCCAGGGTTCCCCTTGTCAATCATCTGGAATAAGCACATCCAGCCCCTTTGACATCAGTGACTCTACCACCTCAAAAGCGCCCTGGCTGGAACCCCCCCAAGGTCCTGAATTACCCCCTGGCCCCACATTCTCTGTGTCCAGCCAAGACTTGCCGATCCAGGGCTGAAATTTCTCCTGCACGTGTCTTCTCTATTGTATTCCCACCCCTGATGCCATTCTGCAGTGTTCACCATTTCTTGGTTCAACATAATGTCTTCAGGGTCTACTGGCCACTGTTCCCTTTGTTTCCATCTCCTGCTCCCTGACCCCAGCCCTCTGCACTGGCCTGTCTGGGGAGGGGGACTGGCCACACCCGCTCAGAGCAAAAACACCAAGGCCCAGCAGGTGATTGCCTGTACACCCCCACCCCCACCCTGAAGGTAGACTGGGGCGTGGCCCAGCAGCAGGTGCACAGCGCCCGGGCTCTGGCCCCAGGGCCAGGACTCTTCATGATATCAGCCAATCACAGAGTCCACGCCCCTTGCGGGTCATTGGCTTTGGGACGGCTGGGTCTCCAATGAGATGTGGCCGGGGGATTCCCAGGGAATTCCGGCTGCAGCAGGTGGCAGGTGGGGAGTCCTGTCTGCTGCTCTGTGCTTGCACGTGTGCACGACGCCTGCTGGGGACCGTGACAGCCGTCTGGGGACAATGACAGGAGCTGATCCACCGTGAGCTGGTGAGGGCAGCAAGAGAGCAGAAAGAACCCGGGCCCCCGATGATGCAGGACCGCTGAGCCGATCACACCTGGCATTGCCCCACCTCACCCGCCTCCACCTGCGATCACAAGTGTGTGAGATGCTCTGGGCGGGGTTGTTGTCACTTATAATCTCAGTGCTGGGGATGCTAGGACTGCCTCTACCGGCGCAACCCGTGGCCTGGCGGGGGAAGAGCTGCTCCGTGGACACCCCTGGCACAGAGGACACCTGGCTCTGCCAGGACTGATTTGCTGGCTTGCTGTGTTGGCCCAGAGGAGGGAGAGTTTGGGGTGCAAGCCGTGGTGGCAGAGATGGGGAAGTCAGGAAAACCCTGGCAGGCCATAGCGCCGCTCCTCCTCCTCTCCTCCTGCCACCCCCACTCTTTTTTTTTTAATTTTTATTTTTATTTATGATAGTCACACACACACACACACACACACACACACACACACACAGAGGCAGAGACATAGGCAGAGGGAGAAGCAGGGCCCATGCACCGGGAGCCCGACATGGGATTCGATCCCGGGTCTCCAGGATCATGGCCTGGGCCAAAGGCAGGCACTAAACCGCTGTGCCACCCAGGGATCCCCCCCCTCTTGATCTGCTCTAAGGAATCTGCTGCGAGCGTTGCTGGGGACAGGTCAGGCCAGGGGTCGGGAGTCTCACATCCATGACACAAGGCTGCAGACCCAGAGCCCAAACCGTCCTGGTCCAGCCGTAGCAGCAGGGGCCAGCTACGGAGGCTACCGCCAACAGTCCAGATGGAGGCGAGAGGGCAGCTGGGCCTGGGACAGGGGCCGCAGGGTGGGAGGGGGCTGCAGGGGGCTGCAGGGAAAAGACGCCCCCCTGCCCAGGGTCTCACACAGAGAATGGGTTCAGCCTGCAGTCGGTGTGGGACAATCTGGCCTATGCTGGGCTCCTGGGGGTGCCACGATGTTGGGGCCCGAGTGGGTCATGGGGGTCAGCAGACAAGGGAGCAGGACAGCCCTGACTCCACCCTTGATTTAGAGGTAGACGTGGAACTAGTACCAGGTGTGGGAGACTTGCCTCGGGTCTAAGGTAAGTCCTGTTTCTGGCGGAAGCCGGGGTGGTGGTGGCAGCGGTGGGTGGAGTCTGCAGGAAGCATCTTGCCTGATTTGAGCATGCCAGTGCTTGCCCCTAGGGGTCATGGAACATCTGGCTTTGACAGCTGTCCCCACTGACCAAGAGGGTGGCACAGGGGCTCGTGCACACACCCAGGGGCCTGGCATCCAGCAGGGAAAGTCACCAGATCTGCAGCCTGGATTGTTTGCTGGCTGCCACCTGGAATGCCCTGAGGCCTTTCCATTTCCCAATCCGACAGCCGCGTTCAGATGTGATGGGAGTGCAACCTTGGTGTCAGTGACAGGTGGCCCTGCAGCTGCATTCTGTTGCCATAGCAACAAGGTAGGGACTGCTGCCCAGAGCTCAGGGGCTGATTAGACCACAGGGCTGTCATTGCCGCTCCGTAGCCCGAGAATGTCCAGGAATGAGAGGAAATGTAAGTGGATGGGACCTTAGAGGTTTCAGCAAAGGATATCATCCCCTTTCCCTCCCTCCTAGAGACCTGCCACCACCAGCCACAAACAGGCAATTTGCCATTTCCTTGTCAATTAGCAGCCCCCACCAGAAAGGCAGTCCCACTCCCTGTTGACACACGGGCTTACAGAGAATAAAACATGTTTACTTCGGAGAATCCCTCAGAGTGCCCTGCTCATGGGCTTGGGGTGTCTTAGTCATCCTGGGCTGCCATCACAAAACACCACAGCCCGAGAGGCTTAAACCACAAACAGTTGTGTCTCATGGTTCTGGAGGCTGGGAGTCCAAGATCAAGGCGCTGGCCGATTCGGTTTCAAGTGAGGCTGGACTCCCAGCGTGCGGAAGATCGCCTCTCTCAGAGCGCTCACCTGTGTGCAGAGAAGTAAGCTCTTGGTGTCTCTTCTCATCGGGGCATCATGGAGTCCCCGCCCTCCTGACCTCATCCCACCCTGTTAACTCCCAGTGCCACGCCTCCACATGCCATCACATTCGGGAGCTGCGACATGTGATTTTGGGGGCGAGGCACAGACATTTAGTCCATGAAAGTGGCCCTTCAGAACCTATCAGGAAACATTCTTATTTCATTCATTCATTCATGCATTCACCCAACGATTTTTTTGAGCGCCAGACACTATCCCATGTCCTAAGGAAATAGCGCTGATAATTCCCATGCCACACACCTCTCTGGCTTCTGAAGAGCCTGAAGCCAGTGTGGATGATTCCTGTCCCTTCGTGATGACAGATGTCTGGGGTGGTGGTGTCCTTGCCCTGCCCCACCCTCTGGAGGCCCAGTGTCCCCGTCCTTCCCCTGACCCTTTTCGTCCCTTCCTCCTTCTTGTCAAATTCACTTCCTCTCGGTTCTTATCAAATTTTCGACGACATTTCATCTGGGTGGTGGCCTGAAGATTAAAGATCTTCATTTCTGGGGGCGATTCCCACACCATTGAGCTTATCTTTTGGTGGCCAAGGATAGGAAAATTGGTAAGTAAGAAAGTAACTATGTGATCAGTAAATGAAAGTATGGTTAAAAAGGCACAAAGCTGGGGAGGTAGGTGGGGGCACTAGAGGGGGACTGGTCACTTGGAAGGTCCCCTCCCACAGCAGCTTCCTGCCAACTTCTGATGTCTCCTGGGAGACAAAGACCCCTTGATAGCAAGTTTTGTCTCAGGGATTTTGGCTAAACTTCCTTAGCCTGTCTAGAGCTCTAGGACATTTCTGTGATGTCTTCTCTCTTCTCTCCTTCCCTGGGGTCAGACTCTGGTCACCCTGGCCTTGCCCATCCTTATTTCCTTTCCTGAAGACCCTTCCCTTAATGAAAGCCATGCACGGCCCCTCCTGTTTCTGATCCTTGCAGGACCCGGAGCAGCACAGATCTGAAGAGGTTAGAGAGTGAGCCATGAGTGCTGCTGAGGGAAGAGTGTTTCCAGCCAAGGGAACAGAGGCTGCAGTGGGTGCTCAGGTGGGAGCGTGCCTGGTTTGCGTTAGATCTGGGATGGGATGTGACTCAGTGTGCTCACAGGTGGTTAGCCTGTTACTGCTTCACAGATGCTGGCAGGAGACATGAGTCTCGTGGGTCAGAGACAACAGACTTCAGTGCTCATGGCCCAGCAGTGCCTTGGAGGGTTGATGCTCTGCTCCTCTGCGTGGGAGGAGCTGTGCAGTCCTTCGGTAGAGAGCGGGGGACAGGGGTGCTGGGTATAGGGAGGAGAAACATGGGGGACACAGCCAGGGCAGGAAGCAGGTAACTTGAGGGCTTGAGGACACAGAGTAAACACCCCAAGTGACCAATCAACCAGAGTCTCACAGGAGGCTTGTCTTTACCCAAGACTTAGCCAGACTTGACCGGCCATCCCACCAAGGGTCAGGTGCCACTGCCTTGTGGGTCCTGGAGGGAACCTAGCTGCCCCCTCCCCTGCTGGTTTGAGAAGGCTGGACCGGTTGTAAGCCTTCCATGTTCCACATTGTGTTCAGTGATGGCGGGGGTCGGGAGGGGTGAGGACGGCCTGAGGATAGCGCTTGCACCTGCTCTCACCTCCACCATAATTCCCCACCCCCCACCCCCACTCGCTACCCACACTCGCCCTGCCACAGGGCCCAGCTTGCCACCAAATTAGGAAAGCAATTTGCTCATGTGGAACGTGCCACTGCTGGAAGTTTCTCTCCCGTTATTAGCTAATTTGCTGTGCTTTAACATAGCCCTTGTTATCTATAACCATGGCAACAATGCAAAGCACTGTGCACGCCTTTATTTTGGACTCTGGAAGCCCGAGCGTGGTCTATTTCTGTCTCCGGGCTTCAGAGAAGCTGGGTGGGTCTGGAGGCATGGGGTGGGGTTGGGGGACTTCACACACAGAGCTCCTCTCCTGGGGCCTTGGTCTTCCTAACTATAAGGTATGGGGGGGGGTCACTGGCCACTGAGGACTTCTGTGTGTGGGAGAGTGGTGTGTACCCAGGATCCAGAGGCAGGGATCCACAGGAGGCTGCGGGCTGGCTGCGCGTGGGGATGTAGGCAGTGGTGTGTGGCTCCCGCTGTTGACAGTCCCTGTTTCTGCTAATTTGGTGTCCTCACTATATAATTATACTGTGAAATTCCCTGACTGAAGACAGTTTTTTTTTTTTTTTAAATATCCTTCCCTGACTCCCACCACTCATTTCCCAGATTCGTGAATGGGGAAGGTGGGCGTTTGCAGCTTTTGGCGGAGAACGAGGGATGTTATGCAACCTGTCCTCTGAATTTCCGCAGCACCACCCCCTCACTGGGGTTCGGGAGGAAGAAATGGGAGGATGTGGTTTCTGACTTCTCTGGGTCTCAGTTTTCCCATCTGTCAAGTGGGGAGGTAAGTATCTTCCTTATAGGGTGGTGCCAAAAGCCAACACGCTGCCTTCCAAGCGCAGGAATGTGGACTTTCTCCCTGTTGAGATGACCTCGGGTGGGTGCCTGCACCCCCTCAGCCTCACTTTCCCATCGCTGAGTAGAGTCAGGGATAGATATCTTACCAGGCTGTTTGAGGGCTAAGTGGGACCCTGCCAAACAATGCCTGGTGTCGCGCTGATGCTCAGTGATTGGCATCAATGATGATCGTGAAGGTATCATGTCCTGCTGCACCTGCAAGATCCCATGTGGACCTGCGCACGTGTCCCAGCCGGCTGTGGGTGGGGCGGCCAGTTCTGTGAGGTGAGGTCAGACCTGGCAACTACTGGACCTGTCAGCTCCATTCAGAGCACTTCTCAGAGCTCCCCAGAGGCAGATGCTGATGCCACTTCGATGAGCCACGTCCCTCTGATGTGCTCTTGACATTTCCTGCCGGCTTTCCCCTGCCTGACTGGGTCAGCGGTCAGACTGAGTCACAGCCGCCGCCCTGGGGCTCCTGGCTGGCTGCCACCCCGGGGGCATGGACAGGACGCAGCTCCACAGAATCCATCTGCTCTCAGGGGGCTCTTTCTCTACATTCCTATTTTAAAACTTTACAATTTGTTTCTTATTTCACATGCTTTCTGTTGCTATCCTAACATAAAGGAAACCCTTGGGATGCTTTGACCTCGTTGATCTACTTACTACATGTCAACATGTGTTTGTTTGAATGTAAGTGAATGTCTGGAGGGAAGACCCTGGAGTTTCGCAGATGTCGCTGCTGGGGGTGGCTGGGGGTGCTGAAGCGCCTTGTAGATCAAATGAAGTGGCGAGATTAGCAAAGATGTTTAATTTTGGTTTGAGTGAGTGCTCTTCTTTATTTTATGTTGAAAAAATTTGAATATAAACAAGATGGGTTGCTTTGGAACTGGAGATGCATTTCCAAAATTTAAAGAGACCAATGCTGAAAACACTCTTTGGAAGGTTCACTTCCATCATGTTTCTTTAACTGCTTGGATTGGGCTGATCTTCGAACCTCCCCTGGGAATGAATGTTTCCTATTGTTCTCATCTCCCAAAGAGGGGGCTCGGCCTCTGCCCGGGTCTGAGGTTTGCCCTGGCCAGGTCGTGCCAGGTTGTGCCAGTGTCCGTCCTGCAATGGGGGTCTTTCTTTCCCTCCACCTGTGAGGACAGATCCTGAGGTCTCTGCAGACCTGCCTCCTCATGCAGGCTGCCTGGATACGGGCTTCACAAGCCCTAAGTACCTGCTGTACACGCAGCCTCTTTAGGGGAAGATGCTCTGCAGCCAGAGCCCTGGGCTGGCTACCCCACCCCCACTCCTGAGAAAACACAGGGAAGGGTCTGGTGGGAGGTGGCGCTTCCTATTTCAGACGACTGTCTCACCCTGAGCCTGAGAACCTGAGAGGGACAAGCCAGTGTTGATGCATTTCAGGTGGGCCTCTGGAGCGGAGCACAGGGTGGTTCCCCCTAGATGTTCAGAGTTCCCTCAGGTGGGCAGCAGGGCGTTTTCACTTACCACTGAAGTTGGCAGGTTTTACGAGTGGAGGTTGAAAACCTGTGTTCTGCTGTGTGCACAGCCAGGTGGGACCAGAGGACAGACAGCCACAGGCTGGCACTGGCCGGCAAGGTGTGTGGACATGTTGACTTGTTCTGGGGCTCAGCAGAGGCTTTGAATCCCAGCTCTGTGCCCACTAGCTCTGGGACCTTGAGTCAGTTATCTGCCCTCTCTGAGTCTCAATTTCCTTTCCTGAAAAGAAGGATTCCAAATTCCCCACAGAATTAAAAGAGGACTCCACTCCACGAGATCCAGCACGTAGGGTGCCCTGAGCAATGAACATGAGTAATGATGCTCCGAAGACAAGTCATGAACAGTGTGATGGGGAAATGCTCTGTTCGAAGCAGTCAGGGGAAATGTGAGGGTTATAACTGCCTGCGTGTCCTCCATCCAGCGCTGTCACAGGTGTCGGGGCGTTGGGCGCTGACTCTGCCACTCACCTGCTGGATGACCTGGGGTGGGTTCTTCTTGTCTCTGGGCCCCCGAGCTAAGCTGACCACATCCATACAAAGTGCACACGTCCACGGGGGCGGGGGGGTGTTCCTGTGGGGCCCGTCCCTGCTGACCCTCTGTCCTTGTCCCGTCTTCCACTCCCGAGGAGGCTGCGTTTCTGAGCAAACCAGGCACAAAAGGCCACTGGACCCAGTCTGGTGGCCCCCGACTGAGTCATTCCTGGGGTCACACAGACCTCAGAGCAGAGCCTGGAGCCCCGGGCCTCACACGGATTGGCTCACAGGCCTGGGGCTCGGCTTTTGGATCCCCCATTTTGGTCCATTGTTCCTCCTAGCTTCTCTGGGACTACAGCCTGCTCTGGCAGCCCCATGTCCCAGCAATCCCTTCTGGAGGCAGGCAGAGGTGTCTCTGCTCCCCTGATGCCATGTAGAAGGAGCAGTGAGGCGCTGTCCCGGGATGCTCCCTGCTTTCCCTCCCTGGCCACCTGGCTGTGGTTACTATGGCCCCGCCCTCAAACCCCACCCTGGCCTGAGCCTCCAGGGCCCCATGGGGCGGATGAGGCCGATGCTTAGGTGGCCGAGTGCGGGGTGCAGGTTGACTTTGGTGGTGGGGTGGGCAAACAGTGCCGTCCACCTGAAGGCTGGCCCAGGTGTCCTTGTGTGGAGCTCTTGAAGAGTCAGCCAGGTGATGCATGTGGGAGGGAGAGCCAGCCTTCCTGAGTTCAGTTCTGCACTGTCACCTGCTAGCGGTCCTACCTCGGGGCAAGTCTGAGCCTCAGAGCCCTCAGCTGTAAAATGGGGCAGAAAATGATAGGGCCTCACATCCGAGGTTATTGTGAAGGTAAAACGAGACAATCGGGTCTGAGCTCTGTCCATGATGAAATTATTGGGAATAATATTATTTGTAATTTTTTATATTATTTGTAATTATAATGTTTATTGAGTGCTTATCATGTGCCAGGTGCTGTTCTAAGTGCTTTCTATGTGTTAATTCATTTGACAACCCACAGAAGTAAAGACTATAATTGCTGCTATTTTACAGATAAGAAGGGCAGGTTTGGAATTGGTGACCCATGGGAGCAAACCCTGAAACCCCACGATGACATGAGTGGCAGCTGCCCAAGCTGCCCCAGCCCTTCTTGGGCGACAGGGGCTCAGAGCATGCACCTGGCTCTTCTGGGGGACTCAATCCTCTCCAGCCCAGGACTGCTCCCCATACAAACCTGCTCTCTCCCCTCATCCTATATATTGTTTAGTGA
Organism: Vulpes vulpes; assembly: GCF_048418805.1. Lineage (NCBI taxonomy): Eukaryota > Metazoa > Chordata > Mammalia > Carnivora > Canidae > Vulpes > Vulpes vulpes. Next base: position 105,974,519 of record NC_132793.1, on the reverse strand, counting down.
GACCACTTCCCAGGCCTCTAACCCAGGAATTGGGGTGTCCTCTGAGATGATGTGGATGAGAGCCTTCTGGGCATAGGGACCGGGACATGGATCAGGGTGCTAGATTCTCAGGCACATGGCTGAATTGTTTGGGGCTGGGAGGTGCACGTGAGAGGCGGGGAAGTAAGCAGGGCCCTGCATGGCTCCCCACCCTACACACATGTGGGGTCACTGAGGTGCTGTAAGCATGCTGAGGCTGAGATCCTCCCCCCGAGATTCTGACTGGGTGATGGATTTTTAAAAGATTTCCAGTTGATTCTAATACCAAGTTGACACCTGGTGACCTAGAAGATCACAAGAGGAAATGAAGCCACATGCACTGTATAGACTTGCAGTGTCCCATTAATGAATTCCCTGTACGTAAAATTAGAATTTCATCTCCTCAGCCCCACAAGTGCATGTCAAGTGTCCGGTGGCCACCATGGTGCACAGCACAGACCATCGTCAGCGTTCCCATCGTCTCAGAAAGCTCGAGTGGACTGGACTGGTTCATCTCTAACTCCACTCGGTTGGAATGAGAAGCCAGGTAGGCATTTTTAAAGAAGGAGGGCACTATGGACGGGTATTAGATTTTCAATAGGTCCGATGCAAGGCGGCCTGAGTGACCTCGGAGAGAATCCACAGAGGACTGTGCTGAGGGTCCAGGTGGGAAGAGAGGTACTGACCCCCCACATTGGTAGTAGAGAGGTTGGGCTTGATTCGGGAAGGGGCAGAAGGGAGCAGGTGGGGCTGAGAGTGTGCCGCGGAGGAAGCAGCCTGAGGGCCTTGGGCCTGCTGTCTACAGGTGCCTCCCTGGCGGTGGTGCTGGACCAGGGGACGTTTGGTCCCATCTAGAGACAGTTTTGGGTTCCCATGATGGGGGATGTGGGGTGCTCCTGGCACCTCCCAGTGGAGGCTGGCAAACACCCCACGTTTGCAGGACAGACGCCCAGGGCGAGGGCGGCCCCGGCCCGCAGGGTTCTAGGAGCCGAGGCGGGGAAGCCCGGGTCTCCGGGTGGGGGAGGACGGCCAGTCCAGATGGCACCCTCCCTGGTAATGACCACGGACGGGGAAGTGACGTGGTGGTGCTGTGTTCTCCATTCTCAGGAGCGGTTGATGAGATCTCCAGCGCACGCTGACCGTCGGACCCGGAGCCCAGGAAAGAGGAGGAGCCAGGGCTCCAGCTGCATCGGTGGACCCCTGGCCGCTCAGTGGGAATCGGGGCTGAGCGCGGGGTCTTTGGGAGCAGCACCCTCCCGGGCGGGCAGGCAATACAGAGGGACGCCACATCTTGCAAAGGTTCTCTGTTGCTCAACGCTGTGGTGCTGCAGCTTCTGCTTCTGTGGTGCCTGCAGGGTCCCACTCATCCTGCATCTTTGTGGTTTTGCAGATGGTAACCCCATAGCCTTGCTACCCAAAACCTCAGACTTCACCCCTCCAGCCACATGTCCCAGTGCCTGGGTTTGTTTGGGGGAGATACCTTCCAGGCTATGGGAGGGAAGGGTGGAGAGGGGGGCCCGCTCTTCACTGCTGATGCCCCTCTCTCCCCTGCACCCCACAGGCATGCACAGAGATGTCCGAGGCCAGGTGGCTGAGTGTGGGGTGTGCAGGACGACTTTGGTGGTATGGGTGGACAAACAGTGCCGTCCACCTGAAGGCCGGCCTGTAGAGGGTTGAACAGGACCCTCCAGGAACATATGTCCTTCTGGAACCACAGAATGTGACCTGATATGGAAATAGGGGTTTTTCAAGTGTTCTCCCTTAAAGATCTTGTGGTGAGACCCTCTAGACCTCACCAGGTCACCTCACCTCTAGACCTCACCTCTAGACCTCATCTAGGACTTTTGACCCAGTGAGATGTCCTTACAAGGAGGGAAGAGGTGGAGAGACATGCTGATGAGAAGTTGGCAGGGAGTTGGAGGGAGTCTGGAGGGCAGCCTGGAGCCACTGGGAGCTGGAGAAGGAAGGGATCTCCCCTGAGCCTCCAGAGGGACACAGGCCCCTGACACCTGCTCTCAGAGTGAGAGTGCGTTCCTACTGTTCAGAGCACCCTGGTTTGAGGCACACGGTCACGTCAGTCCCAGGACCCTTGCACAGAACCCCATGATCAGCAACATTACCTGGACAAGGATGGCTTGTCACATTTCCTGAGGCCCAACATTTGGACGACAAAGGAAGAATGGACCTAAGAGGCCGTGGGGTCTCTCTCTAGGCGCCCCCCTACCACTTGCCAGTGGTGGATGGAGGGCAGGGGACAGGGTGCAGGGTGCGTGTACTCTGCAGGCCTTTCATTCAGTCTTTGCTACAACTCTGTGGGCACCCCCGCACTCTGGTGAGGACACTGAGGCCCAGAGAGGCTCCCCAAGGCTTCACAGCTTGTAGGAGGCAAAATCGGGGAAGCCTCAGGAAGCCCAGCAGCAGATGGTGGGTTGGGACCAGTGCACGTTGGCAGGCCAGCCTCTCTTGTTGGGGATTGTGGCCATCTTTCCAAGACTTCAGGGTGCCTGCTTCTGCTTCTGTGGGGTCCAGTGGAGCTGAGGAAGCAGGAAGGTAGGTGCTGACCATCTGCTGTCCAGGGATGCTATCTAGGTGAGGCCATTTGGGGGCCGCCCCAGATCTGTGGAGTGAGACCCCAGGGCATCTGTGTGCACACGGCAGTTGGAGAAACCGTGGACGTGGACTGGATCCCGCGCTCCCAGAAATCAGGCCAACCAGGAGGCTACCCAGACCCATGGGTAGAGACCCGTCCCTCCTGGCTGGCACCCCGTCCCCAGGAAGTTAGCCATCACTTATCAGAAATCAGTCACCCATGCCCTTTCTCCTATGCTGCTCACGGTGCAGGGATGGAAACTTCTGGAACGGGGTCCTGGGACAGCTGAGCTTGGGCAAGGCGAGCAGCAGAGCTCTGGGTGTGCCCTTCCCAGGGCAGTGCTGGTCCTCCCTGCATCCCTTCCCAGTTTGGCTCTGGGATGTCGTGGCTCTCGGGCTGGGGTCGCAGAGGGGACCCGTTGGACACAGATTCCCCTGCTTTGTGAGGGGCCTCACAGAATTCGGGTGGAATGGTCCCATGATTTGATGTGTTTTGTCACCACGCCCCTTCTGTGACACCGAGGACTGTGTGATACCGAGGACTGTGTGATACCCCCAGTTTCTAGGAGGTGAGGGCGTCTGGTGGGCTCAGGGCCTGCAGTGGACTCAGAGTGTGTGGTACTTGGAGGCCCAGGGCCTGGGTGGTGGAGAAGGATCCTCCGAGCACTCGTGGGCCTTGGCTCCCTCTGCTAGGGATGGGGGCCCGCAGCGACGGACGGCCCAGCCGCCTTGCAGGGGTGTCAGGTCTGAATGGAGAGGAGCTAGAGGTGGTGGGAGTGGCTGATGGACACACCTGCCCTGGATGCAGGCACTGCTCTGTGCAGCAAACACACCCTCTGCTTCCTGTCTGCCTGCACGGCCCTCAGGCATGTGCTGCCCCAAAGGGGACACCCACGGTGTCTCCGGACACTTCCACAATCCTGTTGTCAAAGGGCAGATGTCTTCAGGCCTTGCTGCCGTGCTTTAAAAATATGTCCTTAGTTACAAAGGAAAGGAAAGACAGGAAAGGCCTCTTAAGAATGGAAGGGAAGTGTGTATAACACGGGGTCACCATGCTGGCCACCTGAGCCGGCATGGTCTAACCTCCTCAGGTGGGAGTACAGGCTTTTTGTGATCTGACCTATGTCTTTCTCAGCGGCCTGCTGTCACCTGAGCTGCACTGGGCTTATTATTAGTTATATATTTTTGAGCAATTGGGTACCTTGTCTTTGCTCGTACTGTTGCCTTTGCCTGGAGTTCTCTTTCTTTTGTGTTTGACAGACCCCTTCTCATCCTCCGAGATGGATTTACAGAAAGCTAAAGACTGTCAGCCTTAGGGCCTCTCTTGCACAGCACCTGCCAAGCCCCTCTATCCCTGGAAAGGGGCCCTAGCAATGTGTTTGTATGACAATGAATTTTTAAGAATTTTGCTAAAGTAAGATGCTTTGCTTGTGCTTGGCTAAACCCACTGGCTCTTCCCGCTCTGATGCCCTGGCCTTGCTCTCCAGCGTCATGACAGCAGGGGCAGCGGGGATGTTCCTGGAGGTACCCCCGCCCCACAGAGCCAGCTCCCAGAGCCTTACCCATATCACACTGACCATGTACCTCGCTGGCACGTCTGCAGGTGCCCCAGCTCACGTCCACCGTGACCTGAGCCCCAGATGCATGCTCCAAGCCTTGCCATGTGGTTTCACGGTGTTTTACGGAATGTAAACATCTATTTTGAGTTGGAAGAGGAACTCAAACACTGGTGCAAGATCCGAAAGTTTATTTAAAAAGTCAATAAAGCTCAAGGACACCGTTTTAGCTGCAACTTGGAGAGACATGTTAGAATGTTTCCACAAACAAATGATAAATCACAGACTACTGAACCAGACAGGTACTAAGGTGTTCTGCTGCTGCTGCTGCCTTTCAGTTTATTAATTAAAGAACTGAGAGGGTATTCAAATAAAAATAAATGGAATATGGAACAAAAGCTTTAAAGATGGGGAGCAAAGGAACAGAACCTAATCTGCAAAGGGGGGATGATTTATAAAATTCATTAAGATAATGAGTTGGTTCTGGGATGGTTCAATCATCCAGCTAATGAGGAGGAGCAATCCTGTGAGCCCGTTTGGAAAAGATTTAAGTTTCCTGTTACTTTGGAATAAATACAGATACTGACAAACACTGTGTCGAATCTGCAGCGTGCTGCCGCCCAAACACATCGGTGACAATGTGGCTAATGTGTGCTTGCAGTTTAAGAAGCATTGAAGACAAATCCTTGCAAAACACATGTTGAAATGCCATGAAATCTTACAGTTCACATAGGAAAGATCCTTGACAGAAGCTTTCCCAAATCAGTAGCAATTGTAAAAATTTACTTGTCTTTAGAAATAATGGGATGTGACGTGATCACAACAGTGATTCTTTCTTCTGATCCTTCGTGCTGGAGGGAAGACTGATTTATATTTATATTCTCTCTTCCAAAAAAAAAAAATTACATTGCCCACCAACTCATTGTTGTATGCAGAGACCATCAAAGACTGGGCATGCAAAAATATAAAAGTATTTTAGACATAAGTCAGGTATTCTATTAATAGAAATATTATGTTCTTTGTCTGATTTTTGTGAGGTTGGTAACGTTTTCCAGCTTCGGAATGTAAATTTGTTGTGATTTCTTTTCTCATTCTGAATCAATGTTAGATTTTTGTCCTCGATGTTGGCTTCACATTCTTTTACTTAGGGAAGCTTCCCACTCCCCCTGCCAGGAGTGCACACACGACTGTATGAGCATCAGGTCCCCTGAGAATGGGTTCCAGGCCAACCTCACCTCTTTGGAGAGCCCTCCCTGACTCACCAGCAGAGGGAATGCCATCTGCTCTGGGTTCCCACAGGACCATTGAAGCACAGCCACCACCGCCCCTTGGGTGGTGCTGTGTTTATGTGCTCCTGCCTTCCCCAAGGGGGAGAAGTGCTTCTCCTAGCTCTTGCTAGTTGCATGAGGCACAGAGTCCAGCCCTGAGCAGATGCTTGGGAACGTGAGTGTTTGGGGTAAGAGCCCCTCAAGGAAGTCGTGATAGTCCCGGGTGCTCAGAGCATCTGCACTGTGAACTCTCCCGCCGTAGCCACCCCCCCACCCCAAACCCCCCTAACCTTAACCCTAACCCTAACCCTAACCTCTGGAGCAAGCAGAGAAGACCCTAAGCATCTTCTCTGCTTGCTCTCTGGAAAAGTCTTGGTACTCATGAGCTGTGAGGTTCCAACGCCTGACTTTGGATTAAGCTCTGTGCTTTCCCAGGGCTTTCAGTTCTATGTAGGGAGAGTCTTCAGCCCCAAGTGTGGACAGGCCTGCTGGTGGACCTGCTGGCATAGAGTTGGGGAGGGCTTTGCCTGCGTTCTGTACAATCCAGGTAGCAGGCTTCTGGGGTCCCTGTCTGTTAGAGGCTGATTGGTGTCAGGAAAAGACAGACCAGGGATGCCTAGGGAGGGAAGGAGGGAGGGTGGGGGAGGGTAGGGAGAGCTGTCCCCAAGGAACAGGGGCAGTGAAAGGGCCACAGGATGAGCCTCGGCATGAAGTGGGGGCACCTGCACTTCTGTGTTCCATTTCTAGGGTTCCTCCGGAGAGACTGGGTGTCCAGGATAATTTCATCCTTGAGAACATCTGGCTCATTTTTCTCTCTTAAACATGATTTGGGGCTCTGTTTCCTCTTCTGTAAAATGAGGAGATAATCTTTGCTCACAGTGCTGAACGTTGGGAGACGCTCATCAAATAGCAGACATGAGATTATGCTGAGCAAGCACAATGTCAAAGCAGGTGCTCAGCAAGCATGGCATCAAAGCAGGTGCTCAGCAAGCACCTCATCAAAGTAGATGCTCAGCTAACAAGGCAGATGTGGAGCAGCAGGTGGTCAGCTAACAAAGTTGGTGTGGGCTGAGTGCTCAGCTAACAGGGCAGGTGTGGGGCAGGTGCTCGGCTAACCTGAGTAGCTGGTCTGTTGTATGAGCACTGACCTGGACTCAGGCGGCCTGTCTGGGTTGGCTGGGTGCCTCCCCAGAATTTCTCTAGGTCCAGAGGGCCATGTGCCTCTGCCAGTTTGGAAACGTCTGAGTGTTGCTGGGGGGAGCCTCCTGGGGCAGATGCACGCCCAGAGCCCACCCAGATCAGGGCTGCTCAAACTGCCTTTCTTCAGAGTCCTCTGCAGACGAAGTGAGCCCAGTGGAGGCCCAGTATGTGAACAGGTAAAATGGGGCTGGTCCGGTGGAAGCACAGGGTGAGGGGCTCAGAGGCCCACGCCCTGCTCACTTACTCTGCACCTGTCTCCGACCCGTCCCCAAGGGGCTGCCGTGAACCCCAAACTTCCCCTGTGGAAACACATTGTGGTCAGATGCCTCTGGGATGGAAGGGGCTGTCGTACCAGAGGACGATGACTCAGGAGAACTCAGGGAGCCTGGCGCGTTCTCTTGTCCTCAGTGTCCCTGCATGAGGGCAGGTAGTTGGATCACCCCCAGTTTGGAGGGGTTTTGGCGGTAATTCCAGTAACACATGGCGCAGGCGCCACCTTGTGGTGAGAAGGGGCCATGGCCGCTGGTGCGGAGTCCCGCGGGCTCCCCAGGTGTGGGCAGAGGTGAAGCTGTTTAGGCCAGACCCTGCCCTCCGGGCGAGGATGCTGCTTCTCTGGATACAGGTGTTTATGGGTGTGGTGACCAACCCCATCTGCCAGCACCCCCTGTGTGATCTTGGCCGCCCTATTCCCTCTGGATGTCAGCTCCTCATCTGCAACCCAGGGGGCTGGACCCAGGCTCCCCCTAGCACTCTAGGGATAGAGGAGGGGGCGATTTTGTGAAGTCCCTGAAATTTTAAGGGAATTGTTGGAAGGGGTCAGTTTTGTGGGGGTGAAGGTCGACAGATCTAATTGCTTTCTTAAAGAGGTCTCGCGGGAGCCCTGCTCTAGATGCACCCCAAGGGCACCCACGGTCTGGACCTTCCTTTCTGGAGCCTGTGCCCATCTAAACAACCCAGAAGGCCCACGTTCCGCAGATGCTTCCAGCTTGCCAGTGGTCTGGAGAAGTACTAAGGAGGTCAAAGACAGATGAAAAGCAAACCCTAACCCCACCCCACCCCCACCCGGGCACGCTCCAATGCCAGTGACATTTGGTTCAGCCCCGGAGGGCTGAGCTTGGAAGTGAGGCTCTGGAACTCTGCAGGCCACCACCCGCTGCGGGCGCTGTCTCGCCCGTCCACGGCTCCTGTCCCGGGTGCACCCCAAAGCACTACTTCTCCCCGAGTGGCCATGCTGGGCCCTTCTGCAGAGTCCGAGTGGTGGTGGAGGGGAGGGGACGGCCCTCGCCGCGGGGTCGCTGCTCTGGCCCAGGCACTGTGCCGAGTGTTTCGCTGTAATTGGTTCATCCAGCTCTCACACTGAGGCTCCCAGGCAAAGCCCCAGCTCCGGGCTGGCCTCCTCGTCAACCCAGCAGCCTGAAATCGCCCACTGACTCTGCTGTTCGGATGCGTCATTTCCCGGGGGTGGTGATACTGACCTCGCGACTGACCCGGACACTCCCTGCAGCACACCCACTCCGCCCATGCAGAAGCCCACACCTTGTCTCTGTGCCTGCAGGGCCTGCACGCTCCCCTCCCTGCTGGACAGTCCCTGGCCCAGCCCCAAGCCTCCCTGTCTGTGCGCCCAGCCCACGGGCGGCTGAAGCTGCCCCCGCTCCTCTGGCTTGCCGTCCCCTGCCAGCTGTCTGCACCTGCGGCTTCCTGGGCATCTGGGAAACTGTCAGATGTCATGCTTCCCTTTGGGAAGGAGGCTGAGACACCCGGTCTGTGGATGCCCTCCGCCCCTGCCCAGAACAAGGCCACCTTCTCTGCTTCTCTGCTTTCCACCACGGACCAGGCCAGAGACAACTGTCCTTGCCCCCACCCACTGATGAAACGAGGGAGACCCTCCTTTGAGGAACGGTTGGAGCCCTGGCTGTAGAAGGTGGAGCTGGGTTTGATCCCGGTGGGATCCGTTCGGGGCTCTCGATCCCGGGGCTCCATGGCTATGCAACTGGGGTCTCGCGGATCCAACAGCTTCATCCTGCCTGTTCACACCATGCTTAACTTTGTGGAATGTGCAGATTAGATAAACGTGCCTCCCCACCTTCGTCTAAGTCATGGTCCATGTCCCCTGAGTGGCTTTCATCTCCTTCCGGTGACAACTACCTGCCAACACTAGTCTTTGGTTAGGTTTGTTGAGTTGGTTCCCAGCCCACCTGGAAGCGTACTAATACGTCACTCAGATGTGCTCATGAGATTGTCACGGTGTGTCCCCTGGAGGCCGAGATGGAAAGTTCCTCCAGCAAATCCCAATGGGTGTACTGAGCTACAAGACAAAGGAGAGGGACCGAACCTTTGGTGACCTCTTTCCAGTGACATCCTCTCCTTTCTTGAACTTTCTCGTGGCTTCTGATGTACATCCTCACCCACATGCCGTGCTCAGTGATCCGAATCCTGGTGTCCATTTTTCTGCTCATCTTGCTCTGGGTGCCCTCAGTGGTGAGGCCAGATGCAGAAAACCTGGTAGGGGTTTACTCCTGATTACACTCGCGGTTCCCTGGGGAGCACAGGGCACGTGGAGTGGGGCCAGTGGAGAGGAGCTCATGGCTGGTCATGGGGCAGAGGTGCCAAGGATGAGCCACAATGTGGCTTCCTTGGGAAGGGATGGGCCAGGAGGCGTGGAGAGCTTCAGACAGGCCAGCTATGGTGGCAAGTGGTGACCCCGTGAAATCCATGTCTACCGTGACTGTTAGAGCACTTGGTCTTGGGCGATCCAAAGCCTCCAGGTGATTCTGGGGCAGCCGAGGTCTATGGGGAACAGCCTGCAGCCGTTCTGTGGATGTGCAAGAGCAGTTGATAGGAGTTCAAGGTATGGTTCAGACACACTGCTGCCCCCTGGAACCCGCTGAGACAAAGCCCAACTTCTGTGGGCTTGCTTTTGGGACATGGGGTCTGGCTATTCCCCTGCAGTGAGCAGGAGAAGGAGCCATTGGGGATGAGGACTTTGAACAAATCCATGTATGTCTTCTCCTCCAGGCTCCCAGGCCCTGGGCTGGGGGCAGAGGTCTCTTCCTTCCTGGTCTCCACCCCTTCCTGCTGTGAGGTTCTTCTCAGGTAGTACTGGCCGGCAGTGGTCTCCTACTGGCTCCTGGCAGCACACGTGTGGTCTGGGGAGCATCAGCCATGGTCTAGGGAGCACCAGTCACCATGTGGGGAGCATTGGCCATGGTCCTATGGCACACGTGTTTGTGAGCTGGGAGGGAAGGGAGCCCTGATTCCTACCCCAGCCTTCCGATGACAGGTGAGCCCTCCTGAAGGCCACAGATGGTGCCTGTGTGGCTGGCACACAGGGCGGGTGGTCTGCATTCCAGAAGCGCGAGGTTGGCACTCTTGGGAACATGTGGAACACTTGCTCACATGCTTCGTGTGGAGAGTGTGTTCTGAAGGTGGGAGTCATGGGTTCTCAGGCGGACGGAGAAGGAACACTGTGTGGCCTGAGCCTGGGGCAGGAAGCCTGCTGAGTGGCGTTGGTACCCAGGCTGGACGGGGTCTTGGTTGACGCCCCGTCCTAGGGTCCCTGTGCTGCGGGCCTGCAGAGGGCGGCATCCCCAGCACAGTCTTCTTGTGGCCTTCAAGTCTGGAGACCAAGGAACACAGCCCGTGGGGGCTCTAGGGAGAGAATTTGAGCAAGTTTTCACACCGAGGAGGAGTTAATGAGGTATAACAAGTCCCACCATAGTATCTGTCCTCTTATTTTTTTGATTTCAGATAACGATGTTCTGACTATTGACAGTTTCTTTTCTGAATAGCAACATATACTCTACAGTTTAATGGCAATTTATTATTCAGAAAAAAACAAATTTGAGCCTGCCTTGCCTCTAAATGGGGTCAGCAAGCTCTAGCGACGGTCCCCCCCAGAGCCGCCGTGCTCCTCACCACCCCCTCCTGACCCTGCCAGTTCCATGTGCTTGCCCCATCAAATGGGCATCATTCGGTCCAGGAAGTCCACAGTCAGCCCCCGGACGGAGCTCCTGGGGGTCAGGGCTCCCCAGGCCACTCAGACACTCAGCTCAGGGTCCCAGGGCCAGCCCTGAGGTCCTGAGTCCTCCTAACCCCAGCTCCTGAGTGAGAGACCACCTTTATCCTGGGGTCGAATGCATCACTAGGCCCCACATGACCATGGCTTTGGCGCCATCTGACAGGTGTGCAGGCTTCAGCCCTCGTTTCGAAGTTGCTTTGCTGTTTGTTCCTCTGGATTTTTCTGGGGAGGGTGTGTGTTGGGCTTCTGCTGCTTCCTGAGGGCTCCTGGCCCTCTTCAGGGGACCTCTGTGTCCACTGAGTTCCCACAGCAGGCCTGGGGCAGGAAGCAAGAGAGAAGACGTATTTATTATGACAAGGATCCCTAATTTCCCAAGGTGTTGCAGAAACCAGGCTGTACTCACCAATGAGACATTTGGAAGTGCTCAGGATAGCGTCCTAGGGCACTGCCCCACCTATGTTGGCTGCCCGGGCAGTGGGGCCCCACTGATGCCACCGTGATGGTGCAGTGAGTCTAACTCCCTGGGATCCTGCCTTCAGCTGCAGGATTGCTCCCTTCCTGCCTGGGGAACCCCATGCAGACGTGAGGCCTCTATCCTGACCCCACAGGGAGATGGCTCAGCACACAGCAGAGCAGGGTGCAGCCCGCCCCCCAAAGTCAAAAGGGTCTCAGGTTGAAGAGCTTCCTGTGCAGGACACTGGCTGGACAGTCCAGGTTGGGTTTCCTTGCACCAGGTCCTATTGATAGACGTGCCTCTAACCACGGGGCACGGATGGTGCTTCTGCTGGCTCTCAGCCTCCGAACGCCTGCTAGCACGTCTCACAGGAGCACACGCAGCTTCTCAAGAATCAGCAACTGTGTGCAAGCTGAGGGCGGAAGGAACCCATGGGAAAGCCAGGCGAGTGGGAGAGACCAGGTCTGCAGAACCGCCGGCACGACCGAGAGCCGCACGTGGATTGTCTTACAGAACACTTAGCCTCTTAAAGGAAAGTGCAGCATTGCACTTGGAGATGAGGAGCCCTTGGAGGATGGTGGCCTGGGAATGGGCATTTTTCAAAGCTCCCAGATGATCTGAGCCATGGAGCTGGGGACCAGTGTTTGGAGGTGGTGATATGGAGGTGACCTGTCATAAGAGTCTGGAAAGCCTGGGTTACAGTCCATCCCAGTATCACCACACAGATGGGGTTTCCAGGCACACTGCACATTCACTGCGATGTGTCACTGGCAAAGTGGGGCCCTCATATTCTGAGAGGCCCCGTGTCAGCAGAGGGCATCATTCGGTCCAGGAAGTCCTTGGTTGCAGGGGACAGCAGCCCAAAGGTCACACTGGGCACTTCTGAGTGTGGCCTGTGTCCCTCCCCTGCAGAGCCTGGTGGCACATCTCCCTCTCTCCCCGGGGCAGGGAGGCCAGGGACAGGGTCAGGGACCGAGGGGTCGGGGGGGCAGGGGGTGTTTGACCAGCGGGCCCTTCCAATACTGACGGGGCCCTGCTTTACAGAAGGGTCCATACAGGCAGTTTCACCAGACAGGTACAGACAGGTGGCCATGAAAGAGTGGTTGAGAGCTGCCCTCCGTCACCTACCGGGGAACGTTCTGGCAATTTTCTGGCTTCTACACAGTCTATGGGCGTTTAACAGAAATTAAGTGTTTCTACTTGGTCATGTGTCGGTCCAGCCAGCCGTATCAGGGCCAGGGGTGCCCAGGGCTCGTGGCGGCGGTTCGGGCGCGGTGCTGTCATAAGGGCAGTGGCTGGGTGGGGACACTGACACTCCGCAGACCGCATCCCTCCCCTGGCTTTTCTGTTTCAGACCAGTCTCCATATTCTCTGTGCACTTACCGTCTCCCCAAAATTTTGAGTAAAAAGCTGTTACAGAATGTGGTTATGATTTTTATTGACATTGGACTTCTTTATAAAATTGTCTTGGCCTCAAGAAAATGCTCTGTGATTCTAATTATTAAAATCTTCTGTGCTTCTCAATGACGGCGGCATCTTTTCTTGTAGGTCCTACATATTTCTTACTACATTTATTTCCAAACACGTCAAGTATATACGTACATGTGTACATATATGTGCATATATATCTATATACTTATATTTGAATCGTCTACAGGATATTTTCCCATCGCATTTTCTAATAGCAATATTTATTAAGTTGAACGTGGATTGGTATTTTTGAATAGAGATCATTATTATATTAAGAAAGTTGTTCTAATCTCAGTTCACAGAACACTTTTTTGTGAGTTGGGATGCTGGATTTTATGACGTAACTTTCTGTCCTCTACTGATATGATCATACACTTTTCCCTCCTTTTTGTCCTTCCCTTTTATGTCCTGTTGATGTGACAGGAATGATTTTTCTAGCATTTACCTAATTCTGGAGGAATGGAAGCCGATTTGGTTTGGCACCTGACAGCCGGTGATGATGGAGTCTGAAGGACGGTTCAGTCCCGCATCCCATCTTCCCTCCAAACCCTGTTAGCACATGTCCCCAAGCATGCAGAACTCTCTGTAATCCCTCGTGTTGTCCACTTGCTGTCCACTGCCTGGAACCCAGGACCCCTACCTTGTGAACGGGGACCCCTAAGCAACCTTCAGAGCAAATGTGCCCAGATGCCCCTGCTTGCTTGGGACAGTCCTAGTTGGCACCTGCTGCCCAGGGAATTCACCACCCTCACCTGTGTCCTGTTTTGAGCAATGAACTACAAGGTCACCGTCTCGTAGACCAACTGTCCCTGCTCCTAACAAGTTGAGCCTCTCCTCTCAGGCTCCCATAGCTTCCCGTGCACACTTGCACCATGACGTTTCTAACACCATATGCTCCGCCAGCAGCTCTGGGCAGGCACCGGCAGGTGCTCAGTCCCTTAGTCAAGGCTGCTGGTTGAATGAATGAATGAATGAATGAATGAATGTCATGATTTTGTTTTAAAAAAATAAGGGCAGCTCCATCCCAGAGCACATCCCTTTCCTAGTACATGCCCTCTGAGGGGCGCTATGGATGGCCCGGGCCATGGTCCTTGGCCGCTGGCACCAGCAGCCATTCGCCCTCAGAGGGTGCAGTCAGACCAGGAAGGCACCGTGGGAAATGCAGACTGTGGCGGACCTGCAGGAGGAGGAGAGAGCGGAGGGGGACAGGTGGTGGAGGCCGGAGGAGGAGACCCAGAGCAGAAAGTACAGGGAGGGGATGGGGGAGCTGTGAAGGAGGAAGAGGAGGAGGCGGTGATCCTCACCCCTCTGAGCAAGGCTCTGCCCTCTGCTCACACCACTATTTTGGGGGTGCTAATATCTTGGCTATTTGGGGAAACGCCGCAGGCACGTTGACCTGTCTCCAATGTCTCGGGCCTCAGTGTCTGTGATCACAGAATAAGGTCATATTCCCCTTAACCACTCAGATTAAAGCAGGACAAAGCTCTGCTGCCTTGATGTCAGAGACAACCCCATGAAGGCATCCCACGGACCTCTTTCTGGAGATCCTCAGGATGTAGGTCATGGGCACGTGCAGGGGGCAGCGTTGGTCACGGCCAAGTGCTGTGGCCCCTCTTCCCTCTTCTCCCTGCTGCCGCTGGTGCAGGGGACAGGTGGGCGGGCCGTCCTGCAGAGCTCAGCATTGCAGAGCCCCTGTCCTGCCCCACTGCCCTGTCTCCAGGGACAGGGACTCTGTCTCCCCTTTGTGCCTCAGGCTCTCCCTTTTTCCCTACAGCACAGCAGGCCCAGCCCGAGTCTTTAATTCAGTTTTATTGGGAGTTGAGAGAGGATGGATGAGAAGCATACCTGGTGGGGACTTTTGGGGTCCCCACCCACAGGCATTCTGCAAGGGCCCTCACCTCACCGTCCCATCCCGCAGCCACGTAGCAATCATATTTCCCCTCAGGCCCACCTTCGGGGGCTGAAACCATGGAGATGTTCTTGCCCATGGCTCTGAAGGCCAGAAGTTCAAAACCAAGGGGTGAGAAGAGCTGGCTCCTGCTGGGGGCTGCGGGGGTCTGTTCTGTGCTTCTGTCCTGGCTGCTGGAGGTAGCTGGTGTCCTGGACATGCCTCCCTCCAGCCTCTGCCTGCAGGCCGCCTTTTCCCTGCCTGTCTCCTTATCCCAAATCTTCCTCTTCATGCTCTGATAAGGATGCAGTTGTTGGGTTTAGACTCTTTTCCAATCAAGATCACGGACCTTTCTTTTGTTTGAGGCCACAGTTCAGCCCAGTATGGAGTCCTTACTTCCTGTTTTAGGATGAGCACTTTCCAGGACGAGGGGCTGTGGATTCCAACCCTCTGACGGCACACACTCGTCCAGGACCTGCTCTCCTTATATACTTACATTAAGAGGGCTGCTTGGAACTACTCGCAGAACCGAGTGGATGGTGGTGCTCGGACCCTTGGAGGGTGGCACCCACCATCACCTGAGAGTCGCGGGGCCCTAGATGCTCGTGCAGGAGACACAGCAGTGTCAGCAGATGTCATGAGCAGCTCTGTGGCCATCACAGCTGAGGTGCCAGAGGCGTTGGAAGATTCCCAGCATCTGTAGGGGGAAGTAAGCTCCCTGAGGGTAGAGCCTGCTGACAACTGGGTGCTGAGAGCAGGATTAGAAGACCCCAGGGTGGTCTCATAGTCCAGCTTTTCCTAAATTGTGCCTCCCTAGGAACAATGGTGCTGCCATAGGCCTTATAGAGGGGTAGGGTGAGGGGATCCTTCATGCCGTGGCCAAATCTGTGGAGAATGGGGGGCGGGGTCAAGGAGACAGGTGCACGTCCTACTGAGGAGCATCTCTATATCTCAAGCCAAGGGCTGCAAACTCTGCTGTCTGGATGGTGAGGGAGGGTGGTGCAAGGGGAGGGAGGGTAATGCAGGGGAGGGAGGGGAGTGCATTGGGCCAGGTGGGGGCACAAGGTGCAAGCTGTGTGCATGGAGTCAGTGGTGGTAGGCGGGCACTTCCGACCTAATGCACAAGGTAGCAGCTGAGCCCTTCTGTGGACGGAGGGCCAGATGCAGGGACACAAGGGACACCTTGTGGAGCAGGTGGGAAACTGAGCAGGAAGGGAGAAAGCATGGTGGGCATCACAGCCAGCCTGTGTCCCTGGTAGCAAGCAGCACTTGGTGGTGCCCAGTGCTCTGTGCACCTGCCAACCCCAAATCCTGCTGTGCTGACCCAGGAGACCTGAGCCTTGGGCTGACATGTCTCCTCTTCTCTGCTGAACAACTTTGTGCCAAGCAGAATAGACCATCTTCTCATCACAGTCCCCATACCCAAGGCCTCATTTCCAGTCCCAGCTCGGGCTTCCTTCTTATGAGTCATGGGACCTTGAGCAGGATTCACAATCTCTTTGAACCTCTGCTTCTGTGTTTCAGTGATTCACATGTGGTGAAACAACCCGTCATCCCAAACAGTGTCTTCAGCCAGCGACAATAATTAATTTTGCTTGGAGAGGCGGTGACTGTAGTTCTCATGGAGGGGCTCTCAGTGGCCAAGGGCAGGTGGCGGCTGGGGCGGGGGTCCTAGGGAAGCTGTCTTCACCCACAGATCGGGCACATGAGCTGGGAAGACTTCCAGATGAGGCAGGACCCCTGAGGTCTCCACATGCCCTCCATAGGGAACCAACTCCTGGCATGGCAGCCCAAAGCTCCCAGAGCCCATATCCCAAGTGAAATAAGCGGAAGCCACGTAGCCCTCTCTAACCTGGTCCTGAAGTCACTTCTACCTCCTTTCATCCATGGAGGGGCCACAGAAGCTCCCTGAACAGGCTAAGGGGGTGCGCTGTGAACTTGGCCTCCTGGTGGGGTGAGTGTCCAAGAGTTTGCAGACGTGCTTTACACCCACGACACCACCTAGTCAACCAGGCTAATAATACGACTTCCCATAGAAGGGATGCACCCAAGTGTGTTTAACCAGATTTTTCACAACGCCGGTCTGGTTATCCTGGTGTTTGGCCATCATGCATCCTGCTGGAGAGAACAACTTCTTCTTCTTCTTCTTCTTCTTCTTCTTCTTCTTCTTCTTCTTCTTCTTCTTCTTCTTCTTCTTCTTAAGATTTTATTTATTTATCTATTTGAGAGAGATAGAGATAAATATATATAGAGAGAAAACACACACAGGGGGAGGGGCAGAAGGAGAAGCAGACTCCTTGCTGAGCAGGGAGCCCAATGCAAGACTCAATCCCAGGACCCCAGGATCAGGACCTGAGCTGAAGGCAGATGCTTCACCCTCAGGCAGAGCTCCCCAGGCACCCTGGAGGGAACCTCTGTGTCATAGTCTCTTGCTGTCCTCTGCTGCTTCCTTGGGAGGGGAGCCAAGGAGAGAGGTCACGGGATCACGGGGCAGAGAATAATCCACTCTTCATCTTTCGTTTTAAAATATGCTACTGATAGAAATCACATAATTAACAGTTAAACCCTATTGTCTTTCACATGTTGGAAGACATCCCGAGAAGACAGCAAGTCAGATAAAAATATCCTGCTTTAATAAAATATGTTGTTTTAAATATCTCTGAGAAGGCTCCCAGGCTGAGCCATGCTTCCCACACCTCGGCTGCATGTGTACGCAGGCCGAGTGGGTATTTTAGGGCCTTGCTTACATTTCACCTTCACGATGCATAATCAAAAACGCTTTTGCAGAAGTGCAGATGGGCTCACAGCTCTGGAAACAACTCTGTGCTCTGCAGAAGTTTACCCATCGTGAGGCTCCGGGGTGTCCTTGGTTGGGGCAGGAGCAAGCAGAGAGGCCATGAAGGGACCTCGTTGGGCAGAGGACTGCCCGGACTGCAGGCCCACACTCCTTCCACATGGCATTTCTCAGCCTTTTGGGAACGTGAGCCCATGTCCTGTCCCGGGCTTTCCCCCTGCAGCTTCTGGATGTCCCAGTGGCTGTGCTGTTTGTGCAGAGTGTTATGTAAGATGTATAGGCGTGTGAACCAGATTATGTTGAGCCCCGTCTCCCCCTTCCTAAGGACTGGACTGCTCAGCTGGACCTGCAGAGTCTCTGTTCTCTGCCAGTAAGTCCTGGGCCTCCCTGACTGAGACCACGAAGAGGCCTGGAGATGTGGCTATTATTCAAGGGATTATCAGTAGCATCAACCTCTGCCAGGCCTAGATGGTGCAGGTAATTCCTTTTAGAATGGACTTCTTTTTGCCACCTAGACACATGGCTTTGAAAGGGCTGGGTACTTTCTTCTTTCAGTTTCTGCAAAGTTCATGGGAGAGTCGAAATGTCAGAACATGTTTTTCTTTGGCTGTGAACTTAGTCAGTGACCTTGGGAGGGGCTTGCCACTTGGTTAAACCCTTTCAGAGCAAATGTTCAGACCAGAGGATCCAGCCCCGCCGTTCCCTGGGGGGTGGCTTTGGGCAACAGGCTTGTCCTTGGATGTCTTCAGATGCCTCACCTGAGAAGTGCGGAGCTGAGCTTGGCCAACCCTGAGAGACAGCCCAGCTCTAAAACATGGTGATCATCGGCCATGGTTCCCAAGGGTCTTACCCTAAGATCCTTGAGTTTTAGAATTTCATCCATCCTCCTTCTGATGACTCCAGAAACCACTGGGGCCTTGGGAGCACATCATGTATTCTTGGCAAAAAGAGTTTAAAATGGTGGGGAGATTGTGTTGGGCTGGAGTCTTCCGAAAGTACACCCTTATCTAATGATGTAATTACTGTTGGTTTCTTTAGAAAGCTGAATGGGGAAGATGGAGAAGAGAAGGGGATCAGCAGGAGGGTGTGGACAGATCAATCCCACCAGACACATCCCTCAGTACATATCTCATTGTTGTCCCCTGACAGTGGGGGGCGTCCAGCTTGCATTCTGCACAAGATGAGGAGACCCCTCGGTGGAGCATTGCAAAGGGATGCAGCAGGGGGTGTGCACAGGAGGGTGAGGCCAGGGAGATGAGAGCAGAGGGAGGACCTGGGGAGGGGTGTGACAAGGTCTACTGCCGCTGACCCTACACGGAGCAATATTCTGATGCCCCTCTCTCTCACCACATCAGAGTGCAGAGAAGGACAGCGTGTACACCTGCGTGTATTCGGGGGTTTCGACGTTCCCTTATGTGTGTGGTGGAAAGAGGCATTGTTGAGTCAGAAGGCAATGTCTCATCCGGCCACACACTAGAGGCATGGAATGACCCATGACTGTGTTGATATCACGTGATCTGCATGAATGTTGGGAGTGGGGGCCAGGCCTGTGGGAGGACAGTGACAGAGCCCCTGGAGGAAGACGTTCCACGTGGAAACAAGGACTTAGATGTCCAAGAGCAAGGCCATTGCAGGAACGAGGATGGCTTGATGGTTTGCAGTTGATGCGCTCCCATCAGGGCAGACTGCAGTCTATGCAGTCTATAGTCATGTATTTTCTCCCGCATCCCGCCTGTACCACCATCCTGGGGAGGGAGGCCTTGAAGGGCACGACAGCAAGGAGCCAACGCCACCCAGTCTGCTGAGCATCTGTGAGTGTCCAGGGCCTCAATGGGTGTCCCCTGTCCTCAAGGACACATAGAACCAGGCTGACCCACAGGTGACATGAGTGGGAAGTAAGGTTGGGAGGGAGGGGCACATGTGGTGCTGGACTAGGACAGGACAGGGGTCCCCCTGGTGACCACCTGCAGGTGTTCTCACCCTCCAGCTCCTGGGGGTCATTTTGACACCATTTATTTCTTATCTTTCTTTGTGTACTTAAGCCCCGAGTCAGGATAGAATCATAACTGGCTCTCGAGTGGGGTTCAGGAACCACAGCCCCGTTTCTGTGCTTCTATTTCTCCTTCCACACTTGGTGGTGGTGGCTCAGTGTGCCACTCTTCCTGGTGCCTGGCAGCTTGGGCGCAGCCCCATGTCCCAGGGCCTCAGCTCAGTGCCCAGCACGCAGCCCGAGCTCAGAGAGCACTTCCCAGATGAGCGTCAGAGAAGCAGGTGCAGTTGGGGGCCCTCAGAACGAGGCAGTGTTCGGGGAGAGAAGGCCAGTTCTCGACCTGTGGCCTCCAGCTCTGAAGCGGCTGGCAGCTGGGCCCCAACCAGCGTCAGAGAAATGCGCATTCCCATCTGCAGCAGGTCTGTGGACAGGCCAGAAGATGCCTCCTATGCTCTGTGATATGTTAAATGCAGGTGCCGAGCCCTGTTCTGGGCGTAGCCTGCCTGCTGTGCCGAGCCCTGTTCTGGGCGTAGCCTGCCTGCTGCCCCTGGGTGTTCTCTGAGATGGAGCCGAGCCGTCCTGCAGGCAGATGAGCAGAGCCTGGGGCACGTTTCAGCTCTATGGGGCCAAAGCAAACACTGGGCGTCTCCACCGAGCGCATTCCTGAGCTCATTAAACCGGGTGAAGGGAGCCCAACCGGATGGAGGCTGGGGAGGACACAGAGGTCGCAGCCCCGGAGCATGAACAGGCAGGGCAGCCTGGTCTGCACAAGGGTTGGCCCGTGTCCTTGTCCCTCCCCGCCTGTCCCCATCCAGTCCCTCCCGCAGCCGGACTGACACGCAACCCTGGGACACATTTGTCTGGGCCAGCTCTGGGGGAGGGCGGCAGGCGGCTGGGGGTCACCATCCACACTGCCCGGCAGGAGCTGACCTACTGGCGGGCAGACAGGCCGAGGTAGAACCAGTCAGTCGGCAGGAAGGGATTATGTGAGATGCAAAGTGGATGTGACAGGCCGCCCGGCGGGCCGGAGAAGCGGAAGCTTGGGGGTTTCGTAACCCTGAGGGCCAGGCGAGGCCGGAGTGCATACGGAAGCCCCGGGTGCGGTCTGCAGGGGAGCTTTGTGGATGGGGGTTCGTGAAAGATGGGCAGGGCGTGGTCCAGTGTCTCAGCAACCGCTCCACTGCCTCTTCAAGCCGGTCCCCGGCTCCCAGGCTAAGGAGCGGTAGGTGGCTTCAGAAGGCAGGCGCGACCCGGATTCCTTGGGCGAGGCTCTGGCGGGTGCGCCCACCCGCCCGCTCGGGCACCTGGTGTAGGAGAAAGCAAACGGAGACAACATCCAGGCTGGAATTCTGACCAGCTGCGAAGCCTGTGACAAGTTCCTTAACCTCCTGAATCTGCCGAATTCTGCAAAGAAAAGGTGGTGACACTTTGAGTGGAGCCAGTCCCTGAAAAAATTTACTGTATTAGAAATATATTGTATTATTGTATTGTATTAGAAGGAAAGCCCAGGTCCACTGACGTGTGCATAGACGTATATTTTAGAGGGCGTGTGTGCAGCGCTTCAGTGATGTGCACACTGGTGGTTGTAGAACATGTGTCAATAAAAAGCCTTTGAAGGCACAACAAAAACAAGCAAGCTATGGCCAGGGCCACAGAGGGAGTGAGCCAAGGGGGACAGGCTGTGCTGGACCACACGGAGCAGGGGTCCAGCTGTGAGAAGCTGGACAGGCGGCCCCCGAAGCCCCCAGCAGGGGCCCCTTGTACCTGATGTCTCAGTAACAGAAGCTCCGGTGCCCAGGAGGTTGGTCCTAACGGGGCGGCGCAGCACCCTGCCTCGGGACTTGTCAGGGAAGACGGGTGGGAGTGAGTTTGGAGCATCAGGGACAGAGTCAGAGGGGAAAGCCTTGGGGGCCGCCAGAGGGCTGTGCTTGCAGCCCCCGCCAGCTGGCTGTGGCCCTGCTTGCTCCTTTGGCACAGCCATGACCACTGTGAATTGTGAAGTGTTGCCACGGGATGGTCTCCCCGTGTCCCTGTGGTGAGTCAGCATCATCGTGAGCGCCTCGTTTCCTTCAGTCCAGGGGCTGAGCTCGTCCCACTCTCCCCAGCGTCTGGAGCAGCCCTGGAAAACACACAGCCTCATCAGTGGATGGAGACTCCTCTTGTTGGATGAATTTGATTGGAATGAAAAAGCCCCATGCAAGTGAATTCATTGCAAAGATTAGAAGAAATTTTGATTAACATTTTAAGCACTCTATCTTATGTAAACACCCAGACATAAACAACCTTTAGACCAGGGACACAAGACAAAAGGGGAGGGGTCTTTGAAATGTAGCCCTTGGCACGGCTGGACGGTTCGCGTTTAGACTGAGCACTGGGTGGCCCGTGGAATCATATTGTTAGATGCTCTGCAGGTTTGAGAACCAGCGTTTCCAAGCTCCCGTCAGGGTCTCTGCAGACGGAGGCCCACAGTGTGGAGCCCAGGATTGCAAGCCCTGAACAGGACAGCAGCTTCCGTGGAAGAAGTGAACCACAGCATTTTCCCTTCTGTCACAGTTTGTGTCCTTGGGAGGAGGTGACTGGGCTGGTCACCCTCATCCCCCTCCTCTTGCTGCTCGGCCCTTCTGTCTCCTGTGTAAAAACATCTGCTTTCTGGCTCGTGTCATAGACTGGTTCTGATCCAGGGCCAAGCACAAGAGAGCTGCATCCTTGGGATCCTTCAACCTGGGCTTTGGTTCCCAACAGCGAGACATGGGGGTGGGTTCAAACAGGAACAGGTGTACTACCACTGTACAGTCCTGCTTCCCCATCCAGGGAGGGGTCTTCCCTCTTTCCACATACCCGGACTCCTCGAGTCCTGGGACTGGCTCACTTGCTCCACCAGCTAGAGCCCCTGGTTCTGCTGTTTTTCTGGGTCCTGGATCCTTGACATTTGCCCTTCCAGAGTATAATCTGCTGGTGCCCAACAAGGAGCTGGTTTCCAAAGCCCTGTGCCTAATGGACACCTTCCCTATAGGACACAGATGGAGGAGCAGGTGGTGCTCCGGACTGGATTGGCCTGACCCTGGGGAAGCCATCCAAGTGGACCAGCGATGCATCTCGGAAGCTTGGCTGAAGTAGCTAAGGCTCACAGCCACTGTCCATGATTGCATTACCTTGTCCATGATGTCAGCTACACATCAGTTGAATTCTGTGTGTGTAGGGTGTTGGGTTCACCTTCAGCACAGCCCTGGCAGGTAGGGTTGTCAGGATTGTCACCTGTGGACATGGGAAAGCAGGCTCCCAGAGGCCAGGGCACTGACACAGAGCCAATGAATGGCAAAGTAGGATTCACAGGCAGGCCAACTAACCACAAAGGCCACGCTCTTCCCTTTGCACCGTTGACCTGTTCTCTCTGCAGAGAAGCTCTCCTGAGGTAGCTATTACGACCCCATTTTGCAGAAGCGGCAGCTGAGACCCAGAGTTTACAAGCCCTGCCAGAGGCTGTGAGCCCAGACTGGGCCCTAGGTCCGAGAAAAGCCTTTTCCATCCCTCTCCTCATGCTGTTTTCAGAGCGGTCTTGGGACTTAGGCGAGATGATCTGCTTTAGGGACCAGGTACCAAGGCTCAGAGAGACTCAATGATTTGCTCAAGGTTAGATAAGCCACCAATAGGTGAGCAGCAGTACAGGGGATCTGAAGTGGATGGATGGCTTTACTCCATGCAAATCCCCTCCTGAGGGATGGGCGGTTCCTCTCTGGACTCTTCCTGACGTAGATGATCCTGGTCAGGTCTCTGCAACAGAAGCCACGTTACCAGTTTTTGGTTTCCGATAACTCTGGGCATGGATGGTGTGGAAGGTCGACAGTCAAGAGGGAGGAGTCCGCCGTGGTGGGGGGGTGAGGTCTCCCCGCTGGACCCAAACTCCACCCCCGCCTAATCCTGTGGAGGCCACATAGTGAAGTGGACACATCCAGCTCCAGTGGATTTGTGGCTGATGGGTCCTGGCCTGGGGCCAGCACCTCTGAGGACCAATCCCTGCCAGAGGAGGAGACTCAGAGCTGGGCTTTATGAATGGCATGTGGGTGTGGCACAGAAGCAGAGTCCCGGAGGAGCAGAACATGCTGGGCCTGCCTCAGACCTGCGGGAGCTTTTGGGTAAAGACTTTGCTAACTTTGGTTTATTTATTAATCTCAACAGTTAAATTAATTTAAAATTTTAATTTTTTTTTTTTTTAATGTGAACCATCTACTACTTTGCATAGCTATGCAGGGCTGCATATCTCAGCGACCGTGTGCAGGAACACGAGTGCCCCGCCAGATGTCCAGAGGAGAGACGGGGAGGGGAGCAGGGCAGACGGGCACAGAGAGGCCCTGGGGCGAGGGAGCAGTGGCAGGGAGGGTACAGTGAGTTGCGGCTGGGAAACCAGACGTCAGCTTTCATCGGGACCTGTAAACTGCAGCAAAGCCTCTTGGTCAGCCAGTCACATCCCCTTATCACTTTTCCAGCCAGCTTTGTGACTCTAAGTGTTGGACGGAGAACTGATAAGGGTAGGTGACTGACACTGCGTCTGGAACCCCGAGGGCCGCCCGCCCCGGAGGCCCCCCAACCCGGTGGGCGCTGGAGCCCAGTCTGCGCTCCTGCCCATGACGGCCGAGCAGCTCGTGGGTTTTGGGCTCAGTGAGGTCGGTCCTCTGCTTATTGGAAACAGGCTCCATGCATCTGGGGCTGGGGCTCTGCAGAGGGCCCAGGCGGGTGGCTGGGCGCTTATTCCCGAGGTGCCCTCATAGCAGTTGGGAAGTGAACAAAGAGGCTAACCCGCTTTGGAATTTTAGGCAATCTTACTTTAAAACAAAACAAAACAGGATTTTCCACGTGACCCTAGTGGAAGTCCCATCCCAGCCCTTCCTTCCGTGGACGGTTAGACACCATACTCTGTTTACGGGGACCCCGTGTTAAGACAGAATGTTTCGTGGCACTAACTAAACCTATTTCCTTTCTGCTACCTTAAACATGGTTGTTTATTATTTGTTAGTTGAGAATGATCTTTTAGATTCATAATTGCTTATGTTAAAGCAAATTCAACATGTTTTCCGCTGACTTGGCATATGGCAGTGATTGAGGTGGGCAGACAAAACCACAGATTCCTCTCCCCATGAGTACAAACGCCTCTGTTTGCTGGCACTTGAGTCCAGATGAGCACATGATGGGTTGTACTGCTGCCCAACAGGTACTGGCTTTGGTTTGTTGGGGTTTTTTTGTTTTTGTTTTTTGCTACAATGAGGTATTATGATTTTCCTTGAAGAGTGAATAGTTTTTTTTTTTTTTTTTTTTTTGAGTGAATAGAGTTTTAAAGTCAGATTAAGATGCTACATCATAGCTGGCTCTCAATCTGAGTTGCATGTTGGAAATGTTTGGGAGGTTTGAATAATCCTGGTGCCCCAGACACATGGGAGTCTCCGGCACACGGCCTGGGCCCGTGTAGGCTGGGAATTTGCCAGTGGAACGTGAGCCGAGGCCCGGAGCATTCAAGGGGGTGGCGTCCCAGCTGCAATGCGGCGCTGGCCCCCTGGCTACCCCATATGGATGCCCGGGGCCCAGAGATTCTGATATAGTGGGTCCTAGGGTGGTGGGGGAACGATGACACTGAGCCCGGTGACCCAGCATACAGTCGCAGTGATGCCAGTGGGCAGATCAGGGAGGCCCACGCCCAGGGCCCAGCCCTGTCTGAGTCCTCAGCTCCTGTGAGACTCTGCAGAAGTCCTTAACCCTTATTGTGCCTGCTTCCTTTGAGGTGAAATGGATACTGGGGCCACAGGGGGCCGATGTTCCCTCAGGGCCTCTCCTGCTCTAGTGGATGGCCAAAGCCCCATTCTCTCACGGGCGAAGGTGACACAGTCCTCAGGGTCTCTGCCCTGGTTCCAGGTGTGTGGAAAGCGGCTCGGGTGGCTGGGTGGTGAACAGGTGGGGGGGCTGGGAGGAGCGGAGGGTCAGCAGAGGCTGTGCCACCTCCTCTGGCCTCCAGTGTGACATTTGATGCTGGGAGTGGCTGGTGCTTACCTGGCGAGACACCCAGCCCGGGAAGGATAGCACACACAGAGCACACAGCACTGCAGCCAGTTCTCTGAAGCTCTGGTGCCTTTTCAAAGCTCCCCACAGCTCTATCTTTGTGCAGTGAGTATGTTTCCAATTTGGCATTTTTTTGGATTGATCCAAGGACGCACAAAAGAAAGATAGAAAAATACCTTGTATTATCCTTGCAATGAAAGAATATGAATGATTAAAGTGCAACTCACATTTATTTAGGGCTTACAAGGAAATCTCCGTGCAAAACCCTTTACCTTTAAACTGTAAGAGCTCTTAAATTTACCTTTGAATTTAATCATTTAATCCTTATCCTGATGGTCAGGTACTGCCATCATCCTTCCCCGGTTTATGGTTAGGGTAGTAACAGGTCCAGACATGTTAAGTCACAAGCCCTAGATCATGTCACGGGGTCAAGGTTGGGATTTGAACCCAGGCCTGCTGGATCCTGCTCATGCACCATCCTGTACTACCCTGAGCTGCAGAGTCAGGCCTAGTGAGGGTATGGATCCTGCCATCTATAAAACATCCTTCAATGCCCCCCACATTCTGAGAGGCAGGTTTTAGGGCCAGTCACATTTTGCAGCTAGGGACCCTGGTATCTGCAACATGTTACCTGCCCAGGGCCTTAGGCCAGGGACGGAAGGGAGGGGACCGAGTCTTCCTTCGTCAGATCCACAGCCTGTGCTCCTGTTCCAGTTGGTGCTGTGGGGCCTGGCGGTGCTCAGTGGCCTCTCTTGGCTCCGTTCAGTCCCAAAGCCGAAGCACCTGGCATGATGCCTGCCACGGGGTGGGCTCCCAATACACGTTTGCTGAATGAAGCCCCTGGACCTGACGGTGCCAACCCACATGCCCCTTGCCCCAGCCCAAGACCGCCTTCAGATCTCCAAGCTGAGGAACCCCCGCCCTCCCCAGGAAGGGGCGCCAAGTGACTTCCATGGACGAGCCCCAGGCTGGGGACACCGCCTCAAATGTGTTCTCCTTTCCTGCCCAGATGGTGCTGCTGACAGTGCAGCAGGTGCCTCGTGGCCACAGGGAGGGGGACTCGGGGGGCCATTCAGGAAGTTGGTTCAAGCCCTCTTGTGGACGTGGCAGGGCTCCTGTCTCGCTTCCTCCTCCGTGAAGTGGACATGTCTGTTCTTCCTGTCACTGCCCACTGCCCCCTACCCTGCCCCGGCTGAGCGTCCCCACCCCCATCCCCAGGGCTCTGTGCCTAGGGGCAGGGGCAGGAGGACTCTGCGCCTGCTGTCTGCAGAGACCTGGCGGGGTGTGTGGGTGCCCCCATGTCCCCTCCCTGCTCCGGGCCACTGACTGATTGCCCATGAAAAGCAGGCTTAGTTCTGGCTGGAAAGGCCTGAGGCAGCGGATTTCAGTGTGAGCAAGCGATTCCAGGGGCATTAGGGGAATGCAGGCCTGTCTGCAGCTCACAGAGCTGCCCGGGCTAGACTGCAAAGGAGGAGGAAGCCTGGGTTTTCTCAGGGGCCAGGCACGCAGCCCCGAAATTAAATCCCTGTGAAAGAATGTCTTCATCTTTATGGATGCAGGAAGAGCACTGTGTTTCATAACAGGAATAAGAGACAGCAAAGCCAGGCTCAGGAAATTCCCTTCATCCTGGATGCGGGATGTCAGTGGCGCAAATCTGGGGCCGCTCCTGCCCCCACCCCTCACCCCCTGCAACCTCTAGGTGAACTTGCTGCATTTGGGTTTGGGTGGAGGACTCCCCCCGCCCCATTTCCATGGTCTTGGATGGTTGTGGCTGGGGAGGAGCAGCCCCTGTCTCTCTGCCGTTTCTTAGATGGTTTGCACATACTTTGATCTGTTTTAGCTGCTTTTCAGATAAGGAAGCCAAAGCCCCCAGATGTCTGTGTGCCTGGCCCTGAGAGCAGCCAGCGAGGCCAGCCAGACCCCGGGCTACACACATGGTGCTGGAGGCCCTCCCCGCAGCACCACTGCCATAGCCCCCATCCCTGCAACACCCCCTTCCCTGCAGCTCTGGTGCTTGTCTGCCCCTCACAGGACAGCTTGAACCTCTGGGGGACAGGTGCTACCCTGGCTGGGCTCCACATGCTGGCCAAACAATGAGTCCACGGGAAGCACACAGAGTGGGTCCTGAGCTTCTTCCTCTGTCCCCACTCTGATGGCTGGAAGAGTAATTGTTAAGGACGGTAGTGAACATTTGTACCCTGCTCATCAGCACTTAGGCACCAGGGGTAGTGTGACTCCTGCCACCACCTGAAGGCCCCAGGCAGTAACCCCACTCAGTGGCCAGGAGACTGCCCCTCGGACAAGCTACAGGGCTCCTCAGGGCCGTGGGTGGGAGAGGTGGGCGAGACCTGCAACCCAGCACCTCCAATTCCAACCACACACAATCATGGCACACTCTTGATTTTGTCTCATCAATAAACGGAAACCCGTACATCCCTGGCTGTGTGCCCAGCAGCACCCTAAGCCAAGGAGCAAATGTTAATGTATTTCCTCCATAAGATAGTGCGAGGAGGAATGTGTTGTTACTGTCAACCCCGTTCCCTTCGGCGGATCGAGGCACACAGGTGTCCAGGAAGTGGAGTGAGGACAGGCAGCGGGCAGATGGCCCAGCCGGGATTTTTCAGGAGGTCCGTGCTCTCACCACATGGCCACATGGCTTCTCCTTAGAAATGACCATTAATACACCTCTGCTGTGTGCCAGGCACTGGGGCTCATGCCATTTGCTCCTAAATCACCTGAAGCATTCCTCACTGTGACCCGGCGAGCACAGGAGCCGCACATGGCCCCGGGTCTATCCTATTGCAGAACATAGAGCCTCAAGCTGGCTTCTTGCTCACTTTGTGGTGCTCCTAAGGGCTGTGTTCACATCCACCTGAAGGTCACACCTTCAGCAGGGACTTGGGTATGATGGGTGTGAGGCTTGGAGTTGGTGGCTGGGTCCTCTGTGGAGCTGAGTTTCTAAATTAGTAGAATTTGAGTGGAGCTTTCATATGGGGGCACAGCCTGGGGCTTTAGGAGAGGCTGGAGGCCAGGACGCCACCAGCCCCTGCAGGTGGGGCCCTGGGCTCTGGAGTCAGGAGGCAAGGGCACCTCAGGTGAGTGGGGGGAGCTGGGGCAGGGCCCCTGTTCCCTGGGTCTGTAATCCCCAGAGCAGGGCTAGTTCCATAGCTCCTTTGTGGTTATACTCTCTGCTGTCACCAACTTGAAATTCTTAACTTTTAACAAGGGGCCTGCATTTTTATTTTTCACTGGGCCCCTCAAACTGTATAGCCAGCACTACCTACCCCCCTAAGGGAGGCCCCTTCACCAGACCTCTGGTCTGATCAGATGTACGGGTTGCTAGTGCCAGGCACATTTCTGCACCTAGGCTGGCTCGCTGGGCAGAGGCCAAGCCCAGAGGCTGGTCACTGAGGACGCCTGGGCAGCGGCCAGGGAGGAGCTTCTGGAGCCCGTGAGAGCAGATGGTATGACGGGAACTGAGGCTTTGGCTCTAAGTCATCTTTGTGTCCCTGCAGTGGAGCCCGGGAGCAGGAGGTGCCAGTGCCACGCAGCAGATGTGCAGCACGCAGCCACAGAGCTGTGGACACATGCGGTCCCCCAGTCATCCAGCCGGCAGTGCTCAGGTCACGTCTCAGTGCCACTGCCTGATCCCTGTGTCTCTGCTCTGGCACCTCCAGCTGCTTCCTTACCAGGAAGACATTCCCGGGGTTCAAGGCCCCGTCTTTAATTGGGGCAAGAGCGTGGAGTCTGCGGACTTGGTGAAAATGCAGTGAGTACCCGCCCCCCCGCCCCATCTCCATCCGGCTGCAGACCAGAACCCAGAACCACTGAAGGCAAGGAGCCAGGCTCAGGTCATAAAGGGAAACAAAAGTCAGAAACTACTCAGACCTTCCACAACTGGACATTTGAAAATCAGCTCTTACATAAATAGACTGGGTTACTTAACAAATTATCTTGCTGCACACCTGGAAGAAAATAAAACTAGAGATACAACTTTGCTGTGCGCAAAAGTAAATTCTCCATGGGTTAAAGATCCAAATGAGAAAAAGCATAAAAATATCAGAAGTAAAAACAAGTGTGTGTGTGTGTGTGGTTTTTTTTTTTTTTTTTTTTGGAAACACCCTTGGGATATGGTTGACCTTCTTACACAAGAAAAGATACCTAGGAGTCATAAAAAAAAAATAATCAGATTTAACTTTGTAAAAAATCTCAAACTCTGTGGCCAAAAGCAGCACAGATGGGGAGTGTGGGGTGGCCTGTGACGCAGCGGTCTAACAGAACTGTCGGTGGGACACAGACATTCCATCATGAGCGGTCCGGGAAGGCTGCCGCCGGCTGTGGGCAGCGATCACACACTTC
Source organism: Vulpes vulpes (assembly GCF_048418805.1). Classification (NCBI taxonomy): domain Eukaryota; kingdom Metazoa; phylum Chordata; class Mammalia; order Carnivora; family Canidae; genus Vulpes; species Vulpes vulpes. The sequence continues at coordinate 105,944,870 of NC_132793.1, read as the reverse complement.
ACAAAGCTGGTCTGACTGAGGAAATAAACTTACAATTAAATTAAATGAAAATGAGTTTAAGTATCTATGGCCATGGGTGGTAGGTGGCTGTCAGGATGACCAGGCCTCAGAGGAAATATTTAGAACTTACATGGCCTTGGATGAAGGGCAGTACCCCTAACACACAGACTCCTCCAAGATGATAAGAAAAATATAAACTGCTCGAAAGGCAGGGGGCGGAGAATGCAGGACATAAGGAAGACATTTCTAGAGAGGAAACGGGCGTGGAAAGCAGACAGGTGCTCCAGCCCACCAGCTGTCGGGGGAAGGCATACGCAGGTCGTGACGTGCCCAGGGGTGCACACCACACTGACCAAATTCAAGGGATCAGGACCGCAGGGCTGCCCCGGGTGTGGGGCAATGCAAGTCGTGTGTTCTTGATAGGAGTGTAAGCTGCTCTAGGTTTTGTGGGAAATTATCTGCCATGATGGAAATCCTATGTGCCCGGATGCAGACGACCCCATGGCAGGACTGCATCTTAGGAGAACGAACGCAGCGGGACCTAGGGGTGGCTGTTGGGACAGGTGCCTCACGCCTTCTCTGTCACAGCCCCTGATAACCTCTGGATTCATCAGGATGAGAACTGGGGGGAGGGGCTGGTCAGTGTTTCCAGTTCCACAGGTGATTCCGAGGACCAGGTTCAGGGCCCAAGGAACGAGCTGTGCCGTCACCGAGCACCCCATGCTCTACCAACGTTTGGCTATTTTTCAGCTTTTTGCTGTTTTGAAGAACATTTTTGTGAAGAAATCCTAGAGCACATCTTTTGTGTGTTTCTGAGGATTCAATCCTCCCCATCAGAATGGTTGGATTTAAGGGCACATACACTTGTGAAAGCTTTTTATAAGCGTTGCTAATTTAGCCTCCTTCTGACCTGTTTCAGCTGATGATCTGGTTTCCTTGTTCTGCCAACTCTTTCTGCGTAACTAATCATTGTAAGGTTTGGTGGCTTAAATCACAACCATTTATTTTGTTCACAAAGCTATGAGGCAGGCAGGGGGATGGAGCCTGTGCCTGTTCCACACCATGCAAGCCGGAGGGTTTGGGGTACCCATCGGGGCAGAGGATCCACGTTCAAGATGTGTCACCCTAGGTTGCTGCTAGTTGCTGGCTGTGGGCTCACCTGGAGCACCCCTTGCGGAGGAGCCCTCAAGGGGCTTCTTGGGCATCCTCAAGGCAGGGTGGCTGGGCCCCCTGGAGCCCATGTGGCAAACGTACCAGGAATACCTGGCTTTGGGGGTCATGCAACATGTCCCTGCTGCAGTCAAAGCAGGCTGAAAGAGGAGCAAACACAGATCCCATTCATTTTGGGAGGAGCATCAGCGTGACAGGGTAAGAAGGTCACGTGGGAGGGGAATCATCCTTGGAAAATATAATCCGCCGCATTATTAGTCTTGGCAGCCAATTTTATGACTTTTTAAAAGCCTGACCTCTGACATGACTTCTCTGGTTCAAAGAACTTTGAGTTATTAAAACCTAAGCCTATGCCAGAATTTCATACTTTTGACAAGGATTTTAAGAACGTTAGCACTTCTGAACCGGGAGAGGCGGTTCTTTCTCTCCGGTGCCTCCCAGCACTCTGGCGCAGACACGGTGACATCTGCCTTCCACGTGGGGCTTCCCCTGGGGGATGTGAGGATCTCTGAGGCTGCGTGAAGAAGTTCATTATATTTCTTTTATAGTGTGCAATTGGGATGAGTAACGTAGGGTAAAAATATCAGAGAAAACACGAAATATTGGATTTGTATAAAAGTTAGAAATAAAATGTTTTCGAGTTTCGTCGTGAGAAACTTTCTTGCATTTGCTTCCGTTGAAAATATATTTTCAATAATCAGATTTTATACCTTAAATGGCTATGTGGAATTTCGGATCAGGTTTTTAAAACTCAGTACATGGACTAGAAATATGCATCTCCCCAAATGATAAAAAAATTAAGAGCCATTTTAGCATTTGAAGTTATGTTTCAAGAATCAGAGCATCTTTTCTTTTCTTCTTCTGGTACTTGTGACGTTGATTTTTTTTGTTGTTGTTGTTAACGCAAATGGATTTTGAATCCATCCAAATTTCTCTCTATCAAGTTTTTGGAAATAATTAATGAAGCCCTATTTTGCAAACGTGCACTCTCAGAGCGGTCACCTGCAGATGCCAGGGATACCACAGAGGGGCACATTGTCTGTACGAGAGCCGAGGTTCAGGATGGCTGGGTGGACCCACCTGCTCCCCACACCTGCCACCCAGTGGTCCTGTGTCTGAGAAAGGCCAGCACAGCAGAGGGCAGAGGGCACTGTTAGATGGCACTCGGGGCCTGCAGCCTGGGGACACTCCAGTCCCCCAGCCCTGGAATCCAAACACCCTGGGGTCTGCAAAGGTCCCGGCCCATGGCTGGAGAAGCTCCATCTCCATGCAGTATGCAGATTCTCTCCCCAGCGTGCACTCAACAAACATGCACTGGAAAGTTATTTGGGCCCTAGTGAGATGCTCCCTGCTGGGGACATAGGATGTGCCAAGTCAGGGTCTTCCCCTCTGGCGGCAGAAACATGGGATGACTCCAAAGCAAAGCCCTCGTGTCCTTCATTCTGAAAGCGCTGCCCCATCTGTTTTTAAAAACAGCTGAGCCTGCAAAAAAGAGGAGGCAGAGGTGCAGCCTGGCAGCTGGACGCTGGAGGGTGGACACTCGAAGCTCTGTTTAGGGGATTAGTCAAGCCTGTCATGAGGCTCGTCAGGCTGAGTGGAGGTCATGGACATTTCACAACGGCTTCAGTCTGGAGCCTGAGCACCTCTGTATGGGGGGGAGTGGGCTTGGGGAAAACGTGCTTCATTTCCAGGGGAGGCATTCACGCGCTCATCCATCCATCCACCCATATGGCCAGACATTCCACTGCTCCTCAAGCCATTTGCTCCAGAAACACTCAAACATCCGGGAAGTACCTACCACGGCTGCATCCTCGCTTGGTGCCGGGGAGAGAGAAATGAGGGCGGGCCCTCTCTGACCTGGAGACTCTCTCCCTCTGGGGAGAGACAGGGTTCCCCGCAGCCAGGGCCCACACAGGGTGACCACACAGGGTGACCATGGCCGTGCAAGAGGGCAGCCCTGAACTGCGTGAGCTCAGAGGAGCTACACCCCGGTGGCTGGACTGAGGAGACATGACCTGTGATGCTCTCTCCCTCCAGACTTTTCCCTGCAGGATGTACACGTGTGCTCACGGGGGTCAGCACTTCTGTGTGAGGACTTGGAGAGGGTCCCACCGCTCCGCCAGCACCTTGCCCAAGGACATGGGTCAGGCCCCACCAGCCTTCCTGCCCTCCCCCGCAGTGATCCCAGCCAGCCTCAGCTGTGGCGGTGGGATCTACCCCCGCTCGGCCATGCAGCCTCATCTCTGGCCACAGCATGAGCCCCACTGTCCTGCCTAGAAAGCTTCCAAACCAACCAGTGTTTGTTAGCACAGCTGGTTGTTGAAGCAGCTGCAACCCATCAGGGCATGGGCAGGGGCATGGGCATGGAATGGATGGCTCTGCTTCCCAGTGGCTCCTTGGCTGTATTATGCTGAAGGCCTCTCCCTCTGGGTAGTGGCTCCCCTGGCAATGGCTCAGCCTACTTCTAGAAAGTTCAGTTGCTTGCAATTAGGAAGAACTCGGCTCTCTTCATTTAAGAACGTTGATCTCACATCTATTTAAAGCTCTTCTCCCCTTTCCCCTGGGAGCAAGTGAGACTGCAAGGGCCAGGGTTTGGGATGGAGGCTGGAGGTTGTGTGGGGTGAGGGGCCAGGCACAGTCCATGCTGAATCGCCCTGGCCCACCATTATGGCATGGCCCCCAGTGTGAAGGCAGGTTCAGAGAGGGAGGACAGAGGTTTTCTCCATCCCCATACTGGAGGGGGTCCCTTTGCCTAGCTGACACTGCTAAGTCACCAGCTGCAACCAGGTGGGATCCACTGTCCATCCTCTTGGTGGCCACCCTGCATCCTGTACTCAGGCTGTAGCCGCCATTATACCCTCTCCCTCCAGAGAGTCCCTCCCAGCTCTGGTCACCTAGGAGGGAGGTGAGGTCTGGAGCAAAGTCCCGAGGCTCCCAAACTGTGGGGTTCTCCGCTGGCTTCCCTGCCTTCATCTTCAGCCCTCCTGGCTGGGGTCTGGACCCCACCCTAGACCTTGGTCCCCTCCCCTGGGGCTGCTCCAGCTGCCCATTAATGTACAGAACCAGCTGTGTGCATGCACCCATGGCCTGGCTCTCTCTTTTCTGTACCCTGGTCCCCTAGACATTCTGCCTGGGGCTACTCAGATGCCCTCTGGACCAGTCTTAGAGGACCCACCCTCCCTGGTCTTCCTATGCTGCACACCCAAGCCTGACTCATGACAGCAGGAGATGACATCCTCTGGAGCAGTGTGAACTTGCAACCCCAGTCCATCACCCTGGCCTCCAGCCCTGTGGCAGGAATGTGGAGCTCCCAATGGGGCAGGGATGCTCACACAATTGGGGTGAGCTCTACTAGTGCTCAGCTCAAGGCTATTTTGAACCTGTCTGATGCTTGGCCGACCTTCCTGTGAGCTTCTGTCACAGAATCATCTTTGTTCTGTTTCAGCTCATCTTCGATGGCAACCTACAGCACCCTCCGCCCCAAGACCCTGCTCTCTTGATTTTTAATTAGATCTAAGTGCCATGTGGTTAAGAACAAGTAATGCTCACACCCAATTCTGGATAAGTTTCACATTTGTACTTTTAAAGAAAACTGTGGTAAAAACCACATAAGGTAAGGCATACACTCAACTAATTTTTAAGTGTACAACACAGTACTGCTAAGTGCATGCACACCGTGGTCCAGAAGATCTGCAGAGCTTTCATCTCTTGTGGCTGAAGCTCTAGGGTCACTGATCAGCCACTTTCCACTTTGCCCATCCATTGGTCCCTGGCAGCCCCGATTCCATGCTCTGCTTCTGGGGCCCTGGCTGTTTTAGATATTTTGTGTAAGTGGAATTGTGCTGTATTGTGGGATGTTCTCCTCATTTCGCCGAGCATAATGTCCTCAAAGTTCATGGTGTAGCAGGTGACAGGGTTTCCTTCCTTTTAAATGCTGGGTAACAGCCCCTGTTCTTCATCTGGTCATCCACTGACAGACATTCAAGTTGTTTCTTCCCTTTGGCTATGGCGAATATGCTGCTCTGAACACGGGAGTGCACCAACTTCTGAAATCCTGGTTTTCTGTTCCTTTGGACAAAATAACCAGAAGTAGGATTAAAGCATCACACAGCAGTTGTGTTTTCTGGTTTTGAGAACACGCCATACTCTTCAGTGTTGTAGCTGCTCCATTTTACCATCCCACCAACAGTGCGCAACTGTTCTAATCTCTCCCAGCCTTGTTGACGTTTGTCATTTCCTGCTTTTTGAGACAGTGGTCATCTTAACAAGTGGGGGGGGGGTAGGTGGTATCTCATTGTGGTTTTGATTAGCATTTCCTTGGTGATGAGTCATGTTGAGCATCTTTCCATGTCTCTGCCGGCCATCAAGATGTTATGTCTTTGGAGAAATGCCTATTCAAGTCCTTTCTCATTTTTTAGATTGGGTTGTTTGGTCTTTTTTTTTTTTTTTTGCTATTGACTTGTAGGAGTTTCTTTCATTCAAATTTATACTTCATTGCTGCCTTCATGCATCTATTCAGCCTCTGGGGGGAGTGACAGGAGGTGACAGCTAAGTCCCACAGCCAGCACCAGGGACTGGTGCTCTGTCTCCATCCCTTGGAAGTCCAGGGCAGTCCTCTGGTGAGCACATAGAAAGACCAAGTGGCCAGGGCCAGGGTGCAGCAGGTAGGGCCAGCTGTGCTGGTCTGGGGCTCTGGTTGACATTGATGGGCCTATGATCAGAGGCAGTGGGTTTCATATCCTAAGGGCAGGTGCACTGTGCCTGGTGCTGACACACTGGAAGCTTTGCGGGATAAAGGCAGCAGCTGTGGAGGAGGGATGACAGAAACTGTGATGACACCTTCAATTCCTTGAAAATAAATGCCTACGTAAGAGGGATGTGTGAAATTCTCAGAGGAGCATATGGCTGGAGGTTGGGGAGCAGGGTTGGGGGGCGCAGGGCCCGAATTAGAATACATAGCCATAGCAGGGGGTTTTTCAGGGATGTCGGGGTAGTTCCCTTCTTCATATTGGAAAAGACAGCTCTCCATCCAGCCTGATGGCACCTCACACTTGAAATGCTACCATATAGGCAGTAACTTACTAGACTAACATCTCACAATGGCTAAGTCCTCACTGAGCACCAGTGAGGACCTCACTGTGTCATGGATTTGATCAGAAGGTTTTCTGATAATAGGTTTGGGGAGAAGGAGCAAAGAAGAGAGCGCTGGAAGAAGGAGGGTAGGGAAGGGAATTCCTTGTCTAGCAGAAGGTAGTGATACAGATATTATTTCCCCTACAACATGTATATTTGGTTATAAAAGTACATTGATTCACTGTAGAAATACTGGAGAAGACAAAGAATGATAAAGAAGGAAATAAAAGTCTCCCATAAATTGTATCTCAGAGATAACTGCTGTGGAGGCTTTGGTGTATATGGAGTCTGGAATCAGATAAACTTGCATCAGAGTCTGGTTCCAGTAACTACTGTCCTCTTTCTTCCCACAACTTTGCCATAGGGCCTCTGGGAATCCTGTTTCTAAGGGGTAGTTGTCATTAGTGCTGGCGTCCAGATGTTGCTGGGACTTCTGTCTGCAGACACACTTCACAGCTCCCTTGCCATTAAGTGGGACCATGTATTTAGTTTTGACCAGTGAGTCGTGAATGGAAGTGACGTGTGTCATTTCCAGGCTGGAGCTGTAAATTGCCAATGTAAGGCTGTCTAGAATTTTCTTCTCCTCTATAAGGTTTTGAAGCAACGCACAGATGGAAGCTCCTCTGTCACCTGGACTCTGTGAGCAGGCTCCCCTGGTAGCCACATAACAGAAGCAAAAATTAATAATCATCTGTGTTCTCAAAGCCCTGAGCTGTTGGGATTGTTTGTTATAGCAGCAGAACCTGGTTTACACGGACTGGTAAGTCAGTTTTTCTAATTTACATCTACTCTCTAGAACTTGGTTCAGCTGGAACAACCGAGTGGCTTGATTCCCGCTGCTGGCCCTGGGCTGTCTCTCAGCAGCCTCTGCTCCCTTGGCTCGACTCTACTGTCTACTGGACTGCCTTGCCTACATGCCCCAGGGACTTCTCAGATACTCTGGCCCATCACCCACTCACCTCTTGCCCAAGGAGGCAGCATCTCTCAGGCTTTCCCATCTCAGTAAATGGTACCTCCATCAATCTAGCTGATCAGATCAGAAACATGGCCATCATTCCTTCCATCTCTTCTTGACCATGATATCCAAACACCTGGCTTACTCATTATGGCTCTGTAATATCTCAATCTGTTCACTTCTCCCAGGACTACTTCTGGGTTAGGATATCTTCGTCTTTCACCTAAAGAGACTACAGCCTCCTTGTTGGCTCCTTCCTTATGGCCACGTCCTCCTCAATTTCTGTTCCACTTCGGAGACATAGCTGTACGCCATGACGTTCCCCTCCCCAGGGCCAAGCCCAGATTCCTTAAAACATCATTCAGAAACCTTTGTGGTCTCACCCTCTCCTCACCACATGTTCATCTTTGCTGCCCCCTGCCTTCCCTTCCCTGTGTGCTCTGGACACAGACTCTGGTCCAGGTGCTGCTGTGGGGCACACCCACCGGTGTTTTGTGAAGCCTGCCCACATAATTGTAATGGCAGCCATTGCTGAGAACTATTGCTCCAGCCAAACCACACCATCTCCATTCTTTTGTAGACATCACAGACTTTTTCAGAGCCCAGCTTTTAAACATGACAACTGCCCTGTCTGTTGGAAACATTCGTCTCTTCTTCCATCCCAAAGCCCAAACCCTGACCCTGTCATGAATCCCAGTCACACCTCAACATTCATTTAGCAACACCTGATCCCTTGTCCAATGGCAAGCCCAGGTGGTCTTCGCAAAGCCCTCCACTTACTCAGACATATTGCCATGTCTCTGTCTCCCCCTTCTCATGTGCCATAATCCCAGGAACAGAGGTTGCCCCTCATTCAGCCTCTTAGAGCTATGTTCAGCGTGGTGTCTAGCACATACAAAGACTTAGTTAGTATATTTGTAAAATGTATAATTGAAGAAAGAGGTTAACCTTGCGTGGCCTGTCCTTGATGAGCCTGTCCTTGGGTTCCTAGTCAGCATCTGAAAGTGCCCCGGGGCCACTGACCTCTCAGTTAGCTTTGGAATCTAGCCTCAGATTGGCACCACATTTGCTGGCACCCACATATGAGTTTTTTTGGGAGGTAGGACCACCACTTAGCAGCAGGGTGGCTCAGGGAAAATTACTGAGCCCCCTGTACCAAATTTCTTTCTGTGTAAAATAAGGATGATGATAATATCCGCCTTGTAGTGTTCCTGAAAGGCTTATGTAGCATAAACCACAAAACCCCTTGGCAGTGTGTCTGGCCCACAGGAAGGGCCCGTGTTGGTTTGCAAACTGACCCCACATATGAAGGGCCAGGAAAGGCTGAGGAACGAGGTGGCCCACACCAGATTGGCAGGGATTGAATAAGCCAGGGAATTTGCATACGAGGCTTGTCTGGGGTGGCCACATGATGAGTGGGTCTTTGTGTCCACCCTCCAGAATCTTAAAAGTTCATAGAGACACCTCACTGGGTCCATCGTACCTGCCATCCAGATGGCCTCAACCCCACATCACCATGTCACGTCTATGTCCTTGGACACGGCTTCCACTGTGGGGACAGCCGGCAGAATGTCTGTTCTGGGGACGGGAGCGGGTGAGGAGCCTTCAGCTGCCTGGGTCTGGCTCGCCATGGGCGGGTGGTGTGTCCTACCGCCGACCACCCCCCACAGCCCGGCCGATGCTGCCTGTGTTGTTACTGACCCCTGAGGAGCTTGGCCATCTCACTTGCAAAGGTTCTCAGTTGCAGTCACCAGTTGCTGAGCTTGTTTTCGGAGTTAGGGGTTGTATTAGTCAGGGGGACAAAGGCTTCTTGTCCCACAGGGTTGCCTCCAGAGCAGGGGCAGCTGTATGTGTAAATGCCTTGATTTCCAAGCAGGTGGTGAGTTCTGGGGCAGAGAAGCAGACAGAGGCAAGGAGCAGAATCTAGATTCCCCGGCCCCACGCTGGGCGGGGTTCATGTGGCGTCCACCTGCCTGGCCCTTTACTCGGCGATCCTTGTGTGTCTCTGCTGATGGAGCTGACGTGCAGCCAAGCTGCAGCTCACCAGTTCGTCTGGGCTATTTTTGGCGTGGTTCTGTAATCGTTTTGCTTCTAGGGGTGCAGGGAAAGCTTCACAAATGTCTTCCCTACCCGATACTGTTCCTCCTGAAGTACCCAGCGACACTAATTGGATGCCAAGTGTTCTCTTTCCTGCTGAAGGAAATGTCAGTTTCTAATAATATTCTGTTATTAGGCCACATAAGTTCCTGCCTGGACAATTTATCACTGGCCTTCCTGCTTCAAATGCTCTCCTCAGTGGCCTGTCCTCAACACCGCCACTTTAGGATTGCCATTTGTCCATGGTGCTGGCCTCACTGGCTCCCTGGAGATGGGCCAGGAACCAGGATGGGAGAAGGAGCAGTCTTGTTGATGTTACTCCCACTGCCCCCCTGGGGGATGGGTGTGTCCCCTTCACACAGCTTTGGGCTCTTGGTGTAGAGACCTTGCCCTTTGGGTGGGGGCATTGATGCTACCAGGGCTGTGATGAGTTTCATTAAAGTTCAGACTGCTGCTTGGTCCCTGGGATCGTGATGCTGACAGGGAGAGAATGAAGTCACGGTCCCAGCACGAACCATCAGGTGAATACAGGCTGCCTGCACCCAGAGGGATAGAGGAGATCATGTTTGCCCCAAAGCGATCAGCTTCAGTAACCCCCATCCGACTTTGATGATGAATGGTCAGGTGGCGGAGCCACAGCCTGAGAAGGGCTCCGACCACAAGGTCACCCACGGGAGAAGCCACTTAGGTCAGGGAAGAGGCTCACTCAGACGCTCAATGGGGGAAGCCAACACTGAGTCCAGCTGTGGCCTCCAGACAGGCTGCAGTGGCAGAACCATATTCACCCCATTTACCCTCACTGGGTAAGTCCCCCCGGAAACCGTGCAGGAGCTGCTCTCAGGACTTGCATACAGCAACGGGTGTGAGTAACACGGGGCCTCTCCTGCCTGCAGGGCTGGAGCACGGACACCAGAAATGCCATATCTCAGCTCAGCCCCTCTTCTCAGGGACTTTCCTGGGCTGGAAAGGAGCCACACTGCACCCAAAGTCCCATCTCGTTCTGGTGCAGCCTGTGTCTAATGATTGGGTGACATGGGGCTAAGAAAGTTTGGTCCCCTTGCCCCAATTTGGGAAAACTCTGGAGGGACATCTAAGCTGTAGAATCTCCCATAGGACCGGCTAGAGTCTTGTTTGGCATCACAGTCCAACTCTTCCTCCTGCCTTCCTCCCCACACGTGCTGACCTGGAGCTCCCGTCCCAGCAAATTCCTGCATGCAAGTATTCGTCTGCAAGTCAGCCTCCTGGGCACTTGACAAGCAACAGCTCCTCCATCCCGCCTTCCTTCCTGCTGCTGCGTGAACTCAGTTATGGGGGCGGGGGGCTCCACCTCGTGCCATGGGGCTGAAGGCCACGCCCTGAGTTTGTTGGAGAAGGAGTCTGGCAAAGCCTGCTTCCTAGATGATGGTGGAGCTGCCATATTGGCCACAGATGGCTTCTATCCTTTTAAAGTTACTGTTATTTGGGGTCTTCGTTTCTTGCAACTGAATGTTAATTCAGATGCAGATACCCGAGAGCACCCCAACACCCATCGTAGCCACCCCTGCCCCAGGCTTTCTGTTCCTGCAATACTGAACCGCTATTACCACTTCAGCACCCACCACGTTGTTCTGGCTCATGTGTCTCCCTCTGCCAGGAATGCCTTCACCATCTTCACCAGCTGACTTCTACCCACCATCGTGTGCACCTTCATTCTGGTTTCCCCAGGAAGCCCTCTCTGACTTCTCTGGCCCTGCTCCATCTCCCAAGCAGTGTTCGGGGCTCCTCCTTTGCATGGCCATCAGAGGGCCCAGGGCCCATGACACTGCTTTGAAATTGCATCTTCCACCAAGAATCGTGAGCCTCTTGGTGGCACAGAGTGGAACACTAGTCCCTGTACCCTGAGTGGTGTATGAAACCCATGAGGTGCCCTATAGTCATTTATGGAATAAGCAATTGTTCACAGCAACTTATATGGCTTATTTAAATCTCCATCTAGTTAGGAATCCCATAATCAATCCCTTTATTAGGCAGTCCTGTGTATTTACCAATTTTACCTAAAATGCTGAACCCACAGAAGTTCTTTGCAAGCCATAAGCTATCTGATGCGCTTGAGGTCGTCATGGGGTCAGGATAATGGTGTGGCCCCTGCGGGTCCTCTCTGGGCTGGCCACTGAGTCTCGTCCCAAACTGACGCGGGTGGCTGTCCCGACACCTGCCAGCTCATCCCCATTCCTACCACAAGAGCACCTACATTCGGTGTTCCTCATCCCCCCACCCACACCTTTGAAACCTCTTCTTGGGAACAGCAGACTCTGCCTCCCACTCCAGGCAGGTTTCTGTGCTAATCTTAATTTGGAAATAATCACTACAAATTGGATTTCTATTCAGGATCTCCCACGCTTCCCTATTAACTCTAGCACGTTAACAAATACCAAAATATTCCTGTAAAAATATTTCTCCCTCAGCGAACATTGTTCCTCATTCCAGATTCCTCTGTTTAATGCCATCTGATCTGAGTTGAATTGACTTAATTATACTTTTACTGAGACCTGCCGTGTCTCTCCCTGTCAGACACGTGGTGAGAAGAAGCAGAGCCGGGCCTGGGAGACAGGTGCACAAGGCGGTGCAGAGGAGCAGAGCCTACTTCTCCGTCAATGTAGTAAGACACAGTGAGGGAAGACACATCAGCAAAGGATAAGGTGGTCATGTCCAAATAAAGGGAGGATTGCAACCTCCAGAGGTGTAGCCAGAGATGGAAGTTTCTCGAATTCAAAGCTGGGGCTTTCTCCACCACTGAGAGCAGCATGTCTGCCACACATCTCACTCTGACACCTCTATTTGGAGGGAACAGATGGGGATTGGTGGGTGGGAAGCCCAGAGAAAGGTGTGGAATGTACCTTCTAGATCAGGGATTCTAAGCGGGGGAGATTTTGTCCTGCAGCAGACGCGCAGCAGTGTCTGGAGACGTTCTTGGTTGTCGAACCCCAGGGGATGGAGAGGGTGGGGAGGGAAGATGCCACTGGCATCTGGAGGGGAGAGGCCAGGGATGCCACTCAACATCCTGCAGTGCCCAGGGTGGCCCCCACAGAGGATTATCTCTTCCAAAATATCACTGGTGCTGGGGTTGAGATCCTGCTGCAGATGCTCTGAACTTCCTCCCACAGATAAGTTGTATTCACTGGGAGCGGAGGAACAATTCTGTTTTCCTCTGACCACAATCTCTGTGTCTAACTGGTTATTGAAACAATATATATTAGCTCAGTGAAAAACCAGTGATATGCTATTTACAAAACAAAGCAAAACAAAACAAAACAAAACAACAACAAAAAAACCCCCCAAAAAACCTCATCTAGAAATGGCCATTAATTTAGGTCAATAAATGCAAACAAAATCAGAAGTTGTATATTAATACCAATAAAAGTTTAATCTAAGGTGAAAAGAGAAAGACTGAAAGGGGGGGACTTTACAAAGATAAAATTTACAATTGCCCATGAACGGATAGCTTTTCTAAATCCTTAAGTACTAATAAAATAATATCAACATAAAATTCTTTTAAAGCTGCAAAAGGAGGTGGGAGCCTGAATAGAAACAAAATAGAGGCACACCTCTTCTTTTATTGTGCTTTACTTTACTGCATTTCACAGATATCATACTTTTTACAGACTGAAGGTTTCCAACTTTTCATCATTGTTATATTTGTGATGGTGATTTGCAATCAGTGAATACCACTCACTGAAAGCTCAGGTGATTTTTTAGTGATAAAGTATTCTTTTAAAAGATTTTATTCTTTTATTTGAGAGAGAGAGTTAGAAAGAAAGTGAGAGAGAGAGAGAATGAGAGAGTGTGAGCGGAAGAAGAGGCAGAAGGAGGAGCAGACTCTCCGCTGAGCAGGGAGCCTGATGCCAGGCTGAATCCTGAAACTTCAGGGTTGTGACCTGAGCCAAAGGCAGATGCCCAACCATCCAAGTCACCCAAGTGCCCCAACAATAAAGTATTTTTAAATTGAGGTTATTTACTTTTTTTAGACATAGTGCTATTGGACATTAAATAGACTACAGTGTAGTGAAAACATAACTTTTAGGCACTGGAAAACCAAAAAAAAAAAAAAAAAAAGAAAAAGAAAATTCATCTGACTTGCTTTACTGTGAAATTTGCTTTATTGTGGTGGTCTGGGACCCAACCTGCTACATATCTGAGGTATGCCCACAGTAAGAGGAGATGTTCATGTAGTTCACGGTAGGTGGCTTTGCAGGTGGATCCCATACCGATGGAAAATAGGGAGGCATGATCTTTTAAAGGTTGTAAGGTAGAGAAATCAATTCAGAAAATTATAATAAAGCCACTTTCTTTATGAGTCTGTAGGCTTCATAGGTAACTTCTTTCAAATGTTTAAGGTACAGATAATTACAGTTGCTTACTGTTTCCAGACACAGGAGAGTCTCACCCAATGTCTGAACAAACCTGATACAAAATGGAGAAAGAGAAACAAAGATAAGCATCTATAGGTCAGTCTCCATTGTGATAACTCACACAGAAGCCCTAAATAAGATATCAAAAAGAAGAACACAGAAGATATTAAAAGAAAGATACACAAAGAGAAATGAATCCCGAGCATGCAAGGATGGTTCAATCTGAGAGCCTCTTATGCATACGGATGCACTGCTATCAACCAAGCTTCATTTCAGTCTCCTTAACTCAGTGAAATAGACACTAGTGGGACTTCCTTCACACAAGAAGACATCATAATCCCTTGCCCAGAAAGCTAGTACGACTTCATGTAAGAGGTCGAAAGTCTTCCCATTGAAGCCAGAAGTAAAAACTCCCACTGTCATGTATTAGAATGACAGAAGAGGCACAGAACATGTACAGGAAGATGTATAGGGTTTTTACATTTATGTCAAGATCAAACCTTTACTATATTATGAGAAAACCAGTGAGAAAATCTGATATCAGAGAAGATGCCCTTTACAATAGAAACAAAAAAATACCTAATGACAAATGCACTAAATTTTAGGGCTCTGTGCTATAAACTTAAAATTCCTACTGAAAGCCATTAAAATGGTTTTAGTAGGTAAAAGCTTCCCTTGTCTCTCTTTGGAAGATGCTGCAGGGGGGAAACTTTCAACCCCTGAGTTTAATCTCTGAATTCAGTGTGTTCCCCATCCAATTCCAACAGAATGTTGTTTGGAATATGATAAATTAAAACTAGATTTTATCTGATAGAATTAACCCAGGATTAGGATCAGATAAAGGTCTGACAGAGAAGAATAATCATTAGACCATGACACTATTGGGTATTAAAACATTGGTTAAGGCCACAGATTTTAAATAATATAATTTTAGAGCAGGAGAAACAGATCACATAGGAGAACAGGGAGTCTAGAAATGAATCAAGTACGTCTGGGAATTGAGGATTTGATTAAGATGGCATTGCTAAATTTGTCTCCAAGAATGGGTTATTTAATAAACCTTTGGGGAGCCTCATTAGTTATTTGAAAGTAAAAATCTGGATTTCTTACCTTATTCTTTGTGTGCAAATAAACTTTACATAGATCCAAAAGTTAAATATAACAAATAGAACCATAAATGCTAAATTGAATTTTTAAAAATTTTTTTAACTATTTATTTTTGTTTATTTATGATAGAGAGAGAGAGAGGCAGAGACACAGGCAGAGGGAGAAGCAGGCTCCATGCAAGGAGCCCGACGCGGGACTCGATCCCGGGACTCCAGGATCATGCCCTGGGCCAAAGGCAGGCGCGAAACCGCTGAGCCACCCAGGGATCCCCCCTAAATGCTAAATTAAAAGAGTGATTACAGAGGACTCTGCATCACTCCATGCAAACAGATTTGAACACAGATTAAAATGAAGGTGGAGTTACAGTCTTAAAAGGGAACCCCTCCAAAAAAAGGGAAACCCCTTTCAGGTGTGTGGTGAAAGCACCAGAGGGTGATTGTCTCAGAAGCCTATGAGGTCAAAGGCCTACTGCCAGGTGAATTCTGAAGCCCAGCTGAGGTCAGGGAGTGGGCAGGTGGGAAGTGTGCTCCAGGACAAGGCCAGGCTCTTAAATGCCCTCCTTTCCATCACCCAGTGTCAAGGCCACCTGAGCAGAAAATGCAAATAATAATGATCAGGTCCCCAAACTTGGCAGTATTCATATGCAAAGACACTTTAAAACACACAAACAAATCAGCTGTCAGAAATTACTAGAAATGAAGTGGTTAGAAAAGTGGTCACCGATGGATGCTCAGGACACTGGACGACCACCATGATCTGGTAGGAAATCCACAGCAAGTGAGATCCCAAGCGCGGTAACAGAACACAGCAGGGGCTTTGGAACAGAGCGGACATAAGATGCCTGGGACCTGGGCGGAGACTGCTGGTCATCGAAGGAGCCGGGACAGAGGGAGGCAAGCAGGAGTTCCCTCCTGAAGACATGGTTTCTCCAGGACACCTGAATGGCTCAGTGGTTGAGCGTCTGCCTTCGGCTCAGGTCCTGATTCCAGGATCCAGGATCGAGTCCTGCATCAGACTCCTTGTGGGGAGCCTGCTTCTCCCTCTGCCTGTGTCTCTGCCTCTCTCTCTCTCTCTCTCTCTCTCTCTCTGTATCTCTCATGAACAAATAAATAAAATCTTTAAAAAAGAACAAAAGACGGATCCCTGGGTGGCGCAGCAGTTTGGCGCCTGCCTTTGGCCCAGGGCGCGATCCTGGAGACCCAGGATCGAATCCCACGTCGGGCTCCTGGTCCATGGAGCCTGCTTCTCCCTCTGCCTGTGTCTCTGCCTCTCTCTCTCTCTCTCTCTGTGACTATCATAAATAAATAAAAAAAATTTAAAAAAAAAGAACAAAAGATACTGGTTCTCCATGCATCAATGCCTGGGTGGGCGGGGTCTGGTCACGACACATCTGGTTTTACCATTGCTATTCTACATCTGGGGCACCCTTCCAGCTGCTTCTACGCAGCCGACCAGGCTACCAGCACACCTATAATCCAGAAATGAGAAAAGGTCACCTTTGAGCAAATCTACGCTTCCTTAGTCCAGTAGTTTTCAAATTTGGGTGTGTGCCAGAATCACCGGAAGTTTCTGACTCAGACCTGGGCCAAGCCCAGGGACTGGCTTTTCTAACAAGTTCTGGGAACTGCTGATGCTGCTGGGCGGGGGGGCTCCACTCTGAGACTTACTGGATTCATCAAGTGTCTCAGGGCCCAGTGTAGCCAGAAGCTGGCAGAGCAATTCTAGCTCTGTGGGTACCCTGGACCTGCCCATCACTAGACCAGTTTCCAGCTTCATCCCCAGGACTTTCCTTGGGAGGCAGGCCTGGCAAGGGATTGTATGTGGGTGACAAGTGGCTGCCATTCTTTACTGCCTTCTTCCTACACTTTATTTGTGGGTGGTGTTGGAGGGCAAGAAAGCAGGAGGGTTGGCCCTGTGAGTACACGTGTGGTCTGAGTCCTGGAGATATCAAAGCTCATGGGATCTAGACACAAGTTCCTAAAAGCCAGTGTTAGCCCAGCAAATCCTAATCTGAAATTCCAAACTTCTTTTGGAACTTAACAAAAGAGCACAGCTAGAAGAATAAATGGCCAAGAATGATAAAGAATTGGGGGAGGGGGGCACAGGGGTGGGGAGATTTATCTGCCTTGCACAGAAAATGATTTTAGAGCAATAGTGATAAAACACTGGAGTGCAGTTATGGAGAGAAACCACCTGCCAGCCACGTAGAAGATGGTCAAGAATGAGATCAAAGAACCAGAAAGATGATTGTGTGGTGGACCCAGCACCAGTGAGCAGCACGGAAGGGAAAGGTTACCAAACTGTCCCATCAGGAACAGAGGATTGAGTTTGAAAGAGGAATTAGATTCATACCTTCTTCTACTCACCACAAAATTAAATCTCTAAGAAATCACAGAGGAAAAAGGAACAGTCAGAAATTGCCCTTGGCCAAGCTTCTCTGGAAGTAAAGGAGGAGGAGGGACCTGCACCTGCTGAGCCCCCCTGTGCACCACAAGGATGTTTCCCTGTCTGGTGATTGCTTACAACAATCCTGGGAGATGGGTGCTATCCCAAGCTTTCAAGAGAGGAACTGAGGCACAGAGAAACCCAGGTACTTTATCCAAGTCAGATGGGGAGCAAGCAGTGGCACCTCACCCTGTCTGACTCCACGCCCTGTGCTGCCCAACGACTGCCCTCTGCCCAGGCTGCAGGGGAGATGGGGCTGCCCCATTTAGAAGACTAAGTTCAGTGCTGGTCCAATCCTAGACGGTCCTGGGATGGTGGCAGTGCCACAAGTTAAAAGCGAGCTCCAGCACTGGTCCAGCTGCCCCATGGTACAGACCTGATGAGGCTGGCCAGGAGAGGAGTGGCAGTATGTGCATCCCAAGGCCACCTGCCTGGAATGGGGACAAGGGCCAGTAGCTGGGTCCCAGGAAAGTTGGGATGGTTGATGCCGGCACTTGCTCTAGAAGCCTCCAATCCCATCTGCCACATATAACCCTCGCTCTGCTTCCCAGGGAGCCTAGAGAAGCGTCATGGTGTTATTGGGGTGAGGACACTCGGGTTACCTGTGCTCCTGCCACCTCCTGTCCAGTAGCCTCACCCCATGAGTCTTAGTTTCCTCACTTGTTTCAGGAAGGCAAAGCCCACCTCACAGAATTCGTGTGCAGATTAAACGAGACAGGTCAACCCGTTAAAGTGTCAGGCATGACGGATGGCGCAGTGTAGGGAGTCAATTGGAACCTGTTGAGTAAGTGGATCTTTTGATTTGCTCAATGTCTGTATTTACTTGTTGGCTCTGAAGAAAGCTGGAAGCCCATAGAAGGGAGGTCTATGCAGCTTGTTCTGCTGGGAAGACAAGAATTACACATTTTTCATCTGTCGTCGTTGAAACCTTCCAATTTGGGAAATTGGGTCAAGCCACATCATCAAGCATTAATTATAAGTTGTGGTTCTAGCAACCTGTGGAAAGACGGGAACAGAGTCCAGTGGCTGTGGTCTCCAGCAGCAACAGACGGGCCTTGGGCGACAGCTTCATAATCACCGCCCCCTCCAGCTGCATGGGTGCAGGCAGCTCACAGGGAGCGGCTCAGCCTGTGACTGCAAGTGACATGCTTGCAAGGAAGGCCGTGCTATCCCATTTTCTGGGTGAGGAAACTGAGGCTCCAGAAGGTAGCACACAGGCTGGAGGTAAAGGCTCCTCCTTTACTTCCAAATTTGCCTTGTCGGATTTGAAGAACAAAGCCTTGGGGTGCCCTGCCTGGTTCCATCTGCCTGTCTCCCCCGAAGCCCTTGGGTGAGGTTCTGAGGCCCCATAGCTAGGATGCACCCCATCCCCATTTCAGAGCCAGTCAGAAGACAAGGAGCTCAGCAAACTTGATCCCATAGGCTCATGAGGCTGTGGCAACTATGCCCATAAGACCCTTGCATCCCGGGATGCCATCACTTCCTCGAAGCTGTGGAGATCTGGCCAGAGAAGGTAAATCCAGTCCAGCCCAGGGCTGGAGGTGACGGTGTCTATCTGAAGAGACAAGATATTGCACATGTGGGGGAAGATCCTGCTCTTTATTGATCACCTACTGTGTGCCATGTCTGTACATGATCCTTGAAGCCCGCAGCATTTAGCGATACCATTACTATGGCTCCCTTTACGCCTTGGGTGACAAGAAGCTTGGACAATGACGCCTCACATGGCATCTCAGAGTCTCAGACAGCCCGCTCGGTTTACTATGATCCCAGGCCTTTCTCATCAAGGCTCCTGTGACAAGATGAGTCACAGCCTTTGTTTGGGGCTGCCCCTGGGAAAGCAGGAGTTAAGCGGGATGCTCTGGGTCCAGTAAGTGAATTCTGCTCAGTACCGAGTTCCCATAGATGGCCCATGTGGATGGAGAAGGGCCCCTTCTGGATCCCGCATGTGTGTAGAGGGGAGGACTATCAGGGAGTCTGGAGCACCAGCAACTGTCAAGACCCTGTGGGGACCCCACATGAGACCCTGCACCTGCGATGTCCAGGGACAGGGTGCCATGGGCTCCTTGCTCCCAGGGGAGCTTCCATTGCTTCCCAGCCTGACCCTCACTCCTACTCCTGCTGGCAGAGGGCAGAGGGGACAGGCTGATCCACTGGTGATTCACTGGTGACCCACTGGTGATCCACTGGTGATCCACTACCGGCCCTTCCCAATGTCTTCCCTTGGACCCTCTGGCATATGGGCACATGCTTTCCTCCTGGTGTCATCTCTCCCTGCTGCTGGCTGTGGCCGGCTGTGCCCTGGGTAGGACGTGCTGGTCTACAGTTTGAGGATGGTATGTCCAGTTCAGAGAACAGAAAAGAAGAGGGAAGCCAGACAATGGTCCCCTGGGCCAGAGGCTCTCCCAGCTGAGCACTACTAGCTGGACAGCTAGCTGGCACACCTGGGGAGAGAGGCCCAACTGGCATCCAGTTCTGTGGCCAACAGAAGCTCTGATAGCCCTACGTGGGCGATGTGGGAAGAGAGAAGGAGCCAGAGGTGGTGCCATCAGGCATTCAAATCCTGTGGTTGGCCCTAGGTCCCTGCTCTGGCACCCTCACGGCTTCACCCACCACGGCAGGTGAAGCAATGAGAGAACCCAGGGGAGGTATAGGACATGAGCTCTGGTGGGAAGGGTTCTGGGGGTGAGGATGGAATGGTGAGGTGGCCACTGGGCTCCACATGGTGGTCACTTGGCTCCAGGCCAAGAACTTTCTCATTGCCCTGGGAAGCCATGAATGATGTCATGAAGAGCAGAGCCATAGTTGGATCAGAAAGTTCACGGGGGTGAGTTGTGGACAGCTGGTGAGGGTGGGTGTCCCAGAAGCACAGATTGAAGTTGGAAGAGGGTTCGGGCACTCTGACTATACAGGTGAGCACTACACAGGTGAGTGCCGGTGAGCTCTCTGCAGGTGAATGAGGTTGAGCTATACCCAGGTGAGGAGGGGGAACATTTAGGAGGAGACAGGGTCAGGACTCAGTGTTTAAGGGTGATGTGTGGCTAGGGGAGGATGCCACCCATTAGGCTCTGGATACAGGGACAGTCATGGAGACGGGGATCTCAAGAGGAGAGTGGCTTTAGGGGGAAATGCTGGGTCTGGTCCTGGATGTGCTGTTTTGGCCCAGGACCTCCAAGTGGAGACATCTCCAAGGCAGAGGGATACAAAGGTCTGGAAGCCAGGAGAAAAAGTGGTCTGGGGAGAGATATTTGGCCATCATTCCCTGCCAGGTGGGTGCCTGAAGCGGGCAGATAGAGGATGTGAGTGGAGAGGGAGGCTCCAGCCCTGGGGTGGGGGCAGGGGGAGGCAGGGCTGATTTTCCACTTCCCAGAGGAGGGGTCTGTGGTCTGGGGACTCCACCAGAGCCTTGGCTGGGGTTGCGGTCCTCAGAGTGCATGAGCAGTTGGATCCCGGGGAGCCATCTGGGAGGCCTGTCCTTTCTTATGTGACCCAGCTCTAGCTAAGATGACACTAATAATACCCAGTCACCTCTCAGGACTTTGAGGCACTGGAGCAAATATATGCACTGAGCTCATCATGCAAATGCCCTGTCCGCAGGCCCCAGGACTCTGGAGTTTTCTGCAGCTTCAGCAGGAGCCTGTTCTTCCTCCAGGTATCCCAAAGCCTGTGTCCTAGCTTTTCTTGAAAACAATGATCTTAATTGGCAGCACTGTCTTCAGACAGTTCTGGCGATGGGAATGCTCATTTAGAGTCCATTTCTATCTCTAATGAGAAAAGCTCACAGAGAGAAAGCAGGGCCTGGGGCCTTGGCAGGTGGCCGCTGTGTGACTTAGGATGTCTCTGTCTCTGAATTTCTGTAAAATGGGAATGTCTGTTGGGCAGGATGAGCTGTCCAGACCCAGCCCATCTGATTCTAGTCAACACCAGCATACCACGGTCTGCCAGTGCATGAGTCAGGAATATTAACATGTACTTCAAAACAAGGAGTTAAAAATGATAATTTTCATGAGCTTGCTTATTCATTCAATAAATGTGTCTGGAACACCCACTAAAGGTCAGGCACTGTGCACGCTGCGGGGGAAGCATTGGGGAAGCAAACATTGGACAGGCAGTCCCTCTGAGGACTCAAGGGGGACAGGACAGGCAGGAGCTGCCAAGTGTGAGGTGAGACAGAGCAAGAAGGAGGTAGGGAGGCTGAGGGGAGGCTGTCCCAACTGTCCCAGGCCCCGGGCTTGCAGTTTTCCTGAGGACATGCCAAGTCTACCTCTACGTGCAGAAGAAAACCTGCAGAATGCCTGGAGGGAGGGTGTGCTGCACCCTGTCCCTGCACGAGGAGCACCTGTCCTGGGAGAGAACGTGCCCGCTGCTCATCCTCCAGCCTCGCCAGGAGCTTTCCCAGCGTCAGTGAGCATTGACTCCTCAACTGGCGCCTGAACTATTTTTAACTGCCCGTTGCCATGGCAGCGTGAGAACCGCTGGGAGAGATGTGGCCTCTGTGACAGCACTCAAGATGCCTGCTGCCCTGTCGTCTGGAGCCCCTGCATGCCAGTGCCCAGGGAATCTGTATTAAACCCTCCCTACTACTGGCAGAGCCAGAGCAGGACTTCTCTGCGCTTCTGCATCTGCAAAGGGGCGCTTTTAGTTCAAAGGAGCCCAAACCAAATACAGCTGCCTCCCTTCCTGAGTCTGGGCTGGGGGTCACATTGCCTCATTAATGCCAAATCTTGTGGCAACACCAGGACCCACTCCTGCCCTTCATGTCTGGTTCTGGAAACACAGACGATATCAGGTACTTCCTGACAGACGGTGATGTTCTTGCCCACACGTTTGCCCTGTTTCCAGACCGCTGGGCACCCCTGCACCAACTCCTGCATCTGCCTCCCCAGGAGAGGTGGGCTTGGAGCCCTGGCCCCACCTGGTCCTGACATCCCCAGCATCCCTCCCTCTGGGAGCAGGGACTGCAGTCTCCACCCTCCCCACCTCCCACCCCCACCCCCACTCTGCCCCCGCCTGAGGATGGAGACACACACTTGGCTCCTGTTCACTGTCAGAAGAAGGGAGGGACACCAGGGCCAATGGGAGTCAAGGGTGGTAAGTGATTTATGATGAGAAATACATATTTGGTCTTTGTCCTGTTCCCAGCACAGAGCTCCTAAAACCCTTGGAATTTCCTAAGTGGTGGGCATGATAAAGCATCTGTTGTTGTGTTAATGAGGTGACCTCTGTGGGTTACCTAAGGATGGGGGCGGTCACCCAGCGTGATTGGAGGATGTCTTCCCATCCCCACTTCGGAGAGAAGGGGCTAGAGATTGAGCCCAGTGACCAGTGGTCAGTGATGTAATCAATCCTGCCTACTCAGTGAAACCTCCAGCACAACCCAACAAGGACAGGATCCCGAGAGCTCCCTGCTTGGGGAACACCTGGCACTGGGGGGGGGGGGGGTCACAGAAGCTCTGCCCCCCTCCCCACACCTGGCCTCTGCACCCCTTCCATCTGGCTGTTCCAGGGTGGCAATTTTTATAATAACCCAGTACTCTAGTAAGGGAAATGTCTCTGTGAGCTCAGTGAGCTGCTCACAGCCCTGGGGAGGGGCCAGGGGTCAGAGGCACAGGTAACCACTGGGACATGCAAGTGGTGTCTGAGAGGGGACAGTCTTGGGAGACCGAGTCCTTCCCCTGTGGAATCTGATGCTGCCTCCAGGTGGGCAGTGTCAGATCTCAGTTTGGCTGTGGGGAGCTGCACAGAACACAGAACAGCCCCCACCTGCTGGAACAGGGCACAGAACCATAGCAAGCCAGGGAGGCTGTCTCTGGGAGACGCTTCCCCAGAGAGACAGGACTTGAGTCAGGGTGCAGAGGGCGGAGGGAGAAGGAGGAACCGCCGCCCCAGCACCTCTGGTTTAATCCTCACCATGTCTGTACTTCACAGAACAGGAGGCTGAGGCCAGAGGGCATGAAGGGGCGGCTCCTCCTTCTCCCTCCATCCTCCAGCCCGACCACTGGCTGGCTGGTCAGCATCAGCGAGTGGCTGAGAGACGTGTGCAGTCCTTGTGCTTTGGCTCCGAAGCTCTGGCTCTATCCTCTGCACTTGGCCCTCTGGGAGGCGAGGAGGCATTGCCAGAGGAAGGAGGACAGAAGTCCAGCTTGGCCATAGCAAGCACCACCTTGAGTGCAGCAGCCTCCCTGCTCAGCAGTGCTCCTTGTCTTGGGCACAGGATTATGGGTGTGTGTGTAGCAGGTGTATCTTGCAACGGGCCTTCGCTGGGTGCTCTGAGGAGTCCTGGAGCCCGGAGAAGCACCCTCACTCTGTGGGCAGAGCGTCATGGGAAACCCCATAGAGCCTGGCTCAGAACAAAGATCACAAAGTTGTGATGTGCATGTGTCTTGGGTCTTGTGCCCTCCTCCTAGTGTGAGGACGCCTCCCCCTGCACGGCCAGGTGTCACATCTCTCCTCCCACCTGCTCCCCACTGGCCTCTCACTTGCTCAGATGGGCCTACAGCGCGTCAGTTCTCATACACCTGAGTTTTGATTTTCTAGTTCTTTCAGAGGACAACCAGAAATTCCTTCTTTTCAAAATTTTTTTGCTGGTAGAATTATCCTTTAATATAATTATTAATAATTATCGTTATTAAAAAATAATATTTGAGCAGCAGCAGAGGCTTACCTAGTAGCTCACTCTAAAATTTCCAGCTACAAAGATCGGCCTTAGAGGTGATGGATGGAAAGAAGGAAGAAGCATTTCTGACCTGGCCTCTCCCAGATGATTGCTAACAGGTGGAAGGCGGGGTCTGGGAGCACGCACCTGCTTTGGCAAGAAGTGAGGGCTTCCTCGAGAGAAGGAGTACTACCTGGGAGCACAAGCCTGGGGTGGAGGGGCTGCAGGTGTGGCGTCATGAAGAACCCTCTGGCCTGAGAGCTGGGACCACCACGGCTGAGCCCCCTGGAGGGGCCCAGGAGGCCTTCGATCCTCGTCTTGGTTCTGCAAAGGGCCCAGGAGGCATGTCCCCAACCGAATGCAGGAGCACATCCAGAGGGCATGCATCTTCAGTGGCTTCTGGGACACCATGGGGATACCTGGTGGGATAGATTGAACAGGAGAGGCTGAGACCCTGTGTCAGGTCCCCTTGGAGACGGGACAGAAGACTCAGACCCCAGGGAAGATGCTCCAGGCTTCGGCGGGTACCTCAGAGATGGACTCACCCCAGTCCCAGGGCTTCCCAGGATGGCTGCACTTGAGCAGTGGTGTTGTCAGATTCACGCTTCAGCCTGGCCTCCCCCAGGCCTGTTTTTAAAAATAACTCCTATACACAAGTAATTTACCCATTGGAGGAAATTTAGAAATACAGAAAGGCAAAAAGGAAAGAACCAGCTGTAATCCCATCAGCCAGAGATAACCGTTCTTCGCATTTTGGTATCTAGTCTTCTCTGTGAATATCAGTATGTACTGTACATGCACACGTATGTGTATTGACATGCACTGATTATGGAAATGCACATTTATGCAGTGTGTGATTATTTTTTTAGCAAAAAGCCATCATATAATGGCTGAGAGCTCTGCCTGCAGCCAGACAGCCTGCAATCTGATGCTGGCTCTGTCAGGTGCTGGCTTCGTGGTCTTGATCTTAACCCCTCTGTGTCTCAGTTTCCTTACCTGTCAATAGCTAAACTGAGGGATGAAAACTAGAATCTCATCATTGGCTGAAACTGTAGTTTGGCCGGTTGATCGTGTTTCTTGTAATTTCTTGCTCATTCTGTCCCTCTGAGGGTTTGTGTCCTGTGTGTGAGACCCCGCACGATTTGGCCGTCCCCCAGCCTGGGGCTCTAACCCCAACCTGTCTGCTCAGCCTCTGGTTATCCACCACCTTCGCTGTCTTTTCAACTTCTTTCCATGCATCGGCTCCTTTCTACCCATCAATATAATCAATTAACGTGCTGACTTTAAAACATGCTAAGTCTCTCCCATTTAAAAAAAAGAAACACAAACTCTTCCTGAACATGGTGACCTCCTTCCTTTGTTGGCCAGACTTGCTATGAGCCAGTTGGACCCACCATCTAACCACTAGGCTAGTGTGGTTGCTGCCTCACCACTGACCCAAAGTGCCCGGGGCAAGTTTACTGGTGGCCTCCTGGCTGCCAGGTCCAGTAGACATTCTTCCATCCTCGCACTTGGCTCTATTCCTGCTCCCTCTCTCCTTGTCCTCCTGGACTACACACTCTCCTGCTCCCTGATCTCCTGCCCTCCCCTCCGCATACCCTGTACTAGTTTCTTTCTTCCAATGGGGTTGGTGGGGGGAGTTCCTTCTGCTCCCCAGGAACCTGACCAAATTCACTCACACCCATCTCCTCACTATGGTATAAGTGTGGACGATTCCTGAATCTCTCTTCAGTCAGACCCCCTTTCCTGAACTGCAGATCCATCTACCAAACTGGATGCTTCCATTAAGACGTGCCCAAGCCATCAACCTATGTGTCTCAAATGAAATGAAACACCCTTCCCCCAGACCCATTCCTTCCGTTTCACTTCTATCTCCAGAAAGGGTAAGACTCCTATCTCTATTAAAGTGTCAGGGACTCATTTCCAAAGGAATCAAAGTAGTGGTGACATTCATGGCTGAATTTTTGGAATAAGAAGATGGGGGGTGGAGACTAGTGTCGCTAAAATCACAAATGCTGCTGTGCTTTGTATTCTGTAGGAAGCAGCCCTGGTGCTTGCCAGACAATCAACACTTAACAATTATTAAACCAACAGTTCATGGAACTAAGAGTCATCGTGTTTTACAAAGCGGATTAGCTGGAAGCTCACAAAGATGATTGGGTCCAACTGCAGCTGTGGGACCCAAGGAATTTAACAAAAATCCCCTACCCCTGGACAAGCAGAGCAGGACTAACTCCATTTTGTGCTACACCCGCCATCTCATGTAAAACCCCCACATGACCTGCTTATTGCTTAAGGCACTCCCCCACCCTAGTCAAGCCACTGAGCACACCCTTACCCCTAACCGCCAAAGAATGTAAACCCCGCCTTTTGCCCGCCAAACCTGCGCGCCAATTCTGACCAGAGTGATAGGCTAGTTCAAACGGTCACTATAAAAACTATAAACTGTAATTCAATTGGCCACCTGCGTGGACCCACATGACTATGCAACTTCCTGTGTGTGTTACAATCTCATTGGCCACTGGCCCCTGTAAACCTGCTATGCCTCTAAACCTCGGGGTCCAAGTCCCTGCTCTGGTGTGTCAGGTATACTTGGACCCAAGCTCGAGCTTGCAAATAAACCCTCATGCGCTGTGCTTGCATGGGTGTCAGCTCCTTGGTGGTTTCTCAGATTCGCAATCTTGGGACATATGATGACAACACAGCCAGAGAGGGGTCTGTGGTCCGCAGTGCATTTCCAGTGGTGCAGAGAGGCATCCTCAGACCTCCCCACATCCTCAACATGGTGATTGCTCTGGGGCGACACAAGGCCATCAAGGACACCCTGCAATTAGCTGAGAGTCTTGGGCCAGGCTGTGGGCTTTGACCGGAGACTGTTCCTCTCACCCTCCAGGTCTGCGTCCTTAGAGTGGGAGCTGATGCTGCTCCGGCTGGGCTCCTGGGCCCTGAGGTCATGGGAGGGAACGTGCTGGTGTGTGCTTATCAACGTCCTAGGGAGGGCTCTCTCTCCTCTCTCTCTCTCTCTTTCTTCTTCTTCTTCTTCTTCTTCTTCTTCTTCTTCTTCTTCTTCTTCTTCTTCTTCCTCTTCCTCTTCCTCTTCCTCCTCCTCCCCTTCCCCTTCCCCTTCCCCTTCCCCTTCCTCTTCTTCTTCTTCTTCTTCTTCTTCTTCTTCTTCTTCTTCTTCTTCTTCCTCTTCCTCCCCTTCCCCTTCCCCTTCCTCCTCCTCCTCCTCCTCCTCCTCCTCTTCTTCTTCTTCTTCTTCTTCTTCTTCTTCTTCTTCCTCCTCCTCCTCCCCTTCTTCTTCTTCTTCTTCTTCTTCTTCTTCTTCTTCTTCTTCTTCTTCTTCTTCTTCTTCTTCTTTCTTCTTCTTCTTCTTCTTCTTCTTCTTCTTCTTCTTCTTCTTCCTCCTCCTCCTCCTCCTCCTTCTCCTCCTCCTCCTCCTCCTCCTCCTCCTCCTCTTCTTCTTCTTCTTCTTCTTCTTCTTCTTCTTCTTCTTCTTCTTCTTCTTCTTCTTCTTCTTCTTCTCCTTCTTTTGTTATCAGCCTGAGCAGGGCGCTGGGATCAAGCAGCATCTGAAACCATTACCTTCAGCTAGGTGAAATAAATACTTCCTACTTCTGAAATCTGTTTGTTGAGTGTTTGGCTCCCTTTGTTCTAGCAAATCAGCGGCAATGATATATTTCCTGGGTTTCTTTTGTTGATGAATTTGGGTGATGATACATCTGATGCTGTAAGTTAGTACTTGATAATTAATGACTCAACCTCTGTGTGGATTTCCATCTTATCAAATCAAACATTTCTATTGTCGCTATTCTACTTTTATTTAGCATCATTTTATTTAGAATTCTATTTTGTCTAGTCTAGGTGTTGCTACACATAACTGCCTCAATTTTATTATATTTTGTCCCATCCATAAGGTGGGACATCTTTTCTCTTTCATTTAGTTTTAGGTGTGCTTCAAGGAAACAGCAAGGATTTGAGTTTTGTTTTTGAGTTACATTTAACATTTATTTTGTCTTGTCTTAGCTTTACTAAGAACTTTATAGTAATTTTATGTTTTGAGGCTTTTTCTTTCTTTCTGTTTCCCACCACCCCCCTCACTCCCTGGCCTCTGAAAACCACTGATATGCCTGGGAAAAAAATGATGAATTATAGATAATTTGAAGAGAGAGAATAGTACAATAAATCCCCAGTCAACTTCAACTAACCCTGCCATGTTTGCCTCCTCCTTTGACAGGATTGTTCTAGATCGTGTTTAAGCTGTGTTTCTCAAACTTTTTGTTTTCAGGACTCCTTTGCACTTTAAAAAAATGTCAAGGACCCCAAACAGCTTTTGTTTGTGTGAGTTAAACTTTTGGTACTTACCATATTATATATTAAACCTGAGAAACTAAAATAACTTACCTATTGATTCATTTAAGCAGTACAACACACCCATTACATGTTCACATAAATGACCTATTTTTTAATGGAAAATAACTATATTGGGACTCCTGGGTGGCTCAGTGGTTGAGCATCTGCCTTTGGCCCAGGGTGCGATCCCAGGGTCCTGGGATCGAGTCCCACATCGGGCTCCCTGCGTGGAGCCTGCTTCTCCCTCTGCCTGTATCTCTGCTTCTCTGTGTCTCTCATGAATAAATAAAATGTTTTTTAAAAAAGGAAAGAAAAATAACCGTATTTAAAAAGCAGTAAAAAGAGTGACATTGTTTTACATTTTTACAATTCTCTTCAATGTCTGGTTTAAGGCAACTGGACTCTCAATAAAAGCTAGATTCTTGCTTCTGCTTGTATATTCTCTGGTTACATTATGTTGTTTGATGGAAATACAGAAAGGGAATCTGGCCTTGTACAGATTCACAGTTGGAAAATAAAGATATATTTTAGCAGTCTTTTGAGACCTTTGTGGATATTCTTTTTTGATATATACCAAAACTTGATAAATGCTAGTTTTTAGATGTTAGTTGCAAGGTGGAATCTGACATTACATCTACAAACTTTTTGTACTTTGTTACATTAAAATCCATTGTTCTCCCTTGATCCACTTTGAGTGGGTCTTTCCCTCATACTTTTGTTTCATCATGCCTTGGTCATTTGGAAAACATTGGTTGCTAAGTTATGTGGATCTTCCAAATGTCAACATATTTTATTACACAATATTGAAAAATTGCTTTGGGAATATCATTACTAGTTTCTCAGAATATCCGTAGATTCTGGCAAGCTGGGAGATACTTTTCCTGAATTCTAATTTTCATTTGAAAGCTCAAGTTTTATGATTGGCAGCACATTTTGCCAATTTTTTCACCTAAAGTGACAGCTGACTGTTTTGGGGCAAATGTCTGCCCAATACCCAATAGGACCAAACTGACCATAATTGAATTAACCATAATTTAACCTGCTAGTTTTTCAAGTAAACATCATGCTCTGTGGAAGAAGCAGCTAGTTCAGCTCAAAATGTAAATAATACCATAAGTTCGTTTCCTTGGGATTATAGCATTCCTGGGTACAGAGCAGAAGGTGCTTGATGGGCACTTGAAACCGAATAAAGGTACCTGTTAATAATTAGAGCTGGACGGCCAGTGCAGGGAGCTCGGACACCTGCCGCTCCCACAGCCCTTTGCAGACCCAGTTTAGCACCCTGCAGAGAGTGCGTTTCCTCCTTCCCCAGCCACAGCCCAGCCATGGAGAAGCAGTGGCTTGGAGCTCCCAGTTGACTCCAATGGAATTTTAGTTTATATCAGCCCCTCCCAGCCCTGCCCTGTTTCTTCTAGAAAAGAGCCTCCTCTGCTATGCTCTCCCGGTTGTCTAGGATGCAGCCTCCAGCTTGGTCCTTCCAGCTGCTCTTCCCAACCAAACCCATTTTGCTGGTGAAATAACTGGCTCTTTTAAAGTTAGAGGCATTTCACATTTTATCACAGAGAATATTAAAAAGATGTATTCTAAAGATCAAGATTTAACAAAGCAGCTTTTATGGCTTCATATAGCACATTTTTAAATTTTTAAAAAAATTTAAATTCAATTTGCCAACATATAGTATAACACCCAGTGCCCATCTCATCAAGTGCCTTCTTTAGTGCCTGTCACCCAGTCACCCCTTCCCCCCCACAGTGAGTAGGACAGTTTGGTGCCACTGCCTTGATGTGTCCCAAAGCACCAACCATTTTACCTGCTGTCACATCTGCACATTCCTAGATGAACCTCAGCGGACCCCCAGGGGTCTGTGGATCTCACACTGAGAACTGCTTTTTTTTTTTTTAAAGATTTATTTATTTATTTATTCACGAGAGACACACAGAGAGAGGCAGAGACACAGGCAGAGGGAGAAGCAGTCTCCCTGCGGGGAGCCCACGTTGGGCTCCGGGATCACGCCCTGGGTCAAAGGCAGACTCTCAACCACTGAACCACTCAGGTCGCCTGGGAACTGCAGTTTTTAAGCAAATCCCAGATGTTATATTACATTCACCTGTAAATAACATGTATCCCTAACAAATGCAGACATGAAAACACATATCTCAACATTGATATCATATGTGTGACACAACAAATAATATGCTCCGAGTATCACCTAACATACTGTGTCCAGCCTGTGTCTAAATTTCCCCTAGTGTTTCAACACTTTTTTTTTTTTTTATAGTTGCTTTATTTGAATCAGGATCCAAGTTATGGCCCGCCTTGCAGCTTTGGTTTTGTTTCTTTGGTTTTTGTTTCTAAAAAGTCAACTTCAGTGTCTCTTCCTTCTCGCATTTTTATTCCATTTGTTGAAGAAATGTGATTTGTGCTGCAGAATTTTCAGCATCCTGGCTTTGGCTGATGGCATCCTCCTGCCCTCATTTAACAGACTGTTTGGTCTTTCTGTTTCCTGTGAACAGGTTAGATCTAGAGCAGGACTTCTCAGCCCTCCACTGCTGACATGTTGGACAAGAACATTCTTTGCTGTGGGCGCTATCCTGGCACAGGGCGATGTTTGGCAGCATCCGTGGCCTCTGCACACTGGGTGCCAGGAGCATCTTCTCCCCACTGTCCTTGGGGGATGAGGCACCCTAACTGAGGACCACTGCTTTCTAGAGGCTCAGTTAGATCCTGGTTCAGCTTTTATTTAGGCAAGAATAAGTCAAAGGTGGTTCATAGCATTTCTCATTGCATCTTCTCAGGAGGCACATAGTGACTGCTTGTCCCACTTTCGGTGACAGTAAGATTGGTCTATGAGTTCAGGCATTGCCTCATCCTAATCCTCCACCTGTAAAGCCCCTGCCAGCCCTCCTAAAGTTTTACCACCACTGATGGTTGTGGCCTGGATCAGCTATTTCACTGGGGCTCGAAAGTAATGATGTTTTTTCTAATTCAATCATTTGCTTCTGTCCTTATTCACTGGACTACTTTTCTAAAGAAGAATTTTTCCCTGATCAACTATTTGGTTACCCTGAAATACTGTCCCTGTAGAATGAAGCTGCATAAGTGTCTTATTTTTTTCTCTTACTAATTTTTGGAATGGTGAGTTGGTGCCTGTGGTATAAAAATATATTTGTTCTTTGTCCCTGATGGTTCCCAAGGGATGGGAGTGTCTTTTGTCCTAGATCTCTGGTGGCACTAGAGTTGAGACTAATGAGGTGATCTGGGGTGGGGGCCCCTGCACAGTCTTGAGGAAGGGCTTATACCTGAAAGTGATTACAATGGGGAACTTCCAGCACCACCTAACAGCCTGGGGCCAGTGATCAAGCTCTGGAAAGACTTTTGAACAAAGAGATTCCAAGAGCTTCTGGGTAGATGTGCAGGAGGATGGCGGGAGGGCATGAAGCTTTGGGCTCCCCCCCCCCCCAATCTGGCCTTGTAGATCTCTTCTGTGTGGCCATTAGCAATGGCATATATAGTCCAGCTGGAATCACCAAGTCCCCCTCCTGGGCTTGTGTCATTTTGCATCCTCATGGGTCATCTGTGAGTGGTTTTCTGCAGCCTGACATTGGCAGCTATGACTCAGCATCTGTGTTTGCATGAATATAACAGGTAAGAGAAGTCATCTCAGTGTAGATGTAATTAGGAATGCCCTTTCCTGCTTTGTCATTTCCTTCCTTCCTTCCTTCCTTCCTTCCTTCCTTCCTTCCTTCCTTCCTTCCTGTGTTCATCACACGTCCCACACTGTGAGCTCATGTGCACAGGATGCTCTGACTGCTGTTCCTAGGGTCACACATGCCAGGTCTAGCTGCGAACAAGCAGGAAAGAGTCTTGTTGCCCTGACACTGACTTTCTGATGAGGAGAGACAATTAATTAATGCAGTGGCACTAAATACGTGGTGGGTGGTACCCGGATGACAACTGAAAGAGTGAGTGATAGGTCAGTCAGTGGGCAGCACCTGTTAGTCCATTTGCTGAGTCTCATAGATTAGATGCCAGATGCTGGATAAGGACTAGGGCTTTCTAGGTCAAGGCATTTCCAGAGTCTTTGATGAAGATGGTGGGGTAAGGTGTGGATTCGGTTGGTCACTAGGGCAGCAGGGACTGGCTGACACGTGTGTCATGGACCCTGTGAACACGGCAAGGATCCGATGTGGTCTTTATTCCAGGCCAGTAGGACAGGAAGATGTGAAATCCAGCCACACCATGAGCAAAATGCCCTCATAGTGCAGTGGGAATGTGGAAGGCTCCCCAGAGCATTCCCCAGGATGGCTGAGGGAGTGGGGAGGCCACACAGGGCTTTGGAAGGTGGGTGCTGGGTGGGGCAGGGGTCCCTCCCTCAGGTGTCAGATGGAGCCAAGGAGGGGCAAGGGGCTCCTCAGGGCAAGCCCCCTATTATCTTCCTATTTGCCCATTGGCACAATCGTGGGGGCCTGGTAGCTTGTGATCTTGGGCACTTCACTTCTCTCTATACCTGTCACAGGCACAATAATGCCCCCCAAATATGTCCATATCCTAAGCCCTGAAGCCTGTGAAATGTGTGGCCTTCCACAGCAAAAGAGACACTGCAGGTGTGGTTAAGAGTACCCCAGACTACCTGGCTTGGCGTGTCAGAAAGGTCCTCAGGAAGGATCAGGGAGGCAGGGGTCAGAAAGAAGGGGAGCCACCAGGAGTCAGGAGTGTGGGTAGCCCAGACAGGCTGAGGTGGTGAGGCACCAGCTCTTCCCAGAATTGCCACAAGGCAGGTGGCCCCTCCAGTGCCCGAATTTTAACCAATGTGACCCATTTCTGCCCTCTGCCCTCTGGAGCTGTAAGATAAATTTGTGTTGTTTTAAGCCACTAAATTTGGTCATTTGTTATGGCCACTATTGGAAACTAGCACAACCTCTTGGTTTCCTGATCTTCAAAATTGGGATCACAACACTTCCTACCTGGGGGCGTTGCTGTGATGATCTGTACATGGTGTGCGTAGGATGCTCCCAGTGCAGAAGAAACTCACCTGTGTCATTCCTCCCCAGGCTCAGCTGACTCACCCCAAGGCCTCCATTGTCCCCATCATGCCTGCCTCACCCCTTAAACTACATGAGAAGGTTTACAGATGGCCTTGGGGTGCACAGCCTCCCGAGTGGTGCCATTCATCTGCTCTATAGCCAGTGGCTGCGGGTCAGAAGGGAGTGGCCTGGGGAGGGCCCACGGCGTGGGAAGGCAGAGCCATGGTCCCCAACAGAAAACTGAAGCTCGTTGTGATAACAGGCATGGGCCAGCAGTCAGGAACACTGAGCCGGCCACTGGTCTGTGTGCCCCCAGGGTTCGCCCTCCCCACCCACAGGCCTCTGGTAGCACTGGGGCAAGAACACATGGTCCCCAAAGCCCTTCATCCCAAATTCCTATCAGTTGACACAAAGACTGGGTTTCCAGAGGAGGATCTAAAGTGTTGGGGGAGATAGTTGGGGTTCTGCCGACGTGTAGACATGGCCCTTCTTGCTGAGGACACTTGGTGACAAGGCCTGGAGTTGGGGATGGGTGACAACCCAAGATCAATCATGTGGTTTCTGCCAAACACAGTACGCTGTTCAAGGGAACATGGCTGATCCCAGACAGCTTATCAACTGCTCTCGGCGCCTGACAACACAGCATCATTTTGAGAAAAAGGTTGAGGATCTTTACACACCAAGTGTGTGCATCAGAGTATCCTCATCTTTCATTGAATGTGTGGGAGCACACACCTTCCTGCATCTCCTCCAGTGATGTACGAGCAGGTTTTCTTCATTTTAAGCTACATTCCTTTCTCTTTATTTATGTATTTATCTATTTATTTATTTAAGCAGACTCTATGCCCGGTGCTGAGTCCCATGTGGGGCTTGAGATCCACACCTGACTCAAGATCAAGACTCCGACGCTCAACCAATCATGTCACCCAGGTGCCCCTACATTTATTTTTAAAGTAATTTAAATTTGTGTTTAGTTATCAAATGTATGTTCATTGTAGGAAAACATTTCATGGAAAATGTAGAGGAATAGAAGGGAAAACCACCAAAACACCGTCACAAGGATAGAGCTGCTGTAATTTCCATAATTTTATACACACACATTGTTCAACATTACAGATCATACATGTCAGCCCATATTTCATATTTCCCTAACGTCAGGTTTAGTGGCTGCCTACATTTCAGTTTAAAGGAAACTATCATATTAATATTAATGTCATCTGTGAGCTTCTGATATTCAGGTCTTTTCTTCTTTAAAAAACTTTTTTAAAAAGATTTTATTTATTTATTCATGAGAGACACAGAGAGAGGCAGAGACACAGGCTGAAGGAGAAGCAGGCTCTCTGCAGGGAACCCAATGTGGGAACTCAATCCCAGGACTCCAGGATCACAACCTGAGCCAAAGGCAGACACTCAACTGCTGAGCCACTCAGGTGTCCCTGTCTTTTTTTTTTTTTTTTTTAATTTTTAAAAAGTGATCTCTATACCCAGTGTGGGGCTCAAACTCATGACAGTGAGATCAAGCTTTGTGTGTTCTGCTGTCTTTTCTTAATTCTTGCCTCTGTTGGTTCCACTCTGGTCTTCAGATCCAAGGACATTGAGGTCACACAATTCTAAAGTTGAGGGACATGTGTGTCCCCTGCGCATGTGGGGACCGTCGTGTGTCGCATGTGGGAGCGCTGTCAGCAGCAGCGGTTGAGGCAGCTGTGCACTGGGGCCAGACCTCATGGTTTGGCAGCACCCTGGCTGGCTCCATCAATCCCTCACTGTCCATGAAGCCCAGGAATCTGCTGTGTCAAAACCAAGAAAGTCAGGTAAGGATGGAGACAAGAGAGCAAACAGCAAGTCAGAGCCTGGGTGGACGGGTGGGGGATGAGGAGGAGCCAAGCATGAGAGAGGAAGGATCCATGGAAACAGTCCTGCCTACGAGCTTGAGCTTGGTCCTGCTGAGCGGTGACGTCCTGACAACACATGGCCCTGCCCAGATGAAGTGCCTTAGGGACCAGGTGGTGTCTGGAGAGCTACGCTGCTCCCCAACCAGGTGGTCTTCAGTTGTGTTCTCAGAGCTTCAGGTTGGGAAGTTTGGGGCCTCGCATAGCCAGCGTGACTAACCCTGTGCCCTCTCCTCCCCTGTCCTAGGTCAGTGACCCATGAGGCCTGGCCCTTGTGCTCCTGCTGTTCTTAGCCACCTGCCCCAGCCCGACTGAGCCTGCTTCCAGGAGGGCAGCTCACCAGGTGCAGGACAGACAGCATTACTTGCTTCTGGTGTGACATGTTGCAGACTTTTCCAAAGTGAGTTTTCCAAAACGGCGGTGTCAGGACAGCCGGGATACTGCTTCTTGGAGGGTAGCTCTGGGCCCAGCACAGGACCCAGAGAGTCAGAATGTTTGGGTGTAAACTGACATTCCCTATAAGCTGGGCAGGTGATTCCTGCACACATCAGGGTTGGAGCATCACAGGAGGGGTGGTCCCCGCCCCAGCCTCCCCCAGGAATTCGGGGGACTATGCTTCACCATGGTGTGAATTTCTGTCTGCTTCCCTTTTATCACTATTCTTTCCCTCTGACCGTGTCCTGCACATAATAAACCCACAACAGCTGCTGAATGAATGAATGAATGAATGAATTGATTAATTAATGAGTGAATGAATATAATGTAAAGTTAACAGATTACAATATAAAATTGCACCTGCAGGAGCTCCTGGCCGGCTCTGTCCATGGAGCCTGTGACTCTTGATCTCCTGGATGTAAGTTCAAGCCCTGTGTAGGGTGCAGAGATCACTTAAAAATAAAATCATTAAAAAATAAAAATAAATAAAAGCAAAATAGCCCCTGTAACATAATTGCAGTTTTATAAAAAAAAATGCATGTAAAATATTCGTAGTTTTTTCCCTAAAAGCTGTTACAAGACAGGCATTTGCATGTATTATTTTTCCTCCCTTGCATGTGAAGGAGTCTTCTGCTTCCCCCACCCCTGACCTCTAGGGAAAGGAAGGAGTCTACATGCCTGGACTCTTCCCAGGGAACTGAGCATCAGTTCCAACATCAAGAGAAAGGAGAAGCTACAGGGTGTGAAGCAAGGCCACCTAATCTAATGTTGAGAAGGGATCAGAGGTTCTCAGATGAGAAAGAAACCTTCTGTCGGGGTTGACAGGCCACTGGCAGTGGCTTGCAGAGGGACCAAGAGCACTTTGGGGCAGCCACAGGTGTGCAGGTGCATAGGTGGGCAGGTGTGTAGGTGTGCATATGTGCAGGTGCACAGGTGTGCAGGTGTGCAGGTG
Source organism: Vulpes vulpes (assembly GCF_048418805.1). Classification (NCBI taxonomy): domain Eukaryota; kingdom Metazoa; phylum Chordata; class Mammalia; order Carnivora; family Canidae; genus Vulpes; species Vulpes vulpes. The sequence continues at coordinate 105,908,267 of NC_132793.1, read as the reverse complement.
TGTAGGTGTGCAGGTGGGCAGGTGCGTAGGTATGCAGGCACGCAGGTGTGCAGGTAAGTAGGTGTGCAAGTATGCAAGTGCGCAGGTGTGTCGGTGTGCAGGTATGTAGGTGTGCAGGTGAACAGGTGTGCAGGTGTATGGGTGTCCAGAGGCTGGAATGGAAAGGAATGTTTAAGAAGTGCATCTGTGGATTATGAACTGGATTCCTTTTGATTTTCTTTGAAGATCTCCAGGGAAGATCCCAGTTGCTTTTGATTACTCTTAGGAAGTGGTTTTTCAACACACATAACTGGGTTGGGGCTGGACTGCATGGACTCCTGGCTTTTGCAGGAAAGAAACACATGGCAATATTACAGATGGTTTGTTCAAGGCAATGGCATCACGTAGGGGTTTAACTTTATTCTTTATCTGCTTCGGTGCCTTTCACATTTCCTCACCATAAATGTATTCCCTTTATAATAAAGAAAAACAAGCTTTCATAGTTTTCTTTCCCTTGATCCCTTAGGGAGTGTCTGTATAGCAGCCAGGAGCTGCCTGGGACATCGGCCCCCTGCCTGCCTATGCCGCAGCCCTGGGTAGGTGTCCCCGTGGCCCTCGCTCGGTCCCTCTTCTGACTCCCAAGCGACTCCCCCTCTGGCTGGCTCTGCTTGGGCTGTAACCCAGGGGTCCAGGTAGCCGACGGCTCTGTGGGGGGGCCTTGCATCTTCACCCCTGGATCTACTCTGTCTCTCCCCAAAATGAGGGTTTTGTTAATGGCTGTACCAGTCTGACTCACGTACATGAAACTCTGTTTGCTTATATGTTTTAATTTCAGGTTTTATAAAATTCCATCATGATACTCAGCAGAGGCTACTTTTCCAGATCATAGGAGAGGTGGCTTTGGGCTGCCACCCAGGGTGACCAGTGGTTCTGTTTTGCCCATGACCGAAAGGGGTTTTGGGACACGGACCTTTTCGGTGTGGAAACAGAAACTCCCTGACACATCAGGACGAGCTGGACACCGCTGCCACCATCAGGCACCCACCTGGACTTCAATGCTACCTTAGTCCTCGGCTGCTTCTGGTGGTGTCAGGGACACTTGTCCCCCTGGAATGACAGATGTGAAAAATGCCCCTTCCTCTCCTGGATCACAGCAGGAATCAGATTAAAATGAAGGAACTTCCCTCTGTATATGTTGGCCTAAAGGAAGTGATCAACTGTCGGAGCCAGACAAGGGGTCTTGGAAGAAAGGGGGGCAGCACACCTGCCCACCCCACCAGCAGAGACACAGCCCAAAGGAAACATCTCTGAGAAGTTCCAGCATCTTCTGCTCAGGGGCTGCCCCTGCTGCAAGCCCATATGCTGCTCCCATGGGCTCTGCAAACAGGGGCTGTGTCCCCACGAACAGGTGGGCCACGGGCCCCTGTCCTGGATCCTGGAACCCTGCACATGGTGAAGCTCCTCGGGGGGATGAGAAGCGTTTGGAGACGAAGAATCACAAGACACTCACAGGACCCAAAGCACAAGCTGACAGCTTCTAACTAGGTTAGCTAAACAAGGCTGCTCCTCGGAGGGAAGTGCCAGCACGGACTCTATTTTGGGCATTTCAGAGGAACATTGGTGATCATGACTTACACTGGATAGAGTGCCTATTTAGGGACATTCGTTTCACTGAAATATTTGCTGAGTATTTTTATAAAGCACTTCAAATCCGAAAAGATAAAAACAATCTCCACAGGAGCCCTCAGAAGAGGGTGGTGAGGACACCGGCGATCACAATGCTGTAGCGTTTATGGTGCAACGACACTTTGAATACCACCTCTTCAGAGCCAAGTGAGAAAGAGCAGAGCAGAGGTGGCAGCAGAAATTGGGCATCAAACGAGTGTTGTGAGCTCAGTACCTCTGCTGATTTTCCCATAGCTCCCACTTTCCCCAGAGGACCGGAGAGTGCTAGGAAGTTCCAAGGGGTCCTGACTCCTTCCCTTGGCAGAAAGAGGGCGAGCTTGGGGAACTGTGGGTGTGCTCACTTCCAGCCACCCGCAGGTGTAGCCAGCTTCACCTTCACCCTGCTTCCAGAAAGACTCGGTGTCAGCAGCCTTGGGTGTCCACAGTGACATTCTGGCAAGGACAGTGTACCTGAAATTCTTAACCCCGGGCATTAAGTCACCTGGAGTTTATTTTCCTGAGTCAGCAAGTCTGGAAGAGGCCTGAGATTTTGTGTCTTGAACATGCTCCCAAGTAATGCTGCTGCTGCTGGCACCACACTTGGAGAGCAGGATGCAGAGCCGAATATGCTGGCCCAGTTGCTGGGAAACAGAGGGTTTCTTTGATGGTCACTAGCTCTGGTCTCGGGTAACCCTAAGACTGCTGCTTCTCCAACCACATAGGATGTGCGTGGACAGTGTGTCATGGCTAACACCTTTCTAGCCCAGCCGTTCCACGATCACAGGGGTGTGGGGCAGCAGAGCTGGAGTCGGTTCCTGGAATTTTTTGAGCCTTTGTCAAACATAAACATTATTAAAAATTAATATATAAACTTACAATTAAATTCCATTAAAAATCAAAGGAGATAAATACTCAAAATTTATCCCTTCCTAATTATTTAATACCTCTTACTATATTATCTGTGCTCTTGAGGTTCTTTAGCTTTGCTGTGTCGGTATGCTGGGAATACTATATAGAGGTTTGTCTCTCTTCCCAACTCTGCGTTCGGTGATAGCCCAATGGCAGCTTGGAATAGGCCACATGGAAGAATTGGCACAACCCAACTGGCAGGTGCAACAAACCTTATTTATTGATTTATTGCTTGACTGATTGTCTACACCAAAGAAAGTACCTAACAGGGAAAACTTATAATAATGCAGATCAAACATAAAGTTAGTGTGGAAATTGAAGCAGATTTCCGTTTCACGAATGTAATTTGTATGCGGTGAGAAACAGTTGAAGAGTAGATCCCATGTCTGACGGGATGACAGTACATTTTGGGGGGAATGAGTAGGTGGGCTGGGATGCAGCTCCATTTGTGAAATTGTAGTTGGCTTGCATGCATAAACTGGGGATATAAAAGTTTGTTAAAAATCGATGAACCTGTTCTATGAAAAGCAATTGATTGTATGGAATTTACAAAAAATAGATTGTATATTTTATTATTTGTAAATACCATGCTACATGCCATTTATATTAATCAGGTTTATTTATTTATTTTTTTGACAAGCTTTTTTAAAGATTTTTTTTGAGAGAAAACACAAGTGGGGGGAGGGGCAAAGGGAGAGGAAGAAGAAGACTCTCCACTGAGCAGGGAGCCCAACACAGGCTCTATGCCAGGACCCTGAGATCATGAATGACCTGAGCCGAAAGCAGACACTCAATGGACTGAGCCACCCAGGTACCCCATTAATCAGGTTAGGAATAAACTTTTATATGTGTGTCTGTATATATGTACATATATACATATACATATATATATATACACATTTATACAGATGTATATATTTACAAATATGTGCATCCATTTTCCCAGCAGAAAACCAGCTTCCTTTGCCAGCACACCACTATATGCAAAGATGCCAGTGTTCCAAAATATCTTCCCAAGTTGCTTCCCAGGTGACAATAACTTGGAAGTCACAATTAGAGATAAGTTTTGAAAAAAAAAAAAAGTTTTGAGAGGCACAAGTTCCTTAGAGTCTTGTCCCAAATTTCCACTGAGGTGTTTAGAGTTGATGCCAGAGCCTTTGTGACGATATACACTATACATAGATGTGTGACACATATATAGATTGAGTGTATATATATATGCACATGTACACATATACACATGTACATACACTTAGACATATATAAATCTATGAGTCCTCATTGAGTACTAACTTACATCAATATTAGTGCTTTACATAGGCTGGTGCCCAAAGTTTTGAGGGGTTTTGGGAGGGTCTCACTGCCTAGGAAGTCCATGCCCTGATGCTACCCCATGATGGTTGCTTTCAAGTATAATGTCCCTTAGGAGGCGTATTGCCATCACCAGAGTGTGTAATCCAACCAATCTTGTTAAATGTTTCTATGCTTATAACACAGACTTGAAGAAATAAGAACATGTCTGGGAGTTACAGTCAGAAAATACCTCTGGTTTTTCTAGGAATCTTATCTAAAGAAATAAGCTATGAGTCTTGTGGGGAGAGAATCATCAATGAACAGACTCAGATGATTGAACTCAGCATATGGCCAAGTTCATGTAGATTGTCTTGTTCTTGGGCTGCCATAACAAGATACCATAGATGGTATTGCTCAAATCACAAACATGTATTTCTCACAGTTCTGGAGTCTGGGAGGTCCATGACCAAGGCGCTGGCTGTTTCAGTTCCTAGTGAGAGCCTCTTATCTTCCTGCTGTGTCCTGATATGGTGGAAAGAGAGGAAGCAAGGTCTCTGTCACTTCTTATAAGGACTCTAAGCCCATCATAAAGGCTCCATCCTCATGGCCTCATCTTACCCTAACTACCTCCCAAAGGCCCACCTCCAAATACCATCAACTGGGGGTTAGGCATCAACCTATGAATACTAGGGAGAGGGGAGACACAATTCAGTCCATTGCATATAGCAGCCTGGAGGCTTTTGGGCTTCTCTGTGGAGGTCTTCAGGGCAGTTCTACACCAGACTGTGGTTGAGGACCCCAAGAAAAAATGTGAGCTTTCCCCTGGAAATATGGAGCTCATGTGCTTATTTTCAGCAATAAGAAGATGGTTCAGTAGTGTCATAATGATTAGAAAAAAGACACTATTTGATTAAAAATGTATTCTTTAGAATCTAAGATGATTCCAAAATTAATCTGAAAGGGTAAATCTGTGGTAAAAATTAGGAAGTTTGGGAGAAGTAATTTAAGGAGAAATCTATACCATTACATCCAACATTGTAACATAAGCTTATAATAACCAGAAAGAAGGGACATAAATTAAGGGAGAGGTATATTAATTAACTAGAATGGGAAGTTTACAAATAAATTCAAGTTTTCATAGCAATGTAGCCTGTGATAAAAACACCATTCAAGAGCAGAGGGGTGAAAGAAAGATTCTTCAAAAATTTCACTGGGGTAATTAGTTTGTCATTGGAAACACAATTAATCTCAATGCATGTCAAGTTAACTGCATGAATACAGATCAGGAGAAGCAAACATCTGACTGTGAAATACCAAACCCGAAGAGCATCAGTAGGAAGTTGTTTTTTTGTGTGTTTTTGTGTTTTTAAATTTAATTTTATTTATTTCTTTGAGAGAGAGAGCAAGAGCACGGGGGGAGGGGTGGGGTGGGGCCCACAGGCAGGAGAAGTAGACCCCCCACTGAGCAGGGAGCCCCATGCAGGACTTGATCCCAGGATCCTGAGATCATGACCTGAGCTGATGGCAGATGTGTCACCAACTGAGCCACCTGGGTGCACCAAGGCAGGGTTTACATCTTCTAAACATGATGCCTTAAAGGCAAGAAATTTAAAGGAAAATAAAGATAGATTTAGACAATTTAGAAGTTAAAAACTCATTTATGACACAACGCAATAAAACTAAGATGCAAATAAAACACTGGAAAATATTTGTAATATGTGTGACAGAGTAAGAACATAAACATAATACATAGAGAAAGTTTCAAAAATTAATAAGACAAGTCAAATAGAAGAATGGGAAAGGATGCCAGCAATCAACTCACACACATGCACATGCACAAAACATAACATAACATGTACAACACAACATAACAAGTGAATCAAGGTGATTAGTAGCTAAAGAAATGCAAAAAGAAGTTTGTTTGTTTGTTTGTTTGTTTTTTGCTTATTAGATTGTAGGGATTAAGATGATTGATGCTATCCAGAACCCATGAGGGTGTAAGACAATGGTTAGTCTCATACTCTGTTTGGGGAGTGTAAATTTTTATAATCTTTCTGGAAGATTGTCTAGAAATATTTATTAAAACTTTTAATATTTTCTCCATATCATATATATATATATATATATATATATATATATATATACATCTCAGCGATTTATTTTGTAGGTATTTAAGAGGATGGTTGGGCAAATATACTAAGGTATGATAGTTATTATCACAGTGAAAAATTAGAAAGACTTATGATGTGCATCTCCTATAGGTTGGTTAGATAAATGATAATGTATTTTTTTTTAAGATTTATTTGTATTTATTTGCGGTGGGGGCAGAGGCAGAGGGAAAGAGAATCCCAAGCAGACTCCCTGCTGAGCACAGAGTAAGAACAGGGGCTCAGTCTCACAACACTGAGATCATGAACTGAGTCGAAATCAAGAGTCAGATGCTCAACTGCTGAACCAAGCAGGTACCCCAATAATATGTTTATACAATGGACTCATTGAAAGTTATTGTGTGTGTTGCATTCACTAAGAGAAAAACATTTTCATTATACAGTATATTGTTAAAAGAATGGTAAGACACCATTTGCACAAAATTTGTATGTACATTTATAAGACAAAATTCTGGAAAGATGTTCCCTGAAATGTTAACAATAGTTAACTCAAAGTTGTGGACTTTGAAATGATTTTCTGGTTTTTGTGTGAGTGTGTGCTTTTCTGTTTTCTTTAAAATTTCTGATATTATTAAAGTGTCTTTTTTTTTTTTCAAAAAGTTATTTTCAGTTTGAAGACAACAAAAGAGAAGGGGATTGGCAAAATTGTGCCCTGAGGATAATTTATATCCTTAAAGGAATTCAACTGAGTGCAAAGGAGAGTAAGAATTAACCATGAATTCAACTCAAAAAAACAAAATCAGGAAAACAAGAGTGAGGAATTAATAGGAATTAAAGGAAAACAGTAGTAAATTAAAACTAGAAAAATACTACAATTAACAAATGTCAAAGATTTGTGTGTGGAAGACAAATGAAGAAGTAGATCAGGTCTGATTGGGTCTTAGGAAGGAAGAAGAGAAAAGAGGCCCCAAATAGCCAACCCTGGGAATACCAAAGAAAGCTACGATCACGGAAAAGACTTACAATCTTGCCTCTCCGGTGGCATGTATTTTTTAAAAATAACATTACTGTAGGTAGGGCCCATGAGGGTGTATCATGAATTTGATATTACCACATTTCAGAGAACAATTTGACAATTATTCAAAGCCTAAACATTTTTGCTATCTATGGACTCAGAAATCTGACTTTTGGCCATTTATTCAAAGGAAATAATCATAAGATATTTAAGTAGATAGATGTGAGACGTGAGAGAGACAGAGACAGAGATAGAAACAGAGATACAGAGACAGAGAGAGACAGACAAAGAGACAGAGAGATAGAGACAGAAACCGAAAAAGAGAAACAGAAAGAGAGAGAGAAGAATATATAACCCACATGAACCTGCATGAACAATGAGTAATAGCGATCATCTCTGGGAAATAATGAACAATCTTCTTTGCTTTATTCCATTTTCTATTCAAGAGTGAATCACGAACACCAAGACAAAATTTAGAAGATATAAATGAGCAATTTACAGAAAAATCAGCAACAAACATTTTTAAAAAATTCAACCTGACTGGTAATAAAAGAAATACAACTGAAAACAATGACTGGATACATTTTTAATTATCACATCAGCAAATTTCCTTAATGATAAGATCTCACGTGGTTGAGGATGCACTTAAATATGACCAAGGGGTGATGAAAAATGGTGCAATCTTCATGGAGGATGCATTTGAAATATGTATAAAAATGGTAAAATTTTGCATGCCTTTTAGTCAAAAACCTCAGGTATTTTGCTCTAAGGAAATAATTCTGAAATTTGAAGATGAACTAGAGGCTCTTCACCACAGTGTAATTTATAATAGAGAGAAACCATGTGAAACCTTTACATCTTCAACAGAGAATTGGCTCATGCATGTACTTCAATATACTGTAGCCATTAACAACGAAGCAGAAGAGTTGCATGCAACCATGTGGAAATAAGTCACAGAGCAAAAAATTATCTGACTTGATAGCTTTATAGCAGATTTCTTAAGGAAAAAAGAAGGGATACAAGATTAATACAATGTACTTTATTGTTTAATTCTAGTTTTATAAATTATACCTATATATTATAAATATTATTGATTGCCTCTTTTTCTTGCTCCTCTGCATTTCCCAAGGGCTTAATAATAAGCACTGTGACACTCACATCATTCACTTCCTATGTGTTTTCTTGCTAAAAGAATTCTATTCTATTTTATGGTCTGGTGCCATTAGACCAGACCAAGGAAAGGATTGGTTGTGGTCTGAACCAATCACAGCACTCTGGCTTTCCATTTTCCTAGTATCCCTCACATGTGCCCCATTTTGAATAACAAGATTCAAGGAGAACCTGGCTGTGTGGTATATTTACTGCTGGGGCAGGTTTACTCCCCCGATAAGAGGGACCCATGTGATTGGCTGTACTCCTTCCTCAACATTTGTCTGGGATGTGATGTTATGGCTTGAGCTGATGGCAGCCTTCTGGTAAACTCCAGGGAGATGCCACAAGCACCCCTGCTGGCCCTGGAAGTCTGGAGCCTCTGATCCATCATCATTCTGTTATGTAAGAAGAGAAGTCCTTCTTTGTCCATTTAAGATGGATTTTATGATACTTGCAGCAAAAACTTCTCTGATTTAATTGTGGAGTTTATAAAAGCATTTGAAAGAAACCATTACTTAACATTAAAAGCCAGAATGTCCATATCTTATCTATATTTTCTAGGTGATACCTATAACATACTTGTAATAACAATCTAGTAAAAGTTATTTAAACATTTATAACAGTCTGGAACACATCCAGTCCCACGAAGCTGATCCCAAGAGGCCAGGTAGCCTAGAACTAATGTGCTGTGTGATCTCAGGAAAGCACCTCATGGCTCTTGAACATAGCTTCCCAGAATGTGGAAAGACTGTGACTCCAATGACTTTCGGCTCCTTGCTAAGAGCACTAGCTAAGCCACTCAGTAGTGACCTCTGAGTCTGTCTTCCCTACGGACAATGACTGGCTGGAAATATACTCTGTGCAGGGAAACTGCTCAGGAACAAGAGACAAGCACTATCCCTCCCCTGGCTTAGAGAAGGGTGTGTATGGGGTGGGCACTGAGAAGAGATGGGTGGTTACCGGAGGCGGATGGAGAGGCAGGCAAGACGGGAGAAGGGTAAGTAAATAAGTCATGGGAATGTAAGTTATAGCATGATGACTATGGTTAAGAATAGGTACTATATTGTATATTTGAAAGTTGCAAAGAGAGTAGATCTTAAAGGTTGTCATCACGAGAACAAAATTCTAACCATGACGGTGATGGATGTTAACCAGACTTACCATGGTGATCATTTTACAATATATACATACAAATACTGAATCATTATGTTGTACATCTGAAACTAATAGGTTATATGCCAACTGCCTCTAAAAAAAATAGAAAAACAAAAACAGAGTGCACGAGAAGCAGGGCACCAAGGGTCACTTCATAATTTTCTTCGTGGTGTTAGAATACCATCTGATGTGATTCTCCTCTGTTACGAGTGGAGCGAACCCTTCCCCAAATCTCCCAACCAGAGCCTTAACTCTGTAACACATTCTAACACCTTCTTACTGAGGTGCCTACTATTTCCCATGGTGTGCATTCTCCCTTGCTGCAACAAGTAATAATAATAATAATGATAATATAATAATTGGTGTGTTCCTAGAGGTCTATGGCTACAAGGTATTGACAACAGTAAGGATTTAAAACTCCTTATTGCTACTATTAGTCATGATTATTTTAGAAAAATATTGTTGTTATTAATCAAGTGGGTCTAGCATATGGGTCCATCTCTGGGGAAGGGACTGAGATTCTACTAGAAGGCAGATTTGGAAGAGGCTGTAAAATATTTACCCATGTTCTCTTGCATGAAACAGGTAGGATGCAACAGCAGAACACTGATTCACACGTACGCTAACACACCCAAAGAGATGCTGACAAATCTAGATGTTCAGAAGGTCCCACCATGAAAGCAGAGAACTTGTCTTTCTTGTTCACAGCTGAATCTCCAGCACATCCCCCCAAAATGCAGATCTGGTCACACAGCCCAAACTCAATGAATTTTTCTTGAATAAATGAATCCGAGCATCCTGAAACACTTCAACAGCTTACTTTTGATATTAATGGATCAGATAGATGCACATAGCTAAGACTTATACAGTGCTTGCCCTGACCAGGCAGTGGCACTAACACTGCACATGTGTTAAGCCAGTTCCCTTCTCTCAGGTCCCAGGAAACAGATCCTACCTGACACGCAATGTTACATTAGCTTCAAGTGTATGACACGATTCAACAAGTTTATAGTTACCTTATGCTATGCTCACCGTAAATGTAGCTACCATCTGCAACAGATGTTATTATTCATTCCATCCTATGGAGGTGGAAACTGAGGTACCGGCCAGTTTAGTGACTCACCAGAAATCCGTGGCTGGTAAGTGGCTGATTAGAATTTAAATGCATGCAGACTCTGCTCTTAACCAATACACTAGTGAAGATATAGATGGTAACAACATGCAATTAACTTTACAGGTGTATTTGTATGTTTATACCCCAAAGCACAGAATGTTCATTTTTTTCTTTCATTGAGTAAGAGGAAAAATGGTTTTTGAGTTTAAAGTGGTCATTTAATAGGCAACAAAATAGAAATTACATAGATCATATAATTTGATGATGGCAAAATAACGTTACACATAAACACCAAAAATAAGAGGAGGGAAATGCAGCAATATCAGGGATGAAAAGGGAATGTAAGAACAGACTAGAGGAGATGAAAAATTAAAAGCTAACGCTTATTGTAATTTTGTGCCTGTGAATTTGAAATTCTAAATGAGATGGACAATTTTGTAAGAAAACCTAAATAATTAAAATTGATCCTAGAAGTAGGAGTCAATTCTTCCTTAGGAAAAAGGACCCCGTGTGCATGTTTACCTGGACGGGCTATACAGCAGGGATGTATATGCTGGGTATATGCTGGGCTCCCTGGGGTGGGGGGCTGGAAGGTTCCCCCCACCTGGAGGGTCTGTACAGTAGGACAGTGGTTTGTACATGCAGGGCCCCCGGTGGGGGGAGGCTGGAAGGTCTCCTGCCCTGCCCTCCCCCACCCTTCCTCTCCCTTCCACGCTGTGGACGAACATTCTGGATTGGGGGAGTTTGGCGGAGGAGGAAACCCAAGCAAGGCAGGGCCACGTGGACAGCAGAGGAGACGCAAGTTCGAATCCTGAGTTGGGTCTGCACGCGTGGCGTAGACTGGGGGAGGGGGGTGCGCCGGCCCTGCTCCTGCCCCGGGGCGCCGCGCCCACCCTCGCCCCCCCCCCCCACCGCCAGCTCAGGCTGGGTTGTGTGGCCAGGCTGACCCTGCTCTGGGGTGCGGGTGCGGGTGCGGGCGGGGCGCGGACGCCTCTCCCCGCCCCCGCTGCCCCCGCGGTGCTCGCTCCTCCCAGGCACACACCCCACGCAGCCTGCCAGCCAGTGCCGCGGCTGGAGACCTGGAGCCGCCAGTCAGCCCTCGACCCGGCCCGGGACCGAGCAGAGCGCGGAGCGCGGGGCGCAGGGCGCAGGAGACCTGCAAGACTGAACTGCGCGCAGCTCTCCTCTTCCACGCCTCCTTGTTTCCCTTAAAAAAAAGAGAGAGAGAACTCTCTTGTTCTCACTCGAACTTGGCGGAGCAAGGGAGGGATCAGAAAGGCACTGACGCAGAGGTTTTATTTGACCAAGTTCTGGGCAAGTCACAGGACCCACGAGGCCGGAGTCATCCCAGCTCCCGGCGCTTTCAGCCTGGCAGTGCCCTTGGGGAACCAGCTTGAAGCCGAGGGCGGGAATGCCAGGTGACCCCGGACTTTGCTTTTGGAGTAATGACCCTACTGGTGGTCTGCGCTCAGGTGGCCTGGTTCGGTGAGCGTCTCCGCCAGGTAAGAGCACCCCAGGGGTCTCCCCTGCTGCAGCGGGTGGGAGGGATCTTGAGCTCCCGAGAAGTAAGTCCACGATGTTTAGCCCAGGCAGGAGTGGGAGGCTGGGAGAGGCTGCTTTTATCACAGGAAATTGTGGGTGAAGGGTGTGGAAGATAGATTTACATTTTTTCTCATTTTTGCACTGACGCGTGGGGGTGAGATGCGTAGGGGCCTGGGTTTTTGTAGGAAATGGTTGCGGAGTGGTGCTGGGTGATAGGCGTCTGAATTCCTGCAAGGACTGAAGGGGGAGCAAAGCCTACATTTTTGCAGAAACCTGTGAGAATCGGGTTATGAGAGGTTATGATCCGGAACACGTTTGAGAAATTGTAAAGAGTTTGAATATGAGCGTTTCAAAGCAGTGATGGAGAAGCACTTACCGCGCTGCTTGCACCTGACGCCACGCTTGGCCTTCGCGGAGATGCCCGCGGACAGCGGCGGCCCCGGAGCGCTCACCGCCGGCGTCCAGCACCTCGGACAGCGCCAGCATCGCGCTGAGCCTGGGCCCTGCGCGCTCCCGGCTCCCCGCGCCCGGCTCCCCGCGCCCCGCGCCCCGCCGCCGGGACCCGCTGCGCATCGCCGCCCGAAGGCCCCGGAGAAGGGACTCCTCCTGAATCGCTAACGCTAACGTGGAGCTCAGCTTCTGATCCGCCTCTGACTGCTTCCCGTGGCTGCGGAAGGAAGAGGCGGAGTATAAAACATCCCCACGCTTCCGCGAATGCTACTCCGGAACGGTGTGGCCTCCTGCATTTTGAAAGGCGTACCCAAACTCCTCCAAAATCTAATATTTTTTGAGCGCTCCTCTGCGCCAGGGCCCTGTGCTAAGCGCTCTCCATGCGTTCTGCTCTTGTTACGCACGGCCCGCGGCGAGCTTGGGTGCTATTATCTTCGATCGATTGATCGATGGAAAATCGCAGCCCGCAGCGAGAGGCTCAGTAGCCCTTCCCATTCTATACAACCGGCTAGTGCTGTCCTGCACCTGTAAACCCCACCCGGGGCTGCGGTCCTGGGGAGGTGTGCCTGAGTGGGTGAAATTCCCTCCTGAAAGCTCCGGGCTTGGGTTCAGAGGAGCAGAGTTTGAACCAAAGCTGTACCACTTACGAACGTGTGCTCTTGGGCAAAATCACCCAACCTGTCTGAACTTCAGGCTCAGTGCCTGTAAAATTAGGATAATAATGCTTCCTTTGCAAGAGTGCTGAGGAAGATGATCGAAGAGATCATGGATGAGGGAAAACTCTGCAAACTGCAGACTGTGGTTGGGAAGTGGAGGCCAGAAAAGGAGGAGCAGGTGATTGGAAGAGGAAGAGGGTGGGTGATGAATGGCAGTGGCACTGGGGTGGGTGATGGGCACTCCAGTGGGAGGGTTCAGAGGGAGGATACTGGATGAGTTTAATTCAACATAATAATTCCTTATTTACAGGACTTTGTAGGGAGTGTTCACATATTGCTTACATTTGACTCTCATAACAATCTTATAAGGCAAAACTGAAGTTCTTCTATTTATTTGGCAAAATGATGCTTGCCAGCAGCTCCACAGCTACCTAGTAGCTGGGGGCTGAGATTAGAATCCAGGTCACCTGCCTGTCTACTCTGGAATCTTTCTGCCACAGTTGTCCATCCTTGGGAGCTCGGACTGTGGAACAATTACAGAACTAGGGTCCATTTAGAGAAACACATAAATATCAGGACAAACCACGTGAAAGAAAAGTGATTTTTAAACCACTGTTTGACCTATAGAAACAACAAATTCATATAGATTAACCGAATGCATGCTCATTGAGTCTATTTTATTTTGTTCCACAAAGACTTGTTTTAAAGATTTTATTTATTTATTTATTCGAGAGAGAGAGAGCCAGTGACCACAAGCAGGGGGAACAGCAGGCAGAGGCAGAGGGAGAAACAGACTCCCCGCCGAGCAGGGAAGGGGCTCCATCCCAGGACCCTGGGACCATGACCCCAGCCGAAGGCAGATGCTTAACTGACTGAGCTACCCAAATGCCCCTCTACAAAGACTTTAAAGCAATTTATAAAGATCCACAAGGTGTCAGGTTGACACATATCAGAAGTAGTTGAGATTCATTAAGATTTAATTGTGTGCAAACTTATGTGTGCAAACATAAGAACAGCCATATGCTTATCTCCCTGAGACTACCACTGCTTTGAACATGTCCTTCGGCAACAATAGAAGAGGAAGAAGAGGGGGAGAAGGATAAATGGGAGAGGAGGAGGGGGAGGGAGAGGAAGAGGAAGAAAGGAGGAGGAGGAAGTTGAGAAAGTAGGCAAGCAACAAGATTAAGGCCATAACCAGAAGTAAGATAAATACAAAGCACGTGCATTAGAAAGTCCTAGAGACTTGCTCTGGGGCACTGAGTACAGTCCTGTGTATTTCCAGTCCCTTTCTCGGGAACATGAGGCACTATGTAGACATTTGCAGGACTCAGTTGGCCTTCCTCCTTTTGCATCATTTTTCCACTAGGGTCAAACACAAATGAATGCAATGCCTCAAGCCTCTGATTTATCTTGGTGCCAAACAGGGAGTTTAACTGGAAATCCGATGCCCCATGACTCAAGGAAGAAGAGATTAAGCAGATGGTATTTTATTTGCACTGAAGTAATTGTTTTTTTTTTTAAAGGATTTTATTTATTTATTCATGAGAGACACAGAGAGCGAGAGGCAGAGACACAGGCAGAGGGAGAAGCAGGTTCCATGCAGGGAGCCTGATGTGGGACTCGATCTCAGGTCTCCAGAATCATGCCCTGGGCCGAAGGCAGGCGCTAAACCGCTGAGCCACCCAGGGATCTCCACACTGAAGTAATTGTTGATTACCTAGTTTATAATGGCTCACAGAAGCAAACCATACTTTAAAGTTTATGAAAAGGGCTTTTGCATCTATTAGGTCACTGGATCCTCCTAACAAACCTCTAGACAGAAGAATCTAGGAAGTGATGGGAAAAATGAAGCATCATGACTTGTATTCCAAGTATTTTACTTAAAAAAAAAACGATTTTATTTATTTATTTGAGAGAGGGGGTGGGTGGAGAGAGCACAAGCAGGGGGAGCTGCAGACTCCCCGCAGAGCAGAGCCCGATGCAGGACTCTATCCCAGGACCTTGGAATCATGACCTGAGCCAAAGGCAGACGCTTCACAGACGGAGCCCCCCAGGCACCCCCAAGTATTTGACTTTATGTCTAATGTCATAAAACCACATCTCTGCAGAGGTAAATGGCCTGAATGTGTGAATCAGGCCAGTGGTAAGACTACAGAGAATGGCAGGGCCTTTGCCAAACTGAACAATGAATGATGCATCTTAAAACCTTCAAATTAGAAAAATTAAAACATGGTGCCAGTCAAGCAAGATGTCCCTGGGGGCCACACTTGGCCACACTTGGCCCCTTTATTGTACAGCCTTGATCTATGCTGCTCAGGCTAAAGATGTGCAGAGGCGCAAGAGCTTGCATTCAGCAAGATAAAAGACTCTGTCTTTAAATTCCCTATTTCTAAACTGGGAACAGTTGAACAAGATGGCTCCTCGCAGCTTCAAAAGTCTTAGACTTTCACAATTTTGTGGACAGTAAAATAATGCAAGGGCTTCTGGACAAAACAGGCAACTGCTTCCACCCACCCACTTCATCAGGGAAAGCATTGATTTGTTTTTTTGGTGTTGGTGATGTTTTAGTTTTCAGTGTTTCTCTTACAGTCCCTGGGCTTCTGGGAGGTGTGTTCGGTCCATTGTGCTGTGGCTGAGGAAGGGAGGAAACTACCCTGAGCGGAGGGGTGGGGGGAGCAGGGAGCAGGGAAGGAACCCGGAAAGTTTTGCTCACTTTTTAAAGATTGTACTTATTTATTCATGGGAGACACACAAGAGAGGCAGAGACACAGGCATCCCCTGTGGGGAGCCCCATGCGGGACTTGATCTCAGGACCCCAGGATCATGCCCTGAGCCAAAGGCAGACGCTCAATCACTGAGCCACCCAGGTGCCCCAAATTTTGCTTACTTCTCACTTAACTCTGTTTCTGAAACATGTGAAAAAAAACCCACTTTGGGGTTGCTAATTTTAAAACTTGATGCCTAGCAGTTGAAACGCTTGGGGTTTCAAAATTCTGGGCACATGTCAGCTCTGTCCAGTCAGAATTGCTTCCTTCCGCCAGTGATCTGAGGAACCATGAAGCCATCTGATCTTTCCTGTGTCCGGTGCTCCTCACATTCCTTCTCTACTGTGCACAATGGGAGATAAATTCCCAAATCAACATACATTAGATCTTGGTTGACCCACCATCCAGCGGCTCACTATTCAAATCTACCTTTAGAATTCCTCTCCCGCGCAATGCTTCCTTGACCTCCTTGCACTGGTGCCTCTGACCTTCTTCATCCCTCAGAGGCTCCTAGTGACCTCCAGCCTCCGGCCAGACTCTTCCAAATCTGACTTCTACACATTTCTTTGTCCTTAATGTTGAGCGTGTATACTGACACTCAGTATATATTTGATGGTGAATGGATGAATGGATGGATGGATGGATGAGCAAGTAATGCCAGGGTGTCAGTCATGGTTTGCTTTATTATAAGTGATAGAAATTAATTCAAGTTTCCTAAATAAAAACATGCCAGTTTATCAGCTCTTTATGGGGATATCAAACCCTGGGGAGTAGCAGTGAGGAGAATGAAAAGTAGAGTGAAGAGGGAGGAGCCAATAGAAGGGGGACATGGAGCCAGCCTCGGCCCAACAACAAGCTCACCGCTCACCGAGAGCTCAGTCTTGTGGAAATCCTCTACCACATCCCGCCCAAATCCTTGAAGCCCACCGCCCACAGGCTCTGGGGGGAAGAAAGGGAGAGGAGACTGCCTGACATCTCCTTCCTACCCTGCCCCCTACTAGTCAATGTCTGCTCTAGAAAAGGTTAACTTGCCCCCACTTCTGTGCCCAGTGGCCTCACTGGGGAAACCGTGGCTCCTGATCAGTTGAAACCAGGGGCTCGGGCCACCTGCCCCCTGTAGCACTGATCTGAGGCCATGACGATGGGGAAGCCAGGTGAGTGGCCACCGCTCTGAGATGGATAGGTCAACGTGACCTTGTCGGTCTGGGGGAGGCAGAAAAGTGAATGGCAGGACTCCAGTCAGCCGACCTCGGATCAGGGCTGCAAGGGTCAGCTCAGGGTCCAACTCTGTCCTCACTCAAAACTCTTGCATTTTTGTCATTTAGGAATGCCAGTTGCAGGGCTCACAGTGGAAAAATGGTTGTGGACAAAGCGAAAATTCCTCCCTGCACACAGAGGGTGTTGTGCCCATGGATGGGCTGGGAAACAACCCAATGCCTTGTCTGCATTCTGTTATCTACTTAGGAGCTAGGATTTGGGACAAGGCCCTAGCTCAGGACAGCAGGTGACCCCTCATTCCAAGTGAAGAAGAGCTAGATATCCCGTCCTGTTCCCTCTCGCCCTTCCTCCTTCCTTCCCTACCCTGGACTTTGGAGTACTCTGGAAGGTTGGGATTGCCCCGAGCGTGTGCCACAGAGGGATCACTCGACAGTCCATCCTCATGTCCTCCCCACCCTCCGTTTCCTGTCTCTTCCTCCTTCCCTTTGACTCTTCCTTTATTCTTCTTTCAACTGTGGCACAGCTGATGAGGGAGAGAAGACCTCATTTCTCCCTTGGGGGCTCGGAGGGGGCAAGGGGGCTCAGTGCTCTGGGAAGGACATTGCCCAGGAGATTAACAAGCCAATGCTCAGCAGAGAAGCTTGCAAAGTATCTAGGAGCCCATGCAGCATCCAGCTTTTCTTGTGTTGTGTTGTGAGTGTGGGCTGTGTGTCTCTGTTGTGTGTGTGGGTAAGAGTCTGCGTGCTGTGTGTGAGTGTAAGAAAGAGAGCGAGAATGCAAAGATGTAGTAAAGCACTCCAGCGTGTGAATATACTACCGTTTCTTCATTTTCTTCTTGGGGGGCTGTTTCTAGGTTTTATTTTTTATGAATAGCGCTGCCGGGAACATTTTCATATATGTGTGGCTATACAGATTTATTGGTAATTTGCTGATATGAACAAACCTTCCCAAAATGAATGGCTTAAAACAATAACCATTTATTCGTGCATATTTCTGCAGTTTGAACTAGGCTCTGGAAACTTCTACTGCCCTCACTTGGGTTCCCTCCCGCAGCTGTAACTAGCTGGGGGCTGGCTGGTGGGTCACATGGTGGTGGTCAGCCGGGGTAGTCAGCTGGGGCTCCCTGTGTCCTTTCTGCAGGACAGCTGACACATCTGTCTGAGGCAGCTTGGCTCCAGACAGCACACTGGAAGCTGTCAGATCCACAGAGGCCTTGCCTGAAAGTCACTCTGGCTGCATTTTATTGGTCGAAGCAGGTCACACGCCGACTCCTCCTCTTGACAGGAGGAGGACCAGTATCTCCTTGCACACGGGGTACAGGCGGGGGTGGGGGGACTCTGTGGCCAAGCTTTCCAATCTACCAGAAGTGGAAGTGCAGGCAGGGAATTACCGGGGTTGGAGGGCTGGTCTGTGCCCCGGCCGCGGGCTCCTGTTGCCTTCTACCCTCGTCTATCCCTGGTCTGGTTTCGGCCCCGCTGAGTTAGACACCAGGTGTGGTGCTATCTCATTGTGCTTTAATTTGATTTTCTTTGACTACTAATGAGGCTGAGCACCTTTTTATGTGCTTACTGGCCATTTGTGCATCCTCTTTTGGAGGAAGTGATTTGTGGGAGTTGTTTCCATAGCCTGGGTGTGAGTCAGTGATAATCTCATGCCGCCCTCCCGCTTCCATCTCCACCTAGTCTCCTCCTGATTAAAAAGGAAGTAACATTTGAGCTGAGGTTTGCAGGCTGATGAATAATTAAAGGTCAGGGAGGCCTTACAGTTAGAAACATGAAGAGGGCTACAAGGGACAAAGTCGGGCATGTGAGAAGCAGCCAGATTTGAGGTCCACAGTGTGTGTGTTGGGGGGGCAGGAGCTGCAGTGGGTGGTGCCAGGGAGGTTGGGCCACAGACAGGGGGCAGGAGACAGAGCAGAGGTGACCTGCTCCTGGCTGCTTCCGCTCCTTCGCCTACGTGTGGAAACCCTGCTTCAGGTGTCCAGAGTGCAGGGAGGGCACCCCTAACACGGAAGACCTCAGGAAAGTGATCTGTTTGTGTGGGACCAGAGAGGAATGGTGATGGTGGAAACAGAAGAGAGGCCATGCCTCATGGGCACACACACCCACGCTCATACCCTCCACATCCACACGTGTGTACACACCCACATGAACACACTCCCACACCCACATGTGCACACACATCCACATGTGAGCACACATGCACACATGAGCACACACACCCATACCCACATGTGTGCACACTCATGTGCACACACCCACAGAATCCACACATGAGCACATATCCACATGTGTGCATACCCCCACATCCATTTACACTCACACACGTGTGCACATACCCACATCCACATGTGCACACACACTCCCACACACATGCACCCCACATGTGTGCACATACATGTACACATATGTGTATACACATCCACACCCCCACATGCATGCACACATACCCACATGAACGCACACTGCATATCCACACAGACCCCACATTTGTGCACACACACGCACATGGGAGCACATGCACAACCACCCACATATGTGCACACCCATGTGCACATACCCAAATGCGTGTACACACCCATGTAATCCACACGAGAGCACACATGCATGTACACACATGCACACCCCACATGTGTGCACAGACACCCACACTCACATGTGCACACACCCCACATGCACACACACACATACATGTATACACACGCACACATGTGCACACACACTCACATACGCACATATGTGTGCACACTCACACTGCACACACATCCACAGGTCAGCAGGAACCTTTAGAAGGAGGAAGCAGAGAGATAGGAAGACATAGACTTGCACACATAATTAACAGCATGTGGTCCCTGGGTGGAAACATTTCCAGAAAAGATCTCCTGGGAACACAAACAGAACTGCAACAAGATCCCGCTGAGATGTAGCTCTTAGAACAATGCTTCCTTAAACCTTTAACCATAGTTGCTTCTGAAGACAGTGGCTTCAAGGAGGTATGTATGTATGTGTGTGTGTGTGTGTGTGTGTGTGTGTGTGTGTGGCATGTGTGTGTGTTCACATGCATGCATAAGGAGAGCTCTTCTTCACATAATTATTATTTTTTAAATGTTTTATTTATTTATTCATGAGAGATGAGGAGAGAAAGAGAGGCAGAGACACAAGCAGAGGGAGAAGCGGGCTCCATGCAGGGAGCCTGACGTGGGACTCGATCCGGGGTCTCCAGGATCACGCCCTGGACCAAAGGCAGGCGTTAAACCACTGAACCACCCAGGGATCTCCATTCTTCACATAATTAAATGTGGTTTGGGCTTTTAAAAAATAGCAAGTATCTATTAATGCATTACAAATTTATAAAGGCTATGTATCCATCTCTCAGCTTCAGCCAGGAAAGGCTCTTGACTTCCAATTTAATAGAGGATCATAAACTGATCAGTAATGCTTGGGGTGGTAAGGTGGGGGGCAGAGCTGTGGCTGTTTGCTCAGCAGGACCCAGGGGGCACAGGGTCCATGGGGAGGGGCTGTGATGGCACAGGTAGGGGCCAGGGAGGGACCCATGGGCTGGCAGAGGTGCCAGTGCCCGGGCCCCCACCTCTACTTATCTGTGGGAGTCCTCTCCAGTAACACCCAGTTTGGAGGCTCGAGGTGCAGGAAGTGGGTGATGGACATGGGGACAGCCAGACCAGAAAACCTAGCTTTGACAGGCCTCAGCTGAGGAAGTTCCTGTGCAGGCAGGCGTGCAATCCGTTGGTCCTCTGCTCTATACCTGTTTATGGGAAGGATGTGGTGTGGCATCATTCTGGAAGACTGGAAGGAGGATGAGGAGGATTCTGACATCTGCTGGAAGAGCAGAGACTACTACCCAGATAGGGGTAGCTCTATAATGATTTTTTTTTCTGATTTTGCCTTATAATGATTTTTTTCCTGATTTCTCCCCTGTTACAGTGGTAATGCACACTTATTTTAGGAAGTACAGCAAAAAGAAGATGAAGGCTGCCCATAATTCTATTACCATTCTGGTGTGTTTCCTGCTGGAAGAACAATGCAATAGACAATCATTTACGAGGTGACATGATGTGCAAATTGCTGCTAGATGTTGGGGCTGCAGAGCAAGCAAGGGAGACACACACCTTTCCTTGTGGGACTTGATGCCAGTGGTGCCTACGGGCACGAAGCAAAGTTTCCTACACGACAACTGAGGTAAGTATGGAGCAGACAGCCCAGTGACGGCAGCTTGTCCTGGTTACTAGGTGTAGCATTGTGTCAGCTGCTTTACTGTGCTTAAGGGTTTTCTGTGTGTGCTCTCATTTGATCTCCATGCTGGCTCTATAGCAGCTGCCACCTTTCCAGCCCCCACGCAGTACAGATGAAGAAAAGGATGCAGACAAGCCAGGTCACCTGGCCAAGGTGGCATCACTCAGGATCATCACTCTGGGGTTTGACCGCATCCAGCCCTGTAATAGCCGCACCACTCAGATCACCTCCAGAACACACGACACTCTTTCTCTCTTCTTCCCTCGCTAGGTCTGATCACCACGGTGGCCCCAAGGCGCTGGCGCCAGTAGGATGGATGACGACACAGAGCTGAGGACTGATGGAAACTCGCTTCTAAAGGCTGTGTGGCTGGGGAGGCTCAGGCTGACTAGGCTCCTCCTGGAGGGGGGCGCTTATATCAACGAAAGCAATGACAAAGGGGAGACGGCTCTCATGGTGGCCTGCATCACCAAACACGTGGACCAGCAGAGCATCAGCAAGTCCAAGATGGTGAAGTACCTGCTGGACCAGAGGGCTGACCCCAACATCCAGGATAAGTCTGGCAAGACAGCTCTTATCCATGCCTGCATCAGGGGGGCTGGCGGAGAAGTGGTCTCCCTGCTCCTGGAGAACGGAGCTGATCCCAGCCTTGAGGACCGCACTGGGGCTTCAGCGCTGGTCTACGCCATAAATGCAGATGACAAAGACGCCCTGAAACACCTGCTCGACGCCTGCAAAGCCAAAGGGAAGGAGGTGATTATTATAACGACAGATAAATCATCATCAGGCACGAAAACCACCAAACAGTATCTCAATGTCCCTCCTTCACCCAAAGTGGAAGACCGACAGCCACCTCCACTGTGCATGTCGCCCTCGGATATTGAACTGAAAGCCCCAGGCCTGGGCTCTCCACCCAGTGAGAGGGAAGATGATTTCTTCAGCCTCCAAACAGGGCATCTGAGTAGTTGCAACACTGCCAAAGCTCTGAATGAGCCTGGGTCACCCACCAGGAAAGCAGGGAACCCCAAGAGGGCCCGCCTGCCCCAACTGAAGAGGCTCCAGTCTGAACCCTGGGGTCTGATTGCGCCGTCTGTGCTGGCTGCCAACACACGTCAGGATGAGACCTACGGTGCTAGCGCAGATGGTGAGGTCATCAAGAGCATTAGTGATATGTCCTTCCCCAAAAGGGGGCCGCTCTCCAGAACCAACAGTATCGATGGCAAAGACCCCACCCTCTTTCCCACAGTCACAGAGCAGGTTCTCAAGATCCCAGCCTCCCCGGCACCAGCATCCTGGAAGGCAGCCTATGAGAAGGGCCAGGCTTCCCACCCTCGCCTGGCCCGAAGAGGAACTCTCCCCATCGACCAGGAGAAGGCTGGTGTCAGTGCCACAGGGTCCCCCGCTCTCAAAGATTCAGTGTCCCTCAAATGGCTAGAGAATGACCTGCATGACTTAGATTTACAGGCAGCAGCGGAGCAGCTCAGCTCTGTGTCCCTAGAGCCAAGCAAAGGGCCCTTGGACAAGAAGAGGCTCAACGGCTCCCACCTGGCCCTCTTCCATGGCTCAAGGGAGTCCCTGGACGCTGCACCCAGCACGTCCCCCAGCTCAGCACGCCGCAGGCCACCGCATCTTCTGGAGAGGCGAGGTTCTGGAACTCTGCTGCTGGATCGAATTTCGCACACCAGGCCCGGCTTCCTCCCGCCTTTAAATGTAAATCTGAACCCACCCATCCCAGATATCAGATCTAGCGGCAAACCTCCTTCTCCACTTGCTGGCGGCTTAAAATCCATGGTTCCCGTTGCGCCAAGTTCACCAAAGAGAGTTGACTTGAGAAGTAAAAAGAAGCTCCTCAGGCGGCACTCTATGCAAGTGGAGCAGATGAAGCAGCTATCTGACTTTGAAGAAATCATGACCTAGAAGCTTTCAGAGGGGTTTTGAAAAAAGACTCTGTAGTTAATGAAAGGCTCTGTAATCTTGGCCAACAGAGCCATGCAGACCCTGTGCATCCCGTTCATCCCTTAGGGCTGGTGGAAGATGTGGAACAGGGTGCTGTTTCCCTTCTGAAATGGTCTCTGGGTTTTTACAGGCTTACTTGAAGAGAGCTTGGAATAATTGGGTTCTAGACAGGAAATCATCACACACACACACAAAAAAATTCTCCAAAGGAAGAAAGCCTCCGGGGTTTGGAAGGAGCACAGCAAGCACAATGATCTAGGCTCAGTTCTCCTCTGCCAGACAGACAAGAACTTAGAGCCTACGACAATATTCAAAGTATGCCCTTTGTAATAAATCTATAAAGTGCCTACAAAGAAGATGAGGCTTTCACATTTGTCGGGATGTGCGAAAGCTCCAAACCAACCTTGAAGCCAGGAAATCTGGTAGCTGTGCTCTGTTGGAAGGAGAAGTGAGCTCCCCCATCAGGGGGCTCTAGCAGGTAGGGCACCATCCAGCACGGCACACTCGAGATCTTTCCAAACCCCAGTTACACACCGTGTTCGCACGCATATCTGGATGTGCTTCCCCAACTATCATAACATGTCCCCCAAATTCTGATGTGCCCCACTCGTTGATGCCTCCAAAAGACAGCCCTGCCTCCCTCCCGCCCCGAAGCAAGCTCTGCGTTGAAAGCTTGTGAAAAAACAATCAGGGTCTGTTCATTAATTTGGAATGTGTTGAATGTGATACAATTTCCAGAATAGACCTGTTTCATGCTTGTTCTTAAGAAAACTTGATGAGAGATCCCCAAAGCCAGAGCGGTAACTAATGATGGGGTGTATACAGATGAAAAGCACAAGTGGGTGGTTCTCAGGCCAGAAGCAGTGGGGACTGGACTGAGTTATATAGCCTGAAAATGCTAAGGGGTGCAGACTGTCATTTCAGCTACTCTCGTAGAGGTAATTCAAGAAAAATCCAGTTTCTGCTTTGCCTGAATTTTCCACGTGATGGGGGATTTGTAAAAATAACCTCCCTGAATGACCCTCTCCAGCCACGTTGCACTCACCCCAGGAGGGAAGCAGAGACTCGGTACATTTGGAGGATTGTAGCCGTGTTTCAGATGAAGGTGTTCCTGGTTATCTCCCATCTACTTTTCTTTTCCTGCTGCCCAGACACATTTGCTCTAGGGTTTGAAGAATATGGTGATCCCTGGGCATCTCATCCCAGGAGGAATGAGTAAAGGCTCTGAGATTTGGGTTTGTATCCATGTTTCATCATTCACCAGCTTTGTGATTTTCCTAAGCCTCCACTTCCTCATCACAAAAGGGGGTTGACAGTGTTTCACCTCGAAAGGGCAAGGGAGAGTGAAGTGCAGTGTGCCCGAGAGAGCCTGCTGCCGTGCCTGGCACGGATAAGTAAGTGGATGGGAGGTAGCTAATTCTGACTCACATCTTCAGACCTCTGAGGCTTCCCCATCTCACATGATGCATGATATCCTACACAAAATGGACTAAAGTCCAGCTGAAAAATTCAAGTGTCTCCTTGAGACTCCCAGTGATTCCATAATACTGAGCCCTCAGTACGTTGGCAAAGTAGAATATATTTGGCCACATCAGCCAGACATTTATCCCGAACAAAAATGCTGATGATGTTTACAAATAAACCGCATATTTATTTTTTAATCATTCCGTTGGGGCAGACCCATACTCAACCTTGGCACTACTGAAATTTTAGGCTGGATAATCCTTTGTTATGGGAGACTGTCCTGTGCACTGTAGGAGGTTCTGCAGCAGCCCTGGCCTGACACCCACCAGACATGGGTAGCATCTTCCTCCTACATGTGACAACCAAATACGTCCTGGGGGCAGCATCACCTCGGCTGATCACCACTGCTCTGGGAGGCTGACAGTGCATCTGGCAGAAATATGTCACGACCAACAAAGCTGCATGGAGGTGTGGGTCTGGCTGGGTCAGCCCTCCCATGGACTTGAAGCCAATCGAATTGTGCTTTTGTAGGATGATTAATCGATCCATAACTTGGGCCCTTAGGATTCTTGGCAAAATACAAATGGGTTGCTAGTGGCCTCTTGTACTTTGCAGGGGGGAAGAAAAGCATGTAAACTAGTGAAAACAGAGCTCAGGAACCTGGTTTAGCGTGGACAATCCATATGCTTCTCG
This sequence comes from Vulpes vulpes, assembly GCF_048418805.1. Lineage (NCBI taxonomy): Eukaryota > Metazoa > Chordata > Mammalia > Carnivora > Canidae > Vulpes > Vulpes vulpes. The sequence goes on along the minus strand of NC_132793.1, from coordinate 105,882,883 downwards.
GGACCACTGAGTCACGAAAAGTCCTTACCAAATGGACATGATTACAGGCAAAGAAACAACTCTCCAATGCATTAGAGAGAATCACACAGACAACCATTGTTCTCAGCAGCTCATTAAATACCCATACACACTCATGTGCACACACATGCTACACAAATACACTCCAATTGTCGTTAGTGCCAGGGAAAACTAACGTCTGCTAGTAGATCTAGTCGTGGGGATCTCGTAGACCTACTAGATCTCTGCTAGTAGATCTACCACTGCACATGTCCATTTCCCCAAACCTTTAGCTAAGACTTGAAAGCCTAATTTATCCTAAATAGTGAGTGAGGCACATTCATAACAATTAGCTTATGTGAGACATGAAACGTGATAGCTATTTATCCAGAATAACCTGTCTGTCCCACGAATGCCTACAGCAGGTGCTCTCAGGGCACTCACAGCCTGCCTCCATCAGTTATGACCTGTCCATTGGCCTTTCTCTGGACAGTCTCCAGGAGAGAACCTTCTTTCATCCCTGTTTAATGATGCATTAGCTGGATTAGACTGTTCCAAACCAGTATGACCACAACACTTTATCACGGTTAGTGCATAAGTAGGTGATTTTGTCCACGTTGACAGACCTCACAAGGATGCTTCTTAAAAGTGTACTTTAGATTCAACTATGTTTTCTAGACCAGAGATTAGCTTTTCTTTTGGAAAACTACTATCACTAAAGAAGTTAGCTGCAAACTGTAGTTGTAATTACCCATCCACTTAACTTTCTGGAATATTTATCAAAATATATTATAGAACAGGAGCCTAAAGTTTCAAAGTCTGGAACTTCAGTTTAGTTTCTAGACACTCCAAAGCCAGTTTTTGTTTGTTTGTTCAAACCTATTGTCAATTATTCTAGAATTTCATCAGGTAAACAGTATCTTGCAAAATGCAGGCTGTGTCTGACCTTCCTCCTTTGTGTGTGTTGGTGCTTTGGACATATCGTGTGTTGCTTGAATCGGTTCTCTGTGGCATTATACTCTAGTCTCAAGCTGACAATGTGCTCAAAGATATTTCAATTGCAAGTAATGGAGCTTTTTAGGTACCTCTAACATGTCAATAAAAGATATATTGCAATCCTTCCATAGCCTGCCCCATTTTTTGTAGTGAAATCTCAAGGACAGATATTAACTTTTCCTTACAATGGGGTTGACATGACTGCTTAGGAACATTAACCTCAGCAGACACCCAGTATTTTATGCATGCATAACTTTATTTTATTTTTTATTTTAAAGATTTTATTTATTTATTTATTCATGAGAGACAAAGAGAGAGAAGCAGAGACATAGACAGAGGGAGAAGCAGGCTCCTGGTGGGGAGCCCAGTGTGGGACTGGATTCCAGACCCTGGTTTCACAGCCTGAGCCGAAGGCACTCAACCACTGAGCCACCCAGGTGCCCTGCACGCATAATTTTAAAAATTAATTCTTTTACTTACCCAAGTATTATAGTTTCTCTCTTGGTTAAACAAAAGGCAAAGGACAAGAAGGTGCACTTCATGGTGAGAGCTGGTGTCTGCTCTGCCCCCACTGCTTGGGTTTCCTGGGGCTGCACCTGTCACCCAATGCAGCCACTGGCTCTCCCTCCTTGAGGCCTGTGTCTATGTCAACAAGTGTTAACATAAACTCCCACTTGAGGGCAGAGCATCAAGAGGACAAGCCCTCGTCTCTTAAAGTACAGGGTTCTGTGATTCACGTTGCACCCACAATCCCTGATTCTCTGAACAGTTCAAACCTTTCCTTAGGTTCTCCCCTAGACTACTGAAATGAATTATGTCAACACAAAGGGAAAGAAAGGGGGCAAAAGACATGAACAGAAATCTCACAGAGGAAGACATAGACATGGCCAACATGCACGTGAGAAAACGCTCTGCATCACTTGCCATCAGGGAAATACAAATCAAAACCACAATGAGATGCCACCTCACACCAGTGAGAATGGGGAAAATTAACAAGGCAGGAAACCACAAATGTTGGACAGGATGTGGAGAAAGGGGAACCCTCTTACACTGTTGGTGGGAATGTGAACTGGTGCAGCCACTCTGGAAAACTGTGTGGAGGTTCCTCAAAGAGTTAAAAATAGACCTGCCCTATGACCCAGCAATTGCACTGTTGGAGATTTACCCCAAAGATACGGATGCAATGAAACGCCGGGACACCTACACCCCGATGTTTCTATCAGCAATGGCCACAATAGCCAAACTGTGGAAGGAGCCTTGGTGTCCATCGGAAGATGAATGGATAAAGAAGATGTGGTTTATGTATACAATGGAATATTACTCAGCAATTAGAAACGACAAATACCCACCATTTGCTTCAACGTGGATGGAACTGGAAGGTATTATGCTGAGTGAAGTAAGTCAATCGGAGAAGGACAAACATTATATGTTCTCATTCATTTGGGGAATATAAATAATAGTGAAAGGGAATATAAGGGAAGGGAGAAGAAATGTGTGGGAAATATCAGGAAGGGAGACAGAACATAAAGACTCCTAACTCTGGGAAACGAACTAGGGGTGGTGGAAGAGGAGGAGGGCGGGGTGGGGTGGGGGTGAATGGGTGACGGGCACTGAGGGGGCACTTGACGGGATGAGCACTGGGTGTTATTCTGTATTTGGCAAATTGAACACCAATAAAAAATAAATTTATTATAAAAAAAAAGGGAAAGAAAGGAATAGGTTCAGTATATCTGTTCCCCAGTTCTATCTTCGGGAAAGGCAGGCCCAGGTCATCTCCAAATCCCTGAGGGACCCTACAGGGGTGGGGAGAGAAACTGATGGGAGTGATGGGGGAGAGGTGATGAGGGACAAGGCCACAGTGGCCCACCAGAGGGAGAGGATGCATTCCCAAGATTGATAGAAGGCTTAGAATTTTGGGGTCCCTTGAGTAGAACTTGTTCCCTTCCAGAGCAAAACCGTAGAGGGGAGAGGCTACGTGGTGCATCCTGGGAGACAGGTGGGGGTCAGGCTGGGCAGGAAGGACTCTAAGCCACTTGCCCTGATGGAACATTGCAGCTTGGACAGTGTATACCTCAGCATGGCTGGTGAGCAGGAGGAGGAAGGGCACCCAGAGCCTGAATGCTGTGCACTGTTGAAGACTGCCACAGAATGGGGCCAGGGGGCACCTGGGAGTATCTGGTGGGCTCAGCCTGTGAAGCATCTGCCTTCGGCTCAGGTCATGATCCCGGGGTCCTGGGATGGAGCTGTGTCAGGCTCCCTGCTCAGTGGGGAGTCTGCTTCTCCCTCTCCTTCTGCCCCGCATGTGCTTTCTCTCCCTCCCTTCAAAATAAATAAATAAATTCTTAAAAAAAAAAAAAAAAAAAAAAAAGGAATGAGGCCAGGAGAGCTCTTCCATGATTGAGATGAACATTCTTATCGTCTTTGTTAAGGTCGGGGGAGGGAGACCAGATCCATTTTAATTTGATTTAGGAAAGTGAAGAAGTGTGATGTTTCTTATATCCAAAGGTCATGAAATTTGTAGCAATCCTTGCTCTATAGCACAGTGTCAGAAGGAAGAGACCTACATCACACTTGGAACTTGGCCTGGGGGAGGTGGTCAAAGGCGAGGAAAACCTCAGGCAAGACAAGGGAGGTGGTTACTGTCCAGCTGTAAGGATGCCAGATAGGGTCCACAGGGAGGAGGGTGCCAGAAAGTTCTCCGTGGGAATCCTCCGCTGACAGTGCTTCCCTGATCTGACGCTAGTCGCTAACGGTGGATGTGGGGTTTGAAATCATACAGTAAAAATGTAGCGCCACCCGCTGGAGAAAAGAAAGGGTCAGCATTGTGAGGAAGGACAGGGAAGGAAGAGGAACAGAGGGGATGAGAAGGAAAGGGCAGAGAGGTCGAGGTCCTGCAGGTGGGTGGGAGCCCACATGGAGAAACATCTCCTGGATCTCCATCCGGGAGTCCTCAGCCTCCCTTGGGGTGATGGACCCAGGAAGCACAGATACCCTTGATCTACAGCAAAAAGGGTTTCTCATATGGGGAGAGCTAAGGGAGCTGAACTGATTTTGTAATTATCCCATTAGAATTTAATAAGTATTTAACACCCCCCGCCCCCAGCCTCCACCTTTTGCAACTGTATGCACTGTTGGTTGCCTGTCTGGTTTGATTTCTCCCTTCTTGTTTTAACAAACCTGATTGTGTTCGTGTAGTTGCTGTATATCTCTGCCTCTCTTTTGACTGAAGCAAATTTGCTCCACCCCTAGTCACCCCTAGGGAAGTCCTGATTGGTCACAGTTAATCAGAACAAGTCCATTCTCCTTATCAGCCCTTGGCTAAAGGATCCAATCTAAACCAATCTCCATGGGGCTTCCCTCGTGTCAGTGCCTTAGGTCCAGAGACAGATAGGTTGCCTAATTGGACCAGTTGGGCTGAAGGTAAGGACATATGTCCCATGGTTGAAAGATTTGCTGTTCCTTCCATTAGACATGACCAAATAAACATGTTGTTTCAAAGCTTATTTGTTCAGTTTGATGACTCTCTCTTGAGCATAGAGTCTAAAGATGAAGCCAACATGCAGAGGAGGGTAGCACTGGGAGGAAAGTGGAGCCTTGATCCACTTTGATCGTGCTATGTCTGCAGCTACTCACCTCTGAACTTTCTGCTACATGAAAGAAGATATCCTTGTATCCTTTAATCACATGTTGGTTTTTCATTTCCTTTGGACACTATGTGAATTGCTTGCTTATCTAGTCTCTGCTTGAATATTTTAATGATGAAAAAAATCAGTATCCCTGTTCATTAAGCTTTGGAAAGCCCTAATTGCCAGAAGTCCTTTCTTTTATTAAGTTAAAGTGCACCTCACTATCAGACTCATGCTTTGTTCCAGGTTACACAAGATGGAACACGCAGGACAGAAATGCCCTGAGGTACAGGTGGACACTGTGTTTGGGAGGCATGTTGCCTTTAGAATCAGGCGCATCCGAATTCAATTGCTGGCTTAGCCATGAATAAGCTGAGTGAGTTTGGGCGCTATGGCCACTTGTTCAATGGCCACATATTCCTACCGTCCTAGTATGCTCCTCTTCTGAATGGGACTTAGAGCTGCTCCCATCCAGAGATGGTCTAATTCTTCACCTTGAATCTGGGCTGGACTTGGGACTTGCTTTGGCAAAAGAGACACTGGGGAGTAGTTTTTTTGGGGGGGGGGGGGCTTGCTGTTTCTGCCCTGGCCTCTGGGATGCTACCCTGAGCCTGCTATATAAGGAAGTCATGTAATTGCAAGAGGTGACAGGATGCATGAGGGCTGAGCTGCTGTAGCCAACAACCCACATCAGCTGGTGCACACGTGAGTGGGGCCATCTTGGACTTCCAGCTCAGAGGTCCTCCAGCTGAAGGCAGGTGCATGAATAAGTCCGAGCCAGCCAGCAGAAGAACCATCCAGCCCACTGATGCTGTCTCGGAGAAATTGTAAATCATTGTTGACTTCAGCCATGGGTAGTTTGTTACACAGGAAAGGCCGACAGAAGCGGAAATGTGATTTCTTTACACATCCTGAGCTGCTGTGTCTTAATCATCAAAGGGGGAAGATAATATTTTTTGCATGTTTGCTAGTGAGAATTAATGCAAAATATGCAAAGTGCATACGTAGCTAGTACTGCAGGAAGTGGACTGTATTTGCTAAGTAAGTGGTAGCTGTTATGCAAACTTATTTTTTTAAAAGACTATTTATTTATTCATGAGATAGAGAGAGAGAGAGAGAGAGAGAGAGAGGCAGAGACACAGGCTGAGGGAGAAGCAAGCTCCATGCAGAGAGCCTGACATGGGACTTGATCCTGGGTCTCCAGGATCAGGCCCTGGGCTGAAGGCGGTGCTAAACTGCTGAGCCACCCGGGCTACCCCTATTATGCAAACTTTCAAAGTTATCACTTTCCTCATTCTTAGATTTTATTCTCTGAGGTTAAATCCTGTTTCCCTGGACTTCATCTGGTTTGAGAAGCGTTCCTGGCAATTTACTATATATACTAGCCCCCTCCTAAAGTAGTATGACACATGTACTCTGATCATTGCCTGGGACCAGGCAACAGTGGCCTCCAGGAATAGCTGCTTGTATGCTGCAGGTGCTGAAACAGCTCTGCTCTTGATTCACAGGCGCAAGTCAAGGCTCCTTTTCCAGTTCATCCATTTCTGCTGACTGACGTTCTGCTACCTGTTGATGATCAGTCTCCCAGTGCTCTGACTTGAGCGGCTGCCAAGTCAGGCATCCCGTCTCTGATCCTATGCAGGTGTTTTCTTGGAATTTACACCTGGACTTCACATTAAACCCGGTGAAATTCCATTTTGTTAGTCTTAGCCCGCCAGCTGGCCAAGCTCATCTTGCTCTTACATCTGTCATTTGTTTCTTCCCTGGCTGCGTCCATATGAAATGATTATTTCTTACATTTTTTTTAAATGGGTAACAAAAAAATAATGTTCATCAGTACAGAGCCAGGGCAAGAGTCCCAAGGCACAGCCCTCCATAACTTCTCTGAGTCTGGTACAGAGTCAGTAAATATTAACAACAGCATTATGTGTGATTGCTTTCACATCTGTCTGCGTGTTAGTGCACCACCCAGCGAGCCTGGTGGCAGTTCTTCCGTCATCTGAGTAGACATCTATATGGGCAGCTAAAATCTTTGCTGAAATCAAGATGCACATCTGATAATGCTGGCCTGAAAAAAACCCTTTACTGAGTAGCCAGACCACAATCAGTGTCTTTTTCTCTTTGTTTTATCTGATCATAGACTATAAAACCTGTAGTAATGATTATACAAAATATCTTTTGGAGCCAATGGTAGTGGATAAGGCAGTAAATCAACTGATCAGCTTCGGGGCATTTGAGAAGTCAAAGGGAAAGAGGGAGGGTGTGATGCCAGGACAACCTTCACCTTGTGATGGCCGGGACTTCTGCGTTGCCCAGCCAGGGAGACCCGAGTCCGCATCCGTGTGAGCGCAGGTGTGCAAGCGCAGGTCACCTCCCCGCATCGCTGCAGCCTCCCCACCGGGAGGCGGAGGTGGCATCCTCAGTGTGTTCCCAGGCCTTGTTTCTGCAGCCCCCCAACTGCGGTGCGGGCGGGGGCGCCTACTGCTGCACCCGGAGGCTGGTCCTCCAGGGAAGGGCGGTGTGGGCCACCGTGCTTCGTGCAGCCGCTGCGACGGGTGGTGGGGTGGGGGGAGGCGTGCGGACCTGGGCCGACCCGGAGGGACCGTGCACCCCGCACAGTCTGGAGGTGCAGACAGCACCTGCGGGGCCCGCGCCCAGGGTGACCCCGTGTTCCCCCTACCCCGCGGCGACCCTCCCAGTGCTTCGTGCAGCCGCTGTGGCTGCTGGTGGTGGTGGGGTGCGGACCCGGACGGACCCGGGGGAACGGTGCACCCCGCGGCGTCTGGAGGTGCAGACAGCACCTGCGGGGCCCGCGCCCAGGGCCCCCGCCCGGCCCCGCACCGTGCCTCGTGCAGCCTCGGTGGCGGGGTGCGGACCTGGGCCGCCCCGGGGGCGCGCCCCGCCGCCCAGGGCAGGGGCGTGGCAGGGGCGTGGCAGGGGCGTGGCAGGGGCGTGGCCCGCCCGCGGAGCCGGCGCGCACGCGCAGCGGGGAAGGCTCGGCCCCCGCCGGAGCGCTCGGGTCTGCGCCTGCGCACCCGGCCGCCCGCCCCCCGGAAGCGCCGCCGCCGCGCCACGTCCGCGCCCCGCTCGCCGCACAGCGCAGCCGCCGCGGGCCCGGGACCCGGCCGAGCCCCCCAGCGCCATGGGCCGCGGGGCCGCGCCGTCCGCCTCCGCCTCCGCCTCCGCCTCCGCCCCCACCTCCGCCTCGGCCGCGCTGCTGCTGCTGCTGCTGCTGCTCCGGGCCGGGCGGCCGCGGGGCGCCGAGCTGACCTTCGAGCTGCCGGACAGCGCCCGCCAGTGTTTCCACGAGGACGTGGACCGGGGCGTCCGGTTCTCCCTGGACTACCAGGTGGGGCGGCCCGGGGCGCCCGCCCGCTGCGGGGATGGGGCGGGGGCAGCGCGGCAGGTGCGCTGGGCCGGGCTGTGGGGCGGATCCCCCGCGGCTGCCCGCCCCGCACGGCCTCCCGGCGGCCCCATCCCGGCGTGGCCGGCCCCTCCCGGGTCCTCGCCGGCCGCAGCCGCTGCGAGAGGCTTGTGCCGCGGACGGCGGGGGGGGGGGGGGGGGGGGGTCGCTGATGCGGCCACTTGAGCTCTCTGTGCGCAGCGTGAAGCTGTGGCTGCGTTACGGGGGTCCCTCCAGGCGCTGTCGCTGCAGCGCGATCATAGGAGGCTGGCGGGGCCTCGGAGGTCACTGCAAGGTCAGGAATCCCCTGCAAGGGCCGGTCAGCTTAGTCCAAGCCCCTCCAGCCGCAGGGCGCTCACCACTTCGCAAAGTAAATTCTCCCACCTGTGCCCAGGAACGTTGGACGTTTGGAGGCAGTTGATGGGTCCCGTGGTGGACCTGGGTTGTAGCTGTTGACCGCCTGTGTGACTTTGCCGGGTGCCCATCTTCCTAGGTTTATAGAGAGAATTTGAACCTCCGAATTTCCCGGGACCCTCCTACCTCTGATGGCCACTTTAACCTGCACTTGCCTTCTTGCACTCAATCAGTAAGGATGCTAATGTTTACTAGGCCCGCTCTGCAATCCGCTTGAGCCTGGTGCCATAGTGTCCTCTCTGTAAAATGGAAAGGATCGAGCTCATTGCACACCTGCAGACAGGGGTTCAGATCGTAGTCAGTGTGACCATGACCCATTTCTCTCTCAGCTTGAGTGTAGTCCCCAGTAAAACAGAGTGTCCTGGCACCTACTTTAGAACGTTGTGAAGATTACCCGAAAACAAAAACATTCCTAAAGTCTGATGGTGGTGCCTGGTCGGCATTTAGTACTGGGTGGTTGCCCCGCTGGTCGCAGCGCACTATGGGTGTCTTTGTGGTTGTCAGGTCATCACTGGAGGCCACTACGACGTGGACTGCTACGTGGAGGACCCGCTGGGGAACACAATCTACCGAGAGACCAAGAAGCAGTATGACAGCTTCACGCACCGGGCTGAAGTCAAGGGCGTTTATCAGTTTTGCTTCAGTAACGAGTTTTCCACTTTCTCTCATAAGACCGTCTACTTTGACTTTCAAGTTGGTGACGAGCCCCCCATCCTCCCAGACATGGGGAACAGGGTCACAGCTCTCACGCAGGTGAGTGGACGTTGGAGGGCGTAGGCCGGCTCAGCCTTCAGCCTGTCCCTCTTCCGCTCCTGTCATGGCTGTTGCTCTGCGTCACCACCCCATCCAGCTGCAGGGCTGGAAGGCTCAGGGTGGGCTTCATTCCTCCCCACATTCAGTCCTCGAGGACACTGTTCCCCTCTGGCCCCCCTGCATTGTTTAGCGGGATCCCTAGGGTACTCTCCTCTGGAATTCCTCGGTTCCCACCCAGGCTTGCAAGCAGCACTGCTTTAGAAGTGCTATGCTCCCCTCTCCTTACACTGTGTGTCTGCATCAGAGGCCGGGGGCCTGCTTGTGTGGTGTGTTAGTTACAGTAACAGGAGCCACTGTAGCAGGGGTGCCCCAGGTGTCGATGGCCTAACACTGTGGAAGATTTTTCCCCATTCAAGTGATAATCTAGGTTAGTGGAGAGCTTTCCTCCAGGGACTGACTCAAGAACCTGGGGTTTCTCTTTCCTGTCATCTCTCTGCTGCCCCTCAGGACCTCCAGGCCCCTCTATCCCTGACCACAGAAGCAGGCATGAGAAAGCCCCACCTGTTTCTTAAAAGCCCCTGCCTAGAAGTGACATACAGCACGTGCGTTCCTGCCGCTCACAGTCACGTGGTGCATCTGTGTGCAGGGCAGGCTGGTAGATATGTCTCACTGGGCGGTGCCCTCCTAGCAGGGGCCCTACACTCTGGAATCGGGGCAGATAGTCCTCTCCGTTGTGCATGGCACTCGGGATCAGTGATAATCTGATCCCAGGCTCCTTCATCTGTTTCCCCCCACCCCTGCTGGTAAAGCTCCTGCCTCTCACGTGGAGGCCCCCGGCTTCCCGAGGCCAGCACTCCATGTCATTTACCTTGCTATCCCCTGTGTCCCAGTGCCTGGAGCTTGGCAAGGAGTCTTTGTCCAGTCACTGAGTGACAGGGCCCACGGAACCCTGCAAGACAGGAATGGATCATTGTGGCCACTGTTCTTGGACCAGAGCCAGAGCATCTGAGTCTCCACCAGGGCCAGGTCATGTTCTGGGCTGCCTCTAGGTGGCACCTGCTCCTCCATGGCTCTGCCCATGGGCTCCTCTGCCCTCTCCGAGTGGTGGAAGGCTAGTGGTGCGCTGTCCAGCATAGTGGCCAGGCTACACATGGCTGTAACAATTTAAATGTGTTAAAATTAAATTAAAAAACCCCTTCCTTGTTGGCTCTCTAGCAGCATTTCTGGTGCTCAGCATCACAGGTGGCTAGTGGCCACACATGGAGAGGTGCGCTGGCAGCACTGGCTTTGAGCCTGACTGTGTGACTCTGGTAGAAGATGCAGCCTGGGCAGGTTCTGTGTGGGAGCCTGCACAACCTGTCAGCTATGTTAGCAAAGGAATCCATACTAGGATGAAAGAGCAGGATCCAGAGTGACCGAGGTCCAGGCCAGGGCTGGAGGCCACGGGGACTTGGTCAGAGGCTTGGGGCTGCCTCACCGGCGGTCTGGGAGGATTAAATGTTTTCCTGTGCCTGCTCTGAGGTCAGCTCGTGCTTCCCCATCTTTGAGTTCTTGAAGTCTGTAAAGAACCAAGTAGTCCTGCCAGTGGAGGTCTTCTGGAGGCAAGGCCTGGGGGAATGTGCTGGTGGTCACAGGCTGAAGGCCTGAGCACCACCAGGTGGTCGAGACAGGATGAGACAGTGGGCAGTGGAGGAAGGGGATGGTCCTGGGTAGGGGACAGGTCAGGGTGTCTCCAGGGACCAACTGTCACGATGGAGCAGCGACCAGGATCCTCGTCGGGGGGTTCTCAGACCCTGGAAAGCAGCTGGGGCTGGTGGTCTTGGCAGAGCAGAAGGCAGCACTCCACCCTGCAGGCCGCATGGCTTTGGGAAGGCAGAATGGATTCCGCTGGCAGATGGACGGATTGCCCAACTGAAATTTTGTGGTACCAGGCCGAGGAGGTGCCTCTTAAACCAGCACCGGTGGAAGGTCCCTGTGGATGGGATGGAGTGTACTCTTGTGGGAGGTTGACGCTTCCGGGTATGTGCCATTGGGTCTCCTGTGGGGCTGTGCCAGGTCCTAACTAGATGCCAGGAAAGCTGTGTTAGCAGCTGTGGCTTGCCCTCTGGGACCTGACCCCCTTCCCTGTCACCAGTTGGATCTGAGACTTTGCAGTTGCCTCGGCTATCTGCCCAGAAACGTCTCTGGCCAGTCTTTGGCCCGTGGCCTCTGACCCAGGGCTCAGGTGGTGCCTCTCATGGCACATCTCTGATGTGTCCTCTACACCCATGACTTCTGAGTCCTTCCTCTTCCTCCTTCCGTCTGCCCCTTGGGCACTCCTGTGGGAAGGGTGCCTCCATCTCCCCCTGTAGGACCAGCCCTGGGTGGTCCCACCATGCTACACCACCCTGGCCAGCCTCACTCAGGGTGCATCCAGTCTTCTCTATTGTTCTTTAGCCTGTGAACTTGTGGCATCCAGGACTGGCCTGAGCCTGCTCTTTGTTTAATCCCTGGGGCCTAGCACAGTGCCCGGAAGCTGGTAAGGCATGAATCGCTGTGCACGTGAGTGAATGTGTTAGTGGAAGTCCAGACTGTGAGAGAACAGCCAGCACCATTGAAGTTCTTGTCTCATTCCTACAGGTGCTCGTCTGCAGCCCTCACCCCCCCGGCAGTGATTCGGGTCTTGCAGGGATGGGCAGGGCAGGGCAGTGTGAACGCAGACCATGTTGACTTTCCACATCTTCCCGCATAAAAGGAGTGACCAGAAGTGAGCACTAGGGAGGCTCCTGGAAATGCCATGTCTTGACTTGACCTGGATGCAGGCTCCCAGAGCATAAGCCTGACTGTGCTGCTGCCCCTTCCCTGGTCCTTCCCAGATTGGTCCCTTGTTCCCTCTGTGACAGTGGCTGTGCTTTCATGAGCTCTAGAGGCATCGCCAGAGGCCTGGGGGCAGAAGGGAATGTGCCTGCAGAGGCTACCGTCACCTCCAGCACAGAGGTCTGTGCCCAGAGCGGTCCTGCTGAAGGCTGTCATTTGAAGCCAGTTGGCATTGAAAGTCCCCTTGGGGACCAGCTTCTTGACATCAGGATCCCTTCTAGGATCAGCTGGCTGTTTGTCAACATCAAGCAACAGTAGGTACGAGCTAAATACCCAGTGCCGACTACTTTGGCCTGGAGATTATGACCCAAGATGGCAGGGCCTGCAGGATGCCACCCAGAAAGCAGTATAGAGGTACCCCTTGGGCAGCCCACTGGAGGCCACACAGGCTGTCCTTTATCATGGAGTCTGCCCACAGGGTTCTGTGAATTCCATCTGATGCTTGGTGACCTTGTCACTACTCCATCTGTGTGGTTCTTCCCACCTCTTACCCACAGGCCAGAGGAGAGGGCCAGCCATGTGCATGGAGGAGACCCGTGGCCCTGGGAGGTAGGCTGGTTGTCAGGCGGACCCAGGACACAGCCTCCTGAATACAAGGCTGAGGGGACACCCTTGTCTTTCCTCATGTGGCCCAGGGTCAGGAGTCCCCAGCCAGAGGAATAAGCCAATGGCACTTTTTGGCTGGAATCTCCCATTTGTCTCCTGGGGACGGTTTAGTTTGTGAGAGAGAGGAGGGTCTTGGGGGTCAGTAAGGTGGTGGCGCAGTGACTCGGTCTCCCCTCCTTACGCTCACTCTGTGGATGGTTCACCTCTGCAGTCTGGGGACTGAAGCAGGTGACTGTTGGACGCTTTGCAACTTCTGCAGCCCGAGAACGTGTTGTTGGGATAGAACTTTCTAGGTCTTGGATGAACTCATGTATTAGAGATTGCCTGTGAGAACTCATGACCACAGACGTATGTACATGAGTTCTGATCACCATGCACCTGATGGCTTCAAACCACACCCCTTTATTACCTCCACCCCGAAGGTGGGAAGTCCGGCCGCTCGGCTGGGTCTGGCTGGGGTCCTCCCAGGCTGGGTCAGGGCGTGGCTGGTGGGACCTCATCACGGGGCTCTGGGAGGCTGTCAGTGGATTGAGTTCCTTGCAGCTGAAGGACCGTGGCCTGATTTCCTTGGCTTCGTGCACCAGCCCCAGGCCTTCCTCTGGTCCCTGCATGCGCCTCTCCATCCTCAGGGCCAGCAGTGGCACACCCGATCTACTCCTTGGGTGGGCTTACGGGATCAGGTCAGGCGCCCTGGGTGGTTGCCATGTCGAGGAAGGCTGTGCTGTCCAGGAGGAGAGCTCATCCTGTCACAGGCGCTGCCATCAGGGCCGGGCGTCCTGGTGCTGCTGGGACGGTTTCGGGATTCTTTGTGGCAGGTGCAGTAAACCCGTGTGTGTGATGTATATGAGAGGCACGTGTTCCTGCATGTGTGTGTACAGGACACTATGCAGAGATTGTGTTCAGCAGTGGAGCCCCACACGGTCGTCATTTACTTCCCTGCTGCTTGTTAGCTGTGTGACCTTGGGCACATCACATGGCGTCTCTGAGCCTCTGTTCCCTCATCGGCACCCAGCGTGGTGGGGGCCATGGGCCCTGCCTATCGGGTGTCAGGAGTGTGAAGAGAACACTCTTGAAAGCGTTTGGCTCGGGACTCAGGTGGTGAGTGCAGGCCTGAATGCCACCTGCCAATCTGCGAGGGTGGCCCAGGTCCTTACCCTCCCTGAGCCCGTTAGCTCACCCGAAGATGGAAGTGGGGCGCAGATGCCCTTTGCACAGACAGGTGCTGCCGGGGTGTGGGCCGCCTTCCTCTCTTGGGGGGAATATGACTGCCTCTTTCTTCCTGCGCAGATGGAGTCCGCCTGTGTGACCATCCACGAGGCCCTGAAGACCGTGATTGACTCCCAGACGCATTACCGGCTCCGCGAGGCCCAGGACCGGGCGCGGGCGGAAGACCTCAACAGCCGGGTGTCTTATTGGTCTGTTGGCGAGACAGTCGCCCTGTTCGTGGTCAGCTTCAGCCAGGTGCTGCTGCTGAAGAGCTTCTTCACGGAGAAGCGAGCCAGCCCCCGGGCGGTGCACTCCTAGGTCTGCGTCCTGCCCCGGGCCCTGCCGCCAAGCTGCAGCGGCTCCCCCAGGGCAGGGAACACAGGTGGACCCCCAGCAGCCAGAGCCTGCAGAGCCCAGCAGCCCATGTGGCCCCAAGGAGGGCATTCGGTAGGGCAGGGCCCATGGTCTGGCTGTATGAGGACCCCCAGTGCCCAGTCCTCCTGGGGGCGGCTCAGGGCGCTCACTGTGCTCCACAGAGTGTGGATCGCTGGGCTTGCGTGTGTCCTGTCCTCCATGGAAGGGAAGGGCCATCCGTGTGGCTGGGCTCTGTGGGGCTCCCACCCCCCTGCCCTGGGGAGCAGAGGAGACCTCTGAGTAAGCAGCAGGGGCCTGTGGCTGGGTGCCTGAGGTGAGTTGCGTGCCTCCCAGAGGCAGCACTCTGCCTAATAAAAACTAAGCAGGAGCCCCATGGACCCTAGTGCCTCTATTTCTTTGCCCTGACAGAGTGTGCAGTGTCCTGGGAACGTGGGCGTGCCGGGTGGGTGGCAGCAGGTGCCTCCCCATGAGGCGTGTGCGGGGTGCTCCTTGCTGGGGAGCAGGGTCTGGGGTCATTTGCCCTCCTCCCAGTGGATGAAAGCGGTGAAGTGGGAGTTGGTTATCCTCTAGGGTCAGACTCCGAAGGCACTGTGGAGGCATCTGATCGTTGTCCCAGCACAGGGGCTGAGGACAGGAGGGGACAGAGCAGAGCAGTCAGTGGCTGTGCTGCGTGCCATTTCCACAGCAGCCACGCTGGTCTCTCTCTGTAAACCTTAGGTCAGACCATGTCTTCCCTGGTCAACACCCTCCATGGCTCCTCGTGTCCCTCAGGCCATGGGGGACTGTGAAGTCTCGCCTCTTGGGTACTGGCTGCTCGACCCCGTGTCGTCATTCACCCCCTCCCAGGTCTCCTTGCTTTTCCTGCCACGCACCAGGCTATGCCTCTGCCCTGGGGCCTTTGCACACGCAGTGTCCCATGAGAACACCTCTCCCTGATACCTGTGTGACCTCCATCGTATCATGGTTAGATGTCATGTTACCCACAGGTTGACCTTCACCACTCCATTCAAGATGGGGTCGCCCCACCTGCCCCTGCCTCCTGCCTCCCCACCCTGCTTCGCTTCTCAGCTATGTGTCACCACTGACACAGATGTTCACTTGTGCGTGTACTGTCCCTTATGCCTCGTGAGATGTAAGGTCCACCATGGGGATGCGGGGCAGGGGGATGGCTTTGCTCGCTGCTGCAAGGCCTCCTGCAGACTCAGATCTTAACATGTACCAGTTGCTGAGCAGATGGCCTCGCCTGTTGGAAGTTAGTGTGTCTGACCGAGCGTCTCTGAAGTAGGTCTCCATGGAAGATCTGAGGTCTGCCGTCAAGGCATCTTCCAAGCGATCCGAAAGCCAGCCGCCTGGCTGGTGCTCTTCCTGCCTTGTAGGCACAGAGGCACGGTTTGCATCGTGCGGCAGAGAAGCTCCATGGAGCCTGCCTAGCTTGGTTCAGTGAGGGATGCTGCTTATCTGTTCATAACTGTTTGATACTATTTCTTCTCTCTTATTTTAAAAAATAATACCTTCCTGGGGTCCCTGGGTGGCTCTGTCAGTGAAGCATCTGCCTTCAGCTCAGGTCATGATCTCCGTCCTGGGGTCGAGCCCCTTATTGGGCTCCCTGCTCAGCGGGAAGGCTGCTTTCCTTCTGCCGCCCCTTTTGGCAAGCTCTCCTCCTCTCTCAAATCAGTCAGTCACTTAAAAAAAAAAATTGACATCCTCCTCAAACTGGGAAGGAGGGAGGGAGGGAGGGAGGGATGGATGGTCAGTTGCTGCAGGTTCTGGGAAGCGAGTGTTAGCGGAGAGTCACAGCCCCCAGAAAGGCCGGTGCTCCTGTGATTGTACCTTGTGCTTGCGCTCTGCTCCTTCTGGCCCTGCTACGGGACTGTGTCTGTCTGTGAATGTGCCCCGCGTGCTGCTGATGGGACACCTGCTAGTTCTAGCTCTTTCCTCACAATGTCCAAGAAAACATGAGTAAATAAACCAGATGTGATGGTGCCTGAGAGCTCAAACATCTACCTGTAAACATGAAACCTGCAGCCTGACGTTCTGCTGCTCCCTGTGGGGATGGGCAGTCCAACCACTCCCCTGCGCTGTGCTCACTTCGGGGCTCTCTCATTTCGCCTTATCCCAAAACAAGCCGTGCAAATTACAATAGAAGGCAGTTGCTGCCCTGAGGTTAATGAGGGTGGCAGACGACAGCCATACTTTCTTAAGAAGATGCCATGTGTTTGGGGGCTTGTGTGGAGAACCGGGAGCTGGAGAAGGAAATGCCATGGTCTGGGCTGCTGGAGCCTGTCATGCCACCCCTAGGAGATGACCCTGCTACTGCTCAGCCCTCCGTGGATGCCACTTGGCACATCCATACTTCCTTGTGGAACGTGACTCAACATTCACTTTAAAACATCGCCTTTTGGGACGCCTAGGGGCTCAGTCAGTGAAGCATCTGCCTCCAGCTCAGGTCATGATCCTGGGGTCCTGGGGTCCAGCCCTGCATCAGGCTTCTTACTCCTCACATCCCTCCCCCTCACGTGTGCTCTCTCGTTCTCTCAAATAAATAGATCTTAAATAAAGTCTCCTTTCTTATTAGGAGTGCCTGTTGCAGGGGAGGCACAGGTGGGTCAGGTGGCTGTGGGATCCGGGGAGGAAGACAGAGTCAAGGCTCTGTCTCTTGGATGACCAGTCATCTGACTCCTTATATAGTTTGCCTTCAAGGGGAGGGAGTGTTTGAGTTGCATTTTTAATTGCAAAAGTATTAAAAGCCACATTCTCATTTTCGATTTATAAAATTGTATTTCAGGCAATTAAAGTATTAAGTGGAATCTATTCTTCCATACGCCAAGCAGGGCAACTCATTTTTTTTTTAATTTAAATTCAATTTAGTTAACATGTAGTGTATTAGTTTCAGAGGTAGAGGTCAGTGATTCATCAGTTGTATACAACACCCAGTGTTCATTACATCATGTGCCCTCCTAAATGCCCATCACCCAGTGACCCCCGCCCCCCACCCCCTTCCTTCCAGCAACCCTCAGTTTGTTTCCTCTGATTAAGAGTCTCTTATGGGGGATCCCTGGGTGGCGCAGCGGTTTGGCGCCTGCCTTTGGCCCAGGGCGCGATCCTGGAGACCCGGGATCGAATCCCACATCGGGCTCCCGGTGCATGGAGCCTGCTTCTCCCTCTGCCTGTGTCTCTGCCTTTCTCTCTCTCTCTGTGACTATCATAAATAAATAAAAATTAAAAAAAAAAAAAGAGTCTCTTATGGTTTGTCTCCCTCTCTGATTTCATCTTGTTTTATTTTTCCTCTCTTTCCCTATGACCCTGTTTTGTTTCTTAAATTCTACATATGAATGAAACCATATAATTGTCTTTCTCTGACTTATTTCTGTTAGCATGACCCTCCAGTTCCATCCACATCGATGTAAATGGTAGATACTCATCCTTTCGGATGGCTGAGTAATATTCCGTCATACATATAGACCATGTTTTAATCCAGTCATCTGTCGAAGGACATCATGGCTCCTCTCACAGTTTGGCTATTGTGGACATTGCAGCTATGAACATTGGGGTACAGGTGTCCCAACGTTTCACTACATCAGTATCTTTGGGGTAAATACCCAGTAGTGCAATTGCTGGGTCGTAGGGCAGCTCTATTTTTAACTTCTTGAGGAACCTCCACACTTGTTGCAGAGCGGCTGTACCAGTTTGCATTCCCACCACAGTGCAAAAGGGTTCCCCCTTCTCCACATCCTCTCCAATATTTGTTGTTTCCTGTCTTAATAATTTTAACCATTCTGATTGGTGTGAGGTGGTATCTCATGGTTTTTTGATTTGTATTTTCCTGATGGCAAGTGATGTGGAGCATGTTTTCCTATATCTGTTGGCCATGTGTATGTCTTCTTTAGATAATTGTCTGTTCATGTCTTCTGATGAAAGGGCAGCTCAGTAGGACTGGTCCTCAGGTCTGAAGCCCAGGTGGACCACACATATGAAGTGACCCTTAGTTTATATGTGGTCCAGCCGGCGCTGCAAAATGTGCTGAGTCTGTACTGGACTTGGTGGATGGGCAGCGAGGGGCATGCGTGTGTGTGTGTGTGTGCGCGCGCACTCATGAAGGGATGTGTATGGAGACCCCAGGTCATCTTCAGGCTGGTGGCCCAGCAAGCACCCATCCTCCACACCCAGCCTGGAGAAACCACAGAAGTAGGGGAAGCCTGCACCTGAGGACTCCCCTACATACCCGACCGTGGAGTGGCATGTGGAAAGGTGGGAGGTGCTGAGAAGTGAGGCTGGAAGAGGACCTCTTGGGCTCTGACTCACCAGTCCCCTGTTGTTCTGAGGCTGCTGTGGCCTTTCCCTCCTCATAGAGTCAGGGCAGCAGTTCACACTGCTGTGTATGGGGGACAATGAGTGCAGATCACAGGCCCTGTCCAAGGTCAGCAGGCATGGCTGGCAAGAATAGGTGCAAGCTGACCAGCTGTCCTAGGGTGCCCACTCAGCCCTGTTCTCCTGTCCCTGACAGTCACAGGCACTGGATTGAACATATTGTTGCACACCACGACCCTCCATCCTGGGCTCCATCCTCCTGTCCTAAACTCCCTGGAAAGAAGCCAGCTAGGGCCTGGCCTGGGTTCTGGTCCATATGCATTCCTGGGCCTGGGGGCACATGAACTCCCAGGCCAGGCAACAAGGCCCCAGAGGACAGCGTGACAGCAACACTACACACTGATCACTATGTGTCATTAGAAGGAAAACCGTTGGGACACATGGGCCAGAACCTTTAAGTCACGTGATAACGATGCTGTGAGATTTTAATGATGGTTTGCTGTTACAAAAGTCTAAAGAGAAGTGGGTGCAGAGGTTGTGCACGAGGAACGCTAACCTGGCAGTGAAGGTGACCACAGAGGGGCTGAGGTGCTCAAAAGTTTGCCATCCCGCCCTGAGGAGCTGGGTAATAAGGTGAAGCCAAGGGAGGTGGGAGGAGCTGGGGGTGCATGTAGTGCAAGGAAGAAAAACATGCCTGAGGTAGTGAAATCCCTCGAGTGGAGGGGAGATGGGAGGTCCCAGGACAGAGCCCACAGAGGGACACGCTCAGCATCCGCGTGGACACACAATGACCGGCAGGAATACAGAAGGCCAAGGGGAGGCCCCTATGCGCCTCCAGAGACGAGGAGCCAGTCCCCTGCCCGTCAGACTGAGTCAGATTTCCCGCCAGAAAATGGGGTGATAGTGTCCAACAGAAAAGGCAAAACCAAACTAAGGATTTAGAAATCCACCTGCAGCCAAATCATCAATAGGAAAGCTGCTCAGGGGCCCTGGCAAGGCAGAGGAGGAGAGATGAGGTGGGCTGTCACCTGCCTCAGTCCCAGGGACTGTTGTCTGAATGGTCTGAGGCCGGAGGAAAGGAAGAGACCCGTGGCAGCCAAGCACCCGCATCCTGATCCAGGGCAGCTGTGTTTGCAGCTGCCATTTGAGATGCCACGGGGCGGGTTCCTGACTAATCTGGGAGGAATCCTGCTGTTGATGAGTTGAAGAAGGCTGCAGGGCTACATGGGTGTGTGCTTGGGCCTTAAGTGAAGAGCAACCACCATAGGAACAAAATCAGAAATGACAACTTTGAGGTCAGGAAAAGAATGCGGGATCTGTCCAATGAGAAGCTGGAAAGCAGAGAAGACAGCGTGGGAAATGAAAACAGGGATGAAGATAGACACACATCTGCATTTTTTAAAAAAGATTTTATTTATTTATTCATGAGAGACACAGAGAGAAGCAGAGACACAGGCAGAGGGAGAAGCAGGCTCCATGCAGGGAGCCCAACGTGGGACTCGATCTTGAGTCCCCAGGATCATGCCCCGGGCTGAAGGTGGCGCTAAACTGCTAAGCCAGCAGGGCTGCCCACATCTGCATTTTTCTAATTGAGGAATGGTGACAGTATAACCAATGAGAAAAACTCTCACAGAAACACATAAGATCCAAACGCGGCATGCTGCTCATGACTTAGGAAGAAACACTTGGGTGGACACATCTATCCCCCGGCACTGGCTTGGCTCCTCAAACTCTTAGAGTTTCCTAGGTGATAGGAGCACCAGAGGCATCTATTGTCCTAATGAGGTGACACTGGGGGGCTCCCAAGTGGGGGGCCAGTCGTGGGAAAGACCTGGTCACACTCAGAACTTTGGAATTTTCAGCCCCACGCCCCATTCTCCAGAGGAGAGTGGAAGAGACTGCAATGAAGGAAAACGCCTACGTAGTAAAGCCTCCATACAACTCCCAGCAGTGGAGGGTGCAGAGAGCTTTCGGGCTGGTGAACACATGGGGGTGTTAGGAGGGGTCCCCTGGAGGGCGCAGAAGCTCCGCACCCCTCCCCATACCTCGCCTGAGGCCTCTCCCATCTGGCTGTTCACCTGCCTCCTTTATCATATTCTTTTATAATAAACTGTGAGCAGTAACTGAACTGCTTTCCTGAGCTCCAAGAGCCACTCTAGCAAATTAATGGAACTTGAGAAGGGATCATGAGAACCTCCGATCTGTGGCCGGTGGGTCAGGAACACAGGTGACAGGCTGGCCCCATGACTGGCGATTGATGTAGGGACAGCTGGGCAGGACTGGGCCCTTGGCTGGCGGGATGTGACACTGTCTCCTGGTAGATGACAGGCAAGTGACATGAGGACACTCCGTGGGTGCCGCAGAGTTGCTCAGTGTGGGGAACCACCTGCTATCAGAAGCACTGTGAGTGTCTTGTGTGTGTGTGAGGAGACTCGAGAGGAAGTCAGAATTTCCATCGTCCACGGGTGCAGTGGATAGCATGCAAGCACCTCCTGCAGTGGACCCTTGAGGACTCCCCTGGTTCAGAAGATCCAGACCTTTCCCGCCAGGGCACCCAGAGAGCACCAGGCCTCCCACACTCCAGAGCGGCTTCCACTGAAGCAACAGGGATGAGCTAGGTGTGGTGGGCAGAGTGGGGAGTACTTAGGGCAACCTGAAGCCCCTGTTTTACTAGAACCTTCCTCCCTTTAAGACACTTGTAAAGGAGTGAGTTTCTCTTAAGGACAATGCTCATTTTTTATGCCCAGATACAGACAGCGATAGTTCGGTAGTTGATTATCATCAGGAACGCACTGCCTTTGAGAGGCTTGGCCACTGTCCTGAGGCAGGATGGGCAACTCCTCAGACAAGTCAAAGCCTGCAGCCTGCCCCCAGCCTCACCGAACTGCGAGGGGCTAGCAATTGCCTCCTTCAGGCTCCAGGATCTGGGTGCAGTTTCCCAGAGATTATATCTCTGTGTTGTGCGAGGTTCTGAACAAAAGCATCTGGTCTACTGTTTATGGTGTTTTATTCTAGACTTTAACAGTGTATGACACAGAGTGGGGAGAAGCTTAATTTCCTCACTGTCAGAGTTTCAGGTGCATCTTCTGGCTGTAGAGACAACTGTGGCCCAGGTAAAGCCCACGCTGAGAGGAGCACCCCCGGTCCACACTGAGAGGAGTAGCTGCTGCCCGCCCAGCTTCCACTGGACCTTGGTCTGCTCCTTCTCCAATTTAACCCCTGTGAAGCTCCATCCCCCATATTCTAGGAGAAGACTCATCTCTGGAGAGCCACGGGCCAGGGTGCATGGGTGCAAGTACTTCACCTGGAGCAGATCCCCGGGGATGACCACTCCCCTGTGACATGTCCTCAGGCAAAAATTATAAGAATGCAGACAGAGCATCTTGGCCAAATACACACAAGCCTGATCTAACACAGCTGGCTGACAGGCTATGGGGCAGCTTTGGGAAGCACCTGCTTTTCCACTCTGGTGGCAGTAACAGGTCAGGCAGGTCCTCCCTGCTCACCTGGCACCAGCCTGCTTGGACCTTGTTAGTTGCATGGAAAGCAACCATCTTTCGCTCCATGTAACTCTGACAAAAGTCTTTTTTTACCCTCAGAACTACTGAGCTCTTATGGTTCTGGATTTTGACATAGCTTTGTGCTATTTTGCTCCTGCTGGTTTATGTTTCTGAGTCCAATATTTGGCCACAGGAGACAACAGGCTTCACATATGGCTTGCTTCTCCACATTTCCTGTCCCATCCTGGAGAACCCCTCCAAGAACCTGATCAGACTGTTTTCATCATTTGTGGGTCTATTTTCGGCTTTCAGTGGTGCGCAGGAACCAGTTCTGGCTCAGCTGAGTGTGTTCAAGCCAGACTTCTGGTTCCTGAGGCTCCCAAACCCTTGTGTTTGAGACCACAGTGACCATAAACAATGGCAGTAGAACATTCTCAAACAAAGTAAAACAGGGTGGTATCCAGGCAGCTTCTCCCTTGAGCATGGTTTGTCCTGAAACCAGTGTGGTTAACTGATAGGCACTCACCTGAGTGGTAAGAAACTGGAGAAAATATGTCGCCCTAAGCACTGGTGTTTCCAGGCAGTTACTGAGAATCAGGAGCAGACTTATAGACGACCCCTGAGTCTCTGGAGTCAGCTCTTAAAGGAGATCATGGCACAATAGTAACTATGCTAAGAGAACAGTCTTGGACTCTGATGTAGGAAGCCGACTCCTTCCTCCTCCCCATCCCACTGCTGTTCTGTGAGGTCAACCCAAGCTAATCAGAG
Source organism: Vulpes vulpes (assembly GCF_048418805.1). Classification (NCBI taxonomy): domain Eukaryota; kingdom Metazoa; phylum Chordata; class Mammalia; order Carnivora; family Canidae; genus Vulpes; species Vulpes vulpes. The sequence goes on along the minus strand of NC_132793.1, from coordinate 105,860,075 downwards.
AATTTAGAATTTAAATCCCTAAAACCACAGAAGGTCACAGTCCCAAATCTCTAGCTATGAGGAGTGGCTGTCAAATTCGGCGATGCTTAAAAGGGCGGGGGAGATGCCTAGAGCGATTCTAGTGGGTTGAGACTGTCTAAGAGAAGGAGGTGTTGTCCTGAATGGCCGAGCAGCAGGGTTGGGAATGGTGTCTTTAGAGGCTGCGTGGGAGCGGCAGAGGTGGCCCCTGCTCCAGTCCTCTCCTTCTAGTGGGAAGGCATGGGGGGTTGGAAGGCAGGCTTGTCAGATGGGTGGGCAGGAGAGTGGCAGGTGTGTAGCCACCCTCACACAACTGCCTCCAGCAGACCTGTGGTTGGTTGGGTGTCGCTGGAAACTGCCATCTCCTTGGTGCCGAAGATGGAGAGATTGCCCAGCAGAAGCCTGTCCTGGGAGGCCCCGAGGAGCCAGCGAGCAGGCATCTGAGGCCAGGCTCCCCACACCAACTTCCCCGCACACTTTTCCTGAAGGCCAGTGGCCAAGATGTCAGAAGCAGGAGTGACAGCCCCAGACCAGGCATAAGAGTGAGGCAACAGATGAGAGGCACACAAAGGACAGATTTGGGGGAGAGTTACTCCAAGAGGCAGAGCAGTGCAAACACACTTTCCCCCCCATATTCTTAAAGAAAGAAAAATAGCAATGCGGCTTCAGAGAAGAGTCACAAGAAATTGTAGAAGAGATGATACTATAATGGAAGACATGAGAAAGTACTCTCTCATCTCAGGAAACACGTGCAAGAGGGAAGGAACATCCCAGAAGGGATCCTCAGTTTGAAGACACCAAACAGAACAGGTGCCTCTGGGTCACAGGTAGAGAGTCTGGAGAAGAGCCCAAGACAGGTGCTCGAAACAGACAGAGCACCAAGCTGAAAGTTACTGGGGACAGACTGAGGGATTTGCATATGGGAGCGTGCCCTGTGCAGGTCATCCGTGTCCCTGGAGGAGGAAATACAACCACAACAGCAAGTTCCCAGCTTTTTTTTTTTTTTTTAAGATTTTATTTATTTATTCATGAGAGACACACAGAGAGGGGCAGAGACACAGACAGAGGGAGAAGCAGGCTCCATGCAGGGAGCTTGATGTGGGACTTGATTCCGGGACCCCGGAATCAGGCCCTGAGCCAAAGGCAGACACTCAACCACTGAGCCACTCAGGCATCCCACAAGTTCCTGGCTTTTTAAAAAAAATCTAAAGCTTTAAAACATAAAGGAAGATGTAAATTCTCAGCTTAAAAGGGTGCCTTGCACTTCAGGAAACGTGCAGCAGAACCATAGACATCCTGGCCAGGTCCTTGGCTTCAAGGAAACTAAACCATCCACGTTTGACTTGTGGTTATAAACACAGAGACCAAAGAGCAGATGGTCCACAGGGGGGAGACATCATGTGATTTCCAGATTTTCCAGGACATTTCCCGGAGGAGACAGCAGCACCGTGTCTACAGGGAACTCCAGATACAGAGGGAACGGGGACAAGGACAGTTCCAGGAAGAACTGTCATCCGGATGCAGGGGAACAGGGGACAAGGGTAGAATCTAGAACTCAGGGGATGGAGCATCCATTCTGGAAGAAGTCGCCAAGGAGGAGCCCCAGGGAACTAGGAAAAATCCGCTTAGAATACATTCTATCAGTCCTGATCATTGGACAGTGATTTAATAGTAAGCAAGCTGAACTTGAGAATTAGGGAGTGAGGGGAGATGGGGGGCAAGGTGTAGATGCTAACCTCCTTATTTTTCCTCCTGGGAATTTAAGAAGTCACCCTAATTATGACAACCACAGAAGAATCACACTCTACTCTTACTGTGGGCCGACCACCGTTTGAAGTGCTTTATGTGCATCCTTTCACTTAGCGCTCCAAACAGCTTTATGACGACGTGGGGCCCACTGACATTCCTGTTTTATAAGGAGGAAACCAAGGCATGGAGAATGATTCAACTTTCCCCAAGGCCATCTAGCTTGTAAGAGTAGACTGAGGGATGCTCTTTGGTCCTCTCAAGAGGCTCTGAAAAATAAATTGGATTAATAAATGGATTAATAAAATCCATTCCTTTTTTTAATTTTTAAATTTTTTTTTTAGAGAGAGCTACTGATTCTGTCCTTGTGATTCTGGTGCATGGAGGCGGAATATTCTTCCAGACTGGTGTATGAGATACAGAGAAATGGAAGCCATAGGATTTATGACAGGACATTTCCTGTAGGAATTGGCTCACATGGTCCTGGAGGCTGAGAAGTCCCTGGGTCTGCCAAATGCAGGCTGCAGAACCAGGAGAGCCAGGGCTCTTAGTCTGAGGCCAAGGGGTCCATGATATGGATCCTGATGTGAGTCTAGAAGCCCGAGGACAAGGAGCACCATGTCTGAGGGCAGGGGAATGGAGTGTCGTCCTAGCGCAAGCAGAGAGCAGATCCTCCTCCACCACAGCAGGGGTGAGGGCAGTAAGTGTTGTACCCCTGACCCAGCCCTGCCACACCCTGTGTGGCCACAGACCCTCATACACCTCTGGGCTGAGTGTCTTCCGGGGTGAGAATAAATTCTCCAAAATTTATTTATTCTCCAAATTTATTTATCTGCAAAAATGCGTATCTTCCACTGCTCCCAGTAAACACTGTCCAAAGTACCGTATTTAATACCTTAGTTAGTTTTTTCCATGAAAACAAAATGAATTTCATCTTTTTCTTAGAACTGCAGCAGTGTGAAATGACCACAAGAGGACAGCATGGAAACACCGATGAAGTTCTGTTTTGCTTTAAGGGTTGGGCTGGTACAAAGCAGTCGGCTTCTGAGCAGAGAAATGTGTCTCTGCAGAGAAATCTGGTGGATGGGGATTATTCACAGAGTATCAGGGGCTTTAAGATTGTTGAGCACTGCCACATTCATGCTTCTCAGTTCCAGCCGACATTTTGGCTGCAACTTCATGGTTCTTCATGAGCCAGAACCTCCTGGCTGAGTCAGCCTTGAACTCCTGACCCCTTGAAACTGGTAAACGGTGATTGTGGTTGTGAACTGCTGAATTGGAGAGTAGTTTGTTATGCAGCAGTAGGTAACCGATACACCTGGCATGCCGTAAACAGTGAGTCAGCTGTAATTGTTGTTCTCACGCTGCTAAATACAAACAGTCATTTCCCTAGGTTTTTCCTCATTAAATGTATCATTGTTCTCTATCTCGATTTGACATAACTTGGAAGTGACATCCTTCACTTATTTTTCAATAAGCCAAACTGCTGGCAAGAATGAAATCAGTAAGAAAAGCAAATCATTCATTCATGCGTCCACCCACTAATTCATGCACCCATGGATTCATCGAGGTCCAGGCTTGAGGCAGGGCAGGACCAGAGAACCTTGTTGGGGGAGGCAGCTCCTGGGATGGGGCTTGAAAGCCAGTGGGGAAGAAGGAGAATGGGGGGGGGTGGAGCAAAGGCACAGGGGTGTTCTGCAGCTTGAGTGCTTTGGGAAGCCAGGACTCTGGCTGGCTGGGCCATGGGAGGAGAGGGGGATGGGTGTGTGAGCAGTGTGGAGATGGGGAGACCAGTGAATAGTCTGAATTACCATAAGAGGAGTTAGGCTTCATCCTCGGAGAGATTTTAGGGGTGGGCTTTGGACTACCCTTGGCAAGGCCGGTAGAGGGGAGAGACACACCATGAGGAGAGCAACAGCTGCCAGACCCGGTAGGTCGGAGAAGCAGAGGGCATGGGCACTTGTTCACCCCCTCACCCTGTGTCTCAGGGGAGATTCATGCCTGACCTGAGCAGGGGTCATCATCATGCATGGGGAAAATCCTTTCTCAGAAATAAGCAACCAAAGGCAGGAGCTCCTGATCTATGCAGGAGTTCTCAACAGGGAGTGACTTTGCCCCCAGGGGACATTTGGCAATGTCTGGAGATATTTTTGGTTGTCACAACTGGAGAAGAGGCATCTAGGGGGTGGGGTCCTGGGATGCCTCTGAACATCTGCACAGCAAATCCGTGGATGACCCAAAATGCCAGGGTGCCTAGGTTGAGAAGCCCTGGTCTATCCAAAGATATAACAAGATAAAAGGAAGAAAGACCTGGGGAAACGCATTGAAAATGGAAAACAGAAATGTTGGCATGGGGCAGATAAAAATTATGGCCAAATATGTCATTATCAATTAAAAAACAATGAAGCAATTGCCTTTATAAAATAAGAGTTTGAAGCAGAGATACAAGCTATAAGAATAGCATAAAAGAACTAACATCACATATATCTGACATACAGACCAAGGTAAATGGCCTAACACCTATTTGAAGAAAAGGTTTGGCTCACAAAGCAGAACTCCTACAAATCTATATTGTAGACAACATGTACAAGACATTGTGTGCTAGAAACACAGCTGGAACAAAGTTATCCTGCAAAATTGAGAATAGAAGGGTTACCAGAGGTGTACCAGGCAAATAAAAACAAACAGGAAAACAAAGTGATGGTCACAAGTTCAAGGTCAGAAAAATTAAATCTCTATTTCCTACTTTATGCCAAACAATTTCTAGAGAGATGAAAAATTTAAACATTAAAAAGAAAAAAATTAAAATAAGCTTGGCCTGGGGGAGATACTTTAAACATGACACAGTATCCCGAAGGAGAGAGAAATGAGTCCAGCCACTCAGAATTTTAGATTGTCTATACTAGAACCTGCATGTGCACACGCTATAAGCAAAACCAAAGACTGAGAAATACTCCTGTTGTAACTCACGACAAAAAAGGCCAGTAGTCCTGATTAAGTAGTTGGTTCAATGACCACTTATTAGATGTCTGCTATGTTCTGGGCACTGTTAAGCACCAGAAAGAGAATAATGAATAAATAAAGTTCCTGCCCTGGCAAGACTTACATTATACAGAACAGTCACAATAAATAACCCAGTAAATGTGTGATGTTAGGTCACGATAGTGCGGTGAAGACAGACAATGCTGGGCCTGGGGTAGAGATGGAGACAGAGTCAGAAAGGTATTAGTGAGATTGGGGGGAAGGATGGGATCACTGAGATGGTGTCTGAGCAGGAATGGTCCAACTGGAAGGAAGAGCAAGTGCAAGGCCCCGAGGCAGGAAATTCAGGGCATATTTGGGGAACTTCAGGAATATAGAAATAGGTGTGGCAGTGAGCAATGGGGCTACTGGTAAGAAATGAATTTTGAGAGGTAGCTATGGGCCAGCTCATGTAGAGTTTCTGGGCCACGGTAAGACTATATGCTTAATTTTATGAAAGTTGAGATGGGAAGCCACCAAAAAGATACGATGGGCAAATTGTTCTTCTAAAGCTTTGCTTTTTAAAATATTTTTATTTTGAAATAATCATAAGTTCACAGGAAGTTTCAAAAGTAGTACAGAACACCCATTAGAATGGCTCAATCTAGAACTCTGACGACACACACTGGTGAAGATGTGGAGCACCAGAAATGCTCATTCTCATTCGTGGCAACAGATGCACCCTGTCCTCCAGGGCGGCGCTTTCCTACAGAACTACACACAGCATCTTCACTCCTTGGCATTTACTCAAGGGAATTGAAAACTTAGGTCCACACAAAAACCTGCACATGAACACCTACAACCACTTTATTCATAATTGCCAAAATTTGGGAGCAGCCAAGATGCCCTTCATGGTCATGTAGAGACAAACATAGTATATCCAGAGAGTGGACTATCCTTCAGCACCAAAGGAAATGAGCTATGAGACCCTAAAATCATATCGCTAGGTGAGAGAAGCCAATCTGAAAAGGTTACATGTTATATGACTTCAACCATATGGCATTCTGGGAAAGCCAAAACTGGAATCAATAAAAAGACAAGTAGTTGCCGGGCTAGGAGGGGATGAATAGGCAGGGGAAATATGATTTTTTTAGGGCAGTGAGATGTGATCTTATAATGATGGATATAGGCCATTAACCATTTAGATAAACTCATAGAACAACACCAAGAGTGAACCCTAAGGTAAAATATGGATTTGGGGTGATTACAGAGTGTCAACATAGGTTCATCCTTGGTAAAAATGTAATCATTCTGGTGAGTGACATGATATGGAGGCTGCATATATGTAGAGGTGGGAGGGATGGGGGAAATCTCTGGGTTACCCTCTCGATTTTGTTGTGAGCCTAAAATTGCTCTAAAAATAAAGTCCTAAGATAGAGTTTTAGGAGAGATATGACATCCCCTTCACTCGGATTCTATCAGTGGTCATGTCTCGTGTAACTAGGGGAGGGTTTCAAAACCAGACATTGACTTTGGTGCCACGTGTGCAGCCCCGACTCATCTGTCTTGCATGCAGGTCCGTGGAGCCACCACCACCAGATCCAGAACCGTGCCCTCACCACAAACATCTGGCCCATGGTTCTACCCACTGCCCTCTGCCCACCATCCCTGAGCCCTGGCAACCACTTATCTGCTCTCCATCTCTGTAGTCGTGTCATTTTGAAGATGTTGTACAAATGAAATTGTGTGCCCTTGAGACCATCGAGGTTGCTATGTGTCTTTTAGCACATTCCATCTGATTCTGTGTAGTAAGTATCCTGTGGTGTGTGTGTGTGTGCCACAACTCAACAACTCATACACTGAGGGACATGTTGGGCTTTTCCCGATAGAACTGCTACAAACATTCCCATGGGTTGGATTATATTTCACAGGATCCCACGGGCTGCTGTGTGGGTGGATGCGGGCGTGAAGCCACCATAACAGTCCCAGCAGAGATGACTGTGGCTTCAGCAGGTAGAGTGGTGAGGATGGGGGTGAGGGGTGGGCTCTTGGGCTGGAAGTACAAAAGAAAGAAGAGTCAAGGACAACTTGACGACTTGTGCCGGGTGCAAGATGGCCCCATTTGCTGAGGTGGGTCTGCCTGTGGGAAGGAGAATTTTCATGTGGGGGTGGTGGGGGCAGACCCAGGGCTCTTTACTGGCCATGTGAAGTCTGGGGAACCCAGGAGCTATCCCATGAGATGTCAACTTGACAGCTGGATTCAGGACTCATAGATGTGTAGATGACCGTGTGCCAGTACAGTCATCACGGGTGAGTGTGGATAGAAAAGCAGGTCTGTATCCTACAGCCCTTTGACTTACAGGATCAGCTGGAGGGCGGACACCCCAGAGAAGTGCCTTTTTAGTTCACACAGAAATCCATGACAAGTGCAGTTTTAAAAGCCTGTAATAACTAGGGCTTCAGAATCCATTACTTCTCCTCTGTTCCCCTGAAAAAATACTTCATAAAGCGAATTGGGGAAATTGATTTAAAAAATAAAACCAACCTCTTTGACACAGTTATGTGGCACAGACTATTGGTTCCACTGTCTATGATCAGCAGACCTTCCCTTGACTTGGTTTCACTCCCATTTCCTCTCCAGAGGACTCCCCACCCAAAGGGTGGCACTCCCCTCATGCTCTAGTCCCCAGTGAACAGTCCAGCCTTGGTGCTCACCTGCCACGAGTCTACATCCATTTTTTTTTAAGAGACAGACTCTGCCCAGTGCCAGAATGTAGGGTGTCCTGTAGTCTGTCCCGAATCAATACAGTACTCAGATAAGCTGGGGAATGCTTAACACCTTTACTAGTGGGTCACATTCCTTTCAAGAACTGATTTTGCTTTCTGCACTTAAGCCTTCTAAAGGAAAGAAAATAAAAGTCATGATTTTAAGAGGAACAAAATCATCTTTATTTGTAGCTGAGATGATTCTCAATGTGGAAAACCCACGACAATGAGCTAAAAATCTATTAGAACTAACAAGAGTAAAGAGGCTGTTTAAAAATATATACAAAATCAATATTTTTTTTTACATACCAAGGATAGCTGGTTAGAAAATTTAATGTTAAAAAAAACCCTGTTACTGTAATGACAAAATTTATATTTTACTATTAGAGGAAAAAGGTTTTTAAAATGTGCAGGAAACTTTTGAAGAAAATAATTTTCTTGAGAGCCAAAAAGAAGGCTATAAAACATGGTCCAGAGTGTGGTCCCATTTGGAGTTCAAAGTGCCCCCACACACATTTTTGCATAGACTAAAGTCCCCACAGAATATTCTCAGGACAGCACCAAATCTTGATTCTCAACGACAGATCACATGTGATTTGCAGATTTTGTTGTGTTCTGGTCATCTACATTTTCTACTTTTTATAAAGTGAACATGTTATTGTGCAATATAATGAAATCTTAAAAAAGGAAGAAATAAGATCAGTGCCTTCAGCACAACCCAATGACGCCACTGCCTCACTTTGCCTGCCCCCCAGTCCACATGTTGTCACCTGCTTCTTCGGCTCATGGAATAGCTGTTGACCTCTCAGGGAGAAGCCAGTGACCCCAGCTTTCCCATGGATCCTTGCCTAGATGATCATGAGTAAGGCTTAGAGGCTTGTGTTTGGGATCAGAGATGGTGGGTGGCCCCTACATTTCCCTTGCATAAGCCTGAAGTGACAGTGAAGAGCCCAAGTGTAGGAAAAAGAGCCCCTGTGCGCAGCTGGGCTGTGTCTTCTGACATTTTGAGGATTGAGGCTCGTAATTCCTGGGACAGTAGGAATGTGTCAAACTCTTCTTTGGCCTGATATAAAGGCCCCGGTGTTGCCATTCATCTCTGTCCAGAAGATGAAAGTAATGGTTTGGTGGTTCTTGGTTGGAGCAGGATGGAAGAGGGGAAGGGGACAGGGAGAGAGGGGGAGAGAGAAATGACCAGAAGACCTTGTCCTCCTGACCAACAGGCTCCTCGAGTACAGTGACTCCAGCTAGACAGAGCCAGGGAAGGTGTCTGCACTGAGGGCAAGTCCTGGATGTACCCTTCCCCCCTACCCAAGGACCATGGGACCCTCCCCACGGGAGCTCCCGCAGCCCACGGCAGGCCCTCGGCCTTTGCTAAGAGCAAGCCAGCTGAACTCTCAGCCTCCTACACCTGGCTTCACATTCCTGTAAAACCACGCCAGTGGTAGGAAGCAAAAAGTACTCAGGGAAAGTGCACGAAGGGAAGGAGCCTCTCTGAGCAGCTACAGGGAGCCCCAGGCCCATCCTACGGCCCCCTGCCCACCACAGGGAGCAGGACTGAGGCAGAGAAACTGCTGACAGCGTCACCCTGTGGAGGCCAGAGTGTTGTATGTGTCAGCCGGCCCCCTTGAGCTCTGCTCCCTAGCTTCATTTTTGGCTTGTTCTGATCTATCTTTGGGCATTACCTCCATTGGGGTGGAGAGGCAAACAGACATTTCATAAGTGTCCCCCATGAGTTATTTTTCTTACATAAACAGCAAAGGCTCTGATGGATCAGGAGGGGGACCAGGACGGTGTGGCTTCCTGTGTGATCTCTGCCCCTGGGCCTGCATCCCTTCCTCGTATCAGTGACATAGGAAGTGAGCCTGTGCCACTATCCCATCGCTGAGCACCCCGGGGTCTTCAGGAATGAGCCAGAATATTCTATCAGTTAGGTCGACATTATACATGAGACCAGGAAGTCAGATGTGGCCTCCAGAAACCCACCTGATGGGATAATTTGGCTACTCTGTGATGGCACAGCTCACTGGTATGATGACAGCTGCTTCCAGGGACCTCTGGACTTACTACCAAATCCAGAGGTGGTGGGGGTGGCCAGCACCAGGGTGTCCAGGTAGATGGTCACCTGCAGCCCAGGATCCAGGTGGTAGGTTAGGTGGCTGGCCTGGTTGGGGACACGGGCTTCTGCCCAGAAGAATGCCACGCCAGCTAACCTGAGTGACGCCAGCCAGAAAGAAGGTTTTCAGAGTCCCAGAAAACCAGTTTGCCATCAAAAGCAGGACTCTGGTCCTGGGGGTGCTGGAAGTTCAAGCCAGACATCTGCCACAACCAGACACTGGTTTGGAACCACACTTTGGTCTTTGTCCAACAGACAGCCAGGTTTGAGGAGGGGAGAGGAGAGGCCGGTCATTGTCCCTCGGTGCGGGGCTCGCCCAGGGTCTGGGTGGGGGAACCGGCAGATGTGTGCCATCGAGAGAGTGTCCCCAGGGTGCTGCCTGACCCTCAGCCGCCTGGCTTGTTCGCCCCTTCCCTGAGTCCATCCTTTACCTTTTCTAACTGTGGTTTTCAGGATGGCAGCTACTGCCCACATCACAGCAGGATTTTTTACTGATTAACTAGATGTTTGAGAAAATGCTATTTACTTTTTATATTTTAAGTGTGAGGTTTAGTTTTAGCTGTTCTGGCTCAAGTAAACATCATTATCATGAATTAAATGTCAGAGATGTCAGCAATGTACAGTCTTTTCAGCCAGCTCTTCCCTGTTGTTGGGAGAGGTGGCCCTGATGGAACAGGTGACCTGTGTGCTCATCCCCAGCACATGTCCTGTGTGGCGAGGTGTGTGTGGAGAGACCACCTGATGGCCGGGGGTCGGTATGGGTCTGTATGATGCTATCCTCCAGGGATGGGGCAGCTCAGCAGAGTTTTGTTAGATCAGAGAGGAAACACAGCCCCTGTCTCAGTGTCCCCACTGGGATGAGTCTCATTCGCTCAATGGGGTGGGCTTTCCATCTGTTTTCATTAGAGCCATGCTCCCTGTGCAGAGAATGGCACAGGCACAAAACAGGTGCTCGGTGTGTATTTGGCAAATGAATGAAGGAATGTGTGAAATAGCTTTTCCCAGGTTTATTAACCATACAGCAGATCCCCAAGGGATCAGACACGAGAGGAAGGCCTGGGCATGGGGGGCGCCCTGAGGGAACGGACCTGCCCTCTGTCCTCCGCCAGAGGCCCCGGGTGCAGGCGGGTGTGAGGAGAGGCAGGCTGGGAGGAGGCTCTTCCAAGGGGGTTTCTGCTGGACTGTCCATCTGGGCTCCCCTGTGACACGGGGAGGAGGCAGCATGGCCCGATGGACAGGGGGCAGGACTGGAAGCCAGGACCAGTTGGCGGGGGGGGGGACACTCATTTCGCCCCTTCCAAGCATGAACCTTTAGGTGCTTCCCTGTGTTTCTGGGGTAACCGGGACCAGACCTGCAGGGAGATGCAGGCAGATGGCCCACAGCTGGACCAGTTGAAGGTCAGTTTTATTGGCCGTGACTTCTTCCTGGACAGGCTGAGAGTGATGGGCTCCAGCTGGGGTGGAAGGTGGGGAGGTAGACTCCATCTTTCATGACCCCCACCGGCAGGATCCAGCCTCCAGGTCAGCAGGTCAAGGAAAGGACCCAGCTGTGCCTAGAAGGAGATGATGGGCCTACCCCAGGGCTCTGATCACTGCCTCCCTGATATTTCCATCAGCAGGATCTATGTTACTTTCAAAGATGCCAACGTTGCCTTCTCCCATGCTAGTAGTGAAACCGCAGGAAGAAGGTTGCCCCATGCAGCTCCCCAGGTCAAGGTGCTCGGTCTGTTCGCTACCCCAAGGAGCACTGTGCTGGGAGCTTTATGTTTTTTATTTTATTAATATTGCTTTTGTGGGTTTATATCTTTACTTGACAAATCAGTGGTTAGTTCTCATCCATATTAACTGTGTAGGTTTTTGAACATGGTGACAGGCCCAGAGGTACCCAACATACAGAGCTTGTTTGGTGAGTCCTCATCTGCGTTGCATTCTGGACCACTGCACACAGATACGGCAGGCGACACCCGCTACTCCTTCAGCCCAGACAGCTTTGCGGAGCCTGTGTTTGTGTTCACCTCTGGAGTGCCCGTGTCCTTCGTGGCAAATGTCTGGATTCTTTGAGTGCCCAGGGGCACGCTTCTGGAAAGCCACTCCACGGACGCGGTTCTGAGTGTCCATGGCACGACAGCCTTTCTGCTTACCAGCCTTCTTTGTGGGAGCCATTCTGCAGCCCAGGCTGGAAACGTTGGGAACTTTTCAGACAAATGAGAAGCCGGTCGTCGGGGCAGGACAGCTGTGATCTGAACTCGGTTCCTGAATGTTCATCTGCATGGATCAGGGGAGCAGAGAGAAGGGGCCATGGGAAGGGGCACTTGTTAATTTAATTTGACTTTTTAATTTTTATTTTTTATTGGAGCATAGTTGACATACTAGTTTCAGATGGACAACATAGTGTTTCAACACTGTGTGCATTCTCAAGGGCTCACCAAGGTAAGTGCAGTCCCCTCCTGTCACCATACAAAGTGATTACAATATTATTGACCATATCCCTGTGCTATATGTTTCATCCCTGTGACTTTTTACTTTATAACTGGAAGTTTGTACCTCTTCATCCTCTTCACCCCTGTCCTCTGTCTCCCCACCTCACCCTCCTCTGGCAACCACCACTTTGTTCTGTGTCTAGGAGTCTGTTCCTGTTCTGTTTGTTTTGTTTTTTAGATTCCATATGAGTGAAATAGTATAGTATTTGTCTCTGACTTATTTCACTTAACATAAGTGCTCATAAATGGCAGGATCTCATTCTTTTTGATGGCTGAGTGATACTCCACTGTGTGTGTGTGTGTGTGTGTGTGTGTGTGTGTGTATCACAGCTTTATGCATTCATCTGTGGATGGACAGGTGGGTTGGTTGCTTATCTTGTCTATTGTAAATAATGCTGCAGTAGATGTAGGGGTACATGCATCTTTTTGAATTAATATTTTCATGTTCTTCATGTAAATACCCAGAAGTGGAATTACGAGATTGTAGGGCAGCTCTATTTCTGATCTTTGAGGAACCTCCGTACTGTTTTCCACAGTGGCTGCTCTGATTTGCACTCAGGAGCGGCTTTTCTTCCTACGTCGTGTGGACAGCCTGCCGTACCTACATTTACTAGGAGCGTCCGGCGGGGACAAGACAGAGGATGCCCCAGTGCCTTGCATGTGAGGGGTGCTGCTCTGGACACTTTGTGAGACAGGCACTTGGACCAATCTTCCCCGGGAGGAGAGACAAGGTAGGTGAGGAAGCCTGTGTAGCCAGAAGGAAGCAGTGAACAATGTAATTCAGAACAACAGTAGGCTCCATGTGCACTTGCATACTTAGAAGTGAGACTATGCAGATGGATTAGGACCTGGGGCCAGGTAGGTCCCAGTGCAGGGTGGAGGCAGGTAGAGGGAGGGCAGTCAGGTGCAGCTGACACAGGTACAGCAGCTGCAGAACCGACCCCCTCCCCGGGGTATTTGGAGCATCCAATCCACTCGGAAGCTCACGGGACTGTTGGGCTGGGGCTGGGGCGGAGGTGGGGGGGCTCCACACAGAGCCTGGGATGGACTTGAGCCATCGTATCTGGATGTTAGGGCCAAGCCTCAGGTTTATGTGGGGGGCCCTCAATCGTTAGAGGATGCAGGCTGTTAGGTGGGTGAATGGAACCCCTGGGGCCACATAGCTATTGTCTTTCACCATCACAACGGGTTCCTGAAGCACAAGAAGGAGACCAGCTCTGTGTTGACCTAAGGGAAGAAGAAAAGGGGAAAGATAACCCACTTCTGAGGGTCAATGATACTCCAGGTACTATAACAACGGCTTCTGGGCCCTTGCACATGTACTCCTCACGACTGTGTGCCGCCGCCAACACTGCACCAGGGGGCTCTTTCCACATCATTAAGTTGGAATGTCCCGGCAATGGGGTTACAGGTGGGTTACAGGTATTGGGTGGTGACAGGTGCCTCCGGCTGCTTGTGTGCCTGACCCATGTGCCACATGGTGTCAGCTCTTCCTCTTTGTCATCTCTTCTTGCTGTCAGGTATAAGCTGCAAAAAAGCGCCAAGACAGTGCTGTAGAGCCACATGAAATAGGTGTGTCGTGTTACACATCGTCCATGTAGTTGATATTTTTATCCAATCCCCTCATTCAAGCTCCAGTTCTGCCACTGGCTGGGGGTGGGGTGGGGGTGGGGACTGGGGGAGACTCACGTTTGCACAGCCTGAGCTGCTTCATCTGTAACAGAGGATACTGAATTTTATCTCGTATAATTTCATGAGAATTAAATGAGGTCATTCAGGTGAAAGCATTTAGTTTTAAATTCTAAAATTAGTTAAATATTCAGTATTATGATTGACACGTACTTTGCCCCATGTTAAGCTGATTGTCCCACGTTATCTTAAGTGAAAGCCTTAGAACAAACATGAGATCTCAGAATGTGTCTGATTATAAAATAAATATGGCAAACTTAATCACGAACATTAACCACTTGGATAATGTAATGAATAAGAGATCCATTATCCAAAGATAAGATGCCATAGGAATTAACAAAAATGTTTGGGGTCAATGAGAAGGAAAACAAAAGTTTGCTGAAGTCATGAACTCTGGCTTAGTTTACATTATTTCTACGTATATTTATGTTTTCTATATATTTATATTATTTACATGATTTATAGTTCCCAGATAGCAAAGGGGATATGGCAAAGCAGTCAACTTGCCAGAATCAGTTAACACATATAATTCCCATGGTAGGTTTTGGGGGGAGAACTTTACCAAACTGTTTAAAGTTAATACAGAAGATTTATTTATGCATATGGATGGTTGTGGACATTTAAAAAAGAGGGAGAATGTGTCCTGCCAAACAATGTAATGTTTCAAAGTTACAAGATGAAAATTGTGTGACCAGGGTGGAATAGCTCAGATTCAGGTGCAGGTGCATCCGAGGGCTCATTCCATAGGAAAAGCAACACATTATGTCTGGGAGAAACGATTTAATCAGATCACTGAAAAAATACCTGGAATATGTAGCTTATACCTACCAAATAGCAGTATAAAGTCTGGGCAGGTTTAAATGTTAAAAAAAGAAAGCCCCAACAAACCCTTAAAATCACTAGAAGGAAGCACAGATATTACCTACATAACTTTTATCTTAGAAAAGACTTTCTAATCACAAAAGGCAGAAATTATAAGAGCAAAAGATCGATAGATCCAACTGATTACTTTTACGATGTTTGTAAGTCAAATAGTAAGAATGACAAGCAGCAAGCCGGGAAAAACTGCCTGCCAACCGCATCACAGGGAAATGGCCAGTAACTTTAACATGTAAGAGATGTTTACGATTAGCTTCTTAAAACTCCAAGTGAAAAATGACAACAAAAGGCAGAAATAAATCATTCACAGAATACAGCTGGCCAAGAATACCCGACAATGATTCCCCCTCTCTAACAATATATAGTGTCGTACTAAAACAGTGAGTGAGATGGTTTGCAGCCAGGCAGCAGAAATGATGCTTCAGGAAGCACATTTCTCCCCTTTCTCTGGTTTTGGTGTAAAAAAAAGGCACATTTGGCCATTTTGTCCACCAAGTTCCCCTCCAGCCTCCATGTCTTTGAGAAGCCGGGTCACTGAGATCCCAGGGCTGAGCACCCAGTGGCAGCCCCGAGACTGCCAGCAGTGCCTGCAGCTGGCTTCCAACACCTAGGCTCCCAGGTGACGGTCACTATCATGTCAGCTGCGTGACTGTGAGGAAGGAGCTGCAGGACCCCTGGCACGTGGCCGTCCAGCATTCCTTTCTGTGTTGAATGGGCTGCATTTGTGTTTTGGTGCATTTTTTCCTTTCACTCCAAGTAAGTGTGTTTGCACTCATAGGATGGTAACTTCCATCACTGGCTGCAGAAAATGATGCCTGGATTACTGTTTGCAGAAAGCTCGGATTTGCAGTCTCGATTCAGAGTCAGATGCTCCCTCAGAGGAACCTATTCTTTAATATTCTGCTAAGGAAAGGTTGGAGATGAATGTGCTCATTGCACGTTGTGGAGAGACCCCCAGAATTGTTTGGGGGTGACCCAAGGGGCCCTTCCCAGGGTGCCTGCACATCCACCTGGGGCAAGCATCACCTGCCACTCAGGGAGAGAGGCTGGGCACATGGTTCCCATGAACCAGAGGCTCCTGTGCCCTCAGCCAGAATGCCGCTTCCTCGAACGTCACCACTTTCTAGCACCTGGTGTCTAAACTCAGACCTGTGGCACCTGAGCACCAGCTGTTCTCACTCTGCGTGCTCTCATACTGGCCTGGATAGGAGGGGTGACAGAGGGATGGCTTCCCCGTCCACACGCGCCCCAGCCCCTGTGTTCCTCCCCGGATGAGGACAGCGCAGGGGACTGTGTGCCACATCACACCGGGTTGTGTGTTTCCCCAGTAAAACCCGTCCCTACGCTCGTTCCCGGGGACAGCTTCTCCTGTGAGTGGGCCCTCTTCCTGCGGATTGCACTCATTCCAGAGTAGCTATGTCACCCTGGACGTGCAGAGTGGACTCAGGGCTTGAGTGGTTACCATCTTCTGGTTCGCAAGGGTGGTGCTTGTGCAAAGCCCTGAGCAGTTCCTGGTCCCAGAGAAGGAAATAGGGAATGACTTCGTGAATATTAATGATAGTAATGATCACATAACATTATTGCTTTCATTTATGTGTTTGTCACAAAGAGGACGAAAATAAAACCTTCCCATTGTCAAGTTCCTAGACAAATAATTTGGTCCAGGCAGCTGAGAGGGGATTTTAATACTGCAGTATGTCTAGGGGAAAAGATCCCTCATTGGTCCTCAACTTTCTGGGGTTATGCTGGGGTTCTAGAGTTCTTTGCCTTGTTCTGAATTACATGTCCAAAAACCAAACATTCAAAAATAAAATATACAAATATATAGAGAGCCAGACCTGACTTTCATCTGTTTTGCAGTCTTGGGGCAGGGGTGTTATCTGCAGCTTTTGGAATCTGCCAGTGACTGTGACAGACCTGGGTCAGCCCTGGTATTGGTAACAATGACAAGCAGAAACGTGGCATGAGAGGGTCTGCCTGAGCATGAATGGTGGCAGTGGCATGATTGTGGGAACACCCAGCTGGGCACCAGGGTTGGCCGGCCAACAACGGGCTGCCATGAAGAGGGCTCAAGAGGACACACACGGGTCCAGTAGAGCTGGTGGCAGGTGTCTGTGTCCCAGAGCTTGCCATCCTTCCCCCCCGGGGGGAGGACATGGGTGGAGATCTCTTTCATCAGGTGGGTCTCCACCTGGCTGGGTCCAGTACGACACAGGTAACCACTATGGGGCTAGGCGCCCATTGTCCGGGAGGGACAGACAACTGCATTAGTGAAGTGGAAATTATTTCAGCACTCAGATGATGAGGACAGAGGTGACACAGGGAAGCTGGGTGAGGCGGAGGACCATCCTGGCGAGTTACAGCCACGTGGTAAGAATGCAGACAAGTTAGTCACCCTGGTTCCCATCTGGGACTTGCTGGGTTGCCTGGACTGGTCCGTAGGTGGTGACTGTGCCCCTTGCTGGCAGCAGGCTGCGAGTGCCAATCCCTCCAGCTGGAGACCACAAGGCGCTCTCCTGGAGTTGGCCAGCTCAGTTAGTATGTGTCCCGTGGTGGGGATTGTGCACCATGGCCACACAGGTGTCCCAGCGAGACGGTGTTGGAAAGAACCCATTACAGAGTTTGGGCTTGTGGTAGGTGGTTCTGGGGAGAGTCCGAGGAGGAGGGGTCGATGCTGCCAGGAAGCAGGAGCATTTCCATGATTGGGTTTGCTTCCGAGTCTGATCTGGGAGGAGAGTGCCGTGAGCCACGAGTGTCAGCCAGCACGGGGGACGGTCGGTCACTCCGTGGCTTGAACAGTTCTTATGGTTGGTCCGCGTTCACACCTGATGGGGGAGTGGCCTTGCTTTTGGCCTGCTCTCACCTGGTGCAGGCGAGTGTCTGCTGTGGGTGTTCTGTGCGTGGTTCACCTTCGCAGGAACACTGTATGTGCCGTGCCTGCTTCCAGCATCAGGGACTACGTTTCTCCTTCTCAAAAGGAAGGGAGATGCCCGCACCTCCACCCCTTCCTCCCCCTGCATCTGAAGCCACGTCCAGCAGGCAGCAACAGCCCCTTGTGGACAACACAGCTGGGCTGTGCCCCAGGAAGCGTGGCACCCGGCTTCTGGGCGCCTGGGCTCCTGGGCGCCTGGGCTCCTGGGCAGGATCCTGGGCTCTAGCTCCCTACACTGTGCAGACAGTCGGGGCTCCTGCTGTGGTGGGGAGGAGGCCCCGCTGCATTCCTGGTTCCCACTCACGTGGATTCAACCTTACCTCTCTTTGCCTCCGCACCCTTCTCAGACCCCGAAATACCTGGAGTAAGTTTCCTAACTGGACACAGGCTGACAGTTTCGTTTATAATCAGGCCTGCTCTTCGATGCCAAGTGCATGCCTCTGCCTTTCTGACCTCCTTCGTGTCAGAATGTAATAATCAGTGCAGTATGTTCTGGATTGGGGCTGTGGACCTGGAGGAACCCATAGGCACCCTCCGGAGTTGGTGCAGCCCCATGGCTCATGTGGCTTGGCACATGGGACAGCCATTCTCATAAGCATCGGCTTGTGCACTCGGCTGGGCATGGACACGTGGCGGCTCTGCTCCTTTGGGCGTCTCATCCACCCCCAGAATGTGCACATACCCCCGCTCTGATCAGAGCTGGGTCACCGGGATGGGAGAGGCATCAGAGGGCAGCGCTTTGGCAGCCAATCCCCATGGAGAGGTAGATGGACTGTTAACGGTTAGGTGGTGGTCGAACTGAAGCAATATTCAGAGGACTCTCTCAAAGCTGCCTTTCATCCACTAACACAGTGGACACTGTATCTTTTAACTTGTCCAGTAGGCCTTACTTTCAGAAAACCAAACACTCCAAAAATGTGTGTTCTTAAAGGCATTAGGCTGCGTTTTACCACTGAGCTCCTGAGTAGGTCAGATGATGGATCGACATATGAAAATGAATTCTGCATCCAAATCTTAAGAGACTGCCATGTGTTCTGGAGATCCACATGAAGTGTCCTCTGTTGGTGATGGCCGGGGATAGGTGGCTTTCTGGGTGACCTGGGGATGTGGAGGAGGTGGGGCATCAGGGCCCCAGGCGGGGAGGGGTCACAGTGAATGCCCTTACTGGCCCTGAGGAAAGGGCACAGCAGGCATGTGGAGGGTCTGATCCAGGGGCCATTCAGTATGGGGCTGGAGGACAGACACGTTGAGTTGAATGCAGTGCTCTCCCGTCCCTCCAGAGCTTCCACGACTGTCCACACTCCTGGTGCTCCTGTCCCTTCCCTCCCCGACCCTGGCTCTGGGATTTTATCTGCACTTCCAGCTGAGTGATTAGAGTTGAGTAGAGTCCTTCTGAATCCCCTGTTTTCATCAGTGCCCTGGCTGTGCCCAGGAGGTGTGCAAGCCTTTTCGAGTGAAGTTACAGGCTATGTCTGAACAAGAAGCTTTCTCCTGGTTTGATCCATTTTAAAGGACACATCCAGTCTTTCTTGATTTCTTCAGATGGGATTCTTTGGGACCCCACTCAAGGCAGCCATGGACCAGCACAGAGAATGGAGCTCTTGTGTTGCTCACATCATGTTTGTACCAGACATTCTCTGGCTACACAACAAACATGTGTTTGTAAACACCACTGATCATACAGGTAAGACCAATCCTGGGCTGTTTCCTCTTTTATCCATAGATTCTTCCAGTAAATTGGGGAATGGGTTGCATTACCAGTCTTGGAGCTTTGTCAAGAACCTTCCATTGAGGCATCCTAAATCTCTTTGGTTTCCCTCTTGGGCTATTTTCTTTGGCTGTTCAGTTGTCCTCAACTGCAAAGGTTATAAATACAGTTTAATGCAGGCAAGCCCATCTTCCAGTGGGTTTCCCATGCCTCCCCACGGTACTTAATCATCCGTGCCTTTCACTGCTGCAAACTACACAAGATTAAGTGCTAACATGAGGACAAAGTCGGCTCCCAGGGCCAGGGCAGGTAGCCTCTCAGCCATGCTCCCTTTGGGTTCAATGGGCTCTCTTTGGGTTCGTGGGTTGGTTTGAGGCCTTCCCTGCCTAAAGCAAGAATATGTTGGGTGGCTGGAAAATGCTTGAAGATTAGGAGAATTCAGTTAAAAATCTCTGTATGGACACTTGAGTTGGAGCAAGGTGGAGACTGAGGAGATAGATGCAAATGAATTCTTTGCCACCCCAATCTCTCTGCCACGTGCCTGTCCAATTACCTGCCTGATAACAAGGGTCTGGGGGCTCAGGGATATTTTTGGAACATGTATAGCAAATTTTGAGGACCTTCCTGTTAAGGCTGATTTGCAAATGAATCCGGGTGAATAGGTGGATCAGACCAACCCTACTGTGGACCCTGCCTCCGTATCAGGTTGCTGATCCTGAGCCAAGAGAAACAGGATCTATGGGAACCTCCAGAGAGACCAGTACCTTCTGATCCTGGAGAAAGCATCTTCTCCATGCCCTGCCCTTCTTTCTGCCCTGGGTCCTGAGCAGGGCAACCAGGCAGGCGTACAAAGATCTCCTGTCTGTGAGCTGTCTCAGAGAGCCAGCCCTAACTGGCCAGCCTGGTGCCTCATGATGCAGGACCCACCCAGAGCTGATTGTGACCTTCACAATTCCAAGTTTTGCACAATTCATGCAAAACTTCCTCGTCTCCAAAGCATCAAAGGGCCCCTATGAGGAGCTCAGTAGATGCTAGGTAGGCTGACATCCCTCTGGCCTTTGAATCCTTATCCTGTGGGAGGCAACTCTGGTCCCACTTTCCCTGGGCCACCAAGTAGCACATGTCCCTCTATTCTGTTTCTTCCCACGTAGATGACAGCAAACATTCCTTGTGCCTTCATATCTCCCTTCTTGGTTGATCCCAGAAGAGAGCTGGAAGATCCCAGCTCTCTTTCAGCTGTTTGGGTGAGGAGGGTAGTGGGTAGGACCAAAGCCACTGCCATTAGAATTTATGGGACACACTTTATGTGGTGTCAGAAGCTATCCTGAGAAGGAAGGTGGTGCCTGGCTTCAAGCCCACTCCCCTCCCCACCCTACATCCAAGGTAAAAAGTAGAAATCTGTCAGGCCTTGATAAAGAAGGGTTAGAGTTGGGGATATCTGACCCAACCAGGTGCCCTCCTGTCATAAATCCTCTGCTTATCTCTTCCAACTTAGGGCTCAACTAACATAAAACATTATATCCTTAAACAAAATACGTTGTCTTGTGTTAAATGAAAATACAGCAGCCTATAATTTCTGCAGATCATGCTATGAAGATCGGGACCCTCTATGAGATCACTTTTGGTGATCACTTGGGTAACAAACCAGAATAGCAGAGACAGAGGCCTTTTAGAGATAGGTTGTCTGGTCTTGTTGCACATTGTATTTCAGGGGAGTTAACAATGTCAGAAGATTCTGTAACACTCCAGTGTGGCAGTAACATGCCCAGTCCCTCTTTCAGAGGGATATCTGAACCTCTTTTGCTCCCCAAGGAAACCACAGGCCCTGTAACTATCCACACGTTGGAGTGGGGTCATAAGGGAAACTGTCAGGACTGCAGTCAGAGCATGATGCCCAGAACAGAGGTAATCTGACCAGCACAGACCGATCCACAGTGGCCCCTCCTCTGTTTTGGAATCAAGACTTTCCTTATGGTCTCCAAAATAGCATTGGTCTTTCCACTGGCTCACCGAGTACTGGCATGCTGAGTTAAACACCAGCCACAATTTCAAAATACCTTCTGTTAGGCACTTTCTGTTATTGTTTGTTTGTTTTCCTATTTTTTAGTGGGGGCTCAGACTTCTTTCCCCCTTTCTGGCCTCACTGAGCTGGCCAAGATCAGATCTGTTGTATAGTTCTGCAGAACCCCAAGCCCCCTGTCCAGAAGAGCCTCAGGCCACCTGGCCAAGGGCCACGTGTAAATCATTTTCAGTGGTTCCTCTGAGTAGTGGGAGTTGAGGAGGAAGCTGTGACTACAGCCACTACAGGCCTTTATGAGGCTGAGGAGCTACTTGGGGGAGAACTGGAGAGATATGGGGAACTCAGGGTCACAGACATTAGGACAAAGTACAGAATTTCCCCCAGATGAACAAGGCAGATCCTTTCTTAACAATTTTGAATTGGGCCATTGCTTGTTTCCCCAGGACTGTTTTCTAGGAAGGAGTGGACATACCATCTTGCTTATTCAAAATGGTGAACTCCAAATGAATGAAAGACCTAAAATCATGAACAAAACAGGGAAAAAGCTCTCTGACTTTGGTCTTGGTGATAATTTTTTTTTTTGATATGACACCAAATGCATAGGTAATCCAAGCAAAAGTAAACTAGTGGGATCATATCACGTTAAATAGCTCCTCATGGCAATGGAACCTTTAAGACAATGAAAAGGCAACCTACTGAGTGAGATGATATAGTTTCAAATCACATATACAATAAGGAGTTAATATCTCCAAAATATAAGGAACTCTTATAGCTCAATAGCAAATAAATAAATAACCTTAAAAATGGGCAAAGATCTTCCAAGGAAGATATACAAATGGGCAATAGTTACATGAAAAGATGCTCCACATTACTCGGTGTCAGGGCAATGCAAATCAAAACCACAATGTGATACCATCTCTTGCACTGTTGGTGGGAATGCAAACTGGTGCAGCCAATCTGGAAAACAGTGTGGAGGTTCCTCAAAAATATAAAAAAAGAATTACCCTATGATCCAGCAATCCCACTTTTGGGTACTTTTCTGAGGGATGTGAAATCATGATCTGAAAGAGATATCTGCATCCCTGTGTCCATTGCAGTGTTATTCACAACAGCCAAGACATGGAAACAGCCTAAGTGTTCACTGATGGGTGGATGGATGGATAAAGATGTGTGCGATATAAGAACATGATTCAACCATAAAGGAGAAGGAACATTTGCAACAACATTATGAAGGACATTATGTTAATGTAAATAAGCCAGACAGGAAAAGACAAATACTGTATGATCTTATTTATGTGGAATCTAAAAAAGTCAAACTCATAGAACCAGGGAGTAACATGGTGGTTGCCAGGGCCTGCGGGTGGGGAATGTGGGGAGCTGTTAGCCAAAGGGCACAAATTTTCAGGTAGAAGATGAGTAAGTTGTAGGGATGTGAGGTACAGCGTGGTGGTTACAGTTAATGATACTGTTTTGTATACGTGAAATTTGCTGAGAGAGTAGATCTTGAATATTCTCACTGCACACACAGATGGTAACTACATGAGGTGATGAATGTATTAATTAGCTTGATGGTTGTGATTATTTCACAATACAAACATACATCAAATCATCATGTCCTACATGTCAAAAATCATGTTACAATTTGTAGGTGTCAATCATATCTTGATAAATCTGGGGAACAATGTAAGAAGATAAAACAAAATAGCAAACTCTAAACTTGTGTGTGAGAGAGGAGGAGAGAGAACGGGCGGAGTATTTCTGAGCGTCAGTGTTGTGCATTACCTTTGTGCCTTTACGAACATCTCACACAGATTCATGCATGTAGAGAGTCATCAATAAATGCACATGTAGCCAATCATTGTAAAGATATCGCAGCTCCAGATGTAGACACATCACTTAATAATTCACACTTTCACAAAATTTTGTGTCCTTACTACAGTACATAGATTTTTAAAGTATTGAACAGTTTTAAGGAAGCTGTAGAAGAGTCTGGTAGTAACTCAAGGCAAGCCGCCATCCTTTAAAAATTGTGGATGAACAAACTCTTTTTTAACATTTGGATATTTTATATTATCCTTTTGTCTCCTCGAATTCATTTTGCCAGTTCCCTTTCATTGCACAATTTTAGCCTAATAGAATACATTTTTTATTTATTGGTCACTCCAGCCAAATTCTCTATATTAAGATTATGAATATAAATGGAAATTGAATTTTTAAATGATTTCCCATGACTATAAGGCTCTAAGTGCTAAAAGTCTCTTCTGGGCTGAGTTATCAATATAATTCATTATTAACACACATTTTAAAAAAAGCAACACAGATGTATTATGAATATGATAAATAATGATTAAATATTGTATTATTTAAGGTGATGATGGCTGCTTAACCAAATCCCCGGATTCCAAGGGCCCAGCACAACAGAAGTTTGTCTTGTGCTCACTTGCCAGGCTCAAGTGGATGTTCTGGTCTTTGTGCAGCATTCCATTCAATGATTCGGAGAATCTGCCTTCACTCCATTCTGTGGCTCCTCTGTCCTCGAGTGGCTATATCATCTGAGCAGAGCCAGCTGGGGGAAGGGACAGGAACAAGAAGGGAACACACACCCCCATCTCTGAAGCCTTGGCCTGGAAGTGACTGGCCTCATGACAGCTCGCTTTCGGTCCATCGGTGACCACCCTGTGCACAGGTCCCTGGTGCACTATGTTTCTCAGGGACAGCTCGTTGCTGTAGGACGGGGCACGCGGGGCACACATTTTGGCAGGCGGACAAACGCACATACAAACTACAAAACGCAAAGCAAAGTTTGTTGAAAATACATCTCTTGATGTGATGGATGGCTTTTTAAAGATTGTATCATATTCCACCGATGAGTTTCACTTGTTGCTGGAATGTGACGTGATTCAGCACCTGTTCTGTTCCTGGTTTCCATTTCTACAGATGCAAATGCTGAGAAATCTTGTTCTCAGAAATATGCGGGTGGGGATGGAAATCGTGTCATTGAGCTGCCACTCGATCCTTGGAACTCCCTCTGAGTCACAATAAAAAATGGTGTCCTTATCTACCAACATTTCCTGTTCAGTTCACGGCCGGCTGGTGACCTCCCTAGGCCCACCTGCACTGCTGTTGAACCACCTTTTTCTCCAAGAGGATGTCACCCATTCATTAATGTTCTTCCTTATTCAAGCCTCTGAAAGTATAACCAAAAAAACCTTTACAATATGTAGGAAGTGACAGTGCATGATCTGTGCCATGTCTTCACTCACGGGCACCTTGTCGAGTCAGGAATGGGAGGCAGGATTTCAATTTCTGTTTCAATATAAATTTTCAATGCAATATTATTTTATAAAATGTTTTCACTGCTTTGCCCGCTTAATAACTATTTTATTTTGGGTGAAACCTTGGAACTGCACAGAGAGCTTATCAAGCTCATGGAGAAATATGCCACGTGACACACTCTGCAGAGCCATCCTCGCTGTGAACCAGCACATCACGTCAGGCTGGCTTGCTTTAATAAAATTAGAAAGAACCAGCTTCATTTTCCGTGTGTTTAAAGAATATTATTTTGAAAAGAACCAGTGAGAAATACCTCAGAGCACATCTTGTAGGATATATTACTAAAAGCCGTCAATAGCAAAGGGACATAATATCTAATATTTTGTCTAGTAACGTACAGTGTGAAGTGTAGTTTGCAGACAGAGATTTATGAAGCTAGCATAGGAAGCATGGTCTTTGGGAAACACATACGTACTTGTATATCCAACATTGGCATCTAGCTTCTTGACATAATTAAGTACGAATCACGTATAAGGATCAGAAGTGATCAGTCACATTAGATACCACAATCAAACTTTCCTATGTACTTAAAGTGTGAAAATGAATCAGTCTGATGAGTTCATAGTTGTGGGTATTTTTTGTTGTTGTTAAAAGGAGACAGAAGAGAATTAAACATTTTCTATAATGAAATAAGAGGATGTCAGACTCTAATGGGAATAAATGTTTCATGAGACGATGTATTAAAACAGGCTCTAACTCCCTTGCTGAATGAGGCGTGCCGAACTGGAAGATCACAGAAGGCTTTTACCTGTGTCTGTTGAAGACCCTGGGCACTGGGAGGGCGTCATGGCCACGCTGAGAGGAGCCAGAGCCACCAGGCCATGGAGGCCCTTGGGTCACAAACGTCTCAGAAAAGATTGGCTCACCTGGAAACATGGAGAGGGGAAGTATGCTCTGTTCTGGGAGACTGTCCCTCATGTTTGATTGGACGACATTTGGGAATGAAAGGATGAAAGCCTTCTTGCTGCCTGGCCCTGCAATACCCCCAGGTGCTGCACCCCCCGCCCAGTGACAAGCAGGTGCCAGCACGGCACTTCACCCTCCACCGGTGCCTCCAGGCCCTGTGCACGCCGGCAGCCCCAGGCCTGAGCAGCCCCCTGGCGCCTCCGTCCATCTGCAGAGGAGCTGCCTCCACAGGCAGGACTATAGTTGTCTCTTTGCTCCACACCTGCTCGGAGCCACCTGCCACTGTAGGACTCAGGAGGCGTGCGAGTGCCTTTGTCGTATGCCAGGAAAGGCCACTGTGTTCGGGGACAGGGAGAAGGAGCTGTGTGAGCCTTCTGACCCGTCCTTGGGCCAGTTCACACAACAGCGACCACACCTTAAACTCTGTGCAAGGGGGACCCCCTGCCCCTCCTGGAGGCAAGTCTCAGAAACCTGTTCTGAGTGATTTGAACATCGTTTGCACATGTATCAAGTTGAATTCATTAAGCTTAACAAGCAAGTTGAAACTTTTAAAAACACTTTCTATAAAACAGCACTTCTAAATTCCAGTATCACAGAGATAGATGCATCAATTAAAAGAAGATCTATTTCGCTTGACAAAGGATATTTGAATTTTCAGATCTTCAAGAATATGACCTTACAATTCCTTTTTTAAACAGGGCAAGGAGCTAACGACCCAACCAAAGGAAGAGGATGAATCTGGAACGTGTGCTAAGCTTTTGGTTTTCTTGGCCAAACAAGCATCACACGAATGTGCTTTGGCCGCATCTGCCCGACTTTGCTGACTCGCTGTTTTGTTCACTCTTGCTCTGAAAGTTTTATATATATATTTTTTCAAAGTCTTCTTTTATCACAATTTGATACTCATGGGCTGATTCCCGCCTGAGGCAGCTCCTACCACCGGGGGTGGCATTCTCTGGTTGTTGGTGAGTTTTAAGCAGGAAGAGAAACTGGTCTGTAAGGGCCGCAGCCTGGAATGCATGGGCCGGAGCCAAGGCAAAGTGCACTCAGGCCCCACGAACCGGGACGAGAGCCCCAGCACAGACAGGAGCCGAGGTGAACGCGTCTGGGTCTCACTTTCCGCTCAGCTCAGCACAGACGGCTTGGGAGGTGCACACGTAGCAGAATGGGATGAAGGTCAAGTTAAGGTTCTCCGGAACAATGGGGAGGTAGCAGGCGATCTGCTCCTCCCCAGGAAAGCGGCCTTTCCTGGCATCCGACAGTCTTCATTCCTCCCTGTGGGCAAGCTCTGCACCGCTAGCAACTCACCGACCCACTTGGCTCAGGACGACTGCTGTGTGTCACCGAGGTCTGTTCTGCAGCCCCGGATGCCCAGGCTGGGAGGCCAGAGTCAGTCTTTTGTCATCAGAGCGTTGGGAGAGGAAAACAGCCAGCCACTCCGGCTGGGTCCCCGCCTTGTTGTGGCTGCTTGCTATCCCTTGGGGTGACAAACACTTTTGTTGCCGGATTCTTTGGCTGCTTGAAACTGCTCTCTGTGCAAAGTCACCCCAGATGCTCTGACCTATGGTGCCCTTGCTCCCGGAACTCGCCTGGCTCACCTCACCAGGAACGGCGGCACTGGAGATAGAACACTGTATGCACAGAGCACACGCCCTGCCTCAGTTTCCCCAATGGAAAATTATCTGTACTGTATCCAAGAAGAGCTTATCCTCAGCACATCCCCTAGGACTAGGACTTGGATTTCTCTGGACTTTACCAGAAGGCGTTTCCTCCTTCCCCGGTTTTGTGTCCTACAGCTGGTGATGTTTGACTGTCCTCAGTGATACGAGGACATTTCCAGGGAGAGGCTGGCCTGCAGCTAGGGGGTTGTGGCACTGCTGGGTTCTTACTCTACCCAAAAGCCAGGATGCAATGAGCAGCTCTGTGGGCACAGCTCCTGGAGGGAACTTCTTTCTAGGAAGGCAGGCCTTCTAGCCTCCATGATGGGTCTTACTGGAAAAATATAATAGCTGTGAGTAGTCCCAGCTTCCCGTGCTGACAGACGTGCATGGAGCTGTTATCTCTGATCCCCCCAGGAGAGCACCGTGCCTCATTACACAGCTCCACTGCTGTTGCAAGGGCATCAGCTGGCCAGTGGACCTGTGGTCTGCGCTGGTGGCCCCCCCACCACGGGGGTCTGTGTCCCGCCCCACCATGGGGGTCTGCGGGCCATCCCCACCACAAGGGGCTGAAGGCCATCCCCGTGGGGGTCTACGGGCTAACCCCATGGGAGTCTTCGGGCCATCCGCATGGTGGTCTGCAGGCCCTCCCTCCAACAGGAGTCTGTGGGTCGTCCCCACGGGAGTCTGTGGGCCATCTCCACTATGGGGGTCTGCGGGCCATCCCCATGGGGGTTTTTGGGCCATCCCCAAGCTTCCAGAGGCTACTGTACCTGTCATGTGCTTTGCACAGCTCTTCTTGGTGCTCAGCTACTTTGGCTGAGGAGATGGCTCTCCACACCACTCCCCTCCCCTCCTAGCTGGAAGTCCTTATCCTCCCTTCTTGATGTCCTGCACTTCACTCTGAGCTTCCACCAGCATGGATAATGGCTTTGCTGCCTCCCACCCTGCCTGCCACCCCTGCTCCTGGAATGTGGTCGAATCATCAGCTTACGGAGTAGTGTTTTCAGACACAGCAGCAGGGAACTTCCTCTAGATGGTCTTTCACAGGTGCCTCCTACTCTCATTCCTACCAGAGAGGATGTCCTTTCTTCCTATGGATGGGAGTCAGTCACGGAGGGATCCAGATGCTCCATTTCCCCTCCAAGGGCCCTCAGGCCTCACCAGTGCCGAGACCACCACGGGGGCCCTGGTGCAATCACCACTGGGGGTTTCCCTGTTCTGACTGCCTGTTGACCTCTTGGATGTGCTTCCCCAGGCAGGGCCTCTAGGACTCAGATCTTCAGGCAGTGACAGTGTTATGCCATGGTGTCCTTTCCTGACTTCCCTGCCCACCCACACAGGGTCATCGTTGGCTAGTTATCAGTGTGGACACTTGTCCAGGGGCTGGCGGGGTGCCTGGTTCCTGGCTTTGGAAGGTATTTTCAGGCTCTCAAAGATGACAGTTCTATGATCCATGGTGCCCTTAGGTGGAGAAAAAGGAATATTGGGTGGAGATCTGCACAGTGAGGAGGTCTGCAGGCCAGCCTTGGGTTCAGTGACTCACGAGCAGGAGGACGAATCTCTTTCAACCGTCGTTACAGATTATTATAGCAGAAGATGGGAATTAACCCCAGCAATGGGAAGAGGCTCCCAGAAGGGTGTCAGAACTCCAGTGTGAGAAGTCCCGCAGATGGCATGAACTTCCGCCAGCAGTAATGGGTGCCGAGATGCTGGAGTACTGCTAGCAAGCACATGTGCCCGTATCGTGATGTCCAGAGTTTTCCCAGGGGGAGGGGGGTCAGTGGCGTCCTCACAGCTGCCCCCCCACATGGCTGGCCTTTGTCTCTATCCTCTCCCGAGATCAAGCAGATGCTGGGTGGCATGGTTATTGTAGACTGCCCGGTGTGGCCCCAGGGCCCACTCCCAGGAACCAGGGGCAAGGGGCCCACCTTCCTTTGGGGAATGTCATCTTTTCCAGCACAAGCTTGAAGAGCCTCCTCATTCCATGGTTCTGTTTCCTGGGAATCATTCAACCCTGCTGAGAAATCAAAGAAACTCACGTCCCACTGCCAAAGAGCTCCCAAATGTCCCATCAGGCACACCCAAGAGAGGAAATCCTATACACATATGTGCTGGTGGTGGGGTCTGAGCCAGCCCAGAGCTCTGGAAGCTTCCTTGTTGACCTGGGGTGAGGGAGGGGCCTCAGGAGAGCTCACCCTCATTTCCCCTGCCAACCCAAACCCTCAGGGCTGCACTCCCAGCTCCTTGTCCTTCTATTCAGAACCCACTGGCTCTATTCCCACATCTCTAGCCCTGTTCTACCCCATGGAATTTCTAGAGAAAGTTCCCCACCAGGGGGTTCGTTTCTGGAAGGCTGAGCCTCTGCTCTTGAAGAGGTGACCTCCAGTGGCTGACCCAGTAGCTTGAGTGATGGTCCCTGAGCCAAGGGTTATGCTGAGTGAGGGTCTGGGAGGGAGGGGCTCTGAGCGGCCACAAGTACCTTGCAGGTAATGGAGCAGTGAGACCAGGGTCCTGGAAAATGAGGGGACATGTGTGCACGAGGCACATGAGGGCAGGTGTGGCATGCAAACCTTGGGGGGGGGCAGAGGAGGAGGGACGCCCCTCGGGAATGGTGGGCATCTACAGATGGGGGCACAGGTGCGTGCACAGTCAGGGACGGGGCTGGGGCTGGGGCAGGGCCAGCTCCCCAAGGGCTTCCTATGCAACCACAGGAGCAGCAGACCCTGCTCTGAAATCCCCCACGATAAACCTGGTGGTTCTGAGAGAGTTCGACCCCGACAACGCTGCCTTCTTGCAGGCCCTGCAAAGCTGGAGCTGCCTGCCGACAAGGAGTGGGGATGATGGGGCGTACACTGGCTCGGGGCATTCAGGCCACCTGTGCTGCAGAGCCCCGGCAACACAGAGCGCAGTGAGGTGACCTTGGAAGAGTGGCACCCCACCTGTGCACAGTGGACCCAACTCATTTTAATTCATTCCATTTTTTTTAAAGGTGTGTCTGCAGGCTCTTTGGTCAGTCCCTGGACTACAGTGACCACAGCAACCACAGCGACCACAGTGACCTGATAAATGAAGCTCCCTATGTTTGGACATTCAACGGACTGTTCTCCTCCATTCGTGCTCTTCTATGGTGTGTGGCTGTTCTTGGCCTTTTACATTTCCACCTACATCTTAGAAACAGTGACCTAACAAAAAACAAAAATCTAAAACCAGTATCACTAAGTTGGGGTTTTCACTGGGGGTGCCCTGAGTCTACAGGTCATTTGGGGAGAAATGCACATTTGCAATATAGAGCTCTCTTCCTTTTTCACATAGTTAAATCCTCCATATGTTTCTCTCAGTAAAGTTCTAAATTTCTCTCCATATAGGTTTATACATTTTTTGATTCTTTGTATTTCTATAAATTTGATATTTCTTGGTGCTATGGTAAGTATTAGTTTTTGAAAATACTCATTTTTTGCTTATTGCTGATGTATGGGAACAAAATAGATTTTATCTCCTACAATCTTTTTTTCCCTTGCTAATCTTACTAGTTTTAGTAATTGATCTGTAGAACTTCTGAACTTCTGAAAATTTTGTGATCATAATCACAACACCTGAAATTGTAGGAGTTTCATTTTTCCCATTGCGATCTTTATATATTTTATTTCTTTCTCTTACTGTTTTGGGCTGACGAGCACCGCCCGCCCCGCCCCCCCCCCCCCCCCCCCCGCCCCGTATGTTGAATAAAAAGTGGTGATAGTGGGTATTCTTGTCTTTTTCCTGATGTCAGAAAGTAGATGCCAGTGATTTATTGTTATTAAGTACAATGTTTTCTGTGGCCTTTTCTTGTGTTTTTTTTTTTCCTTTGTCAATCTCTTTATCATGTAAAGGAAGTCTGTTTCTCTTCCTAGCAAAATTTTGGAAGGTTGGGCCCCAGTGACCTGGTCTGCAATTGCCAGAATTGGAAGCTGTTAGTACTTCTAGGCCTAGATTCCAGGAAGGGAAGCTGGTGTAGCTAGTCCTGGGCTTGCAGAAAGCAGAGCTGAGTCCTGGCGGCGAGAGGACACAGGGCACCTCTGCTCAGAGCGGGGTTGGGGGGCGCATGGGCAGAAACCACAGTGGCTGCCCTCAGGGCACGTGGTAGGTGGGGGCTCTGAGGACACCGTGGGCACGGGAGCCCAACCCCACGTGTGACGCCAGCCACTCTAAACCATCTACGTAGACCACGTTATATGGAACTCCTTCTGCCTGGTGGTGTTCGGGAAGGCTTCCTGTGGAAGTGGTATTTGAACCGGGTCTCAAGGGGTGGAAATAACAGGTGTTCCCTAGATTGGAGGAACAGAGAGAGCAGGTGAGGAAGGCCTGGGGGACCTGGTGGAGTGCCCTTTGGCTCCTTGACACAGTCCGTGGTTTCCTGCCTCCTTTATGCTCTCACGTATGAGCAGTCACCAGTGTAGGTCCAATTCCGAATGGGAGCTCACAGCAAAGGATGTTTAATTATGTCTCAAAAGCCCGAGTGCCAGAGAGGGGTGAGTAGTCAGGGTTCTCGTGTGTGTACGGGGAAGTGTGTGGAGGCTGGGAAGCTCCACGATCTGCTGTCTGCAGGTGGGAGACCCAGGAAAGCAGGTGGCCTTGTGCAGCCCAGGTCCCCAGGCCTGGGAGCCGGGGAGCCAACAGTGTGAGCCCCAGTCTAGAGAAGACGCAGGGGCAGAGGTGGGTCAGTGCACCCTTCTTCTGCCTTTGTTCTATCGGGCTGTTCACATGGCAGGTGACATGCACCCAACTGGGGAGGGCGGGCTGCTTTCCTCCTCGGTGGGTTCCAATGCTCATACAGCCATGTTACTGTCAAACTGTGGCAAAGGGGTCTGAGGCCTGGAGAGGAACCAGGAGAGCTGGTTTGCTGGGAAGGCGGGTGGGCGGGTGATGTTTGCAAGTAGCACTTGCATCTGGAAGTCTCTGCGTGTCGGGCGGAGGCCAGGCAGTTCTCAGATCCGCAGGCCGCACGCAGCCTGCCTCGCACCAGTCCTGGGAAAAGCTGTCCACAGGTGCCCTTCTGACCTGGCCTCCCTCAGGCTGCAGACGTGGGGCAGCTCGTGGAATGGTGTTCCCGGACTCTTCCTCCCATGCCATTTCTTTTCCAGGGAATATTTCAGGCATGCAGCTGACCTAGAGAGCAGTGTGGAGAGAGGAGAAAGAGAGAACATACCATCTGTGTACCTATGTCCTCGCCTTTATCAAATTCTGACCCCCCGAGCACGTGGTTGTGCTCCGTGGAAAGAAGTCAGGCGTTCCGGGGAACCAAGGTGCCTCTCCCCGGCCTGAGGCCAGCAGCCTCCCCTTCTCCCAGAGGCAAACCCGGGGGTGAGTTTGGGCATCGTTCCGGTGCGGGGTTGTGTGGTCGCGGCAGATTGATGGCCCCAGAGCAGCCCGCACATGGTGTCTCACTCCCGAGCTGCGCCCACGGGGCCGCGTCGCCAGGACAGCTGGGCTCCTCCTTCACATCTGCCCTCTTTGCGTCTTCTTTGGCTCTGCCATCTATTGGCTTGATTGCATTTTCTGTGTCTTTTTTTTTGTTTTATTGTTGTTTTCAGTTTCTTTTGAATTGGAAACTACAGATAGAGTTCCTTTGCATTCAGTATCTACTCTCAGTTTTTAAAAATGCCTATTTAACTACACTTAAAAGAGACCGAACAAATCGCATTTCCACCCCGCCCCACCCCCAATCGTGGGTATGGGGCTTGTGTATTCAGATACCCGTCAAACACCTGCCACTGTTGCTGTTATTATTTAGAATCCTGGTTGCATTACTTTTTAAAATAAAAATATCAAATACTACAGCAGATGTGGAATCAAACTCACGCAAGTGTTTTATGGGTGTCTCCACCATCGTTTCCTCTGTGGCCTGGTGTCCGTTCGCATTTTAATATGTCCACCACTGGCTTTTAATGAAAGTCTGTGGATGATTGTCTCTCAATGTTTATACGTCTTCGCTCTGCCCTTTCTCTAGAGAATACCACGGCAAAGAATGACATTTCAGGCGCACTCTCGGAACACCGTGCTGGGTTTTCTTTTGGCTCCGCCACCGCTGATGAGAAGTCAGTGGTCCGTCCAAATGCCAACTGGCTGCTTGGGAAGTCCTTGCCGCAGGGCTCCGTTGACGTCGCTCCAGTCCAGACATGGCCTCCCAGCGACAAAAGTCAGGTGTTTCTTCATCTTCTGGCTTTGAATCTACCGTCTTTTTATCGCGTCATCTCATTCTTTTCCTCTGAATTCCAGAAGCAGCTGTGACATGCAGGGGGAGCGGAGTGGGCTCTGGGACTGCGCCATTCCCTGTGTCCGGAACCAGCATGTGATGAAGGGCTTTAAACCAGGGAGAGACACAGTCTGATTTGCATTTTAGAAAGGTCTCCGACCTGCCTCCCTTCGTGGGCAGAACACTCCTGGTACTCATTATTCAAATGCCAACCTAATGGGCTCTGGGAAGGCTACGTAAAAATTGTATCTGTGAGAATTGTCAGATGTGATCCTGCCCTTATCCGCAGTGACAGCTGAGGTGGGGGAGTGGGACTCAGGCCAGCGGGGCTAGTGTGTGCTCAGGCCCCGCGGGGTGGGGCCTCCGCTTCTTCTCCGGCTCTGCGAAGCCAATGACGCCTCTCCACCTCTCATCCTTGCCCGCCGGCCCGCTGGCACCTCTCATCCTTGCCCGCCGGCCCGCTGGCACGAGAGCCACACAGCAGATGTGGCTGCCGGTCCCGAGAACCTTGCTGCATTCCCCGTGGAAGAGTTCCCTTCCTTGCTGGGAGTCGAGCCGATGGCCCAGCAGTATGGAGACCCGTGTGAACGCAGGAAGCACAGGTTTTGTAAGAAAGTCTGAGGTTGGTGGTGAGGTCACTGCTGCTTCTGCCTCCTGGTTCCCGAATGTGCACGTTCTAGATATCGAGATGCAGCAGCAGGTGGCCCGGGTTCAGGGTATACGTACGGTGCCCTCTGGAGGGAACAGCCCCAACTCTGTGTGCTGTCTCCACTGTGGCACTTTGGGTCCCTCAGTGGCACATCACTGTTCCCACGGGCTGACACTTTCCAGGAATGTGGTATATGGTGGTCACATGCACACGCACCCCCTTCGTCCCAAAGCCTGTCCCTGGGTTTGAAGCAGTTGCGTTGAATATTCTGTGCCAGCGAGTCTGTCCTCGAATGGGGGAGCCTGAAGGGCCTGCATGGGCTCAGTAACACTTCCTGTAAGGTTATATCACCCCTGCTACCCTCCACCCCAGCAAGGGTGCTTGTACTCTTCCTGCCATCATGTGGCTGGTTGGTCTTCTTGAGGAACGGTGCCAGAGCAGAGGTTCAGTGTCAGCCTTCACTGGTGATAGGACATTCAGCAGCCCCTGTAGCGTGATGGGCACGGGTGACAGGGGCCCAAGCAGCCTGCCTGCAGCCTCTGTGGTGTCTCTGTCCCTGGTTGGAGCAGCCTCCTGCGCCATGCACTCAGAGCGGGGATACCCAGACATGAGGCGTTTGTACATACTGTGCTCCTCCTGCACCACCGCCCCCAGGCCGCCACCTCAGTGTTTCTGGTTTCTAGTCTTCCAGCCCTGCTCCTTCTGGACCCCCAGCCAATCAGCCATTTGCCAGTACCCAGAGGTGGATGTGGCTCTCCCTTCCACCTGCTTCCCGCTTTGTGCAGGGCTGACCAGCCCACACGGCAGTATCGGTGAGCTCACTAGGAGGATTCCCACACAGATGTCCTTCAGACAAGCCGGAGAGGGATGTGGGCAGGAGTGTCCCTGCCTCGGTGAGCACCCACGAAGGGAGCCAGTCATCCGTGAACAAGGCCCCAGGATTTCCCGCTCTTCCCATGAACCAGGGAAGCCTCCTCTGCTCCCTGCTCTAAGTTCAGAAGGAGGCACGGGTGCCTCTCATGTGGGAGACTCGCAGCTTGGGCTTCCCGCCGAGGCTACAACCAAAACTTCCTGGACCCGATTCTGAACATAGAACTTCGTACAGCTGGAAGACTGCTCATGGTTGCTCAGGCATGCTGGGCGGTATGCCAGAAGGGGCTTTCCCAGGGCAGTGGTCCCCTGCTGCTGATGCTGTGACCTTGATCTAGAGCTCTGGAGGTCTCAACGGCAGCTCTCCTGCAGGGCTGGCCAGCTGTGCACAGAGCATCCTTCCTGCCACTCCCTCCAGCCCCATCAGATCCTCCTGTCGGACCGCCGGAGTGACAGGAGCTTGGTGCAAGTTGGTGTCAATGCACCTTGGATCTGCCAGAGAGTGCTCTCTCGCTCTTGCTCTGCTCAAACCTGGAGGCCTTCCAAACAAAGTGTGCCTGATAAATTGGTTGCAGTGACTCCCAAGTGCTGTATATGCTGTTTCAGAATCCAAAGAACCCTACAAAACATCTTTCTCTGTGGAGGGGGTGCGAGGTGCAGCAAACGACCTCGGCAGGCATGTCCCGGCGAGCCTCAGACCCCCGAACGTCTGGGAACTACACTAATGTGACCAGGCTCCGAATTTCCATGGATTTTCCTCCCCCATACCCTGGTCATGTGTCAGTGGAGAATCTAAAAGGAGCACCATGCTCATCGGGACCGGTTAGCATGCTGTCCTCCGTACAGGGCACCGTCGTGAGGTCTGTGAACGCCACGACCATCCAGACCTGGGGGCTCTCCTGGGACGGGAGCATCCCTGCAGCCCCAGGGCAATGCAGTGAGCCTGCGCACCCGCCCGTCCCGTGGAAGGTGAGCGGCCTCTATTCTCGCTCCTGATGGGGTTTGAGGAGAACGTGTTTGCCGGATATCTAGCCCCATTCCTGGTCTTGGAGACTGTGTTTCTCTCTCTGTCCGGCACAGCAGCTACAAGCGAGGCTGCGGTTTGGCTCAGGTTATAATAGTCTGTCCCCATCCGACTTCTGCAGAACCCCCTCGGATGGATGGATGGAAGAGCAGACACGATGAACACCGCCGTGCGTGTCTGAAAACTGTCAAAGATGCGCTGGGATCTGCCACCCTGGAAGCTATATGGCTTCTCGCTCACATCTTGGTTGGGGCGGTGGGCTGTTTAGGGGCTTCTGCTTGCCCTTCCTCCTTGACAGCTCTCCCACCACAGCCCAGGGAACGAGTGAGAGGTCCTGCCAGCTGCCGGGCATGATCATGGGCTTGGAACCAGAAAAATGACTGGAGGGTGGACCTACATGTACAGGGGCCAGGGCTGCACCTGACCTTGTGAGTCTCCCCTCTGCCTGGGAGGGTGGGACGCACGGTGGCGGCGGTGCCAGCTCAGACTGCATCTACGGGAGTCTGCACACA
Organism: Vulpes vulpes; assembly: GCF_048418805.1. Classification (NCBI taxonomy): domain Eukaryota; kingdom Metazoa; phylum Chordata; class Mammalia; order Carnivora; family Canidae; genus Vulpes; species Vulpes vulpes. The sequence goes on along the minus strand of NC_132793.1, from coordinate 105,823,576 downwards.
CATGGGCTCTGGGGAAGAGCCTCCGGTCCCTTTGGAGAGGTCGCGGAAAAAACGTTCATCTCGCCTGACACGTGATGCTCGGTCTGAGGGCACGCCATCCCTCCATGTGCTGAGGCACCCGTCTGTCCCGTCAGCCCAGGCCCGCAGAAGGCGTGGCCACGGAGCCTCTCCAAGATACCGACGGACTGTCCTCCATGCCCGTCCCTAGGAGTTGTCCAGGTGGTAGGTTCTCTGGTCTATGAGTCCCTCTGGCCTTCAAGCCCTTCCTCCATGTGCTGTGGCACCTCTGTGTCAGTTACTGAAGGCTGTTGTGTGGAGGTTTCCAGGGGCTCTCCTGGCAGCACGTTTGCCTGGCCCCCGGGACTCTAGCAGAAGCGTGAGCCCTGTGCCATGGGACCTGGCTCTAGAGCCACCAGGATTCAGCATCGGTCCTCCTCAGCCTCTTTCCCTGTGCTAGCAGGTCCTGAAATGTTACCACTTCCTCCCAGAGTAGGGAGCCTGTTTTCCAGTTCTGATCACGCCGAGGGTCTAGAGCGATGCAGGCAGGTGGGCGCAGTTCTTGATGAAGCCAACATGGTGCCCGGCCCTCAGCCAGCTGTGGCCTTATCTACTTCTGCTGGTTCCCATCAGAAACCCATCAGAGACGCCCCGTGTCTGTGGTGGGGTGGGGAGGAGCGCTCTGAGCTTTAGACACTGGCTTGGGACAGTGGGAGGGCCCAGCGTCTACAAAGAGGAGCTACCTGCATGTGAAAGGAACTCATCACAAAACCGTTTGAGGGAAGAAAGTAGAAGTGAGCCAGGAGAGGAACTTTGAGGATGCCTGCCTTTCAGCGAGTGTAAGGGAGAGAGGATTGTGCCAATGAGCTAGAGAGGGTGGGAAATGTTACCCGGAAGCTGGAAACCCTGGATCTAATTTTGTTATGTGGCTTTGTTATGTCATTCCTTTGCTATGTGGCTTTGGAGAAGTCACTTGACTTCTCTGTGCTTCGATGTTTCTCATCCTTAGAATGGAAGTGGTGGTAACTCTTGCCTCCTGGATTCGTCATGAGATTCCACCGGGAAAGGACATAGGGGTGCCACAGGCAGGGCTTTGAAACTTGGCTCTTTCCCAGGGCTGGGGAGGGAGGGTCCACGGCCTTGCTGGGTTTGCATCCTTGTCTGGCCACCACACTACCTGTTGGCCTCGGTAATTTCATTTCCCTCGTACAACATAAGTTAGAAAGATAGGCAGGAACTTGGGACACCTGGGTGGCTCAGTGGTTGAGCGTCTGCCTTCGGCTCAGGTCATGATCCCGAGGTCCTGGGATCAAGTCCTTCACTGGGCTTCTCGAGCCTGCTTCTCCCTTTGTCTCTGCCTCTATCTCTGTGTCTCTCATGAATAAATAAATAAAATCTTAAAAAAAGGAAGATAGGAGAGAACTTGACATTGTATAGATTTCTCTGTGCATGCATAGCTTCTCTTTGTTCTGTGATTGCGTTTTCCTGACATCTATACCTTGCATTCCTCAGAAGGCAATAAGATGTCCCCAGTGCCTGGCAACCTGCTTCTAACTCCCCGGTGAACCTTGTGACAAGGACGGCTCAAGGTGCTACAGGCTGCAGGTGCAGAGAAAGGCTTTTCTCCAGGAGCAAAGATGCATTTGTTCACGGTTGGGAGGCAGCACCTTGGAGCATCGCACTTCCATCAAGATTCTCAGATACTCAGCGCCAGATCTTGTAGCCAAATGATGTCCTCACAGGTTTCTACAGATAAAACCATTATAGGAAATCACTGTGTTTCTGCAGCTTTCATTATAATTCAGCCACAATGCCCCTGATACGGCCGGGTGGACGGAGAGACGGCCACTGCACTGGGGCGAGGACAAGCTGCACTGTCCACGGGGTCAGGAGCAGTGCTCAGAGCGCCTGCCCCTGGGGCCGCTCACCTCGGTTTCCCAAGTGAGCCTGTGTTCCTCATTGGTAAGCCCAGGCTGTTGCAGGAGAGGAACTGAAGTCCTGCACCTTTTTATGGAACAGTCAGCCAAGTGAAAGCATTTTGCACATTTTCCTCAGCCTTCTGTTTCATCAGAAAGTTTGGGTTGCATTTTAAGAAAAGAATGTCTTGGGGTGCCTGGGTGCCAGTGTTTGAGCAACTGCCTTTGGCTCAAGGTATGATCCGCGGGGTCCTGGGATCGAGTCCCCCATCAGGCTCCCTCCAGGGAGCCTGCTTCTCCCTCTGCCTGTGTCTCTGCTTCTCTGTGCATCTCTCATGAATAAATAAATAACATCTAAAAAAAATGTCTTTAGTTTGCCTGGAGCTTGCTGCCAAGCGGTACTCTGGGGAAGGGTGGTCTGGCGGAGGGGAGAGCTGGTGTCCTAGTCCAGCAGCAGCAGCAGCAAACAACTTGCTCTGTGACTTTGGATTATACAACAAATCAGTAACGTTAGTGCCCTTGGAGAGAGAGTCTAAGGAGCTGGTGACCAGTTTTTGGACATCGTGGGCTGAATTTTGGTAAGAGCTCTACTCACTTGGACTTGTACTCCTCACTATACCCCATGCATTTTACATACACACACACACACACACACACACACACACACACACACACACACACACAATCTACCACCTGCTACTTCAAGGCATAAATGCCTAAAGTTAAATTAGCCCATAGACCTAGGAAGCTTACGTATCTGCTTCCAGAAACAAAACCCATACCATGGTATTTCTCACCCAGGATTCTGGAGGCTTAGAATGGTTGATAATGTTCCCCCCATGGAGTGTCCACATGGTTTTATAAACAGGACATGAACATTATGGCTCTACAGCATCAAATCCAGGTCATTCTGGAGTGTGAAAGGGCCCCGTTCTGTCCATCAGAAGCAAGCACGACCCCTTTTGCTGGCGCATCTTACCGCATCTTTGCATCTTCCACGTGGCCAGTGACTGTGGCATGGCCCGCAAGGAGCACTTCCACTGTGGAAGACTCTCGCCAGAGTCTTCCCTGCACTCTCAGGGGAACTGGTTTGGTTGATGTCATCAATCCCATCACCAACTTAATTAAATGAGAAGTGTTTGTTGTTTGGGACTCATGAAACGATGCTGGGTGATTTCCCATGGATTTAAGCTTCAGACTGTGGGGAACACATAAGATGTACATCCTCACAGATGGACTCGTATGAGCGGCGGATGGTCCTAGCATAAGGGACAGACAAAACTGTGAAAATCGGCAGCTCCAGCTCAGAAGCAATGATTTGCAAGAGGTTCGATCTAAATTATAATTTCCTGAGTCCAACACGATACATTTCCAGACACACGCATTAAAAAATGCAGGATGCGTTGACAGGAAGATGGTACCTGAGGTGTTTTCTGTGACTCTTTCTGGGCCCTGACCCTGAAGCATCCTCTGGGTATTTGTCTTTGGATGTGTGACCTGAGTACTGCTGGTTGCTCACAAAGGCCCCAAGCAAGGGGGTTTGCAGGATTGCAGAGAGGAAACAAAGCAGGGCCAAGGACCTGTTCAATGAACCTCAGGGTTGCCAAGAGCACCCCACCTCTGGCAGGTGAGTGTGCATCCTTCCCAGCCTTCTGGGCTGCCAGTAAAGGTAAATTCTTCCTCAAAGAAGCTAGGCAGCCAACAGAAATGTAGCCAACAGGTGGTGGGCTTTATCCTGGGCTGTTCATGGTTCTGAATTTCATTGTTTGAATCTTTTCATCCTTTTTAACAGTTTTGCAACTCAGAGAAGGGCCAGAGGTGTAGAGTCTGGCTCACTGGAGAATCTGTCATCTGCAGCAGTGGTGGCTGTCCTCAGAGCTCTGTGACTCACCTGCTCAAGTGCAGCGCATGCCAGGTGTGCTGTGGGACCCCCAGGAGGACTTGCTCTTCCCCGAGAAAGACCCAGAGCTGGGATAGATCCTTTCTATGGCCTTATGGATTGGAGACTGGATGGGGTCTGAGGAGGCAAGGAGTCCCTGTGTGGCTCTGGCTGAGTTGTGCCGGAAGCACGTTCATGGGGCATAGCTCACACCCGGGACCAGCTGAAAATGGGCTTCCTGTCTGCTGTTCCAAGCAGGACCTCAGCCATCTGGCTGGGGTGAAGAGAGACATGCAGATCTAGGGTACAGCTTTTCCCGGTGCCGTCCAGAGGTGAGGATCCTCCCGGCAACCTGTCACCGGACAGCGCACCTCAGGCCCTTCAGACTGCATGTTTTTAGATGTTCAGCGCATATCACCGAGATGGACATGAATTGTTCGTGTTGTCTGTGGCCGTCCCGCACCCGTCCCACCATCTACTGAAGATGGCAGCTGGCCTCTGCCACCCTCCTCCCCACGCTCCCACCCCGGGTACTGTCTGTGGGTTAATTAGGTCTGCCTTTCCCTAACTGAACGCATGCAAAAGATTTATACGCGCCCTCCTTGAGTGTGAATTATTGAGAGGAGAGAAAACACAGGGCTGAGCAGCCTGGGGTTCACATCTGTGCTTCCCGCTCTCCTTTATTTGCAGCCTTTCAGAGAGTCCCCTTCCCTATGAGCAGCCAGCGGTGTCTGCACCTGCATGAAGAGCCCTTGCATACACGTTAAGACCCCTGTGTGCCGGATCTGTGTCCACCAAGCAGTTTGACTTCTGTGCCTGCCTCTGGTCTTGCACTTGGGTGCCGAGTGAGGTCAAAGACAGCAGTACACGTCCAGGCGTGTGCTGTGCTGGGGATGTGCACGACAAGGGTACAGCAACAGGACAGAGGGCTGGAGGCGAGAGGCACACCAGGTCACTCCAGAGAGGGAGGGCCTGGTGCAGAGTTTGGGTGGGACGTGGTTGTGGGGGAGAGGCAGGGATGGGAAGGCTCAGCATGGCCTCCTAGGGCCAGCTGTCTTCAAGCTCATAAACACCTGCTGAGGACCTACTATGTGTCTGTGGGGGGCTCATAGGGGCACTGTGGGTTCTGGGGTGAGTAAGGTGGGATGGGGGATTATCTGGAGGACACCAATCATGATAGCTCCTTGCAGAGCACACTGGGTCAGTGGGTATGTCAGGAGGGGTGCCAGCCACCACACTGGGGTGACACAGGGGTAAGAGTGTGAGCCCATCTCATCCACGGTGAAGTGCAGAGCTTTCCAGCAAGTGCCAGAAAGTTAAGTCACAAATGTCAGCCCTCAGTTTGAGGACGTTGATTGAATCTTCCAGGCTGCTGGTGTCAGGATAGGGGCTCAACCGAGAAACCACGTTGGCTCCTTTGGAGTCACAGAAATCTAGTGAGGTTTCAGGAGGGGACAGGGGAAGGTGTGACGAGGTCAGTCGAAGCAGAGTGGGTGGGGCTGGGAAGCACAGGGACTGCATGGCTGGAATGGGGACCCACAGGCTCCCATAGGGAGGCCCTGACTGTGGGCCTGGGGTTATTGACAAGGTCAGCAGTGGCAGCCACGGATGCGCTCCCAGCAGGCCCATGGCTTCGTCAGTCAGACCCCGTGTCCTTTTTAATAAAGCAGCAGTTGCAGCTTCTTTAGTGTTAGGCACCAAAGCACAGAGGGAGCCTGCGTGCCCAACTCGGGCCACTTGTTATTAGCGATTCCCTGGGCACACTTGTCATGATGATTGGGAGATGATATAATTACTTACTATTTTTCTACCTTTGGTGACGGAATTCTTCCAAAGTCACAAACCCAAATCAATAGTGGTGGGAAACGTTGGCACAGCAGTCCTGGTTCTAGGGCATTGTTTCATGGATTTGGATGAGGTCTGTGCTGGGTTGGGCTGCACACAGGGACCAGACAGTGCAGGTGTGGTCAGACCAGGATCCAGGGCTGCAAGGGCTTTCCCTCTGCATGCTTCTGGGGTCTTGCATCCTAGTACAAACGCCTTGGAGCCATAGAAAAAGCAGTGCTCCCACAAAGGTCAAGAGACAGGAAACACACATTTTAATTATAGGCCTATGTGCTGAGAACATGGGGCCTGGAGACAGCTCCAGGGATTTAATAAATGGAGGTGCCAGGACATGGCGTTTTTTAAATTATCCCTTTTCTCTGCCCTGTGGTAAGGTCATACTTTTAAATAATTTCATTTTTTAACAATATATTTTATTTTTTAAAGATTTTATATATTTACTCATGAGAGAGAGAGAGAGAGGCAGAGACATAGAGGGAGAAGCAAACTCCCTGAGGGGAGCCCAATATAGGACTGGATCCCAGGACCCCGGGATCACCACCTGAGCCGAAGGCAGACCCCCAACCACCCAGGTGCCCCAAACTGGCAACTTTTATCATCTGCTCCCCACCTTCCAATCCTTGTCCACACACAGAGGTATTTTCTCTGCAGCAATAATACACAGGGTTCCTTTTGTAGTTTTAAATACAGTGCGTGATAAACTTGTTTCTCCTTCAGATATTATGTTAATTTTATTTTAGTGGCTGAAGGACACGCCTTGTAAGCAGGTGTACCATACTTTTCAAAATCCTGCCCTAACCCCGGAAGCTTTCCTGTTGCAGACGACACCGCCACAGGCATCGTCATGGACAGCTTTTGGGAAATGTCTCTCTTGGCTTCCTACTCTGAATTTTTATAAATAAGTCTTAGAATTCTCAGTTGAACCCAGAATCTGGCAGCCAGGAGTGAGGTTTCCAGCATCGGGCACAGTTCTCACCTGGCACATCTGGTGGGGGAAGGCCTGATTTGTGACGGGACAGGCTTCTTGGCCAAAAATCGTGGCCAGCCAGGGTCGGTCGCCTGTCAGCAGATGTGGCCAGCGCACCCAGTCTGTGGCCGCTGCCAGGGATGCCAGTCTTCTCTTAGTGGGAGGGAGGCACTCTGCCAACAGTGGTGGCTCCAGAGAGATGGCCCAGCGCCTCGTGAAGTTTGGGCTTCGAGGCAAATATGGGGAAGGGGAGGAAAACCCATTGTGGAAATAGCTCCAGATGGTGTAGGCCATGAAGTGAGGACAGTGAGGCTAATCCAACCATGTACCCCCACCCACTGCATTGTCGCTGTGGTGGGATGGATGGGGAGCACGGCGGCTGCCCCCCGGGGGCGTCGTGGGCTTGCCTCTGTAGCTCGCCAGGGTTGGCGGCCAGGCTCATGCAGTTGGAGGGCTCGCCGGAGCACCGCCTACACCCCTGCCCCCAGTCTGGATACAGGGTGTTGTGACCCCGGCTGCCAGCGACCCCTCCCCTGGGGAATCTAGCAGACCCCCATCTTCCCGGGAGAGGTAAAGTGTCCCTGGAGGCACACAGCTGCCAGGCAACACATCTGTAGCCCAGACGCTTCCACCGACTGGCCTGGCCACGGTCACACCTTGTCTCCTTGCTGCAGCAGGACAGAGTCCCTGGAGGGAAAGTCCCACTGCAGCGTGGGCGACCCGCTCCTTTGCATGGCACAGGGTCGTCCCCATTTCCAAGCCTGCGGAGCAGGGCTGCGGGAAGGGAGCCAGGCCTCGTGCAGACCAGCGTCCCAGCCCCCCGGCTACTCGCTCTGGGTGCTCTGGTTTGAAAGCTGGTTCCTGGAAGAATGTAAATGCACATGTTGGAGATGCTTGTAGGGACTTGAGAAATAGCTTTGTTGTAAGCATTTTGAACATGGGCTTGGTGGTGCTGTTGACGCCGTTTATCTGCACGGTCCGTGGAAACAAAGATAAACTGTGGTCCAGTCATGGATTATCATACGCCGTACATTAGTGTCATCCACGTTCATGAGGCTTTACCGTAACCCCCCCTGTGGAGGCATGGACCCGGCGGGGCAGGCCTGGTTGCTGGCTCTCCTTGCAGGTAACAGGGGCAGGGGTGGGGGGGAGGGGGGCTGTGCGTGGGTCACGGAACCTGGGGGTGGGAAGCCTGGCGGTGGAGGTCATTCAGCTGCATTTAAAGTCTAAATATAGCATTTCAGATGGAAAGAACTTAAGGATCCTCTTGGCGGATCCTTCCTTCCCCCCGAGAGGAGATGGAATTAGGGAGGTGAAGCTGTTTGTCCAAAGTCACACAGAAAAGCTGGTAAGAGGCCCGAGCAGATGTTATTTAGATAAGAGATTTAGGTTTAAACCGGCTTTTATAAACACCTCTGTGAAGATTGGTTTTCGTGCTGCCAGCCTGTGAGCAGCACCATATACTCGCGGTCTAGAATCCAGGAGGGGCCCCTGAGAGCCGGACACAGAAGCCAGGGCAGCCGAGGGACACAGGGTGAGCGCTGGCACAGAGAGGGGGCCAGCCTGAAGCTGCTCTTGGTCAGCTGGTGAGAGGAGCTGGGGCAGCAGGGAGCCTGACACTTTGGGGTCACCCGTGCACACCCTGCCCCTCTCCCCAGGCAGCAGGAATGCGTTCCTCCAGCGAGAACGGTTATAGGCCCTGGCACTAGGAAGGCCGGCACCTCTTGGAGGACAGAGGACACTTGTGCCCGGGTGCCCTGGGAGCCCGGCCAGCTGACCCAGTTCTGGCAGGCACTGAGCATTCTGTGGGGACAGGTCCTTGCCCTTCCAGGCAGCCGCCGTCAGCTGACCGTGAGTCTCAGCTAGTAGGATGGGCCTCACGGCGAAGAGCCAGGAGACATTTAGGGAAAGCCAGCCCCCTGCAAAGGAGACAGTGTGTCCACACAGGGAGGACATTAGTCCTAGGGTGACCCATCTGGCCGGGCTGTGGTGTGACTGTGATGTGACTCTTCTGCCATAGACTCTGGTCCTCTCTTCTATAGGGATGGGGCCAGGGTGCAGGGACAGGCTGGTAGGGAGCTTGGAGGCAGCATCATTTTTTTTTTTTGGAGGCTGCATCTTGGTGGTACTTGGACAATGGCGAGCTAAACTGTACCAGACCAGCTGATAAAGTGGCATGAACTAGCCAGACAGGTCCAGGGGTGCTCCTACAACCCTTCAAGTCTCAGAGGGTGTGTGACTCAAAATAGTCTCCAATGATATTTAAACCAAAGGTGAGATCACTGTGAGGTGGTGCCAACCTTCAACTGCGGCCGGGGCTGCCTTGGATGCCAGTGAATCTGTGCCTCTCAGCCGGCCAGTGGCGCTATGCAGCCCTATGCCAAGATGGGGCTTCTGTGTGTATAAGAAACTCCCTAGCCTCCGCCACCCATAAGCAGATGTGCTTATGACACAAGAAAGAAATTTATAACAAAGACCTTATAAATAATAGGAAAATGCTAACATAAAACCTTCAGTAAATGAGTTGAACAACAGTGAAGAGCATAGAGGAGTGAATGAGTGAACCGTCAGGCTGATTGCAGGGACACTAAGACCACAAAGAAGGGAGATGTTCAGGGACACAAAGGATCAATGCAGAGGTAAAATCATCCACATCCTTGCAGTTTTAGAAGCAGAGAGGGAAGGACACCTGTGTGGCTCAGTGGTTGAGCATCTGCCTTCGGCTCAGGGTGGGATCCCCACAGGGAGTCTGCTTCTCCCTCTGCCTGTGTCTCTGCCTCTCTCTCTGTGTCTCTTATGAATAAATAAATGAAATCTTAAAAAAAAAAGGCAGAGAGTAAGCAGAATGGGGCGGGGGCACAAGATCTGGAAAGTATGAAAACTCAGTGTTTTCTACAGCTGTGCACAGACATCCATCCTCAGACTGAGAGGCTCACTGCCCACCAAGCAGGTGAATTAACTCGCAAGCCCACCAACAGCAGCTGGCCAGGTTGTCACGAAATGTCAAAGCTGCAGGGATTTAAACAAAATTCTGAGACCTCCCAGAAAATAGAGATAGAGCGTTTATATATGAATGAGCATCAAATTTACCCCAGCAGCACCGGGAAGAATAGCTACAGGATATATTTCAGGAGGAATCAGAAAGATACTAGTAGAGAAAAAAAAGAATCAAGCATGAATATTTGCATATTAATTGTGTAATTAAGAATAATTTTTACAAACAGCTTTTAAAAGATAGTTTTAATTAAACTGGAAATCTCAGATACATCACAATGGGAAAGGAAACAACCGTGCATTTGATGTCAAAAGCCTAGGTGATGAGAATTTAAAACAAAATGTCTTTGAACACGTACATATGAAATGGAACACGCATGTGTGAGTGTACTGGTTGGTCTTCGTTGGGCTGCCTACCCCTTACCTGTGTGTCCTGCGGGCTTGGCCTGCTCGTTAGCACCTGTAGAACTGAAGGTGAAGAGAAATGAGATTCACCTGTAAGGGTCTCAAAAAACCCTGATCCATGGAGAAGAGCGAGGAGTGCGCACGGGGAGGAGCTGAAGATGGGGCCCCCGCTGGGTGGGCTGCTTTCACCAGCCTGAGACCACCTGCTCTCTGAAAGGGAGTCCAGGTGAAAACACTCAGTTAAATGTTTTGCTCAACAGGTGTAAGCAGAGAGATTGTCTATATTCCAACTAAAATAGGTCTTATTTATTTTTCACGACAGATGCTCATAAATCTGGTTCTATTAGCAAGTAAACTAATGGAGATGCTGATGCAGGGTCAGGTGTTACAGCAATACTTTGCCTTGGTGAAAGAATGCCACCAGATGTGAGTGCAAGGCAAATATTGTAAGAATTAGACAAGCTAACCGGGAGCTCTTAAGGCATCTTGTGAAGTGTAACATATCATGTAAACTTAGGTATTGCTACTAAGCAAGCACCTATTTGAAAATAAATACTTTTATACTAATATATGTGTCTGTCTGCACATGTACATACATACCGTGTGTATGCATGTGTCCTGGTCTTAGTACAGTACACTGGTAGTAATACATGCACGTATGGCTGTGTGCACAGGTGTGTGGGTGCCGGGGACGTGGGGAGGAAGGTAGAAAGGGGAAGCGTGGTGACTTTTCTGCGTGACACTGAAATGATGGACCACATGATACTGCATGTACTTGTTTCCCGTGACCACTTGAAACAACAGGAATTTATTCTCCCACAGATCCGTAATCATATTCATATATGAGTAAATGAATAAGTGCGGGAGAATAGGCAATTTCATTTGTTATTTGGAAGAATTCCAAATGTGGGCTGTATCTGGTGACTTCCTTCCAAGGAACAGAGTTCAGAAATGGGGGGAAACAGGGTGACTTTGCAGTGGAGACACATGATAAATATGACATCGGCAGGTGAGCAGATAAATGCGCCATGGGGACGGTCTGTCCATGTGGTCATATGTGACGGGAAGGACACTTCACCTTTGTGATTTCCTGCCCCGACCCAGAACCCCAGACTAATTAAGAGGGACCCCAACTGAGGGACCCAACCAGCCTTCCTCAAATTGCAAGGTCATCTTGAACAGGGCAGAACTGAGACACTGTCCCAGCTCAGAGGAGCCCAGGAGACATGGGGTGTGCATGGGGCCCTGGGGTCCTGAGCAAGGCAGTGGATACCAAGGATGGAATCTGGATGACATGTGCTGAGCACCCTTGATGAGCTGCATCCATGGGAGCTCGTTACTGGTGACACACGAGCTGTGTTGCGTCTGGGACACAGAGGCCCTCCTTTCCCCCTCTGCAAAGTATCTGTGACTCTACACAGTTCTTCAAGAGAAGCTTATGAGCAAATATAGAGCTCCAAAGAAAGCGTGTTTTGTTTGTGGGTTTCTTTTCTCCTTGCTCTTTCAGATAATGAAAATACAAGTAACTAAATAATTACAGAAGAAGACCAAGAGGCCAGGCTGTGAGCTCCCCGTGGCATCTCCTCCCCCAGGGTCGTTTTGTGTTTGGAGCACAGGCTCGTGGCTCAGGATGAGCTGTGGAAACAGGTATTTGGGGACCAGGGCTTGGGAAGTGGCTGTCCCCGAAGCCCCTAGATTCACCGGAGACTTCTGCGCTGGGACAGTGGACCCACTGTGCCCAGTCAAACAGGGACGATAATGCTACCTCTGGATTGCGCTGTATGGTTTTCATATTAAATCTTGCCATCAGATGCTCCTGATCACCCCGACGCGGGCAGAGGTGGGCTGTCGCTGTGCTGATCCCTTAGCACACCCTTTACCAGCTGTGGTGGCCACACACAGACCAAGAGCCCCCTGCAGAAGCTGCCCAGGACAGCACAATTGTTGTTTTTATGTTTGTTTGTTTTAAATTTCCATTATGTTTAAACTAAGACTTCTACACAGTAAAATCAAAATAAATTACTGGGGGGAAAATAAAGAAGATGCCCCAAAATATATAAGCTGCCTTGTTTATTGTTAAATTCAACAGACACAGAGCTACTCTGTCTTCCACATCTATGCTGCAGTAGGTGGGTCCGTCTATGGGTCAGCCCCAGCCCGGGCCACCGTCTGGGCAGCAGCGTGTGTGGACAGGGACGCTGAGGTGGGCAGCCCAGGACAGTCTCATGTCCTCACTCAGGGTCTGCAGGCCGGCCGCTGCACCCGCCTGCACCTGCCCATCCCCACAGCCTTGCCCCAGGGTGGTCCCCAAGGATGGCAATGTCATCCATGCATGGCAGGTGGCTCCAGCAAGCAGCTCTTGGCCTTGGGCTGCGGGGCAGGGAGGATGCGATGGTTGCCCAGCTACTCTGGGGGTAGCCCCGAGCGGACAGCAGCAACACAGAGCCCGTCCCTGTGAAGCAAGCGCGAATCAGAGGGAGACGTCTCCCCACAGTGGAAGGCCCAGGAGCAGATGGGTGGAGGAGGATCTCGGGGATGGGGGGGGGAAACACCTGCCCCACAAATCCCAGCAGAGCTGGCAAAGCCGGCATCACTCCAAGGAGAGTAATGTGTCCAGAGGAGGAAAAAAATCCTTGTTTTGGAGCAGAGGGATAGGGGAGGGGTGGTGGTGGTGGGAATGTCCCTGAATCCAGGGTGACAGGGTGGGGGGTGGGGGAGGGGAGACATGGGGGTGGCTGTGCAGGAGCCACCGGGGAGGGGGGGCACCCCCAGACCTCCACACTCTTCCCTCCCACATGCTGCCTCCATAGCTGGCATGGAGTTTGGGGGGTGCTGGCCACCAGCAAGGCCCAGGCCACTGGGGCCTGCTTTGTCATTGGGCCTCACCCAGCAAGCATCCTTGGACACATCCTGTCCCCGGAGCATTGTCAAATGTTCAGACACATTTCACTGGGAAACAGGCAGCAGAGAGCCACGGGGACTGCCTGGGATGAGGAAGGGGACCAGCACAGGGGCAGGGTGGCAGCCGAGAGTGACCACTAGGAGCATCTGTGCCGAGTGCGTATGCTGAGGCTTCAAACGCACAGCACAGCAACCCCTGTGTGCAGATGGGGTTTGGAGGAGATGAGAGAGGGAGAGACACGGAGGAGATGGGGAGGTGGAGGTGACAGGCGGGACACGGAGAGAGGGAAGGGAAGAGCGAGGGGGGTAGGGGAAGGAGGGGATGCAGAGGACACGGAGGGGACAGGGAGGAGCTCTTGCTGCCCTCTCCAGGAATAGAAGCAGGAAAGCAGGGTCCCCATGACACTGAAGCCTGCACACAGAGGGACAGATACAGACACAGGCATGCAAAGCAGGCTTGAGGAAGGGAAGTGAGCCAAGAACTGAAGGAAACACATTTCTAGATCAGTTTATGAACATGTTGCAGAAATGAAAAAATGTTTGAACTTCCAGACCAGGGTCCACATTGGGGTCCAGGAACCATTTATAGAATCATTAGCAACAGAGTCTGCTACAGGGGATGGGGGGAGAAGGAGGGAGAAGGGACGGTGAAGGAAGGGGGAGGAGGGGGAGGGGGAAGAGGGGAAGGAGAGAGGGGGAAGGAGGGAGAGAGAGAGGAGTGAGGAAGAGGGGGAGGGAAGGGAGAGGTTGAGGAGGGAGGGAGGAAGGGGGAGGGGGAGAGAGGGAAGGAGAGAGAGGAGAGAGAAAATGCCTGAGGATTTCGTAGGCGGTGTTTGAAGCTCTGCCTGGTGTAAAGGCAGGAGAAAAGTGTTCAACATTTGAGAATGCAGAATGCATATTATGCAACCATAAAAAAGAAAGGCCAACGACATGCAAATCTACAAATATCTCATAACCAAAAGTTTACCTGAAATAAGGACTAGGCAGTCTTATAAACACTGATATGGAGGGATCTCCAAAATACCTTGCTGATGGTGAAAAGAATCAATGCTTAAGGTAATGTGTGTAGAATGATGGTGTTTTGCAAAAGAAATACTGATCCACTGTTACTTTTATGTCTGTCTCTTCAGGAACATGCAAGACACTGGGAAGGCAGGTCTCTCTCTATGCAGGGTAACTGGTTGGCATTTTTTGGATATTGTTAAACTTTGTACATTGTATGCATTACTTACTCAAAACAATAAAATAAGCAATTTATTTAACCAGAAACAGCAATTTATTTAACTGTGACCCTTGGATGTCCTGGCCTCCTGAGCTATAAGGACTTTCTGGGCACCGTCCTTCCCATGGACACTGAGACTTTTGGAGCAAGTGCCATCATCTCCATAGTGTAAAGACGCATGCCCTAGGTTCTAGAGCCAGGCCGCCTGGGGTCAGCTCCCTGCTCCCGCTCTTACTAGCTACATGGTTGTAGAGAAGTAACTAAACCTCTCTGCTCGCAGATTTCTGGTCTGTAATGTGGGAATTGCAGCATTACCTGCCTTATAGGATTTTTGTAAGGCTTAAGCAAAGTAAGTCTCACTGCAGACGTCTGGCATGTACTAAGTTTTCTGCGTATTAGCGCTTGGCGACCGCTCTGCTTTTGGGGGCACTAACAGGGCCTGGTGCATTGTGGTGCTTGGCATTTGCACAGAATAAACAAATGCATTCTTCCCTGTGCTAATGAATATCCAGTGCTAACGAATCTGTCTCCTGCTTAGCTAGTAGATAATTCTGAATGATGCAGGTTGTCCCATAGACCGACGTCCCTGACATGATAAAGGAGAGGGTTGTTTCAGTAGAAACCTGCAAGCATACCCATTTGCCAACCCTAAAAATATTTTTGTTTATCTCAGGGATCCAGATGATACCAGGGAAATACTGAGGTCTCCGAATGAGAGGCCAGCCTCTCTCTGGTCACCAAATAGCCCCCATGGCACTGGCAATCTCCGGGCAACATCCGTGGATTTTTTTTTTTTTTGTAAATACTCTTCCCCACTGAACTTCACTGAACTCTTCCTTGTCAGGGGTATCACTTAGGCACGCTGACCTGAGACCCACCTTCTGTTCGGAGTTCAGTGCCTGGGGGAAGTGTTAGATCAGCATGAGCGAATGCCCACTTTCTGAATGGCCTCCGTGAGGTCACTTCCTTTACGGGGCTGAGGCTTGGTTCTCCCAACAGTGAGAAAACACATGATAACCCAAATCCACGCTCCCTGTTACCATGAGGATGTTGGGAAGCTAACGCCAAGTTTGGTCTGGGAGCTCCCTGGGATGAATTGTGGGGAAACACAGAGATGACTCTGCAGATGTGGCGAGCGCCTACTACGTGCCCAGCCTTGCACTTAGGAGAGATTCATGTGATGCAATGTTTGTAAGAACACTCAAGTTGCTTGCCGCACATTTACTGAGCCCCCACTATGTTCCAGGCAGTATCTCAGGCTCCACAGAATCTCTTCCGCTTGCTTCCTGAGTCACTGGAGAGCTGTTGAGAGAAATAGGAAGGTCTAGTCACTTCTGCTGGGGACTCGTGCTTCAACTTCTAACATCGGCAGCGCCATCTATGAATCAGATAAGCACTGCTGTGTAGTTACGGTCTCAAAGAGGAGTCATGGTTTTTCTGCAGCAAAGGGCATGCCTTATTGTCCCATTTGGACAGTGCAGGACGGCTGGGAATTTGGATGAACCGTGTCCCCCAAATAGCCATGCCCAGGACTCACCTGGTCCCAGGTATATACCTCACTCCTCTCCTGCCCCTTACCACGAAATTACAGAACTCAAAGCACGGACAAGGCTCCTTTTCCCTCCTGCTTTCTTCCTCTTGCCTCTCCTTCAGCAGCGTATCCAGAGACCAGGGCTAGGAGCTCAGGTTGTTTGCAGACTCTCCTGCATGCATCCCAGGATCCTGAATGCCAGGCCTGGGTGGCAGAGTTCTCTAGAGAAAACCTGACGCAAACTCCTTCTTCAGCACATAAGGAAGCCAGGCTAAGAGCACGCAGCATGGTGGCCAGGTGACAGAGCCCGAGAGGAGGGATGGGGGACTGGACTCCCTGGTTACCCGCAGCTCACGTGGCATCTACTGTGGCCTGTACCTGCAGAGCAGTGCAGAGAGGGCTGCAGGAAGTGGCCATTGCCTGGTGAGCTCATCTCCGGTGTGGTTGGACACTCCGAGCTGGGTCTCAATCTTGTTTCCTGTCTGGGATTTCCAGGGCATGAGAATATCTGAGCATGGAAAACCAACTTCTCACTGCCCAACAGGACTCTGGGTCACCAGCATCAAACCCCAACTCTGGTCCACATGGATACAAAGGGAATTTCTTGGAAGCATCCCAGGAGCTGACTGCATTGGTGGGAAGGCTAGAGATCAGGCTTGGAGTGCACTGGGGGAAACTGGTGGAAGGGGCTGGGGTCACGGTCAAGGTCACGTGCAGGGTGGGCTTTGGTAGGGCTCTGTGCAGGGAAGGCTCTGGTAGGGCTCTGCTGTTCCCACCTTGGGCTCTGGATGCCTTTCCCAACTGTTACCAGATTCTTTGGCTCCAGCCTCAAAGCATCAGGCTAGAGCCCGGGGTTGGCCAGTGCCCACTCCCTATCTGCCAGGGTTCAGGGGGAGAGGGGACAGTGAAGTTTCAAAATGAGCTTTCTCTAAAATAAGAAGAGAATTTAGAATCTGGGCAGCCACAAAATAACAAATGTCCTCTGCACCTGCCAAACCTACCACAACAGAGCCTCTGCCTGGAAAGGCCACTTGCAAAGCAGAATAGTAGAAACCAAGGGCTCACATTCAACGAGGGATGTGTCTGGTCCAGGGCCTGGCCTTCTGGAGCCGACCATGAGGCTGCTGGCCTCACCTCAGCCCAAAGAGGCCCGTAGTCTCCAGCCTCATCCGAGGATACTCCCCCAGCATACGGCATTTCCGGAAGCGGGGGCAGTAGGTAGGTAGCCCTCCGAGTGTGTTGATCTAGGATTCATGAGACCTCAGTTCTGGTTTTAGATCCGGTCCTAATTCGCAGCACCACCGACAAGTGTATAGCTCCTTCCAGGGCTCATTCTCATGATTGGCAGTCTGCTACAGCAGCCTTCATCCGTGTCATTAATTCACAGCCAAGTGGTTAGGGACCCAGAGTGTACCCCACCTCACCCCAAATTTGTCCCAGAAGTTGATTACCCGAAACCCCTGCCCTGATGAAATCCTTCTGGGAACAGGCAATATATCAAAAAGGCTTTCCTTGGGAAGCACAGGGTAGAGGCCACTGTTCTCCTCTGGTTTGAAAACCAACGTCTGAAATGATCTCTGACATTTATTTCTGCTTGATAGCTCTCTCTGCAAGTCCTCAGATATGAGCCTGGACAAGCGAGGTTTCGTAGGTTGGGATCCAGAAAGCCCCGGGGGGTCAGGGTGAGGCCTGTAAGTGCTGAACTAGCAGGTGGCAGCCAGGGATACAGCAAAGCATCAGACACAGATTCTTGGACTGCACAGGGGAGAGCCGGAGACAGCACCCACACCATGGCATGACTTTGTGGGTTCAAGCTGCTCGCCACTTTGTCCAGCCAGCTGCTGGACAATATCCACTCCAAAAGGAGACTGCAGCTCAGACTCTCAGCTCCGAGGAGGGAACGGGCTCCCTGTGCTTCAAGTCATTGTTCATTGGTACAGGTAAGCTTTTGCCTGGGCGGCCAAGATGCACATCCTCCTTCCCTCCCCCTCCTTCTTTCTTTCTTTTCCTTCCTTCTTTCCTATCTTTCTTCCTTCTTTCTCCTGTCATCTTGAAAAGCCAGACACCTGCTGAATGCCCATCACTAGACTTTGATCTAGTCTTCTCAGTGACCCTTCCCAATGACCCCAGTCTTTCCTGCCCCAGTTCCAGAAGGCGAGACTGAGGCCAGCAGAGGTTACAAAGTGGTGTTGAGTGTTCCCAGACTATCAGCAGGGGAGCGTGGGCCAGAGCCCTTTGTCTGCCGCACTATGTGCAGCACCTTCCCTGATGCTTCAGGACAGCCCAGCATGCCCAGAGGAGACCTAGTTATGATGGACCTAGGAATGTTCTTGCCTGAGTGTCCACGACCTTCTCCCTGCCTTTGCACTAGAGGGAATTCTGACTCTGACCAGCGTGCCCCTTCCCCTCTGGAGGGAGGACCACAAATGTGGAGATCTAACAAAGCAGAGGGGGAAGGGAGACAAACTGAGGTACAGCGGGGGGATATGGGAGTGCAGGGGGAGGACAGAGGCTCTGAAGCATAAGAGGTGAGAAGGGATAACAGAGAGAGAGGAAAATGCTGTTCCTGAGAAACTCAGATAAGGGATCTGATGACAGATACTTCTCTTTTGGCCACTGTATTTCATTGAATGGGACACTTTACTGAGACCGGGTCACATTGCTCCCCACAGATTCACTGGGGCTTCACAATCAAGCTTGGATTCTGTATGATGGAAACCATCCATGTGTCTCAGTCCAAATATTAAGCATAAGTAAAACCCAGCATTTCAAGTGTTAAAGGACTGAGAATAAGTGGCGTAATTTGTCTGTGATCACATAGGTGGTTCATACCACTTAGCAGATGTCTACAGTGAGGCCCTCAGATTCCAAATTCAGTGCTGTTTGGCTTATTCCACACTGGGTCCTCTCCTGTTTCTGAATGGTGTTATGCGGGGGGACGTAGGGGTCTGGAAGGGACACAGTAGAATCAGGGTGGGGGCTGAAAGCCACAGGGTTGCTGGGTGCTGATCCCATCCTGTGTTCATGTCTGCTGCTCTGTCCTCCATCTCATCCTGTCTCCTTCTGTTCTCCAGAAAAAACAAAACAAAACAAAAAAACCACACAACCCTAAAACAAAAAAAGACCTTAGCTTATCCTGGGAATAGAATGCATGAATTTCCATCATTTCGTCCCAACCTTTCTGCGTTGGGTCCATAGATAAGTGGGTGTGATCTAGTGGCACTCTGGCACAGTGGGTGGTGCAGAGAAATGACTCTGGATTATGAGGCCTCTTTCCTAGGTGGGCGAGATGGGGTGGATACAAGGACATCCACTGTGAGTGCACAGAAGGAAAGGGAGTCACAGAATTACTGCCACTTTCCAGAGAGCGATGGGGAGGGGGTGGGGAGCGGCTGGCTGAGGTGCTACTGCACCCCTCCTCTCTGGAGGAGAGTTAGCAGCCAAACAGAAAGTGGGAGGCCTCCTGGGACAGGCTTGGGGGAATCAGGAATCAGGACTTGGAAGGGACAGTACGTTGAGTTCTTTGTGACTATGACCACCACTAGCAAACTCCTGGCTGGAGCCCAGTGATTTCAGCGTCAGAGAGCTATACTCTGCTGGTTCGTTTTATGCTGCTTTAAATTTAAAACGTCGTTATCCAAAATGGTTTTTTAGAAGAAAAAAAAATGGAGTGAACCTCTAGCCTTCCTCAGCTGAACCAGTATAAGGAAAAAGCAGATTTTGGCTCAATCTGAGCTTTAGGAAGTTCTGGTTTTCCCTCCTTGAACCTCTGTGGTGATACTTGGTGGAGAAACCGCAGGGAGAACGAGAAAGTAGAACTCAGAGCAAGGGGAGGCAGGCACCACACAACTTCCTGTCGGGTCGGACTGCTCCACGTGGGGGCCGCCACTCTGGTTTTGGGGAGAAATAGAGCGGTATTTTGCTTAGGTCTCAAGTAACCTGTCCTCTGAACATAAAGGGTAGGAGGCCCCTGGGAAGCTCCAGATCTCCTCAGCTACGACCAGACTCCTCACTCTGGCACCCCGTATTCTTTGGGTTTGTGCCTTTCTTGGCCACAAACCACATTCAGACAAAAGACAGAGGCAGTACTACTGCCGAATTTCTAGTCCCTGAGCAAGGTGGAAGGAATGGCAGGAACTCGACTCCCACCTCCCGCCTTCAAGTCCTTTTGTTCTCTCTGCAGGGGAGGTTTGCACTTGCCTGGCAAAAAGGTTCCAAAGGTAAATAAATTTAAAACCTCAAGCGGAGAGGAGCTCTGGGAAAACCCAGCCCTTCCCGGCCACACGGATCGGTCGGCAGGTCCACTTCCAGCGCAGCGCCGGCAGCCACGCCGAGGCAGCGCGAGGCGGAGGCTGGACGGCGACCCGCGTCCCCCGCGTCCCCCGCGTCCCCGGGGCCGGGCTCAGACCACAGGTAGCAGTCGCCGCGCTGGCATCCCGGCCGCGCTCGGGGAGAGCCGCCGCCCGCGGCCCAGGGAGAGGCCCGGCCGCCGAGGTACCCGGACTTTGGGGAGGGGCGTTTCCGTCTGCAATGCCGTCCCACGGGCCTGAAACTCGGACTCCCCTGGTGCTCTGCCTGCCGGGGGGACCAGAACTCCGCGAATGCGAGCCTCCCCGCCTCGGGGACAGGGGCGGGCTGTGCGGAGGGAGGCGCCCGAGGCCCCACTGCGGCGCGCACCGCGACTTGCCAGCGGCCGCCCGGGCCCATCTCCGCACACCCGCCGGGGTTCCGGGGGCTCGCGTGTGCGTGTGAATGTGTGTGCGTGTTTGGGGAGGGGGTGGTCACATGACCTCCAGGCTCCAATCTGGGTACCAAGTAAGCCAAGACCCGCCAGGAGCGAAGGGAGCCCTTGGCCTGGCCTGGCCGAAGACTGCGGAGCCGGAGCCTGGAGAGGGCGAGCCCGGCGCCCCGGGGGGAGGCGAGGCCGCGGGGGACCCCGCTCGGCCGCTGGGGGCCGCAGTCACCTTCAGCTCCGGGGCGCGGGAGCCGCGAACCCCGCTGGCCGCTCCCGCCCGGCCGCCTCCAGCGCGCAGCCTCCGCTCGCGGCCCCCCGCCCGCGCCCGCGCCCGCGCCCGCACCCGCGCCCGCCGCGACCCGGCCCGAGGACGCCCGCGCCCCCCGCCCCCGCCCCCGCCCCCGCCCCCGCCCGCCGCAGCCTCCAGCCGCGCCCCTCCCGGCCCGGCCCGGCCCGCCCCGCCGTCCCCGGGGCGCGCGCACTCCCCGCCGTGCGCCCTGCCGGCTGCGCGCCCCGGGCGGGCCCCGAGAGCCGCGCGCCCCGCTCCCCGCCGCCCGCTGCCCCCCGCCCGTGACGCGGCGCGTCGGCCGAGACAAAAGACCGGGGCCGGGCCGCCCGGGGCCATGCGAGCCCTCGCCCGCCGCCCGCCGTCCCGGAGGAGCCCGCGCGCCCGCCCCCGCCCCCGCCCCCGCCGCCGCGCGCCCGCCCCGACCCCGCCCGCAGCCCGGGGGCCGCCGCGCGCCTGAGGTCGGACCGGCCCCCCCCTCCTCGCGGGCCGGGCGGCGGGACCCGCAGCCCCCGCCCCCGCCCCCGGCACGCACCTCGGGCTGCCCCGGAGCCGCGCCGGGCTCGATCCCTCCCGGGGCGCGGCGTGGGAGGCCGCGCGCAGCGGCGCCGGAGAGCACGGGAGCCCCGCGGGGCCTCGGAGGTAACTTCGGAGAGCCCGGGACGCGCGGGGCGGGGGCTCAGCGGGCGGGACGTGCCGGGCCTGGGGTCCGCGGGTGCCGGCGGCTGGGGCGCCGCGCGCGGGGCGAGGGGGAGGCGGGGCGGGAGGGCGCGCCCCCGGCCGCGGCGGGGCTCCCAGCTCTGCGGCCCGTGGCGCTGCGCTCCCGGCTGGCTGGAGAAGGTGTTGGGGTGGGGTGGGGGCGGGGGGTGCGGGCTTGGCCAGACCTGGCGGAGGGATGGGGAATCCGGGCAGGGACCATGCAGTTTGGGGCAAGTTTTCACAGCTGAAAATTCGCTTCTAGAAAACGATATTTTCAGGGTTAAATATGTGAGCTCTGTGTGCAAAAAGCCTGACACATCAGAGGCGCGAAGTAAGACCGAGAGCTGGACAAACCCCAGGTGGACCCGCCAGTGCCTCCGATTCTTCAGTTGAGATTTCCAGTCACGTAGAGGTGGAACGGGATCGTTGTTCTTCCTGGGCAGATAAGGATGTTCAACTTCACCTGCCAGGAAACACAGAAGCCAGGCCTGGGTGGCAGGGAGGGTGCACTCACATACTGTGTGATTCATGCATATGCAGCATCCCTACCTGCCCCAGTGTCCCTGCTAAAGCCACTCTTCCGAGTATTCCTGGCGGGATCAAATCCAGCCAGAGTAATCATTTGTCTGCTCCCCCGGGGTGCCCGGAGCTTCCGGTGGCATTTGAGTAGCTTAACTGTAATAGCGCTCAATCAGCACTGGAAGATTGTAGCTGGAAGACCGTAGCTGTGTTAAACGCTTGTGCACACGTTTGGTGAAGACCTGAGGGAAGGGGAAGCTCCAGAGTCTCTGCTATAAACAATAGAGGTCTGTCTTCAGAAGCTTTACCCCCGTTTCTCTTGTGGACGGGGTGATTTCATTGGGAGGGGGCAGAGTTTTTGCTGCTGTGATCTGGAGCTTCATTGCTGGGCTCTGCTGTGATTTTATGCATGATGTGAAGAGTTGCCAGGAGTCTGGCAGCAGCTTTTGGGGCCAGTGAGGCACCCCTTCCTCCAGCAAATGAACCGCTGCCATCACCTCTTTGGGATGGAGAGGGTCAGTAAAGGGCCCTTCCTTCCCATCTCTGGAATCACGGACATCAACAGAGTCTGCCCTGCAGGTGGAAGCCGGCAGGCTGCTGTGGCCACGGTTGTCTTTTGGAATGAGCTCTGGGCCACGGGCTCATTGAAAGCCTGGCTGCAGTATTTCGAGCACTGTTGAAGTGAGAGAAGAGACTAAGAGTGTGTCGGGTGCCTGGCACCGTAGAGAGAGTTACACTGCGCCCCACCCCCACCCCCAATGGGCTTTCTTCTTGTGTAGCAGAGGAAGGTGGAGCAGGAGGGGGAGTCAGTCTGCAGAAAGAGCAAATTTACAGATTTTCTTAGCTTACTGGAGCCTGGAGGGAAAAACCTTAAATGTCTGGTAAATAAAGTTGGTTTTTATTGTGTGTGTCTGATGAGGTTTGTATAGATCTGGGACTATGTGAAAATAAATATCAGTTGCCAGGGAAAGAATAGATCAAACAGTTTATTTGCATTTCTGATGAGTTTGGTGAGGAAGTGTTGTATAGCACTTAATACTTGGAAGACAGACAAAGAGTTCTTTGTTGGTGGTATGTTCTTTCTGAGTTTTACATATAGAATGTCTTTTTTCCCTGGCTAGTGCCAGAGGCAAAATTGATGAGACTTTCCAGCTTCTAAAAGCCTTTGTATTTATTAACTCTGATCCTCCCTGTGAAGCATTTGTGCTCCACTGAGGGTAGGCTGTGTGTCCTGTTTCTGTCCACAGCACGCAGGACTGGTCTGGGGCTCTTCTTACTCAGGATTTCCAAAATAAGCCCTGTCTCAAATCTTGACAAACTGTGAAGCAGAAAGCAGTGTTGCAGCTCTGGCTTCGCGCCTGCAGGGCCGGGATCCGCTGGCCCGGGAGAAGGAAGGGGGAGGCTCTGCTCTCTGCTCCAGATCCCTTTGCAAATCTGTTGCTAAAGCCCCACTGATTAGCTTTTCCCACTGACATTGGGACGGTAGTTTTGGAACCTTACCTGCAGACTCCGTGTTCATTGAAATTAAAAAAAAGAAGAAGAAGAAAGAAGAAAAAGAACACACACCGTAGAGTTTGGAGACGAGCAGAGGCAGTGAGGGGCCAGCCTCAGGCATGCTCCTAACTCATCCTATGACGTTGATGAGTTACTTAACTTTCCTGCATGTTAATATGCATGAAATGAGAGCACATCGGATCTTTTTAAAATTAAATATTCTATGACAATTGAGTGTGCGAAACAGACTAAAGAGTGGGGAGCAGCCTACTCACTCTGGGTGTGACTTCTCAGGCACCCTTCCGGAACCCCTAACGGCTCCACAGGACACAGTTTGAGAATCACTGGAAGGCTTCTCTCTAGAACATGGCATATTTTCTCTCTGTCTGTTGGAAACAAAATACTGTGGTTACCTCATTCTGTATTATAAATGTTTCCCTGGCACCGATCCTTCTCCACAGCTAGCTGTGTCCCCGGAGGAGCCTCACTGTTGCTGCCCTAAATCTCCTGGGTCTGGCCCTGTGCCCAGCAGGTGAGTAGGGTGCTTAGTAGGGACTTGCTGGATGAATGAGGAAAGGAGTTATTCTGAGGGAACAGTGACTGGTAGTCGGGCTCTGCTACCGTGTGAATCTTAGGAAGGCAGGGGCTTTGATTTATCTGTTGCTGTGTCTCCAGCATCTAGGACACTGACTGGCTCATTGTAAGAAAAACTTAACGTGGTTAGAGCTGTTAACTGGGCTTTTGAGAATTCTAATGTGGGGAGTGGGGTCATCCACACACTGGCAGTTCCTGGACACCTGGGTTCGGTTCACTTCTGACTTAATCTCCTTGAGACAGCATCAGATTCCACGGCTTACGGGCTCAGTCCTACAGACGGTCCCCACCCCATCCCCGCTTGACACACCAGCCAGGAGCCCTGGGTTGTTACCTGTGCTTCAGATTGGTTGCTGACCACACAGCGGAGGTCCCAACCGCCTCCTCCTTAGGCTCAATTAATTTGCTAGAATGGCTCACAGAAACAGTTAACGTTCACCAGTTT
Organism: Vulpes vulpes; assembly: GCF_048418805.1. Classification (NCBI taxonomy): domain Eukaryota; kingdom Metazoa; phylum Chordata; class Mammalia; order Carnivora; family Canidae; genus Vulpes; species Vulpes vulpes. The sequence continues at coordinate 105,799,147 of NC_132793.1, read as the reverse complement.
ATTAAAAGATATTAATCAATAGCCAGGTGAAGAGAGATGCAGGGCAAGGTCCCAAGCAAAAGAACTACAGTCCTTTTAGAGCTAGGGGCCCAGCCTGGTGGAACATGGAGATATTCTGGTTCCTCGAACATGGAAGCAGTCTGAAAAGGGGCCAGAAAGCTCTCCTCTTGGGGTTTTATGGAGGCTTCATGACATGGTCACCATTGACTACATCAGTGGCCATTGACTCAAGCTCCAGCCGCTCTTCCCTCTTGGAGATTGGGGATAGGACTGGAAGTCCCAACTCTTGAAATTAGGCGATTGGTCCTCCTGGAAACCAGCCCCAGCCCTTGGGTAGGATCCAAAAGTCACCTTCCTCAAAGATAAGACGCCCATTTCACCCTTATGGCTCTGAAGCATTGTCAGGGTCTATGGATGAAGGCCCAACATATTTGAGAAGTTTATATTTCGATTACCTGAAGGACCAAATACATATATATTTTTAAATGATTACATTGCACCTAGGAACGGGATTTCTACAAGAGGTAATAAGCAATATATGTACGGCTATTCTGTTCATAAATGTTCGGACACCTTCTCCTTCTGGGCACACATAGGATTGCATTTTCCAGCTTCCGTGAAGTTAACCATGTCTGTGTGCCTTGCTTGGCTAGAGAGATGTGCATGGGAGCTTTCAGACGTATAAGATGTTTCACCATGGTCTCCTTTCCCTCTGCTCCACTGGTAGTGAAAGCTCTAGAGGCTGGCCGCTCCCTCGGTCTGAGTCCTGGATCACAGATGACATGGGGTGCAGACCCTAGCTTACTCACACAGGATGTGTTAGAGTCCCTGGAGTCTGGGGACTGTGAATCCCCGCAGCAGGACCTGCCCATCGCGACAGGGGCAGTGCATACAGGGCTCAGGATAAGGCTGGCCTTGGTTTGGAACCCATCGGGAAGGCCCATGGCTACTGAGACAGGGCTTCAGGGGGGATCAGCACTGGGGTGTGGCCACTGCATGAGGATGTTGTCATCATTAGCTGGGTGGAGAGCTCGTTTGGGGATATACCCAGGTCACTGTTTTTGAGAAGGACCATGACAGCCCAGAGCCTGGTGAACCGGCCATGACACACTGGCTCCATAGTTTGCGGGGAAGAAAGTGAATCTGGTAAATGTGTTCACAGACCAGGGAGATTAGGAGTCATAATAAAAAGAAGCTGTGTCGTGACCTTGGAATCCAAGCTAAGAGAGCCTGTGGAAGGAACTGAAGGGCCAGTGTTGTGTGGCTGTGACCTGTGACGTGTCATCTGCTGGCCCAGCGGGCTACACACATGTGCACATGTGTCATCAAAGCATTGAGAGTGGATCTGTTGGACGTGCTCATAGGTGAAGTTGCTAGAGCTCTGCGTGTGAGTTCTGCATGCCCCTAGCCAGCAGGAGCTTCTGAGCGGCCTTCCCACCAGTATGGCCAGCAGGCACAGTGCTGAGCACCCAGCGTCCCCTTTGCCTGGACTGTCCTCTGCGCTTTCCATTCACCTTCTGTTCCCGGGAGCAGTCATGACCCCGTGGCTGATGGGCAGCGGCTACCATGTGGAGCCTCTGTGAACACGAGAATTTCAAAACAGGAAAGCCTCCTGCAGGAAGCTAAACGTGCAAGCTTTATGGGTCCTTGAGGGGACTTCCATAAAGAGCTGAGAACACAAGCCCGAGAGGTCAACAGACCAGTGGGGGCTGATGGGTGTCCCATGAGCACGAGGGGCTATGACTGTCACGGAAGCCCGCAGGGAGTTGGCAGTGCCGAGAAGCCAAGAAGAGCACGGAGCTGGGGGGAGTGGGGAGACCTTCCTCAGCGTGGTGGCTGGGGGGCAGTGTGTGGGCAGTAAGTGGGCAGTGAGTGCGGTGGACAGTGGGTGGACAGTGGGTAGGCAGAGAGTGGGTGTGAGTGGGCATAAATAAAGACTGGGTGTGGGCAGTGGTCTGTGGGCTCCTCCTCTCTGTCCCCATCGCCACGGGAGCTCGCAATGTGCTGTATTGACAGCTGTCTGCTGCTGGTCTGTCCTCACTGAGCTGGGAGACTGTGGAAGGATGGGACTGCACCCTTCTTGGTGTCATCCTGTGACTAGCATCGTGTCTGGCCTAGGCCTGGTATGTCTGTGCATACCATCGGGTGAGGGAGGGAATGAGGTCCTGCTGATCTCTGCAGGGGTGTGGAAAGCCTGACCCTGCAGCAGCCACAGGAAGGAAGAGAAGACCACGATTCAGTACCCCCACAGCCTGGGTCTGAGTCTACCACATGGTGTGGGCACTGAAAAGATCCTCAGAGCTCGGCTGAGGGAGGGGACGGTGTTCTGCACGCCACCATAAGGAAGCTCTCCTTGAGAAGTGCAGAGCCAGTAGGGAATTATTTAAAGAAGAACCACGGGTCGTGGCACCACGGTGTGACTCGTCCAGAATCCCCAAGCAGCTGCCCACCATCCCAGAGCCTCTCGGGGATCTTCATGAATATAGATTTCCAGGCTTTGCCCAGGGCTGCCCAATAGGAATGTCTGGGCTGAGCACCAAGCCTCCGTTTACCCCACATTTTACACCTGCTGTGGCGAGTTGCCTAGAGGGGAGGAGGACCTGAGTTTGAGCTGACCTTCTGAGTCACAGGATGGAGCTTGCAGCCGAGTCTCATCAACGGAAAGGATGCAGTTGCTGCAGCCGGTCATGGATGGCTGGTTGGAGGAACCGGGATGGAGGAGCCACCTGCAGATCCTGGGAAAGCTGCCCCGATGTGTGACCAACAACCCCTTAGGGAGGGGAGAAGCTACCTTCTTCTGGCAGGGGGTGGAGGGCACTGCAGGTACCAGCTCCGAAGGTCGGGGCTGTCGTGGGCTCCAGGAATGAGGAGCGGGATGAGGCAGCATGGCCAGCCACATTTCCCAGATTTTAGGACGTGTTTCAGGATTGCTGCCCGGGACAGTCCTTGTTCACACCACCAGCAATTCTTGTTCTCCTCGGTCGCCCATCAGTAGCCAGTTCCCACTGATGGGCAGGGCCTACCAAGTCGTATTTTATCAACTAGGGCAAAGCATTCGCCCTCTGGGAAGGATGTCGTGCTTCCAGTTACATCTGTACATGTGAGAAAATGTGTGTGTGTGTGTGTGTGTGGGTGGGTGAGCTTTCCTTCCGTCCGGGGGCTCTGGTGCCCGGGGATTCCGTTCCCCAGGGGGAGGAACCCGTGGCAGGCTCAGGAAGGAACTTCCCCAAAGCGGCCTGGGGCCTGCGGCCTGCGGCCAGGCCCCAGCCCCTCAGGCTTCATTAGGGTACCCGGCGGCAGAAGGGACTTTGCAGACCTGCATAAGTTAAGGACCTTGCGAAGGGAATTGTCCTGGCCATGGCCATCTGGGTGGCCACTGCCCTCAAGCGGGCAGGAGAAGGCAGAGGAGTCGCAGAGGGAGCCGTGCGGGGAGGCAGACCCACGGCGTAGCTTCATCTGACTTCTGGAGAATCCACACGATCTTCACCATGGCCCGTGTTTCTTGAATCCTAGAATCTACCCTCTTGAAACTCAAGCCGCGGAGCCCAGTTTGTGAAACACAACAGCAAAAGTTCAACACGGTCTCAAGAGCCCATCAGGCACAGGAGTCACAGAGCCATATACCTAGTTGTCAGGAGGCCACACGCGGGATCGGGGATGCACGTTTACATTTATCGCAGGTGTGAAAACAGCTAACACAAATTAACACAAAGTATAGGGAGTTTGTGCAGGGGAGGACGGAAAAACTTTCCCGGGTAAAAAGTGAACCAAGGGATTCTTGTACTGCTATGCAACATTTTGGCTTCCCTGGCATCACCTCCCCCCACCCCCCACCCCCGAAAATGCTGTCTATATGTCTCCATTCTGCCGCCATCATCTGGTCCAGGGCCTCACCCGTCCTGGGAAGTCAAAGAGGGGAGGCTGGTCTGGGGATGATTTCAGGCAGAGAAAGGGGAAGTTAAGGGACCTCCTACTTGTTACTAATATTTTGCCCTAAAATGAGACACGAGTGATGCCTGAGCATTAGGAAGGTATTCTTGGAGACATTTTGATAAAGTAATCATTTTGGAGCTAAATAGTATGTGAGAGGTAATATACTAGTACATAATATTTCTTAACATACCATATCTTATAAAATGCCTCCGTGACCGGCCAAACATGCCACTTATGCTTCTGCCCCAAGGCCTTTGCACTAGCTGTTCCCTCCGCCTTGGACACTTGGTTTTCTCCTCATGGAAAAAAGGTAGGCACCTGGTTTATTCTATATATATGCAGGGACTTCATTCAAATGCAGTTTTCCCCTGAGCACTTCTTTGACCATTGTATTTAAAATTGTGACTTCCATCTGCCCTATTCTTTCTGTGTTTTCCTCTCTTTTTCTCCATAGCACTTTGCATCTCTACTGTACTATATGTTTTGCTTGTTTATTTTGCTTATCTCCCCACCTAGAATATAAGTTTACTAGGGGAGTTTTGTTTTATTTTGGTTTGCTCTGTATCCCGCTGTATTTCTACCAGCTAAAATAGTGCCTGGCACATACCAGTTACAAAATAAAGATCTGTTGAATGAAAAAAAAATGGATTTCTCATTTGACCCTTTTAGTGATCCCAGGAGCAGGAAGTGATGCCTTCCTTTTCTAGAAGAGAAAACCAAAGGTCATAGGTGATAATTTACTCCCCAATTTAGGTTGCTGGGATCTGCCTAAAATTTTTTCCTCTTTATTTTTCATTAGAAACTCAGTTATTCAGAACATTTGAGTCATACAGACCTGAGACAAAAAGAGGGGAAAAAAAGCACCCAGGGACAATTATTATGAGTTTTGGTATATAGAGATGTATACATATAAACAATTGCATATCATATTACAATGTGCCATTTAGTAGCATGCTTTTTTACTTAAGAAGATGTCATTAATATTTAACATGTCAATAAATATACTTTTGCAACATGATTTATTAATGTGCTGCATGGTATTTCAGCACATTAATGTGATACGCTGAAATCACGACCAGTTTTTGGATACAAAGGTTATCACAAAGATGATATTTTATTCTTATAAGCAGCATTGAGGAGAATGTATCTGTAGCATTTTTCTTTTTACATGTATCTGATGATTTCGTTTAGAGAAATACCTAGAAGTATAGATTTGTTTTATTTAAAAATAGGTATGTTTTCATTTTAGGTTTTAAGTTTCATTTTAAATTTTACTGCTGATTGCTTCCTGTAACAGTCACACAGGTGTGTACCTCTCCAGTGATACATGGGGATGCCTTCTTTCCCATAGCCATTCCCCCCGCCCCCCATAGTGGTATGAGCCTTCTTAACCATTTCCAATCCATCAGGCAAAAAGCCCACATCTTGTAGTGCCTCCCCACCTCATAAATCATTTCAAATACTTTCTTTAGATTTATAAATAATAAGGTAGTCAAATTGTTGTGTTAGTTTGCTTTACTTATTATGACATGCATTATTTTCTTTGCTTTTCTTTCTTTGTAGATTGACTTTTTTTTTTCTTTTGGACTGCTCCTTCTTTCCTGTTAGTATTTAGAGATTTAAGTAAGATGCCAAAAGCTTCTTCATTTGGGTTTGTTTGTTATGTTTTTTTCAATTTTCATGATGTTTATTGGCATTGGAAGTAGTCATTTCCATTCATCCAAACTGATCAGTCTTTTTCTCCATGATTTCAACTTCTGGAATCTTGTATGGAAGATGCTTACATGACCTGCCATTATCTAAATCCTGACAAAAATTTCCTTCTTTTTATTTTTTCCATAACTTCCTTTTGTGTATGGCAAGGACTGAGAGCTAACTTAATTTTTTTACCTGCTGGTTAACCAGTTATTCCAATAATAATTATTGGTGCATTTATGTTCTACTGAATAAAGCAGTGTTTTCTCATGGACTCGAAAGGCTTCCTTTGTCATATAGTCAGTCCTGCTGCTTCTTGTCTTTCTATTCTCCATTGATTTATCCATCAAATTATAATTATAGGAGCTTTGCACTAAGTTTCAATATTTGGCTATCCAAATTGATTGCCATTTTGACCAGAGCATCTAACTAAGTATCTTAAAGCAGATAACTTTTTAGTGTTCCCTCCAGCACACAGGACCTCTCTCTCACCATAAAAATGCAAAATCAATGAATATGAATAACAGCAAAACACAGTCTTGTCGATTTTCTTAGTTACTCACCTTTATAGCCTTATTTATAAAAATTTTCTTTTGGCGGTGCCTGGGTGGCTCCATCAGTTGAGTGTCCAACTCTTGATCTCAGCTCAAATCTTTTTTTTATTAAAGATTTTATTTATCCATGAGAGACACACAGAGAGAGACAGAGACATAGGCAGAGGGAGAAGCAGGCTCCCTGCGGGGAGCCCGGTGTGGGACCTGATCCCAGGACCCCAGGATCATGCCCTGAGCTGAAGGCAGATGCTCAACCATTGAGCCGCCCAGATGTCCCTCAGTTCAAGTCTTGATCTCAGAGTCTTGAGTTCAAGCCTCACATTGAGCTCCACGCTGGGTGTGGAGCCTACTTACAAAAATACCTTTTTTTTCCTTTTGTTTCCATTTTTGACAGGTTTAAGTGGGAACTTGTTTTTCTAGGTTTTAAAACATACTTTACCTTTAAATCAGTACATATTTTTAAAAGTGCATAGCAGAACTGAAAGTAACCTAAGAGATGTCCATCTACCACTGAGATTAAATAGGAGTTCACATTTGATCATTTTTGCTTCCATGACTTTTTTTTTTTTAAAGAAAAACTATGTGAAAGTTCATGTTCCACTTGCCACTCCTTGTACTTTCATCACCTGCTCTTCACCCCAATGGTGAGAGGGAGGTTTCCCTTCCCTCCTAGGGCTATGTGGATGCCCATGCACCAAACACCTGATGTTGGATAGATTATATTGACAATGGTTTATTAATCATGTATTCATGGCCCAGAGGAGGAGGAAATGGGGCACACAGGGTATAAACTTGGATCTGTGGGAAGTAGGTGATATAGTGACAAGATGGTGAAGTGACCCCTGGATCCTTGGGAGGCTTGATTGACTTGTTTGAATAATTCCATGGCTGGCAAGTTACCAACACCTGCTACGCAGGGACAGGTAGGAGCATGCTTGATCTCCTTGAGAAGGAGGGATGTTGGGCTGGGGACTTTCTGGACAGGAGCAGAGTGTGGAGGTCATGTGAGACCCTCTGGTTTCACCAGATGTCAAGGTGGCATGTAATGCTGGGTCTTACACCACATCTTCCTTCCTCCTCTCTCTTTCTCTAAAGGAAACCATGATCCCAAACCAGACATATTTCATTTCCATAGATGTTTTCACACTTTCTGTTTTATATAAACATTCTAAAACAATTTTTTTCAAATTACATCAATGATATGACACATTCATTTGTAAGTCTCCTTTCCACACATTTTTGTGTTTTTGAAGCTCATCCTTTAATTTACTACAAATAAATTCATTCACAATAGCTGCTGTATAATATCAATTATATGATAAACCCATGTTTATCTCTTTCCCCACTGTACTTACTATTAAAAAGTATTTTGAATGAGCAGTTTTGCTGCCTTATGAACCCATGTGAATGTTTATCTTGATGTATAACTAAAGGGGGATTTGGAAGGCAATAGGATTTGCTTATCTTGACCTTTATCTGTATAGTCAAACTGCTTACTCTTTGCCAGGCACTCATACATATAACTCAACCATGTAAGGTTGATACTGTTATCATCCCCATTTTCAGATGAGGAAACTGAGACACAGAGACTAATAATGCTTAAGTCACCCAGCTCATAAGTGGAAGAGCTTGGATTTAAATTTGGGCAATTTGTCTCTAGAGTTTCTGATATTTAACTATTGTACCATTCTGCCTGAAACAAATACCAACTGTATTTTGATTTGGTTTTGGCTTATATGTCTTATTTCATCCTTATACATTCAACCTTCCTGTGAAAGCATGTTTAGGTATATTTCTCATAGGTGGCATTTGGCTGCAAGTTTTTTTTTTTTTTTTTTTAAGATCCAATTTGAGAGTCACAGTTTTTTAATTGGTAAATTTAGCCTGTTTACATTTATTGTGATTTGATGTATTTGGATATATTTCTGTCATCTTGTGAGTTTTACTTATCTTACTTTGTCATTGCTTCTTTATTTGATTTCTGACCTTCTATTAATTTACTGAGTTTTTATTTACTCTGTTTTTTTTACACTAGTTTAGAAGTTCTACATTAAGTTCTGTAATTTATTCCTGTTCTATTGATGGTTATCCATAAATGTTTTCTAATATACATTTTTGAATTAACATCTATATTTAACATATTTTTCCTCCTCTGGAGAATACCAGGTAATGCTTAAGGAGTTTTAACCCTGATCATACCCCTGCTTCCATCTTGGCTCTAAAAGTAGTCATTACTATGCTTTTATACAGTTAATATGTGTTTAGAATTAGCTATATGTTTACTACTTTTTTCTGGATTTTCTTTTTTTTTTCTGAAGGAGCTTCTTTAGTAGTTTTTACAGTGAGGAAAATGTTTCTGCAGTTTTAATTTTTTTTATGAATAGTAGTTTTTCTGGTGTTAGAACTATAAGCTATAGGTCATTTTTCCTTAGCACTTCAAGAATTTTGTGTCTATGTCTTCTAGTTTTTCTTTTTCTTTTTAACTTTAAAAGGGCCAAGAATTCTGGACATCTGTTCATGGAATACACATAATGTGGATTTCATAAATAGACCTCAGCTTATCAAAAAGATGCCCCAAATTACCATCTCATCTTTATATAACAGAAGAGTTCCTTTTAAAATGTATTTTATTTTATTATTTTTAAAGACATTTAATTATTTCAGAGAAAGAGTGAGCATGAGAATGTGAGAGGGAAGGGCAGAGGGAAAAGGAGAGAGAATCCTAAGCAAACTCTGTGCTGAACACAGAGCCAGACATGGGGTTTGGTCTCACGACCCTGAGATCATGACCTGAACTGAAACTATGAGTTGGGTGCTTAACTGACTGCACCACCCAGGTGCCCTAGTCCCTTTTTCTCTATTCTTGAAGAAATTTATGTTTAGGTTTATTCTTTTCTCAGTAATTCATTCCCTTCCCCCACTGCCTCAGCCATTTTAAGGCTTTCTGTCTCCTTCTGGTATGCTTCAGTTTCCATGTGGTATGCTTTGCTGTTTAGGGCTGAGTTTATTTTTTATAGGTCTTCTTGTGGTTTCTCTTTGAATTTGAGGATTTGTGTTTTCAATTCTTGAATAATTCTAGACATTGTTATTTTGATTATTGGCTTTACACTATTCTCTTATCTTTCCTGGAATTCTTGTTAGGCATTTGTTAAGACTTCTCCTGCTCTATCTCTTTTGAACCTGATTTCATATTAAAATATTTGTATTTCTTGTGTTTTCAATTCTTGAATAATTCTAGACATTGTTATTTTGATTATTGGCTTTACACTATTCTCTTATCTTTCCTGGAATTCTTGTTAGGCATTTGTTAAGACTTCTCCTGCTCTATCTCTTTTGAACCTGATTTCATATTAAAATATTTGTATTTCTCTATGCTGCATGTTTATAGATTCCCTTAGATTTGTCTTCCAGTTCTCTCTTTTTGTTGTTGCTTATGCTAGTATGTTATTTGATCTATTGTGATTTTTATTTCAAAGGCTATTTTTAATTTCTAGGAGTACTATTTGGTTCTTTTCCAGGTCCCTGTGTTCTTTTTTCACAATATCTTTTATTTGGATTCCCCAAAAATTTAGATATCTTTGCTTATTTAAAATATACTTACAGCTTTTTTTAAGATTGCTATTCCATTTTGCAAAGTCCTTAAGATTGCTATTCTACTTTGTGAAATTATTAAAGTCCTAATGGTCCTGATTATTTTATGTCTGCTGACTCTTACTCATTGTGAATACTCCCTCTTGTGTGCTGTAGTTTTTTCAAATATTATCCTGTGTTAGTGTGTGTGGCTTCTTATCTCTTCAGGGCACCGTCAATTGTCCGGAGCTGTCTTGCACTTGTTTTGCTTGCATCCAGGGATATCACCAGCATGGAACCAATATAGTATTAATTTCTTAGCTTGAGAGTTCTTGAACCCTGTGGCAACATAAATTTTGGTCCCAGAGCATTTAAGGCATTGCCTTGATTTGCATTTTAAGGAATAACCTTTTACTTTATCTAACATAGAGGCTGACAAGTTTCCTTGTTTCCTGAGCTCATGAGCAGTTTTTTTTTCTCTATTTTGTATTTTCATGCAGAGTTAGAGAATAGTCCTTCAGGGGTCCCAGCTCCAGGCAAACATCCATGTTCCCACTCGCCATGTGGTGGAGAACTCTTCTATCCTAACTCAGTGGGAACCACCTGCCCCATCTTCCCCACAGCAGCCACGTGACCAGTGCTCCTGCTCGTCCTGTGATTTTCAATCCTTTCTCTGTTTCTGGCACATTTACCTGGCTCTTTCCCAAACCTAGCTGCACATGTTTTTTTTTTTTTTTTTTCTTTTAAGTATGTTTTACCCAGCATTTCTAGGTGTTCACAATAGAAGGTTTTTCACATTTTCTAAGCTTGCCTTCTCACCAGACCTGGAAATTGCTTCATAATGACCTGACTTCTTAGTCAAGGGCTTTGCACCAGGGTTGAGCTCAGGGTAGGACATGCATCTGGGCAAGTGGAAGTGTAGCCCCTTCCAACTCCTTGCTGCCCTCTCTAGCAGATTTTGTGGTGAAGAGCTGCCTCCGGGAAAGAAAGCGGTCTCCCTTCAGCTTAACATTTTCACAAGGAAATGTGAAATTTCCTGACCACACGTTTCAGATTCCTCACTTCATGCCTCCCTTTTACAGCTTCCCTGAATCCACGGCTGCATTGAATCACAGCAGCAAACACCATCCTGGAAACAAACAACATCCAGAGGCACAAGCAAGCCAACACTCAGGCAGGAATCACACAGACACTGCAGGGTAACTGTTCTGTAGTGTGCTGTCCATGCTCGTGAAGTAAGGGCACCGTGGCCACATTCCACTGCTGCCCGCCATTTTGGCTTCTGAAGATCAATATATGAGGGCGTGTGGGAAAACCTGAATGAGAACACGTCATCACTGCCTTTTGCTAATCTGATTGAAGGTTTATATCATTCATTTTCACCAGCTTTGAGGGTTGCTGGCAGAAGGGAAGATGAAAGCTTTAAGGCAGGTTGGTGGAAATGAAGTCCAGAGAGCTTCCTGCGGCAACTCTGTGAGCTGTGGCCCAGGAGCATATTTCCCTTTTTTCTGCTCTGTTTTGGTTAACATCAGATGTCAGCACTCTGAGCTCTTAAAAATGCATAAAGCTATGGAAAGGTGGATGTTCATTTTAGCCTTATGGACCAGACAGCAACACTTGTCATGGCCAGAGAAGGACGTGAGAAAGGCATGCAGTGCTGTGAGGGGGTGAGACAACATCAGGCATCTGGGTCCCACCCTTCCCAGAGCCACATCTGTTGTGTGGTGGCAACAGCCTTGGGTGGGAGTGGAAAGAGCCTAGAGCAGGTGGTGCGACTCATGGTGTTCTAGCAGAGACAGCATGGGTCCGCCTGTGCATCCTGGGGGCTCAGTGCTCACCCCAACCCTCAGGCCTGGTGTTCTCAGCTCCCACTGCCTACAGAGTCAAGTCCAGATGCCACCCAGTCACCCAACACTCGCCTGTCCAAATCCCCTGCTGGTGCAGGTCCACCCCCGTTTCTCCATCCTCACCAAACAAACTCCACTCCACCTGCCCCTTTGGGCCTCCTGCCCTCTGCCTGGAACCCCTGCTCTGTCCCCTTCCCTCTGACACAGCCTCTGCGTCAGTCTTTGGGGCCAACAGAGAAGTAAGGAGGAAAGAGCCTAGGTGAGTGGTGTGAGTATGAATGTGAGTGTGTACACACATCTGAGTGACTGTGTCCGTGTGTTTCCGTGTGTTTTTTTCCTTAAACAGACTGAAGAGTGGTGGTGCCTCCCTCTCCAGGCTGTGGTGTACGTTTCATGTAGGCCCCAGTGCGTAGCAGGTGCTCAGGCCATAGTGGCCCCCCACCTGCCCCATTTACTGCAGCCGCGGTGGTGATGCTTCTCCCCATCCTGCGCGCCTTCCATAACATCCTCAGCCCTGGGCTCCTAACCTGACTGTGGCCCCCAGATGACTCACTTTGCCTTGAAGGGGCTGTCACCCCTCCCAGAGCCTCAGTCTCCCCATCTGTGAAATGGGAGTGGCCTCCTCACACCATAGAGCTGCCTGTGTGGTCAAGTGAGGTAGCCCGCCTGTGACAGCACGTGGCAGTGAGACCTTGTCACTCGGTTACAGTACCTTGCAGCCTGCTTCTCAGCTGAGCACCCTGTTTCTCCCGATTCCTCCCTGGTTTCCTCTGGCGTACTGTAGGATGTTGCATGGGGTTCCCCCATAAGGATCCATGTCATACACATGCAGGTGCCACGCATACATCCATGCGCCCCCTCGGATGGGGCAGGTGCCCATCCCTGGCCATTCATCTGCCCCCAGAGTTCAGTTCTAATAGAAAGTGAGTCAGGTTTCTATTCTATTCCAGATCACTTGCGATTCCTTCATTCACTCCAGGAGACACTGGGCCTTGATTTCCAGATGCTATTTCTGACCTGAGATAAGGAAGTTTTTAGCTAGTGAAGAGGAATAGAAAGTCCTCACAGGAAGCAGAGTCGGGCTCTTCTGGGCACTGCATGGGGGTCATCAGCCTTCCACTTCACTTCTCACTGCTCCCCGTTGCTGCCTCCTACCCCTCAAGGTCAGAGTGACCCCGTTCTCGGTGGTCAGGGCAATTGCAGACGTGACAGTGATCTCATGAGGCTGTCGTGAGAGTCAACACGCAGTCGAGTATGAGGAGTACAGCTTGCCCTTCCCTCCTTACATTCATGCTCTCTCTGCTCTGGTTTCTTTGCCTGCTTATCTTCCTGACACTCAAGTCCAGTGGGTTGTACCCACTTTAACAGGACATCCCAACACCCAGTACATTCATGGGACGAATGTGGGGTCGGGCAGGACTGGGCATGCTGCTGGGGAGAAGCAGGCTTCTCAGGGACTGGCTCTGGGTGGGGACGGGACCCCTCAAGGCCTTTGTGTCTTCCAGAGGAGGACATCCAAACCGTGGTCTCCACGTGTCCCTGAAGACACATGTGGGTGAGCACATGCAGGAGCCCAGGAGCCCTCGAAATCTAACCCAGAGAAAACACACTGCTGCCCTACGAAATGGGTCCGCCATGTGGGCTGAGCCAACCCCAGCATCAGTAGGTCACCAAGCAGGCATGAGCAGGGAGGTGGCGCCCTGGGCTTCCGTGTCTCCTGGTGAATCTCAGACCCAGTCCTCATTTATCCATGGGCTCCTCTTGCTTGTGTGATATTTTGTGGAACGTTTGGTCTAACTTTTTCCATTCAGGATGGGTTGATGTAGCTGCTCCTTGTATTTCGAAGTAAGGCTTATTATTAGTACCGTGTGTGGATTATAAATAGCACATGTCAGAATTGTAGAAAGGGTGGGAAATTGTAAAGAAAACATAACATTACCCATAATGCATGAGGACACAGCGTGAACAGGAAGAGGCATGAGGGAACTTTCCAGGGCACTGGCAACGTTCTGGATCTTTCCGGGGGTTTTGGTGACTGCACAGGCATGCGCATGTATCAAAGCTTCCGCAAACACACAACTAAGATTTGCACATGTAGATCTGATATTCAAAGAAAAACTGTAAGCAGTTACTGCACTTGGGTTAATGATATGAATGATGAAACGTTCAGGGGGATTGTTCAGACATCTGCAATTGACTTCGAAGTGCATGAAAAAAAAATAAGAGGGCTTGATGAAGACTCGATGGATAGGTATGTGAAGAGCCAAATCAGTAAAATGTTAGCGGTAGAATCCAGATGGCGGACATATGAGTATTTGCTATAAAATTCTTTCAACTTTGCTGTATGTTTGAAAATCTGCGTCATAAAATACTGAGGGACAAAGATGATTATTAAGGAAAAATCCATATTTACTATCCAGACATGAGCACTGATAATATCGTAGTGTGCAATATTTTCTTTAATCTTCATTTCCAAGAACATCTAACTTTCTATAATTAAGACCTTCTTACATAAAAAGATTTATTTCCATTTTTTCACTAAGTTTTGTAGCATAGTTGTTTTTTTTTTTGTCATACAGAGTCTTCAGTGTTTAATTTTTAAATGAATGTATAATTTACATGCAGTGAAACTCACACATTGTTCCACGAGTTTTGACAGATGCATACAGTCAGGGAAGCACCCTCTGCTGACTCACACCCAGACCTTGAGGCCACAGATGTTTCCAGAACGTCATTAAAGTGGCATCCTACCACACGTAGCCTGTGACTGGCTTCTCTCACTCAAGCACAATGCCTGTGAGCTCCATCCACATCATTGCGTGTACCACCAGTTTGGTCCTTTAAAAAAAAAAACTATTGGGGCACCTGGGTGGCTCAGTGGTTGTGCATCTGCCTTTGGCTCAAGTCATGATCCCAGGGTCCTGCATCCAGCTTCCTGCAGGGAGCCTACTTCTCCCTCTGCCTGTGTCTCTGCTTCTCTCTCTGTGTCTCTCATGAATAAATAAATAAAATTTTTTTTAAAAGAGATTTTATTTATTTGAGAGAGAGAGAGAGAGAGAGCTGGTGGGGGGCAGGGGTAGAGAGAGAGAGAAAATCCCGAGCAAACTCCCCTCTCAGTGTGGAGCCTGACATGAGACTCGATCTCACAACCCAGAGGTCATGACCTGAGCAGAAACCAAGAGCCAGACGCCTAACCGACTATGCCACCCAGGCACCCCAATTTTGTTCCTTTTTATTGATGTAATATTCCATCAATCAGAATGCATATTAGTGTGATTTTAATGCTTGTGAAAAGTCTGTATGCCAGAACATGTTTTATTTATGTATTCTTTGGCTATTCCGATACTTAAGATGTTTTATTTTTTCACTATTATAAATGCCATCACAGCACACTTCTTTATATATAAATCATTGTCATCAATTCCTGGGAAGGGAATGACAAAGTCGTACATTATAAATACTTTCAAAGCTGATAAGACATTTTTGAACTAAGAAGCTTTTCCTTGCATGTCCTTATGTGGTTGGTGACGCATGTGGCTTACAACTCCCCCGGTGCTTATGACCTCCCTCCACTTTTTGGTGTTGTCACTGTAGAACAGGCTGGAAGACTCCACATCGGCAGCGAGCCTCTGACGTCCTAAGTCATGGAGACCAACCAGGACACGTCCCTCTTCTTGATGAAGATCTTGGAGGAGCTGGACAGCAAGCAAAACACGGTTTCCTACCAGGATCTGTGCAAGTCCCTGTGTGCCCGCTTCGACCTCTCGCAGCTCGCCAAACTGAGAAGTGTGCTCTTCTACACGGCCTGTCTCGACCCCAACTTCCCAGCCACGCTGTTCAAAGACAAGATGAAATGCACCGTCAACAACCAGCAGTCCAAGAAGATTATGGTGGCAGCAGACATCGTGACAATATTTAACCTGATCCAAATGAATGGAGGCGCCGCCAAGGAGAAGCTGCCCAGTGGGCGGCAGAAGGTGCGCAAGAAGGAGACATCGTTCGAGTCGTGCAGGTCGGACACGGAGGTCTGCGCCGCGGCCGAGTGTGAGCCCCTGAACTGTGAGCTGAGCGAGACCTTCCACCGGGGCTACCCCGCCCGGCGATCGTCCCAGGGACGCAAAGTGGACCGCAAGGACTGCCCACAGTTCCTGCCCGCCTCCGAGCCCAACTTCCTGCTGGGTGTCAGCAAGGAGCTGAAGAGCCGTGCGGCCTCCCTGGACCGGCTGCAGGCCCTGGCCCCCTACTCCGTCGCCAGCCCCCAGCCCTGTGAGATGCAGAGGACCTACTTCCCCATGAACATTGAGAACGAGTCCATTTCGGATCAGGACTCCCTGCCCATCGGCCAGGGCATCAAGGAGACCTTCATTGCCAACGAGGAGCCATTTGTGGTCCAGTCCTGTGTCCAGAAAAGGAATATCTTTAAAGAGGATTTTCACAACCTGATGACTGTGTCCCCCACGTTGGTTGGCCCTGCTAACAAGGCCGAGGCTGAGCGCGGGGAGCCCCAGCGTCAGAAGGAGTCCCACAAGACTCCCTTCTTCAACCACAGCTTTGAAATGCCCTACAACAGCCAGTACCTGAATCCCGTCTACTCGCCGGTGCCTGACAAGAGGCGAGCAAAGCATGAAAGCTTGGATGACCTTCAAGCCTCCACGTACTTTGGGCCCACGCCAGTGATGGGGCCCCAGGAAGCCAGGCGCTGTCCCGGGAGGCCGGGCAAGCAGACCCCCTGGCCGGTCAAAAGCTGGAGCCTGAATACTGAAGAAGTCCCTGACTTTGAACGATCCTTTTTCAATAGAAATCCTTCTGAGGAGAAGCTGCGCTACCCAAATTCCAGCAGCCAGAGCCCCAACTTCCCAACCCCAGACAGGCGCCCCACTTACCTGGCGCCAAAGGACCCACAGCAGCCGATCCTGCCCGTTGGCTACGTGGCAAAACCAAATGGGCTCAAATCTAAAGAGATGTCGTCACCCGTCGATCTAGAGAAGCATGAGCCGGTCAAGAAGTTCAAAGAGAAGAGCGTCAGCTGCACCAGCGGGCAGCTCAGCTCTGACACCAGCAGCGTGGGCACCCAGACGGAGCAGCACGTGCTGGAGCCCCAGAAGTGCAAAGACCTGTGCACCTCGGGGCAGAGCAAGTACGGCGACAGGCACACCAGAAAGCTGTCAGACGATGACTCGGAAATCATCAGCGATGACATTAGTGACATTTTCCGATTTCTGGATGACATGAGTATCAGCGGCTCCACAGGGGTGATGCAGTCTTCCTGCTACAACAGCACAGGGTCCTTATCTCAGGTCCATAAGTCGGATGGTGACAGTTCCCCCGAGCGCCACCTGACCAAAATTGCCAATGGGCTCTCCAGCGGCAAAGGAGAGAAGGGCAACCGGCCAGAAAACAGCCACCCCTCGGAAGAGGAGCTGAAGACCAGTGTGTGCAGGCTGGTGCTCAGGATCGGCGAGATCGAACGGAAGCTTGAGTCGCTGTCGGGAGTCCGCGAGGAAATCTCCCAGGTCCTGGGCAAGCTAAATAAGCTGGATCAGAAAATGCAGCAGCCCGAGAAGGTGAGCGTGCAGATCGACCTGAATTCCCTGACGAGCGAGGCGCCCTCCGACGACAGTGCCTCTCCGCGGTTGTTCCGCGCACACAGCGGCCCCCGGGGCCCCAAGCTGGAGAATGCGGCCGACTGGTACTGCTCAGATGCCAGCGGGAGCAACAGCGAGAGCCTTCGCGTCAAGGCCCTGAAGAAGAGCCTCTTCCCCAGGCCGTCCTCCAGGTCCCTGACCGAGGAGAATAGCGCCACGGAATCCAAGATCGCCAGCACCTCCAACTCGCCCAGAGACTGGCGCACCATCACCTACGCCAGCCGTGCGGGCCTCAGTGAGGAGGACGGCAAGGACAGAGGCCCTGGGGAGAGTAAGGACTGGCATCGCAAGTCTAAAGAGGTAATGTCACCCATGCCTGCCACCCTGGGCACTCCAGCCCTCACAGTCCTGGTGCATGTCCTGGCCCTGAGTGTCCCGGGAGTCAGGAGAGAGGCCTTCCCTCCAGGTGTGGCAGGCTGTCCGTGTTAGAGCATGGAGGGCGGAAGGCAGCGTGTCTGTCCCGCCAGCTCCAAGGAGCACGTCCCGTCAGCTAGACACGGGAGAAAGCGGGGTTGGGATATGGAATGGGTAGTGGAGGCCAGATTCTCCTAGAACGGGGGGTGTAGTGGAGCGGCGGGCGTTGCCAAGGATGACTTCCTGTTCCTTCTGGAACTGCAGGGTTCAGGCAGAGGAAATGGGTCCGGGCACCTCCAGGCACGTGGGCTCGGGTGTCCCCTCCCTGTGTTGTGTGGATTCATGGGGCTCTTCTTTATAGGTTCGAGTTTTTCCATGGTGAGATGGGTAGATGACTAGTAAGAAAAGCAAGACCAATAAGGAGATCGGTCCCAGCATGGCTGCCCGAGTACAGCAGTTCCCCAGATGGCCCTGTCCTTTGCTCTGTCACTGTTGTGTGTCACCCTTGTGTGCTGGGCTATTTTCGTGCTAGTTTGAGTGTGTTTGCATCTCCCAGTCTGTCCAGGGCAAGCACACGCACAGGTGCTCCTATCCCTCGTCCCCTCATTCCCTGCAGCTGGGGGACCTGTGTCAGTGGCATCTGGGGCCACTCTTCATCCCTGGGTTACCGTGATGCAGTTTTCAGGTGCTGCTTTCCTCAGCCCCTCCCCTGATTCTGAAGGTCGGGGGAAGGACCAGAGGGTCCAGCATCAGAGAGGGAGTGACAGTGGTGCGGGCTTGCAGACACATGGAGTTGCGGGGGGATGCTGGGTTCCCTAGAGGGGGTCGAGAAGGAGAAGCTTGGAAAACTGGCCCTCAGCAGGTTTGCAGTGTCCAAAGTGAGGGAAAAGAGTAAATAAAAGAGGTGATATTTTTTCTGATCTCAAGCAACCATGTGGTATCTGTGCTGGCGGCTGTTCTATCCTTCTGCAGCCGCGTACTGCACGTGGTGTTGGCAGGAAGCGGGTGTGATAGGGGCTGGTCCCCGTGCAGGTGCACGTTCGCACACACCTGCACGGCGGCTCACCAGGCATTCACGCAGACTGTCCCTCCTCCCTCCCTCTGCTCTCAGTCCTGGTTTCCCCTCTTCTGTGTCAGGAGTGCGGCTTCCTGGGGTTGGTGGTAGTGAGGGGGGGCCAGGGCTTGGCACCAGAGCGTTAGCTCCAGGCAGTGGTGTAACCGTTACCGGCTGTGCCCAGAGACCACTCCTGCCACAGGCATACTTGGTATCTGGGTGAATGAGTGCACCCCACTAGCTCTGGCCGCATCCCGCCAGCTGGCTGGCCGCAGGGCTGGGGATGTACACCCGAGGCCGCCCCACTGTGCTGTGAAATCCTAGTCTCTCTGCAGCCTTTCTGGACTTCTCTGTGCCTCTCTGCAGGCAGACAGACAGTACGACATCCCCCCCCAGCACCGACTGCCCAAGCAGCCCAAAGACAGCTTCCTGGTGGAGCAGGTGTTCAGCCCGCACCCCTACCCGGCATCCCTCAAAGCCCACATGAAGAACAACCCTCTGTACACGGACATGCGGCTGACGGAGCTGGCCGAGGTGAAGCGGGGCCAGCCCTCCTGGACCATTGAGGAGTACACGAGGAACGCGGGCGACAAGGGCAAGCTGACCGCCCTGGACCTGCAGGTGAGTGTCTCGCTGTCCCGGGGAGGGGGGCGGCGGGGGGAGCCCAGCCATGCCCCGGCCGACACAGGAAGGACCTCAGGTGGCCTAGTCCAGCCTGCTCCCTCGCCCTTCAGCGCCCCGGGCCCCCTGAACTTTGTAAGCCACAGAGCAGAGATTTTTAAAGAGGGGAACGTTATTTTGCTTATATGTTTGTAAACGATTGATTATTTACTTTGGCCACCCGATTTGCTAACAGCGTGTTTAAGACTCTGTACCAAGTGCAGATTCTCGCATTTGCTCACGAGACCTGAGCTCAACCGTTTAATGAGATACAAGCTGATTTCTCCTTCCATACGTAGCACGTGGGATAAGCATATTTGTGGGAGCCAAGCTATGGACTATGTTTCCATACGGAGCAGTCCCAGGTAAGAGCCACCCCCGGGAGCTCTGTGAATGCAGTCGTGGCCGGAGGGCATGTTTTCTGTTCACCACACGCGGGGCTGGGGTTCGGTCACACGTGTATGCGGGTGGGCAGCTCCACCTGGTCCCCTTCGTGTGGCGCCTGTGTCTCTGCATCACCGCGGAAGCCCAGGCGGCAGCCTGTCCCTACCTGCAGGATCAGCTCTGTGGGCAGCGGGGCCATAGCCTCCACGGTGCCAGTGCTACATGTCCCAGAATGAGCGTGTCACTTAGAGGCCGTGGGAGAGATGCCAGCGGGGCTGTGTGGGCCTGAAGCAGAGTGGCTGAGGTGGAGGCGAGGGCACGGTGTGGCGGGAAGAGGCTCCTTTGCTGTGGGACCCAGAACGTTCATGCCCCTGCTTGGGCATCCATCCCCTCACCTGTTTGGTGGGCACACTCACTATCTGCCTCGCAGAATCATTGTGACGGGTCTGAAAATAAGGTATTTAAAGTATCAGCATGAAGTGGGCCATAACAAGGATTGTAGGGGCTGGTTACATGATGCTAAGATAGTTGAACTCCTCAGGGGCTTGCACAGCAGGCTGTGAGCGCAAGGCACATGGACGATTACAGTCTCCTCCAGCTTCCAAACAAGGGACCGAAGAGCTCCGTACTGGCCTGGGGTTGGACACGTCCAGATTCGATCTGGACCCAACCCACAGCCTGTGTTCTTCCTCCCATGTTGCCTTTCCTATTGGCGAGAGTGTCCGAGAGCCTCGTGTCCCCACCATGACTGCAATGACATTTGTTTGTATTGGGCCCTAAGTGATAGCAACGAGGGGAGGGGGTGGCTCTGGCCAGATCCTCCTAGTGGGGTTCGTAGTGGCGGCCACTTATGTACCGCATGCCGTGTCCCCTGTGTGTGTGTGGCAGGCCACTTTCTGTCCTCGCCCTGCTATCCAGACTGCGATGGACTCCCCTGCAGGTGGGCGGTGGACGGCTTGGCCATAGGCGCCAGTCACACCGTTCTCGGCGGGTATCAGGCCCTGAGGTGTGAGAGGCTCCGCTAGTGCGTGACCTTGAAAGGCACAGATTAATTGAGTGAGTCATAGATTGAGAAACATCTCTATAGAGTGTGGGCAATGGAGGCTGCACATAGGCACATGTGACATTGCTGTGCCAGTGTTTATAGAGACAAAATTATAAGAAATAAGAGTAGATCTTCACATTAGAGTGTTCTGGATGACGTCACTTAGAAATGCAAAGAGCCACATCTCCAGCTGCACAAAACAGGAGGGAATGTGGCTTGCACGGCCTGACGAGGATGTTTGCTGCAGAGCCAGGCCGACGTCGGGAGCCTGAGGAAGGCAGCGCAGGTGGCCTGAGAGGCTCTGGTGGTGTCAGAGCAGCGTGAGCACCTGGATGGTCTCCATGGGGTCCCCTTGTGTGCAGATGTGCATTCCCTGTCAGTGGGGCCCTCCTGAGTGTGTTTTCACTGCCAGAGTCTGGCAGGCCTGGTGACAACAAGGTACCCTCCCCTGGTCCCTGGAAACCTTGGGATCACTGCTCTACTTGCTGTCATTAGAGCTTGTGCTTACTGAAAAATTAAAATATTAAAATTAGTTTATTTCGCAGGCTGACCCCCAGCCCATGAAGTATACGTATATGGAAAGATACCGATTTCCTGTTTGAGCTGGAGGGAACAAGACACCTGATGTGTGCTGTATGCGTGGCTTGCCTCCTTGGCACAGTCGGGAAGATGAGGTGGTTGGTGCAGCCCACGCGTGGCCAGAGCTTGTCTTGAAGGTCCAGGGCAGGGAGGGTAGCTGTCCACCTTCCGCCTGGACCCAGCCCCTTTGGGTGGTCCTCCACCACTGCACACCAGTCTCCCAGCCAGATATGACCATCCTGGGTCTGTCTGTCCTGTCTAGTGTCTGTGAATTTGCTGAAAGGCTTTTGTGGCCACAGCCACACACTCCAGGTACCCACAGAGAGCAGAGCTTTGGTGGGGAGGGAGCTCTGGCTCGAGTGTACAGACAGTCATTGGTCCACACAGTGGGAGTGAACAGCTCAGGGAGGCTGCAGCTCCTGGGACTCTAGTGGAGGACACTGTAGGGGGGCTCTTGCATAGATGGAGCATCCTGACTTTAGGACTTTACATGACCCGGGGAGTCCTGTTCTCATGATGGATGTGAGGGTGGCCAGCGTGACTTTGCATCCTGCAGATGATAAGAGCCCATAAACGTTCTGTCTCAGTGAGGAAGGGGCCTGGGAGAGTCCCATCCTTGTCATTATGCAGTGTGGCATAGAATATACCAGAACAGGGGTTGTAAAGGTAGATGGTGACCAATCTAGGCCTCAAGGCCTCTCCGGTGTCTGTCACAGCTGCTTAACTCCACCATGGCTACTTGAAAGCAGCTCCCAAAGATCTGTGAATGGCTGGGTATGGCTGTGATTTGAGAGAGACTTATTTTGGACGGCAAGATTTATAATTTCCTATAACGTTAACATAACATGAAATAATCTTCTTTGATTTTGGCAACCATTTAACAATGTAGGGGCCATTCTCAGCTGGTGGGCTCTTCACAGGCATATGGTAGACTGGACATGGGACGATCAGGGAGGGGGCTGTTATTGTGCGGTGGGCAGGGTGAGAGCCCAGGGACCAGTACCAGTGACAGGACATTGTCACCCTGGGATCCGAGGCAGAGGGAAGGGAGCTGTTTCTGAAACTCACTGAGACCCACAGTTCTGCAGCAGGTGCCTGGTGGGAACTGAGAATTCATTGTCTGCTGACCGGGCCCACTTGGGTGGGTCCCTGGGGCCAGGCTCCTGGGACACGGAACAAGGCAGGAAAGGACAGAGGGTGCATCTGTGAAGGGCAGGTGACAGTGACATGGGTTAGATTCACCAGTATTCTCCCAACAATACAGTACAACTCAGTTTTTTAAAAGTTTTTGAAGGATTTGTTTTGTGATCTTGTGTATGTGAAACAGACTTTTATGTGTACATGTTTAGAGCATTAAGCCGAGAAAAATCTTCAAAATGGATATTTTGTTTGAATTTCAAAGATTGAGGTGACCTTTCTTGGAATTTCCTTGTTTGCTCTTATGTGACACTGTATTATTAAATGCTGGCTGTAAAAGGAGAACGCTGCCTCTCCTCATGGGAGGAGATTGTAACCATCCCAGGGGAGCGGGATCTGCGGGCAGTACAGGTTAAAGATGGTATTTTTTCTGCAGAGAGTGCATCTGTCTCAGGGAGACGGGTGATGTCAGGTGGGTCCTGCCTCTGGGGATGCAGCCCCGGGCACGGGGGCAGTCTGCGTGGATCTGTAGACCTTGACTCTGAGCAGTGGCCTGACCTGCTCAGACAAATGTTTGAAATGGAAATATTTTATATATTTTTTTGAGCTGATTATCTGGGAGGTGCCTTTGATTTTTCAATAGACCTTTGGTGAGGAACTGGGCCCGGAATCAGAGCGAGAGGACAGCCTTTTTCAAACAAAGGCTCTGTTCTTAAGGACTGCTGGGGAGAACATTTGTCAGGGCCATTGTCAGCTCCTCCTGCAGCGGGGCCAGCCTGCTCTTGGGGGCCAGCCCTTGCAGTCCTGCCCTGTTCCTCTCGGCCCTAATTTGCTTGCTCACAGAGAGGAGACCCGTGGTTTCCCCATGTCTAGACCCTTAGTGTATAGGCAACAAGGGCGAGGCAGGTGCAGTCCATGAGGTGTAGGAGTCCACGGCCTTGGCAGCCTGTGTTAGGTGGGGCCGGCGGGGGATGTCGCAGTCAGCCCTGATGGCCAGCTGCGGACCACTCAGGGGCGTCGGGACCTGGTTTCAGGTGTTCATCGCGTCTCTAACATCTTCTCTTCGCTTCTAGACGCAAGAATCTTTAAACCCTAACAACTTAGAATATTGGATGGAAGATATTTATACTCCAGGCTACGACTCATTGCTTAAACGTAAGGAAGCTGAGTTCAGACGAGCCAAGGTCTGCAAGATCGCCGCTCTGATTGCTGCTGCCACGTGCACAGTCATCCTGGTGATTGTGGTGCCCATCTGCACAATGAAATCATGAGCCCGGGGCCGCCTCGCGGCACACAGCCCATGACTACCGGCGCCTCCCTCTGGAGCCTGAGGTCCCGGGGCGGTGTGGCACCAGCTTGCTGGAGTAGAGATGGAGTCATGGAGGCTTCTGCCAGTGTGAAGATGCTTTTCCTGTGGAAAGTATGCATTCCACAGAAAAATCTACCCTCCTATTGGTTTTGACTTAATGACGCTCGATACATTTGGGGAAGTGCAATATCTTTTCCTAGCAACAGAATGTACTGAACTATATATTAGTAGATACAAATTGAATTCCAAGCAAAAAGAAAAAAAAAGGGAATTGGACCCTTTCCATGTTAATGACGTTTCATGATGGGGAATATGTTATAAGGAAGATATTTAATACCTGCCTGCTTGGGGAAGCTAAGGGAGATAGCAAGAGTTCTGTTTTTCTTCATGTTTTCAGACGACTGCAGGTGAAGTAACAGGTATCATGCTCATGAAGGATGTCACTTCTCTGTTGACTTTATCAAGGGCTACCAACTTTTCCTTCTTGCCCTTCTGTCGTCATTATGATCTTCATTGCAGATTTTCATGGAACATTCTGGACCTTCCTCCTTGTGCACAGGGTAGGAAGGAGCTGAACTGGCCCATCAGGCCTGGCATGGAGTGTGCTCCCTCTGCTTACTAGGCTGAGGCACTTAGGCCAGGAGACCTTCCTGACACCACCCTGAGGTGTGGGGGAGAGCTGCTTGCCAACACTGTAAGGTCAGTATCTGAAAATCATGGCCACCGAGGGGTCTCCCATTCTTGCTTGTGGGGTGTGGCTCCACACCTTAGTCTTCTGTCTCCTGGTGGCACTGGCTGCTCTGCTTAAAGAGTTTGGAACTTGTCCTTGTGCCTTGAAGAGTAGAGACAGTGGCTAAACTTTGACATTCTAAATGTAAACCATGGTTTCTGTGCGCCACTAGTACTGGCCATTTCCAGTGGCTCTCACAGGATCTCGAATGCTTGTCAGTAACACGATAGAGGCACCAAGGTATTCTTAACCACAACACCAACTCCAGAGTTCTGAATACTTGTCAGCAGTGCAAAAAAAATTCTCTATTTAACCATTTATCTATCTATATGTCTATCTATATACCTAAGTTTGGGTTATCGTCTTCCCTGTTAAATAACTTGAGAGCAAGGTTTCTCCAGCGTACAGGAAGCTGTTCTAACTTGATCAGAATTTGATCTCAGTTTCCACCTGTCGAATGGTGCTTCGACATAACTGGACAGAAAGAATCCTTTTTAGCATTTGATTCTAATGTCTTGTTACAGGTCAAAGAAAAATGATTGACAGATCCTAGCTACCTTAATTCTTCTGAGAACAAGGTGGGATATAAACAAATATTGGTAGTGAGAATAATCACTCTGAACGGTATAATAAATTCCTGAAAGAGAGCTTTGGGGTGCGTCTCAGATTTTAAAGCAATAGGAGTCCAGCATCCGTCCCAGAAACCTTCCAATAATGCTTAGCTTGCTCTGTCTAATCCTATAGATCCCCACATGGAGTAGTCAGGACCTTTCATGCAGTCAACAAATAAGGGATGGATGCTTTCATCTGTAGTGAGCCTTCATTTTTAGGGGTCTTCGTGATATCTGTTTCTCTTCTGTTTATGTATGGACTTCCAATTAGGTGACTGAAACTTAAGCCTTAGTATGAAGAACTGAGGATTTATAATCAAAATGAAAAAATATATATACATATGTTACTGTCTATCGTCAGAATTTTAGTCTTTTGGTGCTCCATCCTGGGTTGGGTTCACAAATAAGGTTGTTTCTTTCACCCCAAAGGGGATACTAGAGTCACACCTGCAAGAGTTGGGAGTTGCCAACCCAGCCCTCCTGCCAACCAGTATGGCTCTGTGACACATTGTCCCTGTTACCACAGATTAAACCACAAGAGCATCAGAGCTAGGTAGTTCCCAACCTCTTGGTCTATGGTTTGCAGAGAAGTGGAGATACACTTACCCAGGATAAGAAAAACTTTGTCAAATCCCAACCACTGCTCTCCTTGCCAGGTAGGACCACGGGGGATGGACCAAACCACTATTGCCACTGCTCTGGGGTGCACCTGTTCCTAATGGGCCCTGCTTGAGTCATGTGTCTAGCTACCGAGGTGGGGGGGCATGTGACCATTCCCACTCCATGTGCAGAAGAGACAAGACTCTATAGAATTTTCTTCTACCCTTTTCCTATCTGAGGAGGTAGCAGAGAAATTTAGTCCAGTATAGCTTTAAACTTGAACTTGACACCATTGCCACATAGTGGAGAAACATCCAGACCTGGTGATGTCCCTGGGAAACCAGATGGCCCCAAAGGCAAGTGTTTTCCTATGGAAATGGGTTATCCCCAGCTTTATAGGTTGGAGTGTGGTGCCAATTATGGATCTTTGCTGTGGCTTGAAGCTGGTGGTTGCTCGGGGTCTTGGGATCTAAAGAAGATAAAATTCATGGTTGGGTCTTTTCTCTCCTTTGACCCCAAGCTTATGACAGCCTTCTTTCCCTGAACCCCAGACTCTTCCATCCCTGTATTTGCAGAATGGGGCAAGACCAGAGTCTGGCTGGGAAGGAGACCTCTACTCATCCCTCTAAAATTGCCTCTCACCTCCTGCTGCTATGAGCTCCCAGTGGGGGCTGCATGGACTGGCAGGTCTTCTCTGCTGGGCACCTCTTTCTACCACACTCTCTGGCATTTTCACATAAAGTATAATTTTTTTATGCCAGGGCCTAAAATCACTACCCTATCAAAACTCACTTCATTTCTCTTGCTTTTAAAAAGATGAACAATCAGATGTCGTTGCCTAAAGGAGTATCCTGAAATCTGATATCCTCAGTCAGTGGTTAAATACAGAATCATTTAATTCCTCTTTTCTAGTCTGATTTGCTTTGAACACAGCCTTGCAGAAAAGCAAAAAAGTTCCCAGCTCAGTTTTCAGATGGTTTACATCACTCTCCCCTTCTTTAAACTGCAAATACAGTAAAGCAAATCATATTTATAATCACCCATTACTAGCTGATCATAAATTGTTAATATTTTAGGGCATGCGGCTATATGATTGTTATCTGCAAGGCTACTCCAGTAGATGTGCTAACACCCAACTGCTCTGTGTGCCATGAGTTCTGATACCCTTATTGGAATCAAGGCAGTGCTGTTTTTGTTTACAATTAATTTATCAATATAAGAGTAATGGCACCTCATTTTTTTTTAACAAAAAATAAGCTCTGCCAACAGTAAATGATTCTGTTAAGTGGTATAAAAATTTGTGAATGTTGAAATTCAACATGCTTCATATTATAACCAACCTGCAAGAATATTGTGGTCAATTGTGTGAATACCAAATCAATATATACTGTATATTGTACTATGGAAATTTGTATTTAAAGGCAAAGATATTAGTAATTGTTGGTATAACTGGGGGAAAGGGTATTAGATATTTATTGATTAACAATGAGAAATGCAACAAACTTCCTTATTTATGCCTTATGAATAAAAGGGTGTGAAATGTAAGGTGAAGTTTTATGTGTGAGACTCAAGGAATGGGTATTTTTGAAGGCAGGGATTGTCTTTTCTATGTTTGTTCTGTATAGTTGTCAGCACACTCTTGGTGCTTGATCAATGTTATATAATACCAATAACTAAGCACATTTTTAGATCTTTTTTCAAATGGCTTGTGTAAAATTTGGTTAATGTACGATGGTTGGTTTGAAGCTATCATGTAAAATCTGCCTCTCCAAATATAATCAAAAATAAACTGAAAAATTATAAGCTATCTTTCAGTGAGATTTTATTCTATGCGTAAATTATAAGTGTCTGGTGTTATGCACACATTGTAAGTGTCCAACTTGGTGATTTTTCACAGTTGTAAACCATCCATAACCATCACATTTGCTCATTACAAGCACCAAAATGAAAAAGCAGGACATTCGGATACCCTAGAAGCCTCCCTCATGTCTCCTTCCCATTAAAACCTGGCAAAGAAAAATGGCCATCCTAACTTCTGAGGGCACACATTCGTTTGCTGGTTTTTAAACTTTATATAAATGTGTTCGTGCAGTTTGTACTCTTAAAAAAATATACTTGACTCAGTGTTACATTAGTTTCAGGTGTACAACATGGACAAGTCCACATGGGATGCTGAGCTCACCACAAGTTTGGCTACCATCTGTCACCACACCACAGTGTCAGTGACTGTATCCCGTGACCTTCCCCATCTCATAAACAGGAAGCCTGGACCTTCCCCTCCCCTGCACCCACCTGCCCATCCCCTGCCCCCACCTGCCCATCCCCTGCCCACCCCTCCGGCAACCACCAGTTTGTTCTTTGTATTTACGGGTCTGTTCTCTCTGTGTGTGCTACATGAAATAAGTCAGAGAAAGGCAAATAACATATGATTTCATTTATAGGTGAGTTTAAATAACAAATGAATACACACTTTGTGCTCTTTTGTGTCTGTCTTCTTTCACCCAAAACAATACTGTGAAAACATTGTGTTGCAGTGTGGTCTTCCCACTTTGTTGCATTAACTGAGGGAGAACATGGTACAATTTATTTATCTGTTCTACCGTTGAAGGACATTTGGGTAGCTTCTGGTTTGCAGCTATGAACACTCTTGTCTGTGTTTTTGGTGAATGCACGTGTGCATTTCTGCAGTGGGAATAAAACTGCTGAACCATGAGGTATAATCAAGCTCTGCTATAGCAGATATGACCAAAAAATTGTCTCACATGGTTCCACCAACTGACGCTCCCTTGGTAACATGTACTCAAGGTCCATTTGCTGTACATCCTACTCACAAGGCACCCTCTCTCATTTTAGCCATTGTGCAGGTATGTAGTGGTACCCCATTGCAAATTTAATTTACATTTTCCTGAGGATGAATGAGACTTGCTACCTTTGTGTGTTCGTTGGCCCTTTGTCCTAGTTTGTGAAGTGCCTGTTCAAATTTTTCCCAGTTTTCTATTAGGCTGGTTTTCTTTTTCTCAGTGAACTGTTGAAATTCTGTATACATTTTGAAAATGAATTATTTGCCAGATATACATTACGGATACTATTTTCCATTCTGTGAGCTGCATTTTTATTCTTTCAATGGTATCTTTTTGATCAATAGATAGTCTTTGTTTTTAAATGATTTTATTTATTTATTCATGAGAGACACACAGAGACAGAGAGAGAGAGAGAGGCAGAGATGCAGGCAGAGGGAGAAGCAGGCTCCATGCAGGGAGCCTGACGTGGGACTTGATCCCCTGTCTCCAGGATTACATCCTGGTCTGAAGGTGGCGCTAAACCGCTGAGCCACCCGGGCTGCCCTTGATCAATAGAGATTATTTATTTTGATAGAGAAATGTACCCTCTCTATCATTTAGATTGGTAATGTGAGTCCTGTTTAAGACCTTTCTACAGACTCTGAGGTCATGGAGATGCTCTGTTCTTCTCGAAGCTTTATTGTTTTACTTTGCATGGTTAGATCTGTACATCTTCTGGAATTGGCATTTACTCCTGGCATGAGGTGGGGGGTTATGGTATGTATTTTCCCATGTGGATATCCATTGATCAGCACTATTTATTAGAAATATCATCTTTCCCCCTTTGACATGCATTGTGTTGTATGTTGAATGTATATGTGGTTTTCTGGACTTCCTATCCTGCTCCATTTGTCTATTCATCTGTGCTTACGTGAGCACAGCGTCAATGTAAATTTTTTCATCCCAGAGATATGAAGACATCCCTCAGTGTGCAGTAAATGAATCATCGCTGACTTGGGCAGAGGCCGTAGCACATCTCTTGCTTGTGAAATCGTATCATGGAGGATGCTGGAGAGAGAGAGAAAGAATTCATCCAGCTTCTTTTATCTCATTCTGCCACTCACAAATGTCACTGAGTTCCCTGCCTGAGTCATTAAAGAAAACTGATTGGATGCAAGTCAGAGCACATTGCAAAAAGCAATTAATATCTTGACACCTAAACACAGAAAGAAGTCTGATGTGAGCCTGGACAATGTTAGAGTTTAAGAATGCTTCTCAGTTTTACAATAAAATACAGATTCAGACCTAAATACAAGGTTTGCATACAGATCAACCGGGCCTGGATTGCATTTTGCCAGAGTGCTCTGAACAAGTAAATTAAGGAAACAATGTGTAAGTAATCTTGTAGGGAAAATGTTTATCCTCCCCATGAGGACAAATCAATGTGCAATGTGCAATCGTAAGACATTTTAATCTGTCATTAATTTAGATTCCTCCCCACCCCCAAGTACCAGCAAAAGGCAATACTTGGTTAACTTACTTTATGCCATTGAAGGTACCTTTTTTAAAAAAGCACACCTTCTCCTCATGCTCCAGTTTTCAGGCTTTGTCCGTGGTAAGCCGGAATCACTGGGATTTGGCCATAACTGGATGTGGATTATCTGTGGACCAGTCCTCATTATAGAATGGAGGGGAGGAGGCGTACCTGGCTTTAGACAGATGTGATACTATGTTATGTGAAAAATACACCAGTATCAGAAAACAGGAACAGAGGATTTCTGGCTGGAGCCCAACCTGTGCAGCATGCTGTTTCTCTGCTGTCTCAAATCTGACTTCAGCTCACAGTGGTTTTTGAAGAGTCCTGAAAGATTCATTAAATCCTGGACATAAAATAATTGTTGGAAATCAGCAGTGCGTGTATGGTTAATTGCAAATATAGTTTCCTTTCCTTTGTCAGGAAAAGCACCTAATAAATTTTGCCTCATAAGTAACCAAGTAGTCACCTGTGAAGAGAAGATACATAAGTGCTATTTTCATGCTGGCTGCTCACAGGCATATCCCACATTGTAAGGATTTTTGTGTAATTTCAGAAATCCCAATGAGGAGGGCTTGCCCGGCTCGTTCTCTCTGGGAACGAGAGATGTTTGTTTGATGGGGATGTCTCTGCCAGCCTAAGTTAGCATTTTATTACGAATTAGCTTTTTTATTTTTTTAAAGATTTTATTTATTTATTCATGATAGTCACAGAGAGAGAGAGAGAGAGAGAGAGAGAGAGAGAGGCAGAGGGAGAAGCAGGCTCCATGCAGGGAGCCTGACGCAGGACTCGATCCTGGGTCTCCAGGATCACGCCCTGGGCCAAAGGCAGGTGCTACACCGCTGCGCCACCCAGGGATCCCCGAATTAGCTTTATTATTAAAGCTCGGTCTTAACATAAACGATGTATGGATGTCCTATTTCTTTCTGATCCAACCTTTTTCTTGCCCTTTGCTCTACTCATTTATTTATTTGGCTGATATTTATTTATTAAGCAACTTGAATGTGCAAGGCCATGGCTAGGGGCTAAATTCCCCAGAAGGAGCAATGTCTTAAACATAGTAGATGCTAAAAACAACAACAACAACAACAACAAAAACCATAGTAGATGCTTAATAAATATTTGTTGAATGATGAGCGATAAAATGAATGCATGGTATCTGAGATCTGATGTCTCGGGATTTCCATTCTAATGAATGTACATATAGCAATCAGGTAAGCAAATAAATAATTTCAAACAGCCAGAGGTGTAAGGAAAGATGATTTTCACCTCAGAGGGAAGCAGAGGCACTGCCTGAGTTGGGGTAACCAGGGAAAGCCCCCTGAGAATGTGGTATGTGGGCATCTCAAGGTGAGCATATCTGGCAGAAGGAGTTGGCTGTGCAAAGGTCCTGAGGTAGTAATAAAGACTGAGAAGGCATGTGGCTTGAATCTCGTGAGCACAGTAGGAGGGAGATTGATGAAGTGGGCAGGATCTGGATTAGGCAGGGCCTTCAGGGACCATAAAGAGGTTAGTTTTTTTTTTTTTTAAACTATTTAATTAAATTCAAGTTGCTTAACATATAGTGTTGCATTAATTTCAGAGGTAGAATTTAGTGATTTATCACTTGCCTATCACACTCAGTGCTCATCACATCACGTGCCTTTCTTCATACCTATCACCCAGTTACTCTATCCCCCCATATTCCTCCCCTCAAGCAAACCTCAGTTTGTTTCCCAGACTTAAGAGTCTCTTATGGTTTGGCTCTCTGTTTTCATCTTATTTTTCCTCCCTTCAGCTATGTTCATCTGTTTTATTTCTTAAATTCTCACATATGAGTGAAATCATATGGTATTTGTCTTTCTCTGACTTATTTCTCTTAGAAAAATACTCTCTAGTTCCATCCACATCACTGCAAATGGCAGGATTTCATCCTTTCTGATGGCTGAGTAATGTTCCATCATATATATACACCACATCTTCTTTATCCAGTCATCTGTTGATGGACATTGTGGCTCCTCCCACGGTTTGGCTATTGTGGACATAGGTGATATGAACATTAGGGTGCAGGTGTCCTGGCGTTTCACTACATCAGTATCTTTGAGGTAAATCCCTAGTGGTGCAATCGCTGGGTCATACGGTAGCTCTATTTTTAACTTTTTGAGGAACCCCCAGAGGTAAAGGATCAGTACTCTGAAAACAATAGAACACTCATGAAAGAAACTGAGGAAGACACAAAGAAGTGGAAAAATATTCCATGCTCATGGATTAGAAGAATAAAATTGTTAAAATATCTATGCTACTCAAAGCAATCTACACATTCAATGCAATCCCTAACAAAATATCATCAATATTTTTGCAAATTTTTTTCTCTTCAAGATTTTTAAAATTATTTTTTTCATTTGTTTTTATTTTTTAATCTTTATTTTTTACATATATATATATATATATTTTTTTTAAATTGAAGTTCAATTTGCCAACATATAGCATAACACCCAGTGCTCATCCCATCAAGTGCCCCCCTCACTGCCCGTCACCCAGTCACCCTCACCCCCACCCAGCTCCCCTTCCACCACCCCTTTTTCGTTTCCCAGAGTTAGGAGTCTCTCATGTTCTGCTCCCTTTCTGATATTTCCCACTCATTTTTTCTCCTCTCTCCTTTACTCCCTTTCACTATTTTTTTATATTCCCCAAAGGAATGAGACCATACATTTGTTTTTATTGACGTTCGATTTGCCAACATATAGTATAATACTCAGTGCTCATCCCATCAAGTGCTCCCCTCAGTGCCTGTCACCCAGTCACCCCGTCCTCCTGCCCACCTCCCCTTCCACAACCATTTGTTTGTTTCCCAGAGTTAAGAGTCTCTCATGGTTTGTCTCCTTCTCTAATTTTTCCCACTCAGTTCCCCTCCTTTTCCTTATAATCCCTTTCACTATTTGTTATATTCCCCGTATGAGTGAAATCATTTGATGATTGTCCCTCTCCGATTGACTTTCTTCACTCAACATAATACCCCCCAGTTCCATCCATGTCGAAGAAAATGGTGGATTCATCCTTTCTGATGGCTGAGTAATAATCCATTGTAAATACATATACCACATCTTCTTTATTCATTCATCTGTCAAAGGACATCATGGCTCATTCCACAGTCCGGCTATTGTGGACATTGCTTCTATGAACACTGGGATGCAGGTGTCCCGGCGTTTCACTGCATCTGTATCTTTGGGATAAATACCCAGGAGTGCAATTGCTGGGTCGTAGGGCAGCTCTATTTTTAACTCTTTGAGGAACCTCCACAGTTTTCCAGAGTGGCTGCACCAGCTTGCATTCCCACCAACAGTGCAAGAGAGTTCCCCTTTTTCCACATCCTCTCCAACATTTGCAAATGTTTCAAAATACATCACAAAGCCATTGGATTATGTCACAAAGCAGGGAGATGACATAATCCATAATCCAATTCATACTTTTAAGATCACTCTGGCTATGATGCAAAGAATGGGCTGAAGGGAAGAAGGGGTCGAAGCATGGGGGACTGACCCAGAAGGAGTTGCAACAGGACAGGAGAGGTGGCTGGGCTGGGCAGGGGCAAGGCCATCAGGTCCAGTAAAGTGTGATTTAACTGGTCTTCCAGGTGGAGTGCTAGTTAGTGTGGGAGCATGTTAGATACGCCCCACCCCAGATCTACTGAATCAGAAAATGTTGGAGGTAAGGGGAAGGTTGCAGGTCCAGTAATGTGTGATTTAACTGGTCTTCCAGGTGGTTCTAATGCATGCTTAAGTTTGAGAACCACTGACCTCATACACCTTCTCTGTGAGGTCAAGACCTGTTCCCCAGCACATCCATACTTCTATCACTGCTTTATTTGGAAGATCCAGCCTTTACAGAATCAAGACTGGCATATGGCAGGCACCTAATATTGCTGGTGTAACACTGACCCATAACCATCCCTTGACTCCTGGCTTTTGACCCTTTGCCTTCCATTGACATCACTCCCTAGCAACCATGGCTCACTGCTATTTGTCACTGGAGCTCTACTTTGATAGCAAGGTCCACTGCCATCCCCTGGCCCCTTGTTTTCCAGCCATATTCGTGGCAGCATGTTCTGTGGCTGTGCTGGTCTGGTACCGCGCTGTCCACCCAGCACAACTGCTTTTTCAGTTACTAAGGTTAACAAAGTTTCACTCATGGCCTCCCCTGAGCAAGCCCACAGTTCTTCAGAGCCCAGTTTGTGTTTGGATGATCAAGGAAGTAGGTGGAGAAGGCTCTTAATTGTTTGTCGTTGCCCCACTCTGTGCCCTGTCAAGCCCTGGCTTTTGCGCTACGCCATGGTGACTACTTAGTGAGCGCTGAGGTACATCTGTGATGATCACATAGGTAATCACTCTCTTTCGGCACTTAGCATGTGCCAGGAACCTACTGCTTGTTCCCCACAATGACCTGGAGAAGTAGAAATTGTTCCTGTCCCTATATGATCAAGAGGAGCCTCAGCGAAATGTACCAAGGATTATACAGCTGGTATCTTAAATCTTGGATTTAAAGCATGGATCAAAATAGTGTATTTGCAGGAAAAAAAAAATCAGTTTCAGCAAGGCCAACAGATAAGGGGAAGATTGCCCCTGGAAAGACCACTCCCAAGAGCACCACAGAGGGGGACACAGGGGAATCTGGCTCTGGCAGGAGGTGGATGGAACTGTGGGCAGGAGCCTTTATGGTGGCTTCCAGGGGAAGCAGCAGGAGAGGCTGGGTGGGTAAGGAGGTTTAGCACTGATTGCCTAATTTCTCTATGGTCCCTGAGCTCTCCTCCTGGATTCTTAGCCTCAGGACATCTGCATTAGAACACAGTCCCTGGCTGCGGGCAGGTGCTGAATAGCTGGGAGTGTGAACGTCTCCTAAAACATGATGCTGGAGTGTGGGCTCTGGAATGGTTGGTTTGCATTTAAAAAGTGCACTCTGGAGCCTGAGTCCTGTGCTCTCTCTAGGAATTGGCTGGCCCCGAGAGGGATGAAGAGGGATTATTAGCCTGGCTGGAGACACTGAGAATCGTCTAGCTCGTATGCAACACAGGTGGGACTCAAACTCAACTCTGGGTGGGCCCAGGGATTCTGACTCCAAACTCCAAGGAGTGTTGGGATGGACTTTGAACTGGGGGAGACCTGCATGACTGGTGCCCAGACAGAGCCACTCAAATGGATTTCCACCAGAAGTCTAATTCTGGGGGCTGGATGCAGCCCACTACAGGGCAGTGATGACCACGTGACAGCATTCATCCAGGAAGGCAAGACCAGAGGCATCAAGGGAAGATGTGGAAGGAGGATGGGTCTTCGGGCTGTGACTAATTCCCACACATTCCATTTCAGCTGGAACAACTTTCAAGCCCTTGGGGTTTCTGGGAATGGAAATAGTCACCCTGGTCTTACGAGGTTTTGAGAGAATTAAATCCAAATCCACATACAAAGCTCCAGGCTTATAATAATTATTCAACAAACTTAATTGCCTTCCTCCAGCTTAGGGGGCTAGCACAGGCAAACGTTTTGGCCCCCCTGGTCGGCCCTGTAGAGGCAGGAAGCCCATGGTCATTTTGTAGGTTGGCAGACCAGTGGGGGACCAGCCTTGTGGTCTAATGTCATGTCCTGAAGTTACAAAAACCTGCCATGGGAGCTCAGAACCCAGAGAGAAAGCCAGGAACATAAGATCCACTGAGAAAGAAGGAGACAGCTTTTTGAGAAGCTGTGGAGAGGTTTTTAGGGATCTAGCATTGGCGACAGCAGTCCCATAGAGAGAGGGGGTTCTGACATCAGGATGCTGTCATCAGGAGGCAAGAGAGAATGTAAGGAATTGGCCACTAAGGTGAAGTCTTTCCTGGGGTGTGCTTTCCAAGGGCAGAGGACGATGGGCGACCGGCTGGACTCTCACTTAGCCCTACGTCAGCATCCATTCATCCACCCATGCATTCGACCAACACCTACTAAGCACCTGCTGGGTGTTAATTCTGGTGATCAGAGAATAATAGCAAACCCAGCTTCCACTCCCAGGGGATTTGAGTCAGCCGCTGGGCTGAACATGTAAATACATACGTCCCCAGGAGTTGTGCATATAGGCTGCCAGGAGAGCATATGAGAGGATGGCTGGTAACCTGGGTATGGGGAAGGTTCAGGAGGAGGTGCCCCTGGGGTCTCCTTTGTGCGTGAAGATGGATGTCCATTGGAAAGAGGACATGAGAACACTATTCAGAGCTGAGAAAACAGCGTGGCTGGCACGCAGAGACATGAACAGGCAAGGCTATTTCAGGGCCTACTGCCCCTTCCTGGTGGAATGCAGAGTTTAGGGGAGGATCAGAAATCAGGGGAGGCCACTGCCCCCATCTTACCATCAAGGAAACTGAGGCTCACAGGCTGTGCTCGCCCAGGGTTGAGCAGGGAGTGAGCAGCAAAATGAAGAGGTAAGCCAATGCTCATTGTCCCCAGGCCCCATGTTACTGCTGTTCTGGAAGAGTCTTTCTAGAGCGTGTGGTTTAGCAATTGGTCTAGAAGTCAGTATTTGGAGCTCAGGGTAATTTTCATGTGTGGTTTCAGCAACAGACAATGTAGTTGAACTAAAGAAAGAATCAAGATACAGGTGCAGTTGTATGAAGATCTAGATATACAGGGGAGGCATCTTGTGCCTCTAAGGAAGGGGTGCATTATTGAGTAAGCCGGCTTATCATTTTCGAAACGTTTACTCATGCTTTACATCTTTCACCAAAATAAGTCTACGTGGGCTGAAGGGCTCAATGTTAAAAACCATGAAACCGTGAAGGTGCTGGCAGGAAATACACGTAAACGTAAAGGGTTTTTCTAAGCCTGGCATCACGCTTGGACCAACTTTGCTAAATACGAGTGCATGTTATAAACGAGACGGAAACGTGCCTGCAGCCACGACAGAGGAACCCGCGCCAGACCTGCTCTTCCCCAGTAAACATGCAGGACATGGGGCAGAACATGAAGAAGGTGAAATTGTTTCCAGGCTTATTATACACGGGGCATCCACAAATGTGAGGTCAGCAAGAAGGTCACCCCGGGATTCTGCTTGGAGGAACGTTCTGGGCTGTGAGGGAGCAGGCTCGGCCCCCACAGCCCCACCTCTCCTCACATAACTACTCCAAGACCGTCCCCCTGAGGTCTGGGGGACTGCGGTTCCGCTAAACCTGTGGACCTTACTCCGTGTCCGTGTCACCAACCCCGCAGCAGCATGCGACACGTGTGGCCCATCCTCCTTCAGACCCCCTCCTCTGCTGGCCTCTCTCCTCCTTGCTGGCCTCCATCTCTGCCTCCCTTCCAAGGCCCTCCTCCTTCTATCTGTGGTTTCCTGGGATCAGCACCTGCAGGATGTTGCCTCAAACACCATCTGTGGGCCGAGGGCCCCTGCTTGGATCCTCACAGCCCGTCCCTTCTCCGACATCCCGGCCACAGGTCCCGATGACCGGCTGACACCGCAGTAGCATGCGTGACAGTACCGCACACTCACGCAGCCACACATGGCAAGCTTGGTCGTGCTGTCCTCAGCTAGCTGCATTACCAGCTCTCCAGCTAAGAGTAGACGGGATGAGCACTGGGTGTTATTCTGTATGTTGGTAAATTGAACACCAAAAAAAAAAATAAATTTATTATTAAAAAAAAAAAAAGAGTAGACGGGGCCCTCCCCCTCCCCTTCCCTGGCTGTCTGCATTTACCCGTCATCCCCCGCCCCCTGCTGACTCCTGCTCATGCACACATTAGGCGCCTCCTGTGTGTCCACCGCCTCCCACCTTACTAACTCCATACCCTTCTCTCTGGCATCTCTGCTTTTCCCTCATCCTCGAGTTCATTCTCCATAAGCAAGCGAAGGCATCCACCGAACCAGATGAAATCTGATTATGTCATGTTGTCCGGCTCCCACGGCACATGGTCTAGAACCTGCTGGGTCTGTGGCTCCCCACCCCCGCCCCTGTGCTCCCCCCGCCACGCTCACCTCCCGCTGAGCCCCGGCCACCTTGCTGTCCCAAGCACACCACACCCATTTCCACTCAGGCCCCTGGCACCTGCTGCTTGCTTGGCAGGAATATTCTCCTTATCATCATGTCACCAACCCAGAGTGGTCCTCCCAACCTCCTCGCCAAAATCCCTCCCTGTGGTTCACGTCAGAAGGCATCCAGGAGCTTGTCTTCATTCGTTGGGTGGATTTAATTATTTCACTGAAATCCCTGCAAGTGCTGCATCTTTAGCACCCAGACCAGGGCTGAGCCCAGAGGCCCTCAGGGGATATTTGTGGGAAAAAAATGGAGTATTTCTTAATATTTGTATTAAAGGTAAAAAAGAATACAATGCTGTGTAAAGGAAATGTTCCCTACTATAGAAAAGATGTTATTAATGTGGGTTTGGAATGCTCAGTGAACTTACAAATGCCTGCAGATAAAACTCCTA
The DNA here is from genome assembly GCF_048418805.1 of Vulpes vulpes. Taxonomy (NCBI): domain Eukaryota; kingdom Metazoa; phylum Chordata; class Mammalia; order Carnivora; family Canidae; genus Vulpes; species Vulpes vulpes. Next base: position 105,760,706 of record NC_132793.1, on the reverse strand, counting down.
TAAATTAGCTGGAAATTCTCAGTTGTAATGAAGAATAGCATAAAATAAGATCTTTAGAAACAATACATATAATGACGGTAATAAGCCTTTACATAAACACAGCACAGCACCATCTACATTCGTGTTCACACCGTTGTTCCTGTCTCCCCGCATTTGCAAAGATGAGATTTTGCTGTTGAAAAGGTGGCTCGGCAAATTGAACACCAATAAAAAATAAATTTATAAAGAAAAAAGAAAGAAAAAAAGAAAAGAAAAGAAAGAAAAGAAAAGAAAAGAAAAGAAAGAAAAGAAAAGAAAGAAAAGAAAAGAAAAGAAAAGAAAAGAAAAGAAAAGAAAAGAAAAGAAAAGAAAAGAAAGAAAAGAAAAGAAAAAAAGAAAAGAAAAGAAAAGGTGGCTCGGGTCAGGTTCTGCGGGAGACAGGTGATGGGCAGAGATTCGTTCTCACTGGTCCCCGGAGAGAGCGTGCGGGTCAGCAGCCTGCAGGGGGAAGAAGCGTCCCTCTGGGGGCCTTCAGAGCTGCTGTCCCTGGAGGCAAGGGCGTGGGCCTTTCTGCCTCTGCTGGGAACAGTGTCCAGGGACAGCTGGCCTCTGGGGGTCAGTGACGTGTGGGGGGACTTTCTTCAGCTGAAGGCAATTGCAGGGATCAGCTCCCCTGACGCTGTCAGCCAGCAGCCCCGGAGGGGCCCCAGGCAGCACAGCACCATGCAGGGGGACTGTTCACCTGTGACCCTGAGAGAGGCACAGAGCCTGGCCCGCCTCCTGGGCCTGCCCTGGGAGCTGGCCCGCCTCACAGGACACCAGGGCACACTCCATGCTCTGCCTGGATAGCTCAGAGCTGGACACCCAGGAGAGGAGAGGGGCTGGGGCCGCTTCGGAGGATCCACCTTGCCTCCCACCGTGCAGGAGGCCCTGTGAAAACTGGGGACTCTCTTCCTGGGTCCCAGATGGGAACCCAGCTTTGTCTTGGTGCCTCTGCCCTCCTTGGAGTCAATCTGCCACAGAATCAATAAGGAGAGACCTGGAGGAACGGTTGTCCCGGGAGTCCACCAGCTTGGAGAGACACAACGAGAAACATTGGAAACAAATGAAGAAACACAACCGTGGGTAGACAGACAAGCCTACAATGGATGGTTGTGGGAGAGACTGTGGAGGAGGGAGCGCAGGGATCCCCTCCCCCTGCGGGAGGTGCAGCTAGCACAGGGCAGCCTTCTCTGCGCCTCCGTGGCCAGGGAAGCATCCTTCCCGTGTAAAGTGTGCCTGCCGTTAGTCCATTATGGCCCAGAGAGGGTTTGAATGAATCGTAGAGAAACACAGGAACATAGGAACACGGACCAGCCTCGGGGTTTCGGTAACCCACGGTTCCTTAAGGCGGCTGCACCGTAATGTACTCTGCTTCCCTCTCCAAATGCTCAGAAAAACGGGTTTCATCTTCATACTTAACCCTTTTACATTATTAAAGTAATATTTTAAACCTGTAATAGTAACTCCTCATGGTTGTGCATCACTTGGAGTTAACAGCCATGTTTTTAGTGAAGAAGCGAAGTGTGGAAATTGTGTGCAGTGTAGACACAAGAAGTAAGAAGAGAACATACTGTCCTATTGCCATCCACAGGTGTGAAGCCTGTTTGTGGGGGGCAGCTGCTGACAGTGGCCCCCTTTGCTGAGGGCTGGGTTTGGGGCTGGGAAATTGGATGAGGCGGTTTTCACCACGTGTCCTTTGATCCTTTCTGAAGGATGAATGATACGAAGGCATTGCTATTCAAAAAACATGTTTTAATGCGGCTTCAGAGTATTTTCCTGCGTCCTCAGGAGTGACGAAAAGAGGCCACTGCCACCCTTGTTTTACAAAGGCAAACAACAGGTGGGACTTGGCCATGGGCTCCTCTCTGCTGGGTCGGGGCTCCCCCTACAAGGCTTTTTGCCTCTGATTTCATCTACATCTGAAGACATCTGTCTTGGGAGCCACTCGAACTTCTCAGAAGCAAGCCCAGCTTCACGAGGTGAACTGCTGCAACTTTTATACAATTTTTATGGAATCAAAAGTCTGTTTCCTCAGAGAAGGTCAAAGCAATGTCTGATTCATAAGCAAAGAACAATTTCCTTGAAGTCAATTTGCTTTCTTCGCAGGAGCCTGCTGAATGATGACATTCACTGTGACCACAAAATGCAGAGCCGCGTCTCAGGTGGAAGGGTTGGAAGAAATTCAGTCTGAAGGTCTGGTCTCCCTGCACCGCCCCCCCACCCCAGGACAGGTATGAAAAGACCCTTCTGCACACACCTGAATCCACCCCCCTTTCCAGACAGGGCACTTGTGGAAGATTCTATCTTTTCTCATTTCCAGAAACTGGGTCTCCTCCGACCCTGGCTATCCAGGTGCGTGCACAGTAGATGCAGCAGGTGGGGGCGGGTGGGGCTGGGCAGTCAGCAAGGAAACTCTTCTCAGTGGAATTCAACTCAAAATGGGCCTCACTGTGAGAAAGTCACTGCTACTCCAATGACACATCTGTGAAATGGAAACAATTCCTTCTTAGGCTCGTTGGAACCGTTAAAATGGTGAAGTGACTGGCACAGTGCCTGGAAGAAAACGTGTTTTACACAGATGCTGCTTCAGGGGACAAGGGCCAGAATTGGGGGTACACGTGTCTCCACCCTCATTTCTGAGATGACTCCCCAGCAGGACAATTGCCAGGAACACCCTGGTCATGCAGCGCCCCTGCTTGAAGGCCTGAGGTGGCCGTGGGCAAGGCTCCACACCAATCAGGGCTGGGGACACGGGAGAGGTGTGGGTGACATTTGGGAGGATGGGGTGGAGAAGCAGGTTTTCCAGTGCCTTCCAGAAGAATTTCTGAGTGTGGGGACTGGGAAAGGGTCACAAGGAGGGTAGAAGCTGGTATTCTGAGGAGGACAAGATTCTAAGGTCACACAGGAGATTATGAGCACCAAACCCTCGTTACATCGGACCAGCTGGCACGCACTGCTCAGGGGCTCCTCACAATCACCTGACAGGGCGGATGCTCTTTGCAGTTCTATTTATAGATGGCAGGGTGAGTCAGGCCAGCCAGGGTCCCCAGAGCCCCGAGGATCCAGTGGGTGTGCTGGACCAGCGGCACTAGCATCAAGGCCAGGGGTGCTGAGACCCCAAGTGGAAACAGGGCCCCAGACACAAGTTGGACGCCAGAGGCCAGACCACGGCCTCCTGAAGAGTTAAGGAGATTGTTCTCCTCTTCTTCACTTTGGCCAGGAGGGCTGTGTGTGTATGTGTGTGTGTGTGTGTGTGTGTGTGCATTTGTGAGTCTGGGCAGGACTGTGGGCATGTAGGTAAGGGGTGTGTGTGTGTGCGTGTGTGCATGTGTGTGAATGGGAGAGACATGTGAGTGTGGATTTGTGTATAATGTGTATGACCGTGAGTACATGCGAGGTGTGAGTTTGTGTGTGATTGAACATGTGTGTGTGAGTTTGAGGGTGGGAGGCAGTGTGAGCATGGCTAAGGTGAGCGTGAGTGTGCGCATGCACCCTGGACACATGGCTGGGATGCAAACACGTCCCTCTGGAATGCACCCCTGTCTGCAGAGCAGGTGCACTGAGTCAGGCGGTCTGTGAGCCACCTGACAGCCTCTGGAAGCTCGTGGGCTATGGTTGCCCCTTCACATGGTTCCAGACCCCCAGGCACAAGGACGCTCCACACACACCTACCGGTCACAGGTGTGGCTCTTCCACGGGGGGGGGGGGGGGGGGGGGGGAGTTCCTGGCCCAAAGTGCGTCTGTTCTCTGCATATCTGAGCCTGCAAGGGAGACCCAGGTGCATAGAGTCACATCTCCATGTTTTTGTTCCTAAAATGCAGGTGGTGAGGATCGGATTAGAGACAGAGAGAGGAGGGGATGTGCGTTCTCGGGACAGGGAGTATGATTCAGCCAAACACGTCACATGTTTAGACTTCTCTTGTTTGCCTGTGAAACTGATGTGCTTCATGCACTCCGCAGACATCGCCGCGTCCATCTGCCGTGCCAGGGCCTGTGCGAGCTGCTGGGGCAGAGCCACGCGCCTTCACACACCAGCCCTGGCTGCGAGCTGTCACGACAGGCACACACGGAACATGTCATTAGCCACTGGCATGTGCACTGGGTCAGTGATCGGGGCTCAGACGTTGTCCTGCACGGGGTGGGGTGTAGGTGACCAGGGCCCTTCCATTCGCACTTCTTAGGAGTGAGAGTCACCTCTCTGCACCCAGGGTGTGAGACACCATGCCTTAGAGAGGCCACCGCCACAGGGAAGCATCCCCCATCCACCTTCCCCTCCTGTACCTTCTCCTCCCCTCCCACCACCACCTCCTCCAGCTTCATCTCCCAGTCTCCTTCCCATCTTCCCCTCTCCCGACTTCCCCTCCCCAACCTCCTCCTCCCCCACCATTCCTGCCCTCCCCTGCCCCTCCTTGCAGTGAGTGGGCCACAGCGAGCCTCAGCCCAGGATGGGACACACAGGCCTGAAACAGCCCAGGCCCTTGGTCTCCCATCTTATAACTCCAGTTGGCAGGCAGTGACCTTCCACTCAGTTAAAACACCTGGGATCTGATGATCTGGCCTCACCACATCCCTCTCCTCCCCCCACGCTCCCCCACCCTTCCCACAAGGGCCAGCTAATCACAGCAGGCTCCCACAATGAGCGGAGCACGGGTCCAAGATCATAGGCGTGCCCGTCTCTGAAGTAGGTACGGCGATTACCGCCAGCTTCTTCTACAGTGACAGGGGCACGGAGGGGTCACGTAGCCTGTCTGTGATTATACAGTAGGATTCATGGGGTTTAAAACCACAACATTCTGGAATCGGAACTCTTGCTCGTGTCTGTTCTACTGTGTCGCCTTCCAAAGCTTCTCAGATCTCAACACAGTTTCCTCCTCCTGTTCACAGACTTGAAAGCTGGCGTACCTCGGGATCGTGCTGTGAGGACGCCAGGCTAACCCCTGTGTTTGCACTACTACTCACTCCAACGATTTTTATGAAGTGCCAGCTATGCCATAGGCGGGGTTCTGGATGCTGAGAACACAGCAATTTTCCTGCCTTCAGTACAATTTAGGGGAGACGAGAACCAGACACGCCAAAGAACACCTACCATCAGACAGACACAGAGGATGCCCCTCCCTGGGCTCTCACTCACCCTCAGGAAGCAGGTGGCATTGTACTCAGTTCACAGATGCAGACACGGAGGCCAGGAGATATTACTAAGTACATCTGAGGTCACATGGGCAACACCTTTGAACTGGACTTCATTTTGGGTTAAATCCAGATCTGACTCTGAAGCCAAAGTTCTTAACCAGGCTGCACCAGGGCCACCGTCAAAGGAAATAGACTTTCATTTGTAGTCTATTTCCCCCTGTCCCTCTTTTCCCCCCATCCTCCCATGAGACACAGGCAAGGGTGACGGGATGGGGTCTGAGGGCTGGGGTGGGGGTAGAACCTGGGGTCACTTCCTGAGGCTACCCGGCCATGCTCCTGCCTGTCCTGTCCCAGGAGGCCAGTCCTTCCCCTGCTTCAGTCCCATTCTGAACGAGATGGTCACGCAGAAGTAAGTCACCGAGTCAGTAAGATGTCCTCTCTGACACCAACACTGCTTTGGTGTGTTTTTTCCCTCCTCTTGTACTAACAAACGTGTTCATGTAAAGACAAAAAAGAAAACCAAGCGATCTGTCACAGTCACACCTTCTCTCCTGGCCTCCATAATGAATGGTAGCGCTTAGAGTTAATCAATCACTCCCGTAACTGTCCTAGGGATGCCTCGCTTGCAAAGGGCCCCAAGCCCAGGCCCTGGAGTTTGCTGCTCTCACAGACTGCCCGTGCACTCGTGTAAACCCCGTGTTCCTGGTGCTCACCAAGCACCTGCAGCAGGCGCCCAGCTGGCTGGTCCTGGTGATCCTGTGGCCCTCCCACACCCTGGGGGATGAGCCATTTCATTGGGCTGTGGGCAGGAGGGGTCTGCAGGCTGAGAGGACACTGCTTTTGGGGAGCAGGGCTGTGATGTGAACCTAAACCTGTGTCTTGGGGCCCCCCCACTAATCTTCTACATCCTAGCTGATGTGACTATCTGGTCCTTAAAGATTCCATCCACATCCTCACCCAATGTTTGCAAGGTTGTTCTCCAAATCCTCAGATCTGAATTCCTGCCATTGGCCTTGTCCTTACCAATGGGACTGAGACAACCCATCCTACCACATGTTCAAATCAGATTCTGTGAGCCCAGAGGCCTCCTCAAGGTCTCTCGAGTCATCTTTCTGCAGAGCCTTACACGTCCCCCACACAGGAGGCAGCAAGACAGTAGTCAGCACACGAAGAAATTTGGCCTATAAACCAGATTCATTTATTGTGCTGTTCCTGCTGGAGACGAGATGCTGCACGGCCCCATGTGATGGAAACCAGGCCGAGTTTTGAAGGAAATCGATGAGATGATCTGTGTGTCACACAATCCTTCCTTGTCCTCACAGCACAGAGGCCAGAGTGGGTCGAAGGGGACTCAGAAACTGTCTCTGTGTACCTCGTTCAACCAGGTTAAAGACTTCCCTTGTATCCGCCATCGATTTGTTCTGGAAGCCAATGCAAAGAACCCAAATGAATTGTCAACACATCCCCAACTGATGTGGTTTTAACTCTTAGACAGATAGAATCACAGTGAATTTCAATGAACTTGACTTTGCTTGGATGGCTGGTGTGTGGAATTGGCCGGCTCCAGGCTGAGAGAAATTCTGTGTGCTCATGGTCACGGGGGTGTGAGCCTCCCATCCCAGCATACGCATCAGGAACAGGAGTTGCGGCAGCTGGTGGGGCCTCTGGATCTCCAGCAGGCTTCCCTGGAGCCTGTGCCTCTTAGATCTCGCCCTCTACTGCATCCAAAACTCAGCCAGACAACGTCACCTTGTTCTCAGGTGACACTTCCATGCATAGGGACCCATGCTTGTCTTCATGAGATCAGTCGTACAAGGAACTGAAATGATACATAAGCGATGGGACTTCTTCAGATTTGACTTTTCAGTTCAAGGTTCTGCATGCATCTGGGATCCCAGGGACAGGACCTGAGAATTGGAGGCACATCCTGTGGCATCACAGTGTCTGCTGTGGGTGGTCATAGGGAGCCGGGCTGTGAGGACGGTGTGGACTGTGGGTGATGAAGGCCTTGTATATTGGCCCAATGAGTTTGAGTGTCATTTGCTGGGTGATGGGAGCCCCTGATGGTTATTGAGAGAGACTGTCCTTGCACAAGCACTCTGGTGGGTGGAACACAGGACTGGGATGCTCTGGCCTGGACAGGGTATCTATGAACTTGGTCCTGTGTGGCTCCCAGTGGTCACACCGCCTACATTTGGGAGCGTTTCCACAGCCACAGAACCAAAGACCCACACACTTGGAAGAAGCCTCAGATCAGGCGCTCCATCCCATACCTGTGTCTGACAGCGTCCGGAGTGAGGGTCACTCATCTGCAGTGAGCCAGAGCCCACGGCCCCGGCCACCCTGCATGCTGGAAGGTTCTCTCCCCTATTGCCTCAGACCCTGGGTCCCTACCATGTGCACAGAATGGTCCCACAGAACAAGTCCCATAGCTACAAATGAGACGTCCGTAGCTGTCACTTAGGAAGGCAGCTTCTCGTTCCTGCAGCAGTTAATCTTATGTGTCACCTTGACTGGGCATGGGGTGCTCAGACGATTGGTTGGCTGTGACCCTGTGTGCGTCCAGGAGGGTGTTTTGGGGTGGGATAAACATGTGATTCGGCAGATGGAGTGAAGGCCTGGCTACTCCTGCCCGCCCGCTGGGACATAGGTCTCCCACCCTTGGACCCCACTGAATCTGCTTTTCTTGGGTTGGGGCTGCTGACCTTCAGACCAGAACTGGCAGCGAGTGGCAGTTTTCCTGGCTGTCCAGCTTCCTGGCTGTGCACGTGGGATGTCCTCACTGCCATAAACCCACGAAATAATCCCTTACGAGAAATTCCTTTTTTATATCATAAATATAAACATCAATATATCCTACAGGTTCCATTTCGCTGAAGAACCCCAACTAGCAGGGTTTCTCTTCCCATCCTGGTTGGTTTCCTGCACGTTTGCCAACGGCCTTCACAGAGTGTGCGTCAGGCAGGCCAGACTGTGCTCCAGGCCCCCTGATCCCTGCAGAGCAGACGAGCCCTCCCCTCTCAATTTGAGCTGAGTCTCTCTAATGCGGTCACAGTGGGATCGACCTCCGATCCCATTTTCTCCGCAGAGCCTCAGTGAGAGGCAGGATTTGGCTCAAGGTCATACAACAAAGTCAATGACAGTCTGAATGTCTGCTATGAGTGAAGCAGGATTTCAAGTCTGTATTCTAGTGGAGTCTATACTATAATGAGCTCTAACCATCAAACCTTAGATGCCAGGTCCTCTGACTGAGTCGTCCTACCTGTCCTGGAGGAGCCCTGCAGGTGGGCGGTGGTCCTCTTCTCACCCGCTTGCTTTCCTGCAGCCCACCCAGGACTGGCCATGACCTGGTGTTACCACCTCCTGCATGCCAGGAACCCAAAGGTGAACGTGACCATGTCCGTAAGTGTCAGAACTCGGCCCGTCAACTCCCCGACCACACGGTCTGCGCTCTCACACCAAGTGGGTAACTACAACCCCGACCCTGCGTCCACTCACGCTGTGTAGCCCCAGCCCCGACCTCGTGCTGTGCCTCTCACACCTGCACCGTGCGGCTCTCATTCTGGACCTGGCTTTAGGACTTCACAGTTTTTTATATGGCAAGGTTAAGCAGGTCAGGCTTGGACCAGCTCTTACAATGGTGTTATCAGCAGCTTTTGTCATTCAGAAGGGCGACAAACCATGCCCAGATACCCCCACGACCTTGAGAAGTCACCTCCCTCCTCTGGAACTCAGTTCCTTTATTAAAAACAAATAGGGCACCTGGGTGGCTCAGCGGTTGACTGTCTGCCTTCCGCTCAGGTCATAATCCTGGGACCCTGGGATTGAGTCCCGCATCGGGCTCCCTACAGGGAGCCTGTTTCTTCGTCTGCCTGTGTCTCTGCCTCTCTCTGTGTCTCTCATGAATAAATAAAATCCTTAAAAAGCAAACATACAAATAAACAATAACAATAAACAGCATGAGGTGACTTCACTTGAGAGTCAGTGAGTTCCCTCCAAATTCTCACATTCCACGGTGTAGATAGGATTTCTGGAGATACTTTATGTCCACCAGGGATTGTATGTGGCAGGATACCCATCTTAGATACTTTGAGGTCTCACACGACACTCGAATCTTCTAGCCATCGGACTGGGGAAAACGGAAATATCATTACTTTACAACATCCTCCCAGGAACAGAGCTGCCAAATATGCAGGTGCTCGGACTCCAGCACCAATGCACTCACTGTTGCTCACCAGCTCCCACGCAATACGGAGACAGAGACATTCTCAGGCACTCATCTGAACAGGGAAAAGGTGAATCACCACATTGCCCAAATTCAGAAGCACTTTTCTTTGCCCTCTCTTGAATCTCATTTCCAGGTCACGCTATTACAGATTTAAATAGAAAGCCCAGAGGTGTCAGGGAAGAGTGAGAACAAAAGCCAGGATGGCAGGAGGGGCCCACGATTCAGTAGTAGATTTATTAACTAACACACAGAAAAGACACTGATTTATAAATGATCTTGAGGATCAGCAGTTAAGACTGCTGCCTGCATTTTTAAATTAATGTTTAATTACATACGAAATTCTTAATTACACATGCATTCCCTAGTTACACAAGCAATTCAGTAATACATGTCCCCTCCTGAGACTTGAAGCCCGACCCCGGGCAAGGCTCAAGCCCTGGCGGGGCCACGGGCATCCTCTCCCCACCGCAGGACATCATGTGGTTTAGCAGCATATTGCTGTTCCTGACTGTTGAACTGCGTGTGACATTTCACTCCACAGCTGAGTGTCGCTCAGTGAACTCCAGTCTCCGTCCCAGTCCCCATCCAAACCCCACAAACGTCGGTCTCAGCGCCCCACTCTGAGCCCCGCCTCTGCCGGCGTGGACACGCGTGGACACGCTGCCCTCAGGAGGTGGCTGTACTCCTGTGCGGTCCCGCTGGTTCTGGGTCTAGTGCCAACACTCTGTTCCCAGACTCCTTGGCTACCTCCTTGTTTTAACTTACACATCATTAGTTATGAGAGTCGAGCATCTTTCCATCTTTCTATGTATGTTTTCTGTTATTATTATATGATCATTTTTACATTGAGTTATTTTTGTGTTTTTAATTTTTTTAGGAATACTATTTTTTCCCCTCATATTTGTCACAAACATATTCTCCAAGGTTGCAGACATTGTGTCCCTTTACCCCTTAATATTATAGTGTGTGTTTCCTAAGAATAAGGATGTCCTTTCATGTAACCAATGTGCTGATGTTAAATCAAAAACTTTTCCACTGAGGATATAATTATACTTCATCCACCATCACATTCCAGTTATTTCCTTGTCCCAACACTGTTTGTAACAGCGTTCTTTCCCTGCAATGCACAGGGTACGGGGTGCCCTAGCACCTGGCTCCAGGGTCCCAGGCAGACCGGGCACAGACACACGCCACCACCAAGATCAAAGGCAGAGAGACCATGGCCATGTGGGTGCAAGTCCCTTCCCCGGCCAGCTCGTGCCCACTTGTTCCAGCTCATCTCACCCTTCTCTCCCTGCCCACCTGGCTCCAGCCACCTGAGCCACTTCCAGGCCCTGTACACACTTCTCTTGCTTCACTCTGGGCCTCTGCAAACCCTGATCCCTTTCCTTGGTCCCCTCCCCACCCCCAGATCCCACCTGACCTTTAGAACCTGGTTCGAATGACTTCCTCTTTAAGAAACTCTCCTTACCCCCAAAGCTTGGTGGCCCCCCACGACATCCTACATGACCCCCCCATCTGCTCCCGCGGGTCACTTGCCACGCTGAGTTGAACTGGACTGTCTCCCCCACTGGACTATGGACTCCCTGGAGGCGGCACCTGAGTTCATGGACAAAGCACCCGTACCCATGACCATCCTGGCAAGTGGTAAAGACCGAGTTCCTGTTGGATTCCCATTCTCCTTCCCTATGATGAAACAAGACTTCAGGAGAGTGTCAAGTGAAGGAGAAGGTGCTCCACCCAGCAGGCTGCTACAGCTGCCCCCCGGGAGAAGGAACTCAGGGAATCGTGGGGATGCCCCCAGAGCCCCAGTCTGCAGACATTGCCTGATGGAGCGAGCCAGTCCCCCATCACCCCCTTTTGTTACTCTTTCTCACCAGCATGGAAGGGGACTTCCACTTCCAGGGACTGGGACTAATACAGCCTACTTTAGCCTTTACTGGACTCCTAACCCTATTCAGCCAAGCGTCCCTTGTGCCTTTCCCTTGTGGCCCTGAGGACAAAAGCTTTGCCAAGTTGCACTGTTTATGGTCCCAGCGGTCTCCCTGCCTTAACCACTCTAAGAACAACAGACTGACCCTCTGATCAAAACTAATTCTTCCAGAAGAAATACTCAGTAATTACTGGTGAATGAATGAACCTCTGTTTATTATCAGCTCATCCTTGGTACTCACCTTGGCTTCGGCCACCTAGGAAGTGAACATTTCCTGTTTCCCACGATGCCACAGGTACATAAAGTAATCCAGACCAATAGCAGATTGTGAGAATTAATATCTCATCTGGGAGATAATAATTCACATTAAGTTATAGAATTGCAAAATGTTAGTTCTGAAGGATAACATGATCCTGCTGTAATGATCACCACTGTCTGCTGGAAGAAAAAGAAAAAGAAGAAAAAGATTGGATCCTCTACATTTCCCTGCTGGATGTGGGCATGTCCCCAAGGCCCCAGCTGGAAGAACTCTCCCTCTCCTAAACTCCTATTTTAAAATTAATATGAGTCACAATTTCTGGGCTGTTTTGTTTTTGTGTTTTAGCAGAAGGTGCATCCACTGGACACAAGGGTGCAAGGATGTAGGGACAGTCATCAGTTAAGGGTCTGGGGAGGCTGTGTGAGGTGAGGTGTCAGGAACAGGCCACACAGCCCACTCACTGGGGGAAGAGCATTTTGGAATTTGAGAAAAACATGTGCAAAGGCCCTCTTCAGGTCTAGCAAACAGAAAGAGGGACGGTGTGGAAAATAGAGAAAAAAAGTGAAATGAATAAATAATTATGTTCCTACTCAAATACAGCCTTCCTTCATACATGATTCCAAAAAAATGATGACTTAACTCTTTTTTTTTTCAAAGGTTTTATTTATTTATTCATAAGAGACACAGAGAGAGGCAGAGACACAGGCAGAGGGAGAAGCAGGTTCCCTATAGGGAGCCTGATGCGGGACTCGATCCCAGGACTCCAGGATCATGACCTAAGCCAAAGGCAGATGTTCAACCACTGAGCCACCCAGGTGCCCTGATGGCTTGACTTCTCTTAGCACCAGCCAGCCCTGCCCAGGCTGACACAGGTAGGTTTGCCGTCTTTCCCTTAACCATCCCCCTATTGTGGAGCCCTACCCTCCACGGGATGGGGTGGGGACTCCCCAAGCCCTTCTTCTCTGCCATCCTCCAAAACTGCGCAGGCCCCTCTCCCTTCAAACTTCTCATTGAGGAACACAAAGGGGGCAGCCAATGAGAGTCTTGTGAGGAAATGGAGACCCTGGTTTTGCATAAAGTCCCCAGGGTCTTTGCCCCAGGCTCTCTGGGTCCTAATTGTGGAGCCCACACACTCCCTCTTATTCTCATGCTTTAGTGAGTCGGCCTGGATGTACATAAAGCCAGCACAGTGACAAATGACTCAAATGGCCTGCTGTCTGGGAGCCTCCTGGCCAGCCCTCACCCCCACCCCCACATGCTCGAGGCCCGGCTGGCCAAACCTGACCTCTTGCTGCAGAAGGCCCAGCTGCAGAGAAGGGAGTGGTTTCCGGGCATGAGGGCTGCTGCCTGGAGGAGTATTTTGGTCTTCTTGCTCACTTGTTCTACCTGGAGGCCTCGGCGCTGGGGTGCTGATTCATCCGCATCACCTCCCCAGCAGGAGGGGGGCCAGGAGCAGGTGCAGAGCAAGGCGAGGGCAGGTGGTCTGGCCACCAGCTGTGAAAGGGCCCCGAGGGTGGCAAAGCTCCCTGCTCCCACCGCCTGGAGACAGAAAGAAGCCATCCCCACCTGGCAACCGGTATTTATACTTCTGCGTAACGTGTGAAGGTGGGAGTGAGGAAACAGTACAAGCAACTCAAGAGAATAAGGAAAAGGAGGCTTTGACAAAGATGTGTACGGTCTTTGTGGCACCTGATGCTTTTGCCGAAAATACATGCCAGCACCAAATGCTCATTCCTGATATGAGATGATAACGTCGTTTCAGTCTGTCTTTCGCCAGGCTGCTGGCCCACCTGTCTGTCACCTCTCAGTTAGCATCTCAATTTTCCAGCGGCTGATTTCAGAGAAATGTCACAGAAGCGGCACGCTGCTCGAGTCCCACTAATTGTGTGGCATTCACCTGATTGGTGGAATCTAAGCACAAGGGGATAGAATGGAGTTCCATGCTGGCAATCAGTTCCACACTCTGTGAACCTAAGAGAGCATTTGGATAGCTGATGGCTCGGATGGGAGGATAGATGATGGCTTGGCTGGGAATGTGGAGTTTCCACCTCCAGGAGCTCCACTTGGAATTTGTAATGCATGTTGAACAACTGGCTTTAGGCAAGCCCCACCATTCAACTTGAGTTTTTATAACTGTAGAATTTTCCTCCTATGGTCTGAGATCAACTGACCCCACAAGATGAGGGGAAAGTCCACATGACTTTGAGCAATGAGTGACTCTTACCTGCAAACAAAATACAATAATAAGAAGGAGCAAAGAAGACAAAACATGGGTTTGTTTGGGGTTTTTTAGGTCATGTGGTTAAAATGTAGGAAGAGTGTGGAAAAAGGTGGTGGGGGTGGGGAAGACAGAGATGAATGACTAGTGCAGCCAGGGGGCATCCTGCTCACCCTCTGCATGCACCAGCCGGCTCTCTCTGCTGCTGGCTGCTGGACAGGAATGGGGTGGGGGCAGAAGGCAGCTGGCAGTTCAGGTTCACATCTTTATAGACTGAGGACTAAGGGGCTGCTCTTTCCCACCTCAGATTGGAAAAATCTCAGGGCTGTACTGTGATTGGCCAGCCTAGAACCATACGCCCACCCATTGGACACTTGTTCAAGGAGTGGAGGATGTAATTGGCTCAGCTTGGGCAGGTGTGGGCAGAGTTCTGCGACTACAGATCTACAGTAGGCCATGTGGCCCCTAGGGGCTTGCAACTCAATAGCAAGAAATTGTAGCCCTTGGGACACCTGGGTGGCTCAGCGGTTGGGCGCCTGCCTTTGGCTCAGGCCATGATCCTGAGATCTGGGATCGAGTCCTGCATCAGGCTCCCTGCAAGGAGCCTGCTTCTCCCTCTGCCTGTGTGTCTGCCTCTCTCTCTCAACCTGTGTCAAATAAATAAGTAAATCTTAAAGAAAAAAAAGAAGTTGTAGCCCAGGTGGGCCTCCCCAGCTCCCCTGTGGCCCAGGTGTGCAGCAGGGGCTCCCCAAAGGTGGCAGCAACCCCAAAGTTTGCAGATGCTTATAAGAGCAGCTTCTATTTGTGGCAGGGACAAGAAGGAGTTAGTGTTCTGGGGATATGCAATTTGGGGGAGGGGGGGGAAGCAGAAGGATTTTTCCTTAAGGAAATTATACAGTTTTATAGGCTGTAAAAATTTCACTAGGTCACACAATATTTTCTAAGGAAGGCACAAGGAGAATTACATCTTTTAACTCCACAGAGGAGGCAAAAGGAGTTCTGCTGTGTAGACTGTGTCAAGGCTGAAATAAGCAGTTCCTGGGACCTGGGGGCCGGACTTTAGAAAAACCATATGCAAGCTAAAACAGTTCTCTGCAATTTTATACCTATTACATTGGGGGATGCTTTTTTATGGTAATACCCAATCCTGGCAGTGTTCCAGGGAAGCAGGTACATTTGCAGAGTGCCTGAGGGACCGTGGATCAGAAAGCAACATGACAATATGCACGTTCAGCCGTTAAAGCGCTTGGCTTCTCCGACTGGGCAGTCTCTTCACAGAATTTCTGCTTAGGAACTACACTAAAATAAGGCAAAATAAAGATGCTCACCCAGCTCTAATTCCACCTGGAGAATTTTGAGGGCCAGGATCCTATCTTATCACTGTGTGTCCAACATCATCACTTTCAGGCATGACACAGAGTTGGCATTCCAAATTTTGTTAAAATAATAAATGAAAACACATGCCCACAAAAGGATCATTTTTGCCTTAATCATGTAAGATCATTTCACTGTGAGAGGATGTTGTCCTCGGAATAAGAACTGTGATCACACTCTTACAGTGTGGGAGAAGGCTTATCTTGGGGGCGTAGGGAAAGAAAGAAACAGAAGACATATAATATCGTTCCCATCCTCTGGTAGGTACATTTTATTTACGTATCTGGATGCAGAGTGGAAAGCAAACAGGAAAGTAAGCCATTACTGGGTGCTTTCCAGGGGCTGAATTCTTTATTATGCAGCCCCTTAATATTTATGCAATAACGTGTTTTAAAATAATTGATATGTTTACAAAATGTAACTTTTATGGCAGAAGGGCCGATGAGACCAAATACATGAACATAATGCTTGGCAGACAGGCATGTGGAAGTGTTCAATAAAATATTAATCAAGGATAAACATTTTTTGTTGTGATATCGTGATTTATAATACAGAATATTTGGTCTACATCCCTACTCCCAGCACAGAGCTCCTAAAACCCTTGTAGATTCCTCAGTAAGAAGAGCAGTAGGAGCATCTTTTGTTGTAATACGTGGTCTTGATCTTAGCTCCCAGCACAATGCTCCTAGATCTCTTGTCACTTCCTAGGTGACATGAGTGTCTTTTGTCCTAATGAGGTGACACTGGGAGGCACCCAGATGGGGGCCAGTCGTGGGAAAGACTCAGAACTTTGGAATTTTCAGCCCCATGCCCCATTCTCCAGAGAGGAGAGTGGAAGAGACTGCAATGAAGGATCACACCTACGTGGTGAAGCCTCCATACAACTCCCAGCAGTGGAGGGTGCGGGGAGCTTCCGGGCTGGTAAACACATCGGGGTGTTGAGAGGGGGGCCCCTGGAGGGCACAGAAGCTCCGCACCCCTCCCCATACCTCGCCTGAGGCCTCTCCCATCTGGCTGTTCACCTGCCTCCTTTATCATATTCTTTTATAATAAACTGTGAGCAGTAACTGAACTGCTTTCCTGAGCTCAGAGAGCCACTCTAGCAAATTAATGGAACTTGAGAAGGGAACATGAGAACCTCCGATCTGTGGCCAGTGGGTCAGGAGCACCGGTGACAGGCTGGCCTCATGACTTGCGTTTGATGTAGGGACAGCTGGGCAGGACTGGGCCCTTGGCTGGCGGGATGTGACACTGTCTCCTGGTGGATGACAGGTGAGTGACATGAGGACACCCCACGGGTGCTGCAGAGCTGCTCAGTGTGGGGAAAACCCTCCACATTTGGGGACCAGAGTGTCAGAGTGAAGGGCTCTGTGTGAGCAGCACAGGAGAATGGTAGGTCTTTCCCATACACTTACCACAAGTTACCTATGTTAGGGGGGCTGCACAATTT
The DNA here is from genome assembly GCF_048418805.1 of Vulpes vulpes. Lineage (NCBI taxonomy): Eukaryota > Metazoa > Chordata > Mammalia > Carnivora > Canidae > Vulpes > Vulpes vulpes. Next base: position 105,744,093 of record NC_132793.1, on the reverse strand, counting down.
GCAAGGCTGGGTAGACAATGAACATTTGGGGCCCCTTGCTAAAAAAATTATTATGAATTTCAAGATGGCAGTAGCAGAGCATTCTGTGGGGTCCTTCTGAGTGTCTCTGTGCCACCATGCAGCTAATGCCCACGCAGCCAGCCCTGGTCGTACATTTGGGTTGAGGGTGATTGGGTGGTGTGGGTTGGAGTGTGGGTCCCCCTCCTACTGCGCCTTGAATAGGGACCCTCCATGGCCAGCCCTCGCCCCTCCTACTCCAGGTCCAGAAACACAAGACGCGGGCAACCCTCCTCTGTCCCTCCCTGGGAGACGCTGAGAGGCCCCGCTCCTCTTCCTACAACTCATAACCACAGAGGAATGTTCTTTCAAATTACCATCTCCAGATTCAGCTTGACGCAACCTCCCCCACCTTCCCATTAAAACACTCATAAAAAAGATGAAAAGGAGAAAATTCACAACAGCAAGGACATTATGGGTAATAAGCAACCATATGTCAGAGTCCTGGGAGTGCTCACAGCCCAGCATCGGCGGGGTCATGGTGAGAAAGCAGCCGTGGCCAGGCCTGCGGCTCTGGGTCCAGCTGGGGTGGTGGCATCGCAGACCACGGGCCCCTGGGGGACAGGCTTCCTATCAGCGGGGCTGCTGCGTGCACCTGCTGCCCAGCCCCTGCCCCACCCAGGCCAGTGCCCCACCCAGGCCAGTCCCCCTCCCAGTGGGACTGGCCCTGGGAGATGGCGAGACCCTGCTGAGCCTCCAGCCTCCCCTGGATGCCTCTCTGCCACAGTCACCTTCCGTGTCACTGTTCCTGCTCACCTGCCCGCCCGCAACCCCGTCCTCACCTGCCTCTCCCTGATCCATGTTCCATGGCTTTCCTTGTGCCCTTGGAATCCCATGCCCTCTGTGACCCTTCACAGGGTGAGTGTGCTCCTGTCTCAGAAGCCCAGTGCCCCTGGGGTCCTGCTCAGCTAGACAGTGTCTTCCTGTTCCTGACCCCAGTCCACATTCAGGTCCATGTCGACAGGGGAGAAGGGAGCCAGAGCCCCTCCTCCTTGTGCTAACCCCAGGGTCCCTTGTGAAGTGCTGAGGAGAGAGACCACCAGCCAGACATTTGACCCCCCAGACCACGAGAATGTGTGTGTGTGTATCCTTGAGTCACTGCCTACATGTCCTCATCTCCTCTTCTGATTTTTAGGACACATTTGGATTGGATTTTACCTTTGTTCCCCTGTAAAAGCCCTATCTCCAAGTGCAGTCACATTCTATTGCACTGGGGGATTAGGACCTCAACACATGCATGTTGAGTCCAGAGGGAGGATGGGGGCCTCTGAGCAAGACCTCTGGAGGGCACCTGGGTGAAGCAGACACTGGGCCTGTCTGTGCGGTGGAAGGTGAAGCATCCACCAAGGGCCATCAGAGCCCTGGACTCAGTGACACCACCACTGGGGAAGCTTGGAAGATGTCTGATGGGGAAGGGAGTGAGTAATGGCAGAGCCCAGTGGCCAACACCTGGTCACTTGATTCTGGATGTGGAGAGAGGGGCTTCATTCACTCCTGCACAGTGGGGTTGCTTAGTCCACCTGGGAGTCCTCAGGCTGGCTCAGGTTCTACTACACCTGCCGGTGGGCATCTCCCAGGCCACAGGCAGGAGAGACTGGGTAGGAGGGGGCTGGGAACAGGCTGGAACAGTGGGGAGGTTGCAGTGGAATCACACGTAGGTCTGGAGCTGTGCTGTCTGACGTGCCGGCCACTAGGCTCAGGTAGCTGACCAAGTGCCTGAAGTGTAGCAGGTGTGCAGGGGGATGTGCTGTGAGAGTCGTACGAGCCCAGCACTCTGGAGACTTGATGGGGACTTGAGGGGAGGAATACGCTATAAAGAACCTTGTTAATGATGCTGATATTGTGGCACCTGGGTGGCTCGGTCAGTTGAGCATCCAACTCTTGATCTCAGCTCAGGTCTTCATTTCAGGATCACGAGTTCAAGCCCCATGTTGGGCTCCACGCTGGGTATGGAGCCTACTTAAAAACAACAACAACAACAATAAAAAAGCCTAAAACAAAACAAAAAAATAACTCTGATATTGATTACATGTTGAAATGGCCATGAGTCCTCTATATGGCTTTATATAGAAGGTACTAGTGAAATTAATTTCGCTTGTGCCTTTGCACTTTTTAAAAAATGCAATTACTCGGGACACCTGGGTGGCTCAGGGGTTGAGCATCTGCCTTCGGCCCAGGGTGTGATCCTGGAGTACCAGGATCAAGTCCCACATCAGGCTCCCTGCGTGGAGCCTGCTTCTCCCTCTGCCTGTGTCTCTATCTCTCTCTTTCTCTGTGTCTCTCGTGAATAAATAAATAAAAATCTTTAAAAAAATGCAATTACTTGAAAACTTAGAATTAGATTATGTGGCTCAGCAGAGATTCAGGGGGCAGAGCTCTGTAGACCCTCTTTGACCAAAGATAGGGAGCAGGGAAGAGGGAGGAGAGGAGGAGGACCAGCTGCTTTCACACAAAGAATGTTGCTGCACGGCGTCATGCCCTCGCGGACACTAGGCTGAAGGCACCGAGCAAGACCGAGAGACATAGTATTTCACTTAATCTTTGTAGAAACCCTATGAGGTTCCTCTTGCCACTACCCTATGTTATTGAGGAGCAAGAGGAAGCTCAGAAAAGCATGGGTAACTGGCCCAAGGGAGACAGTCAGCTGAATGCGGAGCTGAGGTGTGCACGGAGCAGCAAGACTGTGTTACGCACCACGTGTGCCCTGCCCGCTCCAGCCTTTATCCTGCACCCAGTCCAAGCCAGAACGCTTTACGTATGTTCTCTCGAGGGCTTCTCAGAGTCTCTGGCAAAGGCTGCGTGTGCACATCTTTAGTAGAGAGCTCCCTGTTTGTTCCTTGAGCAAAAATAAGAGGGCTCCTGGCGAGTCCAACAGTGCCGGACCTCAGACCTCACAGGCAGGCTCACTGGGACCATCCCCACCTGCTACCCTTTCAGTGGTAGACATGAGAGAAGCTGGATTGTCTGAAAACCTGGCTCAAGAAGATTAGATAGGATCTCGTCCGCTGAAAAAACAAGTCTGCAAATTCGTCCTGACATGAGAACTCATCAAGAATCTGCAACAAAATTTCCAAGCTGTCAAAACAGTTTAATATGCATTCACTTAGAGCAAGGAGGATTAAGAATTCCAATTCTCTACCAGACATCGGTGACAGGCAGAGAAAATGAGTGGCCCATTATGAATCCAATCTTCCAACGCTAATTGTCCCTGGAACAGCATAGGACACAACCACCATCGGCCCCTGCTTGAGGACGCAGCCGATCTGCATCTGGCTCCTTGTACAAGGGACCCCGCTAGGTGTGCTCACCGGACTCGGTAGGGTCAGTCCTGGGCTGTGGTCAAGTACTTTTTGGCCTCTCTTAGCACCAGACAGCCAAGTTGGTCCCTTTGAGCCTGGAGATGGCACCAAGGCTTCCCAGAGTCTCTCGGGCCAGGCCTGGCTAAGGGGCTGAGAGGGTCACACAGGGCAGGAGCTGTGGCGTGTTCATTTCTTTGGGCTGTCCCAACAAACTGCCAACAGCAATGTATTATATCACAGTTTTAGAGGCTGGAAGTCCAAAAGTAAGCTGTCTGCAGGGAGGAATCCTCTGAGGGCTGTGGGAGTCTGTTCCTATCTGGCTTCTGGCTTCCGGTGCTTGCTGGCAATCTCTGGTGCTCCCTGGTTGGCAAGAGCAAGAGCCCCACCTCTGCCCTCACATTCACAGGGTGTGTGTATCTCCCTGGTTGTCTTTTTATTAGAATACCAGCCACACTAGATTAGGGCCTATCCTCATGACCTTACCTCTACATAATCATTGACAAAGACCTATTTCCAAATAAGGTCCCATCCACAGGTACCAAGGGTTAGGAGTTCCACATCTTTCTGGGAGATAGAGTCTAGTCCATGGCAGCTGGGAGGGCTGATGCTCCCTAGGAGAACAAGTATATCTCTATACTTTGTCCATGCAGGGGGCGGGGGCAGAAGTCATCCATTAGCCTGCCCAGTCTCTGCCACGGCCCAGGTTTCCACTGTGGGGTTGGGGGCAGCAGTGCCCGGCTTCCTCCTGAAGTCCTCGGGAGGAGCCGGCTGGGGCGATGTCTGTCCTGCTCCGTGCTGCCTCAGGCTCTGGCTGAGCAGAACAATGCTGTTCTCTGTCCTTACTCTTCATCTGCACCTGTAACAGGATGTGTAGCACCCAGACTACTGTCAAGTCTAGGCTGCCATTTACCAGCTGTGTGGCCTTGGGCTGTCCTTTGACCTGGTTCAGCCTCACTTTTCCCATCTGTAAACAGGGCCTCAGATGGCTGCCCCTTTTCACTTGCTATGATGAACGGCGCAGGAGGGGTGGCTGGGGCCAGGCACCCAGTAGTGTCTCCTATGGTGTTGGCACATCACAAGCAGTGGCTTTGTCACCGAGGCCCCGCCTGGGGTGGAGGGGACCAGCTTCCACTCTGAAGGCCACATGGCTGCTGCTTTGAGGACCAGCACTGCTGGTATTCCTTCTGCAGGTCCTCATGTCGGGCCTCATGCACATGAGAAGACCCCCCTGCCCGTCCCTGTGGGCATCCGAGCTCCGGACGCAAGGCCTATGCCGGCGGCTCTGGGGTTTGGAGCAGGTGAACAGAGAGGGGAGAAAACGCATATTAATGAAGGCGGCTTGAACACTAATAAAGATCGCCGTTCATGTGGATGTACCAGGAGAACAAAATACCACTTAACCAATCTCCCAGGGCCCAATTAGGCAGTGACTTAGGCAAACTTGATTTTGAGCTGTAAGTGTTCTGTGTTCTTTTCTTTGCCTCACGGGGGGGGGGGGGGGGGGGGGGTGTTCGGACAGAGGTGCATGGGGCAGCAAATGAGAAAAACTTGCATCTTGCCTGGTTAACTCCTTCTGCAAAGACAGGCCCACAAGTGGCCCTCTGACCACTGTCCCCCTGGGGTGGGCATGAGCACCTCCTCACTGCTCCCACATGCCTTATGCTTCTCCCTGGACGTCTGTGCCATGCATACTTGCTTCCTCGTGCCTGCTTCTCATGCATGGAAGCCTCCTGGGGTGGCAGAGGCCCTGCCCTGTTCTCCTCAGCCTCCCAAGTACACAGTCGGGCTCAGAAAGGCCCACAGAATGAGTCCATTGACTCCTAGGGGTGGTGATATGTGTGTCCACTGCACTCCCAAGGGGGAAACAGCCAGCAGTGAGTTCTGTACCCACAAATCCCTGATGCCAGCCTGCATTTTGTCACCAGAGCCCTGGGATTGTCCCCCTGCTTCTCCTGCTCCTGCTGACGTCATGCATGTGTGGATGATCCCAGGATGGCGTGGGGAGGGGCAGTGTGCTCGAGCTGTGCTCTGCAGAACACCCATCACGTTAATGGGCTTCCCTCTGGCTCCCCTCTGGGGCTCGGTGTACCCGCCGTGAGACCGGGGTGGTGCAGACTGCATGCAGGTGTCCATCTGTAGATGTCTCTGCTGACCAGACCATCATGGTCTGCTGTGCCCAGGCACCCCCTGCTCCTTGGGCCACAGCAACAGAAGGGCCAGCTCCTCCTTGTCAACCCACAGGGGTTGCCTTTCACTAATGGGGTCTGCCAAGGAGGGGCTATTTTATGATTTATCCACAGAATGGAGCTGATCTTCTGATTCAGAAATGTGCCATATGGGCTAACATGAACCCCGCAACCAACGGGACCAGGAATGACCCAGTGACTTTCAGCCAAGCATGGGAACAGGAAGCTCACCTTAGACTTCAGGTTTGTACATCTTTTCCAGAATGTTTCCTAAAGCCTGGCCTCGAGGCTATGCTCAAGAAAGTACTTTCTTTCCCCTGGGTCTTTGTGGTGCAGAGAGGTGGGGGAAGCAGGGCTTTGCATTGAAGTCCATCACCCTGGGGAACAGGGAGACATCTGGAAACTTGGAATGAGCATGGACCCTGCACCTTCCTTCCCTGCGTGGCTTTATCAGTTCCTGTCGCAGACATGAGGCACCAGGGGTGCGTGTAACCCAGCTGATGGCCTAGAAGCCCAGGAAAGCTTGTGGACTTACCTGTCAGAGCCAGAGCCTGAGCCTGAATCATCTCCCAGATCCCAGCTCTGCAGAGCAAGGACAGTCGACGAAGAGACTGGGGTGTTCTTGACACAGCTTCCCTCACAGTAACTTGCCTGGGGCAGAACCAGATGAACTCTATCTCTAGGCCAATTATCTTCCCATGGAGGAAGAACTCCTCCACAGATCTCCTCCCCCCACCTCTAAGGCCCATTCCTGTGGGGAAGAACCACGAGGACAGCTCAGCTCAGACTCAGCCTGCTCCATGCCCTTTTTTCTGGCCGCTCAAGTGGCATCTTTGCATATCAACTTGCAGCAGGTTTGCAAATGTGTAAGCAACAGATTCTCAAAGAAAGTGCAGTTTCTTTACTAACGACGGCTGATCTAAGGAAACTCAATCTGATCTAATAATTCAAAACAGTCTCTTTAGAGAATTCAGCTCCTTTTGGATAAACGCTCTGTATTTTATATCCCTTTCATCTTGCTCATGCCCGAGATGGCCTCTGAGTATAGTGCAGAGGCAGTTTGTGTGACCATCAGGGATGGAAAAACTGGGTATCCACGAAGGCCATCCTCCCATCATCCCTTCCAGTTCTTCTGTCTCTGGTGATGCCCCTGCTCCCTGATGGACAGGAGCCCTGCTGGCATCAGACTTGGAAGCCTGTTGTCTTGGTCTTGCCTGGGTCCAGAAGTTCTGATGCCTTGAGTCCAACTCAACCCTGTTTGGGGCCCCATGTCCCCTGAAGTCTAGCTCTGATGCCCAGTCGGTTGCTGGCCATATAGTCTAGAGCTGTAGCACTCCCTGATCACAACGCAACAACACCCCTCTCCGTGCCCTGGTTAAACCTCCCAGCCAGCATCATCACTTTCTGTGATTTTATAGGGGGACCAGGAAACACTGGACTGTCCTTCTCCTCCAGAAGCTGAGGAACCATCTGGGAGAGTAAACCATCTCCTCTGGGAGAGACAGTCAGAACACACCTGTTTCCCTACCTGCTTCTCTGCTTCCAACTGTCTTCTTCCTCCCACAGTTCTCTTGGGTGGGAACAGGTGGGCTTTCTACCTCCTCTCCCCATCAGAGGACATAACTCCTACATCACACACTTCTACAGGAGGCAAGTGCCCTCCTCTTTCCTGGAGCTTTGGTGATGGGATGGCTGCCATGAAATTCAATGATGAGTGAAAAAGATGAAAACCCCACAAGTCTGGTACTTTCAAAAGATGACCTCATTACACAAGAATACCAGTTCCTCAGGCCAAGCTATCACACTGGACAGAAGACCACTTTTATGACCATGGGTTCTCAAGGATGGGAGAGCAGAGGGGAACTGGGATTCCTCAGACTCCAAAGAGAGCTGATGTTTTATAGCAAAGTGAACATTCGTCCTGATACAGAGCAAAAAGCTATGCTTTCAAAATGTTCAAGGGAGTCTTGCAGCTAAAGTCCTAGCATTGGTCCCTTAAAGGCACAGACTGACCTTGAATAATGACCTTCTTTGGGAACACTTTACTGGCAGCATTTAGGGTAACCACCTGGCAATGTTTCAGGGCTCTAGCCCAAGCATGGGATGCGGCAGGCTCGCTTGCCAAGGTTCTGGTTCTGGTGTATGGAATGGGGACGATCCAGTTCCAGGCCCACCAGCTGACTGACTCCCTGGGGTGGGCCAGCTGGAGCAGGTGTCAGCAGGGAGGGGTGAGAGTGACTGGCTGACTCAGCACTGCAAGGTATCACTTAGGAAAAATACAGCGTAGAGCTCACAATCTACCGACTTGGCAACCACTCTGTGCAGCCTGAGGTCCATGAGTGAGGCGCTTCAAGGAGTCTGTGAACCTCCCAACACTGTCAGCAAATCAACAAAATGTGCGTGTGAGCAGGTGAAGGATGGGTCTTGTGTGTCATAGTTTTGTTTCCTTTGGTTTTTTCCCCATTCAGGGGAGTAGGAGACCCATTTCAGGGTATGAGGGAATGAATTTCATGCAGGGAATTGATTATATAGGAGAATACAGGAGGGAGGGAATAATGAAGGAGGAATTAATGAAAGAGGACAGACCTATAACAGAGATGACAAACATGAATAATGGCTTTTCTGAAAAGAAAATAAAGTAGCCCTTTATGTGGCTTTAAAATGTGCCCACAAATTCTTTGACAATCTTCTTGTAGGTGAAGCCTAATTATGTTCCCTTTAAGTGTGGGCTACACAGGTGATTTCCTGACATTCTAATGAGAGGAGTAAGGGACCTGATGATGTGGGACGTCCAGACCAGGCTATAAGAGGCTTTGCTCTCATGCAGACCCCTCCCTCTGGGGGAAGCAGGTGCTGTGTCATGAAGACACTCAAGCGACCCTACCCAGGGGCTCACATGGTACAGAGTAGAGTCTTCTAGGAACCAGGACCTCTAGTCAACAGTCAGCACTAACGTGCCAGGTGTGTGAGTGAGCTATCTGGGAAGCAAACCCTCCCACCCCAGTCAGGCCTTCAGATGACTGACTTCAGATGACATTCTGAGCCAAAGCTAGCCATCCCCAGAATCCACTCCTGCACACAGAGGCTGTGTGAGGTAATACATACATTCTAGGTTATTCCACTGAGATTTAGGGCAATTTGTTACACAGAAAGATAACTAATACACCCTTGTCCTCAAGGAAAACTGGTCAAGGAAGAAAAGAACAAGTGAGATGCCCTTTTAGGGCACCTGGGTGGCTCATCGGTTGAGCATCTGCCTTTGGTTCAGGTCATGATCCTGGGATCCTGGGGATCATCTGGGGGAGCCCCTGCAGGGAGCCTGCTTCTCCCTCTGCCTATGTCCCTGCCTCTCTCTGTGTGTCTCTCATGAATAAATAAATAAAATCTTAAAGAAAGAGAAAGAAGAAAGAAAGAAAGAAAGAAAGAAAAACAGAAAGAAAGACAGACAGACAGAAAGAAGAAAAACGAAAGAAAGAAAGAAAGAAAGACAGACAGAAAGAAGAAAAACAGAAAGAAAAATGAAAGAAAGAAAGAAAGAAAGAAAGAAAGAAAGAAAGAAAGAAAAAGAAAGAAAGAAAGAAAGAAAGAAAGAAAGAAAGAAAGAAAGAAAGAAAACGCACAGTACCAGAATCAGGGATGAAAAAAGCGGACATCACAAAAGATCCTCAAAACACTAGGAGAAATTATAAAAGTTATTTGAAGAATGTTGTGGTAATAAATTTAAACTCTAGAAATAGACAGATTGCTAGAAAAACACAGTTGGCCCAAACAGACTCAAAAGAAACAGAAGACGTTGCAGAAAGAGAATCCCAGGCCTACATCCAGAGAATTCTAGCTTACTTTGTGAGGCTGGTAAAAATGTGGCAGAAAACCTAAGGAGAGAGAGAAAAATGAAATATAAGCCAGTCTCCTTGGAATATAGATGCAAAAATCCTCAGTAAAACACAGCAACCAAAATTCAGTGATGTACACAAAAAGTATTTTTTATTACAGTAATAGACAGCTGATTTGACATTCTCAAATCAATTAGTATTATCGGCCACTTTAATAAAGGAGAGGTCATGTGATCTCTTAATGGGATCATTCCAAATCCATGCAGAAAACACATTTGATGAAATTCAGGATCTGTTTATGCGAAAAACGTTTAGACAACTCAAAATGGTAAGGGATTTCCTCAGTCTAAGGACTGGAGTCTGCAAAAAGCCCATAGCAACTCCTGGACTCAATTCCTGCCACCCAGAGACTGGGGTGCATCAGAGCCACCTACTACCTACCGCCAGTGTCACAAGCTTCACAGGAAGTTCCAAACAGTCACAAAGACAAGATAAAGGAACTGGACACTCATTGCAAGAAAAGCCCAAAAGAGGGACGTCTGGGTGGCTCAGCGGTTGAGTGTCTGCCTTTGGCTCAGGACGTGATCCCTGGGTCCCAGGATCAAGTCCCACATCGGGCTCCCCACAGGGAGCCTGCTTCTCCTTCTGCCTGTGTCTCTGCTTCTCTCTCTCTCTCTCTCTCATGAATAAATAAAATCTTAAAAAAAGAAAGAAAGAAAGAAAGAAAGAAAGAAAGAAAGAAAGGAAGGAAGGAAGGAAAAGAAAAGCCCCAAAGAATCCAGACATTTCCCTGGAGCCACTAAGCAACAGGACACACAGCCCCCCTGTGGTTTATGCTCTGGATCCACGCTCCCAGAGCTGCTCCTTGGGGACCCCGCTAGGCCGCCAGCTGAGAGCAGGAGCTCTCTGAAGTCTGCTGCCCCAAGGCAGCCCGCAGTCCCTGCAGTCACGCATCAGGGGCCAGAGCGCGTCCCACAGCCCCGGCTCAGAACAGCAGGGCACGGCCCATCCTCCTCCAGTGGGACGGGTGTGACAAACAGAATCAGCAGCATGCGCGACCTGTCACAGGAGCCAGGGCCACACTTCTGCAGGACGGCGGTCGACGCGGGCAGGGACACGGGCACCACGGCAGATGACAAGGGGTCCAGACTTCAGTGGAAGTGGCTGGTGAAAACTGCCCAGGGTGGCGTTGCCGAAAGAGCAGGCATGTCCTTGTCTCTCACTTGTCTGCTCTGCCACCACCGGCACCCTGTTTCCCAGACATCTGGGGGAGCCCAGGCCATGCACAAGAGCTTCCTGCACCTGTTTGCTGGAAACCGGGGAGAACAGATGGATTTCATGTGTGCACCAGTGCCAGGCAGGGGAGAGACCAGCCATGGAAGTAAGACGAACACACGAAACCACAGATCAGCAAAAGCAGGAAACCAGAGCTGGTGGGACGGAGGGTGTATGCCCCTGGGAACCGTCAGAAATCAGAAGGGCGTTGGAATTCCCACAGATAGGAAGTAAGAGGCTCCAGCAAATTCTATCTAAACCTTGGCCTTCCTGGCTAAGGTCTAGGGTCCATCTGTAACCAGCGTGGATTTTTTTTTTTTTAATTAAAAACTAATCAGCAAATATCACGGTTTTTTGGAAAATTCCAACCGTGCCCGCCAGCCACGAGGAGGAGGCCAGATTGAGGTGGATGGACCAGGAGCGCTTTGCCTTTCTGTCTGCGTTGGCCTGAGGGGCTCCAGGGTCACCAAAGAGCTGCATCCTGGGTACTATTAGTTTTTTTCTCAGCTAATAAAAGGCAAATAGAATTAATAAATGTTACATAAAGCTTTGAAAACGGTCTCAGGTCTCAAAGATACACATATAGGGGTTCTGATGGCAAATCCAAGCAATTCTTTAAAGACAGACCAAGACAAGGATCTAGACAAAGGTTCCACCAGAGCCAGCCATCCTGTGTGTGCCACCCCCAAGACGGCTGAGATCAGGTCCTCGACGTCACCCCTCCGGCAGCCGCGGGAGTCACCCCTCCGGCAGCCGCGGGAGTCACCCCTCTGGCAGCCGCGGGAGTACGCATGGGAGCATTTGAATGTGTTTAAATACAGAAGGCCAAGCGCAGGTCTACAGAAAGGCCCGGCCCTCGGCCCTGGGGCCCACCAGTCTCACACAGAAAGAGCCCCAGTGGGCTTGGGGCCGGTAAGAGCACCATCCAGCAGGGCAGCCGAGTGTGCGGCCGAGCCAGCAGGGTGTCTGACACGGCGTCCGGGGCGCCCTTCGGCCCGCACCCACACAGCCTCGGGGCCGGTAAACACCAGCCGCCCCCAGCAGGCAGCCCACGGGCCGGTTCCCGTTCCTCGAAGCCAGGCTTGAAGGGAGCCAGGGAACGCGGCAGCTGGTTTTCGGAGGTGATTTGGGGGGGCATTAGGAAGAGCGGGGAAGGGACACCAGGAGGGTGATGCCGGTGAGGGGGTGTCAGCAGGCGGAGGAGCTGGGGTTCGTGGGTAACAGAGCCGCAGAGGCACAGTGAACGTGCGGGGAAGGCTGCGCGGGAGGGCAGGAGGGCACGGAGCCGGGCGCGTGCACCCCCAGGGCCTCGGCCCGGCGCTAGGGCTCCCGGAGGCGGGTACTAACCCCTGGGCCTCTGCCCCACCAGCCCGCAGGCCGGGAGAGGTGGGGCCGCAGACGGATCAGCCCCTGTAGGACCTCGGACCCCGGCCGGAACCAGGCCCGGGCGCCTGCCAGCACCTCAGCGCCCTCTCCAACACGGTCCACGTCTGTCTGGTTCTTTAGGTTCTAGGACCCCTTGCTGACTTTTATAGGACTTCGATGAGAGACAGGAGATCCCACATGTGGGTTCTTTGCTCCCCCAGCTTATGCCTTTTGTCATCGGTTCTGACATGTCCTGTCTCAAACACTGACACCTGTGATCTGAAGGAGATGGAGCCGAGTCACCAGAGCAGAGGCCCAGAGCCATGGGCATTTCCTACCCTGAGGCTGAGGAAGAGGGGCCCGTGGGGGTTAACCCCCTGGGTTAGACAGCTCGGGGCTCCAGCGCTCTGGCTCTTTTTTTTTTTTTTTCAGATATTTATTTATTTTTATTTTTTTAAATTAATTTTTATTGGTGTTCAATTTACCAACATACAGAAAAACACCCAGTGCTCATCCCGTCAAGTGTCCACCTCAGTGCCCGTCACCCATTCCCCTCCAACACCCGCCCTCCTCCCCTTCCACCACCCCTAGTTCGTTTCCCCGAGTTAGGAGTCTTTATGTTCTGTCTCCCTTCCTGATATTTCCCACACATTTCTTCTCCCTTCCCTTCTATTCCCTTTCACTATTATTTATATTCCCCAAATGAATGAGAACATACACTGTTTGTCCTTCTCCGATTGACTTACTTCACTCAGCATAATACCCTCCAGTTCCATCCACGTCGAAGCAAATGGTGGGTATTTGTCGTTTCTAATGGCTGAGGAATATTCCATTGTATACATAAACCACATCTTCTTTATCCATTCATCTTTCGATGGACACCGAGGCTCCTTCCACAGTTTGGCTATTGTGGCCATTGCTGATAGAAACATCGGGGTGCAGGTGTCCCGACGTTTCATTGCATCTGAATCTTTGGGGTAAATCCCCAACAGTGCAATTGCTGGGTCGTAGGGCAGGTCTATTTTTAACTCTTTGAGGAACCTCCACACAGTTTTCCAGAGTGGCTGCACCAGTTCACATTCCCACCAACAGTGTAAGAGGGTTCCCCTTTCTCCGCATCCTCTCCAACATTTGTTGTTTCCTGCCTTGTTAATTTTCCCCATTCTCACTGGTGTGAGGTGGTATCTCATTGTGGTTTTGATTTGTATTTCCCTGATGGCAAGTGATGTGGAGCATTTTCTCATGTGCTTGTTGGCCATGTCCATGTCTTCCTCTGTGAGATTTCTCTTCATGTCTTTTGCCCATTTCATGATTGGATTGTTTGTTTCTTTGGTGTTGAGTTTAATAAGTTCTTTATAGATTTTGGAAACTAGCCCTTTATCTGATATGTCATTTGCAAATATCTTCTCCCATTCTGTAGGTTGTCTTTTAGTTTTGTTGACTGTATCCTTTGCTGTGCAAAAGCTTCTAATCTTGATGAAGTCCCAATAGTTCATTTTTGCTTTTGTTTCTTTTGCCTTCGTGGATGTATCTTGCAAGAAGTTACTGTGGCCGAGTTCAAAAAGGGTGTTGCCTGTGTTCTCCTCTAGGACTTTGATGGACTCTTGTCTCACATTTAGATCTCTCATCCATTTTGAGTTTATCTTTGTGTATGGTGAAAGAGAGTGGTCCAGTTTCATTCTTCTGCATGTGGATGTCCAATTTTCCCAGCACCATTTATTGAAGAGACTGTCTTTCTTCCAGTGGATAGTCTTTCCTCCTTTATCGAATATTAGATGACCATACATTTCAGGGTCCACTTCTGGGTTCTCTATTCTGTTCCATTGATCTATGTGTCTGTTTTTGTGCCAGTACCACACTGTCTTGATGACCACAGCTTTGTAGTACAACCTGAAATCTGGCATTGTGATGCCCCCAGCTATGGTTTTCTTTTTTAAAATTCCCCTGGCTATTCGGGGTCTTTTCTGATTCCACACAAATCTTAAAATAATTTGTTCTAACTCTCTGAAGAAAGTCCATGGTATTTTGATAGGGATTGCATTAAACGTGTAAATTGCCCTGGGTAACATTGACATTTTTACAATATTAATTCTGCCAATCCATGAGCATGGAATATTTTTCCATCTCTTTGTGTCTTCCTCAATTTCAGCGCTCTGGCTCTGGCTCTGTTCTACGGCTCTAGCCGTTTGTCCTCCAACACACCTGCTTCTAGCTGTTGTTTATTTTTTGTATATTTTTTTATTGGAGTTCGATTTGCCAACATACAGTATAACACCCAGTGCTCATTCCACCAAGTGCCCCCCTCAGTGCCCGTCACCCAGTCACCCCATCTGCCCGCCCACCTCCCCTTCCACCATCCCTTGTTCGGTTCCCAGAGTTAGGAGTCTCTCATGTTTTGCCACCCTCTCTCATTTTTCCCACTCATTTTCTCTCCTCTCCCCTTTAATCCCTTTCACTATTTCTTACATTCCCCGTATGAGTGTAACCATATAATGACTGTCCTCCGACTGACTTACTTCATTAAACATAATACCCTCCAGTTCCATCCACGTCGAAGCAAAAAGCCCTGCACTTGTGATGAGCAGCGGATGATGCATGGACATGGCGAATCATTTTAGTGTATACGTGAAACTGATACCACATTGTGTGTTAACTATGCTGCAATTAAAATAAAAACAAGGAGCCCTGCGCCCCAGCGACGCCCCAGGATGGCTGCCCACCCTGCCCAGGACTGTCCTCGCAGATGAGCAAAGCAGAGCAGCTACTCCCGCCGGCCTGCAGTCGGGAGGGCATGGGTTCTCCCGAGGCCGACTACTCACTCCTGGGTTTAGGCACACAGTCTGGCTCAGGAGCTCAGGCCTGATGGCTTCATGCAGTGTAGCTGGGTTCCACCGACATCCCCCCCCCAGGGCAAGGGTGTAAACAGAACAGTCCATGGCTGCTGCCCTGGAGATCTTCTGGGCCTAGTATGTGTGAAAAGATATATACTGTGGTGAGTGCTTTGACCGAAGGGGAAGGAAATGGAAGGGGGCAACCAGGGAGGGCTTCCTGAAGGAGGCAGTGCCTGAGTGCAGGCTTCAGGAACAGAGGTTTTTCAGGTAGGAAAGGAGGTTTAGGGGAAATTTTTCAAGGTCAGTGAAACCACAAGACAATAAATGCACTGAAAAGCCTTGGCAAGACTTACAGACCAGATGGAGTGAAGAGAAATGTGATTTCCTTTGGTTGTTCAATGACAACATCTAGGCTTCTAATTTTTGAAAACACATTCCCGTCCATCTCCCCATTCTTCATCCTTCTAACCTCCACTTCAGGTTACTCTTCTATTAATGATAGTCTTAGAGACTATTATTTTCAATTACATTTTGGGGATGCTGGCCCCCAAAGTTAAGCAAACTATGCAAATCACATGTTTTGAGGATCCCAGAGTCTTTACTTCATAACTCAGTGACCCTGGGCTGTGATCTTGGGAACGAGGACAGCCCCAGCTCCGTGGTGCCAGGCCTGTTGCAGGGACGAAATGGGGACCAGTCTGCAGAGCAGGTACGTGGCAGGCCAGTCGGAGACACGCTCTTGATCACAAACATCATAGCACACGTGGCTGCGTTTCTTTCTCTGGTGGCTCTGCTGACCCATATTTTATGCCTTCATTCTCAGTGCGTTCAAATTAATTATACAACCTTTCTTCAAGGATGAGGATGTGGATGTGCTTTTGAGGGAAAGCTAATTACACTTGATATCTCCTTTAATAACATGAGATGAAGCAGAGCTGGAAGTGGGGCTTTCTTTTTTTAAAAGATTTTATTTATTTAGTTGAGAAAGAGCAAGCATGAGCAGAGAGAGCAGCAGAGGGAGAGGGAGAAGCAGACTCCATGGTGAGCAGGGAGCCCAACTCGGGACTCGATCCCAGGGCCCCAGGATCATGACCTGAGCCAAAGGCAGATGCTCAACCACTGAGCCACCCAAGTGCCCTTGAAAGTGGGACTTTTAAATGTACAGGACAACCATGGTGACCAGCTGACCCGTGGATCCTGTTCTTAGTGTGGTGTGTTAATATACAGGGAAACCGAGGAGCAGAGATACTGTGGAGGACGGGCCACGTGGCACGGTGATGAATCCCACCTTTCTGCCAACCAGCTGCAGGGAGCCCGTTCCAGCAAGCGCCTCATGCCCACTCCCACCCCACCAGCGCAGAGCCCACCTCCCCACATGCCCATCCTCCCTGTGCCTTCACCTCCCTGTCCCTTTGCTCCTTTGTGTGCACAGAGGGACCAGCTGCCATTTGTGTGTAGGAGCTCTCCTACAGCTACACTGAGTCTGTCCCCAGCTGCTCGGGAAACAGCAGCATAGGTAGGAAGGAGCACGGTCCCAGGCTTGAATCCCGACTCTGCCCCACACTGTGGCACATGAGACCATGTTTCTAGAGGTCACAGCATCTCCGTTGTCTCTCCTCAAACATGTGGATGGTAAAATTCTTATCGGACCTGTCACTTTGAGGATTAAATGCAGCCAAGTCTGGAAAGAACCCAGCACAGGGCCCACACATAGGACACGTTAAATAAACCCCACCCTCCCGTCCACGTCCACCTGACTGCCACCTGTAAGCCTACACAGCCTCCACGTCACAGTCTGTGTAGCCGGTTCACCAGGCCTGAGCCTGACAGAGTCTGTCATAAAAGGCCCTAAAAGCAGATGAAACCCACCCCGATTTTACCCAGTACCCCTTTGGTTAGGGTCCTTATTCCGGGATAAGACCTGCAAGGATTGACTAGCTAGTTGGTAAATTGACTCATCAGAGCCCAGCATGAGCCTCCTGTGCACCCAGGTGCTCACTCCGTGTCTGTGCTGAGGACATGCATGGTCTCTAGCACCCCGGAGCTCACAGATCATGGGGGGATGTCTGCATTCGGAGCAGCATCGTGGTTCTGGAGGTGAGGAGGAGGGGTGAGGACCAAGATTGTCACCAATTAGGAAGGCAGCTCTTGTTTCCCCAAAGCACAGAAGGGTGGGCAGGACAGTCATGAGCCAGAAAAACCTCCATCAGGCAAGGCTGTGCGACTCCAGTAAGGGTTCCAGGGACGACCAGAAAGTCACAGTAGAGGGGCAGCCCCAGTCCCAGGATCAGGCTCTGCTGCTGCTAGAAGAATGCCATGTTCAGAATCCTCCTGTCTACGATGTCTTAGAAGGAAAGATGCCTGGTGTGGGACAACAGCTTGGCTAGTAGCCTTTTGACCAGCAGTCTGGGAGAGCTGAGGAAAACAGAGATGGATCGGTGCTCAGGCCAGGCCCTGACCTCCCCAGCTGAGAGGTGTTCCTGCAACCATGAGGCTTTGTGCAATTCTCAGAGGCAGGGCAGCAGTGGATCCTGGCCTGTGGCTGAGGACAGAGGCACCCTGGGGTCTGGGCCAGAGGTCAGGACACAGACATGGCAGGAGGCTGGATGACCTCTGTTCCCACAGAGTTCAGCCAGCCCCGAGTGGACGTGAGAGCACACGGCTGGCACAGTGGCTCGTGGAGCTGACGTCCTGGACCAAAGCCCCAATGGAGCCCTGGGCCACGGCGCCTGGCGCCCACGGCACAGACACAGGCCCCCCACCAGAAACTGTAGCCACCATTGCATCTTACCTAACGTCCTTGCCAAAGGAAACCACTTATTAGGATTGTGCTTAAGATTGTTTTAATTCCCTTTTTGTGAATTCATTTGTTTTCTCTAAGTCCTAAGGGTCTTTTTGAACTAGAATGTTAGATCTTATTGACCTAGAGCTGTAGTAACTAATTATTCCAGGGCAGCGGTTTCCGACTGGTGGTAACCTTGCTTCCCCCTCTTCCCAGGGGAACTGCCTGGGGGGCAACTGTTAATGATTGGAGACTTTTGTAATGGTTGTGATAGGGACAGTGTCCCTGGCATCCAGTGGGTAGAGGCCAGGGTGGTGCCAGCTTCCTACAACCTGCAGCACAGCATCCCCCACCCCACCCCGCTCTGTTGCCCAGCCTAAGATACGAAGCCTGCTCTAAGGCAAGCCTGCCCCTAACATTTGCAGGGTCCAGAGCAAGCTGCCCTGGCCTGGCTCCTTCCTGTGCTAAGATAGGCCTTGACACACAGGTAGGGACCCCCTGGCAAGTGGAACTCTGTTCACATCCCCCCCATAAACCTAGAGGTCCACAGATCAGAGGACAGAACAGAAAAGAACGGGGTCCGAGGAACAGGTGTGTAGACCCTGGCTACTGCCTTGGGGCCACTGGGCAGGGAATTGCAAGCCTCAGAGCCCTGCACCATGTGCAGGGTACAGTTTTGCAGTTTCACAGCGTTTTGGAAGAAGGTGTGGCTAGAGGAGGGCCAGAGCAAGGCCCTCTAAGGAACTGGCACTGGGCTTTGGCCCAAGTGTCTGGGTGCCACCACGGGGTCTCTGCAGCTGTGAGCCTCGAGGACTATGATGTCCCTCTGCCAGACAGGGGCTCTGAGAGACAGCAGGCAGGGCTGGGCCTGGGCAGCAGACACACTCGTCAGAAGAGCTCAGCTATGGATGTAGCCCTGGCCCCCTCCATTGGCTCTTTGGGTCCCAGAATGTAGGGGAGAGTGGGGCCCTGGGGGGCAGGAGGCCTCAGGCTGAGAAGAGTGGAACAGGAGGATGTGGCACCAAAGCAGCTGAGGAAAATCTTAGTCATTTGCCAGCCTCTGAGCTTTGATTTCTGTGACTCTGAGATGGAGACTTTTCACATCCTTCCACCGACTTGGCTTCATTGCCGCGCTCTGGGAAATGGCCCCGTGAGAATGATGTAGCTAAACAGGAAACTGGAGAGTGGATTAATGCGGCTGTACAACCAGAGCCAGCCTCCTGAGAGTCCTCCATGTTGTCCCCTTTGCCACCACCCCACCCCTGTCCTGGTCACCTCTCATGTGCACAGGGCAATGTGTGCCCACGACGCCAATACTGGCCAGCCTCTTGCGCTGCCTCCTCCCCTCAAGCATCTGGACAACCCTTCCTATAGCATGCCTCCAGACACATCACCCCAAGGTCAGAATCTTTCTGGGGCTCCATTCTGCAAAGTGTCTCTGTCCTGAATCCTTTGCATGTCACAGTGCCCCAGCTCCCTGGTTTCTGTTATAGCTTCAGACTCTGGCCTCCAAGCCAGGACCTACCAGCTGGACAGAACTTTCCAGGTGTATCTCCTAGAACTCAAAGCTCCATTCCATCTGCAATTTCCCCAACTGTGTCCCTGAGGCCCTGGACCTCTTAACATTTCCAGCACGGTAACAGTTGCAGAGGAACAGCTAACAAAGGCATTACCACCAAATCTCACAGGCGCTTGAGACGAGCCATCAGGGACACAGGCTGGGGGGTTAGTGGAGAGTTGGAGATGCACCACCCAGCTCCTCCTCCAAGGTGGGCCACCTTCTGACCCCGGGGAGACCAACCAGGCTCCACAGAGGACCACTGTGCCCGAGACCCCCACCCTGTGCTCTGTCCACCTGGGGACTCAGTGAGGTGTGGGATGAAGGCCAGGCTGTTTGTATCCAAGAGAACACAACTCCAGTGGAATGAGTGCAACACCACCTGGTCCAGAGCTCCCCATAAGATCAGCAACAATCTTGTCCAGCCACTTTGCAGGTCTGCTGCTCCTTCTGCCCAATTTGCTTGGACAATCCAGCAGAGGATTAGGTGCTACAGGAATATCCAGAAGACCCATGGTTACCCTCAAGAAATGTGCCCCCTACCCTGTCCAACGAGGGTCTCCCCTGCTGGGCAGCACTGATGGCAGGAGAGGCTCTTCTGCAGCTTGGCTCATGGGGATGGTGGGACCCTGGAGTGACACAGGTGTGAGAGCTTAACTGCCAAGGAATTGCAATGACTGTAACAACCTGAAAGGATAGAGTGAATGCTAAGGGACCAGGACAAGAGTTCCTGAGAGCTAGATCTATGGGCCCTGGACAAGGACACTGACCAGCTTGGAGCTGCAGAAGTCATCAAGGCTAGATGAGCAACAGGCTGATGAAAGTCGCCCCAACACAGTGTCACAAGCCCTTGCTTCTGCCCTGGAGTCAAATTTTGGATGGAGAATCATTCATTGAACAGGTTGTTGGGTCTCCAGGAGAAGGAACCTGCAACATTCTGGCAAACACACCAAATAATCAACCATCCCTTTTACCCTCTGCCACTGATTTGGGCAACCATATTTTAAGGAAAGGAAAGCAACCAGATATTTCTAGAACTGTTAGTCACAGCTGACGAGGATACCCAGAGATCCAAATGTCATCGTGGACTTGCTGTTGGGGTGCAGAGATGTGAGAGCTGTGTCGTAGATGAACCCCTGCCCAACTAACAACTGACAGAGGGTCTTCTGCATCCACAGACCCACATAGTCATCACTTGCCCACACTGCAAGTGTAACCAGGTCGACACATTTGGCAGTCCAGGTAACCAGCGCACTGGGCCCTTCGGAGGCCAGCAGGGTACAAGCTGTCTTATGGAAAGGCCAAACGGAAGCATCGGAGATGACTCCACCCATCTCCATCTTGTTGTTGTTGTAAATCAACAACAATCTTACGTCTCTGGGAAGACAGCCGAAGTAAGCGGTAATCTGAGGGATATAAAACAGGCAGAGGTGGTGATCCCCTCCGTGAACTCTGGCACCTGCAGAAAGCACATCCTGGGGGATGGCTGGGGACTACTGCAAGGTCAACCAGCTCACAACCCTGGTTGAAAGCATAGGTTCTTGTTATGATGGATAATACAGCTTCGGGTACACGGCATGTGCATGTTGATCTGGCAACTGTGCCCTTTTCCATCCCATTCAGGAAGGAGGATCAGAGGCAGTTTGCATCCACATAGAACAGGCAACAGTATACATTCACAGTTTTGTACCAGAGATAAGCTAACTCTCCCATCCTCCGTCACAATATAATTGGAAGAGATCTAGAGCACCTCACAACGTCCTATGTAACAACACACCATCTATTACATCAATGGCATTATGTTGATCAGGACGGATGAGCAAGAGTGATAGTCACAGTTGTACCCAGAGGGTTGGAGATAAACAGTGTGAAGACTCCAGAGCCTGGCACATCCTTAACATTTGTAGGGCCCACTGGTCAGGCATATGCTGGGATATTTCTTCCAAAGTAAAAGATAAAGGAGTGCAACTTGTACATCCCACCACGAAGACAGAAGCACAACACCTGTTGGGCATCATCAGGTTGTGTCCCGCAGAAGAGGCGTGGGAGTGTCACATGTGCCCTGCCAGGCTGAGAGCATCACATGGCTGTGAGACATCAGCTGCATGTCAGGCAAAAGTGAGGCTCTGCAAGGATGGGAGGTCATCCTCCAGCAGGAAGTCTATGCCCAAATCAAAGATCTTTAAATGGAGCCATGTCCCCAAGAGGAGGAACACAGAGGTCCAGGACTCAAGAGGTGGAAGAGGGAGTGACCCACTCATCAAGGACTCCTAATGACCTCCAAGTGGACTTTGCACTTCTCATCCCCACTATTGTGTGCTCTGTGGGGTTAAAGGTCCTGGTCCCCAGAAGGTATATGCTTTCTCTAGGAGACATGGCAGGAGTCCCGCTCTATCACATGTTGAGTATTGTTTGAATTCCCTTCTGAGGGGCCAGTGGGCAAAAAGAGAGGTCACCAATTGGCAAAGTAAGATGACCCTGGTCATTAGGATGAGGAAGGTTATTATATGCTAGGGACATAGAGACATGAATAGAACATTGGTGATCCTCTTAGGTCCCTCTTGACATCCCCTGACCCAACTGGGATAGTAAATGGACAAGCACAACAATGACACCCACGACAAGCATGGTGACTAGGGACTCAGCCCCTTGGGCATGAGAGTCTGGTCCCAGCACAGGGAAATCACAGAGGCCAGCAGGAGTAGCCAATGGAGAGGAGACCCAGAGGGGAGAAGAGAGTTGATGCATGTCAGCTGTGGTCTGGAGGCTAGCTGCACCCCATGGATGTCCTTCTCCTAGTGTCTGAGGAGGAGAAGCTGCCCCCTGACTTGCGCATGAAGTGGTACCTCTGAGCAATACAGGAGCAGATGGCAGACATGCAGATGTGCTGCCCAGACCTCTTCAAGGAAGGCTCTGCTGTCAACCATGGGGATGGAGGTCAGCAGAAAAATAGCCTCTGCCATCAGACTACTTCCACTATCGGCATTCAGTGTTATTCTGCTGTGGCCAGACTCTTGTCTTTCCAGATGAGAACTCCTCCAGTTCTCATCTGGTGACTGGCACCATGAGGACAAGAAGGCATGGCCACCTCTGATAGACATCCTCTGTCCATGAGCCCCACTAGGTTGGCCTGGGCATTGCTGAGCCTCTCTCTGCCTCTTTCTTCTCTCAGTGTTAGCCCCTATTAAACAGTTTGCATTCCAAACACCATGTCAGAGTGTGCTTCTGCAGAACCCAACCATGACCAGGTATATATGGAAAATCGGGTGGGCAGGTGCAGCCCTGGGCCTGGGTGGCTGTATAGGGAGAAGTCAGGGAGCATCCCTGGGAAGGCTGCTAGAGCCCTTGGCCCCTGTGTTCTTCCTCACCAAACCTACAGATGTGGAAGGTGAGGAATTTCAGTGGATCAGTTCAAATCTGCTTGTTTCCTCTGGGGCATGAAGCAGGGGAGGCACCTCCCTTGGAGCACAAGGCCACTTCTTCACCATCCAGGAAGTGGCTGGGAATGATTGGGGGTGGCTGGGGGATGAGGGGTCAGCGAACTCCATGGAACTGGGTGAAGGGGAGCAAGGCGAAGTATGTCCACACCCACTTGGCTTGGCTGGGGAGCTCAGTGCAGCTCCACCAGCAGCCTACGTGCTGGTGTGGAAAGCACCATCCATCATAGCACCTCTGGCCACTCTGACCTGTGACTCCCACCCCTGGCTGCCTGTGAAGCAGAAACATCAGCAGCAAAAACATGTGGTCTGTTCCAGCTTTGAAGGGTGAGTCAATCAACTCAACAAACCAAGAAGTCAACTAATTTTACTCTGTAGTTTGTTTTTTAAAACCTACTTGATAGCTGTATCTTGGCTACAACTGAGAAACAGTCTTTCAGCTAAAAATATCAAACCTTTCTGGAAATAATCTATGAAAAATCCACTGTATCAGCTACAGATGAGCTTTCATGTGTTTTATGAAAATGTCAGAATAATCTTAACAATATTATTAGCTGACTTCTGTGTGTTACAGTTTGTTAAAATTTCCACAAACTTCCTTCCCCTTAATGGCTCTTACAGAATGGGAACACACTGCCCTCCTTGAAAGATCTAGAAGCCCACAGGGTTTCAGAGACTTCCAAAAAATCACAAAGCTAAGAACAGGAGTGCACAGCTGATCTCACTGCTGCTGGGTCATGAGACAAGAGATGCAAAGTGTCCTATTCCCAGGGTCTGTTTGTACCATCTGTTTGGTCTCTACTCTTGCCCCAGAGAGAAGAGTTATCCACCCAGTATAGCGATCTGGGAAGGGAAACCAACATAACAGAATGTTTTAGTTGCATATATGCTATGAATGAGTTAAACCCTGTACATAAATGAGGCATCCTCATGGTGGGCACATGTCAGGGTGTGGGAGGCAGGGTCTCGCTCGGGTGCTGTCCGTGGTCCTCCAGCATCCCAGCAGCTGGAGCTTGTCGGGACCCAGCACGGAACCTTCCTCACGAGTATAGAGACAAGAGGGCGAGAGACCATGGCTTGCTGAGCAGCTGCTGGGTGCCAGGTGCTGGGTACCTTATTGTGTGCTTTACACGTATTTTGTAAACTATTTATAACAACCCTGAAAATTTTTAAAAAAAAAAAAAAACAACAACAACCCTGAAAGCACTGTGGTCCCTAAATTATAGAAACTGAACCTCAGAGAAGAAGGAGGCAACTGAAGGTCACAGCTGCCAGTTCCTCGTCCTTGAATTCATCTTGAGCTGCCTGGCAAATATCTCCAAGGTAGACTTCTTGTCTGCTCCGCTGAGCACTGATGCCAGCTCCATATGCAACCAGGCATGCCTCCCTATTTTCCACGGTATTAAGCTGACATTGGTATTCTAATCAGGGCATCAGTGCTGATTTCCTGTAAACCTCTATATTTCGTGCCTCCTCCCATAGTCTCATGCTCAGCCTCCCCACTGGGAGGACCTTTCCCCTCATCTGTGCCCAGTCAAACCTCTCTCATCCCTCACTCCCTAACTCGAAGGCCACTCTGCTCTGAAAGCTCCCACTTGCCTCAGTAGGATGCACCTGCCCTATGAGCTCCTCCTTCAAGTGCCAACTCCTGGGGTCCTTCCCTGGTGGAACCCACCCTGACTCTCCCAGGCACACTCAGATGCTCCTTCCTCCCCAGCTCCTTCTCCATACACCTTAACTCACAGCTCTGCTGCGGTGCACCATGCAACCTGCAGGAAACAAGTGAGAGCCAAGGCACATAGAAGAATCCTACAAAGGAGAGTGTTTGCCTGTCATGCCTTTTCCCACTGGGCACCACAGTCCTGATCCTACATGTATGTTCAGGCAAGGCGTCCAGCTGCAGCACCATTCTGATAGTCTTTTACAACCACAACTGATGAAGAAGACAACAGAGCATGTGCCCACCCCTCTGTGAAAAGAAACAGAAGTAGTTAGAATAGCTACTAAAGTAGAGGAAGAGAGCTGCTAAGATGGCCTGGCAGGGAGCATGAGGTGCAGCATTAGGTCGCCCTTCACATGCTTTACAAATAAGGATCCAAGACTCAGGTTTCCGTGGAGCAGGGTGAGAGTCCAGAGCTGGCTCAGCCAGGGAACGGTCTGGGCTGTGCCAGTCTGCCATTTTCTTATGTGCCCTGCAGTGGTCTGCCCCCATCATCTCTGATTCTTGCCCTGAAATAGTTCTGTTCAAGTCTTAGTCTGAAAGAAAAAGTCTTAGTCTGCATTCATGCATTGCCCTAGATGCAAACAGAATCCAAGCCTTTCTCTTTAAAGCACTGGGATAGCATGCACTCTCTATAATGCTCAACATTTTGTGGCTGTGTTCCTCTGCTTTATTACCCTGCTGGACCAATGAGGGAGATTTTACAGCCCTTTCAGAGGAAAAAATCTCTTCTTGCTCCTGGCCAGCACTAAAAATCAATCTCCAGTTGTGCAGCCCAAGGACTGCAGGTGGAACACCGTTAACCAGTCTTCTGGCCAATCTGGTCAGCACATTAGGATTTAATCATTTCATACCCATAGTTTCTGGGTTATAACCGCAATCACTTTGTGCTTCAATCATCTGTTCACATGCTTCACCTTGAGACCGTTCGCTCTTAAGAACACCAATGCAGTCTTCTATCTCCCCACCTTTTGGTTCTCAGCACACGCACAGAGCCCAGCGCAGAATGGCCCACAGCTTATTGAGTGAATGAAGGAGGCGGTTGTGTGCAACAGCCCACTGTGCAGCAGGGGACGGCGCTGTCCACCTGCAGACCTCCCTGCCTAGCACAGAACCTGCCCAGGCAGGACAGAAGGTAACTCAAATGCCTGCCGGGACCAGCAAGGTGACTGCAGCCAATGAAGACAAGAGTGTGGGGGGCGAGGAGAACCCCTGGCTGTTCCAAGAAGAGAATGGCCCCATAGCTCCTGCTGATTATTGGCACATAGGAGCACAGGCCTGCTGTGGCTAGGTGGTCTGACTTTTCGGGATATCAGAGAAACTGTGACTTGGACCTGGCAGTCCCTGGCGCAAGTCAAAGGACACATCTACGGTCGAGATCCCACCTGCCAGGCTGCTCTGTGCCCCCAGAATGTGTGCGGTGACTGGCAAATGGCTAAGAGACAAGCCGCCCCAGGGCTAAACCATTCTGGTGTAAGGTGTGACTCGTTCATGGGAGCCCCCCAACACAGTGCTCTCCCGGCGGTCTGCATTCCTTGGTTAGCCCTGGCTTCAGAAGCTGGGGTTCTGAGGGTCCCGTGCCCTCCTTCTCACTGGTGAGGTCTCTGGATGGCCCCAAATCACTGCCCTAACCCAGGTGCTAAGCCCTGGGCTCCTATTGCCTCAGAACAGGCTGCATTTCTACTCTGGCTCCCTGAGTTCAGTGCACATTGCACTAGGAAGAGTGTCTTCTTTATCAGTTTGAGACTCTTTCCTCCCAGTGGGTGGGCTCTTACTCTTATTCGTGGGTGGGAGGGGGCAACAGGAAGATGAAGCTGTGCATTTGCTGTGGACAAGTCGAGGCCTCAAAGACCCCTTTGTGCTCTGAAATACAATCTCTTGTGTTAAAGCACAGAGCGACCTCTTATTCTCAGGAGACTCCCCAAAGAACCAGAGCCACTGATGTGTATCAGTACTTTAAATTGTTTTGTCAATGTGCATTAAGTTGCAATTATCTGCATTAAATTCATTAGCCATTGTACCACCTAATTATCCATGTTTGCAGAGACTAGAAAATTCATGAAGCTTCCCATCCTAAGCAACATCTTTGTCCAGGCCACACCTCTGTGTCTGTGCCCTTGTTGATGCGTCAAGGTGGCATGTACACCAAGTCACAGCAGGATGGCCATGGACCCTTGGACATGGACTCGGCCTGGACAAGAGAGGGAAGGTGAGTGATGGAAGCTGGGGGCCCAGAAACACCAGAGGGTGGCCAGTGCCATCCCTGCTCTTGCCCTCAGAGCTGGCAAAGGCTCCAGGCTCCTCTTTTCCTCGATTCTGACAATTGGGAGCCTGGCTCCTGCCCCAGCAGCCCCGTGTGCTCTGAGGACCTCAGGGGCCCCAATCTGTGGTATGTGACTATGTGCGGGTGAATGAGTCCTCTTGGAATTTCCAATAGTGCCTTGGTCCTTCTCAGCAGTCACTGTGGTTTGCCTGTAATGAGAGGCATTGTGCCCAGCAAAGGCACAGAATCATTGAAGGTGGGAGCCTCAGATAAGACCTACCAGCTTCTTCCTTTTCCTTGTGAGGACATGGAGGCCCAGAGTGTTTGAGTTTATCACCCTGCAGGGAATGAGGGAAGATGGAGAGCTGTGTCTCTAGTCCAGGCCCGAGGACCCCAGGTATGGTGCTCTAGACCATCCATGTTGGCAAGATTTCATTCTTTTTGATGGTTGAGTAATATTCCATTGTCCAGATATACTACATCTTCTCTATCCATTCATCTATTAATGGACATCTGGATTCTTTCCATAGTTTGGCTACTGTGGACATTGCTGCTATGAACATTGGGGTGCAGTCACCCCTTCAGATCTGTATTTTTTGTATCCTTTGGTTAAATACCCAGTAATGCAATTGCTGAGCCATAGGGTAGCTCTATTTTTAACTTCTTGAGGACCCTCTACACTGTTTTCCAGAGAGGCTGTACCAGTTGCATTCCCACCAACAATGCAAGAGAGTTCCCCTTTCTCCATGTCCACATAAGCCAACACTTACAGAAACGGATTTTAATTTTTAGATTTCTAGATTTTAACCACCAATTTCAAGCTGTTGATCTAGGGCCAGCCATTTTCACTTCTTTGAGAGTCGATTTCCTTATTCACAAAATGGTGATAGTAGCAAGTCATAGGGTTGTGGGTAGAGATTAAACATTTTGTATAGTTCTGGGCACAAAGTTTATGTGCTTAGGCTAGTTTCCTTAGGCTGCCGTCCAAAAATATCACATAGCAAGGGGCCTAAATAACAGACATTTTCTTCTTTTTGAAGAAAAAGTAAAAAATAATCACATACTAAGTCATAAAGAAAATATCTATGAACACACAAGAATAGAAGTTTTATAGATAATATTTTGAGATCACAATGCAGTAAGTTAAAGATTCATAATATATATTTAAAAGAAAAAACTCATATAGAAACTAAAAATAAGACAAACAGGAAATTAACTCTATGCTAGAGGTAGAGAAGGAGGGAAGGAGAATGAGAAGTGAGAACAAACTTAGCACTTTTGGGACAGAAAATCACATCAAGAGAAAGAGGAAATAAAATAATACTAGGGAAAATATTGAAAGAGAGAAGCAAGGGAATGAAGAGAAAAAAACAAACAAAAACTCCAAAATAAAAAACAAGCAAACAAGGAGAATAGGAGAGCGCACAGCCTCATAAATGTATGAAAATATACTTAAGCTTACAAGTGATCAAGGAAAAGCAAATTATTTTTTTTAAGATTTTATTTATTTATTCATGAAAGACACACACACACAGAGGTAGAGACACAAGCAGAGGGAGAAGCAGGCTCCACGCGGGGAGCCCGATGTGGGAGTCCCAGGATCACACCCTGAGCCAAAGGCAGACGCTCAATCGCTGAGCCACCCAGGTGTCCCAGGAAAAGTAAATCAAAACAATAATGACACAGCATCTCAGACCCATTAGAGAAGCAACAAATGTTTAAATTGTGAACAACAGGGATTGTTGGGGCTGCGGGGAGACCAGCGCCCACTCACTGTCCTGCAGGCACCTGCGCTCACACCAGGGCGCTTAAAGTAAAGGGACACTCTGCAGGATCACTGCAGACGGTCACTGGGACCCACAGCTCAGTCCCCCGTGCACCCTTCAGAACATCTTCGGCACCTGTTCAATAGGGATGCACAGGTACTGTGGGACCATTAGAAACAAACAAAATTGGGAGAAACCTCCATCACCATAGAGGAATGGATGGACAAAATGTAACTTACTAAGCTGGAGTTGCATATATTTGGCAATTTAAATACTGACACACATGGATACAATGTTAAGGTAATAAAAGTGAAGCTGCTGGATGTTTCACCAGTATATTACTTTGAAAGCATGTTTTAGAAAACACAAACACCACACATTTTCATAGGCTCATACGTATGTAAACACAGAACAGATGAAATTCATCAAATGTTCTCTGGAGCCTCAGGAGGGAAGGTGAGTTAGGACACAGGATAAGGGACCTGTTTATTTTAATTGTAGTAAAACCCACGTAGCTTAAATTTTACCATCATGACCACCTGTAAGCGTACAGCCCGTGGTGCTAATAAGTGTGTTTACACTGTGGTGCATTCATCACCACCATCTGTGCCTAGAGTTCTCTTCTCCTTGCAAAACTGCCAGTTGGTGCCTATCAAACACCAGCTCCCCACCTGCCCCCGACACCCCCCCACCCCACAAGCCGCCACCCTGTCCCCCACCTCCTCCCTCCCTGCCATCAACCTTCCGTGTCCATGCACTTGACTCCTCCCAGGACCGCACAAGTGAACCCTACAGTTCTGATCCTTTTGTGACCGGCTGACTTCACTGGACACGGTGTCCCCTGGATGCATCCATGCTGCAACAGGTGTCAGGACTCCTTCCTCATTAAGGCTGAGTCATATTCCATGGTGTGTACAGACCACATGTTGTTTATTCACTCCTCCATGGATGGACAGCTGGCTGCTTAGACCTTCCAGCTATTGTGAATAATGCTACTGTGCACATAGGACCCTGGATGTGCAAACATTTCTTTGGGTCCTTGATTTTAGTTCTTTTGGCATATACCCAGAAGTGGAATTTAAGAGGGACTCATTTTTTTAATTTCAAAACTAAATTATCCTTTTTATTTCAAAAGGTTCATATCTGTTAAGAAAAATAAACAAGCCATGTAGCACATAGGCTCACTCAAGGCCAGGTGTATACAAGTGTTGTTTGCACTAATTTTTGCATTTCCTCTATTTTAGATGTCTTGAAATAAACAAATATAATGAATGGAGGAAACTTTTAAAGGAAATCACATGACCAGAAAGAGTCTGAACTAAATCAATCACTGTTGTGCCTATCAAGGAATCTCAACGTACAAATCAATCAAATCAATAATAAATAGAATATTCTGTGGACAAAATAAGGTTTATCCTATGAATGTGAAAATGAAGCATCAGCAAGGAGAAATCTGTTATACGTCAGTATCAGATCAAGCAGGAAAGATCTCACAGACACTGTAAAAAAAATGCCAAAATGTTATTTGATCAAGCTCAATGTAGCGTTCCGATGGAATATACTCCATCATAGGAACTGAACCATGCCCTTCCAAAGTGGTAAAGCCTGACAGAGCCAGGGGCCAGGACCTTCACCTTCTTTCTGCATCAACTGCCCAAATGAATAGCCTACCCTCTTGGTGCCTTGTTAGCTCATCTGGAAAACAGAGAGAATACAGCTTTCATGTGAGGATTGGATGAAGTGGCATATATGTAACATACAGAGAACAGTGCCCAGCACATAATAACCCCCAGTGAAGTGATGGTGTTGTTAAAATAAAAGTATCCTAAGCTCACTACGCTCAACATTAAACTCAGAGTTGGTACAGACAATTCCTCTCAACCCAGGGACACAGGATGCTCCCATCACCATCATTATCCATATAGTCTTGGAATGACATAAGAAAGAAAAGACAGTACTAGTGATACAGATGAATCAGAGAGAGACAAAGACCCATTAAATGCAGATATGAGGACCGTGTACCTACAGAAGCAGAAGGTTTTAACTGAACACTTCTAGAATTAATTTTTTTAAAGAAGTGAGACAAAAGTCTCTCTCTCTTTTTAAAGATTTATTAATTTTATTTTAGAAAGAGAAAGCATAAGCCATGGGGAGGCAGAGGGAGAGAGAATCTCAGGCAGACTCCTTGCTGAGCACAGAGCCTGACATGGGCCTTGATCCCAGGACCCCGAGATCATGACCTGAATCAAAACCAAGAGTCAGACACTCAATTGACTGAGCTACCCAGGTGTCCCTAGAATTAATTTTTTAAGTGTGTTACACTGACCAGGTATAACACATATAAAATAAAACTGACTTCCTCGCACTCTGGCAATAGCTAACTAAATATGGATTTAAAAAGAAATCCCATCTAAATTACAGCAAAACACACAAATTATAATACACATATCAATATTCTGTGAGAGCGATCTTTATAAAGAAAATATCAAACTTTTGGACCAAGTTTTTAAAAATCTGAGTAAGAGGAAAAACATATTCTATTCCTGAATGGTTAATCCAGGTTATATTATAAACGTATTGGTTTACCTGAATAAATCTATAGGTGGACAACCTTCCAGAAATATATAACTAATAAACCATAAACAGAATAAACTACAAGGAAATTCTAGGATGTGCTAGCTCTGCCAGCTGTTGAAATGTGTGGTGGATCAACAAGAATACAAGACTATAGCATTGGCACAAGAAAAAACCCACCACATAAATGTGTGTGTGTGTGTGTATGTGACTTTTCAAAAGAGCTACAAAAACCAGAAAGTGGTTTTGTTTAATGTTTGTAAAATCAAAGTCATTTAGAAAAAGAAGGCATGTGATTCACGCACATCAAACACTGCAATAAATTTCGATTGGAGTTGAGATTTTTAAAAAATTTGACTACAAAAAATTAAAATGCAATACAAATGAATATGTAGCCAACGATAGGCAGAAAAGCCCATTAAGGATAAGGTGGCCCCAAATTAGAATTATCTCTATGTTCTCCAAAAGTAGTAAAAATCACCACAAAAACAGGGAAAATACTCAGGGGAAATTGCCTTCTATCAGCCATGCTGCAGGGAAGTGGAATCTGGGTTCTGACCTGTCTGTCTCCCCTGCAGCCTCCTGCTCCTGTGAGGACGTGGGATGCACACACATCTGTCGACCAGCACCCAGCGCAGAGTGTCCACCAGGCCCCCGTAAATGTGGGGCTGCTGAGTGGAACTGTTCATGGCATCAGGGGGCACAAGAAAAGGACGATTTACAAAAGCAGAAATCCGACAGATGGAAAAAGGTGTAGGCCCTCAGGTGATCAAAGAATTGGGAATTAAAACAGCCAACCATGACCATCTCTCACCTACTTCATTAACGAAAAGTGGACCAGGATCCCAGCGCGTGGCCTGGAGCAGGGGGTGGCCAGGCTGTGGCCACTCTGGCCCCTCGCTGGAGGCGGAGGAGGCTCCAGATTTACCGTGATGGCTTCAGCGCTGCTGCTTCTTTGATTTGCTTATAAAAATGCAGTAAAAACGAAGCGTAAGCAGCCTGGGAGCCAGAGACCCCGAATGCCCCATCTTTCTCTCCCAGCCGTTACTGAAAAACCTCGAAAGGCGTTTTAATTTCCTCTCCCTGTTCATCTGAGATCTGGTTTCCCAGGCAGCCGAGGTGCCGGGTGAATGCAGGGAAACCCATCCATCAATTTTGTGGCTGCCATAGCAGGGCGACTTTGAATCTTGCAATAAAACAAGATGAATGGGCTTGAGTCCAGCCACCATGACGTTTCGGCGGTGAGGGCTGCCTCCGCCACCTTTCTGCTCCCCCTTCCTTTTTGTTCTCAGATGTTTTGTAATCAGGAGCCAGGTCCCTTTTGCTCCCTCGGATTCCTGAAGAGGAATGTGTATTGTGACCCCCCGACCCCCCGCCAAAAGATGAATCACTCTGATTTCCTCTCATCTTCAAGACGAAAGGGGGTTTCAGGGGGAGATGGCTCTGGCAGCCACGGTGGTGGGACCCTGCCTCGGTGATTTGATTGTCCTCGTGTTCTGCCATCTGAAACATGCACCTGCCACTGTCCTGCAGCCAGCACTGTCTGGCTCCAGGGAGGGAGAGGGACCATGCAGATAAAGGTGTGCACTCCGGGGCAGGTAGCCGCAGGATGCTCTGAGCTCAGGATGGGCTCTGCACAGAGCCCAGGACACAGCAGGTGAGCCGCAGAGGCTGGGACAGGCTTCCTGGGGAGGGAAGCAGGGCTGAGCTGGGCTTTCTTTCCAAGACAAGGCTGGAACACTTCCTGGGTTTGCTCAGAACTGCAGGCCATGAGGCGGGCTGGGAATGCCCCAGTCTGCCCTGCGTGCTGACTCCTTGCCTGTGAATCCGGCCCCGACATCACACAGCCCAGAGTCTGTCCACAGGCACGTCTCCTCCTCCAGACACTCCCCTGGCCCCACGGTTCTCAAGCAAAGTAACTGGCCTTTCTACGTGTGGCTCCTCCATTCATGAGGCTGCTTTATAACTATCATTTTATCATTTTAAGTTTGTCGCAAATGATTGTGTACAGTGCCTTATATTGACATGTCCATCTCCTGCAATGGTTACTGAGCTCTGGGCAAGTAGTAGGGCAGTGCCTGGAGCATGGCAGCTACTCTGAAAAATGCCTCTTGGGTGCAGCTGAATTAATTAAGATTATCTTGCGTGTGTGGCTACAGGGGCCCGGGCAAGAGCTGAGGGGGGCAGGGGAGGAAAGCCTAACAGCTGAGGGCAGCTCATGGGACCCAGCACCTGCCACCTGCCAGCGATTTACGTGCTTGCATGCACCTATAACACTCAATCTTCTAGAAGGCTAGAAATCCAAGCTTGAGCTGCTAGCAGACTTAGTGTGTGGTGGGTCCCCATTCCTGGTTCACAGACAGCCACCTTCTTGCCGTGTCCTCACATGAGCATTCCTGTGTAAGAGCGCTAATCCCATCTGTAAGGCTTCACCCTGGTCACCCCCCCAAAGGCCTCACCTCCAAACACCCTCGCGTGGAGGTTAGGATTTCAACATAGGAATCTCAGCGGGACGCTGACATTCAGGCTAGGGCAATCCCTCACTGGGTGTAAGAATGTTCATAAATAACCTTAACAAATTATTGTATGTTTTTCACTTGTTTAAACTCAAACTTCATTAGTTGACAAGGCAACCCATGGTGTAAAGTGCAGCAAGGGAAAACTTAATTTAACAGGAAACTATGAAAACAGAAAACTATGAAGTTCATGATCCTACCACTTGGGGATTCATAGTAATTCACCAGTAATAATAAGACTGTGCTAAGCATTTGACGTGCATGATCTTGTGGGCTTCTTCCAACACCCTACAGAGCAGCTAAGACTATCATAATTCCCACTGGAAGATGGGAACTATTTGTGCACTAACATCAACAACAAAGCTCCTGGGAGCAAGGGAACCCTGATAATCCTAGGAAAAGCTTCTATGCAGCAACTGGGTGGTTCAGTCGGTAAAGCGTCTGCCTTTGGCTCAGGTCATAATCCCGGGGTCCTGGGATCAAGCTCCCTGTCAGGCTCTGCACTCAGCATGGAATCGCAATACAAGCATCCATCCAAAAACTGGAAAGAACTCGAATACAAAAGCTAACCTTGCACCTAAAGGAGCTGGAGAAAGAACAGCAAATGAAACCCTCACCCAGCAGAAGAAGACAGTTAATAAAGATTCGAGCAGAACTCAATGAAATAGAGACCAGAAGAACTGTGGAACAGATTAACAAAACCAGGAGTTGGTTCTTTGAAAAAATTAATAACATAGATACATAGATAAACCATTAGCAGGCCTTATTAAAAAGAAGAGAGAAGAGACTCAAATTAATAAAATCATGAATAAGAAAGGAGAGATCACCACCAATACCAAGGAAATACAAACGATCTTAAAAATATATTATTAACAGCTATATGCCAATAAATTAGGCAATATAGAAGAAATGGACACATGTCTGGAAAACCACAAACTATCAAAACTGGAACAGGAAGAAATAGAAAACCTGAACAGTCTGATAACCAGGAAGGAAACTGAAGCAGTCATCAAAACCTCCCAAGACACAAAAGTCCAGGGCCAGATGGCTTCCCAGGGGAATTCTATCAAACATTTAAAGAAAAAGCCATACCTATTCTACTAAAGCTGTGGGAAAGATAGAAAGAGATGGAGTTCTTCCAAACTCGTTCTATGAGGCCAGCATCACCTTAATTCCAAAACCAAAGACCCCACCAAAAAGGAGAATTATAGACCAATATCCCTGATGAGCATAGATGCAAAAATTCTCAACAAGATACTAGCCAATAGGATCCAACAATACATTAAGAAGATTATTCACCATGACCAAGTGGGATTTATCCCCGGGACACAAGGCTGGTTCAACACTCGTAAAGCAATCAATGTGATTGATCATATCAGCAAGAGAAAAAACAAGAACCATATGATCCTCTCAATAGATGCAGAGACAGCATTTGACAAAATACAGCATCCATTCCTGATCAAAACTCTTCAGAGTGTAGGGATAGAGGGAACATTCCTCAGCATCTTAAAAGCCATCTACGAAAGCCCACAGCAAATATAATTCTCAATGGGGAAATGCTAGGAGCCTTTCCCCTAAGATCTGGAATCTGCTTGAGATTCTCTCTCTCTCTCTCTCTCTCTCTCTTTCCCTTCCCCACCACCCTTCCCCCTGCAGTCATTTGTGTTCTCTCTTTCTCTCTAAAATAAATAAATTAATTAATTAAATTTTTTTTTAAAAAACCCACTAAGATGCTAAAGTCAAGGCTGGCAAGGATAATCAGAAAAATATGAAGAAAAACAAGGACTGCAGGATCAATGTCAGAAAACACAGGGTTCCAGGGTAAAAGAGCAGAGAGAATAGGAATAGGAATCTTGTTTATGAAATCCAATTTATAGAGGCAAGAACCTCTAGCAAGCTGCATTATTAACAAATAGCATTGCATCTATGTATGTTTAAGAAAAAAAGGAAGAAATTAAAGAATAGCAGTGAGAGGGACCACTATGTTTCCCTCAGTAATTCACGGATAAGGAAGGGACATGATGAATAAGAAGATATGGGACCTAAAGTATAAAATTTGTTAGGTACATTTAACAAATTCATATTACAACCTAGGTTTTGTAAACCTTACACTTTTTTTTCTGTGTCTGACAGGATCTACATTAGACTAAAAAGAAAACTTCAATAAGAAACTCACCAAAGTAGAAATTATACAGGTTCATTTTCCAAGCCTAATAAAATATTTTTTAAATCCAATTACTTGAAAATCTTAAAAAAGTAGGATCCTAATAATTATAAGGTAAAAGAAAAAGTAGCTGAATATCAATTATAACACTGTGTGTTAACTATATGAGAATTTAAATAAGGTAACAATTATGAAATGCTTAGAAAAACAAAATCAGAATGTTACATACCAATAATCAGCAATAATAAAAACAAAGTCCTTACATGAAGTGTATTTACTACTAAAGAATAAAGATAATTAAGTACTTAACTCCATAAATGAGAGACAGATGGGAACACTAAGGAAAAGAGGGGAGAACAGTAATATGAACAACAACCAATAATTAGTTTAAAAATAAAAAAAAATTAGTAAGTTCATCCAGAGGCTGCTCTTTTCATTAATCCCATAAACTAGGCAAAACTCATCTAATCAGGAAAACCAAATGATTCTGCAAATTTAGGACTAAGGATGAATATCTAGTTACAGATAAGAAGGAAATGACAGAATAACATTTTAAACTTTTTCCTAGTAGATTTGTTTTGGATTAAATATGCTTTAGGGGCACGTGGGTGGCAAACTCAGTTAAGCTAATCTGACTGGATCATTGGCCCAGGTCACGATCTCAGGGTCCTGGGATTGAGCCCCATGTGCCAAGCAGGGAATCTGCTTGGGATTCTCTCTCTCCCTCTGCCTCTACCCTCACCCCAGCTCACATGTACACTCTCTTTCTCTCTCTAAAATTGATTTAAAATCTTTTAAAAAATTACTTAATTAAAAAAATTAAAATGCTTTAAAGTTGTACCCCCAGGGCCACCCAATCCCCTGCTACTGAGCCCCCACGGATACATTCTGTCCCACAGCAACCATGATGGTCTGCTGATAGCATCATAAGGCTCCCCAGACTGTAATTTTTAAGACAATGGTCAATGAAAAGAGTTACCAAAACTGACCCATAAGGAAATAGAAACAATAAGCACCACAGTGAATACTGAGGAAACAAACAAACAAAAAGCCTCCTATCACCTCAGGACCATGAGCTGGGCAGAGAACACACCTTGTTCATCTTAGTGGGACATAAGTGACAGCGGTAGAAATGTCAGCTCGGAGGTCCCACCCACCCCTGGGACCTGGGACCCTGGACGTGCTCACTGAATGTCCAAGCACTTCAGTACAATGGTCCTAATAACTGTCCTTTCCTCAAAACCTCATTGTCAGGAATAGAGAAGAGGCCATGCCTTTCAGACTGGGTCAAGAGAAGGCTCACAATAGTGTTGGCAACCATTCATCATGAATGTAACAAGTGCATCGCAGAACTTCAGAAGAAAACTAGATAACTTAACTGGACGCCATAAAAAAAAGGAGCATACACAGAGAAAGGGTTCAGTTTCCTGAGTGTCAAGATAGGATATTTTAGACTTCTGGTTCAATATGGACACTCGGAGGATCCTGAACAACCTCCTCCTAGGACACACCAAATCTCCTCTGAAAAAAAGCACAGAAACTGGCAGAGTGATCCCTTCATGTCAGGCAAATGGGAGAGAAATTCATCAAAGTGGACAGGAAATTCTGAGACCAATCTGCCACAAAACCCACTCCTGATACAGCCCACAATCAGGAAGAAACTCAAACCCACAGCTTCCCACTGAGGGGTTAAGGGGTTACACCCCACACCCATCACCCCAACTTGTAAGAATGTCACCTGAGGGAGAAGCCCCACAAACATCTGGTTTTGAAGACCAACAAGTCTGGTGTGAGACCCAGAGGCAAGCTGAGGCATGGCTTCTGATGGGCTGGTGCACACTCCCTGCCCCAGGGCCCAGATGGAAGCAGCCCTTTGAAAAGTGTCCAGACTTTATATAAAAGAGACTCACTTTCTAATTTTAAGGCTTTGGTCTGAGGGACAGGGACCTCTGGGGGTTCTCTCAGGGGACAGGACTGGTGGATACCATCTTCCTGCCATCCCTTTGCTGGGCTAAAGCTGGGGGGTAGTGTCTTTTCTAATTCCTTCTCTTTTTTCTCTTTTCTTTTCCTTTCCTTTGTGCTCCTCCTCTGTGCTCCTCCAGCCAGGAGCACCACCCTTGTGCTCCCCTCTTCTGGACTCCAGGGCACCAGGAAGAAGCTTCTACTGAAATCTGATGTGTTATGTTTTTTACATCTGGTGACCCAATTTCTGCAGCTGCCACCCAGAGGACACTGTTTGATCACCTGGTTCTGGGAGCTGGAGGTTTGCCTTCCTGGTCTCCGGGGACTGCAACAGTTGGCCACAGAAAGTCCTTGGCATGCTACCACCCCAAGGCTGCACTGCTGCCAGACTGGAACCCCCGTCCCCACCCCAGCCTCTCTGAGAGAGAGTCCTACCTGCTAGTCCTAGAGCTTCAGGCTTAGGGCAGTCTTCAGGGTTAGCACATGTCTAGCGGCCATGGAAGTGTTGTCAGGGAGTGTGGGCCAGGGATGTCACCTTGGCCTCACTACAGGTCACTGGTATCCCCTAGGACGGAGCATACACACTTGTCTGGAGCAATAAGTTTTGTGGCTCCTTCCAGGAGACACCTCTACATCAGCTATCTCTGGTGGACAGCAGGGCTTACACTTATGCTGCTACAGGGCTGTATATAGGTACATTCCTTAAAAGCTGCTCCCTGAGTGTCTAGCTTCCAATCAATCTGAATCTAGGTGACCAGGATCCTCCCCTTTGGGACATTGACTGGTTAGCAGACTCTGACTAACTGGGAGCTATTAAAAATAAGATAGGCTCCTTGGGCAATCACAAAGGCTTAAGAGACAATCAAGAGCTGGGACAGGATTGAGTGATAGGGTTCATCTCCTGCACAAGGCCAGCTCTTCAAGACCAGGAAAAGTGTGTATTTCATGTAAAGCATAGAAGCCAGCACAGAGAGTTGTGGAAAAAAAGAGAAAGAAAGAAAAAGAAAGAAAGAAAGAAAGAAAGAAAGAAAGAAAGAAAGAAAGAAAGAAAGAAAGAAGGAAGGAAGGAAGGAAGGAAGGAAGGAAGGAAGGAAGGAAGAAGAAGAAGAAGAAGAAGAAGAAGAAGAAGAAGAAAGAAAGAAAGAAAGAAAGAAAGAAAGAAAGAAAGAAAGAAAGAAATGTCCCAAACAAAAGAATAAGATAAAACCTCAGAAGAAAACCTTAATAAAACAGAGACCAGTAATTTATGTGACATAACCATATACGTGGTCATAATCATGCTTACTGAACTCAAGAGCTCAAATAAGAATAGGCTACCCTGTGGAGTTGCCATTCATAATTGAAGGAGAGATAGTTTACCAGACAAGCAAAAGCTAAAGGAGTTCATCACTACTAAATCAGCCATACAAGATCTTTTAAAGGAATTTCTATAAGCTACAAAGAAAGGGTATAATCAATAATAGGGAAACATGAAATCATAAATCTCACTAGTACAAGTAAATATATAGTCAAGGTTGTGGATTAATCACTTCTAAAACTAGTATGAAAGTTAAAGGAAAAAAGTAATAAAAAATAACCACAACTACAATAATTAGTTAAGGGATACACAAGACAAAAAGACGTAAAATGTGATATAAAACACCTAAAATGTGGGAGGGGGAATAAAAACATGTAGAGCTTTAGAAAACATTCAGACTCAGGTTATTATCTTCTTAGAATAGACAATTATCAATATAAGTTGTTGTATGTAAGCCTCATGGCAACCACCAAGCAAAAACCTATAGTAGAGACACAAAAGGTAATGAGAAAATAATCTAGGTACAATAGTAAAGAAATTCATCAAACGATGAAGGAAGAGAGCAAGAGAAGAAAGGAAAGAGGAACAAAAAACCCAGCCAGAAAACAATGAATAAAATGGCAATAAGTACATACCTATCAATAATTACTCTAAATATAAATGGACTAAATTCTCTAATCAAAAGACACAGAGTGGCTGAATGGATAAAAATTAAGACCCGCCTGTATGCTGCCTAAAAAAGACTTACTCCAGACATAAGTATATTCAAGACAGAAAGTGAAGGAGAGGAAAAAGATATTCCAGACAAATGGAAACCAAAAGAAAGCTGGAGTAACTATACTTATATCAGACAAAATAGACTTTAAAACAAAGACTGTAGTAAGAGACAAAGAAGGGCATTACACAATGATAAAGGGGTCAATCCATACAAGAGGATATAACAAATGGTTGGGACAATTGTTAGTCATCTGTGTGGAGAATAAAATTGCCCATTCATTGCTTTATATCAAACAAATTCTAAATGGATCAGTGACTTACATATAAAAAATAAAATAAACACCACAAAAATGGGAGGGTTTTTTCCCACACATACATAATTTTAGTAAGCAAACAATGCCTTTCTAGCTATAACATGAAACTGAAACTCAAAAGTCATCAAAGGAAAATATGGTTACATTTAACTAATTAGGCATATAGAGTCCTGCATGACAAAAAGACTGTTAAAAAAGACGAAAGACAAAAAATTGTGAAAAAAATAGTTTCAATTTATATTACAAATATCTAAATTCACTAATATATGTGAAGAACTGTGTAAACCAATAAGAACAAGAGAGATTCATCAATAGAATAAAATGGGCATTCTTGATTCCAACTTTATTATAAGGAATAGCAATCAAAACAGAATGGTACTGGCACAAAAACAGCCTCACAGACCAATGGAACAGAATACAGAGCCCATAAATAAAGCCACACATATATGATCAACTGATCTCTTGACAAGGGTGCCAAGAACACAGTGGGAAAAAGATAGTCTCTTAAATTAATGGAGCCAGGAAAACCAGATATCCATATGCAAAAGAATGAAATTGGACTCCTACTCTATACCACTCACAAAAATTAACTTAAAATGGATTGAAGACTTGTATGTAGGGCCTAAAACCAGAAAGCTCCTAGAAGAAAGAAGAGGGGGAAAGCTCCTCGGTATTGGTCTTAACGATTTTTTGAATGTGACACCAAAAGCACAGATAAAAAAAGCAAAAATAAATAAGTGTAACTACATCAACCTAAAAACCTTCTTCATAGTGATAGAAACAATCTATAAAATAGAAAAACAATTTATGGAATGGGAGAAGATATTTGCAAGCCATCTATGTGGAAAGCGATTAATATCCAAAAATATAAGGAACTCCTATATCTCATTAGCAAAATAAAACAAAAAACAAATAGCCTGATTTTTAAAATGGGCAAAAGACCTGAAGAGATATTTTTTTCAAAGATATACAAATGGCCAACAAGTACATGAAAATGTGCTTGACGTCACGGGTCACCAGGAAAAATACACCTGAGGGATCACCTCACACCTGTTAGGATGGCTTTTATCAAAGGACAGGAGATAAGTGTTGGCGGGGACATGGAGAAAGGGAGCCCTCAAGCACTGTGAGACGGAGGAGGAGGAAGGAGAGGAGAGAGACTGAGTGGGATGGAGGGGTGGTGTCCTATCTCTGTCCTGGGGCAGGGCTGAGGGGGGTGGAGAAGAAGGAGTGACAGGCAGGAGATGGTGACAAGTGTCTCCCTTTGCAGGAAACAGGATCCCAGGGTACATGCACCATTTTCAAACGTGTCTGAGGCTTACTCTCCGTTTGCACTGTCTATAATCGGGGCCCTGTGCACATGTCTGTGGGTTTCCCTCCTGCCTCCCTGGTTCAAAGTACAAACCATAATGAGTCAAAGAATGGGGCCTTGGGAGGAGACTGAATGAGCTCCCCCCCTCCTCCTTTGAGAGCTAACTGTTTCTAGAACCATAATGAGGACAATTAGAAACAATCTAGATGCTCAGCAATACGAGTTGTTGGTGGCTGCCCTACTTCTAATATCTCCCTGCATTGAATCCCCCCAATAGCTCTTTGAATTAGGATTTATCTCCATTTTATAGACGAAGGCAGGGAGGCTCAGAGCAGCTAAACAGGCCGGCAAACGCTCTGCCTGCCCGGGGTTGGGCGGCCCGGGGCCCCTCCTCTGTGGTGGCTGGTGGCAGCCGCACCGAGAGCACCTCTGGAGGGGTGAGC
This sequence comes from Vulpes vulpes, assembly GCF_048418805.1. Lineage (NCBI taxonomy): Eukaryota > Metazoa > Chordata > Mammalia > Carnivora > Canidae > Vulpes > Vulpes vulpes. The sequence goes on along the minus strand of NC_132793.1, from coordinate 105,702,422 downwards.
GCTTCACAGTCAGGGCTGGCAGGTACTACCACACCTGCACCCCGCCCGCTCCGGGCAGGGCCGGTCATGCGGTCACGCGTGGACATCAGCGGTGACAGAGGTGATTAACAAATCCACGAGATCCGTCTCCATGGAGACCATCCACCTAAAGCAGCATCTGTGTGCTCCTGACGGATGAAGCCGCTTCTGAGATCTGAGTAAGCAGCCGAAGGAAGGGGAGATCCGTCGTTCAACCTCTGCTCACACACCTGTGGGGCCAGGCAGTGGAGCGCTGGGGAGCTGTACCCCACCCCCAGGGAACTTCTGTGGACCAGGACGGGATGTTGGAAAGGGGAGAGGGAGGTGCTCAGGCATGCGGCCCCCCAGATGCTGCCATCACGTGCTGGACATGTACCTGCCCTCTTGTCCTCCTGGCCTGTCCTCATCCCTCCTTGGCCCTAGCATGGGCTCCTGTCTCTGTGTGCCTCCCATCCTCCCTATCCATTTCCTTAGTGGCCGGCATCCCCAGGGGACCCACCACCAGGCCCCTCCTTCCTCCATGCCTGTCTGGATGAATGAGACACCGTCCTCCCAAGCACCCTCAGAAACACCCCGGCATCCTTTCCCTCTGCTCCAGAGTCCAACCTCTAAGATTTCTGATGGTCCTACCTCCTTGACGTGTAGAGATCACGGCCTCCCCTCCGTCTGCCTCCACACAACCTGCCCTCGAGCTACCCAAAGTGCCTCCACACTTGCCTTCTGGCAACTTCCCTGGTCCTTGCTATGCGCTACGGACACTGTTAACCTCCTGAAACATACCCCTGCCTTCTCTTCGCTGGTCTCCGCGGCTCTGCAGGGCACCTGCCCCTCAAGAACTGGCCTACTCCTTCTTCCATGCTGGTCCTTGCTTCTCACCCTGGTCTCCCTGGAGTCGGACACCTGCCGGGCACCGTGAGCCATGTGCCATGCTCCCCACCACGGCGCTCTGAGCCCACCGTGTTAACACACGTGCTCTGCTTGCTTACCTGTCCCTGTTAGGCTGGGGGAGCCCCGAGGGAGAGAATGAGCATGTGTATGTTGTCTATGATGCAAACAGGTGTATGATGGAAGCCCACTCAATCCTGAATGCACAGATGGAGGGAGGGATGGAGAGGGAGCAAGGATGGGGGCAGAAGAACATTCTGGGTTCTTGCTCTGACTTCACCTCACCAAGCATCTTTCCAATTTGTGCTTCGCTTCCTGAGCACACCTTCCCCCACCACTGGCCCAGGCCCTCCCAGGAACAAATTAATAAAGTACAGCTGGTCTGTACTTGGCCTCCAGTGCACTGGGTGAGACTTGTTCTCCCAGACCTGGCTTCTCTGTAGGACCAAAAAAAGCCAAAGTTAGGGGCATCCAAAACTGGCTGTAGCCCCGCCCTGCCCTGTTCCACTAGCACCCGGGCTTCACCTAAGCACCTGCTCCGCCTCTCCCAAACCTGACTCCCAAACTACCTGCATGACCTTTGGACAGTGATGCATGAAGACTTGACTTGCCATTATTTCAGTCTCCCCCCCTAGACGGATCTCACGTCAGGGCTATAGATGTCATGTTACCAGAAGCATCCAAGCTGGCTCAGTGAGCTTCCTTTCCTGAACTCAAGAAACAAAGAAGCTGGCTACTGCTTAACTGACAGGACAGCAGCAACTCCCAGACTCCCACCCAACAGCTCATATAAGGGCAGAAGAGCATCCTGTTCAGACGACATCCCCATCCCATCGACTTCCTGAGATAAAAGCCTGGAGCCAGAAAGGGACTAGAAGAAATCAATCTCCCTGAGCTTGGCTGCACAGAACTGGTTTCTGTAGATGACGTAGCCGAGAGAGCCCTGCTGCTTCTTGAACGCATGTGGCTCTGAGCCTCATTTTTCATTAAGCCTGTCACTTGACAAATGCCTGCGTCCATGTGGCCAGCCAGGGGCGGCCGGCGGAGAGGAGGCCCGTCTGGAACAGCCGTCTTGGAGTCCAAGGGAAATGAAAGCACATGGAGCTGGAGGAAGGCCCAGGGCAGGACTGTGCGTCTCCTGGGAAAAAGCCAGGTGCCTCCTTGGGTGGCAGTGCAGGGATGACGTGGGACCCCTGCTGTTGTGGGCGCTGATGGCTCTCAGGGGTGCACCTGTCTTGAATCGTACCCCCTGGACATAGGGGGCCACGTCCCTGTCCAATTTCTGCTGGGCTGTGTCCTGAGAGTGCCGTCCATGAGGTAGAAATAGCAGGTGGCAGCTGTCTGGGTGGCACTGAATCGAGAGACAGAGCAAGGGGGCGGCTGTGAAGCATCTGTGCACCAGCGTTCAGGTGACCTGATATCATGCCTCCGGCCATGCCCAGTGTCTCCAGGAGGACCAGTGGGTTCTCGGAGAGCCAGGCAGTTGGTAGACTTCCACCCGGATCTAGACCCAGGCCCCCCTTCCCCCATCAGCCTTCATCTCAGTACATGGGATGAATCCCTGTCTCTGTGGCTTCAGAGTCCTGTCGCCTTCTGGAGAGGCTGCCAAGAAGGACCCGTAACCACCAAGTCTGTGACTGACAAATCCCAGGTGTGTTGGCCCCCTTCCCTTGGGGTCTGTCGGCAGTGCCTCTCTCTCTGCTCCCACCTCCACCCACTTTCTGCCTCAGCAGGAGCACCGGCAGTTCCCTGGACCCACTGCTCCTGGACCTGAGACCCTCGCCTTCCCTTGTGTCTGGATCTCTCCTCTGCCTTCGGCCTGTACAGAAACCCCTCACTGTTGGTCTCCCCATTGCATCCTCGGTCCTGGGCACACTCCGCTCCCCGCTCCCTCCCGCACCTGGGTGTGACCCGTCTGCATCTGAGGGTTGCAGGAGCACACTTCAGACTAGCATCCTTGTTTTCTTCCTCATCCTGGTCTTCGCCCACTTCTCTTCCCCGTGACCCCTCCTGCCATCCCTGCGGAGGGCCGACTGTGCTCATTGTCTGGCGGGGAAAGCAAGGACAAGCCGCCTGTCTTCTCAACCTTCATTCCCAAAACCTAAGTCAAATACAGAGAGTCCTTGAAGAGAAACATCAGGAAGTAAGAGGGAGAAGGAGAGTCTGCAGATGCCCACTGTAGAGGAGCCAGGGGGGCAATAAAGACTCCCTAACCCAACGTGAACCCAAACAGGTTCCCCTACATCCTCTTTACAATGACAACACCCTGACCTGTGGCTCTGTCCTTGCCCTGCTTATTCTGGGTTTAGCAGGAGTCCTGCAGGGTCATCATAAAGAAAATCCCCCCACCCCTGATATCAGATCAAATTCCTCATCCCCAGCCTGGGCTGCCCTCAGGAGAAGACCTGTCAATTAATTCATTTTTTAAAAGATTTTATTTATTCATTTGACAGAGAGAGAGAGCAAGAGAGAACGAGCAGGGAGGAGGGGCAGAGGGAGAAGCAGACTTTCTGCTGAGCAGGGAGCTCGATGTAGGACTCAGTCCCAGGACCCTGGGATCATGACCTGAGCTGAAGGCAGATGCTTAACCCATTGAGCCACCCAGGCGACCCTCTTTTACCACAATTAAAAAAAATAATGTAAAAGAGCAAAGTCATTGAATCTAACACAATGTGTAGTGAATTGTATGGTGTACGAATCATTTCAATGAAGTGATCTTTAAAGATTTTATTTATATATTTGAGAGAAAAAGCACAAATGGGGGAAGGGGCAAAGGGGGAAGCAGAATCCTCGTGGAGCAGGGAGCCATGCGCGGAATTCGATCCCAGGACCCTGAGATCATGACCTGAGCCAAAGGCAGATGTTTAGCCAACTGAGCCCCCCAGGTGCCCCTGCATCAATTAATTTAGCAGACTTCCCTTCCCCTGATGTCTCCTCTTAGGAACTTCCATTGGCTGCCCTCCACCTACTCCCCGTCGTGCTCCCAGCTGAGCTCAGCCTGTCTCCCCTACTGCTTACCCACAGTGTAGTGCTCCCTCCTCCCTCGGTGAATGAAGTTGGCCTTACCACCCTCAGCAGGTGCCATGGATAACATATCTCTTCAGTAGAGGCAGCCAGTCCTCAGGAGGGAAGGAGGGTGAGATGGAACCTTAGCCAGCCTCCCAGAGACGACCTTGCCAACCTCCCTCGCCTCCATGCACCTGTGGCCCAGGGGTAGCAGAAATGTTCCCAGCCCCTCAAGGGCGACATGGAGGCGACCCAGAAAGAATAGAGCATCTCAGCTTTGACCAGTGTGGACTCATCATCAGGTCTTCACCCCAGAACCTACCCAATACTTGCCTTGACTGAGGTGAGTTCCCCTGTAACGGGAGCTAGAATGGACTGAGGTTGAAGCATGGGCACACCTGAGTTTGCAGGTTAAGACGTATTGCCTCTCTGCACCCCTGACCAGCAAGCCTGAGACACTTAATGGAGGGGTCTTGTCTCATTCACCTCTGAAGCTCCGGTGTCCCCTACAGGCTTAGGCTCACCTAACGGCTCAGTGGTAGTGCACCGAATCACATTGTTAGATTTTTAAAAATGATTCTCAATTATCTTATAGCAAATTGACTTGACATTCTTGATTACCGGTCTGGCTGCTCCGGCGGACAGTGAAGCCCTCCGGGGTAAACACCGCACTCTTGCCTCTGTATCCAGTGTCGGACTCGAGTCCAGGAAGGTGTGAGGTGGACTCTCAGAGATGTCGGCTGATGGCGGGAATGGATGAAGAAACGAGCGAGGCGGTGCAGCAGTGAGTGAGGGGGGGCAGGCTGCATGATGGAGGTGACTCACACGGCCCTAATTTCCTCTCCCACAAAATGAAGATCATAATATCTGTTGCACAGAGATGCTCTGTAGATGCAGTTGGGAAGGGCTCTTACCAGTCAAAGCAGACAGATGATATCTTAAAAATGTGGAAAACAAACAATCAAAAATCTTACTCACTGATTGCCTGCAAATATGCCATTTGAAATATTCATTTTTTCCCCCAGATCCAAAACAAGAATAATAGCCCCTGTCTCTCTGGAGCAGTAGCTGCTTGGAATTCCTCATAGGTGCACAAATGAAAACTGCAAGCTTGGCTTAAGAAAGAAAGAAAGAAAAGAAGAAAGGATAAATTTCCTGGGAATTAATATTACCTCCGAAGAAGAACCCTCAGGCCAACATCTCAAGGGTTATGTAGATGATGGAAGGGGTTGCTCCCCATGGCGAAAACACAGTTGGTAGATTATCTGATGTTGCAATTAATACAATTTCACCAGGCTGCTCACACACACGTGACAGACCATCTTGTGGACACCTGGCCAGGCGGTGTCTCCGGCTCGGCCCCCACCACGGCAAGTGGCACCCAAGTCGATGGCTCTGCCCTCCAGAGGCATGACTCACACGGATGGACAGATGCACAGACGCAGAGTCAGCCTGCAGGACAGCAGAGTGGGAGGAGGGTTTCCTGAGTACCTCTGCACCAGCCGGGAGAGGCGAAGGGTACGTTACAGCAGGTGTGGGGACGCCAGCCTGGCCCAGAGGCTGCACAGAGGGCTCCTGGCTTGCGTGCTTCTTTCCCCCATCCTAGCCTCCAAGGGAAGGATGGTATATTTTACTCAAAAGGCCGAATCAGCAGATGATGGTGGCTCACAACTGCGATTCTCTACTGTGGCTGCCGCACGTTTTTTGTTTTTTTTTTTTTAAGCTGAAGCAGTAAGAATGAAGGCTTTAGAAATAAGCCCACAGTTCCCGTTTTAATAGATTCAGTGTTGGGTCATGTGCACGATCTGTTATTTAGGATGTGCAGGCCACAGCTAGAAATAGCTGCTCTAAGGTTCCTCAGGCTCTAGACTTGCTATGTGGGGCCAGACTCAGCCACCAGCATCACTGCCGATGTCGGCATCCACCTTCCCTGCCCAGCAGAAACATCCCTTCTGGGGCAGCAGACAGGACATCTGCCCCTTTTCTGTCTGTGACTTAATCTTATGGCCAGAGGACTAGGGGAGCAGTGGTCTCACCCAGGTCCCTCAGCACAGAGTCCTTTCCTGACCCTCCCCTTCCTTTCTATGTCCAACACAGAGGGGACCTTGCTTCTCTGGCTGGCTCCTGCCTGTTTGGCTGGGTGGGGGCAAGGATACTGAGCCCTGACTCCAGTACTTCCAGATGTGGGTCTCCCCTGACTCATCCACCCACCCAGACACAAGTATCCATGTTCCATAGGACCCTCCACCCTATGTCCCACCTCCAGAGCAGCCCTCTGCAGATGCAGTGCCAGCCAGGGCTGGGTCTAGCTCACCTCCAAGCCAGCATCTGCCTCCAATGGCTCCTCACAGCCTGGACGTACCTCCAGGCTCCAGTCCAGCACCGTCCCCATTCGTCTTCCTTCTCTCTAGCCTCAGCGGCCAAGGGGTCCACTTGCCTTAAGGTCAAGACTGTGGTGACCAACGACACTTATTGGACAAATGCCCCCCACCCCCTCCATGCGCTGGGACTCACACCTGGTTTCTGGAAGGGCCATGGTTCCAGGCCTGGGCCAGGTCAGGGAGACACACAGATGGACATTTGTCGGGAAGAGAGGTTCCTTCTGTTGAAGGCTAGCGTGAGGTGCTGTGGAAGCTCCAGTGAGCCCACCCGTGAGACTGGTGTTCCCCAGGCCACCTGCACAGACAGACGAGGCAGGGAAATGAAGAATGGAGAATTTTTTTTTTTTAATGAATGTGGATATTTCCAAAAAGGAGTATTGAATTATCATCATGGGGAAAGTGAGAATTTTTTGACTTTCTTACACAGACCTTCCAGCTCAGTGGTGTTTTCATTTAAATTACATTGGGGACCAGGGTGTCAACATCATTCTTGCTGCTAGAGCCTGAAGGGTGAATCCATCTCTTCCTGGGGGTTCAGGAAAAGTCTCCCCAGTGACCACTTCCCGGAGTCATTCAGGGGAAACCAGGAGTTCCTTTTTCATTTTTACCAGGTTTCCTTTCTGTCTTGTTTAACAGGAAAATAAGCCCCTTGGGGACTGGTTTGCACGTCTCTAGGTGGGGTTAAGCAAAACAGGTCTTCAAGAATAGGTAAGCACATTTCACACTGCCCTGAGGGGGCCTGTTTGCTGCCACCAGGAGCTGGCTCTGTGTCTTTGGGAGAACCATCTTCCAAGCACCGCAGACAAGATTTGTCAGCACAATAGGGAGACAGAAGAGCTGCAGGAAGAGAATCCTGGCATAGCCCGCAGGGAAGTCTTCATGCAGTGAGTGGCCCTGAGCCAATCTTCAGATGTACGTGACACCCTGAGAGTCTAAGGGGGCCGCCCCCCTGGGGTAGGGTGTTCACAACCCCCTCTCTGGGGTTTCCTGCCACTAGCTGTGTCCTTAAGATGGGCTTTAAAGGGGCTCCCGCACCCCTGATCCCCTACATGTTACCCTGGACCATGCAGAGTCTTCAGATGGGTTTGCAGAACTATTCGCAGGACCTTCCTCTCTGCACACCCCCTTGCCGCCACTGTCTACATTGGCTTATCATTTCTGCCTCCCCCATTAGACAGTGAGCTGCATCAAAGGGCAGCAGCCGCATCTTAGCCTTTTCTGATCCCTCAACTCCTGCCAAGGGTCAGCACCTGGTGCAGAGTGGGCACGTAATAAAAGTGTTGTGGAACTGAATGGAGTGGTACTGATCACAGTTCAGATTCCTAAAGATTCAGTTCCTGGATTGAAACACATCGGAATGACTTCCTTTACATTAGCACCATGTAACAGTTTCTCCAGCCTACACCTGCCCTGGCAACTCCTCCAGCAGAACTGAAGCAGGAATGCCAGCTATGCACAGGTTTGGGAGCTTTTTAGGGAAAAGGGAAGTGGAGCGTTCATTGGCGATGCTCATTAATGTCTAAGTAAATGGTGAACAGTGACTCTTTCAGGCAGCTAAAGGAAGTTCCATTGGGTCAATTTGTGGCAAATATTCACATCCCCTAAACTCTGCAGAAACACCATCCTTTTTCTTGTGTTTAGTTCAAAAGGCCAGATTTTATTTTATTTTTATTTTTTTTTCAAAAGACCAGATTTTAGAATATGAGAGTCACCAATGGCAGTCTACACAAAGTCATTGGCACAGGAGTATACCTGCACAGTGGCTATAGTGTCCTTGGCTCACACCCTCAGGGGTACCAGTGTGCAGATCACAAAGATGACTTGAGACATGGCCCCTGGCTTCCAGGGTCTCAAAGTCAACCTGGAGATGAAAATGAGTAATGTTATGTAGTCATGACTGCACAGAGCTGGTGGCAAGGACAAGCATGGGGGTAGAAGGGTGGTATCCAGATCTGACCGGGGCTGTATGCCAACAGCAAAGCCTCCCCAGACCCCTTGGCTGTATCTTGAGAGGCAGGTGAGTGAACATTCAAGGATGAATGAAGAGACGCTGAGGCCTCATATAGGAGGTAAATGCATGATGTTCAGAATGGCCAAGGCCACGTGAGGAGGGGAGGCTGGAGAGGTTGCAGCCCATGACAGGGAAGCCAGACAGAGGGATGTAGGCATGCATGGGCTTTAGCCCGGAGGCAGCCAGGACTCCTGGAAGGAAGGGTCTTGGGTGAGTGGGGACTTGCTCTGCATTCTAGAAGGGTCATAATGATGCAGGTCTGGCAAACAGATTTGAGAAAGGTGAATCTGGAAGTGGGGCAAATCACTCAGGAAGCCACCATATTTATCAGGCAGGAGACGAAGAAATAACTAAACTGATGCATTAACCCAGGAGAAAAGCCGGAAACTATTAATCGGATTAAGTGAATCCAGAGATTTCATTAGACACAAAGAGGAGGGGAAAATAGGAGGAAGGGATGCCGACTCCCAGTGTCCAGTAACTAGGAGGAGGGTGATTCTGTGCACTGAGGCAGGACACCGGAGGACAGGCAGGTTGGTTCCCAACACATCCACTCTGACATTTCTGCAAAACATTCTAGGGAGTATATCTACATGAAGCAAGTCACTGGAGAGGAGTCTGGGCCAGAATTCATTTTCCACAAGATACTATTTCTTGTGCCTTAAAAAGAGAGGCACTCTGAGCAAATGAGTTGGAGAATACTGTCTTTTGGGTCATAGACTTTGCCCTCATCTTGGAGCCCCTTGACATCCTATAGTGCATCAAAGACTCCAAGAGATCCTGCAACA